>NC_133515.1:95507500-96757500 GCF_049354715.1 Callithrix jacchus
CTAAGCCTTTTGTGCTGCCTGAGGTCTAAGCTAAAACAGCTTCAGGTCCCTGAACTATAGGGTGAGGGCCTGAGTGCCTGACAAACCTCACCGGAGGGAGCCCTGGGGAAGGTTGGGCAGGTGCAGGAGGAGGGGAGGAGGCAAGGGGCAGGGCAAGGGAAACCTCCTGAGTGGCTTTAACCTGAATTTCTCTATGCTGTGGGGCTGGGAAAGTTCCAGAATGGGAATTTGAATATGAAGCCCTGACTGGAGAGCCAGGAGCTCTGGGTTCTACCCAGTTCTGTCACTCACTGGCTGTGCGCACTGAAGAAGTCCTGCCTTTCTGGACCCTACAGCTTCATCTGCAGAACCGTGACAGGAATGAGTGTGCTTAAGGACCATTTTGAAGAATCTGTCTCTTGGCCTATGACATTGAGTAGAGAAAAATAGATAGAATCGGTATGGTTTTTCTCTTTGATTGTCAGGCTTTCCTCTCCCTTGGTGTCACAGGTGGGAGATAAATGCGGAATGAAGGACACAGGAGAATGCTGTAGGTGTAAAGCAGGGCTGTGACCCCGTGGACCGTGGCTGCTGGGTTATGGCTTCCTGGGAACAAGACTCCAAGGTGAGGGGGAAAGCGTCTTAAAAATAGATGCATTCAACTTTGGGGCAAACCTCTAAACAGGCTTTACTTCATTCATGCAGAGACTTGTCCTCATCTTTCATAATCTGTCCAAATTACAGCTAAATTAAGTTCACCATGGAGGAAGGTGGGCATTGGAGACAGTGGAAGAAGGAAGGTGCTGTCGTAACAAATGACCACGGTAGTTGAAAACAACACACATTTATTATCTTACAGTTCTGGAGGTCAGAAGTCCAAAATGGGGCTCATGGAGCTAAAATAAAGGTGTCACCAGGGCTGCATTCCTTATGGAGGCTCTAGGAGAGGATCCGTTTCCTTGCCCTTTCCAGCACCTAGAGGCTGGGCAGATTCCTTGACTTGTGACCCTTTCCTGCATCTTCAAAGTCAGCCATGGCTGGACAAGTCTTTCTCATGTCACATCACTCTTGCGCTGACAGTTCTGCCTCTCTCTTCTACATTTAAAGGCCCTTGTGATTACAATTAGGCAAACCAAGACAATCCAGGATGCTTTCTTTATTTTAAGATTGGTTAGAAACTTTAATCCCATCTTCAACCTGAATTTCACTTTGCCATATAATGTCGCATAGGCACAGGTTCCACGCATGATAACATGGACGCCTTTGGGAAGCCCTTATTCTGCCTACTACAGGTGTTAGTTTACAAAGAGCAGTACCAACCCCAGGTGCCACAAGCCCCAGTGACAGTGGCCTCACTCCCAAAGACTGGCTCCTGGGCAGCCTTTTGAGATACCTGGCCTCAGAGTTGGGGGCACTCTTCTCTCCCTGTCTCGGTCCTGGTGCCTTTTCTCAGGATGTCCCTTCCCCACAGGAAGGGCCATCCCTACACTATTGAACACCTGGGGCTTTTGTGGGCATTCAGGGATACTGGCTCTGGGAAAACAAACTTCCCCAGGCTGAAGGAAATCTTTCATTCAGCCATCACTTTTTGGAGGAGTGTGGAATGAAGCCATCAAAATTGAAAGTGAATCAAGTTCATTCATTCCACAAAGAGAGACTCTTATAATAGACTAATTGAATTTGTTAACTCTTTCGTTACTGGATGAAGGTTTAACTCCCTTTAAAATCTTAACAACTGTTAGACAAGGAGCTATGAGATGCTTATCAGATGACTTTTCTCAGAAAAATTTATCGTCCGAGAGATGCCATAAAAGATTTTTCAGACTTTGGATCCCTCTTGCCTCCCAAGCCTCTTTTCTAGCTCTTTCAATAAGAATTTGGCTTTAAGGTTTTGTTTACTTTTTCTTTTGTGTGGCTTTTTTTTTTTTTTTAAGCTTCATTGTATAACAGGAACTTCACACAAATTGGATTACCAAAAGATGATACAGTGATTTGTCTTTCTCTTGCCTAATAATAGTATCTGACATTGCTAAGAGGTCGCTAGTTGCTTTCTGTGGATCAACCCAGAGGCCCTGAGCTGCCTGAGTACGGGAGGAAGGTTGCCCATCAGGTAATGTGTAGGAGGAGCTTGTTACCCAGCTTTCTTACCAAGGGCTTGGGCTCTAGCTCCCGGCCAGGGGCCAGAGGGACAAGGACGTGGATTGTGGAGTCTCTGGCAACAACAAAAGGCTGAGACCCTTTTACACTGCATTCAGATGGTGCTTTTGGGGTGTGAACAAAAGTTCTCTGAAAAAGCAATTTGGAGGAAAGGGGCTTAATTTCAATGAAGTTTGCAAACTAGGAGACGCAACCTACCATCATAATGAAGGTGTGTTCCAGAGAACAAGGCAAGGCTCAGGTTTTGTAGCAGAAGTTCTCACCAGCTTCTCAGTCAGGCTCATTTGTGCAAATGAAGAATTAACACTCAGTTCTGCTTGGTTGGTGTAGTTGAATTCTGATTGATCAATTGAGCTGAGACCTTATTGGCCAAGGCAGGTGAGCTCTGATTGGTTGGTTCAGGTGGGGTTTTTTTTTTTTTTTCTTTTTAATTTTTATTTTCAGTTGTGAAGCTTGCAAGGTGATTTTTGAAAGTCCCAAAGTGAAACAGGTATGAGTTTTCTGGGGACTTGGAGTACGTGTGTGACCCCTAGTCAGCAAATGACCACTTGGCTCTATTTTAAATTTAGGCCCTGTGGGATCCACCAGGAGGGATTGACTCTTTCAGGTTCACATTTGTTCTGGGGAAACTGTCTAGTTTCCCTATAGGCCCTCCGTTTGTGAGAGGAAGCCCATTGGTATACAGCTAGATTAATTTCAAATTGTCTTGTAACATAAATAAAAAATAGAGCATATAATATTGTAGTGTGGGAGAATATTTCTTTTTAGGAGAAAAAGAGTCATGTTTTGAGAGATGGCAGGGTTCTTGCCCTAATCCTGAGGAACTTTGAATTTTAATCTTCAGGTCAGTTCGCTGAGCTGTGTTGTGTTTATGATGTAGTTTTTGGACCAAACTTGTCTCGTTGCCCTCAGAATCCCTAGCTTTCTCCTGAGTATTCCAGAAACAAACTGATACAGAGGGAAACTTCTCTCTTACAATTCAGTTTTGCTCCCTCTAAAACTCAAATTGGGCCAGGCGCGGTGGCTCAAGCCTGTAATCCTAGCATTTTGGGAGGCTGAGACGGGTGGATCACGAGGTCAAGAGATCAAGACCATCCTGGTCAACATGGTGAAACCCCGTCTCTACTAAAAATACAAAAAATTAGCTGGGCATGGTGGCGCGTGCCTGTAATCCCAGCTACTCAGGAGGCTGAGGCAGGAGAATTGCCTGAACCTAGGAGGCGGAGGTTGTGGTGAGCCGAGATCACGCCATTGCACTCCAGCATGGGTAACAAGAGAGAAACTCCGTCTCAAAAACAAAAATAAACAAACAAAAAACTCAAATTGGGCCAATTTTTAAGTCAGAAGTTCAGTTATATTGGCCAGAAGCCCTAATAGAAATATAATGTGAGCCACATGTCATTTAAAAGTTTTCTAGTAGCCACATTAAAAAGTAAAAAGAAACAGGTTAAATTAATTTTAGTAATTTTTTAAACCCAATATGGCCAAAATATTATCATGTTGACATGCAATCCATACAAAAATATTAAAGAGATATTTTATATATTTTTTTGTATTCAGTCTTCAAAATCCGGTGTGTATTTTAGACTTTGAGCACATTTCTATTCAGATGTGAAATTTTCCTTGGCAATACTCAATCTGTATTTAGAGTTCATAAAATTGAGTGTTGAAAAAGCAGATTCACATACCCAAAGTGTTCCAACCATACTTAAAAGCTTTCCAATGACTGACTCAACTATTAGTTTTTAATTTTAAATTCATTACAATGAAATAAAATTCAAAGTTCCTCTTCTCAGTTGTGGACGCCAGGGTGTGAGGGCTCCCTGGCCACATGTGGCCGGTGACCTCTGGGTGGAACAAGGTGGATGGAGGGCATCATTCCACAGGCCCCATGAAGGAAACACGTGACATGGGTTAGGCGGTCAGGCTGTGGGTCATGGTACCCAGGCCTTCCCTGCCTTTGGGTCTTGCTGTGATTCTGAGTTCATGCTTTGCTGCCCACTACTCCATGAGTGTCTAGGATGCCAGCCCTCTGCTCTTGAGGCTTTCATTCTACTTCTTTCAATCATTAATTTACACATTCAATAAAATCAGCTGAGGGCTTATCAGATGGATATTATGGTGAGTTTAGCAGAAGAATCTAGGCCCCTGCCCTTCGAGGAACTTAGTTTATTTGAAACATTGGAGAGAGCTAGACAATAGGTAAACAAATAAGCAGGATCATTTCAGATCATGATGACTGCAATGAAAAGGACAGAGAGAATACCTAGAGACAATCCAGTGGGTGGAACTTTTACAGTAGGGCCAGAGAGGCCTCTCTCAGGATGGGCCAGTGGAGCTGAGACTGGGAGACTGTGGCCAAGTAGAGATCTGGGAGAATAAGCATGCCAGTCAGCGAGGGCTCAGTGCACAGGCCCCAGGAGCTTGGCAGATGTCTGTGCAGGAAGCGACATCTTTCGTGATTGGTGAGCCCTCCAACCATGGGAAGCAGATTGGAGTGGTGTTTGCACCCTCAGGCTCCAGATGTGGAGTGCCTTTGCTCAAACCCCAGTCACACCCACTAGCAGCGTGCCTTGGGCTATTATCCTCTCTGGGCCTCTGTTTCCACATCTGTAAAATAAGGGTAACGACCCTGTCCATAGGATTGCTGTGGAGGTTAAACATGTTCTTACATGTAAAACACCTGGCAAATTCGAGGTGCGTGGAAATGTTAGCTGCTGTTATGGTTCGCTCATCAACTATGCCCATCTCAGCTTTGGGCACTCCTAATTCTGGGCTGGAGATGGATACATGAAAGAGAATGAGTGGCGGAGTTTTTGGTTCCTGTGGTGACCACACTTGTTTGCAGCAACCTCCCCCATGACAGCTGCCCCATAGTAAGTACTGCAAGGGAGGCACTGAGGGATCGCAAGACATGCGGGCAGGACACTGCCACCTGAGTTCTCCTTAGTTCCTGACTCAGCTTGGCCCATGCACCAGGTGCCCGGGATAATGGAGAGCCCAGTTGGACAGGTAGATGAACTCTCCTCAGCCCCAGCTCATCTAGTCCCTCTTGGTCACTTGTTTGTTGACAGGTTATCGTGGCAACAGAGGAGGCAAAGAAAAAGTTAGTTATCGGCACCAAATGAAACAGAACAATTGGACTTTGCTTTAACATTGGCTATAATTCTGTTCTCTGTGTCTTGTGTCTCTCCCAGATCCTGACTCTTTTCTTCAGCCTTGGGGTATCTTTTTGTCTCTTGCCTCAGAGATTCAGATGATTTAAAAATAAACTCACCCCTAAACTTCAGAAAAACAGTGATTTATTTTTCCCACATAGAATGCATGTTGAGGGAAGACCTCTCTCCTGGGAATTGGGGAATTAGAGGGCCTTGCAAATCAACAGCTACTCCTGCAGGGCTGATGGTGGCAGGCTGTGAAGATCACATATTGTCATCATCACTTTGTTTTTAAAACCCCCATCCAGGCTCTGCAGTGTTCAACATTTCCAGTCAAGCATTCAAAATGTCTCAGAGATGAGGAAGGAAGTCTAGTGAAGAGTTTTTTCCAAGACTTTAATTACCAGTGTGTGTAACATGCAGAACTTTTATTGGGCACCCAGCCAAGCATGGGGCTGGAGAGGGGTAGGCTCACTTCCAGCCTGGAGCTCTCCTGCCCCCATGGCTCAGGTGGGTGTTGGCCTGCACAGACTTGAAAACTGAGGCTGGCAGTGGAGCAGAAGCAAAGAGACCCCACCTCGTGCCAAGATCTAACTGATTCACCTGCTCACCTATTCATTTGTTGAACACATGTTTATGGGATGCTGCCGTGGTCTGAATGACGTCTTCCCCAAATTCATATAAGGAAATCCTCACCCCAGCATGGTTATTAGGAGGTAGGGTAGAGCCTTTGGGAGGTGATTAGGCCATGGGGGTGGAACCCTCATGAATGGAATTAGTGCCCTTATAAAACTAGGCTCCAGAGAGTCCCCTCACCCCTTCCACCATGCGAGAACACAGTGCAAAGAGGGCTGTCTATGAGGAAGCCGACCCTCACAAGACCTGGAATCTGCCAATAACTTGCTCTTGGGCTTCCCAGACTTCTGAAAGGTGAGAAATAAATGCCTGTCGTTAATAAGTCACCTCCTCTGTGGTATTTGGTGATAGCAGCCTGAATGGACATGGCTAACTACTTGCTGGGCATTGGTTAAACCCTGAAGAGAGAGTAAGAGACAGAGTTTCCTATTCTCCATGGGTTCTGCATTTAAGTTGGGAAAATAAATAGTATAATAAGCAATGTGTACAGGATATTAAATATTGATATGGGGTATGGTGAAAAATAAAACCAGGTGGTAATGGGGAGTGTTGGGTTGACATGTATGAGGTTTTATTTTATTTTCTTATTTATTTTTTGAGACAGGGTCTTCCTCTGTCATTCCAGGTTGCAGTGCAGTGGCAAGATCATGGCTCACTGCATCCTTGACCTGCTGGGCTCAAGCAATCCTCCTACCTCAGCCTCCCGAGTAGCGGGGACTATAGGCATGCACCACCACATCTGGCTGGCAGTGGTAGTGGTGCAAAGGCATGATATTTTGGATGTGATTTGAAGGTTGAACTGGTACCATTTGTGCTGGATTTGATGGAGGGAATAGGAGAGAGAGGAGTCAAGGATGATTCCAGAACTTTTGGCTTGGATATTAGCCAGGGTTCTCCAGAGAAACAGAACCAATAATGTGTGCGTGTGTGTATTATTTTAAGGAGTTAGCTCACTTGATTGTTGAGGCTGCTGACAAGTCCAAAATCTACAGGGTGGGCCATCAGGCTAAAGACCCAGGGAAGAGCCAGTGTGTAGTCCAACATCTGTTGGAGAATTCCCTCTTGCTTGGGGCAAGTCAGTCTTTTGTTCTGCTCAGGCCTTCAACTGATTGGATGAGATGCACACTTATAGAGGGCAATCTGCTTTACTCGAAGTCTGCTGATTTAAATATTCATCTCATCCAATAAAAAGAAAAATGAAAAACTTCCTCATAGGAACATCCAGAATAATGTTTGATTAAATATCTAGGAACTGTAGCCCAGCCAAGTTGACACATCAAATTCACTATCATAGCTTGGCAACTAGAAGAATGGATTTGCTGTTGACTGAGAAGGGGAGGGCTTTAGTGACTCAGGTTGAGCTGGGTGGTCAGGAGCTTAGTTTGGGGCATATTGACTTTGAGACGCTGTCAGACACCTGGATGGAGATGCCACGTAGGCAGCTCTGTAATGGATCTGATCTCAGTGAAGAGGACCAGGCAGGGGATAGATGTTTGGAAGTCATCAGCTCTCAGAGATGGCATTTAAAGCTGTGAGAAGAGGGAATGAAATCACAGAGGAAGGAAGCACAGAGGGGTCCATTCTTCTGGGCTCTTTTCTTCTCAGGAAATCTGTGCCCATGGTGGCTGCCCATCTGCCTGGTTAGAGGACCACTGTGCTGCTTTGGCCTCTGGGCCTCTTGCATTGAGCTCTGCCAGACAAAACAAAACACAAATCCCCCCAAAACAAACAAAAAAACCCCAAACCAGCTGAAGGGACCAAGTTAGTTCTGGAATCACTTGTGGGGGTGGGTGGGTGGACCTCTAAGAACATGCACTTCGGTCTGATGTGTTTCAGACCTCAGCTTTGGTGTTCTGGTGGTTCTCAGTGTCATGTATTCATTCACTCAATACCCTCTTACTGAGCACCAGCTCTGCTTCATGTTTGGTATCTCCCAGAAATACACACCAGGCACTGTCTGATGGGGCAGACACAGACATGAGAGTGAAGCCATGTGGCAAGTACCTCGGGAGTGGGAAACCCGGGGGGCGGGGCATCAAGAGGAAGGACAGCTCTCTCCTGGTCTTCTGGCTCAGAACCCAGCCCCTTCTTTGCAGCTGGTATCTCTTGCAAGCTGTCGTCATCTTCCAACAACCCAGTGTCATTGCCTCTCTTCCCGAGTGTTTGTCTACCTTCTGGCCGGGCGCTTGGACCCTCCTTCACACCTCCCTCTTGGCCCTTAGCTCACCTGCTCTTATTTGGCCTGCTTGGATTGTCATGCCCCAGGCCCAGGGCCATTCTCATGGGCCCATGCCAGATTTCTTTCTGTGCATTTAGGGAGTTGCCATTTTTCCCTCCCTTTGCATAGGGACTCAACTCCTGCAATCAACTTCAGAGTCGTTAGCTTAGCTTGGACACAGCCCTGGTCTGGAATAATGTCCTTGGAGGCAATTTGGAAGTTTCCATCATGTTTCAAAAACCTCATGAGCTGTTTTATGGGCAGAGCTTTTGTGGGGATGGGGAGGCTAAGGCCTGGATGGCAGAGACTTTGAGATGTTCTGGCCCTTATCTCAGGTTCACCCCTCCTTACTTATCTGTGCCTCTGCCTGTCCAGCCCAAAGCCGCAAGCTAACTCTCCAAACCTGGCAAAGCTGGAAGCTTTGTCACCACTTCCAAATGCTCTTTCTCATGGCTGGGTGCCAGCACCACACAACCCAGGCATTTTCACCCCTGAATGCCCATGTCCTCCCTCCTGGCCCGGATTGTAATCTTGCCTACATTTCAAGGGTAATTTCATCCATCTGGCCCTGATTCGGGCATCCCAAGTGTGTCTGATGAAGACTCAGGTGCCAAGAATTCTCGAATTAGTTCCAAGCAGACCCCAAGCAGGCCACAAGCCAGGGGCTCCTCTGTATTTTCTGGGTAAGATGCTCTCTGCCCATTAGAGCATGCAGTGGTCTCTTACGGAGAAGTCAAGGGAGACCTAATTGCTGGAAACACTGCCTCTGGGAAGAGGTTCCTAGTCAGAGAGAGCCAGACTCACAGGCCAGGTATGAGAACTTGAATCACAGGAGCTTGGCTGGGAGGGGGCACATGATACAGAAGGGGTTGGGGGGAGCATGCTGGGCTGGCTGGTGCCTGCCCTCCACTTTACTGAGCCTTGTTCTTGGTGTGGTGTCCCTTCATCTGGCCTCGCTGCTCTTCAGCACATGGTCCCTTGTGCTGGTCCTTTAAGGCAGGGGATCTGCATTAAGATAGAAACTGGAGAGGAGGAACCCGGAGGGGCAAGATACGAGAGCCCTACACGGTGGAGGGCCCAACCCAGACTCCAGGAGTTGGCCTGTTGCCAGAGGAGCTACTGCAGGCCTTTGCTGTGCCCAGCTCCCAGGTACTTCTGGACAAGCCTTTCTCCCTGCCACCCTTTGCACTGGAATTCAGTGATCAGCTCCAGGGCAGGGCTCACTGGTGACCTTGAGCTCAAGTGGAGCTTTCCCTAGGTAAACCCTGGGGACTCTGGATAGAGTCCTTGTTATGCTGGGCTCACAATAACTCCCTCCTTGAGTAACCTGCGCCCCCAGGGAATCCAAGTTCTAGGTGGTTCTGAGTTTTCAGATGGCATGCTATTCTAATGATGCCAAGCCAAGTGGCAGAGACACGAGGCCCAGCTGGGCATATTTAGATGGCGTATCTAGATAGGATGGGACTCACAGGTACTGAACGAGTGCAATGCACTGGGATTGGCGGGAAGCAAAATTCTGATGGCAGAATCATTGATGAGCTAGCATTTTAAAAGCTGCAGTATGGATATAAATTTGATGTGGATCTGCGAATTGCTTCCTAAATATGGAAAAAGAGTGATGGAGAAGGAAGCATTGTTTTCATGAAGTGGAAAAATTTAAATTATTATACTTTGTACAGATCTTAAAAGTATTTGAAAATGTTAGTTTTCTCCTGTTGGTGAATATTATTTGTTGACTTGTTTGTACATTTAGAAAAAGAGCACATTAAGTAATTTCAGTGTTCACTATCCAGTTTGAATTCTGACCTAACTTTGGAGTAATAACATATCTTTTGGAAGAATCTGTCTATACACACAGACAATGTCTATGCTCATTGGCATGATTCAATATGTCCGGTACAGACCCTCCTGTTTCAATTCTGACCCCCACCACTCCACATTACCCACCCATATTGATAAAGCTTTATCCCCTCAACTTGCCCAAGTTATGGTTAGTTTTGAAATAGAAAATGGCTGTTGTTTTTAACATGGCAAATTTAGACTTAGACTAAACTTTAGACATGTTAGTAGTCTTGAAGGGTTTTCTGCCAGCTGGCCTGTTCCATTTCTTATGGACTGGGATAGAAATCCATAGGAAGAGTCAAGAACATGGGCTCCACAGGTAGGCACCACATCTGTCCCATTCTCCACTGTACCCGAACGCCCACCATGCACTGGGATTCAAATCCTGTCCAGCCAACATCTGGAGCAGAGCCACTTCCCTCCCAGGGTACAGTGTCAACTGACCCCAAGACTTGGCCTGAGAAGTGCCCCTTCCCTTTGGGGCTCTGGGGCTCAGTGTGCCGCCCAGCTTCTTGGGGGAAGGCTTTGGACTTCTTATGTTTGAGATGCCTGTTAGGTATTCACAAGGGGATGCCAAGTAAACCATTGGATCTACAGGTCTGGGAGAGGTAGATTTTAAATTGGCACATACGTGGCTTCTAAAGCCCCATGGGACTATTTGAAATCACCCAGGGATGGAATGTTGGGAAAGAAAAGAGGAGGTGTGAGTTGCCTGGCTCAGGAGACTCCTGTATAAACTATAGAGAAATGAGAGCAGCCAGCTGAGGAGTGCTTTTGAGGCAGGAGGAGAACCAGGAGTGTTGAGGATTCCAGAGAAAGCGCTGAGAATTAGCTTCTTAGGGCTGCCACAACCAGGTAAGACAACTGAGTGGTTTAAATAACAGAAATTTATTTCTTATGGTTCTGGGGCCAGAAGTCCAAGGTCAGGATATCAGCAGGGTTGCTCTTTCTGGGGACTGGGAGGGCCTCTCCCCCTGTGTCCGGGAGTTTGCAGGAGGTCTTTAGCATCCTTGGCTTCATCTTCTGCATTCCATTGCTCTCTGCCTTTATCCTCACATGGTGTTCTTCCTGGGTGCATGGCTCTGCAGCCAGATGTCTCATTTTTATAAGAACACCCACCATATTGAGTGAAGGGCCCACCCTATGCCGGCATTACTACATCCCTACTAATTATGCCTGCAGAAGAGCAGAATCAGTGGAAGAGAAAAGACCAGAAGGCATGAGCCCCACTGTAGCATAGTGGGGCAAGAGTCTAATTCTCCTCTCTGTGCTTTTCCCTGCAGACACTGCCTCTCTGAAGCAGTAATAGAAGGTTATGAGTCACTTTGAAACCAAAAACAAATTGCTAAAGAAATGCAGCACAGGGACTGGGCATGGTGGCTCACACCTGTAATACCAGCATTTTGGGAGGCCAAGGCAGGAGGATAGCTTGAACACAGGAGTTTGATACCAGCCTGGGTAACATGGTGAAACCTGTCTCTACAAAAAATACAAAAATTAGCCAGGTGTGGTGGTGCATGCCTGTAGTCCCAGCTACTCAGGAGGCTAAAGTGGGAGGATCACTTCAGCTGGGGAGATTGAGGTTGCAGTGAGCCATGATCACACCACTGTGCCCCATCCTGGGTGACAGAGCCAGACCCTGTCTCAAAAACAAAAACCCAAAACAAAAATGCGGGGACACAATATTTAACAGTGTAATGGTATCATTGGTGGTTTTTATCTTAATGCCAAGGTTCTGAGGGCTGGAAATCTGGAAATAACGTCACTGAGTGCCAACTTGGGGTAGTGTTACTTTGGGTCCAGGCTTATTACTTCTCAAAGAACTGTGCTCCCAATATTGCATTTTGTGTAGAAGTAAGGGCCAATTGAAAGGGACATTAGGGTCTCTGAAAAACCCTTAAACTTCTCCCATTCTGTCTTCTCTCAGTTAGAGCCAGCCTTTCTCGGGCTTCTGTTCATTGCCCCTGAAACACCAGAGATTGTTTCTGGGACATTGGGCTCCAGAGGCCCCCTCTGCCCTAACTCTTTCTTAGCTATCCCAGACCCCATGCCCATGCTACCTTACCCAGCTGGTCACTCTGGGCAGGCCGCCTATTGGCCAAACATGACACTTATTCTTGGCTCTCCTAATGGAGGCTCCAGATAAGTGAGCCAGGGCAGCATTCTGAGGCCAACAAAACGTTTACCCTTCCTCTGATATGTCAGGGCCCAGTGGTCCTTTTATAAGCCTGTGGGTAATCTACAAGCCATGGAAATGCCTACCTGTGGAAATGGGTGATTATTGGTTTTCAGATGAGTACTTTCTCTATGTAAGGGTGTTTGTTTTGAACATTGAGGCTGGAGAGCTTGGAGAACAATTGGATCCATTATCCCCTTAGGTCCCGGCTTTTGAGGGGAGGGGGAAATCATTACTCCATCTCCAGTAGCTGGAGAAACTGGAAAGGGATTAGGGCAGGATCAGAAGAGCAGAAGAACATTCCTTAGACCCCAGGTACAGGACAGTCTGAGAGTCCTTAGGAAAGGTCTAGTTCTTGAGGACGGGCAGCTGTGGGTAGCTTTGGGGAAGAAATGAAACCTGGGGAGCTCCTTTAACCCAGAGATGACCAAACTCTTCTTCTCCTTCAACAGAGTTCCCCTCTAATAAGGTATGCTTGCATTTCTTTGAGCCAAAGAAGCTGAGTGGAACAAGAGGCTTGCTCCGTGCTATTTTCATGGGAAGCTGAACTCTGAGACCAGATTGGAGGGTGGGTTTCCGTCAAATGAGAGGACCCGGTACCCACCCCAGATTGGCTGCTCCCAGGCTGGCTGCAATCATTAACTGCACCCCCAGTGCCTGGCTTAGGGGGGTTGCTAAGAAAGCCTTTAAGAGTGGGGTGAGAAGTTGGCAGAGTCTGGCAATAGGGAGTTTGGTCCCCTACAAGTAGTCAAGAGTTCTTGCAGACTCCTACTTGCTCTGCCATCTCAGTAGACGATTGTCCTGTGTATAGGCCCATCTGCTTTAAACTCTTACAGGAGCTGAAAGGTCAAATGCAGTTTTAAAAGGTTTTAGAAACCAGTGGAATTTCAGGGAGAAGTTCTTCCAAATGTGGTGAGAGGCTGTCTGTTTTGCTGAATGAATGTTTATATGTTGTGGTGTGAATGAGAAATGTGATCACCAATGCCCAAACCACTTCCTTGGCTAGTGGGTATCTATGTTTTCTGCCAACTAGGGCACTGGGTATAATCCTTTGACCCGATTTTGTGTTTGATCTCCCCCTTCCCCTTTGAGCTCTCCCTGAACTTTCTCACAGTTTCCTCCTGGGAAGTTCTACCCTGTCCACTGGTTTTCTGGGACCCAGATGGGACACGGGCATGGACTGGCCATGGTCTAGGAGTGAGGGTGGGGTCTGCTTCCCTTGATCCTTGGCTCCAGCCCTGGCACACAGTGGGCTCATTCAAGAGTACTCATTCAAGTTGGTGGGATGAACTGCAGAAGGCAAGGTAGGAGGTACAAAGTCTCCCCCTGACCTCAATTTGATCTCCTAAGGGGGCTCTGCGGTAAATGTGGTAATGGTCACTTGCCACAGAGATATCTCTTGGACATTTGGCAGGGCAGGAGCTAAAGGAAACAGGGGTGGAGCAATGACTACAGTCCAGGACCATTAGAAGGATTCAGTACGGGAATATCAGAACAATGTCTGGCACTCGTAAGTGCCGCAAGAGGGCTTGTTAAAGAACTGCAGTCTAGGGTAAGAACTGGGTTTAAGTTTGGGCTCCGTTTCTCACCAGCTGCGGACTTGGTACGTTGCTTAACCTTTCTGCGCCTCAGATTTGCCATCTACACAATGAGATTAATCATCACTGACCTTCCTACCTCAAAACTCAGGTGCAGTGCTTGACAGGAGCTAATGAACGTTTGCGAGAATGCTTTGTGAACCCTTAAATGCTGTGTACATGGAGGGATAATAGAAATAGTCTAGATTATTGTTGATACAAATATCTGGCTGGCCCACTAAGCTGTGGCCCCGCTCTTGAGTTTTTCTGGGTGTCAATTTCCTGTTCTCCCATCACTGCTTCCCTTCTCATTTTTTTCGTCTGTGTTTCTCCCACAGCTAAAATTAATTATTTGCGAAGGCTTCTCTAAGCTTCTCCAGAGTGTCAGTGGTGGGAAGACGTAAGGGGTCAGGACACATTGCTTTCATCATGGAGCAAGGCAGGAGGGAGAAGATGGTGGCTGGATCAAATATCGTTCCCTCACATGCTGCCGGTGGGCAGTGATGCTGGTGTTTTGACACATGTCAGGTGGTTTTGATTCTAACAATTGCTTGCCAGAGCAGTGGGACTTGTTTGGATAAATCAGAACCAGCCTGAATCTGAACTCTTTCTTTCACCCAACAATGGAGTTTGCTTTTCTTTTGTCTCTTCCTAAGTTTCAGGTTGCCTGTTCATGGGGCAGTGCACCTGAGCTCCAGGGAAGCAACCCTGATTCTCTTTCTCTCTGAATGATTAACAGGCCTTCCTCCTTCTCAGAGGACAGGTCGGGGCAGAACAGGTTTTGTATAGGTGCAAGGTAAAGATGCTGTTTCCGCCTGTGGCCTCTGTGTGCCAGCACACTGCTGCATCAGAGCAGAAGCCATTTGGGAAGTAATGAATTTTCCATATCTCCTTCCCTCCCTCCTCCTTCCAGGAACAGTTTTGTAAATGGATCCCAGAAGCTATCATTACCAGAGACTTTTAAGGAGGGCGTTGAAGATATCAGTGGGCTTAAACACTAGCAACAGAGGAGTTTGGGTCAGATATAGACCTTGTAGGGCCCATAGGTTCCAAGCAGAGTGATTGCCTGCTGACAGTGAGGCTCCAGAGATGACCTACTTCTGAATTTTGTGACTCCAAAGTTATTTCTAGAAACCAGTTCTCAGGAGATATGGCCACCAGGGTACCCACAGAGCAGCTCTAATCACATTTGCCCATTCAATGAACAATCAACAATTGAGTTTCTACTTTTTATCAAGCCCTGGGGAAACAGAGATGAATCGGTCTTCGTTCCAAGATGCAGGAAAGTTCATCCTCTAGCAAAAGAGATTAAGAGGTAAATAGGTGTTCTGGATAGAAGGTGATTTGTTGGGATGGAGGCAGGCCCAAGAATGTGGCAGGACAGAGGAAATACACTTCTGTGGTGCAGGGTAGTCTTGGAAGGCTTGCTGGAGAAGGCACACACACACACACAGAGAGAGAGAGAGAGAGAGAGAGAGAGAGAGGGCGAGCTTGTGCATGAAAGACGAAAAGGCCGCAGCAGGGGTTGCTGAGGGGTAGCCAACTGATATGGTTTGAATGTGTGTCCCCACCAAAGCTCATGAGGAATTATGATCCCTAATGTTGGAGATGGGACCTGGTGGGAAGTGTTTGGGTTGTGGGGGTGGATATCTCATGGCTTGGGGCTAAAGGACAAAGGGGCTGTCTTCTCAATAGTGAGTGAATTCTTACCATGTAATATGCAAGCACCTGCTTTACCTTTTGCCATTCAGTAAAAGCTCCTTGAGGCCTCCCCAGAAGCCAAGCAGATGCCAACACCATGCTTTCTGTACGGCCTGCAGAATGATGAGCCAATGAAACCTCTTTTTTTTGTAAATTATCCAATCTCTAGCAAAGACCTGGAACCAACCCAAATGCCCATCAATGATAGACTGGACAGGGAAAATGTGGCACATATACACCATGGAATATTATGCAGCCATCAAAAATGATGAGTTTGTGTCCTTCGTAGGGACATGGATGAACCTGGAGAACATCATTCTCAGCAAACTGACACAAGAACAGAAAATGAAATACTGTATGTTCTCACTCATAGGTGGGTGTTGAACAATGAGAACACATGGACACAGGGAGGGGAGCACTACCCACTGGGGTCTGTTGGGGGGAATAGGGGAGGGACAGTGGGGGGTGGGGAGTAGGGGAGAGATAGCATGGGGAGAAATGCCAGATATAGGTGAAGGGGAGGAAGGCATCAAATCACACTGCCACGTGTATACCTATGTAACGATCTTGCATGTTCTTCACATGTACCCCAAAACCTAAAATGCAATTAAAAAAATGAAAAAAAATTATCCAATCTCAGGTATTTCTTTATAGCAATACAATAACAGCCTAACAAACCAACTGTCCAGGTTTGCTGGGGTTTAGAGGCCTCCTAGGATATGGGACTCTCAGTGCTAAAACTGAGAGTTTTGGGCAAATTAGGATGGTAGGTCACCCTAGGTAGTAGAAGGGTCACAACTTTTAGAGTTGGAAAGACCTGAATTCACATCTCTGCTCTGCTACTTGAAAGCTGTGTGACATTCCCCCCAGCCATCCCACACCACTGCCCTAGGTAAATTGTTGAAACACTTTGGACCTTAAGTTCCTTACCTAGAGGATTTTTAGACCTCTGCCTAGGTCAATGTTATCAGTAAGAGGAAGTTATTATTTTAGATGGAAAAAGCAGTGTTTTCAAATGCTAGGCAGAATTTAGTTGGAGCAGAGCACAAAGAAGAAGTTGGCTGGAAATAGAGGCAGGGGCCAGAGCATAAGGAATTTAGAATGTTTTCCCTTAGGACAGTGGTTCATCACTGACTTAATTTTACAATATGAGTAAGGCAGTCAGATTCTTGTCTTAAAGAGATTGTCCTGGAAGTAGAAGGGAGCACAGATTTGAGTCTGGAGGGAGGAGAATGAGTAAGGATGATGCAGTAAAGTGATTACAAACAGGGAGTTATATTCTGAGTGAAAACGGGGGGCCACCAGCCAGCCCAGGATCAGATCAGGAGCCCCAGAGGTTAAAGGGACAGGAACCTCATCTTCTGAGGTCAGAGACTGCTTGTGTGTTGCAGCCATATGCTGAGCTGGGTTGGAAGGTTATGTGCTTACCAAACAGATCTGACACCTGGGAAACTGTGTGCATGAGGATGACTTCATGGGCTCCTTGAGATATGTTTTGGGTCCTCTGGCTAATGGGCCTGTCCTTCGTCTCTTCTCCATCTTATTCCTTGGCTTCGTCCTGCATGGGAGGCCTTTTGCCTGGGCTTTGCCGCTCATCATCTCCATGGCGATGGAACAATGGTAGGGTAAACACATGACCTCACTGTGTAATTATGCAAAAGATTGAGCAGGGAAAGGAAGCCTGGGGTTAGATGCATTAGTTGGGGAGGGAAACCTTCTAAATCAGATGCCTGTGAAGCCCTGGCCTTGGAAGAAGAGGATGGACTAGCCCCCCAGTTTAAATAACTTGGATCAGACTGCTCTTTGGAATCGGGAAGGACTTTCTGTAGATATGATAATCAGAGGAAGTTATAAAAGACAATTGACTGAATTGGCTAACCTAATACAAATAAGATTTTTTTTACATGTAAATAATTCAAATAAATGAAAAGACAATGAATGAGATTCTTTGCAATATATCTAATGTACAGAGAACTATCTTTAACATGTAAGAAGATTTTTACCAAAGCAAATTATAGTAATTAAAGAAAAAAACCCTAGTAGAAAATGTGACAAAGGACATAATCAGAAAATTTATAATGGAGAAAAGTTTTATTCCATCGTTCATTTTTTTCAATAATGTATTGAACCCTTCCTAGGCAGCAAGTATTATTCTATGTGCTGGAGATACATAAACACAGCAATAAACAAAATAGACAGAAGTCCCTGCCCTCATGAAATTTTGATGCTTTCTGCTATTTTTTTCTATATGTTTTCTGATTCGTTTTTTAAATAATTCTGGAAACATTCTTTATTCATCTGGAATTATGCTCACCTAAAATTGAGTTCAGAATTTATTCTCCTCCTCAAAAGTAAACCATTACTTTAGTTAATGCGTTAACCATTCATTCTTCCTCTCCTCCCTAATGTGTGATGCTACTTTCATAGAATAATAAATCTCTCTATTCGTATGTTTGGAGCTGTATAGTCTGTTGAGTGATTTACTTCACAGCTTTGATTGCAGCTCCCTACTGTTTATTATTGTGGCTTTGTACCATGTTAGATGCCATAGGTTTACGTGATTGGGAAGAATCGTGACAAAGGTGACTTGGACACCTTATTGGTGGCTTTCTCCATGAGAGGGCACTCACAGTCTTGTTTGTTTAATTTCCTAACTTTATGAATAATTAGTGATTTTTGAACAGTCCAGAACAAAGAAAACTTAAGTTTCCCAATTTCCAAGGCTGAGGTCAGGTATTCTCATGTCTCATATTCTGTCGTGTTTCTAAAGCTTGCATATTTTCCTCTCTCTGGGACATTAGATCTTTGCATGTGGACATGGCTGGGTGGGGCTATGCTACTCTGTGTTCTTGAATGCTTACAGCATGAAGGTGCACGGTACCTGTTAGGGCAGTCCTGCAGGACTTGCTCTTCCCCTCCTGTCATATATAATTCTTCTTTTAAAAAAAATTTGGGAAAGAATTAGAAAAAAACTTAATGTTTCCACCAGGAACATGATATTTCTTTAAGTCTGCTTTCATGTCTCATAATAAATTTTAAATAATGTTTTTAATAGAACTTGTGTGTTTTTTCATGAAGATTTTTTTAGGGTTATTATTATTAATATTGTTATTTTACTTTATAATATTTTTCCCCTCACTGTGTTTTTAAACTAGCTACTCTGGTATATAATAATCTATAGATTTGTGTATCTTTAAGTTATTGCTCACCTTACTAAAATTCTTTACTTCTGGTAGTTTTCTCTTCAGTTGTTTTTTTCAGACTAGGATATCATCTACAAATAATGATATTTTGATTTCCTGGCTTTTAAAAAATGTTACATTTCTGTTTCAGGTTATTGATTAGAAACAGAAAATATACAATCATGATAGTGCTAGAAGTCTTACTTGCCTTGCTTCTAATTTTAGTAGACATGTACCTATTGTTTCACCATGAACACGATGTTGATTACAAGTGTAAAACCCTGTCTTCCAGTCTGCGAATTTCTTTTTCCTAATCCACAAAAGGTATTACATTAAAAAAAAATCTATGTTTTTAGAATCTATTAGGATGATCTTATAGTTTTTTCTTTTGTGACAGATTGATGTTGACTGTTGCATACTTCCATATCTAAAGTCGTCATTGAATTCCATGGATAAATACAATATTAGTCATATTAAATTATCCTTTGAATATCTCCTGAATTTATTAGTTTTTCATTTGGGATTTTGCTATATACTTGAGCATATATTTTTGCTATACTATATACTTGAGTATATTGTATTATATACTATAGTATAAAATATAAAGCATACATATAGTATTACTATATTAATACTCAAGTATTAGTATAGTTTTGCATTTGAGATTTTTGCTATACCGTATACTTGAGTATGCAGTATACGTTACATACTTGAGGAATACATTTTTGCTATATTATATATTTGAGTATAGTATATAGTATACTCAGCAAAAATCTCAATTGAAAAACTAATGCTCTATACTCATAATTAACATTGGTCTCTACATGTATACATTATATAATGTTGTATATGCATTTATTTGTATATTATTTTTGCCAGGTTTTATCATGAAATTATGCCTTCTAAAAGATATTGAAGAGCTTTTCACCTTTGTTCTCTGCTCTGTAACAATCTGAAAGCACTCATTCATAAAACTGTCTGAGCTCAGAGCCTTTTGTACAGATAATTTGTTCATAGTTTTTCTCAGCATGGTTAATGGTTCTTGAGTCAATCTTTTATCTTCCTAGAAAATCGTCTATTTTTTCAAGATGTTCATAGTAATAAATATAGCTGTTCCTACAAAGCACTCTGGCCATGGACCTTAATTAAGTTTATCCCGATTTTCTTTGGAGCAGCTGAGACAGGGTAGAAATTCTGAAAGACAGTAATGGATTACTAAAAGAGAACAGGGAAAAATACGTAGAGAAATCAAGAGGCCACGGCTCCCGCAGCACATTCTCTCAGTTCATAGCCTCTGATCTGTAACATCTACCTTCTAGTTCTAAAGGGCTAGCAGTTTTTCAGACACCTTGCCAGAAGTATTTAGTTTCTATTTCTGGGCAAACTCCAACTGGAAGATTCCCTTTGTGTATTGAAATTCCCTGCTAGACATCTCAAAGTTCTTGTGGCCAAGGCCACACATGTCAAAGGGACTCTGAGCCCACCCTTGGCGCTCTTTCCTTCTTTCCTGGTGTTCTGTGTAAGGGTGCCCCTTTCTCCATAGGCGAGAACAGGCCCTCACACCTGGGGTGGCATTGTCCCAGTCTAGACTCAATCCTATTACTTTTCATTTAGCCACATAATAAACACAGTAATGGGAATACTGCTTACGTTACAACAAAAGAGAATGAAAATATAAAATCAACTGTTGCCCACCCCTAAAAAAATACATCTTGATTGAGAACCCCAAAAATATTTCAATCTAGTTTATGCACAAAGGAGACAAGTGTTTCAGATTATCAGGATGAACCCACAGAATTTGGAAGACAAACAATTCTAGTTTATTGTCAACTTTCAACCCCTCCACTCTCCAGAAAAGATCTTTATCATTCAGGTACCAGTTCATGCCTCCTCAACTTGGACAGATAGATAATGCTGCCCCTAAATGTTCAGAAATCCTGGAAGGTGGTGAAGAATTTAAAATAGTCCAGCGACTGTTTTCAGATCCCCAAGGCACTGCAGAAAAGAGCTGGCTATGGCCCATAAGCTTGACTTCAAAAAGGAAGCTTGGGCCAGACACAGTGGCTCACGCCTGTGATCCCAACACTTTGGGAGGCCGAGGAGTGCAGATCACTTGAGGCCAGGAGTTCAAGACAACCCTGGCCAACATAATGAAACCCTCGTCTCTGATAAAAATACAAAAAATCAGCTAGGTGTGGTGGTACATGCCTGTAATCCCAGCTCTTCAGGAGGCTGAGGCATACGAATCACTTAAACCCAGGAGGCAGAGTGCATAGTGAGCCGAGATGGTGACTTTGCACTCCAGCCTAAGCCACAGAGTCAGACTCTCAAAAATAAAAAAAGGGAAGCTTGATCTTCTCATTCTGATTGCACACTCCTTGTAGCAAGGCCTGTGCCTTCTCTTTCCACCCCGCTCCTTTAAACTACATTTGTCAATGTTCATTACTGTGGATAAAGTTCCAAACCAGCCTAGATTTGTTTGGGGAAACAAATTCAGTGAAGCAGTAGAAACCTGAAATGAAACCTGACCCTGGGGCTGCTGCCTCTCTGGAATGACTATTTTTCTCCATGCTCCGTCTGTCCTTCAATGGCTGGGTCAAGTTTTAGCCTCCCCAGAAAGTTGCATCTGATTACCTGGTCTCAAGGGATCTCCTCTTTTCTTAACCTTCCAGAGCACTAACTTCATGCCGGATCTCTGAATCTCCCTCACTCAACAAATACTGCAATACAACAATACAATACTAGGAAATGTTGAGATAGTGATGAAAAATGGAATTAAGACTTGCCACTTATGAAGGCAGCCTGGCTTTCAGCAGGAGGTTTTGGGGTTCAGGGGCAGGTCTGGACCTTCAGGAGTAGCTCTCCTCCTTCCCCGTTCATTTTTCTTTTATACTCTGTCAAATGTCACTAAATTATATTAAGCTGATTTCTAGTGCCAGTCAAGGAAGACCCATTCTGTACTCTCAGGTCACTGTGGGCTTATGCAGGGTTTGCTGAGATGGGCATCTCTGCAGAGAGCTATGAAGTCAGGGCCTGTGTCAGCCACTTAATTCAGCCTTGACATGTGTAGTGCAGAGATCCATGTGAATTATCTGTATGTTTGCTCAGCTCAGGCAGTTGAATGCATCTCAACCTATTTCCCCAGGGCTCTTTGTTTTATGACCAAACCAGCCCTGGGTGGCGGCTCAGCTACCACCTCTATGTGACCTTGATCAGTCTCTTCCTTTCATTGGGCCTCCCTTTTCCCATCTGAGTAACAGGATGTTGGACTCAACAATCAGAGGCTCTTTCCACTCTGATGTTCTGTGACTATTTGGGCTGGCTGGGTGGGAGGACAAGACACTAGGTTCATTAGCTTGCTAGAGCCACCATAACAAAGTACCACGGGCTGGATGACTTCAAGAGTAGAAATGTATTTTTTCATGATTCTGGAGTTTAGAATTCTAAGATCGAGGTGTCACAGGTTTAATTTCATGCTGAGCCTTCTCTCACTGGCTTGCAGGTAGCTGTCTTCTTCCTATGTCTTTACATGGTCTTTTCCTTGTACATGTGCATGTCTGTGTCCAGATTTTCTCTTCTTATAAGGACGCCAGTCATACTTGACTATGTCTCACTTTAAAGACCTCATTTTAACATAATTGCCTCTTTGAAGACCTTATCTCCTAAATTCTGTCACATTCTGAGGTGCTGGGTGTTAGGACTTCAACATATGAATTGAGGGTGGGGGGCGTGAAACACAATTCAGCCCACAGTGCTAGGGCAGGGACTGCCAGCAGTAAGTAGTGAAATCTTGGGTTTGAAGAAATATGTATTTATTCATTTCAAGAATTATTTACAAGTAGCAGATTGAGCTAGGCTTTGAACTGCCTAGATGGAAGTCTGTAGGGACCTTCTTTAGTGAATGGGTAGATTGATCTGTAGTTGGCATTACTGACATTCTCTCTTAAAGATTAGATGGGAAGTTAAGTTCAGGAAAGAGTGAGTCCTCCCTGTGTCTGGGGCTGAAGGTGCATCCAGGGCAAGATGAGCTATAAAGTTGGAAGCGTAGATTGAGGCCATTTTGAGGCCAGATTCTGGAAGACTTTAAATTGTAGATGTAGGAGTTTAGGCTTGTACAGTAAGAGACAGAGATGGGTGAATAAAAGTCACCCAGGTATTTCCCTTTCTGATGGAGGTACTGTTCGAAGGCAGGGTCTGGGTAAGGAGGAAGCACCCTGCTCTGGGACTCGAGTCTCTTACAGTGGAATATTTCTAGGGCTCTGGTGGGGAGCCAGAGCAATGACAAAGGCTAGGACCTTCTGTGGCACTCCTACAGTTCCCCTGCTTTTGTCATGTTCTCTCTATGCCTATAAAATTTGGCCCTTGGAGTAAATTTATATAGGGAAGTGTCTGGTAGAGAACCGGGACTCTAAACCACAACACTAGAGCAGGGAGGGCCAGCAGTAAATAGTGGTCATCTCATGTTAGAGAGAGGAAAACTAATGTTCAGGCAAGTAAAAAAACTTTCCAAAGGTTGTGCAGATGTGAAAGAACTAAGGCAAGAATCTGGGCTTCCTGAGCACAAGCCCAGGGCTTCTGTACGGTAGTAAGAAGATGTAAGTGACATGGAGCAGGAGGGGTCTGGCCAAGGCAGGATGCTGTGAGATGCAGCAGGACACTTGAATTTATGATGCTTTGCTCATTTCAGACTATGAATATTCTCACACTGTTGAATGGGAACCCTTAGCAGCAAACTCACAGAGTGTGATCTGCAGAGGCCCCTGTGTCCCATCATCCCCTGTACCTCCTCAGGTGATTGTGGGTGGAATGATGTGGTCCCAGAATTTTGGAGGAGCTGGTAGAGAGCACACCTCTGAGGACAGGCAGAGCTGTCTCCTAGATCTTTTGACTTTTTAAGGACCCCTTCCTGTCCCCAGGCCTTGCTCCTTCCACTCAAGGATTGAGTGAGACCCACCACAACACCATTGGGGTTGCATGGCTGTCAACGGCAGGAGAGGAGGGGAAAATGTCGGGTATGTTTGGAGGTGGGGTGGGCTTGATGCAGCATTTTACTTTTTACAGAAGACCATAACCAACTCAAGCTGGATGTGAAAATGAGAGGCTCAACCCTGTTACTTGAAAACAGACATGCTCTTCCTTTGCTGGGCTGCAAAGCCATGCTGGACCAAAGAGGTGGTAGGGCCTGGAGGCTGCTTTCAGCGGAACTTGGTTCAATCCTATGCATGGGCTAATTTACGACCGAGACTTTAAGCCTATCTGGTCCCATTTAGGCAACTGAAAGAAGAGCAATTAATCACACCCAGCCCAGGGGATCAGCTCCATGAACTGTGGCCAAGAACTCCTGGTGGTGATTGTTGCTCACTCATGCGCTCTCTCTCTCTCTCTCTCTCTCTCTCTCTCTCTGTGTGTGTGTGTGTGTGTGTGTGTCTGTGTTTGTGAGAGAGAGAGAGAGAGTGAGATTGATTGATTGACTGGTTCACACACAGATGGCAGACGTTGGGGGAGGTTTCTTGGGTATCAGCTTCCCAGGATATCTCAGGTTTGACTTTAAACTGAGGCTATTGATGGGAAGGACTGAAGCAGGTCAGAGCTTAGACTTTCTATGGAGCTTAGCATTTATCTTTGGTGAGAGTGATGAAGTCAGGGTGAGCACAGACTCAAGTGTTGATTTATCTGTTTTGCTTCAGTAGTACAACCTCTTCATCATGGCGTGGGCTACAGGATGTGGGCAGACTGAGGATGCGTGCCCTTTCAAGGCAACTGACAGCTGTAGCCATATGCCTGGTGGAGGCAGACACAGGGCAGGGGCTCTCAGCTGGTCAGGGAGAGGGCACATTGTTACTGGCCAGCTCAGCTGGAGCCTTTGTTGGCAGTAAAAACGTTTTAATGTGGCCAAAGTATGTGTGTAGCTGGGCTGAGAACTGATTCAAAGGAATTAAAGGTCCAAAATATCACTTGACAGTTATTCTTTTGTGTGTGTGTGTGTGTGTGTGTGTGTGTATGTGAGTGTGCATGTCTGTTCATCTAATTAATGCTATAGTAACTGTTTCAAGTTTAATTAACTACAAATAGTTTTATGTTTTATTTATATGAGAAGTACAGACTAGCTGAAGGTCTAATTGAATCCCTGCATCTTAAAATGTCAGAGCTGGGAGGTCTATTAGAGATTGTTTGTCCCATTTCCCCATTTGGTGCATCTGACATTGGGGCCTAGAAAGGAGGGGTGACTAACCGGGGATCACTCAGTAAGATCCAAGTCTCTCATCTTGGCTTACATGAGAGTGTGCAAGAACTGTGCATGCTGCTGGTGTGGACCTGAGGCTGTTCCATTGGCAAGCCATGTTTCCTGATTTGGGAGTGCAGCCTTATTGGTAGCAACCAGGGGCAATGGATTCTCTGTGTAAAGACCTCCCCAACAGTGATGATCAGCCAATGTCCCATCACATGTACATGGAGCCTTGCAGTTTGTAACACATTGCTATGCATGCATCATCCTCTCTGATCTCCTCCATGACACTGTGCCCTAAGGGTCAGCCCCATTCTATGAATATAGAAACCCACCTCATGGAGGTTAATCCCTAAGGGCTCCTGAACTTCCGTATTTCCTGTAGACTGATCATTTTTCCACTGATTTTTCTCTCTCTCCCCATCATCCCCCTTCTACCAGGTTCTTCCAAAGGTCCTCCCTCTCATTTCCTGAGCTTCCCCCACCCCAACCCTTGCCAGTGTCAGCTGTGTCCGCTAACCCTTGGTCAATTCCTAGAGTGATATGGAACAAGGAAAGGCAAACATGCAGGGCAGGAGATCTAGTTTCTTTCTTCTCTTGCTTCCCAACTGGATAGAACAATCGTGAGCTTGGGCAAATCAGATCACCATTGATATTGTCCCCTTTTTCTTCACTGGCCTATCTTAGAAATAAAAGCTGAATCTTCCCCCCGCCCCCTCTGGCCCTCATATTGCCCCCCTTCTGTTCTGACATTCCCCAAGGTATTTAAAAGAGACATCTTCATTTTCTGTCTTCAGGACTCCATTCCTTAATGCCTTGTAGTCTGACTCTTGCTTCTAACCTCCAAGTTTGAAGGTCACTGAGATCCACTTATCTGCCAAACTCAACAACTTTTCCCAATCCTCATTCTCCCTATGGGTCACTTTCTTCCTTCTAGAAACCGGCCATTGGTTAATGAGTCAGGAAAGGCTAGGCTGTGCTGCAGATACAGTTACCCCAATGTCTTGATGCAACAGAGGTTGATTTCTCACGCTTCGGTGGCCTGGACCCACAGTGCAGCCACTGCTGGAACATTCATGGTCATTGTAGTGGAGTGAAAGAAGGAAACTCTCAAATGTGTCACACAGAAGTGACATATCACTTTCTCTCATGACTCATTAGCCAGAACAAGTCATCTTATTTCTGCTAACCATTGCAGGGAGTCTGGAATTGCAGTTCTGCTGTGGTCTTGGTGGGGGAGGCAGGACTGTTTGATCGACAGCACTCATGACTTGACTTCCATGCTACCCCGATGCTTCCTACCTCTCTCCATACTCTTTATCTGCCTCCCTTTCTGGCTACCCTGCCTTCTCTCAACTCCTAAATGCAAACATTCCCAGGATGCTCCAGTATGCCTTCTCAATTTTTTTCTCTGTCATCTACTCCAATCCTTTTTATACATCTTTCTTTGCAAACATATCCCAAATATGTGTCTCCCCTCTGCCCAACCTTTTTCCTGATTTCTGGTCTAAACTCAGACATGGACAAAACCAGACTCTGCATCCATGTCATCAAAGGTCAGTCTCTTCCAGCATTTTCCTTTCAGTCAACAGAGAAGCCGGAGGCACAGACTCTAGTTTCTCTGCTCAGCTGCCTTCCTGTTGACCCTCTTCCACCTGGATGGACTCCTTGGTTTGACACTTTCACTGGCAACTGCACTGTCGGTGCTCCTGATGATCTGCTGAAATAGACCCCAGGCATGGGGGTTCCAGATCTGCAGAAGGAAGAGATGCACCCCTGGAGCTCCACTGTCTTGGCCTCTCGCCCCATCTGTTACTTCATTGTTTGGCATGGAAGTCCCTGTGTCTGTGTTTCTAGCTCCAGTCTCAGATTTGTGTTTTAGTCCAATATTCTGCATCTACTGGAAGTCCACACCAGAGGGCAATCCTGGGGAGGTGCCCGATCTTTCTCAGCCCCTCTCATTTCTTGCAGTAATGTCTGCACAGCAATTCAGATCTAGGTCTCTGAATTTCACCAGTTCTTCCTTGTAATTCAGAGTCCTTCCTTGCCCTCAAGACAGAGTACTCACTTGTCTCTAAGAGTTGTATGATTGTTGCTTTTCAGGTCTGTCATTGTATAAGAAGGGGAACTGAGGTCCAGAGAATACGAGTGACTTTGCCAGCATCCCAATGATTAATTTAAGTACTGTCCACCAGGCCTTTTGCCTCTGGGAGTTGTTCGGGGCTCTGGTCCACCCACAGCTCTGCAAACATTTGTGTGTGAGAAAGGGGAAAGTGAGGGGGGCAGCAAGGTTGGTGTCTGCCGACTGAGCGAGGCCGCTTGTCACTGCTGGCTGAGGTCAGCCACACTGGGCCCCATCAAACAAAAACTTGGATGGCAAAAGAGCCATTTAGCTCTAACATGCTGAGCCCAGGAGAGGGTGAGGCATGGGAAGCGAAGAGGATCCAAGGAGTTCTTGGCACGTCAGGCTTGGTAATGCACTCTTTCTCCTCCTTGCAAAGGCCTGATTTGGTTATGTCTGAACAGCTGGGGAGCTTTGCCTCAGATGCCTCCTGTGGCCCCAGTGCCCTGGCAGTCCTGGTATCGGCTGCCTGCTGTCTGATTGGCCATGGAGAGCCCAGCCAGATGGCTGCTGGGCCCTGGCAGTGCAGGATGTGAGACTGCCACGTCCTGGCTCTGGCTTGCCCCTGCCTAATACATGCCAGCTTTTGATTGGGAGATCTCAGGAGCTTGGATCTATAATCTGAGGTTTCTGGGCCCTGGATAAGAAAAGGAGAGGACCTCTGATTATTGGGCATTCTCTAATTTGGTTCTTCCTGGTTGTCGGCTTTCTTGCCAGTGGGGCACAGGCAGGTGCGAGGGTGAGGCAAGATGGCTCCCTCGGTGGACCAAGAGGAGTAAATAGGCTCTGGGGGCTGTCCTTCTGCTGGGTGGTGGCCTGGTAGTGGGGACTGAAGGGCTACTGGGAACAAGAAGGCCTGTCTGCCTTGAATCTGCAGGGAAGCACCTGGGCTCAAAGTGAGAGGCCTGTGTCTGATCTGATTCACGTGAGTGTCCTGCACCTCCAGCCTTAGGTGGCAAGTCCTCCCACTGGTTGGCTCTGTCTGTTCCTCTGCAGCATCCATTGGCCTCCCTGCTGCTCACTCTGTTGCTATCACTGTGGCCCCCTTCCTGCTCCTCATGGCTGCCAGCCATGATCTGCAGGATCTGTGCTCTGGCAGTCCCCTGGGCCTGGAATACTGTCCCCTTGTGCCCCTTGGCTCAGTTGTCTACTTTCCTCTAGTGTTTGCACAAATCTTCGTGTTTTCAGTGAGGCAGACCCTGACCAGCTGTTTAATCTTGGAAACTTCCCGATATACTGTGCACATTATCTCCCTTTTACCTTACCCCGTTCTCTCAATTTTTTCTGTGGCACTTATTACCTTCTTATGTAAGTAATACTACATATTTATTATGCTTTTGTTTTAATGTCTATATCCCTCCATTAGAATTTAAGCTCCCTGAGGACAAAGGCCTTTGTTCTATTCACTATTAGAACCATGACTGGTACATAACAAGTCCTCAACAAATAAATGAATCTGCCCAAGGGGATCATGACGATGGCCAACCCCACCTCACAGCAGTGTCAAGGGAGTCCACTGGGCACTGTCTGAAGACAGGCTTTTAAATGTATAGGGGTCCAATGTTAACTTAAGGCTGGAGATGTACCAGAGTGGAATGATGTTAAGAGGGCTTAAGGCTGGGTGCGGTGGCTCACCCCTGTAATCCCAGCACTTTGGGAGGCCAAGGCGGATGAATCACTTGAGGTCAGGGGTTCGAGACTGGCCTGGCCAACATTGTGAAACCTTGTCTCTACCAAAGATGCAAAAAATTAGCTGGGTGTGGTGGCAGGTCCCTGTAATCCCAACTACTTGGGAGGCTGAGGCAGGAGAATCACTTGAACCTGGGAGGCGGAGGTTGCAGTGAGCAGAGATCACGCCATTACACTTCAGCCTGGGCAGCAGAGACTCTGTCTCAAAAAAAAAAAAAAAAAAAAATGAGCTTAAAGGCCACACCAGAAGGGAAGTCTTGCTGGAATAAATGTGTGACAGGCCTTGAGTCTGATAGTGGACTGTCTGTCAGCTGGTTGAGTTCACAGGTCATGTGGTGATGCCTTCCATGCTCAGCATCTGGAGCTGTCAGGGGCTGAGCCACAGGTGGGTTGTTACTAATGGTGGTTAGTGAAGTGAAGTATACAGTAGCTTTCCTCGGTGGAATGGAAAGGGATGGAGTTACATCCCAGGCTGGAAGGAGGTGTGGCCACAATGAATCCCAGCTATGCTGCAGTTTATGGCCCAGGGGAGTGTCCATGCAAATAAGTGACATACTTAGGGGCTGGAAGAAGGTTGAAAATTATTATCCTCACCTGGGTCATGGCTCATAGGTACCTTGCTGTGGGCTCAAGGTGTAGAATGGGAGCGCTGTGGAGCTTGGTGGATATCAGACGGCAGGTCTCAGCCTTTTCTGATGCATCTTGCATCTTTGACCTTCCTTTTCTCCCCACGCTCTTGTACTCTAAATCTTCCCTCCTCAAGACCCCTGCATCTGAGGCTCCTGGCTCTATACAGCGCTAGCATGTATGAAATCTGGCCAAGCTGGGAATGTGGGCTGGTGCTCACTATTGCTAACTGCTCCCTAGTGCACTCTCAGTTATTAACATCTCGGAAGAGGGAGCCCTACAGACCACAGTTGATCCAGTCTTTACAATCAGCGGGGACTTTACAGTGATCAAAGAGCCATTTCCTGCTCAACATATTGATACCAGAAGGTTCTAAGTCATATCAGAGAAAAGTTGACAGGTAGGGCCCTGGGAGAGGGGTAAGTTCTGGCCAGGGCAGTGTTCAGGGTGGTCTGCACTGAGTGTGAAGCTCTCTGTGAGACCATCCTGGCACTTCCCTCTGCACTTGTTATGGTCAACTGGGAGTGGGAGTGAAGGGAGACAGGGACAGGTTTGAATCTGCGTGGAGGCAGTTGTGGGTGAGCTGTTGTTACTTTCCAATTGTCTCCAGTGTTTGGAAGGACCGGAGGACCCAGGAAGAAGAGAACACAGCCTTCCTGCTCCACATGGGAATGCCCCAGGACAAGAAGATGAACTTAAGCGCTCCAGGGGGTCCTTCTTCCTGAAGAAGGGTGGGGAGGGTCTATAGGAGGCTAGACTTTAGGTCATGGCAAAGAGCTTAGGGAGAAAAATGGGAGTGTATTAGGATACACTCCAATGCAAGTAACAAAAACCCAACCTAACCTATCTTAAGCAAAGTAGGGGGATTTATTATTTAATTAGAATCTTGGCTCAAATGACATCATTAGGCTCTGCTCACTGGAGTCCTTGGCTCTGCTCCCCTCCCTGCTGCTGGCTCTGTTCTGCAGATAGCTCTGTCCTCGGGCTGGAGAAAAATGGCTGCTGACAGCCTCAGGTTTATGTGCTTCCCACTTAATACTAACACTGAACCAAGAGATGTCTATGTCCCGGCTTATGTAGAGGAAAACACAAGACTGGCTCTGTGGGTCATTCGCCATTGAAAAACCAATCCCAGCCAATAGTAGCCTAGGCCAGGGAGGGTGTGGTGGTGACAACACCCCAACTGACAGAGCTCCATGACTGTGTGGAGCAGATCGCCCACTACGGGAGCCCCAGCAATGCTCATTTTCCCCCTCGCCATGGGCTTATACTTCTCTCCATTTACCATTCCCTAGGGCCAGGGGTTACCAACTCTGAGTTAGAATGAGGTGAAATTTTATGAGATTAAATGCAACCATTTGCCTTTCAGATCAATTGCAAGTGCAGGAAGGAAACTGCTGAGAGATTGCTGTGATCCCATTACTGCTGAGGGGCCTTGTTTTCTCTCTTTTTAAACAGGAGTGTATATAGCAGTCATGTGCATCCCACCATTGAATGTTGGGTGTGTAGGGGGAGATGAGATAACTTGTCACTCACAGTCATAGGTCTTTATATTGAGGCCCCATGGAAGAAGAACCACATCTGTGGGGTCTTCCTGGCATTTGGACCTGATTTCGATGAAAAGATCGTGGATGTCAAGCTGGTGCCGACTGTGTTAGGACCTGGGGATCTCGGGGCCAGCACAGGGGCACGTTGCACGTGGAAAAGATGTTAATGGTTTGAAATGTGGTTGTGGCAGTGATGTTGTAACCTTAGCAGACTGTATTTTCAACAGATGCCACAACAATATCTTCTATCCCATGTGCTCTTTTTGCAGTGTGATCTTACCAGTCCACCATTAAGAGGTAGAATCTGTATCCCATCACCTTGAACCTGGGTGGGTGGGCCTTTGCCACTGCTTCAGCTGATAGAATGTGGAGATCAACACTATGGACATCCAGGGTTAGGCCATAAAGGTTGATGCAGTTGTGGACTGGCTTTCCCTCTTTTAGGGACACTTGCTGTGGAGAAGCCTCTACGTGTGGGACACGTAGAGAGGTCGCACATAGATTTGAGCTGCTACATCAATTGCCAGACATCTGAGTGAGAAAGCCTGTGATCTCCAGTTCTGTCTGGCCATAGCTGCATGACAGATCCTGAAAGAGAACCAACTAGCTGAGCCCAGTCGACCCTCAACACTGCAAGAGATATATTAATATGATACCAATAGATTTTTGTATGCCACAAAGTTTGGGATGGTTTTTTGCATAACAATAAATAATGATAACTGTTGAAGTAGAGATCCCAGGGGAGTCTTAACTGTCCTCAATTTTGAGAGGAGCTGAGGCTGCGGCTACTTAAATTCTAAAATACATTTTAAGAACAACAATGTGGGTTAGAAGGAGGCTGCCCTGTGAGTTGGGTTCATCAGAGAAGCCGAAACAGGCATCAAACAGGTAGTTGAATTTTTGAGAGGGGACATTTTGGCTAACAGTGTTATTAAAAATGTGGTCAGAAAGATTAAATATCCCTCAGAAACTTCCCTCTGGAGGGTTTAGATGTAGAAAGAGAATTAAGTGACAATTCTATTTTCAGCACTCGATTTCCCACATCAGCTGACTAAGTTCAGGTTTAGTTCTGGAGGATTGTCACTGGGAACTTTAATGAGGAGTCCATCAGTTCTCATGATGGGAGACATTTTTGCTGATAATCTTTCAAGTCCTCCCAATATACCTCGAAGCCCTCCCTAATTGGCTTGCCCTCAGTGGCCTCTCCCTGGAATGAGCATCTATCCCATATGGCTAAGTGCTTAAGCATTTTCCCTCCATTGCCCTTGGGACAAATGCCTTAGAGGGGCAGGCAGGGCTACTCACCAGCCAGGCTGCCTTCTCATCCACAGCCTTCCAGAGTAGTTGGTGGCCCCAGGAACAACGTGCTGTACCTTCTCTTGCCTCATGGACCTTTGCTGAGGCTGGTTCTTCTTTCATAGATGCTATTCCCTCTGTTCTCTTTTCTCTCCTTCCCTCCCTATTGCTACCACTTCCTATTGGGAAAAACATACATACTTGTATCCTCATCTACCCTTCTTCACCTAGCTAATGGCTACTCACCTCCCAGGAGTCCATTAAGAAGCCACTTCCTCCAGGAAGCCTTCCATAACTGCCAGGGTTGGGCCAGGGCTCCTCCTTCCTTGCACTTTCCCTTACATACATTTCTCTCATTCTTTTGTAATTGTCTGGTTCCTGGATACATCTAGAAGTTGACTTCTGTGAAGGTAGAGACTGCGATCGGTTCATCTTGGTGTCTGTTTTTTCAGTCTTGTGTTCCTCAGCTAGAACCTCCTATAGGCAGGATCCAGCCTTTCTCTTTACACCCCATGGGGAGGAGCATACATTAGGGCTCCATGAAGCTAGGTGACTGACTAATACGTTTTGCAGAGAGCAGTTAGAGACATCATCATTGGCAAATTCGTCAGTTTAGCATAAGGAACAGGAGTATGGGTTCTGAAGTCAGCGAAAGACCTGGTTTGAGCCACAGTTTCTTGGTGTGGCACCTTCCCAGGAGGGGGCTCGGACCTTCAGGCAAAACAGATGTTGTCAAAGAGATTGGAGTGGGGCAGTTGGCTGATTGTCTCCAGCTACAGCATCTTTGGGATCCTCTGCAGTGTTTGAGCCAAGCCTAATCTCACCCTGGGCTGCTCCCAGCCAACAGCTGAGCACAGCAGGGCTCCAGGGGCCTGGCTATATCAGCTCCGGGTGGGACCCTCTGCAGGCAGTCTTTGCACTGGAGCTATCTATTGGGCCATGAGATTTTTTCAGTTATGCATCGAAGTCAGGCCCTTCTGCCCTATCTTCCTTCCTCCTGCCAATCCTTTTGCAGATGTCTGAAAGTCCTCCTGCTTCTCCTGCTCCCTCTTCCTGTTTTCTTTCACAGTTGTTTTCCCAATCAATCTCTTGTACTTCTAACTTTTCTTGACATCTGCTTTCCAGAGCAGCAACTGACACACTCTATCACCTTAGATAGACTCTTCACTGGTCTCTGCCTCAGTTTTCTCATCTATAAAATGGGCATAGAACCAGTAGCAGTTTCATAGTTTCATAGTTCAACAGTGAGGATTAAATGAGACCATACAAGATAGGTGATTCCTGTGGTTTCTGGCACATAATAACTACTCAAAAACCCAGCCAGGCACAGCCACACATAAAACCCAATACCCATAATCCAACAGTCCTGGCGCTTCCCAGCTTCCCAGAGTGTCTTCCTCGTTGTCTTCCCTGAGCCCCCAGCCCCCAGCTCTATTCAGTAGGTGCTCAGTAAAAGCTATGTGGGAGTGGAGGCCAGGGAGGCCAGCCCTGCTTTCACAGCTGGAACAGCAAATGCAGTCCCTGAGCTGCCTCTGTTAATGGACCTGCCTCTGGAGCCACAGCCACCCTGTGAAGACTTACACAAGCTGGGCCAGGATGAAGACGCACCCAGGTGGTCACCAGCAGGGCTCCTTTGCTGGTCAGTCCTGTGGGCAGGTGGCTTTCCTTATCCTAGGGCTACCTCGTCATGTGGCAGAAAAAAGGAGTGAGGGAATCCTTGTTTCTCTCTGTGGAAAGAGGTCCCACATGGCCCCTCTGGAAAAGGCTATGGCCCTGGGGTCCCTCCAGTGGGCCTGACTAAGCCAGCTGCTCAGTCTCAGAGGGTGTGGTCAGGTACACAGGCCTGAAGATGACAGCTGACCCCAACTCAGATCCCCTACGTGACTAGGAAGTAACCATTCTTGGGGCTTAGCTTTTCAGGGGGCTGCTAATAGAAGCAGCAGAGAGAGGTGAGGCCATGAGATACCCTCTTATTTGTGCGGTCACAGGTGGTGCACTGTACAAATGCTTTCACAGCCTGGGATCGCTGACTACAGATGGCCCTGGTGGTGGCCTCTGAGCCCCCAGGAGGTCAATGTGCATCTGCCTGCTCTGGACTTGTGGACAGAAAAAGTGGTAGATCTTAGAGGCTTCAATCAGATGTCCTTGGACAGTTCATTTATGAGGTGACCATTTGGAAAAAGCTGTTGCTCAATATAGATGTTGCAAAAGCTATTTTCGCCTGAAAATCTTTTCTGGAACGAGGGACCCAGAGCTTGCCCAAGCTGACCTGCATGGCTTAGAGAGAGAGAGAAAGAGAGCCATTTTTCTCTCTGGAGAAATTTCCTTGGAAACTGGGGCTGGGTCTCAGGGATCAAACGTTCAGCAATAATGCCACCACCCCTAACTGAGCACTTCTGTGGGTAGTGCTGTGTTAGCCTTCATAGATGTCATTTCCAATGAATACTCACAGCCACTCTATGAGGGAGGCCATCAGGGACCACCACCACTTTCCCGCCCATTTTACAGATGAGGAATCAACTGAGACTCACAGACAAAATGATTTGTAGAGGCCACGTGATAAGAAAATCCAGGGTTTCAATCCCTGGGTCCAGATGTCAGCATCCAGTGTCCTATCTGAGTGCACCGTCTCTCAAAGTACTCGGAGGGTGAGGGAGCTGAGAGCCTCGAGGGTATCTTGCAGAACACCAAAATAAAGTGCTCCTTGGAAAATCTGTGAGTTCTTCCTTTAATCTTTCCTAAAGTACTTTTCCTGAATAAAATTCCGGGGACCCCAGCCACCCACGTCACTGGCTTCAGTCATGAGAAAACTCTCTGTCTAAGCATGTTAAGATCTTTTCCAGTTTACAAAAACTTCTTTAAGTTTCATTGAAAGATGTTCTCTCTTGTGGATATTTATAAATATATATGCCCAAATAAAATGAATTTTAGAGGCTAAGCTTACTGCCTGGCGTCACTGCTGTAGAAGACCAGAATGTGGCCCAGAGTAGGCTGGGTTGACTGAGCTTTGGGAGGGCAATATGCAGACAGATGACAGGGGCCTCTCTGGGGCATGTGAGTGCCAAGCAGGGCTAGCTTCATGAGTGTGGGACCAGTTTAGTCAACCAGGAGCTCTGTGCTTAGATGGGCCCCATGCTTGGGATTTATACGCCACACTCACTGACTTGAAATTTGTAATAATTTTATCTTTGCATTTGTGTTTCGTAAGTTAAGTCTGATGGGACATTGTGGCATGTGCTTGGATCCCTGGCTTATGTGATCTTTTCACTTACCCTGATCCTGGTTTGTTCTAATGCAGGGGTTGCTATACTCCTGGGTTGCCAGTTTGCTGTGGGTTGGGGCAGTGGGCTCATGGGAAGGGAAGATGCCTGGCTTGACTTCCTTGGTCCTCACTGGTGCATGGTGTAAGGTTACAGTGGTGGCTATTAGAAGGAAGCCCTAGCAGTTGGTGAGCTGAATGCTTAACAAATCAGGGGCTGGAACTTCTGGGCACTTGTGAAGGTCTGCATTTACCTTGTAAGTATCCCTGTGCTTGAGGAAGCATGGCATTAAATAGCATAGAAAACCCACCATCACCATCATAGGGATGCAGAGTAGCTCTGATACTGTTATACATGTATCCTGGAATTGAACAATTGAGTAAACGGATGGCAGATGGCAGGAGCCTGGTTCTTATTGTTAGAGAAGGAGGTTACAGTCAAGCCGGGAGAGGAGGCCAGAATGATTCATATTGTAACAGATTAGAGTTGGAGACATTGGCATAAACTCATGTTTAGCTTAATATAGACACAGATAGATATGTATTGAAATTTACAGATGAGTGTAGATATACACGTTAGTATACTAATATGTGCTTCCTTTCTTTGACAGCGGAGAGAGCCTAGGAGCAAGAACACCTCAGTTGCAATGGGCACATATAGCACCCAGATATTGGTTTCTAATACCATTCTCTATTAAGAGGAACCATGGGATGATTCTGGGACTGGGGTAAGAGATATGTAAAGTGAGCCTGGAGGATCTTATAGTGCCATAAAATTAGAAAGTTCTCAGAACCACCCAACCACCCTCAGCAAAAGGGTTATTATAGGAGTGCAGAAGTAACTAAAAGAGTTCCCAATGGCCAAAGTTAAACAATTTTAGCAAGAAAATAGAGTAGTACTTTATATAAACAAATGATTGAATACAAAAATAGAGGAAGAATAGACAAATCTCCTGTGTGGAAGAATTCCAAATCATTTACATAGGTACTCTGTCCTCAGAGAGGTGGAACGTAACTCCATATCTCTCAAGAGTGGGCTGGACACAGTGACTACTTCAAAAAAATCATGGGGGAAAAATAGAGTAACTTTGCAGTGGAGAAACCTGGCAGGTATGACCTCAGCCAGGTGGTCAAGGTCAGCATCAGCAGTAATAAGTCACATTGATAGTACATCTTCATGCCTTTTCCTGCCACCCACTCTTTTTGCCCAACTTCTCCATTTGCAGGTTTCCAACCCCACGTGGTATCCTTCCCACAAATCCTTCCCATTGACCAAGGTCCACACCCAGGCCCTTCTTCTAGGAGCATCCCCTGAGCCCCAGGTTGCAGGGCTCTGTATGTGTCTATCTCATCATGTGCCCCTTGCAGAGTTCAGGCTTTTGCAGAGTTGAGATTGGGTGCTCCCAAAGAGAGACACAGGGCAGGACAAACTCCCATCTCTTATTTTCTCATCTCTGGTGCTGTGGGTTCTGACTGGTAGGCTGCAGCAGCTCACAAGTATTTTTTTTTTTTTTTCCTGAGATGGAATCTCTCTCTGAGGTAGAGTGCAGTGGTGTGATCTCAGCTCGCTGCAACCTCCATTTCTCAGGCTCGAGTGATTCTCCTGCCCCAGCCTCCTGCATAGCTGGAATTACATTCACATGCCACCATGCCAGGCTAATTTTTGTCCTTTTAGTAAAGATGCGTTTTCGCCATGTTGGCCAGGCTGGTCTCAAACTCCTGGCTTCAAGTGATCTGCCCATCTCGGCCTACGAATCTGCTGAGCTTACAGGCATGAACCACTGTGCCAGGCCCACAAGTATTCTTGACGAGGATTTGTACAAACAGGAAACTTCATGTGTAGGATAAGTGGGACTTGTAGATGAGGGTTCCTGAAGGATGTGGCTGCTGGAGCGTTTTGGATTTGTAGCTTCTCTCTACCTCCTGGGCTCACCTGACTACTCTCTCTCCCTCTCCCTCTCTCCTTCCCTTGTCTTCCTCTACTTCCCACTGTCTCATGAGGTGCCTCCTAACTGCCAACTTATCCCTGCCAGGCAGGAGATGCCGATGCTGCCCAGTTCTCTCTCTCCTCCCCACAGGCCAGCACATCTTTTGGATCCGTGGTAAATGCCTTCCTGTAATTCTCTTGCATAGGCTCTTCCTGAGCTTCTCCAGAGGCCCCTGGAAGAAGTCCCTCAAAGTGCAACTTAACGAGGATATGATTTTAGCTTTAGCGGCAAGAACTTAGTATCCCTGAAAATGTTTTTCTCTGCCTTCATACATTTAGTTAGTAAATATAGTTTGAGTTCGTATCCCATGCCAGGCATTAGGAATAAGGTGGTGAAGAAGACACAGATTCTACCCTCGAAGTACTTACATTCTAGTAGGGCAGCGTGCCGGTAGACAGACGATTTTAAAACAATGCCGTATGCATTATCTTAGGGGTTTTAGGAGCACAGCAGACTAGCCTCTAACTACCGTTGGCTGGGATCAGAAAATGCTTCCCTGCAGAAGTCACAGCTGAGAGCTCTAGTGAAGGTCCTCTAAGTAAGGGTTGGCACTCAGACCCCAGCCTTTTCTCCCTAGGGAGAGCATTAGAAAGGGGCAGAGAGGACAAATGGGCCCAGACTTGGAAGGGACAGAAATAACCAGGGGGTTTTGGATCAAAGGCTAAGCAGGTACCAGCATAAGAGCTGCGGTTAGAATGGTCAGAATGGGACAAGTAGCCCAGCTGACTGAGGATTTAGCCTGTGTGCAGCTGGCTGGAATTCCACCCTCCCTCCCTCTGTATCCCTACCTCCTTCCTTTCCCTCCCTCCTCCCCTCCTTCCTTCTCCCCCTCCCCTCCCCCTCCCTCCTCTCCTTCCCCCTCTCATCTTTCCCCTCCCCTCTATTCCTTTTTTCCCTCCCCTCCCCTCCCCTTCCCTTCCCTTCCTCTCTCCCTCCCTTCCTTCCTCTTCCCCTCCCCTTCCCTCTTCTCTCTTCTCTTCCTCTCCTCTCCTTTACCCTCACTCCCTCCCTCCCTCTCTCCCTTCCTACCTTCCTTCCTTCTGGGCTGAGCTTATGTGGGGGCCTGAGTGACCCCAGCTGTGATTGGAGTGCTACAGGGCCCTGAGCCATCAGCCTGGCATCATCAACTCATTGGCAGGGACATGATGAGAGAACTGCTTGTCCTGCCTCAGCTGGGACAGATTGAGGGGTGGTGATGACTTGCCAGCCAAGTGAGAATAAACATAGCATACTTCTAGTCCAGCCCTGAGGGACCTTGGTCTTGACCTGCCAAGGCCATTTCTGGGCACTCTCTGCTTCTCTCTCCAGCCAGACCACTGTGTTTGTGCAGAAAGAGGTTGAGCTCATTGAACATCCGGTGTGGATCTCCTGCCCTTGGCTCTGGGGAATGATCTGGAGGCACTGTGCCAGAATGCTGTGTGTACTATTTAGGCTCCATAAATGTTCAAGAGCTGAAGACTTCAGGGCTAGAAGGATCTTTGGAATCAGCCTAACCTAACCCCCTTTCACAAGAATTCTCAACAGGGACACCCCCAAGTATCAGGAACTAGAACCACTCGGGAGGGTACTTTCAAATCAAATGGACCCCCTTAGCAATTCAGATCATTGCCTCCCAGTGGTGTGTGTGGGGGGAGATGGGGTGATGGGTGGAGGAGAAATATTGTGTCCTAACCATGTTGAGTTGGAGCAGATGTGTGATTGCACACCATAACCCACCAAATCCCGTCTTCCAGACCCTGCCCGAATGCCTCTAACTATGGAACCCTCTGCATGCAGAGGGTCCATTTTTTGTTGTTAGACAGCTTAACCATCAGATGAGTCACTTCCCTGGACTGATACCATTGGTTCCGGTTGAAGGGAGAGACACAGCTTAGAGTCAAACAAAGCTGGATTTTAATCTCATTTCTGCCATTTGTTTAAACGTACTCCTTTGTCAAGAGACCTACCACCTCTCAGTCCCATTTTTCTCTTCTGCCAAATGGGAATAATTGTGGCTACTTTTTGGAGTCGTTGTAGGGATTGCAGGAAATGATGAGAGTAGAGAGCTCATCCTAATGCCTGGCACTCACTCAGTAAATTGTACTCCAGGAACCTGTTGGCTTCCTCTTCTGTGAGGTTGTGCTTCAGGTCTGTGAAGATGCCGCTCACACTCCCCTGCTACTACTTATTACAGATGGGAGCATTTATTAAACATAGAGCAAACACAGCAGGAGGGTAACAGTCCACTAGAACTGCCATTATCAAGTACACAGAATGGGTGGCCTAAATTCCAGAGTCTAGAATTCTAAGATCAAGGTGTTGGCAGGGTTAGTTTCTTTGGAGGTCTCTCTTTCTGGCTCATGTGTGGCTGTCTTCTTCCTGTGTCCTCACTGGTCTTCCCTGTGTTTGTTTCTGTGTCCCAATCTTCTCTTCTTACAAGGACACTGGTTATACTGGATTAAGGCTCCCCTAATAATCTCATTTTAGCTTAATTACCTCTGTCTTCAACTACAGTCCCATTCTGAGGTCCTGGGAGTTAGAATTGCTACATATACATTTCAAGGGACACAATTCAGTTTGTAAAAAGGTGTCAGAGGAAAGCACAGATGTTTAAGGTAGTTGAGTTGAGTGATAAGCTGAGCACCATTTGTGTTTGCTCGCCATTGGTTGACCTGCCCGGTGGTCCTGTCTTCAGGCCCAGCTGGATGGAAGTCGTCCTCCTGGACCTGGGCCACTGCTGGCACTCCACAGTGTGGGGGAACTCTGCCCTCTCTACTGAGTGGCTGTGGAGTGCCTTTCCATCGCTGACACCTTGAAATGTTTTATAGGGCAATTCCTGCTTGTCAGCAGTCACATTTCTTAATCAGCTCCTCGTTCATTTCTCTACAGGCGCCTGACACTTTTGACTAGCTCCAGAGGGTTTGGTGTGGGCACGGACATCCAGGCACTCTCGGATCCAGTGTGCTCATACCCTGGGCCCATGCCAGAATTCCCAACTCCTTCCATTATTCTTAGCCTTGAAATGGTGAAAGCAGGCATTTCAAAACCAGACTTGGGTTTTTGTAAACATAGTTTGGCCTTCCTGCCTACCTATTTTTATTTCCTTCATATTTGGAAAGAGAAAATTCCCAGACATGGGCCTGGGAATCAGGCTGTTCTCAGGTCAGCTTGTAGCTCTGGTTTCTTACTTCTTGCCTCTGCCTTTGCAGAGAAAACGTCGCTTCAGCTAACTGCATTGTGGACTCCCATGAATGGATCAGACTGTCACCTCTACCCAGTGAAGGGCCTTGGAATGGTAGTTCTGACTCCCCCAGCTGTTTGTGTGTTCTTGCAACTGTGACCCTTTCAGGTGTGTAGAGGAGCAGAGCTGTTGATATAGCTGCCCAGGAGGAGTAAATGTTGTGTCCATTGTTTTGGTTGGAATTACGCTCCCCAGGTACCTGTCTAACCTAGTAGGCCCTGCAGACTGGCAATCTAGCAGCCACCAACTTCATCTAAGATTGCTTCAGGAAAGTGATTAATGTTCAGACCCATCCCCAGCTCCTGCCCTTCCATTTGCCACATTGTGTATCTTGTGGCCTGGGCCACCGGAACACAGATACGGCTTCTTCCTTCTCTGCCACATACCACAGGGAACATAAACCCAGAGGATGAGTCCTTGCTGTGGTCTGTCTTTCCTGGATGTAAAGCTGTGTCCCCTGCCTGCCTTTGGTGGTACCTAGGTGATGTCTTCTGTGGGTAGGAACAGAGAGTCATTTATCTTTTTCACTGTAAGGAGATAGCTTTGGTGGCAGTGGCTGTTTGAAAGAAGATTGGCCCCAGCCAGGGGAGTTCCCGCAGCCCTCATCCATCAGCAACACTGCTTGGGTGTGAGTGAGAATGACACAGCCGAAAACACTTGTTTGGCTTTTACACACATTTGTTTGAACATTATTATTTCTTTTGTCCTCTCCTGCTGTGCCTCCTCTAGGAACAGGCAGGGAAGCTAGATTTTTACATCTCTTCTAGCACTTTGCAGTGGTGGTGTGCTCGAGAGTAAGTGTGCATTTATTTAATGAGCCCTAAGTATTAATATTCTTTTCAGGAAAAAGTTCACAAAAATATACCCCCTGCCAACCAAATTCAGTGGACCATGCACTTTGTCTATTCTGATGGGAGGAGTAAAGGCTGAGAGCAAGCTTTGTGCCTGGCAGAGGATGAGGACTGGCGGGAGGGACTGACCATGTAGGAATCTCCAGATACGGTCAGTAGGATTGTGAATTCCCCTGAAACCACGGCAGACAAGGACCAGGTGAAAGATTTTAGGGGTGGATAGCATGGAGAAACTTAGGGTGACAGAAAAAGTGTCATCAGTATCCAGTGGGCCCTCTTGTGACCTTCTGTGTATGGCTCTTTAGTGGACAGAGCTAGGACCGATGTGGCCGCCTTTAGCTTACCATAAGGACCTCCTTCCTCACGGAGAGCTGTCCAGTGTGGGTGGGGAGCAGAACAGTCAGAGACCAGCTGACTACTGAGCTGGGATATGTGCAGGTGTCCTGAGTGCTGGTCACCCTCTAGCCCCTGAGCTTCCTCCTGAGCCTTTGCATTCAGCCTGGAGCTCAGCATCTGTGTACACTTACTTTACTTCTTAGCTTCATCCTAGGTCTCTTTCCCTCCTTGTTGTCCCCACTGGGGAAGAGACCCTTTGTGATAGAGCTGCAGCAGGGCACAGTTTCAAGGCTGTACTACCTTGTGTTCAGTATTCTGTACTGCCTTCAGCCTCCAACCCCATGTCCACCTCCCTCCCTCCCTCCCTCCCCTCCCAGCTCCCTTCATGTCTGGCTGTCACCCCCACCTGCAGCCTGGATATCTGTTCTCCCAGCAGCAGTGCCCTGGGCTGTGCCCTTCTCAGGCCCTCACTTTTTAGAGCACGCAGTGCAGCAATGTTGTTGGAGCCAGGAGAAGTTATGGGCTAAGAAAGAGAGCAGCATGTGGGGACCATGGTGCACCAGAAGGAAATCCAGGACTCTGTTTGATGAGAAAGAGCCTGGATTAATGGGATCTGCCCTTTCTCCCAAGTTCCGGCTACAGGATCCTACACCCTGCAGGTCAGAAGAACACAGTCAACCTTCGGAAAGCCAGCAGGCCCAAGCTCCAGGCAGGATCAGCTCAGCCATGTATGGTTGTAACTGAGACAATTCAGTGTCCAGGAAGAGTCCACGCCTTGACTCTTGGGCGTCCTTGTTTCCGTGAAAGCATTGGTCTGGTCAGTCACTGCACTAGGAAGAAGGCTCTGGGAGAGCTTAGATAACCTGGAAAAGAAGTGGGGGTGGCACAGGAGCCAGAGTTTGCCTAGGGATGGCAGGATCCAAGTTTACTAGGTCCCCTCACACCTTGCGGAGCTCTTTCCTTGAGATGAATGTCTCAGGCTAGTGGGGTCGAGGATGTGATTGGGGAAAAAGTACAAACATAGAAGGATTGAAATATTTGTGTGGTCCTAATTACATGTGCATGGTGATCATGTCATTCAATATTAGTGGCCTGAATAAAGTAGCATTTCCATTTTTGATTTTAATGAAAATTGTGTGATTTTTACACTGTCACCAACAAAACATAAAGCCTCAGGCTATACTTCACAATTTATGTAGCTGACCTTGTGTGCTTTTGATACTTCTATTCCTAACACTTACATCTATTTTTAGGGGGACATGTAGGGGACATATGATCTTTTGTTCTGATGCAACATTCATAGTCGGAAGGCAAATCACTGAGGTGCCATTTAGCTGATAAGCGAACAGTGACTTTCTCTGATGAACTTAGGGCTGACCTAGAGTTCAGACCTTGACTATGGCACCCATTGGGCTGGAAAACCTGTGAAATGGAATTGACATGATCAGAAAATAGGTAATGAGATAAGGAAGAGAGGAGTACTGAGCTGTAGGCAGCCACGGCCTGCAAACCAAGTTTCTGAGATGGGGAAGAGACCCACAGTTATGGCCACTGGGAATCCTGTTGATGGGCATTTTTGGGAAATTTTGGGCAATGTGTACTGGTTTACAGACATGGCTAAATGCAGAGAGAGGGCTGGGAGGGTGGCATATACCTGCATTCCCAGCACTTTGGGATGCTGAGTTGGGTGGATTGCTTGAGTTCAAACCCTGTTTCTACAGAAAATACAAAAATTAGCTGCATGTGGCAATGCACACCTTTAGTTCCAGCTACTTGGCAGGCTGAAGTGGGAGAATCGCTTAAGCCTAGGAGGTGGAGGTTGCAGTGACTTGAGATTGTGCCAGTGCACTCCAGCCTGAGTAAGGGTGAGACCCTGTCTCAAAAAAAAGTAATAATAATAAATAAAGACAGAGAGAGGCAGAGCAGGACATGTTAAAAGCCATCTTTTGCAGAGTTCCTGTCTGTGCCAGGAGCTTTACAAAACTGTCCTTGCCCTGTGGGGGACATACCCTAATTCCCAATTCCTGATCAAGGAAATGCAGTGGTACTCTCTAGAAAGTAAACAGAGCTTGGATTTGAAGTCAGGAGGATTTGATTCTGAAGTGTCTGATTATTTTATGCAGCCTATTTTTGTAGATGCAGAATGCACAATTTTAATAGAGGGTTCCTCAGAAGCTAATGAACTCAAGCTTGTCATTTTATAGATAAGGAATCTGAGGCCAGAAAAAGGAGGGGGAATTATTTAAGACCATCAGGCCAGAGAGTGAAAGAGAAGAAACTAGCCTCATTCTTCTGACTTTTTGTCTAGTGGAATGTCAGGGTCTCAGCCTTAAAATAGAATCTTCCAAATCACCACACCTGTTGTATACTATTTTTGATAGCTATTATCTTTGGCAGTGCTACATTGACATGAATGAATTCTACATGAATTTTGAAGTTGTTTTAGAATATATTTGATACATTATTCATAATATACTTATGTAGCTTATTTTAAAGCCAAGAGAAACCTAGAGCAATAGCTTATGCTTTTTTGGTTGTGACCCTACATTTTATGTTATATCTCATTATACACACACATATGTACATTATATGAATAACTAAAACATATGTTTTATGAAATAGTACTTCTCCTTACTCTGTGTGATACATATTGGTATTTTCTATTCTCATTTACTGTGTTCTATTTTGTTAAAAATATGCTGGTTGCAAACCATGTAAATTGATTTCATGACAAATTAATGAATGGTTCATGATCTGGAGTTTGAGACATTATGACCTAAAACAATGTCTTTATCAGACGTGATTTAAGAAAAAAGTCATTACAGAGGAGATGTAAAGTTGGCAATTATCTTTGGTCATAAATATAAAAAAACAGTAAGCTTTGAGTTTCATAACATCAAAAAAAGTTGTATATGTATAAAAAATAAAGTGGCACAGGCTTGGATTCTCTGCAGACCATGGCAGATTTGTGATGTACCTGGTATTGTGTCATGCTGAGTTTTATTTTCTGCCTGGATTTCTGAACTGACTGGATACGGCTACAGATGTAGATGAGAGTGGTTGCTAGAACTGCAATGCAGTAGGCCCAGTGCCTGTCTCTCCCCGACCCAGGCAGACGCCTCTAGTCTCAGGCTGTAGGAAGTACTCAAGGTGTGTGCAGTGTATGTGTAATTAAGGTCTGATGCTTTATTTGCTAGCATGATGGTAGGCAACTGACCCTCCAGATCCCCTTCAGAAGTTTGTGCTAATTTCACCTGATGTTGCCAGCTCTCTTAGGTTTGCACTATTTTTTTCTGCAGTCTTTCTTCTTTAGCCTCCTATCTCTAAAGGGGTATGGAACAGCTATTCCCACTCCTGGCTCCTCCTCCTTATGGCTCCTTCCATTGGTACATTGGCCTACTTACACAGCAACCAAGTTTTCTCTTACTTCTTTTAGGATCTACATTTTATCCATTTATCTAACCACCTACATTCATCAGTGCCTTGTGCTAGGGAAGTTTTGTCTTAAGGTCAATATTTAGTCCAAGACCTGACTCATGAGAATGACACACAAGTGAAGACCTGGCAGAACAACCTCATAAGGAAAAGGAAGGGCAAGTGCAGAGCCCTAAGGCAGAAACAAGTCTGGCGTGTTTAAAGAGTGAAAGAGCCAAACTGGTAGAGCCAGGGGACTATGGGGAGTGTGGTACCTGATGAGATTGGAGAGTAAGTAATAATAAAAATACTAAACAAACAGCACAGATAAATAAGTGTTGACCAGTCAGAGCAGTCATGATCAGGGAGAGACCAAGTCAGGAAGAGCCTTGTGGATCACAGCAATATATTTGAAATTTATGTTTGTTATGATGGGAAATCATTGAAAAGCTTTAAAAAGAGGAGCAATACAATTGGTTTTAAGACCTAAAAAGACTGCTTTATAAAACTACAATGAGATACCACTATACATAAGCCAGAGTGGTCAAAATCCAAAACATCGACAGCATCAAATGCTGCTGAGGGTGTGGAGCAGCAGGAACTCTGTCATTGCTGGTTGTCATGCAAAATGGTACAGCCACATTGAAAGACAGTTTGGCAGTTTCTTACAAAACTAAACATATTCTTATGACATGGTCTAGCAGTCGTGCTCCTTGGTATTTACTCTAATGAGTTGAAAACTTATATCCACACAAAAACCTCCACAGAGTTTTAGGCTTAATTACCAAAAATTAGAAGCAAACACAATGTCCATCGGTAGGTGAATAGGTAAATAAACTGTGGTAGATCCAGACAAGGGAATATTATTTAGCGCTAAATAAAAAATGAGGTGTCAAGTCATGTAAAGATATGGAAGAAAGGAAACTTAAATACATATTATTAAGTGAAATGAATCAATATGAAAAGGCTTCATACTGTGTGTGTACGTATATATATACACGTCTGTGCAGGGTTTTGTGTGGACCTAAGTTTTCAACTCATTAGAGTAAATCCGAAGGAGCATGATTGCTAGATCATGTGGTAAAAATGTGTATGTGTGTGTGTGTGTGTGTATACATATATATATATACACATATATATACACACACACACACACACACACACATACATACACACACAGTATGTAGCCTTTTCATATTGGTTCTGTTCACTTAGTAATAAGTATTTAAGTTTCCTTTCCTCCATATCTTTGCACGACTTGACACCTCATTTTTTTTTAGTGCTGAATAATATATATACATGCACACACATTATATATAGACCACTCTAGCTGGTGTGTGAAGAGTAGATTGTGTAGGGTCAAGACTTAAGAAAGGAGGCAGGGATTCCAGTTAGAAGGACCTTATAGTAGACCAGTTGAGAGATGTCGGGGACTTAGACTAAGATTCTGATGACTAATAGTGTGAGAAGTAGTCAAATGTGGGATATATTTGGAAACATTGTCACCAGGACCTACTAGTGAATTAAACATGTAGTATGAGGGAAAGAGAGCAATCAAGGATGACTTTAAGATTGCTGGCTTCCACAATTGTGCAAGTGATCGTGTCATTGACAAAGATGAGAGCTTGAGGAAGAGCAGAGTTGAGAGAGAGAGAGAGAGAGTGTGTGTGTTTGTGTGTGTGTGTGTGTGTATGTGTAAGACAGGGTAATGGAGTAGAAAAAGAGAGAGAAGGAGGGAGAAGGCTGTCAGTAGATCTTTTGTGACCATGTAGGACTTGAAATGCCAATAACCATGTAGAGATAGTTTGAATCGGGGGAGATGTATTAACTAGTGATATAGGTTTGAGACTATCAAAATAATGATGCTGGTTATAATAATGAGGCAGAAATCATCCAGATTCTGTTATTATAGTGAGACTGAAATCACCCAGAGGGAGAAAGTAGTTGGGAAGAGTTGAAAGCCGCATGCAGAGCCCCAGGTTGAGCACAATAGGAGGTTGCAGCAAAGAAGAAACAGTCATTAAGGTAGATGAAAGACCAGACAAAAATAACATCTTAAGAACGTAGAAAAGAATGCATTTTAATCTCCTCCTGATGGGGTAGATATGATGAGGACAGAAAACTTATCAGTGGTCTTAGCAAAACGTAAGTCTTTGGCAACCATGACAAGAACCGTTTTTGATGGGTAATAATGATGTAAGCCCAGCTGGGGTGAGTTGCAGAGTCAATGGGAGATAAGGGGGTAATTGCAGGAACAAGGTCCTGAGAAGCTGAGAGGAGATGAATTCTGGAGCAAAGAGAATGGTTTGTTTTGCTTGAAGGAGAAACAACATATTTTCACCATATCCCTAAGGCAAGAGAGTGAGGGGTGGCAGGAGTCATTTGCTGAGAGAGAGGTTTTAGATGTTTAAAGGAGTAGAGAAGGTCTATTCTAGAAGAGAAACAATATAGGGAAGACAACATAGTTGTCTTGGAGCATTGGTAAGTGAATCCAGTAGGCAAGAAAGTAGGATTACTGGAAGTGTAATCGTCCATGCTTACAAGCGTAGAGCAAATCCAGTCAGCATGATCATGATGTGATTTCCCCAGCAGTGTTGGTTGATTGGGTACAGACTCAGAGTAAGCAGATGGCTGGCATCATTCACATTCAGATCTTTCCAGGCTAGTGTAATATACAGAGAAAAAGGCAAAGAAGGTAAACATGTGTTGGGGGTAGATATGGTGCTGATGGAGGCACCTGAGCTGGATGGGGAAGAGGATGAGATCATGTGTGTGTGGGGAGTGGGCGGTGAGTAGGTGATGGTGGTGAGAAAGGGAAAGGGACCATGGATTGAGCATCTCAGCGGGGTCAGCACTGCTGACGTGGGCACTCTTGAGTAAGAGAAGAGTGGAGCTGCTTGACATTGCAGAGGGGATGCAGTTATTGGTTGGAGTAACTGGTCGAGAATATATAAAGTAACTATTGGAGTTGATGGCGTGGTGGAATGGAGGAAAAGATCATTGAATTGGATGGAATCAAGAAATGGAGACACTGGTATGCTGGGCATGGGTTACCTATCCATGTGGATGTTAACATTTCTAACAACAGGAGCCACGTGCTAAAGTCATCAGTGAATGAGGAGGAAGAATGGGGAGAACTGTTAATGACAGCAAGGTGAACAGTGGGTGGTGAAGTCGGATGACTTGCACTTCAAAGAAGCAAGTCTTTGAAGGAGGAGAAGGCAATGGGAAGCAAAGAGGACACCTACCTCCGTTCAGACCCTTTGGGTGTAGAAGGGAAAATATAGCATCTAGTTGAGATGATTCCAGGGCAAGCAATGTCTTTGGGGATGGTTAGAACAAGCTGGAGAAGGGGATGTCCCCAAAGGAGGTGATGGCTGAGCAGGCTCTGGAAAGAGGGGACATGCTAGTTAACTAGATGAACAAGGCAGGGAAGGGCTTTCTATGCAGAAGGAAACTTACGTGCAAATTGTTCCAGAACAAGAAAAGCACACCATAATTGAGAGGCATAAGCCATTAAAGACGGCTTTGGGGTGGCTATAAAGAGTGTGAAGGGCAAGCTAAGACAGGGAGAGCCTGGGGTGCCATGTGAAAGAACTGGGACTTCAGGAGCCATCAGAGAGTTTTAAAGAGGGGAACAACATTAGGTTTCAGAAAGATCATTGTGGCATCAACGTGGAGGATGAAGAGGCTGGGACTACATTCAAGGCATGGCGACTGTCTGGAGGCTGTTGCCATTGTCCCTAAAGACAGCTGGGAGGGTGCATCTCTGTGGATGGCGATATTTTGACTCCCTGTGACTGTCTCTTAGAATCTGAGTAAATTCCAAGGCTGATTATTCTCATCCACATTTAAGGGATGGATTAACTCTAATTGCCTGCTAAGAAATGGGCTAACTGGTTGTATTCTGGAAAGGAGCTGGGTGTCCATTTTCAGAGAAAAAAATAGGGGAGGCTGGAAGTGCATTTTTCTTCTCATTCTGCTTCCTGGATGGGACTTAGGACCACCAGGAGATAAACAAGCACGAAAGACAACGGATCTGGGGTGGGAGAGAGGAGGAGAGGTCCATAGGGGGTGGCACCCTTCTGGGCACAGATGTGAGCAGGCCTCAGCTCTGTCATTAATGACTTTTCCTGTGTGTATTGACACCACTCCATGCATAACTATGACCTGCCATTTGCCCCCTTACTGGCTGCCACCTCTCTTTCAGCCCCTATAGTCCCTGGCCTGTGGCTGTGGTAAGTGTCCTGGGTAATTTACCCTTGGCAGTAATTTTTCAGAGGCCTTTTCCTCCATGTTATTCCCATCTGGAGCCATCTTGGTTGGTAAGCTGTTTGAAGCAATTTGTCACGCTGGAGTTTTTAATGAGAAAAGGAAGGCACAGGGATGCCTCCTTCCTCAAAGCCAAGGTCAAACAGCTTTTCCAAGCATTTAAAAATATTAGATCTGGAGTTCAAATTGAGTGTCACTGTCAGCAGTCATTTAGGATGCTCTGAATCCTGTGCATCTGAGTTTGGTTTCAGCTGCAGCCTCTGGGCTTAGTTTCCAGAGGCCCCCTCAGGCTGCACCTCGGGTGAGGACTGTCTGAACTGTATCTTAAGCACTGAATATTGAAGTTACTCTCTGGCCTTAGGTTGGCTGGAGTGGGGGAACAGGGAGGGAACACAGGTCAGCTGGGGGAGTGGGACAAGGTGCATGAGGGCTGTGGAGGCTGGGCATGATGTTTGAATCTTACAGACCATGGGAGTGACTAAAAGAGTCAACTGTGTGTGAAGGAACTGAAATGATTGAAGCTGGCCCTGCCTGCCTGTCACCTCCTCTGGGACACCCCTTGTCAGAAACCCTGACCTTGGCATGGACTCCTGGGCAGCCTGCCACTGAGCATTCATCTTGGGACAGCAGCAAGGACTGTCGGTTGGTTGGGAAAGTGGACTGTGTTGCTCTGGGGCTGAGGTCATTGTGAGAGATGATGTGACCCTAGACATGGAGCTGCACATGATCTGGCCACAAGCTTCACTTGGACCAAGGGCTCCAGTGTCTTACCCAGGCCCTTGGTCCAGAATTGTTGCTGCTAAAAGTACCAAGAACATTCTGTCCCATTGTTTTGCTTCAGTCTTGTTAGGCACAGGCATCTGACAATAGGCACTGAGCTTCCTTAATCACAGGGCATGGTTCTGTAGACTTGAGACTGGGCCTGAGGCTGTTCCACCAATGCCAGGGGTCCTGGCCTTTCCCAGAGCAAGCAGCTCTCTTCCTCTTGGAGATGGCCTCAGAGACAAGGCCTGGTCGCCCTGGAGCTGCGTTCTGATGTACACCTTCCCTTCCCTGTGCCCTCCTTATTCGCCCCCACACCCCCACCACAGCAAGCCTCAGTCACTCGCTACACCATTCATACACAAACACATCTGGCCTGATGCACACACATGGTCACACACATACACCACAGCACACACCACACACTTCACCACACACCCTCCATAGCATGTGTCCTCCCACACACCACACCCGTGCTCCCACTTACACTGGGTTACTGCCTCTCAACTTCCAGCCAGCACATACCTCACAGGTAGGCTCCTCCTGTGCCATACTCTACACGACTGCATGCACCACACCTTTGGGGTGCCAGGCAGTGACACACCTGTCATTAAGCTTCTGATGGGGGTCTCCACCCAAAGTCACCAGAGGCCCCCGCAGGCTGCACCTCGGGTGAGGACTGTCTGCTGCAACCAGGGCAGCTAGGGATGGCCCTGCCAAAATTGTCAGGAGGTTGATTATGTGTCTACATGAGGGGTGGGGGGAGGAGAAGGGCATGATTTGGAAAATATTTCCAGGATTTGAAAGCAAATTTATGATATTTTATCAGTTTGGGATCCATTTGTGGCACTCACATTGCTAACTACTGCTAGATAGAGTAAACATTTGGTAAGACCTGCAGGTTTTATTTGGAAGATTGGAGAGAGAAAAGCTACTCAACAAGGAGTAAGCCGGTGTGTCCAGGAGTGATAAAAGGTATTGTGCATGGAAGATTTTAGTGGAAACAGGGAACCAGGGCCCTGAGCAGACCAGTCAGCCAACACTTAAAAGGAAGGACTGTGGCTCTGTGTCCCGGTGCTTCCCCAAACTCACCTGCAGGTGGCGTCTCCCGGCTGACTGTCCAGGGGCCAGGCAACCATTAGAGCATCCTCATCAGAGAGGCACTGGGGAGTGAGCCACAGAGTACCTGAAGCTCTCCTCCGCCCCTCCAAGTGTGGCAGGTTTTAAAAGACACACTGCAGGCTACCTCCCAAGATGGCTTCCTTGACCTCTGTTCTCACTCCTCAGAGCGCCATTAGCACCAACAGCCTGGAGCCTGGAACTTGACAGTTCATCTGCAGTGTTCCCTAAACACCGCGATGAACCCAGAGCTGTGCCAGAGACAGAGGAGAGAGTAGTAATCCCGGAAGCCTTGCTTCCTGCTACTGCGGGGGACAGAGAGTGTAAATAATAATAATACACATTATGGTTGAGAAACACCACAGAGAGAGATTTGTGTCATAACTTTCAGAGAACAGGAACTGTTTTAGGAAAGACAAGTATTGTTTTCTAGAAAAAAGGGGAAAGGGGAGGAGTAGAAAAACTTGAATTGTTTATCTGGGAAAGAAGCACCATTTTTTCCAGAGACAGTTAGTTCAGCATATATTCAAACTTGCAGTTGTCGGCTCCCAGTGGAAGTGCTGTCCTTACTCTGAATTTGTGGCAGCTTCTGGAGCAGATGCCCATGCCTGGGTCTTCTTTGGGGCAAGGGCAGTCATAAAGTGGCAGAAACACTAGCTGGCTGGTGCTAGGCACCAGGGTGCTGTGCCAATGCTAACCTGCCAGCATGCTCACCTGCAGTAAGGTAGAAAGACTAACTGCATCTTCTTGACCCTGTAAAATGTGCTGCTCATAATGGGAACTGGAACTTCGCCACTAAGGGTAGAGATGACCAGATAGAAGGGTTCCAGGTGCCTTCTCCCAAGAACAGATGCTCTTAGAGAATGATCTTTGCGTGGGCTGAGAAGTGGTGAGGAGCCCTAGGCTGTTCTGCACAGATGGTGGATCTTCCATTCCATGCCAAGGAAGGCTTACAGTGAGGAAGAATGACTCATGATGATGCTGAATGCAGTGAGGATAAAAGCAGGGTCACTTGGTCAGGGACTGTGTCTTGGATCCTCTAAGTCATCCACTATCTGATGGTCATCCCTTATCACTGACTTCTGGGTCCCATTGATTTTGGAGTGTGTGTTTTAATTAGGGTAAATGTCTGCTATGTTTTAGAATCTTGGAATCATAGACTTTTGGGGCTGGAAGTATCCTTAAGAGATTGTGAATCCCACACTTTTATTTATAGATGGTGAATGGAAGCCCAGAGAAGAGAAGGAACTTACCTTGGTTCACACAACAGGCTAGTGGCAGAAATGGGTCCCAGGCCTCTTGCCTCTTGGGACAGGGCTCGCTGACTCTGCCTAATTACCCAAATCTGTCCCAATCTGAAATCAGAGTCTCTGGCTAGGGCTCTAACAGCGTTCCGGAACCCAGTTGTAAATCCCCGAGCCCTGAAGCTACTCTGCTCTGACATTTGTTGTGTTTTACTGCCAAATGCTGCTGCTCAGAGATGCCATCTCCGGAGGGAGAAATTCTTGAAAGAGACACTCCTTTTTCCCCCTTCCCAAATTAGGAGTTAATTAGTACCAAAATGTGTGGTGCATTGACCAGCCTTCCACTGGGTTCCCAAAGCAAAGAACAGTCTCATTTTGAAAGCGCCTAATTGTGCCTGCATCTCTGTTTGGAGAAGGGAGTCTCTAGGTCTGGGCCAGGCACCCTCAGGGACAGATCTGTTAACTCGCTGTCACCTTCTTTTGAGATACCATCATCTTGTAACTCTGAGCAATAAAACGAGTAATTGTGGGCCTTTTGAAGCCAGGCTGTGTGCCCTGGCCAGTTTGTTTGCCCTGCAAGGCCTCCAGTCTGGATAGCTGGCCCCATTGCCTGGTTATCTATCTGCTAAAGACTTCTTCCAAACTCCCGTCCTCTCACTCCTCACTTCAAGCTCCCCTCCTTTTTCTCCACATTTTTTTTGTTGTTGTTGTTCCCAGAGCTCCACATTTCAGAATTTTTTTTTTATCCAAATGTTGAGCTGTTGGCCTGGGGAGGCTCTCCTTCCTCGTAGTTGGAAGAAGGCTGGCTCTGTCTCTTGGAATGTAAGCTTCCCAGAAAAGCTGTGGGTGCCCCAGTTCCACGTTTGGTGCCGCCCCCCCACCCTGCACCCTTTGGCAATCCTCTGTGCCAGCTCCTCTGTCCGGGAACCCTTGAGCATCGTGGGGCTTGGCGGGTGAGCCCAGGTGGGTAGGAGGGCCGCTCGGTTCAGGAACAACATTTGTCTGACTTTGAATTTAAATGAAGGTCTCAAAAGACAAAACTAATTAAGAATTACTCAGGCTGCCATTGTCTGATAGTGCAATACCATCTCATTATTGGAAGCACATTTATGGAGGTTTAATCACTATGAGGCAGACTGCTCTGGCATAGCTGTCAAACCACACAAAATGTGTTTTTAATAATTAATCAGTACAGTATCTTGTCAGTGTAGCATTCATCTCAGGCTTGGGTGTGTTTTTAAAGGGACGCTGTCAATGTACTTTTGAAATTCTGTCATCTTGTTTTTAATAACTCTTCAGATCCTTTAAGCAAGGGGAAAGGAAAAAACATTCCTCCATAAATTCCATCCCTGAACCCCTCATGATGAACAAGCTTTGGAATGTGATTGAGGCGTTCCTGGGATCCGATGCTAAGCTGCTGACATTTTGTTTTTCAAAGGAAGAAAAAAAGTTGTGTGTTCAATATTTGTTATCCTTTCGTGGAATCTGCAGGCATTGAAGGATGGTGAGTCAAGCTTGGGGTAGAGGCTTTCTGCAGAGGCTGTTAGCCTGGGATCCCACGTATAGGCACTCAGGCAAAGACACGTTGAGCAAGCTGTGGTTCTTAGATAAAACTGTGGCTTTGGAAGAGACCTATTGAGTGAAACTTGGATTATGACTATTTTCCCTACTTGGGCTGGGGAAGGCCAAGAAGAGCTGTGCTTTCTCTCCCCCTGAGTCCTCCCTCTCACCTTACTACCATACAGAAGGGTTGTGAGTCACTTTTCATTCTGTCCAATGTCTCCCCTAAGCCCGCAGCTGGGAGACTGTCACCGTCTTTAACACTGAGGTTGTCACTGGGTTGATGTAAACAGTGCAGGTCCAGGCTGAGTTGGTTTGTGTTCAAATCTTGGCTCAGTGCCAGCCAGCTGTTGGCTCTTAAGTAAGTCATTTGTCCTGTATTCAGTTGCAGCTTCCCTACCTGTAAGCTAAGAATGACATTTATGCCTGCCTCATTGGTTCTTGTGGAGTCAATGAAATGATTCATGTAAGAAGCTCAGCACGCTGCTGGGAGCATGGGATCCTTAAGGAGCATTAGTGTAGATCGTTGTCAACACAGAACCCCTGTGGCCTTTGCCATCCTTCCCCTTGGCCCTAGAGCTCACTGGTGTGAGCACCTGCCTGAGCAATCTTGCATCGGTCAGAGGGGCCCTGAGGCCAGCAGCCCCCTTTTGCTCTGTCATCTCAGTTTCTATCTGTATTTGTCTAAGGCAGTGGCTCTATCCATGGGCTGTTTTCTCTGGAGACACTTTTAGTTGTCAAAATGTTGTGGGTGGTTGCGGGTGGGGGATGGGGACGTGTTGTGGGCATCTAGTTGGCAGAGGCCAGAGATGCTGCTAAACATTCTACAGTGCACAGGATAGCCTCCACAACAAGGATTATCTGGCCCCAGATGTAGCGCTAAAGTTGGAAAACCCTGTTCCAAAGCTACCTCTCCTTACCATAGCTTCTAAATAAAAAGGCCTGTACCTACATTCAGATGGTGATATTCTTAGGAGGGTCACAGGAGGTTAAATAATTCACAGACAAGAGGCCCTGGTGTAGGAGAACAAGACAAAAAGCACCGTTCTGTGTCTGCTAATTCCACGGCCATGTATTACCTCTGAGAGATTCATCAAAAGGAGTGAAGGGCCCCTCCCTTCCACTCTCAGCCCTATATTCAATGCCCCAGGATGGAGTTGCTGGCCAGATGTCAGGACCCTACCGTGCTTTGCTGTTGCTCACTTTCCTCCTGAGACTGTCTAGACAGTCAGAAACTGCCCTTGGCTCTGTAGTATGCTCAAAAAACTTCCTGAAATTCCTGACCTCTCTCACCTCTCCATGCCTATTGTAGGTATCCACCATCTTTTGGATGGGTTCTGTCCTTGATAAATGGCTTTGTGACCATTGAGTGCCCTCAATGGTCCATTGAGAACCATGTTTGTGACGTGAGTGTGTAGTTAGCCATTCTTGGTACTTCCACTCCAGTGTGGGCTGACGGGCTTCAGACCTGTACGGCAGGGTTTATTTCTCCCCCTGGGACCACTGTCTGTTCTTGAGTCAGATTATTTGGGGAGATTGTCTCCTGTAGCAGAGAATTCACTTGGCGTGACAATCAACGTTTAAGAAAGGATGGCCAGTCTTGCTGCCTTAGAGAGGTTTGCAGATGGATCGATTCAACCTGAGTGCCTCTCTGCTTCCAAAGTGTGTGTAGTCAGTGCTCAGCTGGAAAATTCAAAGTGCAGGCTCTGGAGTCTTGTACTCACTGCCCTGCAGCTTGTATGGAGGCCAGCCCAGAGGCAGAGGGAAGCTCTGCTGGGGGTTAGGTTGATGCGCTGATGTGTACTAGGAAAATAAGCAGAGGAGACTCAGAATGTTTCTCTGTGACCTTTTCAGCCATGGCTCTAGTTGTAACTCAATACCAAGATTGTTTTTTCCCTCCTCATCCCACTGTGGCCTGGGTGTAGGTGAGAAAGGGACAATTGTGTGGTTCATTCTCAATCTATCATGAGAACCTACCTTCTTTCAACTAGGGCAGGGAGTATCACATGGCTCATCCTGTTTATAAGGCCTTTTATGAACCACCACATCCTTCCATTCCTGTAAGCCTCATGAGATCCACCATGATGGGTGGTTAAGTACTCTCTGCATATAAGGAGGTAGGCTTAGAGAGGTTAAATGCCTTCCCCAGGGCTACAAGCTAGTGAGAAACAGAGCTAAGACTCAAAGCCAGGACGTCTAATCTCCCCTGCAGAGGGGACCTGGGAAAAGCCCTGGGTGATCTAAAGCAAGGCAGCTCCAGCCAGTACCACCCTGTCCCGGACAATGCATTTTAGAGGACTCCACTTGGGCCCTTGTGTGACCGTTCACTCCTAAGACAAAGTGTCTTTTAGGTTGATGGAATGTGTTCATCCTAAACCTGGTCCCACTCCACCCTCTCATGCTTTGGGTTCCTAAGACATTGGAATTCTCTGCCCCAGTCACCTTGAGCCTACCTCTAGAGCCTGCATGGTCCTCTCCTTGGGAGGGCAGACCTGGCTGCTGAGATGTGAGACCCTAGGCCCCAGGCAGGCTCCAGGGTTGGCTGTTTGTGGGGATGCACATGGTGTTTGAACATGTGGCCTGCTGACTATGATGGTAAATGGGCCTGCTGACTGTGATGGTAAATGGGCCTCCGTATATATCACGAAGTCTTGGTTCAGGCTTGGAGGCTCTGTGGTCCTGGAGCTGTACACAACCTAAGTCTGCATCATCAAGCAGCTTCCCACCCTCCTCTAGCCTCACCTTCCACCATCTGGGCTGGCCTTGCAGAAGCAGCCTGTGACCACAGTCTCCCTCCCACTCATTACATGCTGCCATATTGTTGGAGTCAAACGAATAGGAAAGCACTTGGAACCTAACTGAAACCGTATGTCGCCATATATTATTTCTCCCAGAAAATAATTCTAATTAGGTCAATTCTATATCGTTCCTATGGTCTTGGACGCACAGTAAAGCAGGCCTTCACAGTATACAAATGGCCTCCATCTCTGAGGATGGAGGGAAGGGGAGAGACTGCCTCGAAAAACACCCCACATGCTAATACAGAGTGGATTTGACACAATCACTGAGACCTGATGAGCCACTCACTGTGGACGAACTTATTGTAAGCCCTCAACAAACACAAAAGCCTTAATCTAGCAGTGACTTGCCAGAGACCATATCTAAAAGGACATGTGTTTTTTTTTCTTTGCATTTAATGTGTTCTGAGGTTCAGGGGGCTATTTTCCCAACTGTTACACATCTCTTTCTTTAGCTTTGATCTGAGCTCCTTACACACATCCCAGCACCAGGACTTTCAGCAGCAGGCGTCCTGGAAGCCTAGTTTGGTTACAGGACCTAGGTGAGCAGTGCTGTTCTGCAAAGGGAACAATTATGTTCCCCCAAACACACAGAAGCATCAGAATTCACAGCATGTACTTTACAAGGGCAATAAAGTTTTATATGCAGCTCAGTGAAATACCGAATACAGCCAATTATCCACCAAAATAAGCTGATGAGAGAGAGAATGGCTATATTTGGCTCGGACTTAATTATTTTGCATTTGAACTTCTCAATTCCATGTAATAAAATTCCATTCTGCCCTTATTTCCTGGTTAGGTTACTTAATCTCAACTCTGGTAACTGAGCCCTTGAGTGGAGTAGACTGTCCAATGTCAGTGGTAAGAAAATGTGAAAGGTTTGACATCAATTACAACATTACACACAACATAAAATTTAACAACTTGAATCAGGCTTTCATTGCTCTTTAAAGAGACCGTATGGCTTTTTAAGATCTAAAAATTAATCAGTTTTTAAGAGTCATACCTTTTTGAAAGTCCCAGATTTTACTCTTAGCTTGAGAGGTAAGAAGGAACCTATCTCTATCTCTGCCATCTCTCTTTCATTTAAAAAAATCACCTCCCTTTCATTTAAAAAAGTTCCCCTTTTCACTTAAAAATGCAATCTAAGTCCTTCTGTTTTTGTTTTTCTAGGGAAGTGATTTTCCTTTAATGAAAGAAAAAAATGAAGGATATAGAAATTGAATTGTTTTCCTAAGGCTTTAAGTTTTGGGGGCGACCATGGCAAAAACACAATGATCTCACATTTGGGCACAAATGAGGGCACCTCAGGCAGCAGCCAGTGGCCTCACTAGGACCAGGAAGGCTCTGAAGACCCCACCTTTGTGGCCTTCGTGAGAATCCACATGGCAGCTTTCACTCCATTGCTACTTGACACTTGATCGTCTCATAAAACACCACATGTAATTCAGAAGTTTCCACCCATAACAGGGTAACATGCGGCAAGAACAGGGGTAAATGACCTGCTCCTTTAATAAGTGTGGTCTCTGAAGGTCAGCCCTGAGGTCAAAGGCAGAGCAACAGGGCAGACAGGGCGGCAGCTGTGTGCTCTGGCAGAACACGGGGACTGAGCCTGGTGAAGACATGTCTGCTTTCTTTCTGCTTCTCTCAAGGTGGATGATGTATGATGTGTCAAGCAAGATTGTAAACTGAACGTGGTTGCACATCCTATTTGCATTTGCATTCCCAGTGTAACTTGGAGCACTGCACACTGAATGAATGAAGACATGAATGACCGTACTGATAGAGTGATGCGATGCCCTGTCATCACACAGTGTTGCCATTGCTCTGATATATATATCCCCTGACCTTGTCATAGAAAGGCATGTGTCAGGAAGCTTCTGTTGACCATGGGCCGAGCGTTGCGTGCTCTTTGAGGAAGGAGGATGCATGTCAGTGTGTGTTGAGGACTTGAGTGACTACAGCAGGATCCCGCTCTGTGTCCATCCTGCTGCATCTTATTCCTGGAGATTTCCCATATGCTCTGCCCACTTTGGAAGACACAGGCATCTTCTTTGTATAAGAGTCCTGTCTGTAGGGCGCCATTCACCTGGCCCATCCTTTCCTCTGCCAATCAGTGCTGCCCAAAGTACACCAGACAATCACATTCTGCCCTAACATGCTCATGGGCCTTAGATAAAGAGTGTTCTGAAAATCCCAGTAATTGCTTTGACCTTTGAAATGTTGTGTTCTTGTATGAAAACCTGAGGATAAAGCTGGCCAGTGTGATAATGCTCACATGTTATCCTATGGAGCTAAACTCTTGGTAAGGTCAGGACTTAATTGCCAGAGAGTCAAGAACCAGCAGCCCTCAGGAAAGGTCAACTGGGGTTTCTCCTTTTTTCTCCAACCACAGCATTTACAAGAAAAAGACCAAAAAAAAAAAAAAAAAAAGGCAACATAGTACACCTGTGCCAAAGGATTAATCTGGAAAGCAATATCCAGGGTATGCCTTGGGGGCATCATCGTCAGGACAATCTCCCTCTTTGTCCCTAGTCTTATTTGCGGGACTCTGGGGAAAATGAGTCTGCTATATTCGAAGAACTGTGAGAGCCATCATGCCTAGCATCAGGGCTAATGCATTTTAGAAAAACCTGAAACATATCACAAAGGTGTGAAACAGAAAGAGGTTTAAGCTTCGACCACAGATAGCCAGAAAATGAAATGAATCCTGAGTACTAACACATATATACACACACACTACATTCTGTGGTGAATGTTTTAATTAGACTTACATTTTTTGGAGCAGTTTTGGGTTTGCAGCAAAATTGAGTGGAAAGTTACAGAAAGTTCCCATAACCTCCTGCCCTGCACACACATCCTTCCCCACTATTAATTTGAGTCACCATAATGGTACATTTGTTACAACTGATGAGCCTGCGTTGACAAATCATTATCAGCCAAAGTCAGTAGTTTAAAGTTCACTTTTGGTGTTGATTATTCCATGGGTTTTGTTCGATAAATGTATAATGACGTGTATCAGACATTTGAATTTGGTTTTTACTTAGATTGTCTTTTACAGAAGGTAATTTTGGCAACATCCCAATTAAAAAAATCCCCATTTAAAAAATCACAAAATAAAAGAAATCTTGCTATTTAAAATATTTTAATTAAAGAATATAATCTGAATTTTTTTGTTATTCCTTCTGGAAATATATTAAATCAGTGATGGAATAAATAATGAATACAGACAGCAGTGGTACTATCCATTAGAAAACATTTAATCCACAGCTGGGAGAATTAGAGGCAACAAAACCATTTTTATTACCACGCTTATCACAAATCCCCCACATAATTTTATGAGAAAGGTCATTAAACTTGTAGCTACTGCATTATCTTTTTCCTTGGACCATTTCTGAAACAACATTAGTTTTTCACACTTCTTTACATTTCAAACATTAAAAAAGTCTTAATCGATGCTTTTACATAAAAAGCAAAGGGCTAGGTTTCCCATCATAAAACGTTATGTTGTTTACACAAAAACTGCAGCTAACCTCATAAAACTCAAGTGATTTCCCAGTGGGGTCCTGCAGGGACACTTGGCTATGGCAGGCGCCACACTGATTTCCAGCGCTGAGGCAAAGCGGACTTCCTGTGGAAAGCTGTTCTCAGCACCCGCCATCACTAATCGGGATTTTCAAGCGGGGAGCTTAAAACAGGCATCTTCTCTGCATTCAAGGCCTGCAAAAGACACCTCTAAGCAGCCAGGAAAACAACGTAAGGTAGAAAAATTCCACACAAATATTAATTTTACCTTACAAAAACAGCATAAGGTAGAAAAATTCCACCCAAATTTAATTAATAATATTAAAACGTGCGTTCCCATGGCCTCAAGTTTTGTGGAAACCCTGCTGTGTCCTTGGGGTCAGCTTCCGGGACAACTCTCTTGGATGGAAATGACAGAAGGTCTTTGGAGAGAACTGCCCACTGGTATCACACTTCCCTAGAAACCACATGTTCTTTCAAAACCTTCCATTAGGTGTCAGCGATTCTTAAAATATATGAATGGCAAGATTTTTAAAATCTTTGCTTCCTGAAGTTGAATAATAAAGCCAAAATGCTTTGGAAAGCTAGAAGTCATTAACTGTTTTCCAATGTCTGGTTTTCAGATGAAAACCCGGATAAGTATTTAAAAGTTAATTGGTGCTTCTCTTATGCGAATGAAGATATGAACCACTTTTCCAGTTTTACGTTTGAAGACTGGGTATTTGCTTCATTCATGTATCATAACAAGTTATTTTTCTGCAACTTCAGGGAGTTGTTTCCGTGTAGAATAATTTTGTAAATAAGTTTAAGAATCCACCTCCATGACCATCTTCTTTGTGGATACTCAGGAATCTCCTCAGACCATCCCTTATTATACTGAGCTGATACAGGGAGAATAATACAAGTATCTTTAAAAAAAAATTTTTTTTGAGACAGAGTCTCACTTTGTTGTGCAGGCTGGAGTGCAGTGGCACAATCTCGGACCACTGCAACCTCTGCCTCCTGGGTTCAAGCGATTCTCATGCCTCAGCTGGGTGCCACCATGCCTGGCTAATTTTTTTATTTTTAGTAGAGACAGGGTTTCGCTATGTTGGTCTTGAACTCCTGACCTCAGGTGATCCACCTGCCTCAGCCTCGCAGAGTGCTGAGATTACAGGCATGAGCCACTGTACCACCGCACCTGGCTTTTTTGTTTGTTCATTTGTTTTTGTTTTTGTTTTTCTTCAGAAGGAGTCTCACTCTGTCACCCAGGCTGTGGCGTACAGTGGCACGATCTCAGCTCCTTGAAGCCTCCACCTCCCAGGTTTAAGTCATATTCCTAACTCAACCTCCCAAGAGGCTGGGACTACAGGTGCCCATCACCATGCCCAGCTAATTTTTGTATTTTCAGTAGAAATGGGGTTTTACCATGTTGGCCAGGCTGGTCTTGAACTCCTGACCTCAGGTGATTCGCCCATCTGGGCCTCCAAACGTGCTGGGATTACAGGTGTGAGCCATTGCGCCAGGCCCGCAACAGTGTCTTTGAAGCTACTGAGGCAGAAAAGGATTTACTCTGCCTTATATGATTCCAAAGTGTTTACAAGTTGAGGACTTTGGAACTCAACTTTGTTTCTTTTGAGCCAGAATTAGAACATGGGCCTTCTAATTCCAGAACCCTTCTCTTAAAGATTATGCTATAGTGCCCTTGAGGAAGTATAAAATATAGAGGGAAGGAGAGCCAGGCCTAGTCTTCTTCAAGAGAAGTTTAAAATCTAACTGGGAATATAAAACAGAAATGCATACACGATGACTAATAATACAAGGTAATTGTTGATGGGATGATTTGGTTAATAAATATTGATGAAAAACCAAGAAGCTAAGTTGTCAAGGATGGTTTGCTATTAATATAGATGACCTGGGACTTTATGTGGGCCTTAAAAGATCAGTAAGATTTATCTAGGCATAAGAGAGAGGGAGGGCCAGTGATGAGCAGACAGATCAGATAGGATAGAGCAGAGCTTAAGTATGAAAAGATAGGCCAGGTTCAAATTATGGAGGATCTTGAAAGGCCATCTATGGATTTTGGAGAAGTTGGAGTTGATACTTGCTAAATTTAGTTTTATTTCTGTCACTGTCTTTACTGTGCTAGGTGCTATAGTTTCCTGAAAGGGTAATAACAACTATTTTTAAAGTGGTCTAGTACTGTACTGACTTGTTTTTCTGCTTTTCCTGGATCTTTTGGAACAATCATACATTAATTTTATAATAGTCCAAATAATTTTTATGGATATAATAATATACAAGCAGTCCTTTCTCCTGGGGGCATACATACATTCTCTTAGCCAATCTCACATAGACCGCATGGTCTCATTGTCCACCATTTTTCCTCCCCAGTTCTTTTAAAAGTATCATAAAGATTATTTTTGCACAACTATAAAGGGTGCATACAGGGATTTACTTTTTATATTTTAAAGAATTTTTACTGTGTCAGAGAACAGTCTTTTTCTTCCTCTAAAGTCATCTAAAGCTTTAGGGTCCTTGAACATAAATGTAGTCCTTCTCTAAGCAGATTTTCACTTTAAGCAAAAAGTTCTGTGATTCCTCCAAGGCATAAAGGGAGGAGAGTTTCTAAACAGATGAGCTCCCCCGTTTGTCTTTCAAATTCCACAATCCTACTAGGAAGTGATTCTCACAATTCTGTGAAGGTGATTCTGAAAGCTGAAGTGAGTTAGACATGGGAAGCTAATTCCCAAAATGGTGAAAAGGAAGATTTTATTATTTTTTGCTTTTTTTTTTTCCCTTTTGGTAACAAAGAATTTGGTGGAGTTAGTCATTTGGCAGGAAACTTCAATTTCCTTTGCCAAGCTTCCTAAAAAAAGTCTTTCTGCAGGCGAGGGCCCTCTCAACGTGAGCAGTGTTCATTTGAAATAGGACATGTTGCATGAATGTAATTACCTATTGACCTGAAGATTTCAATTGCAACGAGACAAAGAATGTGGAATTATACTTCTTGCAAAGTTATGAGCTCGCCTTGTTTTGTGTGTATGACAATAAGTTCTTTCATGATGTGACACCATGGCGGTGGGTGGTGAAATCTGATACCTGGCAAAAATACAATGGAATTATATAATACCAAAAAAGTTAATTGTTTTGCCTTTGGCTAATTAACTCCTCTGAATGGGGAAGTACTGAGGATGAGGTCAGCTGGTGCCTTTTGTTCTCCAATTAGTTTCCATGCCCTTTTAGGCACTGTCTGAGTGGTGTGTGGTTATAAAAGGAAGGAGTTCAGGTACTATTGGAGCAGGACCCAGAATAGGTGCCGCTAAGGCTTGATGGCAGCTTTACTGACTACATGGAATTTGTCCTGATGGGATCATGCCCATCACTCAGACTTGAGCCAATAAGCATGCCCATAGCTCTGCTTCTGCATTCCCCCAGAAACTTTTGCACACTGGTATATAAAAGTGCATGGCCGGGCGTGATGGCTCACGCCTGTAATCCCAGAACTTTGGGTGGATCATCTGAGGTCAGGAATTTGAGACCAGCCTGGCCAACATGATGAAACCCCGTCCCTACTAAAAATACAAAAATTAGCCAGGTGTGGTGGTGCATGCCTGTAATCCCAGCTACTCGGGAGGCTGAGGCAGGAGAATCGCCTGAACCTGGAAGGTGGAGGTTGCGGTAAGCTGAGATTGTGCCACTGCACTCCAGGCTGGGCAATAAAGAGTGAAATTCCGTCTCAGAAAAAAAGAAAAAAATGAGGAAATTATACAGTGCTGGTAAAAAGTGTACTTTGGTGCAAATATTTCGAGGTGTATGCTTAGAGAAATGTCCTATGTTTGTAAAAGGGTACATTAACAAGCGTGTTCATAGTCTCTAATAACATTGTCTGTTATAGTGAAAATTTTGGGATCAATTTAATTATATAAATGTACATTCTATACTGTGAGTCTTAAGAATATTCATTGAGAGAAAACACAATTTTTAAGATAATGTATTTGATATGTTACCACTTCTATACATTTAAAATTTCTAAACGGTGCTTTATATTAATTACTATGTGTATAACATATGCGGTAAAACTGTAAAAATCTGCCTGAGAGGCACACAGAACAATTTCTAATAGTGGTTGCATTTGGAGATGAAGAAATGGAGTGGATTAGGAGTTGGGAGGTTGCTAACTATATTTGTAGTGTTTTATATCTTTTAAAAACAATTGCTCTTTTTGATTTACCAACAACAGCAAAATAGGAATATGTATTAAATCTGGGAAGTGGGTATGCATGTCTCTGCTATATTATTTTCAACACTTTTTGCTATAGTTTGAATGTTAGTGTTACCCCAAAATTCATATATTGAAACCTAATCACCAATAAGTTGATATTAGGAGGTGGTGCTTTTGGGAGGTAATTAGATCGTAAAGTCAGAGCCCTTGGAATGGAATTAGTGTCCTTACAAAAGAGGCCCCAGAGAGTTGCCTTGCCTCTTCCGTCATGTGGGGACACAGCTGGAAGCCACCACATGTGAACCTGAATGGGACCTCTTACCAGACACCAAATGTGCTGGTGCCTTGACCTTGGACTTCCCAACCTCCAGAACTGTGAGAAATAAATTTGTTTATAAGCTACTCAGTTTATGGTGTGGTACTCAGTTGTTTATAAGCTACTCTGTTTATAGTATTTTGTTATAGCAGCCTGAATGGACTAAAATATGTTTGTACATATTTAAAATAATTAATAATTTAAAAATTATTAATAAAACTGAAGACAGTAACAGATTAGAAAGCAACTTATTTACTGTAACCAAATATAAATAATTTCATGATCCCAAATATAATGGAAAGCTGGTCTCGACTTTTTACTTTAGAAGAAAAAAATTTAGACTATGGACAAAGAGGAACTTATAAACCATGAGTGCCATTTATACACTAAGACTTACTGTTGTATAGTGTTTGGGATACCCTTTTAAATGCACTTGAAAGAGAGGCTAGAGTCTCATCTGTCTGGAATGGTTTAGGTTAAAACTTCTTGTTTTACGATTCTTCTAATCAAAACTGTGACACTGCCCTGGGGTGAAACAAGGGGATCTGAGTTGCCTAGGATTCTGCACTGAGACTGGTGTACAAATGTCATCATATGGTTCACCATCCATGAAATCCATGAGCTGGAGGTCTGAAGTGTCAGTGACACAACCCCTCATGTTGTAGGTGAGGAGGTGGGGAGTTATTAGGGGAGATGTTGCCATCTTATTTGTAGCAGAGCCGGGGCAGGAAAGCTTGTTGACTGCTCACAGATTTTTTTTTTTTTTAATACTCCATTGCATCTGAAATATTCTGACTTCAGGTTTTTTTTTTTTGTTTTTAATTTTTTCTTTTTCCACTAGAAATGAAGGTGGCATATGGAAGGGTGATTCTCAGAAGGAAAAATTCCCATGGAAGCCATGGATTCATTCATGACAAAGTATGCTGGCCTGTTTGCTTGAGGCAAGTCTTTGAAAGTTTTTTGTTGTTTTTTTTTTTTTTTGTGCACAGAGGAAAACTCGTTAGTAGTTTTCTTGCAAAATACCAAGTTTATTGATTGAGAGTGGCAAGCTATTTTCCACTTTGAAATTGGTAAATATAAAATATAAAAATAGTGCCTTGACAGATGGATGTGTGAGGCACAGGAGTTACTCACTTGACCCCACAAATAGCTAATTGCAGAGGTAGAAGGGTGGGGATTGTCAGCAAACTGACACAAGCTCTATAACTAGTGTTTCTGAAGTTCTTGGTCTTTACATTCACCATAGGGTAAGTTTGAGAAAATCACTGTATGAAAATATGGTGACAAGATGAAGGTGATAACCCTAAAATACAAAACAGAGGAGAGATGAGACCTTCACATCAGCTGGGGCTTTGATCTACATGTGTCCTTTCCAGAGCCACCAGAAACAAGTCCCTGTCCCAAAGATGACCCTACAAGCTAAGCAACCAGTGTTTCCTGGGGAATAATGTTTTCTGTGTGCCAAGGACTAAGGAATTTTTACAGCATTTGAACAGGCACATGAAGTCAGATCTAGTTTAGAATTCAGCTTTACCGCTAATACCACTAACTAGCTGCAAGACTCAAGGCAACCTATTTGACTTTTTAGAGCCTTAGTTTCGTCATCTGAAAATGAGAATGAGAATTGTAGTAGCTTCCTTAAATAGTGGTTCAGAGGATTAAATGGGACAATGTACGTGAAGCCCAACTCCTAATGTGCCTAGCTCATAGTGCATGTTCAGCAAATGTTGATGGTGGTTATTATCATAGCACACCTCTTGATGCATTTGCCATTGTCTTAGCCTGTTTGATGTTGCTATAATGGAATATCTGAGGCTGGATAATTTATAAAGAAAACAGGTTTATTTGACTCATTTCTGTTGGCCAGAAGGTTTAAAATTGGGCATCTGGTGAGGAGCTTAAGCTATTTCCATTCATCGTGGAAGGTGAAGGGGGAGCCAGGGTATGCTGAGATCACATGGAAAGAGAGGAAGCAAGGGGCGGGGGTGGAGGTACCAGGCTCTTTTTTTTTTATTGCATTTTAGGTTTTGGGGTACATGTGCAGAACATGCAAGACAGTTGCATAGGTACAAGGCAGGCAGTGTGTTTTGCCGCCTTCCTCCCCTTCACCCACATTTGGCATTTCTCCCCAGGCTATCCCTCCCCAGCTCCCCCCCCACTGTCCCTCCCCTATTCCCCCCAATAGGCCCCAGTGTTTAGTACTCCCTTCCCTGTGTCCATGTGTTCTCATTTTTTATCACCCGCCTATGAGTGAGAATATGCGATTTTTCATTTTCTGTTCTTGTGTCAGTTTGCTGAGAATGATGTTCTCCAGATTTATCCATGTCCCTACAAACAACACGAACTCATCATTTTTGATTGCTGCATAATATTCCATGGTGTATATGTGCCACATTTTCCCAGTCCAGTCTATCATCAATGGGCATTTGGGTTGGTTCCAGGTCTTTGCTATTGTAAACAGTGCTGCAGTGAACATTCATGTGCATGTGTCCTTATAGTAGAACGATTTATAGTCCTTTGGATACATACCCAGTAATGGGATTGCTGGGTCAAATGGAATTTCTATTTCTAAGGCCTTGAGGAATCGCCACACTGTCTTCCACAATGGTTGAACTAATTTACACTCCCACCAGCAGTGTAAAAGTGTTCCTTTTTCTCCACATCCCCTCCAGCATCTGTTGTCTCCAGATTTTTTAATGATCGCCATTCTAACTGGTGTGAGATGGTATCTCAATGTGGTTTTGATTTGCATCTCTCTAATGACCAGTGATGATAAGCATTTTGTCATATGTTTGTTGGCTTCATGTATGTCTTCTTTTGTAAAGTGTCTGTTCATATCCTTTGCCCACTTTTGAATGGGTTTGTTTGTTTGTTTCCTGTAAATTTGTTTGAGTTCTTTGTAAATTCTGGATATCAGCCCTTTGTCAGATGGGTAAACTGCAAAAATTTTTTCCCATTCTGTTGGTTGCCGATTCACTCTAATGACTGTTTCTTTTGCCATGCAGAAGCTGTGGAGTTTGATTAGGTTCCATTTGTCTATTTTGGCTTTTGTTGCCAATGCTTTTGGTGTTTTGGTCATGAAGTGATCAGCTCTTGTGGGAACTAATAGAGTGAAAACTTGCTCATCCCTTCTCCAGGGAGGGAATTAATTACGGCTCCACCCCCATGACCCAAACACCTCCCATTAGTCCCATTTTTAACAATGGGGATCAAATTTCAACCTGAGATTCGGAGAGGGGCAAACCTTTGAACTACAGCAGGGATGTCTGATGGAACCATCTGTATGCTTTGATTGCTTCATTACCCTAAACAAAAAAGCCCTTAGAACTCCTGCTATAGAAGATATTCATGGGCCATCTTCCTTCCCTGAAGGGGGTCTCTCTTGTCATCTTTGCTAGTGTTGCCCAGAGTCTGCTCTGAAGACTTTTTATCTAAAGTAGGATAAGAAGAGTTTCATGACCAAAAGTGCTCAGAAAATAGATTCATGATGTACACTTGCATTGGTCTCCTGTAAAGAAACAGGTTTAACGTTGTTCAGTGTGGTGTTTCTAAAACTAACTGAACCAGGGGGATCCTGTTGGCCTAACTGCTGTTGCTACCCTACAGACCCTGATTTCTATGGTGCATCCCCTGGACCTTGCTGCCCTAGACTCTCTGTTGTACATTTGTTGGTTATGCTCACTTGGAGGCCAGTGATAGGGCTGCTGACAACCAGGAACCGCCCCACCCCATGGCACTTCGGTGAGCTGGGCTTTTACTCAGGCACTCTGAGAACCCCGTTGTCCTCCTTACTCCTAAAACTAGCAAAATATAGAAGGCTGTGCTCTCCAGATGTTTGCTAATCCCCTCTGAGTGTGCTGATATATGCAAGTATGCTGCTGTCACTCTGACCTGAGAAACAAGGAGACCATATGTCTGTGGTGCAGCCGCAGCAGCATCTCGCAGGACCAAGGTTTCTGTGCACCAAAGACTGGTTCCAGATTTGGTTCCCAGACTGTGGCTTCTGCATCCTGTGCTCCAGACAGCTAGTGTCCCTGTGCACATCCCTGGTTCTGGGGAGACACGTCTTGATTTGAGTTGCAGCAAGCCCAAAATGTAACTGGGCAACTCTGGTTCCTGCTTTTGCTCCCGTATCAGTTATACCCTAAAGTGCATTTTCTTCTCTGTCAGATTATAATAACATTAGACTAAGAACAGCCCAGATGAGTGCTGTCAAACCTTTACTTGCATATAAATACAAACTTTAATTTGCATGCCTGAAGGACCTTGCAAATTGGGATTTCCAACTTTTGAGATAGGGTTTGAGATTTGTAAATCAGCACAGACTGAAGTGGGTCACACTTCGAGTGGCAAGAACCTAGGTGTAAAGCCTGGCTTCTCCTGATGAGAATGTGTAGTGCATTCTGCCTAAGGGTTTTCAGGTTCTAAACAATTTAATAGATATTTTTCTCTCTTGTTAGAAACTCACAACAATCCTGTGAGATAGCCTAGCAGAATTCTTATATCTGTTTAAAAAATGAAGACATTGAGATTCTGAGAAATGGAGTAACTTATCTTAGGTTAACTCAAAGGGAAGAATCTGTCCAGGGCTCTATTTACTGCAGCACAACTGCTTGATTAAGGAGGTAGGAAAACTTATAGGCACTGGCTTCTGAGCTGCCAAAGCATTATTTACCCTTCTTTCTTGGTATGACCTTTGATCAAGATTATGTAAATGCCTATCACCACCTCTAGCTGACTACATTGCCTGGAGGATAAAATTCTATTACATATATCTTCATACTCCTAACAGCTCTTGACTGTGGGGTTGACTATGAGATTCTTGACCAAATGACTGGGTATCTGAGGGTGCTCACTTATTGTCAGTGAAGGATGACACCTTCTTTGGTTCTTATCTTTATGAGGGCACCTCATTGCTTATAGAAGGGGAAATGAAGGATTTTACTGAGAATAATAGCTCTGCGCTGCTGCTTCTCAGAAGGGTATTGCTGTGGTTTTAGTGTCCTGTTATATGTAAATTTTCAGTGCTGCAAAAGAAGTAGCACTAGAATATAAATTTCTGCAGCAAGGCAATTTACTTCTATAGAACGGTGTGTCTCAGAGATGAAGCAATGGTGAGTGCACACCTGAATAAGGGAGGGAAAGGGGTTCTTATTCCTGATGCAGGTAGCCTCTACTGCTTTGTCATTCTCCTGTTGGCTAGGGTTAAACTGCACAGTCTAAGCTAATTCTGATTGGCTGTTTTAAAGAGAGCAGGGGTACGAGCCACAGTAGCGGGGTGGGTAGCTTGGCAAGAAGCAGGAAGGATGGTTACAGGACAGGTCAGTGCAGGTGCCCAGGGGTGACTCAGGTCAAAGCAGTTGACCAGGGCAGGTGACTGAAACAGGTGACTGGGATGAGTCAGGATGGAGCAAGGGACCAGGTGAACGAATGTGAACTACTGATTAGAACTGGTTTAAACGGTTGCTTACTGAAACTACAAGGAAGTTAAACTTTAAAATGGAGAAGTAAAGAATAAGACTGCTGAACATACTGACAGACTGACTCTTTGAAAAGAAACTTGGAGTTCACTATATCTAACAGTCCCCTCCAAAAAGAATTTTGAAATTTAATGTCCATTGTAACAATATTAATTTAAGAGATGAGTAAGCCTTGAGGTTTTGGCCCTCATGAATGAGTTAATGCTGTTATTGTGGGACTAGGTTAGTTATTGTGGGAGTGGGTTCCCGATAAAAAGATGAAGTTCAATTCCCATTTTTCTCTCTGTCTTGTGTTCTTGCTTCTGCTTTATGCTTCTGCCATGGAATGACCCTCACCAGATGCCAACACCATGCTCTTGGAATTCCCAGGCTCCATAACCCCAAGCCAAATAAGCCTCCATTCTTAGTAAATTATTTAGTCTGTGGTATTCTGTTACTGCAGCAGGAAATGGACTAAGGCAGAAGATTAGTACCAATAAGTGGAGCTGTTGCTACCCAAAATACCTGAAATATGGAAACCACTTCGGAACTGAGTAGTAAGTACAGGCTGGAAGAGTTTGAAGAAGAATGCTAAGAAAGCCTGTATTGCCATAAACAGAGCATTAAAGGTGTTTTCGGTGAAGGGCCAGAAGGGGAGAGCCGCATGGAGAGTCTGACCTTCTTAGAGATTACTAAAGTGGTCATGACCAGAATGTTAGCAGACACATGGATAGTAAAGGCCATTCTGATGAAGTCTTAGATGGAAATGAGGAACAAAGGATTGAAAATGAAAGTAAAGTGTATCCTTTTTATGTAGTTGCAGAAACTTGGTGGAATGGTGTCTGTATCCTAGGGCTTTCTGGGAAGTAGAACTAGGATATCTGGCAGAAGAAATATTTAAGCAACAAAGAATTGAGGCTGCTGTGTGGTTACTTGTAACTGTGTACGGTAAGATGCCAGAGCAAAGAGATGACTTAAAGATAAAATTTATAATGAAAAGAATGGAAATATTTGAAAAATTTATAGTCTGTCCATGTAGAGTAAAAAAGCATGTTTGGGAGCGAATACTAAGGATGTGGCCAAGCCATTTTCGATAAAGAGATTATCATGGATCGAAGGAGGCCAGATGGTATTTATCAAGACAATGGATGAAAGACTCTGAAGGCCATCAAAAATTTCTGAGGCTGCCTGCTTCCATCACAGACTCAGAGCCCTGGGGGGCAGAATGATTTCGGGGCATAGGCCCACGGTTCCTCTGATGGGCTCACTGCTCAGAGCCATCTCAGGTTTCTGTGCCCTGCATTCTGGCACAGCACTCCTCTCTGCCCTAGCCATGACTCAGTGGGTTCTTGTGTGGCTTGACCTGCCACTCTGAAAGGTGTATGCTATAAACCTTAGCAGTGTCGACTTGGTGCTAATTCTGTGGTTATGCAAAATGCCAGAGCTGTGGAGAAGGGCATCCTTCTGATTTTGTGGAGAGATATTGCAGAGAGCCTAGGGGCCCAGGCAGAAACCTACTGCAGGGATAGAACTGCTACAGAGCATTCCCACCAGGGAACACCCAGTAGAGCCCAGAGAGCAAGGCCACCTCAGAGACCCCAGGACTTTTGAGTCACTAATTGCAACTCCAGCCTGGGGTAGCTGCAGATATAGGACTCCAATCCTTGAGAGCTGCTGGGAAGGCTGAGCGCAGCAGAGCCATAGGGGTGGGGCTCCCTAAGACCTTGGGGGCCCAATTCCCACAGCAGTGTGGCCAGGAAGCAGAATATAGCATCAAAGGAGATTATTCTCTTGCTTTAAGACTTGATGTTGTGTGGGGTGCGGTGGCTTACCTCTATAATCCCAGCATTTTGGGAGGCCGAGGTGGGTGGTTCATCTGAGGTCAGGAATTTGAGATCAGCCTGGCCAACAAAGTGAAACCCTGTCTCTGTTAAAAAATTCAAAAATCAGCTGGGCATGGTGGCACACACCTGTAGTCTCAGCTACTCAGGAGGCTGAGACAGGAGAATCGCTTGAACCTGAGAGGTTGAGTGAGCTGAATGGCGCCACTGCACTCCAGCCTGGGAGACACAATAAAACTCCATCTCAAAACAAAACAAAACAAAAAAGAAACAAAGAAAAAGACTTAATGTTGGTTTCACTGTTTGGATTTGGGCTTCCTCGAGACCTCTTACTCCCTTCATCTTTCTCGTTACTCCTTTTTGCAGTAGGAATGTCTATTCTAAGCCTGTCTCAGCATTGCGTTTGAGAAGTAGATAACTGATTTTGATTTCACAGGCTTATAGCTGGAGAGGATTTGCCTCAGGATGAATTGTGCTTTGGGACTCAGTCATCCATATCTGATTTAGATGAGACTTTGGACTTTTGAGTTTATGCTGGAACAAGTAAAGACTTTTGGGGCTATTGAGATGGAATGCATGTGTTTTGTATGTGAGAAGGACATGAATTTTAGGGGCCAAGGGCAGAATGCTATGGTTTGAATATCCCTTCCAAACCTCACGTTGAAATTTAATTGCTAGTAGAATTAATAGGTGGGGCCTTTAAGAGGTAATTAGGCCATGAGTTCTCCTCTCTCATGAATAGATTAATGAAATGATCACAGGAGTGGGTGTCTGATAAAAGGATGAGGTACGCTCCCCATTTCTCTCTTGTCTCGTGTGCTCATAGGCTCTCTGTGCTGCCTGGCATCTGAAGCTCTTTGGGATATAGCAATGTGCTTTCTTCCATGAAGTCCTGGTTGAGTCTCCTTTGATTGCAAGTAGCCAAAATCTATTTGAGTTAGTTTAAACAAAATTATTTTTGTTTTTGTATGGGGGGGGAAGGCTACTGGGATAGTTTTCAGAATCGATGGAAGAATTAGAAAGGAGCAAGGCAAAGATTCAGGTGGCATTTCCAGGAACCTCAGTGACCAGACCAGCGGCTTGAATGATAGGTCATTCTATCTCCTCTTTTTTATTCACTTTAAGGGAATATGGCTGTGGGAGCTTCCAGTTCATGTTTCACAGACCTGAGACCAGAGAGTAAAAAGTTTCTTTTTACCAGTTCTAATAATAATCAAAGTAAGAAGTCTTGAATGGGTTTCCCTTGGTGCAGTGTCCATCATGGACCAGTTGCTATGACCAGGAAGGTGGAGTAGGGTGGCCGTGCTGCTTGGGTCAAATGCCCACTCCTTACCCATCCCTGCATCAGGGAGAGGTGATGAAGCCAGAGGAGAAGTGATGAAGCCTCGTGCCTGGCTCCTTTTCCCACCATGTAGACAGAGGGGTGGGTTGACTCCCTAAAGACAAGGAGGCACCCATGGGAACTCTGGGGAAAGAAGTTCTGATTTGTTTTTTTGTAATTCCTCTTAGGAAATCCTTTGTTGTAGTTGGTTGGGTTCTTGCCGTGCAATGCTCACCTACTCATTACCACCTCTGGGCTCCTGGGACTCCCTCCCCATCCTACTGCTTGTTTTGAAATGCAACCCTGTATTTGTTTCCAAGGGTTGTAGTAGCAAAGCACCACACACTGGACTTAAAGCAACAGAAATTCATTCTTATGTAGTTTTGGAGTCTAAAAGTTTGAAACCAGCATGTAGGCAGTAGGCAGGTTGATTCATTTTGGGCACTCTGATAAAAAAGTGCCCCATGCCTCTCACCTGGGCTTGTGGACATCTCACTCCAGTCTCCACCTCCATCTTCACATGGCTGCTGTCATGACATGGCTGCCATCTCTCTGCTTATCTCCTCTTTCTATGAGGTTACCAGTGATATTAGATGGAGGACCTCCTCCTGCAGCATGGCCTCATCCTAACTAGTTATACCTGCAGCCATCTTCTTTCCAAATTAGGTCCCACCCTGAGGTATAGCGGGCAGAACTCCAACATGTTTTGGGGGAACACAATTCCACCCATTTCCAGCCTCCCAGAGGAAGCCCAGCTCCTCCAGGAGGCCTTTGCTGACCCTCCCAGGTCTGGTCCGTTTCTCCTAGGAGCTCCCATTGTCTTGCCTGTGCAGCTGCTGTATGGCGTTGGAGCCTTGGGCTCTCCATGGACACCTCACCTTTTTGCAAGACCAAAGTTCCTTGAGAGCAAAAATTCAGATCTTTATAATATTCTTGTGGTGTCTAGAAAGGTGTCTAACGCCATGTGAACAGTCAGTGAATGCCAGGGAATGAATGTGGGGGTGACTGAGTGGATGCCAGGGAATGAACGTGGGGGTGACTGAGCAATAATGAGACTTCTTGAAATACTCCCAAACTTTCTTCTCCATCTGCCAGCCCAAAAGGGAACTGGGCAAAAGTGATACCTATCAGTCTTTTGAGTTCAGCTTCCCATGCAGAATCACTGGAGGGGCCAGGAAAGCAGCGCTGCTGGCTTCGGGTTTCCTCTGAGACCTCAGGCCATGGGAGAGCTCCATGCTCATGCTCTGGGCTTGGCCTCATTGAGGTCCAGCCATGCTGCCTCAGCCTGTGGACTTATCTTGGGTTGGGAAGGAAGGATGATGGGACAAACCCCTATTGAGACGCATGTATACTTGTTCTTGATCTACAGGGCTAGGTATGTCCTCGGATTCAGGAAACTCAGTGTTTGAAACTTGCTTTCCATTAATGTCCTGTCTGTACCAAGCTCAGATTCTTCTAGTAGGGCCTCTAAGAAGGAACATTTTCATACAAAGGGATGGGGAGGCTCTGCGTCAGCTGTCAGCACCTGGAAAAGCAAAGGGCTCAGAATGCTCTGTATTTAGTTGGTGACAGTGAGATGTCACAGAGTTACTTGGGGAAGACAACAGTCAGCATGGACAATGCTGTGGTCAGAAACTGCTCACCATCCATGATGACGAGGGGCTGACTAGCAGGAGATCAAAGCTGGCAGGCACCTTGGCTGGGGTGGTAACCGGCCACCGTGCTCCATCCTCCCTGCCCCGCTCCATAAACCATCTGTGACAGGGTGGCATCTCCAGCAGGCTGGTGGTACAGAAAGGAGCACGTGCAGCCATATTTCAGCCTGGACACCAGGACTTTAATGTGAACGCCTGCATGTCTGGTGCTGAAGTTGCGCTGAAGCTGATTTGTGGCAGTCTGAATTTACGGCCTCGGAGGACAACAGCATTCACCAACTAGACCCATATGTGTTCAGTCCCCAAGCCTGGGTCTCAGAGAACAGCATGGGGGAAGGATGCGGAGGGTGGTGAGGAGGGAGATTTTATTATGGTTCCCGGCAGTAGGTGGTGAAATAGACCCTCACACAACAGTTTCTCAGTGGCATTTTAAGGGTATCCACACTCTCCCACAACTCATCCTCCTTCTGTCACTCACCCAAGGTTTTCTGCACAGCCTTGAGCTTGCAGAGATTTATAGAAGAAACTCAAAATCACGAACATCCTACTCTAGGAGGCTGGTACCCCAAAGCCACCTACTTAGCCTGGAATTCCCAAGAACTCCTAATCTCATGACACCAGCTCTGAGCTTCGAAGAGAGCAGGGCTCAGTTTCCCTTGTGGGTGGGACTGGATTGCTCTGCTCCTAGGCAAGCACAGAAAGACCCTATAGAAGGGCATAGGGCCTGACTCACATAATGGGAGGCGACTGCTTCAGCAGGGCTCAGCCTCCCAGAGTCTCTCCTGTTGCTGCTGCCATGTGACAGGATTGATCTAAGGCAGGAAGATGAGCCAGCTTTCCACCAAGCCCTCTGGGTCTGAGATCGAGAAACCCAACAACTAGTAAACGTTCAAGCAGCTTTGCACTAGGCCTAATTCTATCAGGTTATGAATTACTCTTTCTTTCCCCATAAGGAGAGTCTAAAATGCTTTCTCCCAGGTGACATAGACTTGTTCAGACTCTCAGCACCAGTCCTGAGAGCAGATACGCAGAGTCTCTGGGTTGAGTCCATGAGGGCACCGCAGGATGGAATGGGAAATGGGCAGAAAAGTCTGCGAGTGGGTTATAGTTGCCAGGCCTGTGTTCTGTCTTCCATCCGGGAAACAGAAGGTATGGATGCTCCTGGGCATCTAACTCTCTTTCTTGATCAGTCCTTGTCAGGTGGCATTCTCTGCGGGGAATTTTGCCTCTGTGAGTTAGAGGTGTATGCATATGTACATGAAGAGATAGTGGTAGCAAGGCAACAGTAGAGATGAGGCCTGACAGCTAGAAAGGGCTCCTATATCAGAGTAAGAGGACTTCGTTCGAAGCAACAACCCTGCCATGTCCTGGCAATGTGTACTCAGGCCAGTCACTGTGCTCTCTGAATATGAAATTTCTTTGCTAGAAAAATGGATACTAATTCCTGCCCTGCTTACCGTCTTCACGGGGTTGTTGGGACGACAAAGGAGAGGACGTATATGCAACATCATTCCATAGGCTATAAATAAATAGATGAAATGGTGTGTGTGTGTGTTGGAGGGGGCGGGGTATTATAAACTCATAGGAAATCAGTAATGGCTTTAGAGTTGACGAGGTCCAATCTCAGATTTTAGATAAGTTTAGAAAAGTTGAGAGGCTTGCTAAGGACACACAACATTAGGCTGATGACATAAGTGGTTAAATACAAAATAAGGTGGAACTCATACTTATTTGGAAATTTAAAGACATATTTAGAAAAAGAACTCATCTCCGCTGAAACAAGACAGCACCATGGAGCTGCTTTTTAGCTTTGTTTGGTTTTCATCACCGCTGCGAATGTTTCTGTCAACATTATTCCAAACTAACTAGGTTTGGATTTCTAATTGCCATAAAATCTCTCAACAAAGACACCAGGTTGGTCTGTGCGGATTCCTTGGTTTCTTCCCTGAGCACCCTGTTCCTCTGTGACCTAGGAAAATGATCCAGGGCAGGAGAGCAAGGGACTCACCAAGAAATGCTCACACTGGAGAACGATCCTGACCTCTGGATAACAGAGTGTGGATCACTGGCAAACTGCTTAAGATAACATTGTGTCAGGGAAAGTAATGTTCAGTTAAAAAAAATTGGCATCAGTTCTTTGAGGGAGAGAATTGTCTTTTGTTCTGCTAAATGCTTTGATGACTTTTTGGAGTATGGAAGGTGAGCTTTCTCCCCAGGACATGGCTTAACTGAGCTAGACTGGACGTGACTTCCAACCTTGGCTACGCATTGGAATCATCTGAGGAGCTTTGAAGAAAATATGCATGCATGTACCCTACCTCCAGAGCCTCTGATGTGATTGGTCCATGTATGGGTATCTAAAACAAGTTTCCCAGGAGATGTGATTCCCCTGTGCCAGGGCCAAACAAGAGGGACAGGTAGAATAGTGACACAAGTGGAGGGGCTGACGCCTGATGGGAGACAAAAGAAGGACAAGGAGGTCAACCTGGGTGGAAGTGGGTTGGAGCTCTTTGCAAAGAGATGACAGTGAGGAGTTTTTAATGGGTAAGGGCTATTAAAAAAGGAGTCACTGGCATTGAATTTTAGGTTGTTTGCTGTACTGAAGTGTCACCCCACCCTATTCTTCAAATCCCCATGGAAGGTCTCTACATGCCAAGGCTAGTGTCCATAGTACTGCAGGGGATATGGAAAAACTAAGGTAGCCTCCAGTGATGGGCCAGGAAATTCTGACACCTGCAGAAGATGAAAATTGGAGCAGGGCTGAGAATTCAGGAAGGATGGGAAATTGGAGCTAGAGGGAACTGGGACAAATAGAGCCGCCCTAAGAATCCTCGGAGATATTGCCAGAGATGCTTGGGCTCCGACTGTTGGTGGGCAAGGCATTCAAGGTGATTTTATTTTAGTCTCAATAGATAGCCACCAAGGGCATGAAGACTTGCAAAGAGCTGAGACCTAAGCCAAAGAATAATAAATAATTCACCATTTTTTCACCTTTCACACTCCACGTGTGGACTGGTTTTATAGCTATCACAGTTCGTTTGCATTCTTCTTGTTTTGAGGCTTTTAACAGGCCTCAGGGATGGGTGAAGAGGGAATTTGTCACATTTAATTGCTGAGGAAAGGTAGCCTTCGGTAGCTGGAAGATTGTGTACAGCGGGTTACAGCAGTGGTGGAGCCGTGGCTCCTTGTCTGAGCTTGGTGGCCACCCCATCATTCCAGGCTGACATCGGTTTTTCTGACCACCTCAGCACTGGAGGGAAATCTAACTCTGTTTTTAAACAACGTGAGTTCCAGATTCAACAGTCATTTAATCTCTTCTCATTCATCCATTTTCTGTCTCCCCTCTCTTTCTTTTCTCTCCTTTTCCCCTTTTTCACCCCTCCTCCCCATTTCCCCAGTTCCCCATCTCCTCATCCTCATCTAGCCACCACCTCTTTAGCATTTACAGGGCCATGCTCTCACTGAATGGACCTCCCCCCAGAGTGGTAGCTTCACTTATGAAGTATGTACAAAAATGTTTTCTAGCTCTTCTTCATTATTTGGTCTTCTCGGTTTCTTTACCCCATTCCAGGATGAGTCAAATGTTCTTACCAGCATGTATTGTGAATCACCCGGCCTGGAATTGGACAGCAGTTGTCCTGCCTATCAGTAAAGAACTTCCTGGGTTTGCTCACGATCACCACAAATTGTTGATGTAACATTCATTCTCGGCAGATACTGAGTACTAAATATGCTAACTGGTTTCAGCTGACCTTTACTCTAGATTGTTTTTTTTTTTTAAAGAAAGGAATGGTGACCCATTTTTACCACATGGAAGTAAATAGCTGAGTGTATTTTATGCCCAGGTGTTTGCCATATAGCTTGATAGAAAACCATGCCCTGGAAAACTATAAGCCAATCTAACTTATAGAAATAAACGGAGTGAGAATCATTATTTTTTATTGGTACCACTTAATGTAAAGAAAATGCACATTTTCCAAAAATATGGAAAAAACGTTTCGTTTGCCTTATTGGGTCCAAATGTTAGGTTTAAATTATTTTACTATGCAAACTTTGTTTCATATCTTGGCAGTAGTGATTTCCATTTTTATTCCTTTGGTATCCATAATCTTTTGAGAATCAAAAACACATGCTTTGAGATCACTGGACAGCTCCTCCTCCAACATGTAAAAAATGCATAGGGAAGGTTATTGCTCTGGTAGCAAAAACACCAGGAACTCTACAGGAGAAAATTATGAGGACATCTAGGCTGGATGCGAAAGAGGTTCAGAGGTGCATTCTGGTTTTCATGCTTTTGATTTGCAAGTCATTAAGCTGGAAGAGCCTCTGCCTCCTGCTGACTGCCACTAGGAATGAAATTTTTCTTCCCTATTAGGGGATGCTTATTCAGTGACTCCAGATTTGTAGTATGTGAGGAGAATGAGAGGTTTGGATTCTCCAGCGCTTCTTGAGATGGGGCACTTGTCACTTGGAGGAGTGGGCTCAGAGTAGATGGACTTCTGGCATTCCTTTGTCTGCAGGAGGAGGGGGTGTTTGGCAGGGTAGGAGCTGCATCATGGGGGTTTCAATCTCGGAATTTTAGGCTCACAGAGATCAGGATGTGTCAATAAAAAGATTGAGTGCTTTTAGAGAACAAATTTTGAGAACAGTCAGATATTAAGGGAAGGGAAAGTGAGAAGGCATGTGGAGAAGAAGAGAAAGGGCAGATGGAGGCTCAGCATCCCCCAGGGGTAGGATGTCCAGGGTTCGTGTCAGCCTTGACTGTGCACTGGGCTGTAGTCTAACTCTTGTGTCAGCAGGTTACACAGTGCTTCAGGGATCCTCACTTGGCCAGCCTCACTTTGCAATGTTTTAAATCCTTTTACTGGGAAGTGATACTTCAGTGCAATGTCAGAGTGATGCCAGTAAAGGGTGGGAGCAAACTGACACGGTGCTATGCTTCAGACCCTGGATGTACCCAGAGAGATAAAAAACGTGATTCTAGTGCTGTCAGTTTGAGCCTTTTCTTCCTCATGAACAGAATGTACCATCTGTTTGTTGAGTGGATTTAGATTCAGAGCTGGAAAATCTTAAGGCTTCTACACAACAAGCATGGTGGCTGGACACCTGTAGAGTAATGGCTTCATAGGCCTCTCCTGTGTGCTGGGGCTGTAACTTGGAGGACTGGGCTGGCTCACAGTTTTTCTTATTCCTTATTGCAGGAGTAGTCCATGAGAGTCCTAAAAGCACTGGATTCAGAGCAAGGGGTTCAACTGGAGTTTTTTGATCCCATTGATTTTAGTGGGTTCATAAACCCTGTTTGTGGAGTATTACACCCAGATCTGTGTATTCCAGAGATACAAAACTTGCATAACATGCCATACACATTTTTGACTCCAAAAAAAAAAAAAAAAAAAAGGCTAAAAATCTCTAAAATGGGAAATTCTCCACTTCTGGTGAAAATAGAGTAGTGCTTACTATTAGTTGGAATCTTTTCATTTTCAGAAGCTGGGGCTGGAGATGTTCTTCTAACTGTGTCTGCTTTTCCCACTCTGTCTTTCTCTGATCCCCCCACGCAGAGTTGGTGGCACCAGGACCTGAAGTTTTCTACCTCTTTTCCTTCGTGTGCTACTCTCATTTCCCTAGCCAGGATGTGGGGTTGGTAAAAAAATAGGCCCCTTCTACCTGACATTGGTAACTCTAGGCACAGCCCTGAAGATCTGAGTTCTAGAGACCAAAATTTCATGTTAATTGTTAAGGTGATTGTCGAGGGTTTTTCAATGCACTACAAATCTGCTGCTGCTTTTTCTGATTCAAACCCAGGGACTCTCTAGTGCCATGGCTGCAGATAAGAGGAGCCTGTGATTTTATTTTTCCAGTGATATTTGCTAATGGTTTCTGTGGTCTACTGGTCTCTTTTGATGGGTAAGTGAGCTCAGTTTTCAGGACCTATGGAGCCCAAATCAGGCATTTAAGACTATACCTGACATATGGCTGACCTGTCCAGCCTGAGGTCTCTCCTCCCCTGTCCCAATTTCTCTTCAGGCCAAGCCTCTAATGCTTCCTGTGACACTCAGGACCACACCATTCCCCTGCCTCCTCCTTTGTACCTGCTGTGTTTGTCTTGGCCTTGCTCTGTGTACACAGCCAGATGCCCCACATTTTCTGTGTCCTTGAGTTTGTGATGAGTGAACAAGTGTTTTAACTGACAGGCCATTCTTACCTGTATTTCTGCAGCTCATGTGCTACATTTTATCCTCAGCAAAGTTACCTTGGAATGATCTTTCTTTCCTAGTCCTTTTGGGAAACTCACTCTTGTTTCCGAATCAACACAAGCATTATATTCTCTATGAAACTATGTGATCTCCCTAAACCAAGCTGTTCCCTCTCTCTTTTGAGGCCCCTTGTACCTGGGGGGCACATGATGATTATTGCCCTGCTTTCTCTGTATTGCACTTTTATCTCTACATGTCCGGGAATGCCTCTACAAATAAACTTCTTGAAGACAGAAATTACGTCTTAATTACTCTGCCTTTTCCTACATTTCCATATCCTGCACTCAATAGGTGCTTAGTAAATGTTTCTGAATGAAAGAATAAATATATGAATGGCAGTCACTCATCTAAGCCCTAATAAGTTGTAAGGTTGAAGAAGAAATGCACTCCACTCATAAAGAAGCAAATATAATTGAAGTAGCACAGCTATTCAAAATATTTTTTAGTATTTTATCAATTAATCTTTGTGTTATATTAGGTTGGTACAAAAGTAATTTCGTGTTTTTGCTGTTAAAAGTAATTAACAGGGCACAACACTTGACTCCGTGATCCAGACCTGAGTGCCAATATCTGAGATAGATACCATCTGCCCTCCATTCCAAGACCCTCCTCGAGGAGCATATTAAAAGTAATGGTAAAACTGCAATTACTTTTGGACCAACTTAATAAAAGTGGAAAGAAAGTTTACAGTTGTATGGTAAATAACCAAATGGAATAATAAAGACTCCCTCGTACTAGGGCTCCCTGACCTGCATCCCTCACTTGCTTTACTTTCTAACATTGACTAGGAGTCCCTCCTGCATGGCCATCAGCTCTGACCTCTAAAAACAAGCACAATCTCTTTGCCAAAAAAGACCTTAAAAATACTCAGGGGAAGCACCTGCAGCATTTGGGAGGTAATGTGTTGCATTTCTTTGGGTGGAGAAGGGTTTTGTTGGTCATGATTCAGGAAGCAGGCTTCTGTACATCTGTCCTGCTTCCGGAGTGAGGTGAGTTCCTGGCGGGGCGGCCTGGACAGTTGTAAGAGTCCCAGCAGGAACTCACCTCATCAAGACCCGGATCTTCTCCCAGGAGGGCTCACATTGTTATCTCAATGGCTCAGCCTCCTCGGTCTTCAGGTTTCCTCTGCAAGCCAGATTTTCACTCATTCAGGATGGTTCCTTCTGCAGGTCCAAGTCCTGCTCAAAATTCTCTTCATTAGGAGATATCAATGAAGCTGAAAGGCATGCACGGAGCATGCTAGCAATCAACCAGACCGGAGGATTATCACATGCAGAAAGCCGGAAGCTCAGGAAACTCAGTGGTAGTCTTTCTGCCCAACCCCCCACCGTATTTCCCCATCGTTAGCTTCTGCCGAGTTGCTTGGTATCTGGGTCCCACTTTTCTTAATTACAACATGGGAATAAAAATAGCATTTCCACTTGCCTCTCAAAATTATTATGAGGAGCAAATGAAATAAAGGCTGAAAACATATATCTAACATACCATATTTGTTTGTCTTCTCACTGTATCCTTGGGGCCTAGCTGGGAGCCAGAACATAGAGGTGGTTCAGATCCTGGGGAAGTGGATGGCTTTGAGAAACAGAAGAGTATCATGGTGTATGTGACTCTGGCACCAACCGTCTTCATTCAAGATCTTTCCAACAGCTCCTTCAGCTCTAGCCTCTGGTCTCTCTAGGGTTCAACACCTGACTCCATAATCCAGGCCTGAGTGCCAATATCAGAGACAGATACTATCTGTCCTCCATTCCAAGATCATCCTTAAGGAGCATATTTCTTCTACAATTCACTAGAGGAAAAAAAGGAAGGAAAAAACCTGAAAACATGAAGTAGCATATACTTCAAATAACTGCCATCACGCCAATAAAACAGAAATCCTTCAGGCCCCAGGCCCCAGCAGTTCTCATGATCCAGGTCACCACACATTGCTAGACAGGTGGGAAGCTCTGATCTGACTGCCCTGGATCCCCAGCCACAGGCCGTCTGACTCACCCGGACAGTGTTTCCTAGCTGGTAAGGAGGAACCTTCCAAATAGGTGACCCCTGAGTATGTTATGTAGGAATTGATAAGTAATTTCACCTTAAAACTGAAAGCTTTTGGAGTAAGACAATATTATTGAAATAATTTAAGCTTCACCTTTAAAACTCTAAATAAAAGTACTTTAGCTGATGGTTATTCCCTTTCTGAAATCACATTTCTGAATTTTGAAGATAGGTTCAAGAAGGGAGAAAAACCCAGCAAAGATTGTTGGAAAATTTCGAACCGAGTATTTAATTTTCACATGGTTTAGGCTGAAATGCTCTGCAATCTATAGGTTTGTGAAGGTTAAAATTCATCAGAGCACATGGTTTCTTCAAGAAAAATCACAACTGGGGGCTTAAGAAGGATGTCTTCGGTGGCACATGCTTGCTGGGGGAAAAGCCTTGTTTTAAACATAAGACAGAAAGTGAAACTGATATTCTTTATGTATTTCTTTGAGCTGCAGCCTGATCTGGCATTCATTGAAACCAAATATTGCTGCTGCTCTGCCTCTGCTGTAGCAGGACAAATCAGAAAGCACCCAAGAACAAAACACGAATTACAAGCATTCAAAGGCACTCGATGTGGATTCAGGCTGAGCCTACTGGAGAGCATCCCCAAACTATGTGTTCTGTGTTTCACAGAAACCACAGTTTCTCTTCCCCATCCCCCAACTCCAATTTCACCAAAGGCAGCATGGTGTGATGATAGAAGAAGGATGGGCTTTGGGGGGTTACTGGCTGAGGTCTGTGTCTCAGCAGCTTTGCTTGCTAACTTTGGTATCCTGAACAAGTTCTTTGGTTTCTGAGTTTCAATTTCATCTGATGTAAATAGGGAGAGTTATTCCCAATTATTTCAAAGTCATTATGAACATTAACAGTAATTATCATTGGGAAAGCCTCTAGTATAGCTGCTGGGATATGAAAGGTATTAAGTAAGCATCCTTTGACTTCTCTGCACCATAATTAAAAAAATTTATTATGTAGTTTGTCCATAAAGACATAGAAAAATCTCCTAGAGTTTATAATGGAATGATCCCTTGTCCGTTCCACTGGCTTACTCCACTGACTGTGTAGGATGGGCACTGAGATGTCATATGGCACTAGGGGCCATGCTGCCTTTGGTCCTGCCAGTCAGAACATGGGAAGGTGAAAACTGCAGCACAGAGGAGGTAGGAGACTTGAGGAAAGGAGAAGATTACCGCACCACTCCCTTTGCTCACCATAAGGACATTTGAGCCTCTTCCCTCCGCCATTCTGCTCCATGTGAACATGTATGTCCCACATATGTGTTTTGCTTGTTCATGCCAAGTGGGTCGTAGCAAAGCACGAGTTTGCAATTTAGTGTCACCGCCAGGGCCTAACTCATGGAATCAGTTTGACATTCACTTGTAGAAGAAGAGGAGAGAGTTGGGAATGGGTTTGGAGGAGGACTGAGCAGAGGATAGAAGAATAGTCAGAGCTTGGTTATGGAAATGTGGAGAAGGGAAGCCACTGGATGGGCTTCCAATGGTCACTGAGGTTTTAGGGATGCTCTGAGGATACTCCAGGCATTTAGCACAGACGTGCAGGGCAGACTGCAGGGAGCACAGTACTTCAGGTCCACTAAAAAGATTTTACCTTTATAGATTCTTCTTTCAGTGCTACACCTTTACCTCTAAATGCACAAGAGGGGTTTCTGCCTTCTATGGATCATAGTTCAAAGACAACACTACTTACTCATAAGTCTGGCTCCCAATAAGGGGCTCGATTATCAAATAAAGAGCTCAGTTATCACGCTTCCACTTCATTTACGCCTACACTCTGCTGACCTCATGACTCTCCGACCTCACTGAGATGCCTGATCCATTGATCCTGACACCTTCTCACTCTCTCACCTTCTTTGTGGCTTCAATCTTCTCCCAATCAAGCCGTGGCTCCTTTATCAGTGCCATATTCACTGCTTTGAAAAGTTACTACCTCCCTTATTTTCCTTCCCTCATATCACCCTTGCCCCTAAGCTCCCAACCTGGTTAAACTCAGCCATTCCCTTCCACTCAGTTGTACCTGAGCATCTCTATACTACCAGAGTGGGGAAAACCCCGTCATGTTAACTGGGCTGATTGAAGTCTCTTTAAACTAATGATCACAAATCTCAAACTTCATATCTTCTCTTATCTCCAGAAACCTCCAAAGAGCCACACTTTAGACTGATGAATTTGCCTCGTGTGATACCAAGAAATAGATGTATTACAGCTCCCATGTAAACAAAACCCTTCAGTGTGCCCTGGAGAAACCACAGTCTATCTGCATAAATGGCATGCTCTTTTCACTAATCTATGGATTAAAATAGAGTCCCATGCTACATTTAAACCCATAATGAAAGAGCTCTAACCTCCACCACTAAGCGTTGTCAATCAGGGATGAGGTCCCCCTCAAATCATATTGATTTTTCTCAGCCACAATCTTCGACGACATCTGTGAAATTCTTTTCATTCATCCCTTGCCCATGGCCTTCAGAACCACCTGATGGTAGCTCGGCACTGATAGTGACCATTCTGAGGACATCAGTGTCTGTTCCAGGGATGAATTTGCCACAGTCTCTTAAACTCACTGATCTCTGGAGGTTGAAACACTCTGATTCTCTGCAAGAGTTCAGGAGGGAAAGACCTCCTCCGTGTCTCTGTGGTATGGTAGTATAAATTGTTTTCCATTTCATCTACTTCTAGGTCACTCCTAGTTACTAAATACTCACAGTTAATCTCAGAGCTTTTATTTTTCCTTCTAGAAGAGAGATTGGGTATGGGATTAATTAGTTATTATTGTTTTTTTTTGAGACAGAGTCTTGCTCTGTCACCCAGGCTGGAGCGTGGTAGTGAGATCTCGGCTCACTGCAACCTCCACCTCCTGAGTTCAAGTGATTCTCTTGGCTCAGCCTCCTGAGGCCAATTTTTGTATTTATTAGTTGACACAGGGTTTCACCATGTTAACCAGGGTAGTCTTTAACTTCTGACCTCAGGTGATCCACCTGAGGTGGATCTTGGCCTCCCAAAGTGCTGGGATTATAGGCTTGAGCCACCATGCCTGGCTGGGATTAATTAGGTTTTTTATGGTATTGTTTCGTTATGTTTTGTGAGGATAAGAGGGCATTTTGCCAGATATAGTGTCTACTCCCCCAGTGATGGATGATATAAGTCTGGTGGAGCCGGGTAAAAATTAGGTTGTTTCTCTTAGTCTCATCTTTATAGGTTATCATGCAGTAGAAGTAAAGCCACTGACACCCCCAGTGAGAGGACTGAAGCCTGGCTTTTCATTTGTTAAATCAAAGGATTTGATTAGATGATTTTTAAGGTACTTTTAGCCTACGAAGACCAACATGTTGAATGATACTGCAAATGACAACCTTTTAACAAGGTTTTAGGCTTCCTGAAAAAGAAAGCCCTGAGTAGAAAGTCCTAAGGAAGCACACCAAAGGTCCCATCAATTTCCTGGTAAGAAAGCCAATCAATGGAATAACCATAACATCTCTGTTGTGATGCATCACAGCTGTTTAAGTCACAATTGAGTCAGTAGACAATACTTTTGCATGTCTTGTTTAATAGGGGAAAGCCGAACAATTCAAGGCTGGGGTGGTGGGAGTGGGTATTGTACCTCCTTCAAAGAATGATTTAAAGAGCAAGCAAAATACTGGTGTTAATTGTAGATACCAACTATAGGACCTTGGGCTTATCTCTCTGAACATTGGTTTCTTCCTTTATGAGATAGGTGTAAACATAATTTGTAGGTCTTTGATGGTTTTGAGGATTGAATATTTAAAATTATTAGCACATGAAAAACAAATGCTGTCAACAATATAGATTATATTATTTATTATAATTATTCTTAATATTGAGAGTTTAAAGGAGGTTTTGTAAAGACGATAATAGATTTGGGGTACAAGATCTTTTCTGGTACCCCTGATGTCAGGGTATATAGTTACTTCTCTGCTCACCAAGTTAGCTCTAGCTATTAACCTCACATCCCACCTCTGCTCAACCCTCGAGGAGATTTCTTTTCTGTGATTCAAAATCATGGAAGACCTCATCTCCACTTCTGGTGCTGGGTCAAGCGGATATCACAGATGTTGGCTTAGGCTCCCTGGGGGATGGAGTATGGAATGAATGCTTCCTTCACACTACAGTCACTGAGCTTCTCTTCTCCCCTTGAGATGATAGAAAGGGCTGCACTTATTTTTTTTTCAACATATTTTATTATTTTTATTTATTATTATTTTTACTTTAGGTGCATACTATATCTGGCATTTCTCCCCATGTTATCCCTCCCCACCCCCTGCTGTCTCTCCCCTATCCCCACAACTATCCCCTGAGCATGCCCCCAGTGTGTGATGCTCCTCTCCCTAAGTCCACGTGTTCTCATTGTTCAACACCCACCTATGAGTGAGAACATGTGGTGTTCGGCTTTCCGTTCTTGTGTCAGTTTGCTGAGAATGATGATTTAAACGTAGATGCAAGCTTGGCTTGGAAAGGTCTCCACTTCTACCCAGGTCCTGATTCTTCATGTCTCTTGGCAGCTTGAACAGTTGAAGAACTTACCCACTATTCTAGAAACCTGTCAAACAATCACACTTTCCTTTAAACCTTTGTGTTCCGACAGAATTATGTAAATCCTGAAAACCCCAAGCCATGGATCCCCTTGCCTATGGCAATCTTGGCATTTTGATTGATAGTTAACTTGGTGGCTTCGTAGAAGCAGAGAGTATTGGGCTTCACATTGGGGGAGCTGGACTCAAATCCTAGATCTGCTATCAGTAACCGTGACTTGGGTGGAGAGGTGCGCATTTCTGGGCCTCAGTTTCTGATGAGTGAGATAAGGACAGTAACAGTATCAAGGGTGATATAGAACTCCATTTGTTGGTAAAAATGCCTATGATATATATCTTTAAATAAAAAGGAAACTATAGAATGTTATAGATGGGATGATCACAATTTTTGAAAAGGCCAAATGTTTATGGTGTTATCTCTGGGCAATAAAATGGTAAGTGATTTGTAATAATTTTCTGTGAGGATTATTGTTTCTGTAATTAGAAAAAAAACCCAAAGAGCAAAATGAAAATGAAACATATTTCCTGGTTTTTTTTTTTTTTTTAAAGAAGATACAGCTTCCTCAAGGTTTCTACAGCCTAATAGGAAGAGATGCTCATTCTCTGTGAGGGCTGACTCTGCCAGGTACTCTAGGAAGGTCCAGCTGAGCGGCCCGAGCTGGCTCCTTAGTCAGACTCCTATGAAAGCCTGCAGCAAGGCTGTGAAACTTGAACTGGGTCTAAAGATGACAGCAGCAACCCAGTCTTCTGTTTTAGGCAGCTGTTTAGGTAACCCGCTAGCATCAATTACTTGGTATTCCAAAATGATGGTGGCCCAAATCAGTAAATTAACTTTAAGCGTTTTTAATGTGCCAAGTCTTGTATCTAGCACTATGAAAATTTTGTTCTACTGCCTATTATTTCATGTTTTAAAAATAAATGACAGAAATCTTTCTGACACTAGAATTAGGAATTTCATAAATGTTAAATGGATCCAAAAAAGAGCAGGATTTATATACATACTGTCCAGATACACAGACTTACACATGTATTTATATACTCATAGACTCTTCCTTGTCTGTGGCTACACATACTAAAAGTGTAGGCTGAGGGGGAAAAATCTAGATTCACTTGAATCAGCAGTTGTGACACTGAACTCAGCTCAAGAAGACAAGAACATGGCCTCCAGAAAGCAATTTCCTCTGCAGCTTGGGAACAACCACTGCAGACGACCCCCTTGATATCTGACATGGGGCGTTTCCCAGTGTGAAGGGAGGGGCTGGCTAGAGAGGTCACGACTGGGCAGCTTTGTTTGGCCAGAAGGTGATGGTGCCAACCTACCCCACGAACACTGGCCCCCAAGGTCTTGGCTCCTGTTTGTCTCATTACTTTTAGATATAGATAGTTACAAAATGTTCTGGAGGATGGGACATCCCAGGGAGCTCACAGAAGAGCAAAGTAGCCTCCATTTGACGGAAGTGTGGCACAACAGGAAGTCACTGAGCAGATCTAGAGTCTCCAGTGAAGTGTTGCCATCTACCCACTCAGGTTTATCTCTGGTCCCTTCTCCCTGCACTCAACATTCAGACAGACTGAGCTATTGAATAGACACGTGTTTCTTGAAGTCATCATGCCCTCGCATGTGTTACGACTTTTCCATAGAATGTGCTGCTTTGCCTTCTTCTGGCAAACTCACCTTACTCATTGACAGCTCTGTTCAAGCTCCTTTGCCTTATTCTTGTTTGACTTTGGCTTTTTTTTTTTTTCATAATTTCTTGCATGTTTAAGAGTGATAGTTATTTCTTCACTTAGGTCTTTGAATATTCTAAACCAAATTATATTAAAGTCTCTTAAAAGACTATACCATTAATTTCATCTGGTGTGTGAATTCGTGCTCTGAATTGGCTATCTTCTGAGCTTGAGATTTCTTCCTATGTTTTAGAATTGGGCTTTGCAGTCTCACTTTATGTTATGTTCGATTTTTTTTCTGCATTATTTTCTCTCTGTTCTGTGCTCACCCATTTGTATACAGCAGTTTCCCCCCAGTCTAGAGCCAGGTTTAATGGAAGTTCAGGGTTTATGTTCCACAGTGGCCTCAGAAACATTCCAGACCCAGTCACCAGGCCAGTGGTCGCCTTGGTTCTGTTCCTCAGCGTGAGTCTCTGCCCTTATTCTATGGTGTTCCTACCTCATGGCTCCCATGAAATGGCAGACTCAAGTAATTGGGGGAAACAGGTTTTTTTGGTGAGAGGGTGAAGTGGAATCTTGCCCTTGCCTTACTGTAAGCAGAGACCCTGCCCATAGCCCCGTGCCCTGGGGCCTCTGTTTGCTTCCACACCCATAGCCACAGGCCTGTAGCTCTATCAGTTTGTTCCTGACTGTTTCTGTCCCACTTTTAGTCTACCAAAAATGCGTCTTGGTTTTCACAGGGACTCTGCCATTTCGTTCTCCTTTTTGCATTTTCTCTGCCACTGCACTGTACTTTGATCGGAGGAAACGTGGACTTTGGACTGACTGCTACCTGGATCAGAGGCTCTTCCCTTTTGAAATGCTGAATGTTTTCATATGTCTGGAAATGATTCTCTGATAGAGGCCATGTTTTATTCAGTCCCAGACAGAAAGACTTCAGTGAAGTTTTTCCTTGTCTGCCTAAGAGTCCCAAGAGTTAGTGTGAGAGAGAATGGAACGGAAGGTACAGGGAAGTGGCTGCGAGTGTGGGAATTCCACTTCTGCTTAGGAGCAGCCTTAGCAGTCTGCTGCCTGGATGTCTGCAGAGGCTGCTTTAGTAAACCCCTCTCCCACTGGTGTGTCCCACATTCACCCCCTGCTCTACCTATAGCAGGCTGTGCAGGCAGCCTGCATGGCCAGAGCTGGAGGAGTGTCCACCTCCCCACCAGCTGCTCAGAAGCCTCTTTGCATCTCTAGTCCTTGTTCTGATCAAAGGGACATTAGGGGAGCCCCTTGGCTTCCTCCTACCAGTGCCATCATGCATCTCTGCACCTGGGGGGTGGGTGGGCATTAATAGCAGGGGCTTCTCCAGTGCCCTTGCTCTCCTCTCGCCTGCACAGCTCCCTGTGTGAATGCCTCAGGCTTCAAGTAGGTGGTGGCTCCCATCTTTAGCATAGGCTTGTGCTCATCACACTGGTTTTGTCCTTTCAGAAGGAAATTTGCTAAGGAGGAGATTCAAGCAATGTGGTATCATGGAAGTGTGCTTGACATTATGTCTTAAGTAACTCCGCATGCCTTACAGAACTTAGAACAGGCAAGATATACAACAGCTATTTAATTCTCATTTGATTGATTGGCAATCCAAGTGACTCAAATTTGGAAGCAAAAACTTTAATTTCTCTATGCAACATGTGAATGCAAACACACGATGTACGGCCAGTTCTCTGGTGCTTCACAAAGTTTCCAGTTCCTTCTGTGATGTTCCTTGTATTTGTCAGGATACTTCCAGCTGCAAGTTATAGAAACTCCAGAATGTACTCACTACTGTTACTGGGAAATCCAGAGGTGAAATGAGCCACAGACACAACTGGATCTGGGTACCAAGTCAGTCTCCCTCCAGGGTTCTCACTTGTGTTTTATGGCTCTGCTCTCCTCATGCGTTGGTCTCATTCTTCTCTGCTGATGGGAGGCGGTAGAACACAGAGGTTCAGAGCATAGCTCTGCGCATACTGCTAAGTGACCATGAACAAGTTAACTAGCCCTCCTGGGCCTTAATTTTATCATCTAAACAACCACCATAATAATAGGAATCCTCCCATGGGCTGTAGTGAGGCTTACATTAGTGAATATGCATAAGCCTTTAGAGTAGTTCCTGGACCACAGTAAACACCATGTGAGGTTTGCCATTGCTGATGTTATTGTTGTCTCTGTGGACTGGGGAGAAGGACATGGCCTTAGACAAAAACTAATAGCCCATAGGAAAGGCATTTCTTTTTGTCCTTGCCCATGTACTGTCACTACCTTGCTTGATTCACATGCCAAGATCTTGACCCTGTTGCCATGGACAGGGTTGGTTGTTACTGTGATTGACAGTTCCACCATAATTACAAGGACTTGGGGACCAGCAGTTTCCCAAAGGAGCGGGAGATGTTTTACTATTCACTCATCCACTCAATGAATGTGTATTAATTGTCTCTTATGGACCAGGCACGGTTCTGGGCATTGGGCTAATAGCACTGACAGAGAACAAGAAGAACTCTCTGCCTTCATAGAACTTATGTCTCACTAATAGCAAGAGGACACACAGTGTGCAAACAAAAAGAAAATTTTGAACGTAGTTAAGTGCTACGTTTAACATAAAATAAGATGATGCTGGGAGAGTGCGGGGTGGTGAGAGAGCCTCCCTGAGTAGGCCACCTTGAAACTGACACTGAAATGTCAAGAAGTCAGCCACACATAGATTTGTAGTAAAAGTGTGCCAAGCAGAGGGAGCAATTAGTATAGTGGCCCTGGGGCAGGAATGAGCTCTGTGTGTTTGAGAAAGAGAAGGGCAGCCTGTGTGGCCACAGCCCACTTGGAACAAGGGAGAGGGGGATGGAGTGAGGCCAGAGGAGGAGCATGGCTGAGGAGAACTCACTGGTACTCTTAGGACATGGATGTTTTTCCAGAGTCATTCTGGCTGCCACGAAGGGAACAGATGGTAGAGAGGCAAGTGTGGATGCAGGACAGCCGTCAGTGTCCCAGTGAAAGATGATGACAGCTGAGCTAGCAGGCAAGGTGTGACTGGAAATGGGTTCAGGACCTGACTGGAAGCAAGGCTGGCAGGATTGGCCAATGGATTAGACATAGGAAAGGGAGTCAAGGATGACGACTGGGCTTATGAATCGAACAACTAGGTGGATAGTACTGTTCTTTAACAAGAAGGGTAAGATTGAGGCGGGTAAAGGAAAAGCAAATCCAGAGTTCTGTGTTAGATTTGCTGAGTCTAGATTTCTATTAGATTAGTAGGTACTTAGATATGTGCAACCAGAATTCTGGGGAGACAGAGGGCTGGGAACGCTGTCATCAGCCTGTAGATGGTATTAAAATCATGGGGCATGATGAGCTCACCTGAGGAGTGGAGAAGAGGGACCAGGAAGAGCTCCGGAGGAGGGAAGGGATGCTGGGTAGAATTAAAAACTACTGCCTACTCCCTTTCCCTTTTTCTCTTCTGAGAAAGGAGAGGCATCTTTACTGTGAAATTCTTCTTGAGAACCTTGACCAAATAGAGAGGAAGAATTCCTTTGGTCCTTCTGGTGGCTGAACCAGGAGAAGGAGAGCTTCATCTGGCTACCTGAATGTTCCCAAAGCTGAACAAATCAGCTTTCAACAATCTTGCTTGAGTTTCTCAGGCATTTATTTTATTAGTTAATTGGTTTTTGCTCCAACTGTTTTGGGGCTTTTATTGTTTTTCAAGCTCATCATGGTTTTATATCTTTTAGGAGTTATTTAACATTTATGAGCTCTGGAGTTGCGCAGTTTTTCATGGAGTGGGGTCTTTTGGAGGTCCTGCGTCCATGGGGGGAGTTTGGGGAGGTGTCAGGGAAGAGATGACTGAAACTCTGCCTCCCTAATTTTAACAGCAATTACATTTTGTTATTTTATATTGCAGTCTGTGTATGATTATGTTGGGTCATTTGAAAATTTATTCCACAGCCACAAATGTATGAAAACCATAGTGATAGAGCATCAACTTGTTGAGGACAAGGACTGGGTCTCACTGTACATTCTGTTTCTTCTAAAGACACTCTTGGCAGTTGGTAGACTCAGTAAACTTTTGTTGAATGAAGTCATAGTAAAGTACAAAGGCTCGAAAGGTAGCGGCCTTGATTTCGAGGCTTTGTTCGACAGGGATGCAGATTCCCAGCCATCTAATTGTACGGCAGAGGTGAGTGCTGTTTCTGCCAAAATGTCCTATGCAACATGGAAACCATTACATTAAAATGCAGCTGGGGATTCCAATAATCTCCTTGGAGCAGACAAATAAACTTTCAAATTGTTTACAAATGATGCACCAAATCTGTGTGGCATCTGTGCATTGAAGGGGGAAAATGTGTTTCTCCCAAGAGGCTTTTCATGTGATGAGATCGCAGCTTTCATGTGGCAAGGAGGGAAAACAGGAGGTTCTTGCCAGGCAGGCCTTGCCTCAGACTTTGACTTGGGGCATCCTCAATGGGATATGAGGATGGTGGAGCTGGTTGTGCTGTCCAGCACCAGCCTGTCACTCCTCAGAGACAGTTCTGGTGTGATCTGGGGATACGCATGTTGGCCACCACTCAGCTGCTGGGAGGATGCTTTCTCAGCTTTGCCTTTGCAAGGCTGATGGTGGGGATCTGCCCTTTGATGGGCTTTGATGACAAGCCAAGAAGCTAGGAAAGCCTGTCCCAGACACAGTCTCCCGGCATGGCTTGTGCTTGGGCTCCCAAGCCAAGAACGAGGCGGTTCCAAGTGGCCACATTGTGTGTGAGGGCACATTCCTAAAGGCCTTGCCTAATTCAGATCTTACATAATTCAAGACTAATTGTCCTATAAATTACTCTTTGATAAACAAAATTATTAAAGTGTATGGAGAGAATGCGTTCTTGAAGTGTGTAAATTTCAGCTCTTGGAACTCAGGGCGTATCACATGCCATTCATGGGCAGCCGTATCAGGAGCAGAATTTCCATTATCCGTGGATTGATACAACTCTTTTTCGTGAATTTGAAGGTACAATTGCTTTAATGGTGCTTTCATTTTTGTAGCATTCTCTCTAGTCATTCTGGTGCTTCCTGCTACATTGAAATTTCAGTATACAGTAGTCGTTGTCTGGTTTTCTTCATAGGATGTTATGGGATCTCATTTCTGTTCCAAGATGTTATTGCTGCTAGTGTTATTATTACTTAATGAATCCTGGGATAATGTTGCTACGAGATATTAAATGGATTTTAAGTCATAATAATGGGAAATGTTAAATAACCCACACAAGATGTGAGAGCCAAAACAATAGAATGATTTGCCAGATATTGTTAAAAGATGGTGGGGTTTTCTACTTAATAGATAAAATTAATGTGTTGTCTTAATGTAAAACATAGTTCATAATTCATTCAAGCCTAGAAATGAGGTGATCCCAGAGGGATTTACTTGAAGGATTCCCATTATTTCAAAATTTGTGTTCAAAGTTAAATTTTATTGTTAATTTAAAAAGTTTGATGCAATTTCTAATTTGGAGAATTCAAATTTATATCAATACAGCTATGCTATTACTTGCTACAGTTTTTATGGTTGTAAGTTATGGAACAACTAACTCAAAATTTCTTAAACATGTGAGGGAATATAGGGATACTGGTGTGTCTCACAGAAGCCACAGCTCCTGTACCTGAGTTTCAGGAACAGCTGGGGACAGGGACTTGGAAGCTGTCAGTGCTGCTTTTCTTCATTTTTTGTTTTTCTTTTTGTTTTTGTTTCTCTAAGTGTATTGAAACTTCATTATTTTCTCCCACAAAGAAGGCTATGTAATTTGTGGTGCCCTGTATAAAATGAAAATTCACGGCCCCTTGTTCAAAAAGCAGAAAAGAGCTTCTACCCTGCTTTCACCAGCTTTCTTCAAACCTGTCATGATGCTTCTAATTTGCTATTTAATTCCTCTCTCCCTGGGGCATCAGGCCACTTGCAGGGCAAGTGCAGACCCTCACAGGCCTCTGACATGGGCAGTATGACTCAGTAAGTGATATGTGTGTGTCCCCTGAGCCTTCACATGTCTCTACATTGAGAGGAGGGTAGTAGCCAAGAAGCCATCTGGTAGGGCAGGGAGGAAAAACTTGTAAGTTGGGGCTCCAAGCCCCAGGTGTATGACCCTTGTCCTACTGTACTTCATTTAGTGTTAGTTTCCCGGGCTGCCTTAAAGGAGCACCATGAACCTGGTACCTTAAACAACAGAGTTGGTTGTTTCATAATACTGGAGGCCAGAGCCTGAGATCAAGATGTCAACAGGGTTGGCTCTTTGGAGGGCTGAGAGAGAAAATCTGTTCCAGGCTTCCCCCTAGCTTGTGGTGGTCTTAGACATGCTTGGCTTGTAGATGGCATTCTCTCTTTGTCTTCTCATCGTCTTCATGTGTCTGTGTTCAAATTTCCCTTTTTTTATAATCCCAGTCATAGGGGATTAGGCCCCACCCGATTCCAGTGTGACCTCATTTAAGTTTAACTAATTATATCTGTGATTACTCAATTTCCAAAGAAGCTCACATTCTGGGATATTTGGAATGAAAACTTCAGCATATGAATTTTGGAAGAAACACAATTTGACCAATAACATTTACAAAACAAAAATCCAAAGATAAAATTATCAAGAATTTTGAAACAGTAGCTGCAGTGCAGTAAACCCTAAGCAGGAGGTTCCTTCTGGAACACAAGGCTCTGTGAGGCTGAACAGATTATGTCCCCATTCTGCACTGGGTAGAAAATGGGCCTTTAGATTTAGCTCCTAGGAGAAAGATGTCTCTTCTCCTCTGACTCTTGGGTACGTATGTGATAGGATTTTATCTATGACTCTGGAACTGATGCTAGAGCCCACAGCAGAAACCAGCAGGCATTACAGACAGACTCCATGTTCTAGAAACAGCTGTCAGCAGATGGAGTTCAGATCCCTGCCTACTCATTATTCCTTCCCTGGCAGAGCTTACTAAGAGCTGGCAAAACCGCTCTCTATTTCCATCACAAACACTGTTACCTCTTCTAGCCACCAACTTCACAAGCACAAGTCTAAGGAGACAGGCCTGGGAGTCAGGGTCTTGTTCTTTGTGGAAATTGCAGTGGTATCGCGCCTCACTACCAGGCACACAGAGGGTGTCAACTAATCAGGGTTAGCCGTAGAAACAGCCAGAACCCATAGAGATGAAATTACAATGAGCAGTTGAGGCTTTCCTACTCTCTCTCCCAACCCAGGGTGTAGGAAGCAAGGGAGGAGTTATCCCAGAGTCAGACCATGATTCCTCTTCAGTGTGCAGGAGAGGGAGAAAGGGTAAAAAGGGAAACCATCCTGACTCATGCCTTCCAAGCTCCTCAAGCACAAGCCTGACCTTCACTGAAGGGAGAGAAGGAACAAAACGTTTGTTGAATATCAAAGTGCAGTCTTACACTGCACTGAACGAGACTGGCCTAATAATAAATGAGAATGACAGTAAAGCTATGGGATCTGCTCAATATGGGGTTAAGGACAAGAAAACAAAGCTCACATAGCTGAAATTAGTTGTAGGAAGAAAATATTTGGCATATACACACTCACTGAATTGAGATGACAAACAAAATTGGTTATAGAACATTTGGATAAAGTTTTGATTTCAATGTCTCTATGATATTCCCACTGAGTTTTAAAGAGGTCCACAGTGCTCACTCAGTCTTCCATTGACCTCCAATACATCCCTCTTCCCTTCCATATGAGGCCTTACAACTCGTTCTAGTCAATAAAATGTGAGCAAAAGTGTAGACGTGGCACCTCAGGCAGAGGCAATGAGAAGCCCATGTGTGAACATCCAGTCTGTCTTGACATGCTGTGTGTAGCAGTTGAGAAGTCTGCATCATACAGCAAAACCATCCAGTCCTGATATTTTCTTTGATGGGAGACTTTTTATTTCAGATTCAATTTTGTTACTCATTATTGGCCTGTTCAGGTTTTCTATTTCTTTCTGGTTCAATCTTGAGAGGTTGTCTGTGTCTAGAAATTTATCCATTTTCCTCTAAGTTTTTCAGTTTGTTAGTGTATACTTCTTTATAATATTCTCTAAGATCCTTTGTATTTTGTGCTATCAGTTGTAATGTTTCCTTTTTCATTTATGATTTTGTTTGTGTTTCTCTATTTGTCTAGTAATCTATCAGTTATATATATATTTTTAGTTTTTTTAGATGAAATATAAATTGATAGTATAGGTACTTCTACATGCTTTCAGTTTCTGTTTGTGTGGATTTTTTTCCCATTCCTTCACTTTCAGTCTATATGTGACTTTACATGTAAAGTAAGATTCTTGTAGGCAGCATATAGTTTTGTCTTGTTTTTCTTTTTTAAAATCCCGGTAGCCAGTCTTTATCTTTTAATTTGGTAAATGAAACCATTTACATTCAAATCTATCAATTTATATTTCATCTAAAAAAATCTAAAATATATAGATTTATAATCTATCAGTTTATGTTTTCAAAAAACCAACTTTTTGTTTTGTTGATCCTTTATATTTTTCTTTATTTTGTATAGTTCTGTTCTGCTCTTTATTATTTCTTTTCTTTAACTAATTTTGGATTTGGCTTATTCTTGCTTTTCTAATTCTTGAAGTTCATTAGGGTGTTTGAAATCTTCCTACTTTTTTGATGTAGGCATTTATTGCTATAAAATTTTTTCTTTCCTTCTTAGTGCTCCTTTTGCTGTATCCTGTAGGTTTTGGTAGGCTGTGTTTCCATTTTAATTTGTTTCAGTAAGTTTATTAATTTCTTCCTTAATTTCTTTATTGTGTCAATGATCATTCAGGAGCTTGTTTTTAATTTTCATGTATTTTTACAGTTTCTAAAGTTCCTTTTGTTATCAATTTCTAGTTTTAGAAATCAATCTAAAAGACTGATCTGAGAAGATCCTTGATATAATTTCAATTTTTAAGAATTTGTTTAGACTGGTTTTGTAGGATAATATATGATCTATTCTAGAGACTCTTTCATGTGCTGATGAGAAAAATGTGTATTCTGTAGCTGTTGGATGAAATGTTCTGAAAATACCTGTTAAGTCCATTTGTTCTATAGTGCAGATTAAGTTCAATGTTTCTTTGTTGATTTTCTGTCTACATGATCTGTTCAGTGCTGAAAATGGAGTTTTCTAGTCTCCAACTATTACTGTACTGGGGCCTATGTATCTCTTTAGCTTATTTGCTTTATACAGCTTGGTGCATATATATACAATTGTTATAACCTGTTGCTGAATTGATTCATACGTCATTATAGGAATTCTATCATGATATGTCTCTTATAAATGATTTTTAGCCTAAAATCTATTTTGTCTAAGTAAGTATAAGTACTTCTACATGCTTTCAGTTTCTGTTTGTGTGGATTTTTTTCCCATTCCTTCACTTTCAGTCTATATGTGACTTTACATGTAAAGTAAGTTTCTTGTAGGCAGCATATAGTTTTGTCTTGTTTTTCTTTTTTAAAATCCCTGTAGCCAGTCTTTATCTTTTAATTTGGTAAATTAAACCATTTACATTCAAAATTGTTAATGATAGGTAAGAACTTACTAAGGTATTTTGTTAATTGTTTTTTGATTGTTTTATATTTCATTTGTTCCTTTCTCCCACTTTTGTTGTTTACCTTTATAATCTGGTGCTTTTTGTAGTGGTAATGTTTGACTCACATATTTTTTTCCTTTGTAAATTAGTTCTACCAGTGAGTTTTATACTTCTGTGTGTTTTCATGATGGTAGATATTGTCCATTCACTTCAAAATGTAGGTCTTTCTCAAGCATTTCTTGATGAAGTCCTTCAGGTTTTGCTTGTCTGGGAACGACTTTATTTTTCCTCCATTTTCGAATGATAGTTTTCCTGGGGATAGTACTCTTGGCTGACAGTTTATTTTTTTTTTCTGTTAGCACTTTGAATACATCATCTCATTTTTTTCCTGGCCTGTAAGATTTCTGCTGAGAAATCCACTGTTAATCTGATGAGGATTGCCTTATATGTGACTTGTTGCTTTTCTCTTGTTGCTTTTAGAATTCTTTCTTTGTATAACTTTTGACAGTTTGACTATAATGTACCTTGGGGAAGACTTTTTGGGTTGAATCTATTTGGTAATCTTTGAGCTTTTTGTATCTGGATGTCCATATATCTTGCAAGAATTGGGAAGTTTTCAGTTAGCATTTTGTTAAATTGATTTTCTGTATCTTTGCCCATCTCTTCTCCTTCTAGAACTCCCAAAAAGTTGAATATTTTGGTCGTTTTGTGGGGTTTCACATGTCACATTCTTCATTTTTATATTCTTCTATCTTTGTGTGTGTATGCATGTGTATGTATCTTACTGGATTATTTCAAAAGGCCTGTCTTCAAGTTCAAAAATTCTTTCTTCTAATTGATCTAGTATATTGTTGAAGCTCTCTTAACTGTATTTTTTATTTCATTGATTGAATTCTTTAGTTCCTGGATATTTAAAAACTCATATCTATGTTCATTGAATTTCTAATTCAGATCATGAATTGTTATTTTTATTTCTTTATAGTGTTTATCTGCGTTCCCTTGTATCTTTCTAAATGTCTTTAATGTTATTATTTTAAATTATTTTTGAGGCATTTCATAGATTTTCTTTTTGTTGGAATATGGTATAAGGAATTACTGTTTCTATTAAGGCATCATGTTTCATTGCTTTTTCATATTTCTTGTGTATTTATGTAGTCATCTGCACATCTGGAATAAAAGTCACATCTTCCAACTTTATGATTGGCTTTCAGAGGGATTCTTCTTTCCTATGGATGTATCCATAGTGTATGTTGTATAGGGTACTTTCACTTTGATTCCCAGTGGGCATAGTAGAGTGGTCTCTTTGTGATTTCTTGGCTGTAATCAGTGTCAGTGAGTACCCCAGTGGCTTACTGTGCAGTTGTTAACAGAAGCTATGGTAAGGCTTTGCTGGGCACAAGGATGTTATACAGGCCTGTCCTCAGGCACCACTGGTGACAACAGCAAGCTGATCCTTGGGCACCTGAGTACCGTACACAAGCTCCAGTTGTAGAGGGTTTATGAGAGTTGATCCTTGGGCTTCTGAGCACCTTAGAAGTACTCTTCTGAGCACCTTGGTCTTCTTGAGTTTGCTGATCCTTGGACATCTGGGCACCATACACAGGCTCCAGTTGTTGAGGGTTTTGGGGAGTTGATTCTTGGGCTTCCAGATGTCTTGCTTGAATGCCAGCAGTGGTAGAGGTGGGTCAGGTGGTAAGGTTGGTCCTCAGCCTCCTGTGTAGTATGCATGACATCAGCAGTGACAGTAGCACTGGTGGGCCAACCTTTAGGTTCTCGAGCAGCATACATGGCTGTTAGTGGTGATAAGTGTGGGTGGGAAGATTATGCAGGTGGATTTTGGTGGCAGTAGTGTAGGTCCCATAACCAGGCCACAGGGAGGTGCCTGTGGGCAGTATTGGCCAGTGGGGTGGGCCTGTCTTCAGGTCCTGTTGTAGTGGTGGGAAGGACGGTCAATTCCCAGGCACCTGGTAACATGCATGAGTGTTGACAGTGGTAGACAAGGCAGGCCTGTCATTAAGGTCTCCAATGGTGTGTGCAGGTGCTGGCTGTAGTGAGAAAGGAGGATTGATCCTCATACTCCTGGATGGTATGCTGGAGCATCTGCAGTGGTGACACTGGGAGGAGCAGACCTATCCTCAAGTCCCCAGATGGCAAGCATGGACACTGGTAGTGGCAGTAAGGGTAGCTTGATCCCCAGACCTCCAGATGGCATGCTTGAGCACCAGCATATGCTGGTATTGGTTGTGACTGGGGATGCTCTGTTCTCCTATTTAGATATTATTTTCCTGAATATTTTCGTATACATTTTTAATCTTCTTATATCATTGCATCTTGTTTCCATCTCTTGTAAATAATACATTGCCAGTCTCACAATCTGTAGTTTTTAAGTGGATTACTTGAAACATTTATAATATTTTTTAAATTTACAAGTATTGTAGGTTACTTATTCTATTTTTCTGACTTTTTCAGTGTTTCTTTGGTAATCTATATTTTTCTTTATTGTCTTCTTTTGGACTTAGTACTATATTTAACTAAGTCTAAGATGACACTGATTGTAAGTACATCATTTTATCACTGAGAAAAGAAAATACCCCCTTACTCTATCAGAGAATGCTTTGTTAACACTTAGAATATTTATTTCATATTTACAGAAATAATGCTATTAGAAGCATTCAGACATAGATTTTTAAAAATCCCAAATTATACATGTGCATACATATAAAGGAAAATGCAAGTGAAATAAATTGATTAAGATGTCTTCAAACTTCTTCACATTGAGAGTCTAGCAAGTCTTTTGGTAATAAACTATTTTTAAGAGTGCTATACTATTGGATTTATTTTCTAATAATTCAATTTAGGATTTTATTAAACTCACAGAAAAATAAATATAAATTACCCTTAAATAAATAAAAAGATGCTCAGCCTCACTTACAGCAACACAAACAAAAATGGTATGATAAGATACCGTTTTTTCCCTTTAGACTGGCAAAAATCCAAAATGTCTTTGCACACTGCTGGTGAGGCTATGGAAAAACAATTACATATTTCTGGTTGGTGTGTCCTTATGAAGTGAAACTTGGCAGTAGGTGACAAAATTACGAATGTATTTCTCATGTGTCAGCATCTCCACTTGACATAAAATAAGTGCTAGAGATACATATCTACAAGTATAAATGGCAAGTTCTGGAGTATAAGAGGATACAGTTAATTTATTCTATTGTCTGTGATGGCATAGACAACTTAAGTGCCTATCAATAGGGAACTGCTTGTATAAAGTAGGTTTCAGATTTACAATGGGCTACTACGTAACTAAAAATAAATAAATAAATAGAAGAATTCCAATTAATAAATGTAGGAGGAATGAGGCAACTAGAACATCTTCATTAGAACATCACAGTAATAGTTGCTACAAGAAAAATCCACAGATTAATGCTAAAATTAGTGAGTGAAACAGTAAGGAGAAACAGGATAATTGTATCCCTTGAGGTATCTCAATACATTAATCATGTATTAATGATTATGGTGCTCACAAATTGAGAAATATGCATAACCTAGATGAAGAAAACCTTGTGACATCACAAAAGGACCCTTGAACAAATTAAAAGGTATATGATACAAAACTACCAAGATGTCAGTCATAAATAGGATTGCTATGTCTTCTTGGTGGATTGACCCTTTTGTCAATATGTAATGTACCTGGTAATTTTCTTTGCTCTCATGCCTACTTTACCTGATACTATTAGAGCAATTTCTGCTTTTCTTTTGGATTAAGATTTGCATAGTATATATATTTCCATCCTTTTGCTTTCAACCTACCTGTATCATTATATTTGAAGTGAGTTTATTGCAAACAGCATTTAGTTGTGTCATTTTTTCAAAGTACTCTGTTGATATATGTTAATTTGTGTATTTAGATAACTTACATTTGATGTAATGATATGTTAGTACTTAAATCTGACATTTACAATTTTTGTGATTTATTCCCTCTGTATTTCATTGTTATTTCTGTTTTCTTTTTTATATTTTCTTGTGGGGTACTTAAACATTTTTGGAATTCCATTTTTATTTTTCTTTATTTTTAAAAATTAGCTTTATTGAGGTATAATTACATATTTTAAAATTGCCTATGTTTAAAGTATACAATTTGATAAGTTTGGACACACACATATGCTCATGATAGCTTTACCATGATCAAGGTAATAAACATATCCATCACCTCCAAAAGCCACCGGCACTGCTTTTATAAGAAGAAGTAATTCTCTTTTTAAAATTGCATACACATTGAACTAGCAATGCCACTTACAGTAGAATATCCCTAAGAACATAATTCTACATATTTACAGGAATGTTTATGACTGTGTTATTTGTTTTTATTTTAAGTTTTCATTGTTATTTCAACAGGTTTCTGGGGAACAGGTGGTGACTGGTTACGTGGTTAAGTTCTTCTAGTGGTGGTTTCTAAGATTTTGGTGCACCCTAAAGCCAAGCAGTGTACACTGTACCCAATGTGTTATCTTTTATCTCTCACACCCTTCCCAGCCTTTCTCCTGAGTCCCCAAAGTCTATTGTATCATTCTTATGCCTTTGCATCCTCGTAGCTTAGCTCTCACTTATGAGTGAGAACAAATGATGTTTGGTTTTCCATTCCATCCAGGTTGCTGCTAATGCCATAATTCCATTCCCTTTTATGGCTGAGTAGTATTCTATGGGGTATGGGTGTGGGTGTGTAATTTCTTTAATCCAAACTTTGACTGATGGGCATTTGGGCTGATTCTGTATTTTTGCAATTGCAAATTGTGTTGCTATAAACATACGTGTGCATGTATCTTTTTCATATAATGACTTATTTTCCTCTGGCTAGATACCCTGTAGTGGGATTGCTGGATCAAATGGTAGATCAACTTTTAGTTCTTTAGGGAATCTCCACACTGTTTTCCATAGTGGTTATACTAGTTTTCATTCCCACGAACAGTATAAAGTGTTCCTTTTTCACCACATATACACCAACATCTATTATTTTTATATTTTTAAAATTATGGCCATTTTTGCAGGAGTAAGGTGGTATCTCATTGTTGTTTTGATTTGCATTTCCCTGATAATTAGTGATGTTGAGCATTTTTTCCATGTTTGTTGGCTATTTGTACATCTTTTGAGAATCGTCTATTCATATCTTTAGCCCATGTTTTGATGGAATTATTTGTTTTTTTAATTCTTGCTGATTTGAGTTTCTTTTATTAATGGATTCTGGATATTAGTTTTTTGTTAGATGCATAATTTGACAAGATTTTCTCCTCTGTGGGCTTATCTGTTTATTGATTGTTCTTATTTTTTTGCTGTGCAGAATTTTTTTTAGTTTAATTAAGTTCCATGTATTTATCTATTTATTTTTGTTGCATTTGCTTTTGGTTCTTGGTTGTGAAGACTTTGCCAGGCCAATGTCTAGAAGGGTTTGTTCAGTGTTATCTTCTAGAATTTTTAAGGTTTCAGGACTTAGATTTAAGTCTTTGATCCATCTTGAGTTGATTTTTGTATAAGGAGGGAGATGAGGATCCAGTTTTATTCTTCTACTTCCAGCTTGCCAATTTTACCCTATTCAACCATTTGTTGAATAGAGCATCCTTTCCCCAACTTTACATTTGTGTTTGTTTTGTCAAAGATCAGTTGGCTATATATATTTGGCTTTATTTCTGGGTTCTTTATTCTTCTCCATTTGTCTATGTGGTGTGCCTATTTTTATACCAGCACCATTCTGTTTTGGTGACTGTGGCCTTATAGCATAGGTTGAAGTCAGGTAATGTGATGCCTTCAGATTTGTTCTTTCTGCTCAGTCTTGCTTTGGCTATATGGCCTCTTTGTTGGTTTTATATGAATTTTAGTGTTGATTTTTTCTAGTTCTGTGAAGAATGATTGTGGTATTTTGATGAGAATTGTGTTAAATTTGTAGATTGCTTATGGGGCAGTATAGTCACTTTCACCATAACTGATTCTGTCCATGAGCATGGGATATATTTAATTGGTTTGTGTCGTCTATGATTTATTTCAGCAGTGTTTTGTAGTTTTCCTTCTAGAGGTCTTTCACCTCCTTGGTTAGGTATATTCTTTAATTAATTAATTTGCAGCTATTGTAAAATAAGTTGAATTCTTGATTTGATTCTCAGCTTGGTTGATATGGTATATAGCAGTGCTACTGATTTGTGTCCATTAATTTTGTATCCTGAAACTTTACTGGATTAATTGATCAGTTATAGAAGCTTTTTGGATGGGTCTTTAGGGTTTTCTTGTATTCAATCATATCATTAGCAAACAGCAACAGTTTGACTTCCTCTTTACCAATTTGGATCCCCTTTATTTCCTTCTATTGTTTGATTGTTCTGGCTTAGACTTCCAGTACTATGTTGAATGGAAGTGATGAAGGTGGGTATCCTTGTCTTGTTCCAGTTTTCAGGGGGAATGCTTTCAATATTTCCTTCTTCAGTAAAATGTTGGCTGTGGGTTTGTCATATATGGCTTTTATTACCTTAAGGTATGTTCTTTCTATGCTGATTTTACTGAGGGTTTTAATCATAAAGGAAAGATGAATTTTGTGAGTTTTTTTCTGTATCAATTGAGATAATTATGTGATTTTTGTTTTTGATTTTATTTATGTGATGTGTCACATTTATTGACTTGTGTACTGTAAACCATCACTGCATTCTTGGTATGAAACCCACTTGATCATGGTGGATTATCTTTTTGATATGCTGTTGGATTTGGTTAGCTAGTATTTTGTTGAGGCTTTTTGCATCTGTGTTCATCAGGGATATTTGTCTGTTGGTTTTTTTTTTGTTATGTCCTTTCGTTGTGTTGGTATTAGGGTGATACTGCCTTCATAGAATGATTTAGGAAGAATTCCCTCTTTCTCTTTCTTTTGGAATAGTGTCAATAGGATTAGTATCAATTCTTTGAATGTCTGATAGAATTTAGCTGTGAATCCATCTGGTCCTAGACTTTTATTTGTTGGTAATTTTTAATTACCATTTTAATCTTGCTTGTTAGTGGTCTGTTCAGAGTTTCTATTTCTTTCTGGTTTATGCACATAAAGCTTAGATTCATAGTAACTTTGAATGATCTTTTGTGTTTCTGTGGTATTGCTTGTAATATTTCCCATTTCATTTCTAACTGGGCTTATTTGGATCTTCTCTCTTCCTTTCTTGGTTAATTATGCTAGCAGTCTATCAATTTTGTGTATCTTTTCAAAGAACCAGATTTTTGTTTCATTTATCTTTTGTGTTTTGTTTGTGTATTTCAATTTCATTTAGTTCTGCTCTGATCTTTATTTCTTTTCTTCTGTTGGGTTTGGGTTTGCTTAATTCTTGTTTTTCTAGTTCCTGGAGGTGTGATCTTAGATTCTCTATTTGTGCTCTTTCAGGCTTTTTGATGTAGGTGTTTAGTGCTATGAACTTTCCTCTTAGCACTGCTTTGGTTGTATCCTTGAGGTTTTGATAGGTTCTATCACTATTATTGTTTGGTTCAAATAATTTTTAAAATTTCCATCTTGATTTCATTGTTGACCCAGTGATCATTCAGGAGCAGGTTATATAATTTCCATGCCTTTCCAGGGTTCTGAGAGTTCCAAAAGGAATTGACTTCCAATTTTATTCCAGTGTGGTCAGAGAGTAGTTGATATAATTTCAAGTTTCTTAAATTTATTGAGACTTATTTTGTGGCCTATCATATGGTCTATTTTGGAGAATGTTCCATGTGCTGATGAAGAGATGAATAACATGTATATTCTGCAGTTTTTGGGTAGAATGTTCTGTAAATAGCTGTCAAATTCATTTGTTCTAGGGTATAGTTTAAGTCCATGGTTTCTTTGTTAACTTTCTGTCTTTTTTTTATTTTTATTTTTATTTTATTTTATTTTTTAAATTTTTTATTGGATTATAGGTTTTGGGGTACATGAGCAGAGCATGCAAGACAGTTGCGTAGGTACACACATGGCAGTGTGCTTTGCTTTTCTTCTCCCCTTCACCCACATTTGGCATTTCTCCCCAGGCTATCCCTCCCCACCTCCCCCTCCCACTGGCCCTCCCCTTTTCCCCCCAATAGACCCCAGTGTTTAGTACTCCCCTTTCTGTGTCCATGTGTTCTCATTTTTCATCACCCACCTATGAGTGAGAATATGTGGTGTTTCATTTTCTGTTCTTGTGTCAGTTTGCTGAGGATGATGTTCTCCAGATTCATCCATGTCCCTACAAACGACACAAACTCATCATTTCTGATTGCTGCATAATATTCCATGGTGTATATGTGCCACATTTTTCCAATCCAGTCTATTATCAATGGGCATTTGGGTTGATTCCAGGTCTTTGCTATTGTACACAGTGCTGCAATGAACATTCGTGTACATGTGTCCTTATAGTAGAACGATTTATAGTCTTTTGGATATATACCCAGTAATGGGATTGCTGGGTCAAATGGAATTTCTATTTCTAAGGCCTTGAGGAATCGCCACACTGTCTTCCACAATGGTTGAACTAATTTACACTCCCACCAACCGTGTAAAAGTGTTCCTTTTTCTCCACATCCTCTCCAGCATCTGTTGTCTCCAGATTTTTTAATGATCGCCATTCTAACTGGCGTGAGATGGTATCTCAATGTGGTTTTGATTTGCATCTCTCTGATGACCAGTGACAATGAGCATTTTTTCATATGATTGTTGGCCTCATGTATGTCTTCTTTCGTAAAGTATCGTTCATATCCTTTGCCCACTTTTGAATGGGCTTGTTTGTTTGTTTCCTGTAAATCTGTTTGAGTTCTTTGTAAATTCTGGATATCAGCCCTTTGTCAGATGGGTAGACTGCGAAAATTTTTTCCCATTCTGTTGATTGCCGATCCGCTCTAGTGACTGTTTCTTTTGCCGTGCAGAAGCTGTGGAGTTTCATTAGGTCCCATTTGTCTATTTTGGCTTTTGTTGCCAATGCTTTTGGTGTTTTGTTCATGAAGTCCTTGCCTACTCCTGTGTCCTGGATAGTTTTGCCTAGATTTCCTTCTAGGGTTTTTATGGTGCCAGGTCTTATAATTAAGTCTTTAATCCATCTGGAGTTAATTTTAGTGTAAGGTGTCAAGAAGGGGTCCAGTTTCTGCTTTCTGCACATGGCTAGCCAGTTTTCCCAACACCATTTGTTAAACATGGAATCCTTTCCCCATTGCTTGTTTTTGTCAGGTTTATCAAAGATTGTATAGTTGTATGTATATTGTGTTTCCTCCGGTGCCTCTGTTTTGTTCCATTGGTCTATATCTCTGTTTTGGTACCAGTACCATGCTGTTTTGATTACTGTAGCCTTGTAGTATAGTTTGAAGTCCGGTAGTGTGATGCCCCCCTCTGTGTTCTTTTTGCTTAGAATTGACTTGGGTATGCGGGCTCTCTTTTGGTTCCATATGAAGTTCATGGTGGTTTTATCCAGTTCTGTGAAGAAAGTCAATGGTAGCCTGATGGGGATAGCGTTGATTCTGTAAATTACTTTGGGCAGTATAGCCATTTTCACGATATTAATTCTTCCTAACCATGAACATGGAATGTTTCTCCATCTGTTTGTGTCCTCTCTTATTTCGTTGAGCAGTGGTTTGTAGTTCTCCTTGAAGAGGTCTCTTACGTTTCTTGTGAGTTGTATTCCAAGGTATTTTATTTCTTTTGTAGCAATTGCGAATGGCAGTTCGCTCTTGATTTGGCTTTCTTTAAGTCTGTTATTGGTGTAGACGAATGCTTGTGATTTTTGCACATTGATTTTATATCCTGAGACTCTGCTGAAGTTGCTTATCAGTTAGAACTCAGAATTCAGAAACCGACCCAGAATGGCACAGCTTCATGGAAACTGAACAACTGGCTCTTGAATGTTGACTGGGTAAACAGTGAAATGAAGGCAGAAATAAAGAAGTTCTTCGAAACCAATGAGAACGAAGACACAACGTGCCAGAACCTCTGGGACACGTTTAAAGCAGTCTCTAGAGGAAAGTATATAGCAATAAGTGCCCATATGAGGAGAATGGAGAGATCCAAAATTGACACCCTATTGTTAAAATTGAAAGAGCTAGAGGAGCAAGATCAAAAAAACTCAAAACCCAGCAGAAGACAAGAAATAACTAAGATCAGAGCTGAGCTGAAGGAGATTGAGACACGAAAAACCCTTCAAAAAATCAATAAATCCAAGAGCTGGTTTTTTGAAAAGATCAACAAAATAGACAGACCACTAGCCAGATTGATTAAAAAGAAAAGAGAGAACAACCAAATAGATGCAATAAAAAATGATAAAGGGGAAATCACCACAGATTCCACAGAAATTCAAACCATCATCAGAGAATATTACAAACAACTCTATGCACATAAACTAGTAAACCTGGAAGAAATGGATAAATTCCTGGACTCCTGTGTCCTCCCAAGCCTAAACCAGGAGGAAGCTGAAACTATGAATAGACCAATAACAAGGTCTGAAGTTGAGGCAGCAATTAAGAGCCTACCACACAAAAAAAGCCCAGGTCCAGATGGGTTCACAGCCGAATTCTACCAGACACACAAGGAGGAGCTGGTACCATTCCTTCTAAAACTATTTCAAACAATCCAAAAAGAGGGAATCCTTCCCAAATCATTTTATGAGACTTTCTGTCTTAATGACCTGTCTAGTCCTGTCAGTAGAGTACTGAAGTCTCCCACTATTATTTGTTGCTGTCTATCTAATTTCTTAGGTTTAGCAGTAATTGTTTTATAAATTTAGATGCTCCATTGTTAGGTGCATATATATTTAGGATTGTGATATTTTCCTTTTGGACTAGTCCTTTTATCATTATATAATGTCCCTCTTTGTCTTTTTTAACTCTTGTTGCTTTAAAGTCTGTGTTGTCCGATATAAGAATAGCTACTCCTGCTTGCTTTTAGTGCTCATTTGTGCGGAATATCTTTTGGCACACACCTTTACCTTAAGTTGATGTGAGTCCTTATGTATTAGGTGAGTCTCTTCAAGACAGCAGATACTTGGCTGGTGAATTCTTATCCATTCTGCCTTTCTGTATCTTTTAAGTGGAACATTTGGGCCATTTACATTCAACATTAGTATTGAGAAGTAGGTACTGCTGTATTCATTGTACTAGTTATTGTCTGAATACATTGTTGTTTTATTTTTTATTGTGTTATTGTTTTATAGGTCCTGTGAGATTTATCCCTTAAGGAGGTTTAATGTTGGTGTATTTAAAGGATTTGTTTCAAGATTTAGAGGCTTTTTAGTGGTTCTTATAGTGCTGGCTTGGTAGTGGTGAACTCTCAGTATTTGTTTTTCTGGAAAGACTATATCTTTACTTCATTTATGAAGCTTAGTTTTGCTGGCTACAAAATTCTTGGCTGATAATTGCTTCGTTTAAGGAGGCTAAAGATAGGACCCCAATCCCTTCTAGCTTGTAGAAATCTGTTAATCTGAGATTTCTCTAGCTGAGAAATCTGTTAATCTGATAGGTTTTCCTTTAGAGGTTACCCAATGCTTTTGCCCCATAGCTCTTAAAATTCTTGTCTTTGTCTTAATTTTAGAAGACTTGACGACTGTGTGCCTAGGCAATGATCTTTTGGCAGTGAATTTCCTGGGTGTTCTCTGAGCTTCTTGTATTTGGATGTCTTGATCTCTAACAAGGCCAGGGAAGTTTTCCTCAATTATTCCCTCAAATATGTTTTCTAAGCCTTTAGATCTCTCTTCTTCCTTGGGAATGCCAATTATTCTTAGGTTTGGTTATTATTATTATAATTATTTTAATTGCATTTTAGGTACATGTGCAGAACATGCAAGACAGTTGCATAGGTACACACACGGCAGTATGTTTTGCTGCCTTCCTCCCCTTCACCCACATTTGGCATTTCTCCCCAGGCTATCCCTCCCCAGCTCCCCCCTGCTGTCCCTCCCCTATTCCCCCCCATAGACCCCAGTGTGTAGTACTCCCTTCCCTGTGTCCATGTGTTCTCATTGTTCATCACCCACCTATGAGTGAGAATATGTGGTATTTCATTTTCTGTTCTTGTGTCAGTTTGCTGAGAATGATGTTCTCCAGATTCATCCATGTCCCTACAAACGACATGAACTCATCATTTTTGATTGCTGCATAATATTCCATGGTGTATATGTGCCACATTTTCCCAGTCCAGTCTATCATCGATGGGCATTTGGGTTGGTTCCAGGTCCTTACTATTGTAAACAGTGCTGTAGTGAACATTCGTGTGCATGTGTCCTTATAGTAGAACGATTTGTAGTCCTTTGGATATATACCCAGTAATGGGATTGCTGGGTCAAATGGAATTTCTATTTCTAAGTCCCTAAGGAATTGCCACACTGTCTTCCACAATGGTTGAACTGATTTACACTCCCACCAACAGTGTAAAAGTGTTCCTTTTTCTCCACATCCTCTCCAGCATCTGTTGTCTCCAGATTTTTTAATGATCGCCATTCTAACTGGCGTGAGATGGTATCTCAATGTGGTTTTGATTTGCATCTCTCTAATGACCAGTGATGATGAGCATTTTTTCATATGTTTGTTGGCCTCATATATGTCTTCTTTTGTAAAGTGTCTGTTCATATCCTTTGCCCATTTTTGAATGGGCTTGTTTGTTTTTTTCTTGTAAATCTGTTTGAGTTCTTTGTCAATTCTGGTTATCAGCCCTTTGTCAGGTGGGTAAACTGCAAACATTTTTTCCCATTCTCTTGGTTGTGGATTCACTCTAGTGACTGTTTCTTTTGCTGTGTAGAAGCTGTGGAGTTTGATTAGGTCTCATTTGTCTATTTTGAGGTTTGGTTATTTAATGTAATCCCAAACTTCTTGGAGACTTTGCTCAGTTTTTACAATTAGTTTTTCTTTGTCTTGGTTGGATTGGGTTAATTTGAAAGACTTGTGTTTGAGTTCCGAAATTCTTTCTTCTACTTGTTCTATTCTACTGCTGGGACATTCCAGTGTATTTTGCATTTCTCTAAGTGTGTCTTTGATTTCCAGAAGTTGTGATTGTTTTTTATTTATGCTGTCTATTTCTGTGGAGGTTTTTCCATCCATATCCTGTCACATTTTTTGATTTCTTGAAGTTTGTATTCACCTTTCTCTGGTGCCTCCTTGAGTAGTTTAGTAATTGACCTTCTAATTTTTTTTTCTGGCAATTCAGAGATTTTCTCTTGGTTTATATTCATTGCCAGTGAGCTAGTATGATCTCTTCTTGTTTTGTCATATAGCCAGAATTGTTTTTCAGGTTTCTTCTAATTTGCATGGATTTGGGTAGATTATGTCAGAGGGAAGATCTGGGGCTCAAGGGCTGTTGTATAGATTCTTTTGTCCCATGGGGTGCTCCCATGATGTGGTGTTCTCCCCTTCCCCTAGGGATGGGGCTTCCTGAGAGCCAAACTGTAGTGTTATTTCTATTCTGGGTCTAGCCACCCTGTGGGGCTACTGGACTCTAGGCTGGTACTGGGGATTTTCACCAAAGAGTCATGTAATGTGATCTGTCTTCAGGTCTTTCTGCCATGGATACCAGCACCTACTCTGGTGGAGGTAGCAGTTGAGTGAAGTAGACTGTGAGGGTCCTTGGTTTAGTTTGGTGCTAGTTTTGTGTTTATTGATCTCCAGTATGGAGGTGATGCTTTCAAGACAGCATCAATTACATTAGCACAGAGAGGATAAAGGGTTGCCTGAATACGTTTCTCAGGTGATGAGTGGGTCCAAGAGATTATGTTCTTTGTCTTCGGCTACTAGCATCATGAAGAAAGACCATGAGGTGTGGGAAGGGTGAGTGTCTGAGTTCAGCCTCTTCTTAAGTGGGGCTTACTGCAGCTGCTATGGGGCGGGTACGGGTATGGATCTCAGATAGATGGAATTGGGGCTTGCTGCATCTACTATGAGGGATATAAGTATGGTTCTCAGATAGATGGAATTGTGTTTCAAGGGGAATTATGGCTGCCTGTGCTGAGTCATACAGGTTGTCAGGGAAGTGGTGGGAAACTGGCAGTGACAGGCCTCATCTAGTTCCCATGCAACCCAAAAGGCCAGTATCATTCCCATGGTGCTCCCCCAACAGCACCAAGCTTATTTCCAGGTGAGGTGAGCAGGGTTGAGAACTTGCTCTGGGCTAAAAGCCTCCCTGTTGAGAATGCAAGGAGAGCTTTCTGGTTTTACACCTCCCCACCACCCCACCCTCCCCACCCCCATGCACTTTCTGTGCTTATATCTGCACTCCCTGTGTTTACCTCCTCTGCCAGATTCTGTCTAGGACACTTCACATTTGGTCAAAATTGTTACAAAGCTCATCTGGAAGTTTCCTTCTCCCTGTGGCCTTTCCCCATGGAATTCCATTTTGATTCACTTATAGTGTATTTGAGTGAATCTTTTTGAATAAAATTTTAGGGGTTGCTATAGGCATGTATATATGTATGTGTATATATATTTATATATACATATGTATGTGTGTATGTGTATATATCTATGACTTGTGATTATTTACCAGTTGGAGTGGAGTGTAGATACCACTCCAGGCCTCCCTTTAAATTACTTTATCCCCCCACTTTTTTTTTTAACAGTCTCACTTTGTCACCCAGGCTAGAGTACAGTGACACAATCCTGGCTCACTATAATCCCCATCCCCTGGGCTCAAGCAATCTTACCATTTCAGCTTCCTGAATAGCTGAGAATATAGGCACATGCCACCAGGTCTGGCTAATTTTTGTGTATTTGGTAGAGACAGGGTTTCACTCTTGGGCTCAAGCAATCTGCCTGCCTTGGCCTCTCAAGGTGCTGAGATTATAGGTGTAAGCCTCTATACCCAGCCTTTTTAAGTTTCTTTATCTTTCTATACATACAATTGTCTCAACAGGAAAAAAAAAAGGAAAGTCTACAATATCTATAATATTTACCCTATTTTCTCTCTTTCCATTGTTCTACCTTTCTGATGTTCCAAAGTACCTTGTTTCATCATTTCCTTTCTGTGTAGGGAAGGTCTCTGATATAATTTATCCTCTCCAAATCTCATGTTGAAATGTCATCCCCAGTGTTAGAGATGGGGCCCATTGGGAGATGTTTGGATCATGGAGTTGGATCTCTCATGAGTGGCTTGACACCCTCCCTGTCTTAATGAGTGAGTTCCCACTCTATTAGTTCATGCAAGATCTGATTGTTAAAAAAGCTTGGCATTTCCCCACTTTGTCTTGCTTCCTCTGTTGCCAGGTGATGCACTTGTTTCACCTTCATTGTCCACCATGAGTAAAAGCTTCCTGGGGTTCTCATTGGAAGAAGATGCTGGCACCGTGCTTCTTGTGCAGGCTGTATAACCATAAGCCAAATAAACCTGTTTTCTTTATTAACTTCCCAGTCTCAGGTATTTCTTCATAGCAAAGCAAAACCGACTAACACATTCTCCTGATGGCTGATTTCCTCCACTACTTTCAAGACATCTTCTTGGTCTTTAATTTTCAGAAGTTTAATTATGTGTCTTGGTATGGATTTCTTTTGATTTCTCTTGTTTCAAGGTCTCCCAGAATCTTGAATCTGGAGGTTTATGTTTTTGAATAAATTAAAAAGAAAATAAGAATTATTTATTTGGGGATATTTTTACCCCACTATCTTTCTCCTCTTCTTCTGTCAGTCTAATAATGCAAATGTTCTGTGTTTTGATATTGTCCACAGGACCCTGAGGACATATTAAATTTTTAAGTCTACTTCTCTCTGTTCAGAGTGAGTAATTTCTATTGTTCTATCTTTAAGTTCACTGATTCTTCCCTGTGTTCTCATCATTTTGCTACCGAGCACATCCATTAAGTTTTATTTCGGTTACTGTATTCATCAGTTCCAAAATATATTTTTCATTTATTAGAACTATGTTCATAATTGCTCACTGAGGTAATTTTATAATAGCTACTTAAAATTCTTTTCAGATAATTTTAACATCTGTGTCATCCTCATTTTGGCATCTGTTGATTCTCTTTCCTTACTCAAGTTGAAATTTTTCTGGTTTTTGGTATGAGTGATTTTTTTGTGGTATCCTGAACATTTTTGGTATTATGTTATGAGGCCCTGGATCTTATTTAAGTCTATTTTAACAAGCCTCATCTGATATCCCTCCAGAAGGGAAATGAGTGTCCTGCCTCATTATTGCCAGGTAGGTCCTAGTTCCCCACTTGACCTAAGTAGCAGGGATGTGGGTATGGAGGGATGAGGAAAGGGCATCTACTCCATAGGTATGAGTGGATATATAGGTTCCTTCCTAAGTTTTCATTTATACTAACTACCCTAGTTGGTGTGGGAGAGGTGCCTTCTTACTGCTCTCCATGTGGCTTCTACTGACATCGCATAAATGGGGCATCCTTTTTACCACTGGACGGTGTGAAGGTCCTGACTCTTCATTAGGCCTCCTGATACAGGCATGGTGGAGAAAGTGCAGCTCGTTACCATTTGTTGGGGGTGGAAGTTCAGAATTCCCACCTAGTTTCTACTGACTCCATGGGGAGAGGGCTCATTGCAGGCAGGCATGACCTATGGAAAATCACTAGACTTTGAGAGACCAAGAGAGACCAATAGAATGCTTATTTCATTAAATAAAATCTTCTCTGCAGAAAGTCCCAAGTTTATTTTTCACCTTGAAAATCCTGGCTTTTCACTTGTTCTCTGACACCCGTAGTAGAGAGGGCATGTGGTGGGTGGGTCAGGTTCCATGTTACAGCCAGGTGAAGAAGGTGAAAGTCCAGGATTCCCACTCAGTCTTTGCTGCTGAGGTTGGAGGTATGGCTGTTTTTACCCACGGTGTTTAGGGCAGAGAGGTCATTGTCTAAACTTTTTTGTCTTGCCAGGTTGTCCTTTCCTGCTCCTTTGTCTAGAGAGAACTGGCATTTCTTGGATTTCATTTTGTGTGTCTGTTTTGATTGGTGTTTTGGATTGTTGGCTTCTCCAGCGCCCAATCTGGGATAGATTAGGCAAGAAAAAAAGCAAGGAAACTCTCTATCATGTTGTTACCTGGGTCCTAAGGCTCCTAGTCAGTCTGAAGCTTTCTCGCTACATTTCAGGCTTCTTGTGCTTTTGTAATACAGAATGTTCAGGACTTTTAGCAGGAGGCACAGGGAAAACGTTCCAGCAGGAGAGAGAATCGTTTTACAAGAAAAGCCCCTCTATTCCATGCTCATCTGAAAGTGGAACTGTTCCCTTTCAACTTATAGACCTTTACCTTTTTTTCCTGCTAATACTTTTGATATTGTGTGAAACTATGGTGATGATGGGTGGACATCCCTCTTTTTCTCTTGGCTTCTGAGGGACAGCCTCTAATTTTTATCCATTGAATTTCTATTAAAGACATAGCACATTTTTCTTTTGTCTTGGGGATTTTCTTTCCTTTCTTTCTTTCTTTTTTTTTTTTTTTGAGACGGACTTTAGCTCTTGTTGCCCAGGCTGGAGTGCAATGGTGCATTCTTGGTTCATTGCAACCTCTGCCTCCTGGGTTCAAGCGATTCTCCTGTCTCAGCCTCCCAAGTAGCTGGGATTACAGGCATGTGCCACCAGATCTGGCTAATTTTTTGTATTTTTAGTAGAGATGGGGTTTCACCATGTTGGCCAGGATGGTCTCGATCTCTTAACCTTGTGATCCGCCTGCCTCGGCCTCCCAAAGTGCTGGGATTAAAGTGAAGAATGATTGCTGAATCCAGGCACGGTGGCTCACGCCTGGAATCCCAACACTATAGGAGGCCGAGGTGGGTGGATCATCTGAGGGGTGGATCATCTGAGGTCAGGAGTTTGAGACCACGCTGGCCAACATGGCGAAAACTAAAAATACAAAAATACCAGCCTGGCCACCCAATCTCTACTAAAAATACAAAAATTAGCCAGGTGTGGTGGCGGGTGCCTGGGAGGCTACTTGGGAGGCTGGGGCAGGGAGAATTGCTTGAACCTAGGAGGCAGAGATTGCAGTGAGCCAAGATTGTGCCACTGTACTTCAGCCTGGGTGACAGAGTAAGACTCTGTCAAAAAAAAAAAAATCATTGCTGAATTTCTGTCAAAATTTTTTTTTGGTATTTATGGAGAACATTATGGGGATACATTTATCTCCATTTTATAGAGAACACAGCTGACACCCAAGGAAGCTGAGTAACATGCCCAACATAACATGGCTCAGATGTATTAGAGCCGGGATTCTACCTCAGGCCTGCCTGGCTTCAGAGCCCACGGATTTTACAACTGAATACGCTTGAGACACACAGACAGGACAGTGGCCAGGTGACTTTGTTGACACAGCTCAGCAGTTTATAGGTGTACAGGAGGTGATGCTGTGTGACATTAAAGGCTGTGTGGTTTTCTGTCTTGCATCTGCTGAAGTTCAACAAATGGCTTTTGTCAAGCTGTTGCTTAACAGCTTGCTTTTAATTTATCTGCTCAGGAAGTCTCAACTTTCACATAGTGTTTGGTTTCCAGTAGAAACCTATTGTGATATTATTTTCCAGCTCATCTCATCAGGGCCTGTCCAAAGTCCAGTGGTTTTCTCCACAGGTCATCTAATGTGAGTGAGTCAGAAGCCATGGCTGCTGAATCATAAATTTAGAATCCACATGGCTTCTGATTCTTTACTGTGGTCACCAGGTCATCCTCCTTGCTGAGCATGACAAAGCACTAACTAGTGAATGGGAAACATATTTCAGGGAAGCTAACACAGAGGTGAAAAATAGACTTGGGACTTTAAGAGAAGGTCTCATTTAATGGAATAAGCATTCTATTGGTCTCTCAGGCAATAAGATAACCTTTTAAGTAGACCTTCTCAATGGGGTGCCAGGGCATGCCGAGTTGCTACAAATGGATTACAGGTGTGTCTGAGATACTGATCTATTAATTTTGGGGTAAGCAGGCAGGTTCTGGGGCTCCTTACAGTTGTGGGCTAGTTACCTCCAGCTGTGAGCAGCTTCTTCTATTTACCCTAGAAAGCCATGCAGAAGATATCATTTTCTATATGTACAAAGAAGAGAAAAAGGCTGGGAGCACTGTTTGTCGAGATGTCTTCAGAATCTGGTACAATATTGTAGAGTCGATGAGCTCCAGTTTTCTGATGCTGTGCTAAGCTCCACTGAAACCAGAACTATATTGTTTTCTGGGGGGTAGGGGCTCTTCTGACTAAAAAAACAGTAACAGAGAGTGTCACAGGTCTCTGTGAAGGTGTGAAGGGTGTAGATGATATTAACATGTCTTTTCACCAAATCATGGAATTCTGGAATGAAGGTGGGCATTATCTGAAGCTGAGAAAGATAATTTGATAAAAAGTTAAGAAAACCATAGTTATTTCATCCAATAAGTTTAAAATTTAAGAAATGAAAATATCTTCAAACCAAGAACATAGAAACCTAAAATGCTTCTAAAGGTCTCCATTGTTTTCTCTTTTTTCTTTCTGCTTTTTCTTTTTTTTGAAACAGAGTCTCACTCTGTTGCCCAGGCTGGAGCACTGTGGCATGATCTCAGCTCACTGCAACCTCTGCCTCCCAGGATCAAGCAATTCTCGTGCCTCAGCCTCCCAAGTAGCTGGGATTACTGGCATGTGCCAGCACCAGGCTAATTTTGTCTTTTTAACAGAGATGGGGTTTTGCTACGATAGCCAGGCTGATCTCAAACTTCTAGCCTCTGGTGATCCACCCTCCTCAGCCTCCCAAAGTGCTGGGATTACAGGTGTGAGCCACTACACCCAGCCTCCATTGTTACCTCTATTGTGTTTCTAAGGGAATTTGGGAAATCGAAGGACATCCTTACCCTCTGAAGTTGCTATCAGGTAGAAAACCAAATTCATTTCGGAGTTCTTGGCTCCACAATTAAGGACAGAATGTCCAGCCTTCTGGAATATCTCTGCTGTTTTCAGTTCTGCTGTGTCTTGCTTTCCCTTTTGAGCCCCACTGTAGCCACTTCCCTCACCAGCCATCCCCACAGCCCTTGGGCCAGATGTTGTCATCTACCCAAGCAGCTGAGAGTGGAGGCAGTTTCAGAAGTGAGCATTTAGAGAAGTCAGTGGAAAAATAGATTTGTTGCCTACTGACCATCTCAGGTTTTTGACTGTTAATGGAATATCCTGCTCATATTGGGGTTCCTTGGGGGTAGGTAAAAAAATTACTGTAATTAGAGCATAGATGAGGTGAGGAGGGTCGAGGGTGGGACAAGAACAGGAGGAAGCAGTGGTCACAGGAGGGGCTGGCAGTTTATGTCCCACTGGGGCTGGGGAAGCAGGAGGACACTATCAGAAGGGCAGCCAATCTTCAGTTGTCTGTTTTCACCATTGTTGCTGCTGCTGCTGCTGCTGCTGCGGTTATTAATACCACTGTGTCAGCACCATATCTTTAGGGCTGATTATGAGTGGAGCTCTGTGTGGAACCTTTCACCAGCATTACCTTACTTAATCCTCTTGACAGGCCTGCAGCTTTAGTCTCATTGTCCAGATGAGGAAACTGAGGTAGAGACAGGTGATCCAGACCTGTAGCGATCCAGATACACAGAATGAGAACTTGAATCCTATGGGACTTCAAGTTCCATGCACTTTCATCTCATCATGTTGTCTTCCTAATTAGGCAAAGTTTCAGGACTGGAGATTGAAGAAATAGTGAGGTATTCCAACAGAAAGGGCAAAGCAAAAGGAAATCAGATGTGTGGGGTAGCATGGGCCCTGGAACACTGAAGAAGGGAGCAGAGCAAGCTCTCACCTGGGCCTGTGGATTTGGGAGCTCTTCGTATAGGGGCTGAAGCCAAGAAGAGGAAGAAGCATATCCAGCAAGGGTATAACAAGTGAGTGAGGAGAGCAGTGGGCCAAAGAGAAGGTTGGAAAACACAAATAGGTAAAGGCTGGGCAGAAGAGGAGGAGTGCAGGGATAGGCCTGGGAATCAGTAGCAAGAGACATGGGAGGAATAAGAGGAAAGAGAATGAGTAGAATAAAAATGGGAAGAGCTTTGGGCATCTTGGCTGCCAAAGAGCTCTCATCTTCCATTCAGGTGGCTGAGCTGGCACTCAAGGCTGGAGTGGCTTGCAGTGCTAGGGAGCAAAGGCCCCGTGCAAGCGTGCTGCCATGGTGCCAGGAGCAGAGAGCAGGTCTGGTCCTAAAGCCAACATTCCCTGCTCCCTATGGGAAGGTAAACTCTCTCCAGCTTGTTCCAAGCACAATCTCTACTGTTTGTTCACACTCAGAATACTTTTGCTAAAGCTCTGTGAAGCACTTGGAGGATGCAAATCGCCACTCTATGCAAAGCACTCCACCAAGGCTGACTACTTTTACTCTGAGCCGCCTGAACATAATTGTGTCTGGAAAGTGCTCCTCTTCTTTCCTGTCATCAGCACCTTTGGATTCAAAGTCGATCAAACTGTTCACCTCAATCCTTGCAATTTATGTATTCTTAAAACCCTGGAGGTCATGGGTGTGGTACCTGAACGCTTTGATGAGTGTTGGAGCCTTGCCATTTTTGACACCTTCTGAACATCTTGAAGCTGTTGTACAGACAAATCATCAATTTATTTGGGACAATATTCTGGGATGGTATTGTTACGAGAGGTGTATTGGGAATTTTTTGTTGAATATTTTTAGAAATCTTGCATTCTTTAAAGGCATTCTTATGGTCATGAGATTCTACTGAGAAACCTGTTTGTAGGAGACACAGAGTGGAATTTAAGAAAGAAAAGGGGGGCCAGGTGCAGTGGCTCAAGCCTGTAATCCCAGCACTTTGGGAGGCCGAGGTGGGTGGATCACGAGGTCAAGAGATCAAGACCATCCCGGTCAACATGGTGAAACCCTGTCTCTACTAAAAATACAAAAAATTAGCTGGTCATGGTGGCACGTGCCTGTAATCCTGGCTACTCAGGAGGCTGAGGCAGGAGAATTGCTTGAACCCAGGAGGCGGAGGTTGTGGTGAGCCGAGATCGCGCCATTGCACTCCAGCCTGGGTAACAAGAGCGAAACTCCGTCTCAAAAGAAAGAAAGAAAGAAAGGAAGGAAGGAAGGAAGGAAGGAAGGAAGGAAGGAAGGAAGGAGGGAGGGAGGGAGGGAGGGAGGAAGGAAGGAAGGAAGGAAGGAAGGAAGAAAGAAAGGAAGGAAGGAAGGAAGGAAAAGGGAACGGTTCCTTTGGGGAAGGAGACAGTCACATTGATTTAGAAAGCAATCGCACTGCCGGCAAATGTGTCGGAATCTGAAAGCTTACAGAAAGGGAATCTCCTATTAGATGAAGTGAGGCTTAGTGAGTTATCTGTGAACATTACGCAATACTTTCATGAGGGGAACTGGAGGAGAGGGGAGTAGGAAGAAGAGAAGGAGGAGAAAGTGGGAGGCAGAACAAAGAGGCAGACATTTCATTCCAACAGCCAATGATTTGCACACTGGAAACAGTGACCCTGAAGCACACATCAGGACTGTTGGCTCACAGGACAGGCATGGCAGGACGCTTTCTTCTCTTTCCCAGTCACCCCTGACGTTATTTGACTCATCCTTCTGGACATATTTCTAGCTGTACCTCTGAATTCCGAATGTTCCCCGAGCTCATTGAAATGCACAAGTGAAAATTATTCATAGGTTTGGAGGTTGCACAAAGCTGAAAATGCTGTCAGAAGTGAAGGGATACAGTTACACAATCAGATCCATTATGAGAAAAGGACAGCTTTGCTTGTAACAGTCTAGTAGCCAAGTGCTGAAGATAGGTAAAGGAAGATGAGGAGTCCCTTCTGGTCATCTTCAGGGTGGATACGGGTGTCATGAGCAGATGCTTAAGAGGACACACATTGATCAAGGCAAGTGACACAGAGCTGGATGCCAGCCACCCAGCTGGTTGCATGGAATCTTCAGAGATGACTCAGGGTATGCAAAATCAAAAGCAATGGAGGGAGAACAGACAGAAAAGTGCCAACACACATTAGGACCAGGATGAGGCTGGGTTGCTCAGGGTCAGGGCTCTGGGATGGTGAGTCAGAATCTTAAGACCTCTCATTCTGTTTCTGCAAGGATCAAAGCAAGTGATGCTCTGTCTCACTCAAGTCACTTAGCGGACCTCTCTTTACAAAAGAGGACTTGAAAATCTTCCTCCGAAGCATAAATCAATGAATCTGTCGATGTTCCAAGAAACTTAACTGTTTGTAAAGAGCAGGACTGGCTTTGCCACAGGGAAGCTCAGTGGTGCCCTCTGCAGTACGGTTGGGGGTGCCTAGAAGGTCTCCTATATGAAAGAATCTTTTTCACTATACCAGAAATTCCACCATTGCAGTTAATTCCTTTGGGCAAAATGTTACTGTCTATAGCTACTTCTCTTAAAGTACAATATACCGGGAAAGAGGTAAAACCAGGATGTCTGCAGCATACTAATGAGATCTTGTCTCTCCGAGGCATCATGAGACTTCTGGATGGTTGGAGAGGGGAAGGAGGGAGGTTATGGAAGGGAAGCACATAGGTAGGAAGAGGGGAGGCTCTTGTACCTTCCAGAAGTCTTCAGCGAACTAAGAGCCTCAGATTCCAAAAGACAGTTAATGAAATAAAAGGTTTTGGTCTTAGAACTTCTTTTTTTTAGGTTTCTGGTCACATTTCAGGGTTTTGAGTACATACAGTCACGGGCTCTCAGAGTTGCTGACAGTATTATGTTCTGTTAGAGCATGGCATCAGCCAGACCAGAAATGAAACCCTATACCCACCGCTTCTGTCTGCTGTGACCATTTTTAACCACTCCAAGCTTCTGATTTCTTATTTCTAACGTGGGGATAGTGATACCTACCTCCCAGATTTTCTGTGACTTTAGAATAAAATAGGCCTAGTATTCTCCCTTGAAAAGTTTGTCAGAATGCTATAAAATGCAAAGTCTTCCACTTTGTGCAGAAATCCTCTCTGCAGCTCCCAAGCCCCCCAAGTCTTTTAGTGAACTGGAAGAACAGTGAACTCATGACCATGTGAGGCAGCTCGCTTCATTTCTCAAAAGCTGGAATTGTCAAGAGAGTCTTTGTTGAATCAATATCTGCCTTTCTGCACCTTCCATCCATTAGTCATAGTTTTACTTCTTGGATTTTCTCAGCATATACTTCTTACAATTCCCTTAACCTCTGCCATAATATCCTTAAGATTTTTTGAAGACAGCAAGGAAGTATTCTTGATGTCTTTACTTTTCAAGAATAGGAAGCTCTATTTCCATCAAGCCATACTCATCTATCATGGGTTAAGCCTCCAACCATCTGTTTTGCTTCCTTTGGACTATATAGAGATTTAAAAAAATCAATTTACAAATTATACCATTCATAGGTTTGGCATTTGCAATTGTATATAATTTATACAATATTTACATATTTATTTTATGCAATTAAGAGCCTATTGTGTTGACACTGCACTGGGGGCCCATGCAACTCAGTGTCAGGCACCTTCCGAAGCAACTTTTCCCATTTCAGCCTCCACAACTGCAGGTCCTCCAGCTCTAAGTGGGCATTTCACCAGTCGGTGCTTCTCTTTCTGTGGTTAAGAATCAGTTTTTAAAATTTCTCATCTAAAGCAAATCAACACTTTTGTAAAATACAATAAAGATAAATCACCAGAAGAACTAAATTAATAAGCACATAAAATACAAGCACAAAATACATTTTTAATCGTTAGATTTATGGGCATAAAGCTATGTTTCAATAAATGTCATCAAAACAAACAGCAAAGGAAAACAACAACTTACACAAATTGAACATGTTTATTACAGGCATGCATGTAGGTGATTAATAGAAAGAATTGTGATTAGTAAATTTTTATCATTCTGCAATAGAACAGTAAGTTATGAGTGAAATAAGTTATTTATTAAATATCTGTACATGTTGTCTGAATACTAGGATAAATATTTTAGTGCAACTAATGAGTTAACATCTTGCTTGCTAATTAATCTGATTAGGTTGGATTGATAAACTATGTCTTGTACTTATCACTCATTGGTTCTAATTCTTTCAGACCAAAACATTCAAACCACAACTAATATATCTACTTCCCCCTGTATGTGACAACCTGCTAGGCATTTAATAGCAGGTGTCAAGTATCCTTTACGTTTTCTCTTCCCAGGTAAACCATGCTTTCCCTCTACTCACTTCTCATATGACATGGGCCCTAGGATCTTCACCTTGTCACTCTCTGGCTCTCTTGTTCAGAGTTCCTAACACATATTGAGTGTTTATTTACATTCAGTACTCTAATAGACATAGTATTTTGTTTTCAGTTGAATGAGAAGACTTTCACAGATGGCATAAATTGATTTAAGTTCTACAGAGAAAAATGCCCCTCCCATATTTCTCTGTATGTTTCTCTCTCTCTCTCTCATATCTCTGTCTCTCTGCTTTTTAATGCTTAAAATTTTTCTGCTTAGTTAACACCATTCAGAACATAAGCAGGAATAAAGATTTCATAATGAAGATGGTAAAAGCAATGGTAACAAAAGCAACAGTTGACAAATAGGATATCATTAAACTAAAGAGCTTCTGCACAGCAAAAGAAACCATCATCAGAGTAAATAGCCTACAGAATGGGATAAAATTTTTGTAATCTACCTATCTGACAAAGGTGTAATATCCAAGATCTATAAGGAACTTAAACAAATTTACAAGAAAAAACTCCATTAAAAAGTGGGCAAAGGACATGAACAGATACTACTCAAAAGAAGACATATATGTGGCCAAGAAACATGAAAAAAATCTCAGCATCACTGATCATTAGAGAAGTGCAAATGAAAACCACTATGAGATACCATCTCAGACCAGTCAGAATGGCTATGATCAAACAGTCAAAAACCAACAGATGCTGGCAAGGTGGTAGAGAACAAGGAATGCTTTTGCACTGTTTGAGGGAGTGTTAATTAGTTCAACCATTGTAGAAGACAGTTTAGTGATTCTTCAAAGACATAGAGGCAGAACAACCATTTGAACCAGCAATCCCATTATGGGGTATATACCTAAAAGAATATTAAGTGAACAAATATGTGCATGTGTCTTCATTCTACCGTAAAGACACATGCACATGTATGTGAACTGCAGCACTATTCACAATAGCAAAGACATGGAATTGAACCTAAATGCCCATCAATGATAGACTTAATAAAGAAAACATGGTACATATACACCATGAAATACTATGCAGCCATTATAAAAAAGGAATGAGATTATGTCCTTTGCAAGGGCATGAATAGAAGTGAAAGCCGTTATCCTAAGTAAACTAACACAGGAATGGAAAATCAAGTACAGCATATTTTCCCTTATAAGTGGGAGTTGACTGATGAGAATGCATGGACACATGGAGGGAACAACACACACTGGGACCTGTTGAAGGGTGGGGGGTGGAAAGAGGGAGAGCATCAGGAAGAATAGCTAATGGATGCTGGGCTTAATACCTAGGTGATGGGGTGAGCTGTGCAGCAAACCACCATGGCACATGTTTATGTAACAAACCTGCACATTCTGTGCATGTATCCCTGAGCTTCAGGTAAAAGTTGGAAAAAAGAAAGTTTTTGCTTTTTTAAAAGGGAAAGACTATAACTATTATGGAAAACAGTATGAAGGTTTCTAAAAAAAATTAGCAATAGAACTACCTTAGGATTAGGCAATCTTACTTCTGGGTGTATATCCAAAGGAAATGAGATCAGTACCTCAAAGAGATATCTGTACTCCTATGTTTCATTGCAGCATTATTAACAAGGCCTAAAATATGGAAATGACGGAAGTGTTTGTCAACAGATGAATGGATAAAGAAAATGTGGTATATATGCAATGGTATATTATTTGGCCATAAAAAGAAGAAAATCCTGCCTTTAGTAACAAATGGATGAACCTAGAGGACATCATGTTAAGTGAAATAAGCCAAACACAGGAAGACAAATACTACATGATCTCACTTGTATGAGGAATCTAAAAAAGCCAAATTCTTAGAAGCGGATGGTAGAATGATGGTTACCAGGGGCAGACGAGATGTTTGTCAAACTTTCAGTTATAAGCTAAATGAGTTCTGGGGATCTAATGTATATCATGATGTCTATAGTTAATAATTCTCTATTTTTTTACTTGAAATTTGTAAAAAGAACAAATCCATTTTATAAACTTTTATTTTAGGTTTAGGGATACATATGCAGGTTTGTTATACAGGTAAATTGCATGTTACATGGGTTTGGTGTACAGATTATTTCATTCCACAGGTAATAAACGTAGAGAATGATAGGTAGTTTATCTGTGCCCAAGTAGGCTCTGGTGTCTCTTATTTCTTTCTTGTGTTCATGTGTTCTCCATGTTTAGTTCCCGCTTATAAATGAGATTGCGTGGTATTTGGTTTCCTGTCCTGTGTTAGTTCACTGAAGATAATGGCCTCTAGCTCCATCCATGTTCCTGCAAAGGGCATGATCTCATTCCTTTTTACGGCTGCATAGTACATGGTATATATTTACTACATTTTCTTTATCCAGTCTATCATCTGTTGGCATTTAGGTTGACTCCATGTCTTTGCTATTGTGAATAATGCTGCAACAAACATATGCATGCAGGTGTCTTTATGGTAGAATAATGTTTTTGCGGGGGAAGACAGAGTCTTAATCTGCTCCTCAGGCTGGAGTGCAGTGGTGCCATCTTGGCTCCCTGCAATCTCCACCCTGGGTTCAAGTGATCCTCAGCCTTGCAGGTAACTGGGACTACAGGCACATGCCACCGTGCCTGGCTAATTTCTTTTTTTTATTTTTAGCAGAGATGGGGTTTCACAATTTTGGCCAGACTAGTCTCAAACTCCTGACCTCAGGTGATCTACCCACCTTGGCCTCCCAAAGTGCTGGGACTACAGGCACATGCCACCATGCCCGGCTAATTTCTTTTTTTTATTTTTAGCAGAGATGGGGTTTCACAATTTTGGCCAGACTAGTCTCAAACTCCTGACCTCAGGTGATCTACCCACCTTGGCCTCCCAAAGTGCTGGGATTACAGGCACATGCCACCATGCCTGTCCCTATGGTAGAATAATTTATATTCCTTCTGGTGTATACCCAGTAATGAGAGTGCTGAGTTGAATGGCAATTCTGTTTTAAGTTCTTTGAGAAATCACCATACTGCTTTCTACAATGTCTGAACTAATTTATGTTCCCAACAGCAATGTATAAATGTTCCCTTTTCTCTGAAACCTCACCAGCATCTGTTATTTTTTGACTTTTTAATAATAGCCTGACTAGTATGAGATGATATCTCATTGTGGCTCTGATTTGCATTCAAAAGAGCAGATCTTAAGTGTTCTTATCACACAGGCACACAAAATGGTAACTCTGTGAGGTGATATACGTTAATTAGCTTCATTATTGCAATTATTTCACAGTACATGTGTATATCACATCATCATGTTGTACATCTTAAATACATACAATTTTTGTCAATTATACCTCAATTAATCTGGAAAAAAGTAAAAGGACAATTGGCCACACCTGCTTTAACTGTGGACAGAAGTGCAGTGCAGGCAGTGAGAAAGTTGTCCTGTCTTTTGTGGGGCTTTATTCTCGACTCCATTCACAGGGGCCTTCTGACAGTTATTTCATATTTCATACACATTTCTACCTTCAGGCCAGAAGATATGCTCTTATCTCTCCATTTGTTCATTTATAGATATGTATTGATATGTATTCAATAGTCTTCTAGGTCCTGATTGTATAATGGAAAACAAAACGAGTGTTGTTCCTGCTTTCATAGAGTTTTCATTTAAGTGAGTAAGATAGACAAACAGATCAAAGGATGAGGAGAGGTTTCCAGGTGGGAGATGTGTGTGTGTGTATGTGTATGTGTGTGTGTGTGCAATGGAATGGGAGTAGGCCCCAAAGCATAGATTGGATTAGGAGAGTAGTCCTGCTGTCTGCTGCACTACTGATTTCTAGCTCATGAGCCAACACTGGGATGTGAGTTTCATAGAGGCAGAGCCCATGCCCACCTTATTCATCACCTTCTCAAGGTCTTTCACCAAGGAAAACACTGGTCACTGGGAGAATAAATGAGGGCTGACAGGTCCCCAAGGGAGTATCACCCACCCACATTCATCATGAGAAAGATGGAGGCTGGAGATGGGGTGAGCAGATGCAAAGACCTAAAGCTTCTGTGCTTTCTTCAAGAGCCTGCTGGAAACCTGGGAGGAGACAACAAGACTGGATGAGACCCATGGTAAGGCCCTTATGGGGGTTCAATCCTTTTGGCATTTTTTACTTTATGTGTGTCACCTCTTTGCCAAGGCCATGGACCATGCTGTCTGCTTCTTCAAATCTCTTGATCAGCACAGGGCTGGACATGCCAAGTGTACTTAGGGAATTCTTGCCACATTATTTACCTTGTAAATGTGTACCTACTTCTTTGCTCTCTAATGGAGGGAAAGCACAGTGCATTGTCCCTTAATTTTACTACAGGTCCACACTAGAAGAGTCTCCTTTCTGTTCTGATACAATCATATTCCAAGACCTTATTCCAGTTTTCTCTTATCCATGAAGCTTCTGATTAGAACAGCCCATAAATTCCTCTCCTCTGTTTAGGTTTTTGTTGTTTTGAAAGCCCTCACACCTAACACCAGAATTCCTCTCAGATTGCAGAACATGGGTGAGTTCTGAATGCAGGCTCTCTTGGAGGACAACTGAGCTTCTCTCTTCTCTGTGGGCACAGCCTACAGGAGACTGGGCTAGCTGGCCAGCACCCATCCAGATAGACTCTTTGGGAAGGTATATCCAGGAAGAGTGGCGGACTTGGGGACCAAGATTGCATTGTACCCCCTGGCTGCATAGCTCATTTCAACTCTCTGAATTACATCACATGAGCCTAGTGTTTGTTTTGGAGAAAGTTGCAAAATTAATGGATGAAATAAATGCAGCAGATGCTACCTATTAGAGAAGAATTTTATGTAGCTGGCCATGAAAATTTTGTTTGCAAAATAAGATCTAATTAGCTTGGCTTGTGCTAGAATATAATGAATTAAAGTGACAGAGTAATTAATAATGGTAGTTTGGGTTTCTTCCCCAGTTTTGTTTCCATTTGCATTATTTGTTAAAATCGTTTTTGCCAAGGTCTCCTATTTGAAACCAACCCTGAGAGTTTTTCCTCAATATTCACATGCTCTAATATGGGAGATGATTCTAGCGAAGCGATTTTTTCCTATAGGCTCTATGATCTTTCTTATTTTGGCTGCTGGAAAATCTTGTCTTTGATCCTCTCCTCATTGGTCTAATGAGCGTTTTGAGGAGTCTCTTCTCTTGTTTTGCCATTCCGTCCACCTAATGAATATCTATGAGCATTAGAGAATTAAGTAAAAGACAGTGCTGTTAAGGAGCTGATGATTTAGTGAGGGAGACAGAGAATAATGTCCCAAGAGCTATGATACAGCTGTGTGCTGGGGATTATCAGGAACAGAGTGTGTGTATCCACCTGGGGGCAGTGAAAATAGTTTCACTAAGTTTTTTTCAGCTTTATTGAGGTAGAATTGACAAATAAAAATCTTACACTGCGTATTCAGGGTGTACAACATAATCCTCATGTGTGCGTGTATGTGCGTGTATAATTTGCGTGTGTGTCTGTAGGGTGAGAATACTTAAGATCTAGTTTCCTAGCAAATTTTAAGTCAAGAATACATTGTTAACTATAGTCACCATGTTGCACATCAGGCATCCAGAACTTATTCATCTTGTAAGTAAAAGTTTGAACGCTTTAACCGACATCTCCCCATTGTGTGCACCCTTTAACACCTCATAACCACTGTTCGACTGCATTTTTGAGTTCGACTTTTTAAGATGTTGCATAAATATAGTGTAGTATTTGTCTTTCAGTGTCTTATTTCACTTAGTATATCTTTTGTTTTATTTCTGTGGTCAAAATGATAGGATTTCCTTCTTTTTTAAGTTGGAATATTATTCCATTGTGTGTGTGCACTTGCACATATACACACACATCCCACATTTCCTTTATCCATTTATCCGTCAGTGGATACTTAGCTTATTTCCATAGTTTGGCTATTAAGTTTCACTGACTTTTGAAGGAAAAGCAGAAGTTATGGTGAGTGGAAACCACTGATAGATTTAAGAGGAGAATGACATGATTGGATCTTTAGTTTAGAAAGATTACTCTAGAAGCATTGTGGAAGACGGGTTGAAGGAGGACAGGGGAGGAACCCAGGGGATAACATTATATCACATAATCCAGCAAGAGAAGCTTGGGGCCTGAGCTAAGACAGCCAGTGAATAAAGGATGACAAGATATATTAATACATAGACTTTCGAAGACTGGAGACTGATTGGGGTCTGGGGGTTGGTAACAGAGAGTGAGCAGGAGAGGTCTGTTAATAAAACGAGACTGGGATTTTTGGCTTTGTACTTTGGTGAATGGTGACACAGGGAACACAGGAGAGAGACAGGATTGGGGATACGAGAAAGGAGAAATAAGAGAGTTAACATTTATTTAGCACTTACTGTTAAACAGGCATGTGTTTAAGCACTTAATCTCATGACTGTGTAAGGTAAATATAATTATCCCCATTTTACAGATGGAGAAACTAAGGCACAAGTGAGTAACTTGTTCAGGGTTGTAAAGTTAGTAAGTGGCAGAACAGTTTGTCTCCTGGGCTAATCCCACCCTGCCTTAGAGATGATGGGTTCACATGAATCTTTGCAATATCCACATGCCAGGCAGGCAGTTGCACATAGGTGTCTTCCTCAAAACGATAAACAAGGACACCTTTCCGTAGGGCCATTTGGGGCAATTAAAATGACAAGTTGACAGAGGTCTCCTTAAGAGCTTCAGTCATGCATGTTGGCCAGTTGCCTTTTATAACATGATTTGTGAAGTGCTTCCTGCTACCTTAGGTGTCTAAGTGTGTGATGCCACTCAACTGGACACGTACTTGTTAAAGATTGAGGTGCTTTGTGCTCGGCAATGTGGTATATCACAATAATCAGAACAGATGTCATCTCTTCATCTGAGTTCACAGAGAGCATTTCTATCAGGGACTGGGTTTGGAAAAGAGCTGATATTGGCTGTTCCTCCTTGGCCACAATACTATTCACCCTTTTGAAGCTTTGGCTGTCATTGTGAGATAAAAGTCTTTAGTTCCGGGAGGTGAATTAGGAGAGAGAGAAGAGGAGGTGAAAGTCAGAGGAGCTTTCCAAAGACCTCTAAAAGTTGATCGGCCCTGGCTTCCTGATGATTTCCCATCTCTCCAGCCTATGATCTCCTTGCTTCCGAAGCACTCACTGCTGTTGGTAGTTGTTGAAAATATGCACAGCCACAATAGTTGAACTAATTTACACTCCCACCAACAGTGTAAAAGTGTTCCTTCTTCTGCACATCCTCTCCAGCATCTGTTGTCTCCAGATTTTTTAATGATTGCCATTCTAACTGGCGTGAGATGGTATCTCAATGTGGTTTTGATTTGCATCTCTCTGATGACCAGTGACGATGAACATTTTTTCATATGATTGTTGGCCTCATATATGTCTTCTTTCGTAAAGTGTCTGTTCATATCCTTTGCCCAATTTTGAATGGGCTTGTTTGTTTTTTCCTGTAAATCTGTTTGAGTTCTTTGTAAATTCTGGATATCAGCCCTTTGTCAGATGGGTAAACTGCAAAAATTTTTTCCCATTCTGTTGGTTGCCGATTCACTCTAGTGACTGTTTCTTTTGCTGTGCAGAAGCTGTGGAGTTTCATTAGGTCCCATTTGTCTATTTTGGCTTTTGTTGCCAATGCTTTTGGTGTTTTGTTCATGAAGTCCTTGCCTACTCCTATGTCCTGAATGGTTTTGCCTAGATTTTCTTCTAGGGTTTTTATGGTGCCAGGTCTTATGTTTAAGTCTTTAATCCATCTGGAGTTAATTTTAGTGTAAGGTGTCAGGAAGGGGTCCAGTTTCTGCTTTCTGCACATGGCTACCCAGTTTTCCCAACACCATTTGTTAAACAGGGACTCTTTTCCCCATTGCTTGTTTTTGTCAGGTTTATCAAAGATTGTATAGTTGTAGATATGTTGTGTTGCCTCCGGTGCCTCTGTTTTGTTCCATTGGTCTATATCTCTGTTTTGGTACCAGTACCATGCTGTTTTGATTACTGTAGCCTTGTAGTATAGTTTGAAATCCGGTAGTGTGATGCCCCCCGCTGTGTTCTTTTTGCTTAGAATTGACTTGGCTATGCGGGCTCTCTTTTGGTTCCATATGAAGTTCATGGTGTTTTTTTCCAGTTCTGTGAAGAAAGTCAATGATAGCTTGATGGGGATAGCATTGATTCTGTAAATTACTTTGGGCAGTATAGCCATTTTCACGATATTAATTCTTCCTAACCATGAACATGGAATGTTTCTCCATCTGTTTGTGTCCTCTCTAATTTCGTTGAACAGTGGTTTGTAGTTCTCCTTGAAGAGGTCCCTTACAGTGTGGTGATTCCTCAAGGCCTTAGAAATAGAAATTTCATTTGACCCAGCAATCTCATTACTGGGTGTATATCCAAAAGACTATAAATTGTTCTACTATAAGGACACATGTACACGAATGTTCATTGCAGCACTGTTTACAATAGCAAAGACCTGGAATCAACCCAAATGCCCATTGATAATAGACTGGATTGGAAAAATGTGGCACATATACACCATGGAATATTATGCAGCAATCAGAAATGATGAGTTTGTGTCGTTTGTAGGGACATGGATGAATCTGGAGAACATCATCCTCAGCAAACTGACACAAGAACAGAAAATGAAACACTGCATATTCTCACTCATAGGCGAGTGATGAAAAATGAGAACACATGGACACAGGGAGGGGAGTACTAAACACTGGGGTCTATTGGGGGGAAAAGGGGAGGGCCAGTGGGAGGGGGAGGTGGGGAGGGATAACCTGGGGAGAAATGCCAAATGTGGGTGAAGGGGAGAAAGGAAGCAAAACACACTGCCATGTGTGTACCTACGCAACTGTCTTGCATGCTCTGCTCATGTACCCCAAAACCTAAAATGCAATAATAAAAACAAAACCAAAAAAAAAAAACAAACAAAAAGAAAATATGCACAGCTTTCTGACTGTTTCTGATCCCCTTTTCCTTGGTTTTATTCCCAAATCTTCCATGAAACATCTGGCCTCATTGAACAAGACCTGTAGTGTTGAAACTCAAAGGAAAAGAAAATAGGATAGAAATTATGAAATCCTTCCCAACAGCATGTGTCTCCAGGGGACTGTGTCTCCAGGGGACTGGGGACTCTTAGCCAGGAGGAAGATCAAAAACTAGAGGAAGGACTGGACAGAACAACCCAAATGTCAGGAGGATAAATAAGGTGATCTCTTGGGTGATTCCCATCTCTTAGTTCTTAAATTTTCTGAACTTTCTGGCCCTTTAGGGTTTGCTCAAGATGAACAGCTGCTTCTGAGTAGGACAGATCGCTCCTTCCAACTTTGCTTAGTTGTACTGAAGGTCTGAATATTCTCAGCAAGTGAACCTCAGGTCTGTCCTCTGGTCCCCATGTATGGTATAAACCCATAAGAGGTTTCCCCATAAGGGAAACGCCTGAAATTTTATCCCACAGAGCTAAGAGCTCCTTCCTCATGTCCCTTGAATGTTCCCCTTTTTCACACACATAGAAGGTCTTTATCTACTCTTCGCTGCCACAAGTTGCGTGGGTGACATTCCTCATAATTTAAGTCTTGCTTCTCATCCAGGTTGGTGTGGTCTGTAACTGCCTTTGGCTCTTCCTACTCAAGCCATAGTCTCTCCACGATCAAAATTTGGAAATTTCATTACCCCTTGCTTTGGTGTCCTGAGCAAGCCATGTTTTGGGACATGGCATGCCTTGCTAACCTTTCAACCAAAGCATCAGTGTCGTTACACGATACCTCCAGGTTACGGTTTCTAATTTAGCACACTTCCTCTGTAGGGACCATCCAAGAGAAATATTTCTCGCGTGAAATTATTTTTGGAGACTTTCCAAATCAACAAGTCACTTCTCCACCCTCAAGGGGTTGGAGGGCTGTGGATTTGCCAAAGTTAATAATATTAATCTGTCCATCATATTAGAAATTCATTGTGTTTGAGAATAAAGGGAGCTATTCTCTCTGGGTCTGACCCTGAATGGAACTTCTTTCTTCTTTGTGGCATCCAGCCTGTGGAATGCTTTGGGGTGCACCCCTGAATCCAAGCTCACCCTTTTCTTAGGATTTTAAATCGTAGGGTGCCATATAATCATAGACAGCCAGGAGACTGTTGTGCTACTCAGTGCTTCTAGCCTTAAGACTTTCCTGGCTGGAGTCCTGAGTCCTTCCAGGGTTTCACTGTTACATAAAAGACTAACTATGTAGCCTTTGGGGTATGGTTATTAGGAGACCAGTCCCTGCAAGTAGGGGTGGTTGGGATCTTTGCCTTTTGTTAATTCATGACCCAAGAATTCAAAGTGAAATGGTTAGCCCAGGAGAAAAAAGGCAATAAAAGTATTTCTGAGCATTTACAAGCACTTGTTTACGACAAGTATTACCTTATTACCTCCCCCAACAACTCGATGAGGTAGAAATAATTTCTATTCACCTTTTACAGATAAAGAAACTGAGGCAGAGTAAAGTAACTTGTTTAAGATCACAACTTTTACAGATGAGGAAACTGAGGCATTTTAAGTAACTTGTTTAAGTGCAGCCTTCAGTCTGTGGCTGGAAGGCCTGAGATCCCTGACAAATCATTGGTATAAATCTAAGAGTCCAAAAACTGGAGAACTTGAGGCCTGATGTTCGAGGGCAGGAAGCATCCAGCACGAAGAAAGATGGAGGTTGGAACACTCAGCAAGTCAGCTAATATGTGGTGGAGCCAAGATTTGAACCCACCGCTTCTGTCTTCCGAAATACAGTGGTGTCCAGGTGTTCATTCAAGCTTGGGCTTTACTAGCATTTAGTATAGATATTAGCACCTCACACATTGTCACACAGTACGAATTCAGAAAATACTTGCTGAATTGAAAAAAGGCTAGACAGAGATGCCAAATTTAAGATCCCTTTCATACACATGCATACTAGTTTGTTAAACATGAGGACATCTTGGTTCAAAATCAGGCAGTATATTTGTAAGGAATTATTTTAGAATTGACACTAAATTAGTTTAAAAAGTTGGAATTATGAAGTCTTCATTATATTAGCTTTCTTTTGGTTGTAAAATAAACATGTTTGCAATGAACTTTTTTTTTTTTGAGACGGAGTTTTGCTCTTGTTACCCAGGCTGGAGTGCAATGGCGCGATCTTGGCTCACCGCAACCTCCACCTCCTGGGTTCAGGCAATTCTCCTGCCTCAGCCTCCTTGCAATGAACTTTAAACATTAAGATAGTACAGTGTGTGCTTTGTTTGGAGTCAGTCATACCCGGCTTGTTCTCAAGGCTACTATTTTCCAGTTGTGTGACCTCCGTCTAGGACACAGAGTTCTCACAGAAAAGTAGCAGGTACATGACTCTTCTCAGATTTTGCAGCTCAAACTGTCTACAGATAATAGGATTCTAGGAGTCAATGGAAGATATTTGAAGTACATAGTCAATTAACTAATTGATCATTTGCTGAGCACTGTATTAGTCAGGGTTCTCTAGAGGGACAGAACTAATAGGATAGATACATATATGAAACAGAGTTTATTAAGGAGTATTGACTCACACAATCCCACGGTGAAGTCCCACAATAGGCTGTCTGCTAGCTGAGGAGCAAGGAAGCCAGCCACCTCAGAAGTAGGGAAGCTGACAGTGCAGCCTTCAGTCTATGGCCTAAGATCCTCTCGCAAATCACTAGTGTTAAGTCCAAGAGCCCAAAGACTGAAGAACTTGGAGTCTGATGTTCAAGGGCAGGAAGCATCCAGCATGAAAGAAAGATGGAGGCTGGAAGACTCATCAGCAAGTCGGCTCCTTCCATCTTCTGCCAGCTTTTTTCTAGCCTCACTGGCAACTGATTAGATGATGCCTACCCAGATTCAGGTTGGGTCTGCCTCTCCCAGTCCATTGACTCAAATGTTAATCTCATCTTGCAGCACCCTCACAGCCATACCCAGGAACATTACTTTGCATCTTGCAATCCAATCAAGTTGACGCTCAATGTTAACCATCACAAGCACCTATAAGGCATTTTCTAGAGTCACTAAGGATTGGCAGAAAGCTTAGAAGCAATGCCTCACTCAACCTAGTTACAGGGGTGGAATAAATGGGTAAATGGAACCAGCCATTGCATTCTGAGGAAATGCTGTGTGGGTGACTAGGATAGTGGACACCAGCAAGATTCAGACAGATAGAGCCGTGTGGCTAAGCATGGTTAGGCAAGTGGCATATAGGGATGAGAAACACTCTAGTAATGGATGGGAGAGAGAGAGAGGACATTCCAGCTGGGAAGCTTGGCATAACCAGAGACAAGGAGGTGGAAGATGTAGGGCTGATTTGGGAGGATGGACAGGGCAGCTCATGTTTGTTTAGCGTAAAGTTCATTTCAGTATCTAACGTTCCCAATCAGAGCAATGCTGGCTGGGTAGAAAGTAGGGCATTCTGGATTCTAATTTTGCCTTTGTCCCTACTTAGTTGCTGACACAAAACTTCTCTGGATGTTTCTTTTTTTCCCGTGTAAAACAAGAGTTTTAGAATAAATCAATGCTTCACATATACTTTCAAAATATGGAATACTCAGGTAATAAAAATATATGTGTACAGACTAACCTGACAGGGTTAGGAGGCATCCATGTGGGGCCTGCAGAGAACATTTATCACGTTGTTTTTATATTTTATAATTATTTATTTTATATTTTATAATTAATATACATTATTAGAGAAAATAAATTCTAGTATTTTAAAACTTCTTTGGTCATAACTTCTTAAACACAGTGTTTATGCTCGAAATGGCTGCACACAAGTCCTCATCAATACTTTTTAATGATGATGCCTTCACATTCTTAAGTCGTCATTTAAGACAAATGATGTTTACACAAATTCTCAAAGAAATAATGCTTGCTCAGTGGTATGGAAAATGGCAGAAGAGTCACGTATCAATTTATTGTCCTCTAATAGATAGAAACCTTTTCTTTCCCTTAGCCAGTCTATAGGTGATTTGGTCTCATTAAAGTTTGAATTACAACATCAAATATATGATCCTTTATTTAAGTTTAGCAGGATTCTCTTTTCTTTTTTCATTGGTAGATAGATGTAATGCTGCAATTTCTTATGAGAATATAATCGGATTTTAAATCCAATTGAATATATAACTTCAAAATGATGATTTTTACATATGTTGCTCTACTGGTCTTAGTAATTCTTAGTTATTACTATTCAAACAATTAGTATTCAAAATATTACTTAAATATTATCAATGAACCATTTTGTTAACTTCATCTTTCAAAGATCAGTTTTTACTTTGAGTCTATGAACATTATAAATGTACGTTAGTGTATTTTTATGGGGACTTTGCAATTTCTGATGATGTCAGGTGTCAAACTACTTCCGGAAGCTAATACTTATCCTTAAGCAAATCTGCAAAGTGGAGCTTATTCCTCTCCCTCACCCATGAAAAAATTTTAGCTCATAACCTCTTTAAAAATTTTCTTTTGGGCAGCCAAAATAATTTTATTTAATAAAATTATTAAATAAATATAGAGTTATATTGTGATCAAATTTCTTAGTATAAACTGTAGTGCATGGGTTTTATTAGGATCACCACCATGATAACATGATTTAATATAGAATTCAGATGTTTGTACAGGAGACCCCTGTGAATAAGGTTCTTATCTGAATCCCATGATGTCAGATGTGGAAGAAGATGTAAAACCTGTGGTCCCTCTGTCCTATCATTGCAGCAAGACCACTTCAGGTCACACACCAACATCACTTTTCCTTCATATCAGATTTGTCACAGACTTATAAGGTATTGATTTTAACACCCTACATATTTGTTTTACTTCCAACAGTTTGATGTTTTTCTACAGAACAAATAGTATTTTCCCAACCATTTCTTCCACATTGGTATTAACTAGTGTTATTAATTGAACAGTTACTATTGTCTGCACATTCATAAATGCAAAGTTAAAAATGTTTTAATTTAATGATCTCTTAGATTAATGTCTAGGTCATTTGACATACTGTCTACTAATAGTATTATCCAAAAGCAGACCCTTTCCTATTTCTTTCTCCTTTTGGCCCCAAACACAGTGCTGATAATCTTTCAGGTTGGTAAAATGGCCAGTTCCGCAATTTCTTGAGGTATTTTGTTCTTAGCTTTAATTGATCTCGTAAGAAGATTCGTAAGCTGATCTTATATTGCTGTAACCAAATTCATGAAAGAACTTTGGTCCTTAGAAATGTCATGTGTATACTATAAACATGTATAGTTTTTATTTGTCAATTACAAAATGACTTTGGTCTTTGTTTTGAACTTGTAGGTGCATAAGCACGTTCAAATCCTTTTCTTCATAAGAGAGGTGTTTTAGAGTGATGTGTGGCATAACTTGTTGGCACCATTATTCCATTTAATATATTTGCCAATGGAAAAAACATTTAGGCTGAGGAAGATAAGAATTTGGGAGATAGACAAATATAACTTGAGACATTCTTCATTATATTGCCAAATTAGTGACATATTTTGACTACTCTGCTTATTGTATGAGTCTTCTGGAATTTTTTAGCTTAAATCCGAATGACTTTTATGGTGAAGAAATAAGTATCTGTAAAAATTAAATCAAGGTATTTAAATATGAAGTACAGTCATGCATCATTTATCTACAGGGATAACTTCTGAGATATATGTCATTTGGTGATTTTTGTCATTGTGCAAACATCATAGAGTGTACATACCAAACCTAGATGGTATGGCCTTCTACACACCTGGGCTACATGGTATAGCCCCCTTGCCCCCAGAATACTCACCTGTATAGCATGCTACTATACTGAATACTGTAGGCAATTGTAACACAGTAGTATTTGTATATCTAAACATACCTAAAAATAGAAAATGTACAGTAAAAATAAGGTATTACAATCTTACGGGACCACTGTCATGTCCCATGTGGTTTGTTACTGAGTAAAACATTGTTATATGGCACATGACAGGTTTAAGGGGACTGTAGGATTTTACAATTTCAGAAAATCATCCACCTTGTTCAGTTGCACAGAGACACTGAAAATTTAAGCATATGGTAGCAAAATGGGAACATTCAAATATTAATTTCATTTAACCAACTAAAACTAATTTCAAAATGTGCCTATTATATTCGTTTATAAGAAAAATCTTGAAAATCTGTTATCTTGGAAGTGTTAATAGTATTTTGTAATGAATTTGTTTAACTATAATATGCTCAATATTATCTGGTTTAAGAAATATTATTAAAAAATTTTAACACAGTAATTTATTATGAAGTTACACTCAGAATCAGAGAATTTTTAACATATATATATATATGTACATACACTCACACATATATGTATATACATATACATACACACATATATATTAAATGCCCACATACAAATGGGTGGTTTTTATGGACTGCAAAGATATCACTAGAAAGTCTGCTAACAACTAAACTGCAGATTTCTGAGCACCGCCTTTTGTGGGTTTGCTTGTGTGAAGACAGATGAAAGTAGCAATTAAGAGGTTTGGCTTTGGACTCAGACTGATGAAAGTTCAAATTCAAGTGCTGTTACTTGTTAGCCCGGTGACTTTGACTTTGGGCAAGCTACTTAAACTACACCTCATGTGTTTTTTTTTAATTGTACTTTAAGCTCTGGGGTACATGTGCAGATCTTGCAGGATTGTTGCATAGGTACACACACACCATGGTGGTTTGCAGTCTCTGTCCCCCATCACCTACATCAGGGATTTCTCCCAGGGTTTTCCCTCCCCAACCTCTCCACCCCCTGCTGTCCCTCCTCTAGCTCCCCACCCCCCAACAGACCCCAGTGTGTGATGGTTGCCTCCCTATGCCCATGTGTTCTCATTGTTCAACACCCGCCTATGAGTGAGAACATGCGGTGTTTGGTTTTCTGTACTTGTGTCAGTTTGCTGAGAATGGTGGTTTACAGATTCATCCATGTCCCTACAAAGGACATGAACTCATTATTTTTTATGGCTGCATAGTATTCCATGGTGTATATGTGCCACATTTTCTTTGTTCAGTCTATCATTGATGGGCATTTGGGTTGGTTCCAGGTCTTTGCTATTGTAAACAGTGCCACAGTGAACATACCTGTGCATGTGTCTTTATAATAGAACAATTTATAATCCTTTGGGTATATATCCAGTAATGAGATTAACTATGCCTCATGTTTAAAAGGTGAACAATGGTGCCTACCTCATAAAGTTGAGAGGACTGAATGAGATATTTCATGAAGCAAGCTCAACATAGTACCTGGAAACTTAGTAGGTATTCACTTAATGGCAGCTGTTCTTTCTGCTGCTACTGCTAGTACTGCTACTAGTATCATTAGTGAATTTTTCAACTGGGAGGTTAAGATGCCTTACTGCTTAGTGGGCAGTGCTTCCATTTCCTGGTTTTGGAGCCTGGGAACATTTTCTGGAAATATAGCATGTCAGTGTGGGATAGACCTGAGGGAACATGCACCCAATTCCTCTGTAGAGAGGATGTGCCATTCCCTCAAGGAGCTCTTTGAGTTGTTAAGGTGGCTGGCCATCAGGTGCTATACCCAGGATTAAGGCCCAGGCCTTCTGATTCCCAGTGTAGTGTTCTTTCCACTGTATCTATGACTTTAAATGCAGTCTTGTTCTTTATGAAGATGTGCTGCTCATTTCACCCCTTCTCATTGGGTTCTCTTCTATTCCTGGTTAGTTAGGATTTCCTCTGGGACAAAGCACATTATTTATGTTCTCCCTGACCTGAAGGAGCACATGGATGTGGTTTATTCTTTCTTCTCCCACTGCCCTCTGAGCTGAGAATTCCTTAGAGGTAGGAGATTGTAGCAGTCATTTTAAAATTATAAAACTTGAAGAGTTTGAACCATGATAGGGACCTTAAAAATGCACATGATTACTTATTGCCAATGGTGAGAGGGTACCAAGAATTTCATGTAATCAATGCCTCTGGCAGTAAAGCCTTGAGGATTGCTCATTCTGGATCCTTTTATCCTTCCTTGTAATAACCAGTTGATGATTGACCACAGATATGAAGAGAAAGATTAAAGATCTCTTAAAACCATTTGGCCTCAACTTCTGGCACATGTATCTATAACAGCCAATTATTTGAATAAATGTTAAATGTTAAGAAATGGGTTTTGGTAACATTTCTTACTCCATCTTGGTCAGGCAACTAAACGTGCAATTTTGAATCATTCTGGCATTGGCACTTTTCATTCCCCCGTTGGGTAAGAGTGCTGCATTTTAACGGTGGAGAGAACTCCAGGAGAGGAGCCATTGTTATGAAATCAAACCGAGACAGATATCTGTTTGGAAGACTCAGGTTCATCTCTCATTTCCCCAAAGCACTTCATCAAGGTTAAATAATAAAACATTTGGCTTCCACTTTTAGGTCTTGAATTCCTAAAACTTTGCAATCATGTTTTCTTGATAACTCAGGGCCATGTATGGATCAGGTGTGCCTGTGTTACCTGGCCTGGCTAATGGGAATGATCAAGTTCAACACTTAATTGTCCCTTTGCTTTTGTGCTGTTTTCACGGAATCTCAGAGAGCTTATAAAGGCCTAGCCATAAATAAAACAAGATTGCGTGCAAGGGCTTAGAAAATGTAACATTTATGAAGCCCCAGATGCAGAGCAGAGGGAATTCAGAGTGAAATATTTAATTACTTCATCATTGAAAACTAATTACCAGTTGGGGAGTGTTTTCATTTGTGGAACGTAGATTGATTAGCAGGATCACCAGAGTTCCAGTCTCCTTACTACTGATTGCATCTTTCATAGAAGAAAAATGGGTTAGTTTTAACAAGCTGGAGTCAAACTAGAGACAAGCAGGGTTACCAAAGAGTGATTGCCTGGGATTAGAGTTATTCAATAGGCAAAGGGGTATTGAGTTCAGATTTTTTCCTGATAGACTATTAGAGATAGATTTTACATTTGGGATTTACTTTTCTGTAATAGTAAGGTTGTATTTTTCATTCAGGAAGTTAATTTGTTTGTTCCACAAAATGTTTCAATCAATGTTATATAATGTTCAGCGACCTGGAGCCCTGAGGCTAAGTTTTGTCCCAGATACCGGACATAGATATATTGTTTAAAGACCAAGTTTGGAAAATTAGGACTGCTGTAGCAACTTTTTTTAACACCAAAATATTAAAGCTGTGGTCTCATGATGGAGTACCCTGATCAACAGGAGTCAGGCTCTGATGGGACAGAACTTTGTGGGGAGACATATCTTGGGAGAGCAGAGGTGCTTTGTTTGGCTTCCATATTCCCAGGCTTGCTTCCCCTTCTTGGAATAACTCTGTGTCACACAGGTGTCCAATTACATCGTTCTTTCTTGCCCTTGCCTTGGTCAATTCCACTCTAAAAATACATGAATTTAAGTACATGTGTCCCTGGTCTGTCTTTAAAATAGAAAATAATTTCAGGACCCAACTTGCAGGTGGGTTATGGCTCCTGAAATGAGGCTCTGAGGGCAGACACATTCTCCTCATTGTTGCGGGGGTTCTTGCTGTGGGTGATGTTAAGAGGTGGCCTGGCACCTGGTACAGCAGGAAGAATGCTGGGGGAAGGCAGGAGATCTGGGTTCTGGTTCTGGCTCTGCCACATACTTCTTGTCCTCAGGTTCATTTGTTGATCATTTGAGTTTATTCCTCATGGCTTACATATGAAGATCATAAGAGATAGGGAATGGGAAGGGGATGGAAAGGCCTAAAGTATTGTTCAGATTAAAATAACTATTTTATTGTGCATTAACTCTTAAGTGTAATTAGATCCCATTTGTTTATTTCGGCTTTTGTTGCTGTTGCTTTTGGTGTTTTAGTCATGAAGTTCTTGTCTATGCCTATGTCCTGAATGGTATTGCCTATGTTTTCTTCTATGGTGTTTATGGTGTTGGGTCTTATGTTTAAATCTTTAATCTATCTGGAGTTAATTTTAGTGTAAGATGTCAGGAAGGGATCCAATTTCAGCTTTCTGCACATGGCTAGCCAGTTTTCCTGACACCATTTATTAAACAGGGTATCCTTTTCTTATTTCGTGCTTTCATCAGGTTTGTCAAAGATCAGATGGTTGTAGATGTGTGCCATTGTTTCTAAGGCCTCTGTTCTGTTCCACTGGTCTATATCTCTGTTTTGGTACCAGTACCATACTGTTTTGATTACTGTAGCCTTATATTATAGTTTGAAGTCAGGTAGTGTGATGTCTCCAGCTTTGTTCTTTTTGCTTAGGATTGTCTTGGCTATGTGGTCTCTCTTTTGGTTCCATATGAAGTTTAAAGTGTTTTTTTCCAGTTATGTGAATAAGATCAATGGTAGCTTGATGGGGCTAGTGAACTGGCAACCAATGGAATGGGGAAAAATATTTGCAATCTACCCATCTGACAAAGGGCTAATACCCAGAATCTATAAATAACTAAAGCAGATTTACAAAAAAACAAAAACAAAAACAAACCCATTCAAAAGTAGGTGAAAGATATAAACAGACACTTTTCAAACAAAGACCTTTATGAGGCCAAGAAACATATAAAAAAATGCTCATCATCACTGGTCATTAGAAAAATGGAAATCAAAACCATCTCATGTCAGTTAGAATGGCTATCATTAAAAAGTCTGTAGACAACAGATGCTGGAGAGGATGTAGATAAATAGGAACATTTTACACTATTGGTGAGAGTTTACATTAGTTCAATCATTATGGAATACAGTGTGACAATTCCTTAAGGATCTAGAAATAGAAATTCCATTTGACCCAGCAATCTCATTACTGAGTATATACCCAAAGGATTATAAATTGTTCTATTTTAAAGACACATGCACACGAATATTCACTGCAGCACTGTTTACAATAGCAAATACCTGGAATCAACCCAAATGCCCATCAATGATAGACTGGACAAAGAAAATGTGGCACCATGGAATACTATGCAGCCATAAAAAATGATGAGTTTGTGTCCTTTGTAGGGACATGGATGAATTTGGAAACCATCATTCTCAGCAAACTGACATAAGAACAGAAAATGAAACAGCACATATTCTCACTCATAGGCAGGTGTTGAACAATGAGAACACATGGGCACAGGGAGGGGAACATCACACATTGGAGTCTTTTTGGGGGTGGGGACTAGGGGAGGGACAGCAGGGGGTGGGGAGGTTGGGAGGGATAACACTGGCAGAAATGCCTGATGTAGGTGTTGGGGGGATGGAGACAGTAAACCACCATAGCATGTGTATACCTATGCCACAGTCCTGCAAGATCTGCTCATGTACTGCAGAACTTAAAGTACATTGAAAAAACTATTTTAGCTTCATTGGCTATGAAGGTCAATTATTTGGATGCTAGAATAATAGCTCAGAATATGGTGTGTCCTGTTCCGTCTAATTTTACTCCATACTGGAATGTTGATTGTTACTTTGAGATGGAGACAAATTCTGAACTCCAGGCTGTGAGCCAGGATGACCTGCCTTCAGGAGAGTATACTCTCTTGATGGTTGAGTCTATGGCAAGACTTTTTGAGAACAGCCAGCACCCTCTGATTTGGGTGCTTGGTCTGGTGTCAAGGACAAAGCAGTTTGGAAGCCATGTACGTCTCATCACTATTATCTGTGGTGCAGTTTCCTGCTCTCCTGGCTTTGGGATTTTCCAGAGTGGGCAACGGATGACCCCAGGCTGGGCCATGGCCACCTCATAAAAGGGATGAAGTGTGTATGTAATAGAAACACTATTGTCTCAAGGAAGGAATTTAAACCTGAGGGCTTCACACATCACTTAGGTTAAGACTTTTAGGATTTACTTAGAAATTGATGGGAATCCAATTCAGGGACCCCAGAGGCACAGCTTTGGAGACGCACACAGGATGAGGAGATAGACTCCCTCCACATCCTTTACTTCACTACTTTTACCTCACAGCAAGCCAAAGATTTCTGCCTGACATTATAGGCCAATGCTAAAATAAAAATATTTAAATGTTTAAAGGAGACGAAGCCAAGACAAATGATAAAAAGAAAAAAAGTAGAAATTAAAGACTAAAGCATCAAGTGAATAAAAGGAAGAAAGTCTTAAATTTAGAAAGACAAGAAACAAAATGATGGAATGCTTCGATGTAACTTTTATTTTTTTATAAAAAGAGAAGAGATAAAGTGATTAAAATACCTGAAGATAACCAAAAAATTAAAAAGAAATTTTGGCCAAACAAAAATGGGAAGTAAACATATACCAAAAGATTTAGATAAATAAAAAAGTAAAACTAAGGGAAAGTAAGAGAAAATGGAAATCAGAAAGTAAAAGTTTGGATAGATAGAGGACTAAACATGTAAAGAATACTCAAAAGCTTAATGGTACTCTAATGATCAAAAATAAAGTTACCTAGACATAATGAAAAAGAGGCAAACTTTTTTTTAAAAAGTGCCCCCAGCCCCCTGCAAAAAAGTGCAAAAAACCCTCCCAAATTTCTACAGCTCCACAAAGGAGGCAATCAAGATTTCTTTGTAATGGTGAAATGCCCACAAATTCCAGCTGAGTCTTGTGTATTTATCCCCTGGATATTTGTGATCCTTCCTAAGAAGGTTCTTAAGTAAGATTCTTAGGGCAGGGAGCATCGGCCCCTCCTTCCATGTTTGAAATAGGAATCTCAGATTTTCTTAGGCATCTATCATATGTTATACAAATGTGTGTGAATTTCAGTGTGAATTTCATAGTATAGTGTTCTCTGAAGCCTTTTGGTGTGGAAATACTGAACCAATCTGGGAGTGGGGGTTGAGAGACATTGTTCTTAGCCCTTAATTCCAGAAAGGCAAAGACATCTTAATAATGATATCAGCTCCTGGAACCTTATTATTTGCCTGTCAGTGGAGCTAGACAGCTAGACAGTTTACATCTCATTTATTTCCTAGAACAACATTTTGAGATAGGTTCTATTAATATTCCAGTGTTACAAGTGAGGAGGTTTATCTAGCCCAGTTAAATAATTTATCTGGGGTTCCACAGTTTGTTAGTGTTGGCACTGAAATTCAACCATTGAACTCTAAAGGCCATGCTCCTTTAGTTATTTATTTATTATATATTTTTAAATTTTATTTTTTAAATGATTTTAAAAAATTATGCTTTATGTTCTGAGATACATGTGCAGAATGTGTAGGTTTGTTACATAGATAATGGTGGGATACATGTGCAGAACAAGCCATGGTCATTTGCTGAATCTGTCAACCTGTCATCTACATTAGGTATCCCTCCTAATGCTCTCCCTCTCCTAGCCTCCCACCCTCGATGGGCCCCAGTGTATGATGTTCCCCTCCCTGTGTCCATGTGTTCTCATTGTTCAACACCTCCTTATGAGTGAGAACATGTGGTATTTGGTTTTCTGTTCCTGTGTTAGTTTGCTGAGAATGATGGTTTCCAGTTTCATCCATGTCTCTACAAAGGACATGAACTCATCCTTTTCTATGGCTGCATAGTATTCCATGGTGTATATGTGCCATATTTTCTTTAGCCAGTCTATCCTTGATGGGCATTTGGGTTGGTTCCAAGTCTTTGCTATTGTGAATAGTGCTGCAGTAAACATACGTGTGCGTGTCTTTATAGTAGAATGATGTATAATCCTTTGGGTATATACCCAGTAATGGGATTGCTGGGTCAAGTGATATTTCTGGTTCTAGATCCTTGAGGAATCCCCACACTGTCTTCCACAATGGTTACCTAATTTATACTCTCACCAACAGTGTAAAAGCATTCCTGTTTCTCCACATCCCTTCCAGCATCTGTTGTTTCCTGACTTTTTAATGATTACCATTCTAATTGATGTGAGATGGTATCTCATTGTGGTTTTGATTTGCATTTTTCTAATGACCAGTGATGATGAGCTTTTTTACATATGTTTTTTTAGCCGCATAAATATCTTCTTTTGAGAACTGTCTATTCATGCCCTTCACCCAGTTTTTGATGGGGTTGTTTTTTTCTTGTAAATTTGTTTAAGTTCCTAATAGATTCTGGATATTAGCCCTTTGTCAGTTGGATAGATTGCAAAAATTTTCTTTCATTCTCTAGGTTGCCTGTTCACTCTGATGCTAGTATCTTCTGCTGTGCAGAAGCTCTTTAGTTTAATTAGACTCTATTTGTCAATTTTGGCTTTTGTTGCCATTGTTTTTGGTGTTTTAGTCATAAAGTCTTTGCCCATGCCTGTGTCCTGAATGGTATTGCCTAGATTTTCTTCTAGGGCTTTTATGGTTTTAGGTTTTACATTTAAGTCTTTAATCCATCCCAAGTTAATTTTTGTATAAGGTGTAAGAAAGCTGTCCAGTTTCAGTTTTCCTGACATCATTTATTAAATAGGAAATCCTTTCCCCATTGCTTGTTTTTGTCAGGTTTGTCAAAGATTAGATGGTTGTAGTTTTGTGATTTTCTTTCTGAGGTCTTTGTTCTGTTCCATTGGTCTATATATCTGTTTTGGTACCAGTACCATGCTGTTTTGGTTACTGTAGGCTTGTAGTATAGTTTGAAGTCAGGTAGCATGATGCCTCCAGCTTTGTTCTTTTTGCTTAGGATTGTCTTGGCTAGATGGGTTCTTTTCTTGGTTCCATATGAAATTTAATGTAATTATTTCTAATTCTGTGAAGAAGGTCAATGGTAGCTTGATGGGGATAGCATTGAACCTATACATTACTTCAGACAGTATGGCCATTTTCACAATGTTGATTCTTCCTCTCCATGAACATGGTGTGTTTTTCCATTTGTTTTTGTCCTCTCTTATTTCCTTGAGCAGTGGTTCGTAGTTATTCTTGAAAAGGTCCTTCACATACCTTTTAAGTTGTATTTCTAGGTATTTTATTCTCTGTGTAGTAATTGTGAATGGGAGTTCACTAATGATTTGCCTGTTATTGGTATATAGCAGTGCTTGTGATTTTTGCACTTTGATTTTGTGTCCTGAAACTTTGCTAAAGTTGCTTATCAGCTTAAGGAGATTTTGGGCTGAGGTAATGGGTTTTCTAAATATACAATTATGTCATCTGCAAACACAGACAATTTGACTTCCTCTCTTCCTATTTGAATACTGTTTATTTTTTTCTCTTGCTTGATTGCCCAAGGACTTCTAATACTATGTTGAATAAGAATGGTGAGAGAGGGCATCCATCCTTGTTCTGTGCTGGCTTTCAAAGGGAGTGATTCCAGCTTTTGCCCATTCAGTATGATATTGGCTGTAGATTTTTCATAAATATCTCTTATTATTTTGAGATAGGTTTCATCAATACCTAGTTTATTGAGTGTTTTTAGCATGAAGAGGTGAATTTTATCAAAGACCTTTTCTGCATCTATTGAAATAATCCTGTAGTTTTTGACCTTGGTTCTGTTTATGTGATGGATTACATTTATTGATTTGCATATGTTGAACCAGCCTTGCATCCCAGGGATTAAGCTGATTGTGATGGATAAACTTTTTGATGTGCTGCTGAATTCAGTTTGCTAGCGTTTTATTGAGGATTTTCACAATGATGTTCATCAGAGATATTGGCTTGAAATTTTCTTCTTTTGTTGTGTCTCTGTCAGGATTTGGTATCAAGATGATGCTGGCCTCATAAAATGAGTTACAGAGGAGTCCCTCTTTTTCTATTGTTTGGAATAGTTTCAGAAGGAATGGTACCAGCTCCTCTTTATACCTCTGGTAAAATTTGTGAATCCATCTGGTTCTGGGTTTTTTTTGGTTGGTAGGCTATTAATTACTGCCTCAATTTCAGAACTTGTTATTGATCTCTTCAAAGATTTGACTTCTTCCTGGTTTAGTCTTGGGAGGGTGTATGTGTCCAGGAATTTATCAATTTATTCCAGATTTTCTAGTTTATTTGCATAGAGGTGTTTCTATTATTTTCTGATAGTAGTTTATATTTCTGCGGTGATATCCCATTTATCATTTTTTATTGTGTCTATGTGATTCTTTTCTTTTTTCTTCTTTATTAGTCTGGCTAGAGGTTGATCTATTTTGTTAATATTTTCAAAAAACCAGCTCTTGAATTCATTGATTTTTTGAAGGGTTTTTCCTGTCTCAATCTCCTTCAGTTCTGCTCTGATCTTAGTTATTTCTTGTCTTCTGCTAGCTTTTCTATTTGTTTTCTTTCACTTCTTTAGTTCTTTTAATTGTGATATTAGGGTGTCGATTTTAGGTATTTCCCTCTTTCTCCTGTGGGCACATAGCGATATAAATTTACCTCTAAATACTACTTTATCTGTATCCCAGAGATTCTGGTACATTGTGTCTTTGTTCTCTTTGGTTTCAAAGAACTTATTTATTTCTGCCTTAATTTTGTTATTTACCCAGTAGTCACATAGGAGCAGGTTGTTCGGTTTCCATGTGATTGTGTGGTTTTGAGTGAGTTTCTTCATTCTGAGTTCTAATTTGATTGCATCATGGTCTGAGAGACTGTTTATTATGATTTCCATCCTTTTGCATTTGCTGAGGAGTGTTTTACTTCCAATTATATGTTCAGTTTTAGAATAAGTGCAATGTGATGCTGAGAAGAATGTATACTCTGTTGATTTGTGGCAGAAAGTTCTGTAGTGTAGATGTCTTTTAGGTCTGCTTGGTCGGGAACTGAGTTCAAGTCTTGAATATCCTTGTTAATTTTCTGTTCGTTGATCTGTTTAATAATGACACTGGGGTGTTAAAGTCTCCTGCTATTATTGTGTGGGAATCTAAATCTCTTTGTAGATCTCTAAGAACTTACTTTATGACTCTGCATGCTCCTGTATTGGGTGCATATATATTTAGTATAGTTAGCTCTTCTTGTTGTGTTGATCCCTTTACCACTATGTAATGCCTTTCTTTGTCTTTTTTGATCTTTGTTGGTTGAAAGTAGGTTGTATCAGAGAATAGGATTGCAACCCCTGCTTTTTTGCTCTCCATTTGCTTGGTAAATATTCCTCTATCCCTTTATTTTGAACCTATGTGTGTCTTTGCACATAAGTTAAGTCTCCTGAATACAGCACACTGATAGATCTTGACTCTTTATCCAATTTGCCAGTCAGTGTCTTTTAATGGGGGGGATTTAGCCCATTTACATTTAAGGTTAATATGTTATGTGTTAATTTGATCCTGTCATTATGATGCTAGCTGGTTATTTTGCCTGTTAGCTGATGCAGTTTCTGAATAGTGTCAATGATCTTTACAATTTGGTATGTTTTTGCAGTGGTTGGTACCAGATTTTCCTTTCTGTATTTAGTGCTTCCTTCAGGAGCTCTTGTAAGGCAGCACTGGTGGTGACACAATCTCTCAGCATTTGTTAGTCTGTAAAGGATTTTATTTCTCCTTTACTTATGAAGTTTAGTTTGGCTGGATATGAAATTCTGGGTTGAAAATTCTTTTCTTTAAGAATGTTGAATATTACCCCTAGTCTCTTCTGGCTTATAGGGTTCCTGCAGTGATATCTGCTGTTAGTCTGATGGGCTTTCCTTTGTGGGTAACCTGAATTTTCTTTCTGGCTGCCCTTAACATTCTTTTCCTTCATTTCAATCTTGGTGAATCCAACAATTGTGTGTCTTGGAGTTGCTCTTCTTAAGGAGTATCTTTAGGGTATTCTCTGTATTTCCTGAATTTGAATGTTGACCTGCTTTGCTAGGTTGGGGAAATTCTCCTGGATAATATCCTGAAGAGTGTTTTCCAACTTGGTTCCATTCTCCCTGTCACTTTCAGGTACACCAATCAAATAGATTTGTCTTTTCACATAGTCTCATATTTCTTGGAGGCTTTGTTTATTCCTTTTCATTCTTTTCTCCCTAATCTTGTCTTCATGCTTTATTTCATTAAGTTAATCTTCAGTCTCTGATATCCTTTCTTCCACCTGATTGATTAGACTGTGGATACTGGTGTATGCTTTATGAAGTTATTGTGCTGTATTTTTCAGCTTTATCAGGTCATTTATGTTCTTCTCTAAACTTTCAGTTAGCAATTCCTCTAACCTTTTTTTCAAGGTTCTTAGCTTCCTTGCATTGGGTTAGAACATACTTCTTCAGCTTGGAGGAGTTTGTTATTACCCACTTTCTGAAGCCTACTTCTGTCAAATTGTCAAACTCATTCTCCATCCAGTTTTGTTTCCTTGCTGGAGAGGAGTTGTGATCCTTTGGAGGAGAAGAGGCATTCTGGTTTTTGGAATTTTCAGCCTTTCTGCACTGTTTTTTTCTCATCTTCACACATTTATCTACCTTTTGTTTTTGATGTTGGTGACCTTATAATGGGGTTTTGGTATGCATATTCTTTTGGTTGATGTTGATGCTATTCCTTTCTGTTAGTTTTCCTTGTCTGCTGCAGGTCTGCTGGAGCTTGCTAGAGGTTCACTCCAGACCCTGTTTGCCTGGGTATCACCAGTTGAGGCTGCCATGTTCTTAACCCCTCTTCCTCCTGCATCCCATCTGACTGTGCAGCCACTAGGGTCCCTGTATTTGCCCTGGTCCCAGACAGCAGAGTGAGACTGCTTTCTTTGAAAGTAGTCGTTTGTGTTGACATTTCACTTTAATCACTGACTGTGATTGGACAGTAACACGTGCATTTGTCAAAGGCTATTGTGACACATCAGGAGGTGATGACATGTTGACAGGCTTGCCAAATGCCTATTGCATTTGCTGGTCAGGGAGGGTGAGGGGTCTGGACTGCAAACTCCAGGAGGGCAGGGGGCATAATTTTCCTGATTTCTCTCTGGCTCACCTCGAGCTTGCCCCCTCACAGAGCCAGGCTTTCAATAAAAAGGTGACCTGCATTTACTAATTAGGTCAAAGGGACAGATCAAAGACATTTTTGGTGACATAAAGATAGTGTGAATCACATTTTCTTATTTTCTTCATTAGCCTGCTTCTTGGGAAGTTCTGGTGTGTACACCTTCGGACTTCTGCATGTCCTGAGTGAGGGACAGTGAGGCCAGCTCTTAAAACGGGTCACATCCACAAAGCAAAGGGGCAGGGGACACTACTTTGCTGTGCAGTGTGGAAGAATATGAACGGCATTGCTGCTTAGAAACCTTCCTGCCTCCTGAACATCCTACCACTAGGATCACTCCTGTAGTTAAGTTCCTGTTTCTAGGAAACAGCTAATAGTAAGCAAACATATTATCAGGAAGAAAACACATAATCTTACTAGAAGCCTCTGACACTCTGACACTTAACTTCTGGGTGAGACAGATAACAGAATCCTGACTCTTGAGAAGTAAAGTGTCAAAATGGAGGTGGATGCAGGGGAGAAAAGGTCTTGAGGCTGGAGATCCTGGGATGGTGGAGCAAGGATGAATCCGTCAATATCTCGCTGCTATAGTGGCTGGCTTAGGTGACACTGTCTCCTGGAGAACAGTGGGGCAATTTTATTTACCTATGTATTCCCCAGCAACTGATTCAGAGCCTGACAAGGAGTTCTATAAATTGAGTGGGCATTCTGGTTGCAGAATGAATAAACAGTTAGGCTTTTGCCTTGATTCAGTCATTACAAGGAGTAAACATGAAAGGATCACCAGGAGAGACGAATTGAAAAGGAGAAAGCAAAGCAAGAGCTTACTGAGCACAGAGCCAATGTGTAGTGCTGTGTCAGGCTGGCAGAGGATATAAACATGAAGGGAGTCCCACTCCACCCTTAGGGAGCTTCCTGGGAAGCTGGAGAGACATGTTATCTCATAAACAAGGTACACAGTTTAAAAATGTGTGTGTGTTTTTTTTTTAACCTCACCAGTAATGTGACAAATAGATATCATATGCTTCCTGATAAAATGCACAGAGAAGGACACATCATCACTTCTGTGGTATGCTGGCTAAAAATGCACAACCTGGACCTAATCAGAACACATCAGAGAAGCCCAAACCCAGTTGTCTTCAAAAATGTCAAGGTCATGCAATGTGTGATCCTGGATAAGATCCAGGAAAAAAAGTTCTAAAAAAAAAAAAAAAACCCACAAAATTTTGCTATCCAGGATCCTAGTGAGATATTTTGCAAAATGTGAATATGATCTGTAGACTAGACAATAATACTGTATCAAGGTTAATTTCTGATTTTAATAGTTATACTGTGGTTATACAAGAGAATGTCTTTGTTTTGGGAAATGTTCAGAGCTATTTACACATAAAGGGGCATCATGTCTGCAACTCACTCTCAAAGGATTCAGAAAAATGTAAATATGTGTGTTTGTCTAGAGAAAGAGAGAATGATAAAGTAAATGTGCTAAAGTGTTAACATTTGGAGAATATAGGAGAAAATTGTATTGAAATTCTTTATATTATTTTTGTAATTTTTCTGTATGATAAACATATTAAAATAAATGTGTATATGTATATATTCCTGCATGGATGAGAAGCAATATAGCACAGTGGTGAAGCACACAGGTTTTGGAACCAGACTTCCCAGGTTCAAATCCTGGCTGGACCACTTGTGAGCTCTGTTACTTTTTACTTAAGCTCTCTGAGCCTCAATGATGTTGGGTGATACTGATACTGCTTGTGAGAATTAAATGAGTTAAAGCCTGTGACAAGCTTAAAACAGTGCAAACACATAGCAAGTATGCAATACATGACAGCTTTTATTACACAATATAGAGCCTTTTATAATTACTAACAATCATTTAGTTATAAGACATGTTGTATATACATATTTGTTGACCTACTGTACTATGTTTTCAAATAACTTACATATTTAATTATTACAATTATTATAACTTACATATTTAATTTATTACAACTTTGCTATAAAGTATAATAGCAAAAAGTATTGCTTTCATTGTATAGATGTGTAAACTAAGGCCAAGAAAAGTTAGGAAACTTACTTAAGGATTCCCATAGCTGATAATTTGCATAACTTGCAGCTGATTCCAGATGTCCTAACAATTAATCCGAGATGATGCTCTTCTCTGCAGGTGTGACCAATATCACTGTATTCTCATTTTCCATCTTTTAAACTCTGTGAGTGAGAAATGTCCTGAGAGAAAGTGGCTTCAAGGGGCCTTCCATTACCCATGTTGTTATGCATTTATACATTGCCAAATGCAGGAGTCATGGAGATGGAGGGGGCAAAGAGCATGGATTCCCCCAGCGATTACTGATGGGTTCCTTAAATCAGATTCAGAAGAAATGGCCAGTCCCTGATCCTGAGGATGAAAAACGTCCCTGGCAGAGAAAACTTTATGGCTGCCTTCTGAGGAGCCTTAGAATACAATGTCAGAATAAATGTCATATGTTCTGTGTCACAGTACATGATTCCACAAATTATTGCAAACATGTAGGCATTCTGGAAACTGTAGATTCTGTTTGGAAGGAGCCGTAAAGTCCCCTTAGTTTTAAATCACCATCTTTCAAAACAACAACAACAACAAAAACAGAAAGCAACAGGAGTTTTCTGAGAAACAGCCTTCATCTGGACTTCAGAAGTCCTAGAAACTAGATTCCTGCCTCCCTGGGTCTCATGATCTTCAGTGGGGCCTCAACCAGACAGCTGTTATTACTATAAACCAATCTCTGGCAACCTCATATGGAAAGGGAAGCACCTCTCAATTTGCCAGGGGTAATGTAACTTCCCTGCATTTGCTTACTGCTTTATAATTTGCACAGCTTTGTATTAGACATTTCCATGGATTCGCTCAACAAGTATGGATGCTGGGTTGGGGAGAGGCTGCGTTTCCTCTTGAACAGATGACAAAACTGTACTAGAAGCTAAACAGATCATTCATGAGCCAGTACTAGAAGGTGGGACCCTGAGTCTGGAACCACTGCTACTTACTGACATGGTTTCTTTAGTCCTTACTTTCCAGTTTTGGAGGTTATTTTATTTTGACGTTGATACTTATGAATTATCCATATGTTTATTTACGAGTACTTATTCATTCCAGCCTGCATCATCCTGCCATCCTTTCAGGCATTTCTGGGTTATCTCATCAGCTGTAAGTCTGGAAGTGCTTAGAGGATGTGGAAACCCTCAAGTAGTTCCTTAAAAAGAAGGAAAATTGTGAGAATAAATTTGCTGCCAATATGATCACAAAATGCATGATAAACCAATCGAAATGGTTCTGAATGTTAACTCTGAGTTTAAGCTTTTGGGAGGAAAGTTGTCTCTGTCTGCATGACTAATTGAGAGCTGAAAATGTTTTCATCTGTTCAATCATGGTGAGCATCAACTATGGGCCAGGTGCTATTCTCTCCCTTCTTTCCTCATCTAGGTGAGAGGTTGCATGTTTTTAGGCCCAGCAATCTTAGTTACAGAAGTTATACACTTGAATTCTAGCCTTTCGTCACCCAGACCTTTTTTTTTTTTTTTTTTTTTTTTGAGACAGAGTGTCGCTCTTGTTACCCAGACTGGAGTGCAATGGCGCGATCTCGGCTCACCGCAACCTCCGCCTCCTGGGTTCAGGCGATTCTCCTGCCTCAGCCTCCTGAGTAGCTGGGATTACAGGCACGTGCCACCATGCCCAACTAATTTTTTTGTGTTTTTAGTAGAGACGGGGTTTCACCATGTTGACCAGGATGGTCTTGATCTCTTGACCTCGTGATCCACCCCTTAGCCTCCCAAAGTGCTGGGATTACAGGCGTGAGCCACCGCGCCTGGCACCAACCTTTTAATATCTGAGTTGCAGTGGGACTAATCTGATACTTGCACTTCCTACCTTACTGTGACAAGGAAATAAAATGTTGTTAAAAGCATTTTGTAGATTGCAGAGTGTTCCTCAAATGTAAGATGGTATTACAGTAATGTTAATGCCAAAGATGATAAAAATTGCTTCTGGGAATTGCTACTTCTCTTCTGCTTCCTAAGTTTTGCATAGACTAGAAGAATACATCCAATGAATAGAATAGTAAATGTCCTTTTTATAACTATGCAAATGAATGAATTGGACAGAACTGTAAATTACCTATTCATAGGGTTTCTATTGAATCAAGAAGTTTACTCCTGTAAACATTTCCTTTGCAGGTATTCAAATGAAAGGAATTTATATACAAGGCCTTTCACTTCTCTCTATCCTTTAAAACTTGGCTCAGCTGTCACCTCCTCCAGGGAGCCTTCTGGGACTCACTACTCCTTCTTAAGCTGGCTGCATAGAATGGCCTATCTCTGCTGCTATAGCATATGGGCTTATTTCTACTTCTTGTATGATGTCGTAATTACCTGCACATGTGCTCTCTCACCTTCTAGATTGTCTTATTCATCATTGCATCCTGAATGTCCGGTGCAATTTCTGGCATGTTATTTTTGCGTTAGGAAATGTTTCCTGAATGCATGGCCAAACATTTACCAGTTCAAACGAGGTTTGGCTTGTAAACACAATGGAGATTGAGGTCAGGGAAATGTGGTTCACTTTTGCCGTAAAGTGCTTACATATTGCACACTCCAACACAGTGCTTCATGATTTTTTTTAACCTCTTATGTGATTATCCCCACAAAAACCCCATGGGCTAGAAAAAGCTATAATGACTTTATAGTAGTTTGAATGGTTTAATATTTTCTTTACATCAAGTGTGGCTTATTTTCATTGTAAGGAAAAAAGACAGGAAGAATCAGAAGATAGCCCCTTCCCCAGAAAGTTTTCAAAAATCCTGCCTGGCCTTTGGGAGTTCCCATGAGAGTGTGGAACATAAGGAATCAGTATGATATGGGCATATTTGTACATTTTTTAAAAGATTAAACATGATATAGTACTGAAACTGAGCATGGGAGATTGAAGTCCTGGGTTTTATGCTTTCCCTTGCTACAGGGGATGGAAAGAATATTGTTTCTCTTTAAAATGATTTATTTAAATGGGTAGGTTAGAATTCTACTTAAAACCTAGTGTCTGAATGCACCTGTTTAAGTCAGCTTCTTGTTCTCCCAGGTATTTAGGCATTGAATTTTCCCCATTAGGAGAGTGATTGACACTGTGGTCCTTACAATAACACATGATTATAACTCTGCAAATGGCAATTACATTCAATGGAAACCAGATGTTGCATGGAATTTGACTCTCTTGGTTTCTTGGTGAAGTAGATGAATTTGTAAAGTAGAAAACCACAATCATTACTCAGATGGACTGTACATGAATTAATGACATAATATCTAAATCATATATGGCTGAAAATAATGATTAACTTAAACTATCAAGATAAGCTAATGAAAAACAGACTCTTAAAAAATTAAAGATGTGTTTTCTTCAATATATACTTTATCCATGTACTAATAACAAAACCAGACTTATTTTTATGTCTCTTCAGTCTCAAGGAAGAAAAAAATATTTAAAAAGAAGCTCTTTTTGGGGGTTAACATTCGAGAGAAAGTGGACAACTATGATAGTTTTTCTTGGCTGGTGAATTTTTGGAGTGTCTGAAATCAATCTTTTAAAATTATATTGTTGTTAAGGACAGTTAGCAGTGTTTTATGTTGAATGACACAGAGACAGTATATTTTTAAGGACACATTTGGCATGCAAAGTATCAGCTTGATATGCCTGTGCAATGCGTAACCTCGCAAATACAACTTCTTTTCCTCTCTCCATGTCTCTCCAGAGCCTGTACACAAATGTATGTGCACACACATGCACACACACCCACACCCCGTGACTCCTCAGGTCAGGAAGGCAAATCAGTGTTCCATACAGACTCACACCGTCCTTGGAAAAGCTCGGCCTTCAGTTAGCAACCTCCTAAGTGGTTAAATTTGCAAACCTTGGCCCATCATTTCCACTGTCATGACATCATCACTGTAAAATTAGGAACTCTTTCTTTTCCTGCAGATGTGAAAGTTTGACATTGCATTCCATGGGCCCGTGCCACATTTCATCAGCGTTTTTCCTTTGCTTTCTCCAAAGCCTGTGGCCGCATGTGGCGCATAGATTGCCAGTGCTATTTGGGATCTCATATCAAATGCTGCTACCTAATCCCAGGCGGCCTTCCACAGCCCACACCTGCAGCTCATTGAATCCTCCTGGAGTACAAAGGGCTGATTTACAGCATGAAGGATCCAGGCACTGGTTGCAGCTGGGGTTCCAGCAGGAAAAGGAAGTTGTTCATCATCTTGTGTGCATTTCATTAACAATAGTGTACCCGATATGTGGCTTATAGAATAATTTCAAATCACTGACAGAGAGCATTATGGCATTTGGCACTACTAGGAAAAATACTTCAGGATGGGCAAATTAAACCTGAGCGTGAGGTTTCTATGCGACCCTCTGGAACTGTGTGCACTGATTTACATGAGGTGTGTTGACCTTGTGATATTTTCTGATTCCTTGGGCATTTGCCCGTTTCTCATTTCTTTCCCTTTGTCTTTGAAGCAGCCCTGGGGTAGAACTGGAATATCCTTAGCTTTCTGTTCTTTTCATGTATTAGCAACCAAGAGCTTAGAGTAACCTGTGCTAAGCATGGTGTTTAGAAACTACCCACTTGAGGAAATGGCTGTGAAGCTGGTGAGATGGGAGCTCCACAGCTGAATGTGACAAAGAATATGTCTCTTTCTCCATTGAGTTTTCATGGCTGTGCCTGTGAGTGAGTCCCAGTCAGAGACTGAGATCTCAGGGCTGGCTCACCAGAACTCTGGGAAATGAAAAAAAATGGGAAATCTCATACTTCATTCTGTTGCCTTGCCTGGATTTGCAACTATTTCATTACCGAGTTGCTTTTATGCAAGAAAATCCCTCGTGAAAATGTCATGAGGTAAAGATGATGAATGAAGATGAAGGAAGAGGCAAGGAAGTGAGTGGCAGACCTGAGGAAGACTGTCTCATGGCTAAGGTTCCTAGAGCCCTTAGGCAGCCTCTGTGTCCCTCTCCTGTGTGCTCACAGTACACCAAGGGCAGCCTCTGTGTCCCTCTCCTGTGTGCTCACAGTACACCAAGGGCAGCCTCTGTGTCCCTCTCCTGTGTGCTCACAGTACACCAAGGGCAGCCTCTGTGTCCCTCTCCTGTGTGCTCACAGTACACCAAGGGCAGCCTCTGTGTCCCTCTCCTGTGTGCTCACAGTACACCAAGGGCAGCCTCTGTGTCCCTCTCCTGTGTGCTCACAGTACACCAAGGGCAGCCTCTGTGTCCCTCTCCTCTGTGCTCACAGTACACCAAGGGCAGCCTCTGTGTCCCTCTCCTCTGTGCTCACAGTACACCACCGATTTACAAAGAAGGCTCCGATTGCTCAGCCTTCCCGGATTCTTCCTAGCGTGACCCTGCGGGTTCTGAATGAAGAATCTTCTAGGGCAGTGGCAAGCTTTAGGTAACTTCCAAACACAAATGCTCCTGGAGCTATGGCTCTCTCCGGGTTTGGGGCCAAGCCCCAACTAGGAAAAATGAGCAGCAATGTACAGAATGAAAAGGCAAGTAGCTCTAATGAGTTTATCATGGCCATTTTAACTGTTTTCTAAAGGACAAAATCAATAAAAATCACCCTTCTCAAGGGAGAGTGAGCAGGGAGGAAAAGCAAATTTCTTTTCACTTCATAATGATAAACAAACTCAGCTCGGAGCAGTATCTGATGTGGCTGCGCGGAGCCTGGTCTCCAGTTTCTATTGATGTGTCAAATGTATCCCTTATGTGAATCATGGTTTAAAAATACTTCTACTCGTGGGTTTGGGAAATCAATAAGCTTTTATGATTCTTTCCTTGCTTCACATAATTTCTAATTTCAAAAGAAACTCTGGATATTCCTTTAAGATGTTTATACATTATACATTTTAAAAACTAACAATTCTCTCAAGGGTTTCTCAAGCATTGTTGGAGTGCTTTTTCTTCCCAAGCTTTTCTTTTCTTTCCTTTTTTTTTTCTTTAACATAATGCTAATGATTACGAGGCTTACACATAAACTGAAGCCGGATTTATAAAATGCAATATAAAAATCCTGCGGAAGGAAGATAAATATAACGAGCGATGAAACTGTGCTAGCCTCTTGCAACGTTGGAATGACTACAAACAAGGACATTAATGATCAGGATGTGTGACATGTCCCAGGTTAGGGGCTCTGGCTCCCCTGCAAACTGCCTTAAGACAAGCTGTCCTGCATTTCTTGATTTCGCAGAAATACAAATCTAATTGCAGATTGGAACATATCCTTTTGCTTAGTCTGTAAAAATAATTTCCCTGAATATTTACCCAAAGCGCATTATTGCTTATACAGTTGTGAAAAGCATTTAGCACTTTATAATCCTATATTTGCTCCTATGTGGGCCTGGGAGTGTACTCTCCTTACAAAATTCACAAATGCCTAGAAGGCTAACAATTTTTACAAAGTGTTCCTCATGGAAAACATCTGGAAGTTTTCCAGAATGGCATTCCAGATGTTATAGTTTTAGCAGTAACAAAAGCGCACTGCACACTGGTGTGTGTGTGTGTGCTCATGCGTGTGTGTTTTTCCTGGTTCTACATAGTATGCTACTTATATATCCCCAGCTCTCTTTGCTCTACCTCTGGAACATTTTAAGCTTGAATTGTTTAATATTTCACTCCTGGACAACTTCGCTTTCAGGGCAATTTCACATCTGTAAGGAGGGTAGTATGATGTAGACTACTGTAACCAAATATGTACAGTGAGAAGGTATTTTTAATTGTTGTTTTCAAATTGATTTTCTTCACTGTTGGATCAGAAAGAAGAATAAACATTGAGAGAGAGAGAGAGAGAGAGAGAGAGTGAGTGTGTGTGTGTGTGTGTGTGTGTGTGTGTGTCCTGGATACATCATCTGCATCGAGAGAGAATTACCTGCCCTCCCTTTCCCAAATTATACTTTAAATAGAGAGGAGCCAGCCCCCACCCCATGTGCTGTAGCTACAGGGTGCTTGGTAAAGCATTACGGGTAGAGGCATGGGACTTGAGTGGATAGGACATAGGATGCCCTTTCAATCTGCTAAATGCTGCTCAACTGGCTAGAAACTCAGGAAAGCACAAGATCCAAGTCACTGCTCCTACATATTTCCCCTCCCCATCCTCCTTCTCTCCCACCTTCCAGATAGGGGCTCCTTCTATAGCAGCAGCTTAGGAAGATAAAACAGCCCACAGAAAAAGAGACTGGACTCTGTTTGCAGAACCAGCTCCTCATGGGTCCCACCTGATGAGCGGTCTCCTTCTTGGGACCAGGGCAGAAGTGAGGGACGAGGAGGAAGAGGAAGAAAAGGCAGAGCTGGACATGGACCAGAATGGAAAGGAGTCTCTGTGGTTCAGGAAGCCCATGGGATTTTAACAGCAATGAGCTGCTTTCATCACGTGGTGGGGGGACAGATGAACAGGGACCCATCTCCTTAGCAAACTAACCAGACATAATGAGAAGCTCCCCTGAACTAAAGTATTTGTTGAGCATCACATTGAATCAAACTTGTTTTGTAGTACAGGTTCCTTTTGGAGGAGTGAGGAGAGCATAGTGGCAAGGAAAACAGCCCAGCAAATACATGATGGGCAGGTGGTGGGGATGATGGCTTCAGGCAGCTGAAGCAGAAGAGAGGCAGGGCATCCTGGGAGGTGGTGCAGGGAAGGTTTGTAGGAGGGGTGCAGCTTGCAGAGTGCCAGCCAGAGGAGGTCAGGCTTGTTCTCATGAGCTTTTGAAAAAGACTGACATGATCTTTGAGCAAAAGTTTTATCAAACAAGGGGTTGATGAGAGCTGGAGAGAGCAGTCCTCTTCTTTGAGTCTCATTCAGCTCAGCCAACAATCCCTGAAATGGTTGAAGGGTCTGCCATATGCATCGCCTGCTGTGCTCTCTGGGACTCAAAAGCTTCCCTGGAAGCCTCCTCAACTCTTTCATGGGGGCCTGGTTTAGCCTTGGGAATGTTAGAATCGGGGACTCTTTAAAGGAAGAGGTCACAATGCCCTAAAATGCTGTACCAGGAATCGCCCAAACCTTGGCTTCCACTGCCTGGAATCAGCCCCATGCGAGGACCATATCTCCCACCAGCCCTTGGGCTCTGGTCCCCACAGTCTCTTGGCTCATTGCTAGAAAGAAGCTGCTCCCCTAGGCTGAGGCAGGAGAATCACTTGAACCCTGGAGGTAGAGGTTGTAGTGAGCTGAGATTGTGCCACTTCATTCAAGCCTGGGTGACCGAGTAAGACTCCATCTCAAAAGAAGAAGAAGAAGAAGAAGAAGAAGAAGAAGAAGAAGAAGAAGAAGAAGAAGAAGAAGAAGAAGAAGAAGAAGAAGCAGCTGCTCCCTTGACTGTCCTGCTTCCTTGGAAAACCCTCCAGTTTTAGGGGCAAACCAGAACAGCTGGTCTCCCTAGTTGAATCTCTTCCCTGGCTATATCTCCATCCACCTTAGAGTGGTGGTAGGAATCTTCCCACACCTCCCCAGGGCTGCCATATCGCAGAACCTGTTTAGAGCTGGCTTCTGGTTGGCCCTGAGACCTCGAAGTCCTGAGACACTGCTGTGAGATTACAACAGTGGAGTTGTCTATGGATGCGTTCTCCTTCGGGAGTACCAAGGAAGTGCCCCCAAGCCTGATCCCTCTCTTGACTTCCTCAGCCTTGTTTTCTAGGATACAGATGGGGTGGTTACTGGCAATCTGCTCAGAGAAGCCAGGAGAACTGAGTGGCACAATGGAGAGAACACAGCACCAGAACCAAGATGGCTTCCATCCGGATTCCTTACCATCTATGCTTTCCCCTGTGGGAATGACTTAAACTCTTCTCCTCTCAGTTTCCTCATCGGTGACATGAGGATAGTGATTCTTGCTTCTCAGACTTACTGTTTTGAAAAATTTAGTGATGCATTTGGCAATATTTTACTTGTTTAACAAAAGTTTGTTTCTTCTCTGCCTCAGAGGACATAGAGAATTCTCATTCCAGGTAAAATAAATGTCTATCATCCAGCATAAGGGAGGAAGTGGCCTATGACAGTGACCCCCAATGGCTGTTTGCCTTTGCGGCTCATCTTCCTCCCCAGGTTTCTGCTCTGCTTTCCTGGCTCACTTTCTACATCTCTGATGCTCGTTGGTTTCCTCCCAGGGCCATATTCTGCACTCCTCCCTGTATCCTGATGTCACCCAAGTTGCTGTCCCTGCTGTTGGCCTTCACGTCCAGGGCCAATATCTTCCTCTCTCCATGGCATCAACCCCCCATCTCCTCTCTGTTTCTATCCTTACTTCTCTCTTACCACGTGATTTTAGCCTAATGATGCCACAAACATTGAATCCCCCTCTCTCTCACTCTCACACATACAGCCAACAGCCCAGTTTCATTTACTTCATGAATATTTTTTTCAAAACCAAACCAGTTCTCATAGCCTCTTTCCTTGTCTATTGAAATAAAATTTTCTAATAGGTTTTCTTGCCTCTAATTCCACATCTCTCCAGTCTACCCCACACCCCTCCGTGAGGGCAGAGTTATCTTTTTAAAAGCCACACTGGACCATGCTACTTCCTACCTCAAAAACCTTCCCTATATCCCCACTGCCTCCAGGCTAAGCCAAAATTGCTTACCTTGGCAAGGACCTCGAGGTCCTTGTCACTTGGATCTTAATTTCTCCAACCTCATGCCTCGTCACTTCTCCCTCTTTCCTCTCCCTCTGTCTGGGCTTTAGAGTGACACGCTGTGCCTCTCATCCTTTGCAATGCAGCCTGTTCAGCTTTAAATGGCTCCTCATTACCCATCCTTTAACACCCAGCCTGACTTGACTGTTTTTGCTCAGGCAAAATGAAAACTATAGGATTCATATGTTCATCTGTTGTATCACTGAACCCCTTGTGTAATTGTGTTGTTGTTGTTATCCCTGCAACTGTGAGCTGGCATGCCTGGAATGTCTGAAGGCAAGGGGTATCCAGCTGAGCAAATGAGCAGTAACCCAGTGACGGATGGCTGAACACTCATGAAAAAGCCACCCTGGCCAGAGAGGCATGAACTGAGTCACTCTAAGGTCTCCCAGGGGAGAGATGATCAAAGGGACCCTGAAGTGGATACCCCAGCTCCTCAGTAAAGGGCTTAGGGACAGACCGGCTGCTGCCTCGAAAGAAGCTCTGGGTGGGAAGAAGTCCTCTCGGATGGGCTCCAGAGCTAACTTTCCAGCTACAGAATCCCGTTTTCTCAATGACTCAAAAGCTCTTTTTATAAGTGTTTAATTGGCAATAAAGATAAACTGAGAAAGTTAAATTGTATGTAAACATGTGGATATGACTTTGAAGCAAGGTTTAAAGAACTGAGACTACCGGTCTTTTGTGTCGATTTCATTTCATTTAGGCAGTTTCAAGAATTGTAATGACAAAATTCAGTCATAGTCCTGCATTTTTTTTTCTAAATTGAAAAGACTGGAGTTCAAACATGACAGCCAAACTAATCTGTGACACAACAGATGAAGATATGGCTGTTACACAAACAGCACCAGAGACTCCGGCCAGTGGTTTAGCAGTGTCCCTTCAGGTTGTAGGTGACAGAGGGTATGATGGAACTGGAAACGTTTTTTTACTTTGAACTTTGCTCATCTGGTCATGCCAGGAACCCTCCTGCGCTATGCACTGAACAGCTAGAGTAGTACATGGAGTCTGAGAGCATCACTGCCCAGCACTGACCAACGGAAAGCTCGACTCTCCCACATGTCAACCCTCAATGATCCTTGATCAAGAAGGATCTAGGTTGATCAACATGGATCTTGATCAAGAAATTCTAGAATTGGCCAGGGCTGACCTTCGCTACATCTAGAATGTAGCCCAGACCTTGTAACATCAGACTAGAATTTGTGGTGATCTGAGAACATATGTGTATTGGATGGCAGTTTGAGACATTTTGGTAAAGTCTAAATATTTTCTAGTAAATTATTCACCTCCAAATTTAAGGATATATATAATTTGGTACTTCCAAATTATACTGCTTACAAAAAGAGGGGAAATAACTTTTGAGATACTCTAGTAGATCACTTGTATTTATATATCAACTCCCCAGAGCTTATTTTGTGTGTGTGCATGTGTGTGTATATATCCATATATAGTATACATGTGTGTGCATATACATAAGCCGATATTCAAGGGACACATTTTAAGGCTGACATTCAGTGGATAACTTTTTAAAGCCGAGGTATTAATTTCCAAGACTGAGTCAATAGCCTTGGAATAGTTTTCTTATTTCTTTTCTTTTTCAAGAGCTTGATCTTCTGCATGACTTGTGTTTACACCAAATTCTGTATTATTTTACACTCTCCTTGAGCAGTTTGTCGATTGCCATGGCTTTAACCTTCAGGTATATGTCTGGCATAAAGCTTGGGGTTCACTGTATGTTTTATAAGATTGTAGACTCCTGTAGGCTTCCCTTCCAGTGATGGAAATGCAATATAAGGGAAGCGCTTCTAGAGGTCAGTTGGGTCATTTGTGCTCCTTGAGATCTAGACTTGATATAACCTCCACTGGCATTTTGGGAATTCTATCTTGTGAAGTCCAAACACTTCTCCCAGTTTTCTATGAACTACGATGGACATTAAAAAAAATAAATTCATGGCCTATACTCTGGTTTCTAGACTTATGCTTCTTTGTACGAAGAGAGTTCTGTGTTTTTGATAAGTGAGTACACTGATTCTTATGCTGGGGTCTGTAGCCCACACCTTTGTGAACAAACACTAATGTGGGGCAGCTCAATTTGCTTTATGGCCTCCTCCCCAATGTACATATCCAACACTGTTCATCAGAGCCAAAGACACTTCAGCTTGACATAACTTTCTTCCTATATAACTCAGCTGTGGTTGATGACCCCCTTTATTATATTTACAAGACAAAGCAGTGTAGTAATAGTGTGAAAGACATCTTAGAGTCAGGTCAGTGTAAGAATTCAGAGGATAGAGAAACCATTGTGTGCCAAGAAGTGCATGGAAAGCGGCTGGGAAGACTTCCCAAGAAGTGGTGAAACTAAATTTTAAGGAACACTCAGAAGCCACTTTAAAGGAAGGAAAAATAAAAAAGGAAAAAGGACTGCTTACATGTAGGGCAAACAGTATGAGCAAGAGCTTAGGAGGTGGGCCGGGGGGCAGCAAGAGTGGGATAGAGTTGAGGACCCCGAGAAAATAAGCACAGCTTGGGATTCAGTGGGGAGCCCTGGATACCAGGAGGAGAAATAGTTACCTTGCCATCACAGCGGAAAATTTCATAAAACCTTCTCTTTTTGAATTAGTGCCCCTGCCTTTATGGACACATGACAGGAGTTTATAAAATGGCTCCTCAGGGGAAATGCTTTCCAGCTTAGCTGATCCACAGTACCTGATGCTTTGCTAGGAAATTGGTAATACCTATTGATGGACATGTTCTGCCTATTCCCTAACGTTTTCTTTACTTTTAAGGCTTCTGAAAAGCTTGTCTTTCTTCTTCTTCTGACCTCAGTGCTCCCTCACCTCTACCTTCCCACTCCCAGGCTTTCCGAGGCTGTGATTCCCTGTCTCGCCTTCCTCTAGTTTTGTTCCTTATAAGCCTTGATTAGAGGTAAACCCACAGAGCAGGCCCCTCGGGCAGCTGTCTTTGCCTCCACTCTTCCCTGAATGGAGGCATCTGGTTCTCATTCTCTTCTCAGTGCATTCGTCTCCACTTCCCCTTGCTCCGTGTATGTATATATTATACTGCCTGTTTGAAACTAGGAGCTTCTAACCAGTTTTGTTCTCATTACCCAATAATGAAAGTAGCATCCAAAGGAAATCTGAAGAGAGTTGGAGGGGTTGAGGAGAGCTTGGGTATGAATCAAGCCTTAACAAGAGCAGGATTTCTGTAGCCAGGGAAATGTGAGCATGTCAGTATTAGTCTGTTCTTACCCTGCTAATAAAGACATACCTGATTAACTTGAATTTTTAAAACTAAAAATTTACTAAAGCCAAGTCAATATTTCTTTTATTATTATTATACTTTAAGTTTTGGGATACATGTATAGAATGTGCAGGTTTATTATAGAGTTACACGCATGCCATGATGATTTGCTGCACCCATCAACCCATCATCTTCATTAGATGTTTCTCCTAATGCTCTCCCTCCCCTAGCTCCCCATCCGCCAAAAAGGCCCCAGTGTGTGGTGGTCCCCTCCCTGTGTCGATGTGTTCTCATTGTTCAACTCCCACTTATGAGTGAAAACATGCGGTGTTTGTTTTTCTGTTCCTGTGCTAGTTTGCTGAGAATGATGATTTCCAGCTTCATCCATGTCCCTGCAGAGGACATGAACTCATCCTTTTTTATGGCTGCATAGTATTGTAAGAATAATAAAACACAATATTTTGTATGTAAGGAAAATATTAAAAATTGAAGCAATGTTTATGTTTTTGTTAAGAAATGTGTATAAAAATATTGAAAGTAAATTAAAAATAAAAGAGTCATTCTCTTGGGGAAAAAAAGACACACCTGAAACTGGATAATTTATAAAGGAAAGAGGTTAAATGGACTCACAGTTCCACAAGGCTGGGGAGGCCTCACAATCATGGTGGGAGGCAAGGAGGAGCAAGTCACATCTTACATGGCTGGTGGCAGGCAAGAGAGAGAACTTGTGCAGGGGAACTCTTTATAAAACCATCAGATCTTGTGACACTTATTAACTATCATGAGAACAGTATGGGAAAATCCCGCCCCCATGATTCAGTCATCTCCCACTGGGTCCCTCCCATGACATGTGGGAACCATGGGAGCTACAGTTCAGGATGAGATTTGGGTGGGGATAAAGCCAAACCGTATCAGACTTTTCTGAAGGAAACATTCCTAACCCTGATCCATAGAGTTTTTGTGGAAGTCAGCTTCAAATTTATGTATGGGTGTGTGCATTCTTCTGAGGAGAGGATCCAAAGCTTTTATATTATAAAAGAGATATGTGACCCAAAAGAGCTTAAAATCCATGATCAAAGATCTTCCTATGTGGTTATCCATAGCAATCCTAATTACTATCAGGAAGCTGAAGCTTAGAGAGGTTATGTACTTGCTCAAGTCACTAAGTAGTAGGAATGAGATATCAAGGAATGAGAGTGAAACCAAGACAGGTTGAGTGTATGCTCTGAACCACCAGGCCATTCTGCCTCTTCAATGTGGGAGACAGCTTGTCACTGTCTTTCTGTTTCCTAGAAACAGTTGTCACGTGTTGTACTCATTCAGGTGTGCAAAAGAGGCTGGTTGAAGCACATGTGTTTTCTGTCGGTACCTGGAACAGCAAAGGTTACTTAGAGCAGACAGTCTCATGCTTGGCTGAAATAAGGAGTTGCTTGGTAGCTAGTAGATACCGTCATGCTCAGGGCAACACCCCAACCCAACTCAGTTGAGTCTGGGTTTGGGACCAAGGCACCAGTATGCTTTTAAAATTCTTCAGGTGATTCCAGTGGGCAGTCAGGTTTGAAAATTATTAACCAACAGCATCTGGAATGGTGAAATGAGACTGAGTGCAATTTAGGAAACCTAGGCTCTGGCCCCAACTTATCCACAGACAAAATTTGTACATTAATCCTTTATGGTTGCTCACTCCCAGTGCTCTCCTAAGCCTGGATGCTCCATCATTTTTGGCCTTTCCTTCTCCTCCTCATCTAAGCCTTGTTTTTCAAAGCCCAGCTCCTTACCCATTCCCCCAAAGCACTGCTAGTTCCTCTCTCCTTTACCCAGCATGCAGCTTGTTCTGTGTAAATCTCAGCCTCCCCTCCTAGAATCTATCTCAGAATTCGTTCCTTGGGTCTTCTCCCTTCTATACCCCCAGTGCCTGACATATAGCAGTCACTCAGCAAATGTACCTGGATGAATGGATATACGAACACCTGACCTTGAGGCTATTACATATCTCTTAGCCATTCTCATCACACTTTTCAAATCAGTGTCCCCACTGAAGTTACGACGCTTTTTCAACCTCCAAAATTAATTTCTAGCACAGTCGCTGGGCCAGGGTATTTTCCTGGGATTCTTTCAGCTGTTCCAGTGAAAGAGAAATGAAAAGGAAAGCAACTGTATCTACTTCATTAAAGTGTGTATAGTATTATCTATAAACTGCTGGCCAAAGGAACTGAAGGGAGCTAATTTGTTTTGGAGCGCTCAGCTATTCTTCGACACTTGAGCTACTTTTCAAACTACCGCTTTCCCAACTTGGGTGCATCTGGTTGATTTTCGTTGTTTCTCAGAAGCCCTGTTCAAGGGCATCTGCTCAGCCTCTGCTCAGGGTGGAATGCAGAGCCTGCTTCTCCATCTCAGTGGTTGCCTCTGCTTTCCTCACAGTTATCTCTAATATCGAAAGGCTCTTTCTGATGATTTTTCAGCAGCCAGTCTTATCCCTGCTTTTTAAAGCCCCAGCTTTTCTTCAGTGTTCCCAAAGGACTCTATTGCAATTCTGCAAATGCACTTTTAATTCATGGAATTAGTCAGAGGTGGACAGGGAGATGGTGATATTCTCAGAAAGGAAAGGAACTGCATAGGATCTTGGACCTAGAGGCCGGGTGAGTCCCAGAGATGCGGCTGTTTACTGATATGGCTCTTCTGCCTCTGGAAATTTGGCTTTACAATATACTGACAGTCACATCAGGCAAACATAGTGGAGATGGAGGGCTCCAAGGAACAGGATATTAGATTATCCTCACCAGTCTCCTAAACTTAACCTTGGAAAGGAAGAGAACAAGGTCACCAATGAGGTGCCAGGCCAGTGCTGGGACTCTAAATCTGGGGAAACATAGGAAAGGGAATGAAACCTGGCTCCTAATTTTAAGAGGCCAAAGAGGGGTGCCATCGGCTCCATTTAACATTCACAAAGCTGCAGTGCTATAAAACTAAGATTGCTTTTCCAAATCTATCGTGTGCAAATCAATTTGAATTAGCCATGTTCTCTTTAGCATCAAATAGTACTTGGATCTGGAATATCTTCATTAACTATAAGCAGCTTTTTTCATGTCAGCCTGTCACTCAAAAATACCAATAGTAATAATAATAATAATAATAATAATAAACATTTACTGAAAATCTAGATGCCACTCCCATTCTATGTTGCTTGCGTACATTTTCTTATTTAAGTTTTATAATAAACCCGGTGAGATATATACTTCTCTTATTTTGCAGATGAGGCTGTTAAGGCTGAAAATCATTTGTCTAAGATGCGTGTAATTTTAGAGTTATGTGTTTCTGATCATTACTCTGTAAAGCCTCCTTTTGTATTGCTCAGAGGCACCTGCCTTCCTGGGACTGTGCTTAGGTTCAGCCTTCATCTTTTCTCCATCTGCAGGAAGCAGTCATTATAGAATCTGTTTTATTTTATTTAAAAATCATTTTCTTCTGTGTTTTATCGAGTATTGCAAATCAGTTCCTCCAGACAAGATGGTAAGGTATTTGAGTCCTCCGTTTCTATTGAATTGACTAATGAATATATACATTTAGGGGGAAAAAAACCCCTTTATCAGCTATGGAAACCAGGGATTTATGCCAATCACAAGCTGTGACACCAAAGAATTTCTGAAATCTCTGTAATAGGATTTGGACTGAAAAAAGTCTACATAGAGCCTCCTGTCTAAGAAAAAGTATTGACTTGGAGAAGTAGGTACTGGAAGTGAAATCAGGCTGTGGGGGCATTCGGTGCTCATGATTTCCAGAAAATGTAGAATAGGTCCCCAAATTGGCTCATCAGGTTGCACTGGTGAGCTCTGGAGCTTACTCCTGAAACATGTAGCACCATGCAAAGATCTGCATATTATGAAGAATTCATCTTGATTCCAAAGAGTTACATCCAGCAGGGATGGACTTACAACAGGGTGAGTAAAGTTTGTTTTACTGATATCTCAGCTAGAACATCTATGGCTAAAAATGTACCTTTACATAATATGTTGGCTTTGTCCTTTACATTTCACCATCATCCCCCTAATTTTGGCGCCTTTGCAGTGGTCACGTCAATGTCTTCATTGGCCCTGAGGTTCTTTCAGGGACATTTAAAAAAATTTCCTCTGGCTTTCCTTCCTAACTCTAAACTTGGAAATACAATTGTAATTTCTATTTTTACTGAGTTGTGGTCAAATAATATGGCTATAGAATTTATCCATTTTGAATTTATTAAAGCTTTATTTGTTGCTTAATAGTAAATAAAAATTTGAAATACTGCATAGGGTTATATTCTCAGTGGAATGCTAAGTTTAGCCTTTCTCTCTGTTTTTCTCGTTTACCTCTTATAACCTGACTAATTATATGGGTCAATCTTATGTAACATTGTTTGTGATTATCACAGATTGTGAGTGCCTTATTAAATTTCTCACTATTTTCATTTATGTATTTTGCAATTAAAATCGCTTTTTTTTTTTTTTTTTTTTTTGAGACGGAGTTTCGCTCCTGTTACCCAGGCTGGAGTGCAATGACGCAATCTCGGCTCATCGCAACCTCCGCCTCCTGGGTTCAGGCAATACTCCTGCCTCAGCCTCCTGAGCAGCTGGGATTACAGGCACGCGCCACCGTGCCCAGCTAATTTTTTTGTATTTTTAGTAGAGACGGGGTTTCACCATGTTGACCAGGATGGTCTCGATCTCTTGACCTCGTGATCCACCCACCTTGGCCTCCCAAAGTTCTGCGATTATAGGCGTGAGCCACCACGCCCGACCTAAAATCGCTTTTGAAAATATCATTGAAATATAAAATTATTATGACTTGCGAAATTATGACTTACAGTATTATTAATTCTTAATTGTCAATATGAGAAGTATAGGTAGCATTTAATGTTTTAGTCCTATTCCCATTCTCATTTTCTTTGCACTTACCTCATACGTCCTAAGTAAATCTTTTGGCTTTTAATGTTTCTACGTCATTTACTTCACGTTTCACTTATAGGTAATATATCGTTGTATTTTTAAACTTTATCTGAGGAGATTTTTGTTTCTTTTTACTCAGAAGGTTTAACCGTTTATGTTGAATCATATAACATTTGATCCCTTCAACTTATTTGTTTAATGTTTTCTCTTATTAGTTTTTTAAACTTATGATTTTCAGTTTTTAAATTTGTTGTATGGGAATTTTTTTTTGTTATTTTCTTCTGCAGGTGTTTGCAAAGTAGGTATATCATGATTAATTCTATAAGGGGTTACCTTAAAAGTTGTCAATGGCAATCTTAAATATGCAAAGTTATTTACTTTCATACAAAACGCATTTTCCACTCTCCCTTGTGGTGGTGAGGTGTGGTGCTTTGGCTGTACCACCTGCCCTCCCCCCTGCTCCAAAGGAAATAAGTTTTAAAACTTGTTAAAATGTCACTTTCAAGAAGGTCTAGTCTTGCTAGTGAGTTCTTTCTAACTGGCAAATATAAACTAATTATAATGCTGCATAAATCATTTCAGAATATGGAAATATGCTCATTTTCTGAATCTAGCATAATTGATATCAACATTTCTACTTTGTAGAAGTGTTATGAAGACAAAGTGAAATAATAAATGTAATGCTCTTAGCATAATATCTAGTACATATTTAGTACTTATTGTTATTTCTTGTATCAATAGAGAATCAAACAACTATTAAACACTCATTCCTGATAAAACTCTTTAAAAATTAGGATAAGAAAGATGCAGATTATAGTCCATTTGGTTAATAAAAGTTTTCAAATATTTCTATAAAACCACCAGAATATAGTTTTTCTTCTCTTGACTTGGGCATATAATGTCTTCCACCTTGAAATCACTTGAAAATTGTATTTAAAATACAGATTCTTGGGCCTTACTCCAAGCTGCTTGAACCAGAATACCTAAGAAAGAAGTGGGGTGATTTCTTTTCATAAGTATCCCAGGTGATCTTGCTGAATAAGGAAATTTGGGGAGCACCACAGATCTAGCACTGGGGATTTTAGATCTTATTGTTTTGGCTTTATTTGATAAATTTGAAGTGATTATTAAAACACGTAGCATGGAATAATACTTCCTTCCAACTCAAAGCAAATAACATTAAAATGAATTAGAAAGGCCCTTTAAACACTGTTTTAAAAGATCTAAATATCACCAGTATCTAACGTCTTTCTTAGCCGAGAAACAGAGGAAATACTCTTAATAAAATCAGGAACAAGACAAGGATGGCTGCCACCACATTATAGTTTCGCTCGGACAGCTTAGAAGCCAGCTCAGGTCCTGAAGTCCAGGGGTCCTGTGTGGTGACCCTATTTTCTTATCTAATTGCCTGTTTAATCATTGGCATGTTACTCCCTGCCCCTTAGTTTTCTCAACTCTAAAATGAAGATAATGATAGTATCCCCCAGATGGGATGGGAAGGTTGAGATGATCTCATCATGTGCTAAGTAGAGTGCCTGGCCAATTCCTTCGCACTCACAAAAGTTAGTTTTCTAAAATTTTTGGTCATATACACATGAGGAAGTGGCTTAGAGAAGGGTGGACTTGGCTCAGAGGACCTGAGTTAGTGAATGTGAACTCTGGCTTTGGGACTCAGCCCAATACTTTTCTCACACAACTACCTGCAACTTAAAAATGGACTTGGAGGATCTGAAACATGAGTGGCAAAGAGCAGAAATAGATGTGATGTCCAGCACAGGTGAACCTGCCTGCATGCCCAGAGTGCTAGCACTTGTGCTTCCTAACAGCAGCCTGCCTTTCAGAGTGACTTGCCAAGAACTTCTAGCACCTTCCACCTTAGTGAGGGCAGCTGCAGATCAGATAGGAGAGAGTGCCACAGGACCTCCATCCCAGCCTTCTCTTGTAACCCACTTCTAGAAGGAAGCAGCAGGTCTCATACCCAGAATCCAGAGCCACCTCCGCAGGGTGGCTTCTCGAGGTGGGTGTTGTTAACAGGTTTACTCTCCCAGCCAGGACAGTTTGCAACTTTCATCACCAAAACCACAGTTCAAGCTTGAAAAATGTAGTGAACTTAATTCTGTGGGTCTTGACTCAGAGCTTTGAGCATCTTTCCTTCACATAAACAAATCATGTTCGTTTTCCACACTTTGGTGGCTGATGATCTTTGAAGGCAGGAAACGTTGCTGATGTGGGAACACAAACAACTCTGGATGGGCGGGGCCCACTGCAGGGGCCAGGTGGCATCAGGAAACGTCTGTGAGGGGAATGGCTGGGAGGATGAATGAAATCGTGAACAGCTGCACATAGACTTATGTTTCCTTAGCATGCTTTTTTATTCTCATTGATTCATAAGAGAAGATTCACATCTGCTATGATGATGAAGGTAGATTTCCACTCCTATGAAAACCAAAAATAGACAGTGAAAGCCCAAAAAGGAAGAGGCATCAGGAGGCCTGGGTTCTAGCTGCACTTTGCCAAAGTAGTTGTGTGACTTTGGGCACATTAGCTCAAACTCCAGTTTTCTGTGGAATGTTGTTGATGTTATCCACTCTGCCAATCTCACTGGAGACTGTATGGCAATTCTTTTTTTTTTGAGACGGAGTTTCGCTCTTGTTACCCAGGCTGGAGTGCAATGGTGCGATCTCGGCTCACCGCAATCTCTGCCTCCTGGGTTCAGGCAATTCTCCTGCCTCAGCCTCCTGAGTAGCTGGGATTACAGGCATGCATCATGGTGCCCAGCTAATTTTTTGTATTTTTAGTAGAGATGGGGTTTCACCATGTTGACCAGGATGGTCTCGATCTCTTGACCTCGTGATCCACCTGCCTCAGACTCCCAAGGTGCTGGGATTATGGCGTGAGCCACCGTGCCCGGGATGGCAATTCTTATAGAAGCCTCACTGAGGACATGGTTCAATTCTTATTTATTCCTCTGTGCCTGAGTATGTGCCTGAGTACAGTAAACCACTCAATACATTTTGTTGATTAAATGAATAGGTATATTAAAGAGCACTGCAAAACCTGAGTAACTTTTTAATTTTCTTTTTATGTCTCTGTGTCTGCTACTATCCTGTGACTTTGCTGAGGGAAGGGAGGGTATCTTACTCACCATTGCACTCCTACAGTCTGTGTCAGTGCCTGGCAGGTGGTTGACTCTTAGTTCATGTTGTAAAATTAATGAACGTAGGCTAGAGGTGATACAGTGACAAAGAAATCCCAAATCTTAGGTCCTTCCCTTGTTCTAAGTTTATTTATTCTGAAAATTCTGTCTGGTGTTAAATGTATCTCAGTTCATTTTATCTGTGTATCTTCTCTCTTTCATAAGCTATGAGGTCCCCAGGGAAGGGACCCTCCCTTTTATATTGGCAGTTTCCTGGCTCCTGAAGAGATGTCTTCAGTTTGATGGATGAAGCAAATGGTGCATAGGTTTGGCTGAATAATGCCAGACAATGTATACTTTAAAAAATAACATTCCCATTCTAAGCAAACTGACACAAGAACAGAAAGCCAAATACTGCATGTTCTCACTCATAAGTGGGTGTTGAACAATGAGAACACATGGACACAGGGAGGGGAACATCACACACCAGGGCCTGTTGCGGGGTGGGAGGCTAGGGGAGGGAGAGCAGGGGGTGGGGGATTGGGGAGGGATAGCATTATAAAAAATACCTAATGCAGATGATGGGGTGATGGATACAGCAAACCACCATGGCACCTGTGGCTTGTAACAAACCTGTGTAACAAACCTGCACGTTCTGCACATGTACCCCAGAACGTAAAGCATAATAAATAAATTTTTAAAAAAGTAATCAAAGTTTATGTTAGAATATTTGGAGACTACAAAATAGTATAGAAAAGAAATAAAAAATGCTCCCCCTCATACTACTACCCAAGGACTATTTAACATTAAAGAATTTTCATTTTATTTAAAGTTAGCAGGATACAAAGAAATGGAGAAAATTAATATCACTGTTAAGAGATATTAATTTCTAAATGAGATTTCACTGTCACTCTTTCTTGTTCTAAGAAAAGAAATATTAAGAAGTTGGTGTCCATGTGTTTTCATGTATCTTTCATGGGCATGACTTTAATTTTAATTTTTAAATTTAAATTTTAATTCATTTTATCCTCAGAACTCCATGATTTTGCTGATGGGGAATTGAGGGCTTGGAGTTAATCAGCCTGGTTACGATCCCACAGCTAATACACAGCAGAGCAAAGGAGGTTTGCGGTGGGTGTATGGTGTTTTTTCCATCTCGGTAGATCTGTAAGGGACTTTGGAGAAGTTATCTAGTTTAACCATCTCATTTCAGGGACAGGAAACTGAGGCCAGAGTAGTTAAATGATGTTCGTGTTTCCCCAGGCAGTTATTAGTGCAACTGGGCTGATCTCCGAGTCTTATTCTTATTCTGGTGCCTTCCCCATAATTCTGACCTTGGTTATAATCACATAATTTATCCTGGGACTAAATCCTCTTAGCTCTGAAAGCTATATGCTTGGAGCCATTGAGGATGCTGATATTTACTCTCACCAGTGGTATCAACTTTGGTGTGCACAGGATCCCCTGGACCAGTAAATCTGTCTCCAGTGCTGGGAGTGTCAACAGTGTTGTATGTTAAGAGATGGTTTTGAAAAAACGAGAGGTTTAGATGACTGCTGGTTCCAGTACACCATAATGGTCCAGGCCATCATTCCCCCTCCAGCTTCTCCCTTGTCACTTGGAGTTAGAACCACAGGTGAGAAGGGGCTAGAGGGAGTACAGCTACTATGTTTTCTTAGGCAAATCATCGATGCCAGTCAGCAAGTGTGGGCACAGACCTTGTGTTAAGCCTTGGAGAACGTTTTCCTTTGTGTCTTCATTTTCAACACTAGCTTCTTGTTGTTTTTTAGCAAAGGTTTGGTGGTGCTCCTCAGGTTTCACCCTTTCAACATCTGAATGTCATTCCTTTGGCTGATTTTTTTCCTCCACCTTTTCGCTTGGCGATGACAGGAGAAACCGTTGGATATTTTAAAGTTGATTTAATGGCCCGCTTGCAAGAAGCCGCATTGCAACCAATCTGTTCTTAAGATTTGGAACTGATTCGATTCATCTTCTCAGATGGCTTATTGAAATCGTCTTTAGAATGTGTGTAAAATGGGTGTTGTGTGCTCTGCTGATGGCACCAGACCCAGAATTTCCATCCAGGTATTTATTTAATTGTCTTTTCTAATTCTCTCTACTGACACTCATCTTGAAGTTTACTTTTGCCATTTTGTTGGAACAGCACTCCACCCCTGCCCCAAACATTTAACTCCTTTCAGATAGATCCAAGCCCAACCCCGAAATTCCCAGGTTGTCTCTAAATCAATGCCAGACTATGCAGCATGCTAGTAATGGCTCACACTTCAGGGAGAAGGATTTTCATGAGTAATTTCAGAGATGCAGATAAAAGCGGCAGAAAGCCCACACGCAGGCTATAGTAATCATTTCTAAGACAGATAGAAAAGATATATGGTATAGAGGGGATAAACTCATTGTTGGAAATCCAAATGAATATCAGGAATGTGTGCTAGAAAGCCCGAGGTTCTCCAAAGTTAAGCTGAACTCTTTAATTACATTTGAAATTTGGTCCCAAGACAAGGGTAAAATGATGCAGGGTCTTCCGAAGGGAATGATGGTCTAGTGGTGTGGGCTATTTCCTGGGGCTTTCTTGTGATGGACTTGCTGCTCTTCAGAAAGGAGGGCTCATGACTCTGACACAGAGCAGAAGCACAGCCTTATATGTGTGTGGATCCTTCATGAAGGTGTGGGCAGTGGGCTGGGCTTTGCTTCCGCTTTGCTTTCCTTCCGCTTTGCTTTCCTTCCTATCAGAATCTATGCTACACAAGTGAGCATTTTATGAGACGAACTTGGGAAGATCTCTCCTCTGTGTAGCAGTTGGTTTTTTTCTCTGCAAAAGCAGTGGTGTAGAATGTAGATGCTTCCAGGGACCTTGTTCTGTTACCATTATGACTCGTTCTCTACAAAGATTTTGAAATCATAAAGTTGAAGGTACCTGAGAAGTCATCTGGTCTAACTCCTAGTTTGGTTAGCCTTTGCCATTTATCAAACCACATAAAATTTCAGTGGTTTCAAGCAAAATAATGTATGCTTTCTGAGAGTTCTATGGGCTGGCTGAGTCTGTCTGTCCTCTGCTTTCCCTGGGATCACTCAGATCACTGCTGTCTGCTTGAGTCCAAGGTGGTCTCCAAGGTCCCACATAGCCTCACTCACGTGCCTGGAAGTTGGTGCTGGCTGTCACCTGGAGGTTCTTGTTCTTCTCCACGTGACCTCTCATCCTAAAAGAGGCCAGCTTCCTTATGTGGCACATTCAGGGCAGTGTTCTATGAGGGGGAAAGCTGCAAGGCCTCCTCAGGTCTGGTCTCAGAAGTCACCAACGTCACCTTTGATGCATTCTATTGGACAAGGCAAATTATAAGGATCTCCAAGATTCAAGGGGATGGGAAGTAGACTCCACCTCTTGATAGTAAATTGGCAAAGTCACGTTGCAGAAAGGCCTGCAGAATAAAAGGAATTGTTGTGGTAATCTTTGCAAGCAATCTACGACACTTCTTAGTCACACCAACAAGAAACCAAGAGAGGTCATTGAAATAGGTCAGTGGCATGATCATGGTGAAACTCCAGCCATTCTTACTTCTCCAGCCTAGTGCTCTGTTCATTCCAGAACACACACTCCCCAATGGCCACTTTCAAGTTCATTCATCAACCATAATAAATATTGGCCATGGATTGCATACCAGAAACTGCTGCACATTTTGATGGATTCAATAATCAATAATAACTCACCTCTTTTCCTTCAAGTAAGCTATAACCTACTGTGCCAAGGTTGATATTCAAAAGGGTTAACTGGCCAACTTTTAAATAGGGCCATAACCTATTTCTTTAGTCTCTCTAAGAATGTGTTACAGGAGGAAATAAAAATCTCTCCTTATCTTGAGCTCAATAGGCATTACCATATATTTTAACCAAGAGAGTTGAGGTTCTTTTCTACTTTTCACAATCCTCTGTGCAGTAAGTTTAATAGATGAAGAAAGACAATATCCAAATTATCATAAATCTGTCAGCATTCTGTTTCAGAACAGAGGCAAATGGAGCTTCCATGTATCTGAAACGTTGTATATATCTGGATTACTGTTTTTATCCTTTAATGGGGTGGACCTCAGGGTCACATTTTATTATATGGATCTTAAAAATGTAGAGCTGGAGTTTCAGAGAAAAGGGTTGAGAGGTGACCTGAGTCAGGGTGGGACATTAACCTCTGACCTCAGAGACTGATGGATCTCAGGCAGCATTGCACTCTAAAGGGGAGGCCATTCTGGCACAGGGAGGGAGAGCAGACTCCCTGGTGTTTCATTTTCAGCTTTGAAAGGCTAAACTTAGGCTTGCCTTTGCCCTCTAACCTGCCAAGGCCACCCCATCATAAAGCCCACCTTTAGAATATCTCACTTCCTCTTCTTGGAACTTATTCTGCTCTTCCCCATCCTTCTGGTACTTGATGCATATTTCTTCTCATCAGCTGCTCCATTTCATACCTGGCTTTCAGAAAAGAATCAGCTGCCAATCATTCACACTTCAGTGTGAGTGTCAGGTAATGGGTAAACCTGATAATTTACTGGGGGAAAAACCCCACCTCATTTGTGGGGCGAGGAATTCCAGTCATCATACTGTAGGCTCTAAGAACTTTGCTGAGTGTGTGTGAGATTACACCTGCCACCTTCTCTTCTTTTTACCCATTCAGAGAATCTAAGATTATTGAATAATACAATTTCAGGATTGAAATATTGGAATGGTCAATAGAAATATTGTTGATATTTCTGGGCTGGGCGCAGTGGCTCACAACTGTAATCCCAGCACTTTGGGAGGCTGAGGCGGGTGGATCACGAGGTCAACAGATCGAGACCATCCTGGTCAACATGGTGAAACCCCGTCTCTATTAAAAATTACAAAAAATTAGCTGGGCACGGTGGCACGTGCCTGTAGTCCCAGCTACTTGGGAGGCTGAGGCAGGAGAATTGCCTGAACCCAGGGGGCGGAGGTTGCGGTGAGCCGAGATTGCGCCATTGCACTCCAGCCTGGGTAACAAGAGCGAAACTCCGTCTCAAAAAAAAAAAAAAAAAAAGAAATATTGTTGATATTTCTTATTTCATTGGTGAAAAAACTGAGACCCAGAAGTAGCGTCTTAGCTTGTTAAACAACTAGTTAGTGGCAGAGTTGGGATTCAAATGACAATCACTAGGTCTTTAAACAAGCAAAGTTGGAGCCAGATACTATTTTTCCTTCCTGAGAAATCCATCTACACAGAACTGGATGGTTTTCAGTTGCATAATCTTCATAGATTTTTTATAATGCAGCAAAGGTGAGGGGTAGGGTTTTTTGCACAAAAGAAGGGACTTCAGGAACTGAAAAGAAGCTTTGGGTTGCTGCATTTTTTGTTGTTGCTGATGCAACACACGGAAGTGGCATCAGAAAAGCAGCATTTGACTGATGGAGTTGGGCTTTAGCATTCAGACATAAGTGCATATGTGGTCTTGGCTTCTCTCATAATCTTCTTGTTCATATACTGAACGAAGAATAAGAACAGGTAATCTCTAAGCAAATCCAGAGGCTTTCTAGCTCTAGAACTGGGACAGATAAGATCCTGATTCAGCAACCAGAATGAACACAGACTTGGCATAATGAGGGGTGGTTATCAGCTGTTTTAGGGACAGCAAAATGCCAGTTTGTATAAGAGGAATGACTTATGTTGGCAACTTTTAGTAAAATAGGGATGATAGTTACTTTCTTGACACGATAAAATATGCCTATCAGGAACAAGAAAAGAATATTCACTCATGTCGCTGTCATTAAAAGTTCTCTAGAAGTGCTTGACAACGCCATTAGCACTTTGATGACTCTTGTTTTGGGAACTCCTTACACACCAGAAAATATGACTCTTAATTCTTCACTGAAGAAGTGGCCTTTTAATGGTAGAACTTTGGGCGTCACTGGCAAGCAAATAGGAGAAACATTTTAGAAGGGAGATTTCTAAATGGTCTTTAAGTAATTCTTTGACATCTTCCTATTGTGTTCTCGTTGGCTCATCTCCAAGGAAAGCCAGTTCAGAACAACTTCTCACTCACATTCTTACTGATTTGATAGGCAGGATAGCTCGAGAAAGGAGCAAGACTCACGAGAGGACTTCATTTCTCATCTACCTTTTGCCACCCAGGAGGCTGTGGCCAAGACAGTTAATACAACCAAACCCCTGTATGTTTTTATGAAAATAGATGTAATGATTTATATTCTGCCCATTTTAAAACATTGTTTTAAGGAGCAAATGAAAAAATGTGCATGAAAGTGTTTTACTTTTGAAGGAAATTTATAGATACAAGGGGCAGTTCCTGTTTGAATCCCTCAAGTCCGTGGGTCTTCATGGCTCCCAAGGGCCTGCACAGCTACACATCTGCATTCTCCCTATAAAACCACAGTCTTTTCCTAGGTGTGCACCCAGAGCCTGCACATTGACTCCCATACACCTAGTATGTGTGGCTTTTCGCATAAGAGCCAGCCTGGAATTGCGTTAGCAGAGCAGGTACAGCAAAATAGCCTGGGGCTTTGGAATTTTTAAAAGGGAACCAACACCAACATCTCTGAAATAAATTGATTTGGTTGAAACTCTTCCAAAGAAATTACCTTAATTCTGAGACTAAATATGCTGCATTCCAGCCCAAATGGACTTTTCTTGGCCAATCCCCTGAGAAGTAAACATTGAAGTTTAATAGGGAAAGGGCAGTGGAACTTGCAGTTTTCGCTTACTGATGTCACTCTTTGCTTTTTGAGCCAAAGAACAAGAAAATCCAACACTTCCTTCAAGTATGAAGGCATCGGGTGGGAACGCTACAAATATGTTTGTGGTTTCTATATATTTTATTTTAAAGAAAAACATAGAAATTGAAGAGGATACATTTTTTTCAGAATCTTGACAGACATATGTGTTTCTTCCGAGAGGGGCCCGCCTGGGAATCTTGGCTGTCTAGTAGAAAAGGCTGTCTTTTTATTCCTCTATTAAAAAATAAGAGGAACACAGAGGAGCTAAACTGGAAGGACTTAGTATTAAATCAGACTATAAAAATAAGACTCAGGAAGATTATCTGAGAGTCAAGGTATAGTCAAGCTTTCGAGATAAAAGACAAGTGCTCATTTAACTGGTGAGAAAGTGAGAAAATCAAGATCTAGAGGCTGTAACTTACCTAAATCAACATGGCTTCTGTCAGCAAGGCTTCACTGGAACCCAGGGCTAATTAGCACCAGGACTCCCTTTATCTTGTTTGAGAACAAATCCTTCCTTGATACAGAGAGAGATTCCTGGGGCCACCCCCAAGTCCAGAGTTCTCACACTGCCCTGCAGCATTTACTTTAAGTAATTACATGATAAGGCAGTGCCACCTAACTTTACCCATGGAGCAGTTTATAGCTCATTTCAAATGGCTGCTGATTGGAGTCAGGTATTCCAGGGCCTTTTTCTGGGCAGGCGAATCAAGCATTTGAGTTCAATGCTTAGAAGAGTTTGCTATTTGGAGGCTTCTCTTGATGATTTCCACTGGAGAGTACAGAATCCTTCGGTGAATTCAATTTGATTCCATAAACTTAAAAATGGACACTACTGAGCTAGGCAGATGCTCAAAAGTGGGGATCCAAAAAGGAGAGAAGGAGCAGTGGATGGCAAGAATTGGAGTGTGTTTATCCGCAGGTTCTTATATCTAGTATTTTAAAAAAACGTTTGCTGATTGCACATAGATGAGTAAACGTTTTACTCGTGGTAGAATTGCTGAGTTAGAAAGGAGGGGACAATCCACCTTCCTGGGGTGTGGAAAAGAACAAGGTCAAAGAAAGCTTCAAAGCTGATATTTGATCTGAGCCTTAAAGGAAAACACATTGCAGAGCAAATAATCATCCATTTGTCTATTTAAGTTTTGTTATTTAGGTCTGATACTTTAAAGGTGTGTCCCACTAGTATGTACATAAAGTACTCAAACCTCCCTGATATGGAAATGACCCCTGGGAGAGAGAGCAAGGCTCAGGGCTGCCCAGCTTGCTGGCATCAGAGCTTTGCTGTCTGCTTCTAGGCTGAGCTTTGAGCTTTGTCCTCAGTGGCTGGAGCCCCGACCTCAGGGTGGCCTCACCTGACTTCCTGAGATGCCCTCACTCGGGTCCCTGGGACAGGCTGTTGTACTTGGCCTCCCTCCACCCCCAGGGTATGCAATTACTCAGAAACTCCCAGCTGCTCCCAAGCCCCACACTGAGTTTCCAAACAAAACCTGTGAAAACAGATCTCCGGTGGCAGCTTTGGCCACATTTGGCAACTGTACACATCCTCAGTCCACCAGCAGGCTCTTGAGTCCCAGACGCTCTCTGCTCCAGATGCAACGTAGCCTGGATGGACACTGTCTTTGGGGTGTATCCAGGAAAGATCTGCCCGGGGAACTCATAGGTTCGGTGTTTTTCTTTTGGCTCCATCCAAACCAAATGGAGCTGAATGTCTTTGCAGTGCGCTCTGTCTCTTGCAAGTGTAGGCTTCTACCTCTGCAGTCCTGCAGCAGGAAAAAGGCTGTCCTTGTATGTGCCTTATCTCATGGAGATTGGGAATCCCTCTCTTCTTTTTGTATGGGGAACACAACACCATATCTATGTTGGATCTCCTGGCCCAGGTGTCTGTCTTATCCATTGTTCTGCTCTCTCTGGGTTCAAATCTACCATGACTTCGCTTTCTGTCTTCTCATTCAGGTCACCACTTGCCTGCATTATTTTAGTAGTCTCCTAACTCTTCTCCCTTCCTACATTGCTTTCATCCTTTGGAAGCATTCTATTGCCAGACTTACTTTTCTGAAGAAAATGCCTCTGGTGACATAATTTCCTTGCTCAAAACCCTTCTAGGCCATCTTGCCTGCTTATCCTTGCCCAGCAAGACCAAGACCTTCTCTGATCAAGGCCTTGTGGCCAAGGGGATCAATATCACTTGTGCTCCTCCACCCACATGCAGAGACGTTTTCTGGAAGTGGCTGCCCAGCTGGGCCACTGCCCTGCTCCTGCCCAAACCTGAATCTAGAGCTACAAATAAAATATAAGCAGAGCCAGGTTGTTGAGAAAGGGTGTACTTCTTACCCTCTCTTTCTCATTCCACCCTTTGCAAACTGAGAAGTCATTCCCTTTTGGGTAAAGGAGGGATAAGGTGGAAGGAGTGTGGGTGTCAGAACACATCTTGGAGTCAAGAAGTTTGCTGACAAGAAAAACTTTGTTGTTCCGTTTCGTGAGGGAGAACTAGTCATTTATTGTATTAAGCCATTGGAATTTTTGTTTGTTTGTTTCAACTAATGTTACGTTGACGAATCCAGGTTTCAGTTGCCTTTCTAACTGTATTTTCCATGACTCTTATTTATCACCCTAGCTTTAGGCCATACTTGCTGTTCTGCATAAACTCTTCTTCCCCACCTGTGTGCACCTCACCCTCTCTGCGGAGGCAGCTTTATCCTCACCACTATGAATGCACAGTGCTCGGAGTGTCACCCAAGATGCAAGTGACAGCTTTGTACTCCACTCAGCTTCTCCGGGCTGCTGCAGCTACAGGGCAGGTTCCTTTGGTCACTTCATCTGTTCCTCTCGTGCTCTGCTTACTTCAGTCCACTGTGTATTATCAGCAGTGATTTGTGTCTCTTCTCTCCCTTGCCAACTTGTAAATTTCCAGAATGTAGGGGAGGTGATGTTTTTTTTACCTTCATTATCCTCATAGCTCTGAGGGGTCCTTTCCACTCAAAGCCTTGTATTTAAAGTCACCTTGCTTGTTTTTATAGAATTAATGATGAGGAAAATAAATGAATAGTAAGTGTAGGACCTTCTTGTGTCAAAATAGTAGGATCAGCAGTGTTGTCCCTGCTTCCCACCATCTCTACTTCTCCTCCTTCCCCTCATGTATGATGTGGTGGTGACAGACATTCCAGAGTCTCAGGGCTTGACTGCCTAGATTGGAATCCTAGCCCTGCCATTTGCCATGAGTTATGAGACTGTGGGCATGCCCTAGCTTCCGTGCCTATTTCCTCATTGTGAAATGGATAATAGCCGACCTGTTAGGGCTGTCTGAGGATTCAGTGGGGTAGTTAGTATTTCCAAAGTTCTTAGAATGGCAGTGGGTCACCAAGGCACAATCTGAGTGCTCATATTGCTAGGAGATCTTTGAGGTGTCAATTTTTCTGGCAAGAAACCTCTGTAGCCATTGCACCTTTGCGCAAGTTAATATCCTGAATCCAGGAAGAATGAGGTATGCAGACAAGTGAAAGGTGAAGAAGAGTTTTATTTAGTATTAGAACAGCTCAGAGGAGTGGGTAACTCCTTTCTTTGTAGGCAGGTCATCTCATTGTGTTCAACTCTCAGCAGAGAGGAGGTTCTGGAGAGGGTGGCTCCTCTCCACAGGCAAGTCATTTAGATGTCTCTGAAGGTCTCTGAAGTTCTCAGCAGAGAAGGTAGCTCTTCTCTGCCAGCAGGTCATCTCTGTGGGTCTCAGTGGAGAGGGTACTCCTTTCTGCAGCTGATCATCCCATCATCTCCAGCTACTAGCAGAGAGGGTACTCATCTCTGCAGCTGGTTATCTGGTCCTGTCATCTCTCTGCCCTCTTTGTCCTCTAGCTGCCCTCTGCCCTGCTTTGACTGAGCCTAGGGCTTTTATGGACCTCAGAAGTGAGGAAGTGCATTCTGATTTATCCACGGGTGGCTATAGGTGGTCTGGAAGAGGCATCACAAGTCCCTACTCCAGTCCTGGGACTGGTAGTCTGGCCCCCAGCCTTCAGGGTCTCCCTGGCCTGAAGGTGGGGCCTTTACTGGGCCCCTGCCCCCTTCCTCCCAGGACTCTGTCTGCCTTCTGCTGCCATTCAGGACCCTGGGGCTTGGCTCCAACCCCACTCCAAGATCAGAGCAGGTGCCAGGAGTGGAGAGGGGCCACACAATGGCCCCAGGCATGCCTCACTGCTGCAGCCAGCATGATGGCAGCAGCTTCTGCCATCAACCTCCCATGGCTCCTTGATACTTCCCACTCTCTGTCTATATATCTGGCCCTTCTTAGACTCTGAAGAATCAGGAACAAGATCAGTCTAGAGCCTGGATGGTGGATGGGTTTCCCCTGGTATGTCACTGACCCTAAGCAAGGGTCTGCCTGGGCCTGTGCAGAAGGTGATTCTGAGCCAGAAAATGAGCCAAGGCCAATAGGCCATCAGTACCATTGATTCAGGAGAGGAAATAGCAGCACATGTGCTAGACATTATCCATTCTCAAAAAAACTGGGATTTTACTAGGGATTGTAATTTAGAGAAATGAACAGTTCGTTGTAGAATTTCAAGTACATATAAGCAAAATGTTCACAATTCAGATGAATCACACACCTCAGAGCTGGAAAACCGTAATGATGATGTACTACATACCCTTATTTAACTCAGTGAGAAACCAATGCCTGAGGAGACATGACTTGCCCACAGTGTGATTTTTTTCCCCACGTGATCCACCAGCATCTGGCGCACTCATATATTGGAGATAGTGTAAATTGACATAATCCTTTTGGAAAACATTTGGCAATACGCATCAGGAACCATAAGCGTGCTCATATACTTTCACTTTGTAATTCTATTTCTAGAGCACTTCCTAAAGGAATATTCTTTAAGACAGAGAAACCTATAGGCATAAAGATGTTAATTGTAGTAGTATTTGTATTAACACAAAACTGGAAAGAACCTAATCTTTACCATTAAAGGGGTTTTTAAATAAATTATGACATATGTACCAGATGAACTGTTGTGTGATCATTATAAGTAATGGAGATAAAAATTATAAAATTATATAAAAGATATTTAAAAGATATAATGTTAAATATAAGGCAAGATATAAAAAGATACAGAGAGTAGGATTATAATGATATGAAAAATACATACCGGGGGAAAAAGACATGAAAGAAATTTAAGTAACTGTCACGTGGGGTTTTTTTATTATCTAAAATTTATGCAACACTCTTAACATGACTTTCATAGTATCTAATAAATTTTTTTTGAGACAGAGGCTCACTCTGTTGCCTAGGCTGGGACAATCTCAGCTCACTGCAGCCTGTGCTTCCTGGGTTCGAGTGACTCTCATGCTTCAGCCTACTGAGTAGCTGGGACTACAGGTGCACACCACCATGCCTGAGTAATTTTTATATTTTTATTAGAGACAGGATTTCTCCATGTTGGCCAGGCTGGTCTCAAATTCCTGGCCTCAGGTGATCTGTCCACCTCAGCCTCCCAAAGTGCTGGGATTACAGGCATGAGCCACCAGGCCTGGTCTTCATTTTTATAATGATAAGTTTTATCACTATAAAACTTTTAAAGGCTACTTGTTATCTTCTGTAGGATAAAAGAAAGGACCTCGGTCTATTATTCAGGAACCCAACATCTTTCCCTTGTTCTTCCTTTCTATCCACATTTCCCTAGACACTTTAAAAATAATCCCCACATTCCAGCCAACCTGGTGTTTGGCCATGCTCTGTGCAAGGAGGACACAAGGTCAGTGAGAAAAACACGGAGCTTGGAATTGGACCAACTTATTCCCCAACTTTGCAAATTGTTGGCTGGATGACTTTGAGCATGTTATCTATCCCCTTAGAGCCTCTGTTTTCCCATCTGTAAAGTGAGAAACAATAATGCTTATCTTTCAGGTTGGTGTAAGAATTCAAGGAAGTAAATACATAAAGTACCTGTCTTAGTTTGCTTTCTGTTGCTATAATAGAATACCACAGGCTGAGTAGCTTATAAAGACATTGATTTCTTACAGTTGTGAGGCTGGGAAGTCTGACAGCAAGGTGCCAGCATCTGTTGAGGGCCTTCTTGCTGTGTCATAACATGGTGAAGGGCATCCCATGGTGAGAGGGCATGAGTGTGTATGTCAGTTCGCATCTATCATCTTCTTCTTATAAAGCCAGTAGACCCATTATGAAGGCCCTACCATGATAACCTTATTTAATCCTAATTATCTCCTGGTACAGTTTGGCTGTGACCCCACCCAAATCTCATCTTGAATTGTAGTTTTCATCATACCCATATGTCATGAGAGGGACCTGGTAGGAGGCAATTGAATCATGGAGGTGGTTACCTCCATGCTGTTCCTGTGATAGTGAATCAGTTCTCATGAGATCTGATGGTTTCATAAGGGGCTTTTCCCCACCTTTGCCCTGTACTTCTCCTTGCTGCCACCATGTGAAGAAGGACATATTTGCTTCCCTTCTGCCATGATTGTAAGTTTCCTAAGATCTCCTCAGCCATGCTGAACTGTGAGTCAATTAAACCTCTTTCCTTTATAACTTACCCAGTCTTGGGTATGTCTTTAATAGTAGCATAAGAATGGACTAATATGGGGGACCTCCCAATGCCCCACCTCCAAATACCATCAACATATGAATTTGGGAAATAATTTCAACACAGGAAGTTTGGGAAACACATTCAAACCATAGCAGTATGTGGCACAGTTTAGGTCCCTTTAATAAAATTGGTTTTTCCCAATGGAACTTTTTCAGTCCCACTTTCCCCATCTCTCTTGCCTGGAATCCTTGCAGTCTTCTTCTTCTTAAATTATATGATATGATGTGTGGGATGTGCTTTAAAGCAGTGCTACTCCAGCTGTGGTCTGTGGCCTGTCTTCAATAAGACAGGTGTAGAAATAGAGTAACTATTCATGTGATTATGTCACAGATTAATAACAAACAAGTTGGGGCCCAGCATAGCACTTGTGTGTCCTGCTTTAAAATGCTCCAGGGGGAAATAGGAGGGGTGAAGAAATTGAGAGGAAGACAGGTGAAAAGTTTGGACAACAGGTTCTAAAAATTCCTGCACAAACTTCCTTTGAGATCCAGCTTTAGCCCTGTTTTCTTGGGGCTATTTTTTTCTATGTATTTTGTTCATACTGATCTCTTACTTTTAATGACAACATTGCCTGGTGACTTATGTTTTCATGTGTGTGTGTATACACTTACATACATATATAAACATATATACATATGTATATGTATATGTATATGCACACATATTATATATAATCTCCAAATTGAACATAAAGTCCCTGAGGGCATATATTCTGCTTCATAGTTCTGCTTGCCCCATACAAATTTTTTAAAGAGGTGGTGATGCCCAATCATTGTTTTTTGATGGATTTAGATCAGGTTTTCCAACTTGCCTAACGTTTAACAAGGTGCTTGTTAAAAGCACAGATTGCTGTGCCCCTCCCTGGTGATTCTGATTTGCTTGGCCTAGGGTAGAATATAGCCAATAGATCTGCCAAGAAACCCTCTTTCCTTAGAGTCACAAGAGCAGTTTTGTTTTATAATGTCCTCTATTAAAACAAGCATGCATTTAGGAGGGGAAAGTCAATTCCAACATTGACTGAGGCTAGCTGACCAGCACTCTCAGCCTCTATTCCTCCATCTTTGGCTCAGGACAAAGAGTAAGAATCTGGAGTTGAAATGAAAAACAATCATGGTGAAAGTGATCTCTGAGAGACAAGATCAAAGAGTAAAAAAAGAACCAATTTTTCATCAACACTGAAGCTATTTGTTGTACTTACATGTCGGTGGGCTCTGAAAATCCTTCCAACAATATCCCTTCAATTATTTAAACAACTTTTAGTATGACTCAGCAGCATGGAACAAGTATCCACAAGAAGATCATGAGCCTTAGAAGCAAATACTATATGAGGGTCTTGATTAAAGCTTAGAATAATAATAGACATAATGGGTTCCATGCACTGGGTGCTTCTGTGTCAGGCCCTATGTTAAGTGATAGACATGCTTTGGTTCTAGTAGAGTTGAAGAAACCACCATTTCAAGAGGTTAATTGGCATGCCCAAGTCCACACAGCTTAGACATGACAAAGCAGCTATTTGAACCCAAATCAGAGTTTGCTTTTAAAGGTCATCTTTCTAGTATGCCACATGGCTTTTTTGTATGCCCAGTACCTTGCCAAAGTGATAAAATGGGGAATTCTCAGTAAATACTGGTTAAATGACTGAGTGAATATTGTACACTGTTAGGTTTCGGTTTGTTTTTAAGCCAGTGTTGGAGGCCAGAATGCTCAAAAACAGGATATAGAAGATTTAGAGAAAAGGCCTAAAAAAAAATATGTTTTTTTTAAAAAAAAGAATAAAAGGATAAAAAAGTAATGCAAACAAAATAAAGAGTTAGAGGAAGAATAAACTGATTGGAATGATTAAACATAGAGAGTAAAGGGCTAAGGCATTCCTCTAAATGGTCCTCCTGGTTTATGAAGTGAGGAGGAGCGTAGCGAGAAGAGGCCGCATGGCTGGAGGAGCAGGTGGAGGCTCAGGGAATCACGGCCACGCCTGGGATTTACCAGGCTACTGGGCTGAGCTTTGTGGAATGGTTGACCATGGCGATTTGGATGGCAACCAATGCTGACTGCTGAGAAATGTACAGGGAAGGAAAGAACTGCAAAACTCACTGACAGCTCAGCTCATAATGCCTCATTCTTCTGCCTTCCCTGTACGTATATCATCCAGTATTCCACCAGTCACTTCTTCCCCGCATCAGTCTTGTCTATCACAACAACTGGAAATACCATTATTGGAATATAACTGCACTTCTGCAAAGAGGCCTGAGTCTCAGCGGATAATCTGACATCATAGGCTATGATGGATCATCTCGGACCATATGCCCTGAAAGACACACATACCATCCTTAAGCCAAAGATGATGTCACATGCACTCTGGTCTCTCTACTGAAGCTGCTGCTGCTAGTAGGTTGGGCTCCAAATGAAAGCATGGAAAGGAGCAGAAAACTAGCACATGCCCATCAACTGGAAGCAGTGGAGTTATCCCATTCGTCGGCAATGGCCAGGAAATGAGTTGGTAAGGAGAGGCTCAGTTCTCACCTCCTTTACCCCACACAAACTGCAGGGCTGGGTCTCTTCTTCAGCCTTCCTCTTTATTTTGTACTCTCTCTTTCCCTTCCTCCTCCTACCTGTTATTTCTTTTGGAATCGAGCAAAATTAAATCTCTTCATTTTGATGGCTAGTAAGTAAATAGAAATATTTTTATTACATGAAAACAAAATGAAGTGTTTTCATACATCTTTTGATGATGAAAGAAAGGCATCAGGCCTTACCAGGGTTATCACAAAATTCCCTTGATGTCCCAACTGCCTGGATATGCAGTTGGATCTCCTCTTGTGCTGAAAAATGTAAGCTAATATTCCATACGAAGATTAGTTGAGTTCCAAAGAGCACAACTATGTGAAGTTTCTGATTCTCTTTCTCCAAAAGACAGCCATTGGGTGGCAAGCTACAAACAGAAGACAACTCAAGGGCAGAGAAAATATTTTTGGTTCAGGTGTTCTGCCTGCTGAAGTTGAAACCATCTTTCACAGCCCCCTCCAGGAATCTCAGATTCTCCAGTTAAAATGGTCTCTGCCTCCTCTCATTTTAAGTAGCTCTCTGTAGTTAGAGCACTGGACAGAGGCTACCTCAGCTTAGCAAATGTAATCCCATGGAACATTCACATAATGCCTTTCCCTTCCCTTTGGGCATAGAGGGCAGCCTCAAACCTCAGCGGACACCGCATAGGTGTTTTGTGAAATCTAACATTTGTTTCAGAGAGTATTAGAGAGCCACAGAAACCCCTCTGAGTAATGACTATTGCAATAAATGGCCCAGCTCCCTACTACCTGAAACACAGAAGGATCTTGGTGGTATTGCAGCTTGAGTTTGAAGCCAGCTGTGACTGTACCTTTTTTTTCTGATCAACTCACATTAGCCTCTAGAGGAACCTGAAGCTCCTAGTACAGAAATGCAGGTGATCACACACTGCCGCCATAGGGAAATGGCTGTCACTGACACGTATTTCAACATTCTGAAGAGGTTCCAGGTAAGTGGAGATATAGTAATGGTTTCCAGAAATGCAGCGGATGCTGCCGTCTCAATGATTGTCACCATCTAGCTGCGGGATAATGAAAAGTGCCCTTTGTTTGGCTCAAATCGCTTCCTCCTGTTGGTTTTTTTTTTTCCTAAAGAAGAGCACATTACCTATTGAATAATGCAAGGTTACAGCTATACTATGTTTGTTAGGGAAGAGGCTCATTGTTCTAAATTTATTGTTAATGCTTTTTCCTTAGGACAATTTTATTATGTAAATTTATAGAATAAATTTAAAAACTCACAAAGACCTATGTGGAATTTTAAATATTTCCTATAATTATCTCCAAATAACATATGGATTAGCAAACAGCCCAGAGTAGATGATGCTAACGGAGATATTTACAGGAAAAAAAAAGTGCACATGAAATATGGTTTGGCCAGGTTTAATACACACAGAATACACTTTAATACTTTCATATGGTCTGAATAATATCCCCATATTGATTTTTTCCTTGTTTCTACCAACTCCACAGCAAATGTACGACAATGGCTCATTGATTTATTGTGAGTGTAGCAATGGGTTTATAACGGCATGAATCATGCCGATTGCTCAATTCACCACATGCCTTAATAAAAGTTTTACTTTAATAAAACTGAGCTAAGGCAAATATGCCCAGAGGCTGGCCTGACATTCCTTATACATTACCCTGCCTCAGGAAATTATTGCCATATATTTTACAGCAGCTACAGTAGGCTGGGGGATCAGGATTAAAATGTACTAACTACTGTGATATTTAACAGAACTCCTGTGTTCCCAGTTAACCCTCACAGGTACAAAATGAACAGAGCAATTAGGAGACAACACAGTGCAGGGAACAGAACGGGACTGGGAGGCAGGCAATTATGGATCAGCGCTGGCCCTTGTTACTCCATGTGTGTCCCCAAGCTCTGTTCAGTGGAGGTAGAAATACCTCTTCTGCTTCCCCCCCCACCCGAGTTGCTGTGACCGTCAAATGAGAAAGAGAAAGCACAGTGCTTGATAAACCACAAATCCTCTGCAAGCATATTACCCTGAGTGACAGAGTCTGCGAGGCACACAAACACCAACTCCCAGCACTGTGAACTCTAAGGCAAGACCAAACTTCACGGTTAATGACAGTGCAAAAATAACAGATATTATGCTATTTACAGATGTTTGGAGGTCAAAAAGTGAAAAAGAAGCCAATATTCTAGTAGAGTTACATTACTCTTTTATAAACTAAGCATTGTTTTTGTCTTCTCTAGCAAGAGTTGAACTCCCACCTCCCCCAGCCCACTACACCTGTATTTTGTTAGAAAAACTTCACCTGGGGTGTGAGAATGCAGGCCAAATGCATTGCGGGTGCTGCACTAGTGAATTATCACCTGCTCTATATTGCTCTGGAAGAAATTATAATTAGACTTTCCATATACTATTCAATGCTGATTGGTGCAATGTATATTAGTTCATAAGACCAAGGAAGCCTCTTTGGATTTTCTAATCAATACCAATCACTTAGGCCTTATTATAGAATATGTATTGGCATAAGGAAGTGGTGTGATCCTGTGAAGAGTGTTTGGGCTTTGGCAAAATTTTGACGGCTTTGGGCCTGCGATATGATCTTGGGCCAAGTATGAAATCTCTCTGGGCCTTGGTTTTCATATCTGGAAAATGGGGATTTTGTTGTGGAATTGACAAATGTAAAATATTTGGGCTCAGAGTAAACACTTAAAAATGCAGCTCCCTGCACCCATTCTCATGTATTTTGAAATAATCCATCTCCATCTCCCTGAGTGGCCTGTCCCCCTCACACATAGCTCTTTCCTCTTTCCACGCTTGGTCTCATTTCATGTGTACAGCAGCCTGCTAGGGAAGGCCCTGCCCTACCATGCCCAGCATCCGCCTCTGGTTCAGATGGACTTTCTCTCTGCGCCTGAAGCATTTTGATCATTTTCAGCTTGTGTTCATCATAATACTTGCCTTTCCCAGCAGTTAGAACCTTGAAGAAAGAAACTGGATTTTCTTCTTCCCAACTTTGTTCCCTTAAGATTTAACATTCTGTCAGGCACATAGGTGATGGTCAATAGTAAGTAAATGACTAGATAAAGAAATGACGAACGAATGAATGATGTACAGCCAATTCACATTCTCAAAGAGTATGTGCCTTCGCAAAAGTGAACTTGATCATAAGTTTTAAAAATGAGCTCAGGACATACTAGATCAGCCTCCTTTCAATTTACAATTCTAAGTTGCTGCTTTTAAGGTAGAATAACAACAACACATGACTAGTATTTACTGAACACTTTCTATGTGCTAAGCACTATGCTCATCACTCTGCATATCCCATTTTGTTAGTCGTTGCAAGCACTCAATGACTCATGTACTATTAGTATTCCCATATTACAGATTAATGCACTGAAGCTTAGGGGAATTAAATAACCTTCCCAAAGTTGCACATCTATCAATGGCTGAGCTAAGATTTGAACCTGTGGCGTTCGAATTCACGAACCTGTGTTCTAGCGCCTGTGTTGCCTTGAGCAATGACCAGTGAGTCCTGGTGGATACCAATAACATTGACATCCATGAAGGAGTTGATGTTTGAATATATGGCTTGTATATTCACAGTTACATAGTTGCCTGTATGAGTTCCACTTCTCTTGGTTCATGGTCTGAAGCTCTACCACTTTTTTCTCATTCTCATCCAAGAGGGGCAGCGGAAATGAAACCCATTATCATCAACCAGGAACTGAACTCTCAAAAGAAATGAAGAATCCAGGGGCGACTGCAGTCTCACTATTCATTAATGGGTTTATCGGAACTCTCTTGACATTGAGTTGTAACTACAACATTTAAGAAAATCTCAAATTTGAAAATAAGTTGGCTCACATACAGACATTTTACATATGAATTTAATAAAATAGATTTTTCTTTTTGAAATCTTCGGTAATCTCTGAAATATATCAACTGCAACCCAGGAACATTGTATCCCAAGTTGTGATTCATGAAATGAAACGGAAATGTATTATGTAATTCAATTGGGAGTGTCCAGCACAGAGCTCATTAGGGCTGTTGCTGGTGATGTGGACTGCAGTTTGGAGGCTCTGTGGTTTGGGCATGCTTCTCACAGTCCTTACCTCCCCTTCCTCCAAGGACATTTTAACCAAATATCGTCACCCTTTTAAAAATAGCATTCTTGAGCATTTTGTCCACAGATGAGGATAATTCAGGGGAAGCCTCAGGAAAAACTCTGAATTGTTTCCTCTCTCCTCCTGCTTTACCATTAACCTATCTTGTAATGAGTCAGGCTCAGAACTGACCTATGGCCTGTCTATGTAGTTCCTGGATCCAGACCAGGCCTAGCCCATATATTGCACAGGTGGACACCATGGTGTCATCTGAGGTGAATGGAGCCCAGAGGAAAAAATGGGACTTCCCCAGAATCATATGGTTCTTTAATGTCAGAGCCAGGTGGCTCTGAAATCTTTGGATTTCTTTTTTTTCCCAGTTCATCACACAGCCTGAACTTGTAGTAAAAGCATAATTTTCCCTGTATATGGTAATTTCTATGAAAACAAATAAGAAAGTGAGGAAAAAAGCACTGATTTGTAAAATACTTTTTTTTAAATTTAAATTCTGGGGTACATGTTCAGATCATGCAAGTTTGTTACATAGGTATATGTCTGCCATGGTGGTTTGCTGCATCTATCCCCGCATCATCTACATTCAGTATTTCTCCTAATGTTATTCCTCCCCAATCCTCCCACCCCCTACTGTTCCCTCCCCTAGGCCCCCTACAGGCCCCCGGTGTGTGATGTTTCCCTCCCTGTGCCCATGTGTTCTCATTATTCAATACCCACTTATGAGTGAGAACATGAGGTGTTTGGTTTTCTGCTCTTGTGTCAGTTTGCTGAGAATGATGGTTTCCAGCTTCATCCATGTCCCTGCAAAGGACATGAACTCATCCTTTTTTATGGCTGCATGGGAGTCCGTGGTGTATATGTGCTACATTTTCTTTATCCAGTCTATCATTGATGAGCATTTGGGTTGGTTCCAAGTCTTTGCTATTGTGAACAGTGCAGCAATAAACATACGTGTGCATGTGTCTTTATAATGGAATGTTTTATAATCCTTTTGGTATAAACCTAGTAATGGGATTTCAGTCCTATCTGATTTTTTATGGCATTTGACTTCTTTGTTTTAAATTTTTTTATTGAGATAAAATTTACATTATAAAATTTGCCACTTTAGCTATTTTAGAATTTGCAATTCAGTGGATTTTATAACATTTACAGTGTTGTACAGCCATCACCACTACCTAAGTCTAGAATTATTTTACCCCAAAAAGAAAGAAACCTGTAAAGCATTCACTCCTCCTCTCCCTCTCTCCTGAACCCCTGGCAACCATTAATCTACTTTCTGTCTCTATGGATTTAACTATTTTGGATATTTTATATAAATGGAATCATACACTATATGGCCTTATGTGACTGGCTTCTTTCCATCTGGTCCTGGCTTGGTAGTGGTGAATTCTCTCAGGATTTGTTTGTCTGGAAAAGACTGTATCTTTCCTTCATTTATGAAACTTAGTTTCATTGGATACAAAATTCTTGGCTGATAATTCTTTTGTTTAAGGAGGCTAAAAACAGGACCCCAATCCCTTCTAGCTTTTAGGGTTTCTGCTGAGAAATCTGCTGTTAATATGATAGGCTTTCCTTTATAGGTTACCTGATGCTTTCGTCACATAGCTATTAAAATTGTTTCCTTTGTCTTGACTTTAGATAACCTGATGAATATGTGCCTAAAATTCATCTTTTTTGTGATGAATTTTCCAGGTGTTCTTTGAGCTTCTTATATTTGGATGTCTAGATCTCTAGCAAGGCTGGGGATATTTTCCTTGATTATTCTTTCAAAGACATTTTCCAAACTTAGATTCTCAGGAAACCAGTTATTCTTAGGTTTGGACATTTAATATGGTCCCAAACTTCTTGGAGGCTTTGTTCATTTTTTAAAATTATTTTTTCTTTGTTTTTCATGAATTAGGTTAATTCAAAAGCCTTGTCTTTGAGCTCTGAAGTCCTTTCTTCTGCTTGTTCATTTCTATTGCTGAGATTTTCCAGTGCATTTTGCATTCTCTAAGTGTGTCCTTGATTTTCAGAAGTTGTGGTTGCTTTTCATTTGTGCTATCTGTTTCACTGAAGAATTTTCCTTTCATATCCTGTAACATGTTTTTTATTTCTTTAAATTGGACTTCACCTTTCTCTGGTGCCTCCTTGATTAGGTTAATAATCAACCTTCTGAATTCTTTTTCTGGCAAATCAGAGATTTCATCTTGGTTTGGGTTCATTGCTGGTGAGCTGGCATGATTTTGGGTGGCGTTAAAGAACCCTGTTTTATCATGTTGCTAGAATTGTTTTTCTGGTTCCTTCTCATTTGAGTAGACTATGTCAAAGGGAAGATCTCAGACTCAAGTGCTGCTGTTCAGATTCTTTTGTCCCACAGGGTGCTCCCTTGATGTGGTGTTCTCTGCCTTTCCCTAGGAATGGAATTTCCTGAGATCTGAACTGCAGTGATCATTTTGCTCTGCTGGGTCTAGCCACGCAGTAGAGCTTCCAAGCTCTGGGCTGATAAGAGTCCTGTGATGTGACCCATCTTCAGGTCTTGCAGCTGGTACTTCTCTGGTGGGGTAGCAGGGGAGTAAAGTGGACTCTGTGAGGGTTCTTGCTTGTGTTTCTGTTTAGTACTCTGGCTTCATGTTTGTTGGTTCCAGGAGGTGGTGCTTTCAAGAGTGCCATCAGCTGCAATCCTACAGGGAGGATGCAAACTTGTCCTAGGGACACCTAGGTTAAGTATTCAGGTTTCTCAGGTGGTGGGCGGGGCCATAGAATTCTCAAGAGATTATTATCTTTATCATTGGCTACCAGGGTGAGTGGAGAATGACCAACAGGTCGGGGCAGGGATAGGGATGTCTGAGTTCAGCTTCTCCTTGAGTGAGACTTACCACTAGCTGCTGTGGGAAATGGGGATGTGGTTCCCAGTCCAATGGAGTTATACTCCCGGGGGATTATGGTTGCCTCTGCTGAGTCATACATGTCACCAGGGAAGTGGAGAAAAGCCTGCAGTCACAGGCCTCACCCACCTCCCATGCAGCCCACAGTCCTAAAGACCAATCTCACCCCCTGTGCACCCCAACAGCACCAGAGCTCAGAGTCTAAGTCCATTTCCAAGCAGTGGGTGACCAGGGCTGAGAACTTGCCCTAGACCATGAGCCTCCCTACTGAGAAAGCAAGCAGACTCACAGGTTTTTGGGATCTCAGGGAGCCTGCAGTGGTAATCCAGTTCCTTTAAAGATCTGTGAGTTCTCTTGGCTTTCCTGGTATATTCCCATTGTACTTCTTGGAGCAAAAGTTTATGATATGAGTCTCCACATGCTGCTCTGCCCATTTGAGTGGGTGGGAGCTGCAAGCTAGTCCTACCTCCTGTCCGCCATCTTAATCCCTTGATCCCTTTTTTATTTTGAGGAAGTTCTCTTCTATTTCCTAGCTTGTAGATTGATTTTTTTTTAATCATGGAAGGGTGTTTGATTTTTTAAAAAATTCTCTTCCTGCATCAATGAGATGATCATACGGGGTTTCCTGCTTCTTCTATTAATATAGTATAATACCTTGGTTGCTTTTCATATGTTAAACCATCCTTGCATTCCTTGAATAAATACAATTTGGTCATGGTATAAAATCCATATAATGTGTTGCTGGATTCAGTTTGCTAATATTTGTTGAGAAATTTTATATCTGTATTCATAAAGCATATTGTTTTGTAGTTTTCTTTGGCTTTAAAATCAGGGGAATACTGGCTTCATAGAATAATTCAAATTATTTCATCCTCTTCTTCCAAGTTTTGGAAGAATTTGAGAAGGATTGGTATTACTTCCCCCCCCCCCAAAAAAAAACTTTTAGTAGAGTTCACCAATGAAACGTGGGATATTTGTTGTTGTTGGAAGTTTTTTTGATTACTGATTGGATCTCTTTATTTTTTGGTCTGTTCAGATTTTCCGTCTTCTTTTTGAGTCACTTTTGGTAATTTTTTCTTGTATTTGTTCATTTCATCTTGGTTATCTTACTTGTTTGCATATAAATGTTTATGGTATTTTCTCATCATACTTTTTATTTCTGTAAGTCTATTAGCCATATATTTACTTTCATTTGTGATTTTAGCAATTTGTGTCTTCTCTTTTTTCTGAATTTGTCAGGTAAATTTTGTTGATTTTTTTTCAAATAACCAACTTTTTTTTCTTTCCATTTCATGTATCTTCACTCATCTTTTTATTTCCTTAATTCTGCTAGCTTTGGGTTTAGTGTGCTCTTCTTTTTCTAGTTCTGTAAGGTGTAAAGCTAAATTATTGGTTTGAGATCTTTCTTTTGAGAAATATACACACATAATCATATATTCTCTGTAAGCACTGTATTCACTACATCCTATCAGGTTTGACATGCTGTGTTTTTAGGTAGATTTGTCTCAAAGTATTTTCTAATTTCTCTGTGATTTCTGTTTTGATCCATTAGCTGTTTAAAAGTGTGTTGTTTAATTTTCACGTATTTTTGAAATTTTCAGGTTTTCTTCTGTTATTGCTTTCTATTTCATCCCATTGTAATTAGAAAGGATACTTTTGTATGGTTTGCATCTTTTTAAGTTTATTGAGACTTATGACCTCACATATTGTTATTCTGGAGAATGTTTTATGTGTTAAGAAACTGTGTCTTCTGTTGTTATGTAGAGTGTTTTGTAGATATCTGTTAGGTCTAGTTGGTTTATAGTATAGTTAAAGTCTTATACTTTTTTACTGATCTTCTGTCTCATTGTTCTACTCCTTATTGAAAGCAGGCTATTACAATCTCCAATTATTATTGTGGAATTTGCTCTTTTTCTCTTCAATTTTGTCAGTGTCGCCTTCATACATTCTGGAATTCTGAAGCTAGGTCTGTATATGTTTTTAATTTATGTATCTTCTTAATGAATTTGCCTGTTTATCATTGTTTAATATCCTTTTTAAATTTCTTATAGCAATTTTTGGCCTTAAACCTATTTTATATGATATTCATATGGACACTTAAGCTCTATTTTAGTTATTTGTTGTATGGAATAGCTTTTTCTGTCCTTTCACTTTCAAACTGTTTTGCATCTAAAGTGAGTCTCTCCTAGACAGCATATAATTGGATGATTTTTAAAAAATCCATTCTGCAATATCAACCTTTTAATTAGATAATTTGAGTCTTGCATTTAATATAATTAGTGATGAGGTAAAACTTGCTTATGAGATTTGATTACCTTTTACTCCATATGTCATACATTTTTGTTGCTGAATCCCTCCCTTACTGTCTTCTTTTGTGTTAAATTGATGTCTACTCATATAACAGTTTGATTACCTCTTTGTTTATTTTACTATGTATTCTGTTTTAGTTATTTTATTAGTGGTTGCCTTGGGTATTACAAATAATGTCCTAATTTATAACAATCTAGTTCAAATTAGTACTGAAATAGTTTCAATGGTATATAAAAATCACCCCCATGTAGCTTAGTTTTCCCTATTTAATTACAGGTTTATATATTGTATTCCAACTGACATAGATTTATAATTATTGTTTTATGTAGTTGTGTTTTAAATCACATAGGAAAAGAAAAAAGTTACAAACCCAAAATGCATTTATTCTAACTTTTATATTTTTCTATTTATTTATCCTTACTAATGTTCTTTATTTCTCCATTGAGATTCAAGTTACTGTCTGTTGTCCTTTCACTTCAGTCTGAAGGATTCACTTTAGCATTTCTTGTAGAGCATGTCTATTAATCTTAAACCCTCTCAATTTTTTTCTTATCTTGGAATGTCTTAATTTATACTTTGTCTTAAAAATAGTTTAATTGAGATATAGTTCATATACCATACATTTTACCTGTTTACATTATACAGTTCAATGGCTTTTACTATAGATATCTATGTAATCATTACTGGAGTTTAGTTTAGAATATTTTTATCACCTCAAAAGATAGCCCATACCATTTAAATGTCCCTTCTTTCTGGTTAATAATAACATTTTTTTGGCTTATGAATTTTTTTATCATATAGTGTTGGAAACTCGAGTTATAATTGCAGCTGTAAAAGAGCTTACATTGTATCTTAGGAGAAAAGAAAACCTAACAAATATGCAACAGCCTGGTTCTGTCACTTTTAAGCATTAAGACTGTGGCAGATTGCATTCTTTAAAGATGGCCACAAAAACATGTCTCATCCCACATGTTCTTCTGCAGTATGACCTCATCACTCTGCCAGCAAGAAGTGGAGTCCAATTCCTTTCTTGAATCTGGGCTGATCTCAGTGACTCATTTGTCATCATTGACTGGGGTGAACACGACATGGCATGGCCTCAGAGGGTATTTCAGAAGAAGGCTTCAATTCTTTTCCTTCGTCTTTTCTCATTGTCTGGTTGTTTTGTCTCAGAACATGTCCTGTAGGAACCCAGCCATCAGGCTGTGAGATGCCCACGACACATGGACAGGCCATGGGTAGGTGCCACAGTTGATAGTCTCAGCAGAGCCCAACTTTTGCATTATCCAGCTGTAAGGACCAGACATATTAATGAAGGAGACTCCAGGGATTCCAGCTACTCTGCATTCAAGTCACCCCAGTCAGTCCAGTCCTCCTAGCTGAGATGCAGCCATCATGGAGCAGAAAGAAGTTACTCCTACTCTGCTTGACCCATAGAATTCATGAGTATAATAAAACAGTTGCTGTTTTATATCATTAAATTTGAGGTATTTATTATTCAGTAACAAATAAATAGAGTGCAGATCTTGGGTAATTTATTTAATCCTTCTGTGCCTTAGTTCCTTCTATAAAATGGGGATGTAATTGTACTTACTTTAAAGAGTTGTTATAAAAATTAAATGAGCAAATTCATGTACAGCACATAGAATAGTTCTTGAGACATAGTACGGACTCAATAATTGCTGTTAAATAGAGAACAGTTAGGAGCTAAAGGAGTGAAGAGGAGGGGGAGCTGCTATAGTTGAAGTTGTCACTGAGGAGACCTAATTTGGGCTGAGTCCCAAAGGGTGAGTGTTTTCAATGTGCAGAGGCTAGCAAGGAGATTGAGAGGCTCTGAAGCACATGAACCCCAGAGTAAGACTGGCATGTTGGTGGGACAGAACAAGGACCATCACGAGTGATGCGTGTTTTGGGGAGGTGTGAGGGAAACTGAAGTGGTTAGGACCCCATTGCAGAAGGCATCAAAAGCTGAACAAAAGCCTCTGAGTTTTCTGGAACAGATAACATGGATCATATTTCCCTTGTAAGATGTTATTTTTTCATGTAAATTATCATTGTAATGATGGTTTCTACTCTTATTCATCAGACTGTCCTCTAAATCTGTTGAAGCCTGTGGGTTCTAAATTAAAATGGAAACAATGTGCAACATTTAGTATTTTGTTGAATTTTGGTGTAAATAGTCTATTTAAATTATAAGTATGTGACTAGTGAGTAATGGTATACATTGAGAGATTTGATGAGGTAATCATTTCTGGACAAATTGGGTGTCAATACACAGGTAGTTCCATAGTGAGAAGAGTCCTTTGGCTTTCTCCCCATGGCAGTCAGACACAACAAACCACCTGTCAGATCCCTGCCATTGTTCTGGCTTGCTGTAACTACTATGATGGCCTTTGAAGAAGGCTTGAGTAAGCACCCCAATCATTCTTAAGGTACAGCAGGCTGCTGGAAGTGTGTAGCATTCCTCATCTCTATCCCTGCCCTGACATATCACACAGAAACACACACAGACACACATACATGTGATTGCTCGCCACCTGGTGTCATGAGATCATCAACTCTTATGCTCCTTTGGACTGAGGCTCCCTCTTTCCTGTGGACCTAGGGTGACAGGTGGTGACAAGTTTTCCTCAGTTTTAGCCATATCTAGTGCTTTGTTCACTGCATAGTGCACATTTAATTGGAGGAAAAGAACCTGGCCTTAGTCTCATCTTCACAGATTAAAGCAAATGAAGCCAAGGAGACCTTGAAAAGGAAGGGTTGGGTATCATGTATGGCATTTGGGTAGCTTGATCTGGTAGTATGTGTCACTTGGGTCACAGGACCAAGACTGGAAGCAAGAAGAGAGCTTGCGCAGTGCCTGCCTGGCGCACAGCAGCTATTCAGTGACTATTTATTGAAAGCAGGAATTAATTAATTGTGTATGTCCAATTGTGAACCTATCTAGAATGGTGGCTTTAGAGAAAAACAAAGGGAGGAGAGATTGCTAGAGATTATTTTTCCCTTAAGAGGGAAAAGCATAGTTGAACCTGATGGCAAAGCAAAGGTGAAGATGACACTTTGGTTTTTACTGGGAAGCAGAAGTGGGGAAGGAAATGCAATGGGGAAATCAAGTGCTTGGAACGGTGAGTCTGTGCCTCCAGAGTCTGTCTTTATATTCAGGACTATGACATGCTATACATATCAAATCCAAAGGTTTGAAAGCTGAAAACGAGAGAAATAAAAGGAAGGTTGTTGTCCTGTTCCCGAAGGAAATGTGCAGGACTTAGAAAAGCACATCCGATCTTAATCCTTTGCAATGACAGCATGATTCCAGCAAGAATTAAAATGTGGCAAAGACACTGTAACAGAAAAATACACATGGGGCTCTGTACTCAGGTTCTTGGCATAAAATGTCTTGATTAATTGATTGATCCAATTATTTCTTTATTCAGTGAATATTTTACTGAATAGCTGCTACAAGCCAGGCAGACACTATACAAGTAACTATAGATATTGTAGCAAGTCATGCTTCCTTTCTTCAAGGAAAGACAGGAAAGTAAATACGTTGTCTGCATACAGTGTGATAAGTGCTTCTCTAGGGCTCAGTGCTAGGAGTAATAGGACTGTAGAGGACAGGCCAACAGCTGAAGTTAAAGATCAGGGATCTGTTCTTTCCAGCTGAGAGCCACAGGGTAGTTAGGTGCATGTGAGGCAGGTGAGAATTGGGTTAGGGGAGACATGCGAGACAGACAGATAAACAGCATGTGCAGGCATCCAGATATTTGAGGGTTTTCAGAGATTATTAATTGTTCCATGTAGTTGGAATTGACAAATCATCACTGAAAATGGATAATGAGAATCTGAGTCTGGAGGTAAACAGAGACTGCATCCTGAAGGACCTAGCAGCTCTGATAAAGATATTTGGACTTTATGATAGAGAAGACTGAACCATTTAACAGTCTCACCTTATAAATGACTGTGTGTGTGCAAGCATGCTTACACACACACACACACACACACACACACACACACACACACAAGATGTACAGCTTCCGGGAAGTTATATTACCCATTAAATGCTACAGTTTGATAATCCCTTGAGCACATACAAAATTCATTATGCACATTGCTTTGAAACTGTGTGTTTGACTCTGTCTGCCATCTGGGAGGAAAGGGTAATAGGAGGTTATTTACACATGTACTTCAGGAGCTGGTTGGGAAACACAGAATCAGGATCTCCTTTAAAGGGAGAGTAAGTATTCTAGAGTGTGGATGTGATTTTCTCAACACAGAGAGCGATTCTTAGGAGAGAAAGTGGAGTGTGCTAGTTTGAGTAAAACCCAATTTGTGAAACTGCCGATTCCCACAGCAAGTGCTCGCAGAGGGTTTGTGAGTACATTTTGGAGGTAAGTGAAGCCTGCAACATCGAGGATTTTAGAGAACAACAACAGAAAATGTGATAGGCAGTCATACTTTTCTGGAAGGTGAAGAAAAGCAAAATTCTCAGTGATTTTCCTCCAAATGCTTGCATTGAAGAGAAGACACGGTTATTCTTTAGGGGCCTTCATCAACTCCCTAGCGGGAAGGAGGCAGAGTGTTATCAGATAGCAGAGAGGATTTTATCTTTGCTGATTTGGAAGCAGAAGTCATTGAGTAACCAGTCAAGAGCCTAAGTGAAGACAACCGTCTGGGGCATCAGGGACCAGTTACTGGAAAGCAAAACCTCTGGTGGGAGTACAAGGGATTCAGATTTATGGGCTTGATGGAAAGAAAGGGGATCCAGACAGGAAATCGTGCCCTCCCACCTTGGCTGCTCTTTAACCAGGGGTCGTTTCTTGGGGTGGAATTCCTGACGAGCCAAGTTGTTCGGTTTCCTTCCTCAAGCATGACCCCGGAAGGTGTTTGCTGGTTTTAAAGACATCCCCCAATTACCCACAGGAGGAATTGAGCAAGCAGCTGCAGGAAAGCAAATCTAATACTCAACCAAAATGCAGAGTTGGGCAAGCAAGTCCTCCTAGGGGGGAGTGACGGGGGACAAGTATTGTGCTTAACTGGTTAATGGAGAATACAGGAGTTCTTGAGTGAGGGGCCAGTGCTATTGGGAGAGCAGGTTGCCCTTTATTCTCTAAATTTTGATTCAGTGACAGCTGTCCCAAGAAGTCTTATATGCAGGTCTCTCTCAGCTGGCCAAGGAAGCAACCAATTAGTGCTCTTGGTGCATTTCTGTGCAGCTCTCCTTTCTAGAAAATTCCATGCTCAGAAACCTGCTTTCCACTTTGTATTTTTTAAAGTCAATACTTACACCACATCCTGTCCTGCTCTTGACTATTCTTCTTGAAGGACCCAGCCTGGACTCCTTAGCCACCTGAGAGCGGCTCAATCTCCTCAGCAGGTTGGGACCTGGCTTTGCTTCCTGAAAGAGAGAGGGGAACATGCTCAGATCTCCTGAGCCCTGTGATCTTGAGCAAATAAATAGCCCTGTGATCTTGAGCAAGTAAATCCAACTAATTGAGCCTCAAGTCCTTCATCTGCAAATTGGGTACAATAATGGCTCCCTCAAGGAGTCCTGCTAAAACAGAAAGGAGTTTGCCAAGCAGACTTCCGGTAAAAGCAGTGTTAACATTTGCACCATAACCTTTGTTTAGGAAGCGTATACTCACATGAGAATGCCACACCATGCAATTGAAAGGCAATCTCTTTGGGTACTGATATATATATTTTTAATTTAAAACATTAGGTCAGGCATGGTGGCTCACACCTGTAATCCCAGCACTTTGAGAGGCCGAGGAGGGTGGATCACCAGGTCAAGAGATCAAGACCAACCTGGCCAACATGGCGAAACCCTGTCTCTACTAAAAACAAAGCACACATGCACATGTACACACACACATACTCTCTCTCTCCCTCTCTCTCTCTCTCTTACACACACACACACACAGACACACACACAGGTGTGGTGGCACACACATGTTGTTCCAGCTACTTGGGAAGCTGAGGCAGGAGAATCACCCAGGAGGTAGAGGTTGCAGCGAGTCAAGATCATGCCACTGCATTCCAGCCTGGCAACAGAGTGAGACTCCATCTCAAAAAAAAAAGCAAATGTACTTGCAGTGGTCCAGATCTAAGAGGGCCCAAGACTATTCAAGTTTATAGCAGAAGTTTGACATATTTGTATTTGTTGCTGTGATTTGCGTGGAACAAAGAAGAGAATAAAAGATATTGCAGGGATTTCGGTTTGAGGAAACTTGATGGCTCCAGGGAAGCTCTTCATCCCTCAGATGGCAACTTGCTCTTACTTTACTCCAAAGAGAGGACCTGATCTAGCTTGATAGGCATTATCGGAAATTCTTTGCAGCCTTGAAATAGCCCAGCTGCATTGGACCTGTTCTAGAATTAGGATTTTTGACACGGTGGTCATGTGATAGAGAACAAAGATGGTTAATTTTCCAAGTGAACTTGGAGGAAAGTGCTAGGCTTTTGTGCTGAATCTCAAGATTCTAAGGTCAATGTTCTATGAGGTTTGTCCAAGTTCCTGTTTCTTATTTCCACCTTTTAAAAGTGTATATAAAAAAAGTGACAGAATATTATAATGAAAAAAAGGCCAAAACCACACATGCACATGTACACACATACACACACATACACACACACACACACACACACACACACACGGCAATTTATCAGGAGCCCACAGTAGAAAGAAAGAGAAGAATATGAGAACACAATAAATATGAAAAAAAAGAGAATAACCATATAATGATGTTCCAATGAAATTTATTTCAATAAGCATTTTATAAAATGCAATTCAACCATGGATTTGAGCTTTGCTTTTGAAATACTCTTTAATAAGATTTGACTTGAACTTTTTGATACTTAAGTATGTGCTTAATAGTATTTTTTTTTTTTTTTGAGATGGAGTTTCGCTGTTGTTACCCAGGCTGGAGTGCAATGGCAAGATCTCGGCTCACCGCAACCTCTGCCTCCTGGATTCAGGCAATTCTTCTGCCTCAGCCTCCTGAGTAGCTGGGATTATAGGCACGCGCCACCATGCCCAGCTAATTTTTTGTATTTTTAGTAAAGATGAGGTTTCACCATGTTGATCAGAATGGTCTCGATCTCTTGACCTCGTGATCCACCCACCTCGGCCTCCCAAAGTGCTGGGATTACAGGCTCGAGCCACCGCGCCCAGCCACTTAATGGTATTTTTAAAAATGATCTACTTATCTAAGCCTTTATTGTTTTACCTTAACAAAAACAATACCTATGCTGTTTTTCATATTTTGTATGAATGACCCAAAATATGCCATCTGAAATAAATTCAAGCTAGAAAGAAAGAAAAAGAAAGAAAGAGAGAGGGAAAGAAAGAAAAGGGCTTGTTCCTCCAGGGAGCAGCATGCAGATGAACACCTCCGGGAAGTTGCTTCTCCTCCTGAAGAGAGGAAACCCTATGCTTGCCTTGGACATGACAGGAAGAATGAATGAGATCTATGTTTATGTACTTTGGAAGTAGAAATGTTGTCAATTAAAAAGAATCATGTCCAGGGAATTTTCTAGACCTCAGTTTTCCTCCAGATAGGAAAGGAAAATAACAACTAAACAGATGTGTTGACCCAAGTTCCATCAGGTTTATGGCTCTGACGTTTTTGATGCACATGTATGCTCTCTGACAGCAAGTTATTGGGAGCCTAGCTCCAGCAGATGGTCTCCACCGACATTCTCCTCACACGCAGGCTTTGCTGACTATCCTGGCCCACTCTCCCTATTCCTTCCCTTGAGGCTTAATCCAGGGACGTGCTACCTGGTGCTGGCCTCTGGTGTACCTGGCCTCCCCATGTTGAATCTAAACAACTGGGGAGTAGACTGTATCTTATATATCTATGTCTGCCTCAGATTCCAACATAGAACTAAAAGTAAATATTTTTGACCAATTGTTTGATGAACAAAAATTCTTTTAAAAATTAAAATGCATTACAAGAACTCAACTCAAAAAGAAAACCATGCCCTAAGCTTGTAAGTGTTTCAAAATGGATCCTTACTAGCCAAGAACTGTTAACTCATTTCTCAAGCACACAGAGGTAGAAACATATCAGATTTAGGCTTAATTGTTCACATTTTTCTAGGAGGAATTGTCATTTTTACTAAGTTCTATGTAGATAAAATAAGGTAAAATTTTTAAATTCAAACATAAAAACTGACAAATGCAGAAAATTGATAACTTCTGTTTATCTTCACAACACAATGAATTTATTTGACAGATTCTTTTTCCTCTCAATAAATTTCCATTTTTCTTTTTTCAGTTTTCTGGAGGTATGACTGAAAAATGAAACTTATATGTATTTAGTGCCTATAATGTGATGTATTGATATATGTATACCTTGTGCAGTGACTAGTACAACCAAGCTAATTAACATATCCATCACCTTACACAGTAATTTGTGTGTGTGTTTGTGGTGAGAACACTTGAGATATTGGCTTCTTTTTTAAGGTTGAATAATATTCCATTGTTTATATATACCACATTTTCTTTGTCCATTTATCTGTCTACACTTGGGTTGTTTCCATATTTGGCAATTGGGAATAGGGCTGCAATGAATGTGGAAGTGCAAATATCTACTCAAGATAAAACTACTCTTTTACTTGTTTAGGATACAGACCCAGATGGAGCTGAAGAATAAATTGCTATTTTTAAATGATACAATTTACCAAGAAAAAAAAAAAAGGGAAAGAGAATGTTTGTGTGGAAGTGGTATGGAGTAATGGAAAGAGGACTGGATTTGGCTTAAGTAGGAAAATTATACACTATCTTATGGTGGACTTCCTTGAGTCTCAGTTTCCTCAATTAAGTATAAATATAGTAATAAAATGTGCCCTCACAACTTAGAAGGGTTTTGAAGAACTCCAGTGATATAATGAATGTAACAATGATTTATAAACTTTAAAGTACTTCACCATATTAGTTAATATTATTACAGAGATGGAACAAAGCTCCCCATATCTTTTGTGGAAAGTAGATTTGGCATTAGCCATGATTGTTGTATAATTTCAGATAAGCAGACCCACTTAGATCAGAGTAGCCACTCTGGAATTTTGAGAAATGAATGATCTAATCTCTTTTTTGTTTTTGTAAAATTGTCAGACAAATTGTTTCATGGTATTTTTTTTCTCTTAACATCTGGTTTTCCTGGTTCAATCAGAGCTAGACATACCAAAAGAGTGTAGAAAATATTTTTGGGTTATATTTGCAGACACGAGTCATTTGGATCTTTTCGTGCATTTTGTGAGTTCTTATCACAGCCCAGCCTAGACACTTGAGTCTTTAAATATGCCTCATGTACAAGACGATGTAGTTATCAGGTGAACCTATTTTATATGCAGCTTCATTAAGAAGTTTGTTGAGACTGCACTATCCAAACACCTTTACAATAGAAAAATGGTGACCAATGGTATTCAAGTAATTTCCTATTAGGGTATTATTAGGGAACCACCTCACTGAGGAGGTGGTTCACCATGGAATGCCAAGCAAGAAGTCACGAATCCTGCCCATATTAGCTCAACTGTGCCCTCTCAATGCTGACTTCTGGCCCCCATAACCAGGTCTCTCAGACCCCACTTCCTTGTAAGCCGTGAACATTCTGGCTGCCATCATCCTGGCTGTTGAAGCAGGTGTTGAGCTAGTGGCAGAAAGACCTGTCCTGGTGTCATTTATTCCTTCCCTCCAGACCAAGGCTACCATTGCCACCCTAAGCTAAGGTATAAGCAACCAGTTCAGCTAGGATTCTGTCTTACTCTGCAGTTTACCCCTATAGACTCAGTTGGACCTCTAAGAAGAGTATGCAGAAGAGAGTTACATTATTAACCCCCTAGCCAGTGTACCAAATGGCCTCAATGGATGGAGTGTAGAATTAATGTGCACAGACCAAACTGCTGCTCAGCCCACCAGGAGGAGTTTCAGTCTACAAATAACCAAGTAGTCAATCAGTGCTCAGTGTTCAAACACTAGATGCTATATGAATGAATGAATGAATGAATGGAGTTGATAACTGCCCACTGATTTTCTCATGCATTTAGCCTTTGGATGTCAATTTTTATTCATTCATTCATTCATTCACACAATACAAAAAGTTGATTGAATCTTTGTGGATTGGGTGATGTCAGGGTCTCGGGCACACAGGGTGACAAAACAAGCAATGGTTCCTGTGCCCATGGACCTTATAGTCTATGAGGGGAGAGAAGCTTGAATCAAAGGGATACATATTCAAATATAAAACTACCACTGTGATAAATATAAGGCTAAAAATATAAAGTGCTATGAGGGCATTAAAAGGAGGGATCCAACCCACCCGAGCGCCAGGAAGGTGCCGAGTGCCTGAGAAGTTGATGTCTGAGCTGAGATCAGAAGAGTTAGGATGGTTCAGCTCAGAAGAGAACTCCAAGCAGAAGCAGTTACTCAAGCAAAACCTGTTGCAGGAGAAATCAAGTGCCCCGAGGAACTGAAAGAAATTGTGTGGCATGACATTAGGGTAACAAGTAAGGTGATCCTGCTGAGGCTGGAAAGTAGGCAAGGCCTGAACCAGTAAAGGCTTTGTGGCTGGGATAAGAATTCTGGCCTTTAGCCCAAGAAAAATAGGCAAACAGGAAAGGATTTGAAAAGCTTGCTGTGAAGTACAGTTTGGAGGGGTAAGAGTGAATGTGGGACACCTGTTAGGAGGCCAGTGCTATAATCAAAAGAGGCCAAGAAGGTAGGTAGCTAAGACCAAGGCAAGGCAGACAATGAAGACAAGTAGACAGATGGAGAAGCTGGTAAGGACTGACGAACCTTGGTGCTAGATTAGATGTTTATGTGATCGTGGGCTGCATCAACAGTGAATCCTAGATTTTGGCTTGCACAGTTGAATAGGTGAGGGTTCCGTTTCCAGAGATGAGAAATTGTGGAAGAGAAACAGGTAAAGAAAAATCACCAGTTCCTCTTGTACATGTTGATATAGCGGTGCCTTCGTAGCATTTATGTGGAGACACAGAGTGGGCAGTTGGATAAATGGGACTAACGCTCAGAGGAAAGGTCAGGGCTGCACATGTGAAGTTGATAGTCATTGCAACACAAGTGGTAACTGAAGCCATGGATGTGAATGAAATTGCATGAAGGGAAGGGGGTATTCCTGCTGATGGTCTTTCTCTGCCTTGACTACCAAGCCATGGGTTCCCAGCTATACCCTGATAGCTCCCTCCTCAGAACATTAAGGATGTTTTTCATTCAATATTGTCACGTTTCTTGTCAAATTACACAGGAGTGTGTGTGTATATATGTGTGTTGGGGGCTGTCCTTATGTGTATATATAGGTAAAGTCTGTCCTGCAGATCCAGGATTGAAAAGTCACCCTGGACAGAGTTTGGATTTCATTTTCTAATACTCCTGTCTGCCAAATTTTCAAAAGGGAGAAAGTAGAGTAGCTTTTCCTGGGGTATAATTTGTTTTCTTTACCTTTGACTTTTTACAAAGCTCACACCTTCTTCCTTCAAGGTTCCCTACTGCTTGGGACTTTAAAAACAGTCTGATCTTGTTTCTCATTTCCTCATAATTTCACCACCCACAAACAACTGGATAGCTGTACTTTTTCTTTTTCCAGTAAGGTTTACTAGGAGTTGAACACCTACTCTTTATTTTCCCACCTGCCTTGGCATATGATTCTGATTCCCAGAATGAGCCTATTGCTTACAACATGACATGGTCCTGGCACTCCATTGCCACAGGTGCCCAAACACTCTGGTCCTTTGAGAGGGCACTATCAGGGGTCTGGATCTTTCCAGTAGAATTGTATGGCTGGATTTTCATTGACTTTCGCTTCCTTGATTTGCTTTGTTGATGGGGAACACGTTTTAAAAGCAATTACATATTCTTCAGGTGGCCTGCCTTACTTCTTTACTTGTCTCAGAAGAAAAGGTAGTTTTGCAGCAGCCAGAATGTAGACTTTGGAAAGGTGAGGGTTTCTGTTTGTGACTGGTAATTAGCCTTATACTCTGCTATGATTCTAGGGTCTGTTTTTACTGTCTTTCATCTTTCAGTTCTAGATTGGAAAAAACATATTTTACTTTAAATTTGATTGCTAACCAAGATAGAGTGCCTAGTATCTGCTGGGCTCATGCCCTGGGGATACCAAGATGAGAGGGAAAGACGTGGTCCATGCCCTCAAGATGATGATTTGTATAGTAGAGAAGACAGGAAGAAAGTGATCAACTCTCAGGTAATGTTATGACAAAGATAAGGATGTGACTAACCTGAAGAGAATAAAACACTCCACTGGTTATTATTTTATTTTATTTTTTTATTGCATTTTAGGTTTTGGGGTACATGTACAGAACATGCAAGATAGTTGCATAGGTACACACATGGCAGTGTGTTTTCCTGCCTTCCTCCCCTTCACCCACATCTGGCATTTCTCCCTATGCTATCCCTCCCCAGCCGCCCCCCCGCTGTCCCTCCCCTATTCCCCCCAATAGACCCCAGTGTGTAGTGCTCCCCTCCCTGTGTCCATGTGTTCTCATTGTTCAACACCCACCTATGAGTGACAACATGCGGTATTTCATTTTCTGTTCTTGTGTCAGTTTACTGAGAATGATATTCTCCAGATTCATCCACGTCCCTACAAAGGACACAAACTCATCGTTTTTGATGGCTGCATAATATTCCATGGTGTATATGTGCCACATTTTTCCAGTCCAGTCTATCATCGATGGGCATTTGGGTTGGTTCCAGGTCTTTGCTATTGTAAACAGTGCTGCAATGAACACTCGTGTGCATGTGTCCTTATAGGAGAACGATTTATAGTCCTTTGGATATATACCCAGTAATGGGATTGCTGGGTCAAATGGAATTTCTATTTCTAGGTCTTTGAGGAATCACCACACTGTCTTCCGCAATGGTTGAACTAATTTACACTCCCACCAGCAGTGTAAAAGTGTTCCTATTACTCCACATTCTCTCCAGCATCAGTGTTGGGAAAACTGGCTAGCCATGTGCAGAAAGCAGAAACTGGACCCCTTACTGACACCTTACACTAAAATTAACTCCACTGGTTATTTAAAAGTTATACGCTTAAAAAAAAATCTGACTTTCATGTTAGATACAGGAGGTTCTTGTGCAAGTATATTACATGAGTATATTTCACACAGGTAGTGAACTTAGTACCCAATAGGTAGATTTTTTTTTACCCACAAATCCCTCCTTCCCTCTCCACTCTAGTATAATAGTTCTCAGTGTTTATTGTTTCCATCTTTATGTCCATGCATCTCAATATTTAGCTCCCACTTATAAGTGAGAACATACAGTATTTGATTTTCTGCTCCTGTGTTAATTTGCTTAGGATAATGCTCTCCAGCTGCATCCGTGTTGCTGCAGATGATTTATTATTTTTAATGGCTATGTAGTATTCTATGGCACATATGTACCACATTTTCTTTATCCAGTCCACCACTAATGGGCATCTATGTTGATTCCATGTCTTTGCTCTGCTGAGTAGTGTGGTGATGAACATATCACTGCATGTGTCTTTTTGGTATAATAATCCATTTTCCTTTGGGTATATCCACAGTAATGGAATTGCTGGGTCTGATGGTAGTTCTGTTTTAAGTTCTTTGAGAATTCCAAACCACTTTCCATAGTGGCTGAACTGATTTATGTTCCCACCAGTGGTATATAAGCATTCCCTTTTCTCCATAGCCTTGCCAGCATCTGTTGTTTTCTGACTTTAATAGCCATTTTGCTATTGAAAACAAAACAAAACAAAAACAATAGACATACTGACTGGTGTGAGATGATATCTTACTGTGGTTTTGATTTGCATTTCTCTAATGATTAGTGATAATGATTATTTTTTGATATATTTGCTGGCCACTTGTATGTCTCATTTTGAGAACTGTCTGTTCATGTCCTTTGTCCATTTCTTAATGGGGTTATTTGTCTTTTGCTTGTTGATTTAAGTTCCTTATAGACTAGGGATATTAGACTTTTGTTGGAGGCATAGCTTGTAAATATTTTCTCTCATTCTTTATATTGTCTGTTTACTGATAGTTTATTTTGCTGTGCAGAAGCTCTTTAGTTTAATTAAGTCTCACTTACCAATTTTTGATTTTGTTGTAATTTTTTTTGGAGACTTAATAAAAAATTCTTTGCCAAGGCTGATGTTGAGAAGGGTATTTTCTAGGTTTCTTTTCTTTTTTTTTCTTCTTCTTCTTCTTTTTTTTTTTTTGAGATGGAGTTTCGCTCTTGTTACCCAGGCTGGAGTGCAATGGCGCGATCTCGGCTCACCGCAACCCCCGCCTCCTGGGTTCAGACAATTCTCCTGCCTCAGCCTTCTGAGTAGCTGGGATTACAGGCACGCGCCACCATGCCCAGCTAATTTTTTGTATTTTTAGTAGAGACAGGGTTTCACCATGTTGACCAGGATGGTTTCGATCTCTTGACCTCGTGATCCACCCACCTCGGCCTCCCAAAGTGCTGGGATTACAGGCTTGAGCTACCACGCCCGGCCTAGGTTTTCATCTAGGATTTTTATAACTTGAGGTCTTACATTTAAACTTTTAATTAATTTTGAATTAATTTTTTTATATAGTGAAAGACAAAGGTCTGGTTTCATTCTTCTGCAAATGGCTAGTCAGTTATACCAGCACCATTTATTGACTTGAAAGTCATTTCCCCATTGCTTGTTTTCGGGGCTTTGTCGAAGATCAGATGGTTGTGAGTGTGCTGCTTTATTTCTGAGTCTTCCATTCTGTTCCATTGGTCTATGTGTCTGCTTTTGTGCCACTACCATGCTGGGCTGGTTACTCTAGTTTGAAGTCAGGTAGTGTGATGCCTCCAGCCTTATTCTTTTTGCTTAGGATTGCTTTGACTGTTAGGGTTCTTTTTAGACTCCATATGAATTTAGACTAGTTTTTTCCAATTCTGTGAAGAATGATGTTGGTAATCTGATAAGAGTAACATTGAATCTGTAAATTGTTTTGGGTGGTATGGTCATTTTAATGATATTGATTCTTTCAATTCAAAAGATATATATTTAAGAAACTGAGACTGGTTAGCCTGCACAAAACAACATTGATAGTTTATCCATTTCTGAAAGAACGCATAAGGGAGGGAGGTAACAGATAGAAAGTCTATATTATTTTAGAGGAGATAAGTAGGCCATAGAAGTTATAGGGGGTAAAATATGGTACTCTATAAGAAATAAGCATCCCAAGGAGTTGAGATACCTGATATGGACATGAGCTGCTTCAGGACAGTGAACTCACAATGACAGCAGTGTGCGAGCAGATATTGGATTACTGCCTGTCAAGGTTGTCATAGAAGAGACTGATTTGTGTGAAAGACTGGGCTAGATCAGGGACTTTCAGCTTATTTTTTAGTGTAGATTTTTGAAGTGATCTCTTACATGAAAGCATAAAATTTGAAAAATATATATGTAAAAGGAAGGCTGTTCGGTTGTGCCCTACCTTACTGGTCTCCTCAACTCCCCCCATGACATTTCCTCAGAATTCCAAGGACTTGAAAAATGCCCCTTACCCACACTGTATAATATCTAAGGATATTGATTCCTTTTGTTTCCAGGAGTCCATGATTATTCTATATAGGAAGTTTTTGTGTTTAAAATAAATCATTAACTATGTTTTTTAAATTTTCATTTCTTTTTGCATTAATCTCCAAACATTATGGAATTTCACAAATTAGATTCAGGAATGTTTAGTCCGGAGTTGAGTTTAAATCTGTTGAAACGCAGATTTTGACCAGTTACGATACAGAAATGATTTTTCTTCCAAAGGAAGAATGTTTGAGATCTAGTAATATATGTTTTAGACACAAACTACTTGAAATCAGATTGTTTGAGAATGAGGAAGTACAGCATTAAGTAGCCAGCTCCAAAAACTTTGATCAGCTCATATTTAGCATGTTATGGAATTATGTGTTTCTTTCAACTTTGCCTGCCCATAGAAGATCTTTTGAAGCTCACATGTAGGCAGTTAATCTTAACTGCGTTCATTGATTTATAACAGGGAGAAAAATGCTCTTGTGAATCCAAATAATTTAAACTTGAAAAAGTTAAAGTCAAGTGATTTTGTCCATAAGCCACTAATAAAATTAAAGAGATGTCAAACAGATGCCATGCAGGGGGGAATCACTGCTCTGCAGGTGCAAAAACTTGAGTTAACCAGTTAATCAGCTTCAGAGTCTCAACATGCTAACCTAAAAAAGATGGATACATCAAGTATATAATGATTTATTAATTAGCACAAAGAAGAAGATGGCAGATTTGATTTGAAAAATGAGACTTATTTTTTTTATCAGCTTTTTGGTGTATACGTTCTCTTAGCAGACCAAATTGTATCGATTTACAAAAGAGAGACACTGCCATGTGTGTTCATTGCTGCCTTAGTTTTGGTGGCTGGAAGTAGAACGCATTCTGGTCATGCACAGCTTGAAGAATATGTAGATAAAATATGGTGGGTTTATTCACCTTGTAGTATTTTCAGTAGTCTCTTAGGAGCAATATGCTAGCTGCCACATAGCAACATGGATACATTATAAATACATAGGACTGATTTTAAACAGTGAAATGTAACACAATATCATTTATACAAATTAAAAATTAACACAAAGCAAAATAATTACATTTTGTCAAAGCACATACAAACACATTAAAATAGTTGTGTATACAGGGAGTACAGGCAGAATAGAAGCTGTGAAACAGGGATAAAAGTAAATAATGGTAATAATCAAACAATTAGCTATTGTACAGTATAAAACTAGTGATATGTAAGAGAAATGTACAAAGTTTTGAAAGGAAGAAGACTGACATAACTGTGGGAATAAGAGAAGACTTCTTAAAGGAGGAAATGCTTGAGCTTGAGCTGGCATAGACAATATGGAAAATTTGGAGAACTTAAATAATTCAGTGTCGTTGTCATGGGAGTTGAGGTGAATGCTACAAGCCAGGTAGAGATCACAGACCGGTACACCATGTGAGCAACTTGGATTAGGCAATGACTTCATGACCAAGAACCCAAAAGCAAATGCAACAAAAAAAGTTAAATATATGGGACCTAATTAAACTGAAAAGCTTCTACACAGCAAAAGAAATAATTAATAGAATAAACAGAAAACCTTAAAGAGTGGGAGAAAATCTTCACAATCTATTTATCTGACAAACGACTAATATTCAGAATCTACAAATAACTCTAACAAATCAGCAAAAAAAAAAACAATCCCATCAAAAAGTGGGCTGAGGACATGTATAGGCAATTCTCAAAAGAAGATATACAAATGGCCAATAAGCATAGAAAAATGTTCAATATCACTAATTACATTGGACTTTGGGGACTTGGGGGAAAGGTGGGGGTGGCAAGGGATAAAAGACTACACATTGAGTACAGTATATACTGCTCAGGTGAGAGGTGCACCAAAGTCTCTGAAATCACCACTAAAGAACTTACTCATGTAACCAAACACAACCTGTGCCCCAAAAAGCTATTGAAATAAAAAAATTAAATATTAAAAAAAAGAAGTGAAAGAGTGAATGAAGGTGAGTATGTAGAGACAAGTATAGACTTCCAGGTCATTTGGTGCTATATAAATGTGATGTTTTTATTGTATGGCTTCATTACTACGAAGCTCTTTATAATGACAATATGATAATTACCAGAGACATAGTTTCTCACTATGTAATTGGTTATGTGCTACTCTGCTGACATTCTAGAACTTTGAATACATCTTATCACCATTATTATCCATTAACCTGAGAGAAGTTCTAGCTTCTTCACAAGAGATAATCAATTTCTCCAATAAATACCTCACAATTATTTTCTCTTGTTCTCTATTTCTTTTCTTTTTACACTTTTCAGTGTAGTTCACATATCTTAAATGTTCACTTGGTGGAGATACGTGTGTTTGTGTGTGTGTGTGTCAGAAGGTACACATACTACCAATCAAGATAACGCAAGATATAGAACATTTCAGCCCTCTGGGAGATTCCCTTGTGCTCTCCCAATCAATATCTCTATTCTATCTTGCTTCTTTTGCTAAACCTGATATTTCTGAGATTAATTCATTTAATATATAGCTTGTTTTTTATATTGCTGCTATTTCTATACAATCTGCTACAAAATATTGCTACTTATTTTTCCATGTTATTGTTGGTGGTTAGTTTTTTTATATTTTTGTTATAAATAAATCTCCTATGAACATTCTATTACATGACTTTTGGTGGTGTTACATATTTATTTCTCTTGTACATATAACTAGGAATGGAATTTATGAGTCATAAGGTATACATATGTTTAGTTTTAGTAGATACTATCAAAATGCCTTCCAAAGTGATTGTGCTAATTTAAACTCTTACCAAGAATAAGGAGAGTTTCAGTTGTTTCACATACTCAGCAACATTTTTAATTATTAGACTCTTTTGCTTTAAAGAACACACAATTTAGGAAAATAGGATTAACACGTAGGGAAACATAGCTAAAATACAAAGTGCTACATGATGAGTATATTATGGGACAAAAATTAAGGAACTGTGGATATTCCCAGATTTTGTCCCTTGTCCAGAACTCCAAAGATAATCTTGCAATTGCTGGCCCAGTATTCCCCTTCTTACTGTATTTACATGTTTAACCAAGATATAATTTTCATAAATAAAGTGCACAGATCTCAAATGATAGTTGGATGAGTTTTGGCAATTAGGCACATCTGTGCACCCACTTCTCAAAACAAGTGATAGAATATATTCTTCACCATCAAAGTTCTCTCATACCCCTTTCCAATCAATCTCCTCCCTTAACACTTTCCCTGTTGGCAGTCACTCTTTGATTTCTGTTCCCATCCGTTTGCACTTTCCCAAACTTCTGCAGATGTCCCATGGGGAAAGTTGGTTGTATGTTTGGGGCTTGACAAGATTCCAGTCCTTCAACATAGTCAGCATGACTATCAAAACTCGGAGGGTTCCCCTACCCCACCCTTAGTAAAGTATCTCTACTTTGGCTAGCTCCCATGATTGGCAAAATGCTGCTAAGGTAGAAAATGATCAGCATTTGCCAACTTTTCTCTAAATGGGACATTTTCTTCTTTGGAAATTTAGGCAATGTAGACATTTTTGCTTCTGTAGTTGTCTGATGCCTCGAAAAATATTATCTTTAAATCTTTGTCAACTTTTCCCATAATTATTGCAGCAGAAATGTTGAGCTATTACTGTTTACTGCTTCCTACTTGAAAATGGACATCTATTTTCTTTTTAAAAATTATTTTAAAAGAAATTATCAACAAATACCTATTAATCACCTGTTTTATTCTTAAAACTGTGCCGTGAGAGTTAGAAAAAGAATCTAAGCTGATGATCCTTAACCAAGGTAGCTGACATATTTAAGAAGAAAAAACATAGGCAAGTGAAACTATAAGTGGATGACAGTGTGGGGATTCCTCAAGGATCTAGAACCAGAAATACCATTTGACCCAACAATCCCATTACTGGGTGTATACCCAAAGGATTATAAATCACTCTGCTATAAAGACACATGCACACATATGTTTATTACGGTACTGTTCACAATAGCAAAGACTTGGAACTAACCCAAATGGCCATCAATGATAGACCGGATAAAGAAAATCTGATACTTACACACCATGGAATACTATGCAGGCATAAAAAAAGAATGAGTTCATGTTCTCTGCAGGGACATGGATGAAGCTGGAAGCCATCATTCTCAGCAAACTAACACAGGAACAGAAAACTAAACACTGCATGTTCTCACTCATAAGTGGGAGTTGAGCAATGAGAACACATGGACACAGGGAAGGGAACATCACATACTGGGGCCTATCAGGAGTGGGATGCATAAGGGAGGGATAACATTAGGAGAAACACCTAATGTAGATGATGGGTTGATGGGTGCAGCAAACCACCATGGCATGTGTATACCTATGTAACAAACCTACACGTTCTGCACATGTATCCTACAACTTAAAATAATAATAATAAAGCATTATGACAATGTCAAATATAGGAAAGTCTACAACCTTGTTTAAGTCATTTTGTCTTCCAGATTTACAATTACAAGCAAGAGGTCTAATTCCAATTTGTGATTATCAAACATTTATGTTAAACACACTGAGCTGGATGATGGGGCTGGCCTCTAAGTAGCTGCCCAGGATATCCATTTAGATGAGTTATAAAAACAGCAAATATAATAAGATGGAGAAAACACAATTTATCAGAACCTCACTCAGGAAGAGTACTGTATGACTGTATGTGATCATAGAGTAAGCTGTTTGGGATACTGGGTGAGATTCTCAAGGAGAATGCTTAAGAAAGAACAGATGGAAGATAAACTCTTCTAAGGAGAGGAAAACTGGTTCACCACAGAGCTTTTGTTTTGTAAAACAGCAAGTCTGGGTCCATCCAACATGCCTGGGACAAGAGAGGAGAGGCTGAGGCTCTAACAGCCCTATCTTTCTGTCCCCTCATGCAACTTTCAGTATTTCTGCATAAATGATGAGCACGTAGTTTGAAAGTATAGTCTAAATGAGACCACATTCATATTAGCTCTGCATGCTCAGCCTAAATCTCTAGTAAAGAACTGCTTTATAAATGAAGTTGCACACAGAACCCCAGTACAAAAACATGAAAGAGAAATCACCTGGTTAAATTATACACAAGGGTGTAGGGCTTTGTGTGCTCAGCTTCCCTTAAAATCTGCTGAAAAAATTTTGCCAAATACTAGGCCTCAATGGAATACTCTTAGAAAACTACTTACTTGATTTCCACCTTTTTTTTTAACCACTGATGTTCTATGATTCTGTGATAAGGTATAGACATCTGGAGAATCAGATTGTAATACTTTATTTCTTAAATTTTAATCTGTCATTCATGAATATTAATGCTTTAATTATTTGATGTAATAGATATTTTGAAAAAAAGGAAACATTTACACGTTAAATGTACAATTATCCCTTTTATTTTCTCTCTCTTTTTTATATTCTGAAAGCTTTCCTGGACTTCTTGTGGTCCTTCTATTACATAATGTTTTTATTTCTATGACCTCTTTCCTTTTATTTTATTATGTAATTTTGTAATAGTCACCTGTTCTTTTCTGGATGCCCACTCTTCTTACAGCTCTCTGAGGCTAACTAGAATTCTCTTGATGTTTGTTTCTCTTTTCTAGGATATCCAATGTTTGCCTCTCAGTTCTTTCTTCCATCCTATTTTTTCTTTTCTGAACAGCTGGTTCTCTGCAAGTTTGCCAGGAGCCTTGATTGTAATTCATATTTAAGCATGAAGGACTGTTGATTAGTAAAGGCAGATGACGTGGTTTCCTCTATTGCTTCAGGTGCCCTTCCACAGGGAGACAGCAATTTGAATTCAGGGTGTGCTGACTGCTAGGCTTCACCTCTGTCAGGCTGTCCTGTCTCTTCCTCTGCTCGGCCACAGTTTTCAGGGACTGACTTTCACGTAGGTGCAAGTTCTTCCCAGGCAGCTTAATTCTTCAGGAGCATTTCCCACCTTCACTGGGGAAGACACTGCTGCGGCATGGGGCAGAGAAAGTGGAGAAGGGGCTATCACTTGACCCAGCAGAATTCCACAGGTAGCTCTTCATTTATCATCTTGACTTCTGCCTCTTCTCGCATTCTCTCTACATTGCTCATTCCAAAAAATTATAGAGGGAAAACTTATTCATGTGGCAGTCTTCCTCCTGTGCATTTCCTGAGCTGGGGCCTCCTCCTGCATCCAGTGTTATTAGGCAGTATAAGCCATTGTTCAAGATTTTTTAAGTGGCTGTAACTCCCATTCTTGGTGCTTTTTAATGGCTTTATATCCTGGTGCACTTTACTGAGGTAGCAAACTAAAGATGGGGCAGCTGGAAAGCTCTGGGTGCAAGCAACAGGAGGTGTATTGCTGGTAGAGAATTTAAACACAGTAATAAAACCAACTGAAAGGAAGTCTGGTTTTTATAATCACCACGGTCAGTGATAACTGGCCTCCTCCAATCCCCTGACCAAAAAACCTACTTTCTTTGATCTAAGTTCTAAATAATTGCTTTGGTTACTGTCGAGTTTTAATAACATATATGTGTGTCAAAAAAAAAAAAAAAACCCCACAGTTCTTACTGCTTATTCTTTAACAACACTGGATTCTACAGTGAAGCTAACTTGGAAATTTCCCAGTTATACGGTTGACCCCAACACACATAAGCATAATTTTTACTGCTTATTCTATAACGAACATTGGATTCTACAGAGAAGCTAATTTGGGAATCTTCCAATTACATAGTTGACCCCAACACAAAGGGACTTAGCTAGCTATGTTTGTTTCAAGAGTAAGCTCTTAAAGATTTGGAAGCATTCAAGCTCACTTTGGAAGCATTTGTATCTCCAGTCCCTATGGTGCTGCCTCTGCTAGCGTTGGAAAGAGTAGACTTGAGATAAATGACAATGCAGTGATGATAAAGAAGAAACAGCTTGAGTTATACTTCCATTATCTCATTTAATGTGACAATTTTGAATTTTATTTGTGCTTAAATGTAAAACAATGATCATCGGACCATACAGTGAACTGTAATATTTTTGTAGTAGGTACGAATTTTAGTTCACACATGAAATATTTCACTAAGTATTTTTAAATGGAAAGTTTTGTTTACAAATTAAATATTTGTTTCAAACTATGGAACAAATTAAAGAAATAATGATTAGTACTGAAAGCAACTTTGTCATAAAAAGGGGAGTATTAAAAGATGATGCATCCGGGTGTCAAATACTGCATGTCACTGCTTTTTGTCATTTCAGTGGGTTGGGGGAAGGAAGGAAGTCAATGTATGTGTTCACTCTGCCATTTTGAACCAGTAGTGCAGGTACCACAAGAAATTAGAGAACTCAAGAGGTTAAATAACTTGTTTAAAGCAAGGTTTAAGTCAGTAGTGGAGCTTGTGTCTCACTCTCATTGTTTTTACTTAAACTAGTCATTGTACTTCGTGTGATTAGTCAGCCTGTGAAGAATATCCATAAACTTCCAGCTTTCCTAGTCCTTTTGGGCTGAGCACAAGTCCCATTCCTCATTAGGACTTCTCTTAAGGCTGTTTCAGCTCAGACTTTTCTCAAGCATCACATACCTTATACTTCATCTAGTGCTTTTCATATTACACCGGTGTTTTGCTTCCACCTGGACTGTAATCTCTTTAAGGGTAGGAACCATATTTAATGAATTGCTCTATCTCTTTGCAGCACGGAGCCTACTTCCTATAGGTTTCCAGTAGTTGCTGATAGTGATGGTTATGGTAAGGTTGCAAAGAAAGGCTAACCCTCAATGGTGACTTACTTCGAAGATGAATTTTTACAAAAAGTCAATTCATTTGGAAACTAGTCTGATAAATGAACTCTGAACTCTCAGTGTTTTTACTTTTTAGTCAAAAGTAAAGTATGATTACAAAGCAATGAGATTTCTTGATAGCTAAATTTACATAGTGGCTCCAGAGGAATTTCCAGCAGTATGATTACAGATACATTCTGTGCTATGGCAAAGTCATTCACATGTGCCTCTAGCCTCCTTCAGAAGGCTAACTCTGAAAGATAACACTTATTGGATCTGCTTGTTTAGTTAGCTAAATAACCTGAGGTGATACTATTTTCCTAAAGTACTAAGTCATATTAATGGCATTGGATCAATCTGAAACATTATCAGAGATGAGAAGAAAACTGGATTTGACGAGAGAGTAACAGTTTGCTCCCTCTCTCATTAGGAGAAAGTTTTGAGCTTGTTCTCTTCACAGCCAGGGCATTGTTGTAATCAGACACCTTCTGTTAAATGTTATTCAATTTCAATTCCAGAGAGAAATTTAAAAGGATAGGAGAGCTGTGACTGAGAGAACTGTACTTTATAATATATATATATATTTAATCCAGAAAGACAATTTAACAGATTGAGGAAGTTGTGGGAGAAGAGATAGCTGTATAAATATAGTCTTAAACAAAAGATATTTCACTGAGAAAAATAAGACTGTGTTTGGACAGAATAAAAGTTTATCAGGTCATGATGGAATGGAGAGGATAAGTTGAGGCTTGTTTAACAAATACAAATATTGGATATTCAAGAATGATAAGTTTAGCATAAATATAAGGTGTGTATTATTTCAACAGAGGGAAGTAAATATGCTTCTGGAACTCATTTAGCCTCAGAGGTGGTACCGGCTAAAATAGAAGTAGATTGCAAAGTGCTTACAACTCATTCCAAGGTAATAGGTATAGCATGGATTATTAAGGGAAGCCAGAGTTATTGGATCTTTCCCTGACCTCTGAGGCTGATGCTGAATGTGACATGCTGGCCCTCCAGGACTCATTCTTGGGGTCATCATTAGAGACAGCAGTCAGTTGGACTGCAGAACCAAGGGACTGGCCCAGGGGCACAATTCTGATGTTCTCACGTTTCATCTCACTGAGCTAAATATTAACTTTCGGCCTGTAGCATCTGTCACCAAGTCATCTGTCTTGGTAAATGCTGTTGGAGTCTCAGCATTGTGAGAAGGCAATGAATTTCCCCTGCTGACAGTGAGAATATCCACACCAAGCTGCCATAGAGATTTCTGCTTCCCACAATGTTTATGACAGTAAATTAGGCCACAGAGTGCACTGGAGATTGTTTACATAACCCCTGATAGCTGGTATATTTGTCAGTCCCACTCCATGGGCTGTGACTTTAGTAGAGCCAGATAATGTTTAAAATATAAGGCCATAGATAATGTATGAAATTATCAGAATGCTTCACAAGAACCCACACTTGTTTATTTGGATCTTTCTGTTGGATTTCATGTGTTTTCTTTCCTCCTCTTTTTCACTTTTGTTTTTGATATGGTTTGGATCTGTGTCCCCACCCAAATCTCATGTTCACTTGTAATTTCCAATGCTGGAGATAGTGTCCGGTAGAAGGTAATTAGATCATGATGGTGGATCCTTTGAAAATGATTTAGCACCATCCTTTTGGTGCTGTTCTTGTGATAGAGTTCTTATTAGATCTGGCTGTCTAAAAGTGCATGGTACCTCCCACCCTCTCTCTTCCTCCTGCTCTGGCCATGTAAGATGTGCCTGCTTCTCCTTTGCCTTTCACCATGACTGAAAGTTTCCTGAGGCCTCCCCAGAAGCTGAGCAGAAGCCACTATGCTTCCTGTACAGCCTGCAGAATCTTGAACTAATTAAACCTCTTTTCTTTATAAGTCACCAAGTCTCAAGTATTTCTTTAAGGCAGAGCAAGAAGGGAGTAATACAGTTCTAGTACTAACTTTCCATTTTTCTCTGGATTCATTGTTAGTTTCAATTCTGTACCCAAATAGAGTAGCTTGGGCTTTTCTTTTAAACTTGTTTCAGGTCTTAGGTCTGGCTCTCCACGGAGCCATTTTCTTAGGAAAGTCAGTGACACAAATTGGCCACATGTGCAGATAATTTTCAGCTCTCTAGATCTCACCCTAACTCTTACCCCTGTGTCCAGACTTTCAGTTCAGCTTTATGCTTCCACTTACCTTGTTCAGTCTTTAGCAGAAAATCCTGTTTTATAAAACTTGATTGCAAAATAGAGACTGTTTCTTAAAGCAATCACCATTGAGTGTCATTCCAATCAAAACAGACACTTTCAGGAAATATTCACTTTCACAACTTGTGTGTGTAGCCCTTATTTGCAGTAAATTTCATCTTTTGATACTAGAATCTGATTTTTCAAAAAAGCTAAAGTTATCTCGTTTTAAAAAAATAAATTTGATGGTAAAGTAGCCCCAATAGGTTGTTCTTCATATAATTTTTACTTTCATTTAGCTAAAAATCTGTTTTCTTATGTATTTTATTCATTTGATATTATTTCATGGCCATTTTGTTTCTGGAACTACAAGAAGACTTACTGATATGGAAGTAAATGATACACAAAACACATTATTAAAATAGTGGCTCTGAAGGGAAATTTTTATTTATTGGCTCAAATTATCCTTTTTATCCATTTTTAATAGCTTTTAGCAGGCCAAGACTAATTAGTAGATTATGAATTTTAAATGTAGTGGTCCCTACTTGCAAGGCTTTGTTTTGTTTATTTTGTTTTGTTTTTTGATAAATCAGAATAAAATAGAAGAGAATAGAATAATATAGAATAGAATAGGATTCCGATTATACTTAGGATATAGAAAGTCACAAGATAACTCTGTTCCTATCCTACTAGTAAGACTGAATAGTCAACAGCATCAAAAATTATACCAGAGTTTAGGTCACTGGGTAACAAGGTGAACTGAATTCTTCAAAGTACACCAAAGGTAACTATAGTAATAAAAAACCCAAATCCAGATCACTTAGATTAAATCAACTCCCCATAATAATGTCCTGACAGAAGAAGAAACATGTCCATTTCTGTATTCAAATATTTTAAAACTCAGTCAGTATTTTTCTGAGCATAATGTTTGGCATTTGATTACAAAAGTTAAAATACCCCCCAAAAATGAACCCAGGATGAAGAAACAAATTAGTAGAGATGATATAGATGCTGGAACATTGAACTTTAAAAATACTTATGATTGATATTTATTAATGATGTTAATCACTGGAGAAGTAGACAATAGGCAAGAATAGATTCAGAATTTCAGAAATGTGATTAAAAACTACACACATAAGAGATTTTATAAGCAGATTGCTCACAGCTGAATAAGATTGAGTGAACTTGAAGTTAGAACAGTAGAAGTTATTAAAGCTTAAACACAAGAAAAAAACAGGTGGTGGTAGAGAGAACAAAGCATCTGAGAGCTAAGAATTATGGGTCAACATCAAAAGTTAACATATGTGTAACTAGAGTCCCAGGTAGAGGAAAGACAGGAGAGCAGAAAAAAATATTTGAAGAGGTCATGGGCAAGTCTTTTCCAAAATCGATGAAATATAATAAACCAAAGATCTAAACACTTTACAATGTGTATGCAATTAATAGCAGAATTTTGAAGTACATAAAGCAAACACTTACAGGACTGGAGTGAAAAAAAAGTCCACAATTATAGATGGAAATCTCAGTACTTCCCACACAGGAATTGCTTGAACAAATACACAAAAAAGTAAGAATATAGGAGACATGAATTACACTGTCAACCAAACCTTAGCAAATTGACAGTTATAGAATACTTCACCCCTCAGTAATAGGATATACATTCTTTGCAAGTACACATGGAATGTTCATTAAGAAGCACTATCTCCTGGGCCATAAAACAAAGCTCAAGAAATTTTAAATAACTGAAATTATGTGTTTTAGGCCATTCTTGCATTGCTATGAATAAATATCCGAGACGAGACTGGGTAATTTATAAAGAAAGAGGTTTAATTGGCTCACAGCTCTGCAGGCTGTACGGGAAGCATAATGCTGGCATCTGCTTCTGGGGAGGCCTCCGGAAACTTACAATTGTGGCAGAAGATGAAGGGGGAGAAGGTGTTTCACATGGTGGGAGCAGGAGCAAGTGCAAAGGGGAAGGTGCTACACATTTCTACTGGCCAGAACTAATGAGAACTCACTCACTATCTCAAGGACAACACAAGGGGATGGCGCTAAACCATTCTTGAGAAATGCACCCCCATGATCCAGTCACCTCCCACCAAGCCCCACCTTCAACACTGGAAATTACATTTCAATATGAGATTTGGGCTGGGACACACATTTGAAGTATATAATTGTGTAAAGTAATTTTTCTGCAGAATGGATTTAAACTAAAATCAATAACAGAAAGCTATTAAAAAGAAGCCAGGCACACTGGTACATGTCTGTAATCTCAGCTACTCAGGAGGCTGAGAGTTCAAGGTCACATAGCAAGACCTCATTTCAAAGGTATTGCAATGATTTCTTTAACAGTTTGCAGCCATTAATGAATCAGCCTTATTATCATCATATATAATAGATGATAAAAATAACACTTGTGTGACAAAGAGAAAATTGTTCATACAGTTGCTGAAAATTATTTTTCTTATATATTGATGCTGTGTGTGCAATCTTTAATAAATTACCTGGGAAATAAGAAACTGTATTTCTCAGTGTTATCATTTATATAATTCTATTGTTAAAGCACATTTCAAATTACATTATTATACTTAAGTATAGACTCCACAATCCAATCTGATGAATGTTCTGATATATAACATGTTTAATTTAGATGGGATTAACTGTGGCAATATAATTTTATAAAAGATTTGTTTAGTTGTGTAAGTTTAACCTAAATTACAGTTCATTTAACCTGGATTTTAATTTCCTTCTAGAATTGGGAAGAAAAAATGGTGGTCAGCATATATTTACTTAGAAAAATTACAAAAAGAATGACATGTGATAAGGCAAAAATATATTGGAAAGTATATAGAAATAAATAAATGCTTAGAGTCTATTAATAATGGTACCATTTCAAAATACTGCAAGTATATATAATAAATCTTAAGAATTCTTCAAAATTCTGCAATTGTCATGAGTATATTTAAAAATAAATGAAATAATTTTTAATTTAATGATTTTAATTCCTTTAACATTTAATCTTAAAGGAATTTTATCAAATAACTAGATTGTGGAAATATTTTGTTCAGCGATTGTAGTTAATTGTTTGTATTTACTATTTAATTCTGAAGTTCCTTGGTTTTTTGGAAGAGAAAGTATTAAGCAGGGCATAGAAACTCACAAATGAGATTCACATTTTCAGTTGTAAAGAAATCTCACTTGGAAAATATTTTTAAAGATGTTATGTGGGTAACAAAATTGGCTACTTAACTGATACTTTAAGCAATCTTAACAAATATAATTTAAAACTACAGGGAAAACCAATGCTATATTTCGACGAGTTAAGAGGTTCCAAAAAATGTTGTTATGGCAAGCGAGACTCAAAAATAGTCACCCTAGTTGCTATGTTTTCCCAACACTGCTGTAACATATTGAAAAAGAATGCTATTAATGAAGCCAGTTTGAATAAAATAAATGTAGAGATACTGTTACATTTTACTTCTTTGTTTCAAACTTTCAATCACAACTTTCCAGAAGGGAAATCTGAAACATGAAGGAAGAAAGTTTTCTATGCAAATCTTGAATTAATTATTGATTTAAACTTGGTTCCTCCAAAATAAAATAAATCATTGTATCTAAATTCTTCCCTTAGGTAAAATAGGGTTTACCATTGTTTTGGATTAAGATTATAGGCAAATTTCTATTGCTAAGTAGAAAAAGTGTATATCTATAATTGCCATTCACAATGACAATATTTGTATAAACTAAGATTTTCAACACTGAATTGACCATAAACATAAGAAAATAATGGGCCCAAAAGTGTACCAGAGGTCATCTGTTTCTGGTTAAGGTAAAATAACAGAGACTAGATTTATCATTCCATCTATTTTATCTAATTTTTTTGAAACAACTAAAAAATAAAAAATTAGATAAAACAGAGGAAACAATGATTTTTAAGAAATTGGATACCAGATAATGAAGGGCAGTAATCTACAAGATATAGTAAATAAATGATGTGAACCTTATAAGTAGCCACAGTGTGGGGAGAGGGGACCCAGACAGTACCTGTTGGTCTCCCTGAGTTGAAGGACAAAGCTGAGACACCAAGAGCACTAGAGTTAACAGAGCATAATACCAAAGAAGAGAGAAACTCATGAAGAGATAATCCAGAGATTTGCAGAGTCCTCCTTGAATATGCAGCAGAGTACCGAGTCTGTTCCCCTCAGCAAGACTGGAAGAACCTCATAACTTACAGGTTATGACTAGAATTCTCAAAAACGTCTTGTCTCAGTTGTGGGAATTAATAGTCTGAAGCTAGATCCAGCTCTGGTCCCACAAAATGAGTCTGAAAAGCAAGACCTAAAAGAATCATGCAGCTGACAACTAAACTAATTTTGTCTTAGAACAATTATCAAGAATATTTATAAGAATGCAATAATATTCATCACCTAACGAAGCAAAATTCACTGTGTGGCATGTAATGAAAATTTACCAGGCATGCAACCACAACAACAAAAAGCCAAAAGCAAAACTAGGAAAATAGAACTACTAATGAGGAGAAAAACAAATCAATTGAAATGGACCCAGATTGACACAGACCTCAGATTTATTAGTAAAAGACATAAAATAAATTATTATAACTATCTGTACTCAATAGACATGCAAATTATAAAATGAAGATCCACATCGGCCTCTCAAAGGTTAAAACTATAATGGCTATGGTAAAAATACACTGTATTAAGTTAATTGCAGATTAGATATTACAGAAGATTAGTGAACAGGAAGACATAGTATTAAAAATGATCCAAAATTAAATAGAAAAAAAAGACAAAAAGTAAAATGAAGTCTCAGTAAGTTGTAGGAAAACTCCAAACAAATGAGCATATGTGTAATTGGAGCTACGAAGCAAAAAGGAAACAGAAGTATATTTGAAGCAATCATGGCTGAATGCTTCCAAATGTGATAGAAACCCTAAAGCCATTAATTTAAGATTTTCAATAAACCCCAAGCTTGAGAAATATTATAATAGCATTGTTCAAAAGCAGTGATTAAGAAAAACATTTAAAAGCATCCAGAAGACACATAGGAAGAAAGACAAGACAGATTTATCATCAGAAGCTATGCAGGCAAGAAGACAGTGGAGCAGCATAAAGACAAACCAAAACAACCAACCCACTAAACAAACAAAAAAACCCAAAATACCTGTTAACCTAGAATTATGTATCTAGTACAAATATCTTTAAAGAAATACCCCAAAAAATACTTTTTCAAATTTGCAAAACCTGAAACACGTAATCACGGTTAATCTGCACTACAAGATACATTACACAAAATCCTTCAGACCTAACGAAAATGGTACTAGATGGAAAGAGAAGTCTACACAAAAGAACGAATACTCTATAAAATGGTAACCGTATCAAGTTTTTTTCCTATTATCTAAATCTCTTTAATCCTTGACTGCTTAAAAATAATAACCATATAGTGTGAGGTTTATAGCAGTACAAACGTGAAATGTACAGTAGCACAAAGGCCAAGAAAGAAAAAATGGAAGTATACTATTAAAAAGTCCTTTTACTATAGATGAAATGGCATAACTACTCTTGAAAGTAGAGTCTAATAAGTTAATATGTATGCTTTAAACCCTGAAGCAAACACTGAAATTAAAAAAAATTATAAGCCAACAAAGGAAATATAATTGGATAATTTACAAAATCTGGAAACTAGAAACAACCAAATGTCCATATAAATTGTGATATATATATATATATATGGAATAATACTCAGAAATAAAGAATGAACCATTAAATATAAGACAACATAGATGAATCAGAAAATAATTATACTGAGTAAAATAGCTAAATATTGAGAATACATTGAAATACCCATTTATCAAGAGGTTTGGGTCCTGTTGTTCTTCTTTCAGCATCCTTCACACTACATATAGGGAAGTACAAGCCAGGATGCAAACATCCCAGGGTTGTAATACAATCTTTGATAATGGTCTTTTGGGGAGTGGTGAGGTTCGGCATTTAATCTTATGTTTGCCATTAACTAGTTTTGGGGCAATGAGGAAAGTCATTTTATTTATTGGCTTTGCTTCTGCATTGGTATTAATGTAAGGTAATTATAAGTTGTCTAAGGCCCCTATCAGCAATGAGTCCCTAAACCATAACAAGTCTTGTAAATCTAGACACAGAACTGAACTACAGAAGGGCTGGGATCCCAAATCAGGTGTTTCCACGTCACTTGCTTCACTTGGTTCTTTCGTGTAGTTGACTGAACACGTGTTGTTTCTCTTACCAGCCAGGTGTTTCTGAGAGTCAGGGCAGCTTTGCTCTTCTCTCCCTCACCCAGCTCTGTGCCTTGTTGATGATCTGGTCTGACTTGACTATCACCCGAAAAACAGGGGCAATAGAAGTACTGAGTGTCCCCTCTGCAATTGTGTAGTGTTGCATAGTTTGAGAGAACGAGATTAGGTGTCAGAAGACTTGGGCTTTAGTCTGAGTCACTTAGTCTCAGTTTCCTCATCCATAAAATAACTCCTGGTGTATTCACTGCAGTGATTAGTCGTTAGACTCAGATAGGATGATGCATGAGAAGGTATTGTAAAATCCAAATCATTCTGCAGATTTAAGGGAATACTATTATTTCTAAATGTGAATTTGCAAAGAAACGCAGGCTGAAGTAGCTAAGACTTTAACTTGGGGCTGCTCTTGAGCTAACTCAAAGTGGGTGCCAGAGGCGACTTTGGCTTTGCTTTTTATGCAGCCAAAGAGAACAATTCATTAGCTGCTGTTATGAGGCCTATATATGTAGCACCACCTGGGAGTGTGGTCAACAGTGCCAAAGTTATTCGGTCACCGGAATTTGTGGGAAATGCCTGGAGGACATCACTAGTACTTGGTGGGTGGTGATAGAAAACTTCCTTCTGAAGAACAAGATTAGGTCTGATGGTAATATTAGAAACCCTGTTGAAAGTGAATGAGTGAAAGTTAGAGCATGCCTTCCACAGGCCCTGGAAAAGAATGTCTTATCTCCTGCAATGCAGGCAGAGTTGGGTCCATTCTACTCTCAAGGTGCCCCATTCAGGTCTGGATTTGCAACATTATATTGTGATTGGCTTCTGCTTTTGCTCCACCCAGTTAACCCCAAATTCTTTAACATCGGAGACTAAGTTTTAGTTATCTGATTCACAAAAACCTTTTGTGAACCCAAGCCTATAAAACTAGGTCCTTCATCTTGCAAAGCTTGTGTTCTTATGGCAGAGGCAGGTGTATGACCGGATATTCATTAAGTGATGTGCTATGTGTGAGGACAGAAGCTTCAGAGAAGGCTTTTTGACAATAGGAGATGATATTTGAGTGGCATTTTAAAGGATGAGAAGGCTGAGCCAGCAGAAGAATGGAGGGAAACATAGTTCAGGAAGGTTCTGTAATATCACTCTGTTAATGTGCTTAAATATTGCAAGGTACTTTAGCATCCATTTTCCTGATATTCACAGCGGTTCACACATGAGTAGGGTAATCCTTAGTGCCACATTCATAGGTCAGGAAACCAAAACCCAGAGAGGTTGAAGGACTTGAACAGGTCGCACAGCAGGTTGGGGGAAGTGTGTGTATTAGAATTCTCTTAACGTTTACTTCTCTGCCATTTATCCCAGAACACATGGCTTTATGTATTCATTCATGGGCCTCCACTCTCCATTAGAGCTACTCTTTTGAGTTTATTGGAAGCAGTTTCCAGAGATAGTTATAAACTGGGCAAAAAATAAACTGCTTATCAGAGTTTGGAATGGAGAGATTTATTTGGTAGCTGAAAGTTTATTTACAAACAAAAGAAATTAATTGCTTACAATGTAGAGCCCAAGCACAGTAAAGACAGAAGAGTCCAATTCAAAGTGACATTAGCAAGTCCAGGGGGTAAGGGGAGCAGAGCTGATTTTGCCAGTTTTTGCCAAATATTTGAAACTAAAAAAATTCTTTTGGATTTGAAAAAACTCAAACTTTCTTTTGCAGGACTCCTCTCATCTATTCCCTTCATTTCTGAATTTAAAAGCATTTTAGGACAAATTAAATCCATGGGATTAACATACATTTAAATGATAAAACAGCATTGTATACGAGCTACTTAATGTCTAAGAGTCATTATGTCTTTGATCTAAATGAAAGTTAATTTGTCAGCTACAACTCCAAAATATTCAAGCACTATATAAGTTCTTACTGATCATGGACTTTCTCAGATTAAGTGTGTGCGACCCCAAAGCAAGTCATTTTAATTATCTGGGCCTCAATGTTCTCATTTACATATTGGGATTTACTAGATTTTCTCTGTGTCCTCCTCCAGCTGCAGCATTATGTTGTTCTGGCATTGTGGATATTTCTACCCTACCTGTGCAGTAAGAATGCCTAGGTTTCATTCTCTTGTTCTGTTATGAAGGAGCTCTCAGTTCTTGTTGGCCTCAGTTTTCTCATTTATAAAAATGTAGTCATAGCACCTACCTATAGAATGGTTGTTAGATTAAATGGGCGAATACAGGTAAAATGCTGAGATCAGGATCTGCATCATGGAAAACATTACAGAAATGAAAACTAGTATTACAAACGATCTTCTCTTGACATTGTAACAATAGCAATAGCAACTATCATTTACTGACAGTTTCCCATGTTAGGCAGTTGCTGTGAGCTCCACTGGCATCATCTCATTTAATCTTCACCATGACCCTATAATGGTAAGTAATATTTCTATCTCCTCTTGTAAATGAGGAGGACTGAAGCTTAGGAAGCTTGCTTCAAGCCATACAGCTAGTAAGTTGCAAAGCCAGGAATAAAAGTGACCCTCTGGACTTCAGAGTAGGAATTTTCAACCATGGTGCAATATTACCCCATCTAGGTAAAAGAGACCTGTACTTTGAATCCTTCCTCTGGGCTATGGCCAGAAACTATGATTGATTCATAAAATAATAAATAAGCACTTATCTGAACTGTGGTATAGATTCACATCATTCATAAATCCTAAATAGTTAGAATTCATTCATCTCACAAAAGTCATCTTCCTGGTACAGGCGGCGCCAAGATGGCCGAGAGGAGGCAACTCTGGAATGCAGCTCCCAGAAAATGAGATGCAGAGGGCTAGAGGACTTCATGATTCCAAGTGAGGTGCTGGGTTCATTTCAGGGGGACTGGGAAGACTCTGAAAATAGCCCAGGGAAGGAGCCAAAGCAGGGTGTGGGAGAACGAACCAAGACAGGGTGGAGTGCGTCCCTACCTGGAAGGAGCAGCCGGTGCACATGGTCAGGGGACTTCATCCCCTTGGTGTTCCAATTTGGATCCTGTGCTTACCTCATCCCTCCTGCATCGCCTACTAGAGCCCTGCCAGACTGAGGGGCGCAGTGGGTTGTCGATGCAAATCTGAGTGCTGGCTCCCGCCCAGTGCTGTAAGTTGTCAGCCAGACCTGGGTGGAAGTTTGGACTAATGCAGGCAGGACAGAACAACCTGTCCCACAGAAAGAGGCAGAGTTGAGAGCAGGGAAACAGGTTATAAGGCCTGGCAGGCCCAACCCCCAACAAAACTCAAACTGAAGCACATGTGCCAGAGAGCTTGGCAGTGAATACACCAGTTTGACCCCAACCAGGAAGATCGAACTCAGGGAAGGAGAGATGCCATTGGGAAGACGGGGCCAATTTCACCTGCAAACAAGCCCCAGGGGAAGACCACCCACCCAGCAACCTGACTGAATCCCAGGCAGCCCAGCAGTGCCTCTACAGGCCAAAAATGATATAGCTCCAACCACAACGGAAAGGACGTCCACTCAGAGATTTCTCCCAAAATCATCAACTTCGAAAATCAAGGGGAGATAAATCCACGAAGATGGGAAAAAACCAGTGCAAAAAGGATGAAACCATCAAAGACCAGAACACCTCATCCCCTCCCAGGGACCACAACTCCTCACCATCAAGGGAACAAAACAAGACAGAGAAAGAGTTTGACGAATTGACAGAAGCAGGCTTCAGAAGGTGGATAATAACAAACTTCTCTGAGTTAAAAGACCATGTTCTAACCCAATGCAAAGAAACTAAGAACTTTGGGCCAGGTGCGGTGGCTCATGCCTGTAATCCCAGCACTTTGGGAGGCCGAGGCGGGTGGATCACGAGGTCAGGAGATTGAGACCATCTTGGTCAACATGGTGAAACCCCGTCTCTACTAAAAATACAAAAAATTAGCTGGGCATGGTGGCACGTGCCTGTAATCCCAGCTACTCGGGAGGCTGAGGCAGGAGAATTGCCTGAACCCAGGAGGCGGAGGTTGCGGTGAGCCGAGATCGCGCCATTGCACTCCAGCCTGGGTAACAAGAGCGAAACTCCATCTCAAAAAAAAAAAAAGAAACTAAGAACTTTGAAAAAAGGTTAGACAAAATGCTAACTAGAATAACCAGCTTAGAGAAGAACATAAATGACTTGATGGAGCTGAAAAACACAGCCTGAGAACTTCATGAGGCATTCACAAGTTTCAACAGCCGAATCGATCAAGCAGAAGAAAGGATATCAGAGATGGAAGAACAAATCAATGAAATAAAATGAGAAGGCAAGATTAGAGAAAAAAGAGTGAAAAGAAACGAAGAAAACCTCCAAGAACTATGGGATGTGAAAAGACCTAATCTACGCTTGATTAGCATACCTGAATGTGACAGGGAGAATGAATCCAAGCTGGAAAACACTCTTCAGGACATTATCCAAGAGAACTTCCTCAGCCTAACAAGGCAGGCTAACATTCAAATCCAGGAAATACAGAGAACACCACAAAGATATTCCTTAAGAAGAGCAGCCCCACAGCACATTATCATCAGATTCACCAGCGTGGAAATGAAGGAAAAAATCCTAAGGGCAGCCAGAGAGATAGGTCGAGTCACCCACAAAGGCAAGACTGTCAGACTCACGCAGATCTCTTGGAAGAAACTCTACAAGTTAGAAGTGAGTGGGGGCCAATATTCAACATCCTTAAAGAAAAGAACTTTCAACCTGGAATTGCGTATCTGGCCAGACTAAGCTTCATAAGTGAAGGAGAAATAAAAATCCTTTATGGACAAGCAATTGCTGAGAGTTTTCATCACTATAAGACCTGCCTTACAAAAACTACTGAAGGAAGTACTAAATATGGAAAGAAACAACCAGTTCCAGCCACTGCAAAAATGTACCAAATGGTAAAGAACAATGATGCAGTGAAGAAAACCAGATCAATTAATGGGCAAAACAACCAGCCAGTAACAAAATGGCAGGATCAAATTCAAACACAACAATACGAACATTGAATGTAAATGGCCTAAATGGCCTAAATGCCCCAATCAAAAGACACAGACTGGCAAACTGGATAAAAAGTCATACGTAGTGGAGTGCTGTATTCAGGACACCCATCTCACATGCAAAGACTCACATAGGCTCAAAATTAAGGGATGGAAGAAGATCTACCAAGCAAATGGAGAGCAAAATTAAAAAAAAAGCAGGGGTAGCAATCCTAGTATCTGATAAAACAGACTTTAAACCAACAAAGATCAAAAGAGACAAAGAAAGGCATTACATAATGGTAAAAGGATCAATGCAACAAGAAGAGCTAACTACCCTAAATATATATGCACCCAATGCAGGAGCACACAGATACATAAAGCAAGTTCTTAACAACCTACAAAGAGATTTAGACTCACACACAATAATACTGGGAGACTTTAACACTCCACTGACAATATTGGACAGATCAACGAGACGGAAAGTCAATAAGGATATCCAGAACTTGAATGCAGATCTGGACCAAGCAGACCTAATAGACATTTATAGAACACTCCACCCCAAAACCACAGAATACACATTCTTCTGAGCACCACATCACACTTACTCTAAAACTGACCACATAATTGGAAGTAAATCACTCCTCAACAAATGCAAAAGAACGGAAATCCTTAACAAACAGTCTCTCAGACCACAGCGCAATCAAATTAGAACTCAGGTTTAAGAAAAGCACTCAAAACTGCACAACCACATGGAAACTGAACAACTTGCTCCTGAATGATGAATGGATAAGCAATGCAATGAAGGCAGAAATAAAAATGTTCTTAGAAACCAATGAGAATGAAGACACAATGTACCAGAATGTATGGGACACATTTAAAGCCATGTCTAGAGGGAAATTTAAAGCAATAAATGCCCACATGAGAAACAATGAAAGATCTAAAATTGACACCCTCTCATCAAAATTGAAAGAGCTCGAGGAGCAAGATCAAAAAATCTCAAAAGCAAGCAGAAGATAGGAAATAGCTAAGATCAGAGCAGAACTGAGAGATACAGAGACACAAAAAACTCTTCAAAAAATCAGTAAATCCAGGAGCTGGTTTTTTGAGAAGATCAACGAAATAGACAGACTGTTAGTGAGACTAATAAAAATGGAAAGAGAGAAGAATCAAATAGATGCAATAAAAAATGATAAAGAAGTCACCACTGATTCCTCAGAAATACAAACTACTATCAGAGATTACTATAAACAGCTCTTTGCATAGAAACCAGTAAATCTGGAAGAAATGGATAAATTCCTGGAGACTTGCACACTCCCAAGACTAAGCCAGGAAGAAGTTGAAACCCTGAATAGACCAATAACAAGGTTTGAAGTTGAGGCAGCAACTGATAACCTACCAACCAAAAAAAGTCCAGGTCCAGATGGGTTTACAGTTGAATTCTGCCAGAGGTACAAAGAGGAGCTGGTACCATTCCTATTGAAACTATTCCAAACAATACAAAAAAAGGGAATCCTCCCTAACTCTTTCTATGAGGCCAATATCATCCTGATACCAAGACCTGGCAGAGACTCAACAGAAAAAGAAAATGTCAGGCCAATATCCATGATGAACATAGATGCAAAAATCTTCAACAAAATACTGGCAAACTGAATCCAACAGCACAGCAAAAAGCTTATCCACCACGATCAAGTAGGTTTCACCCTGGGGATGCAAGGCTGGTTCAACATATGCAAATCTGTAAACATAATTCACCACATAAACAGAACCAAAGACAAAAACCACATGATTATCTCAATAGATGCAGAGAAGGCCTTTGACAAAATTCAACAATGCTTTATGCTAAAAACTCTCAATAACCTAGGTATGGATGGAATGTATCTCAAAACAATAAAGGCTATTTATGACAAACCCACAGCCAATATCATACTAAATGGGCAAAAACTAGAAGCATTCCCTTTAAAAACTGGCACTAGAGAGGATGCCCTCTCTCACCACTTCTATTCAATATAGTATTGGAAGTTCTAGCCAGAGTAATTAGGCAAGAAAAAAAAATAAAGGGCATTCAATTAGGAAAAGAAGAAGTCAAATTGTCCCTATTTGCAGATGACATGATCATATTAGAAGACCCCATCATCTCAGCCCAAAACCTCCTTAAGCCTGTAAACAACTTCCGCAAAGTCTCAGTATACAAAATCAATGTGCAGAAATCACAAGCATTCCTATACACCAACAACACACAGAGAGCCAAATCATGAGCAAACTGCCATTTACAATGGCTGCAAAGAGAATAAAATACATAGGAAAACAGCTAACAAAGGATGCAAAAGATCTCTTCAAGGAAATAAACAAACCACTTCTCAGGAAATAGGAGAGGACACAAACAGATGGAAAAACATTCCATGCTCATGGTTAGGAAGAATCAATATTGTGAAAATGAACATACTGACCAAAGTAATTTGTAGGTTCAATGCTATCCCCTACAAATAGGGATAGCATTGGGACTTAAGGGTCCCAGAACAGGATGGGACTTAAGAAAGCAGGAAAGTGGCCATAGTCACCCACTCTCCATCTAAGAGACAGAGAGCATGCAGACATTTGGGAATTTTGTGAATCACCTAGAACACCCCCCATTAAGGAGGTTCAGATGTTCTTCACAGAACTGGAAAAAAAACACTTTAAACTTTATATGGAACCAAAAGAGAGCCCACATAGCCAAGACAATCCTAAGCAAAAAGAACAAAGCTGAAGGCATCATGCTACCTGACTTCAAACTATACTGCAAGGCTTCAGTAATCAAAACAGCATGGTACTGGTATCAAAACAGAGATATAGACCAATGGAACAGAACAGAGGCCTCGGAAACAATGCCACACATCTACAACTATCTGATCTTTGACAAACCTGACAAAAACAAGCAATGGGGAAAGGATTCCCTGTTTATTAAATGGTGTTGGGAAAACTGGCTAGCCATATGCAGGAAGCTGAAACTGGACCCCTTCCTGATACCTTATACAAAAATTAACTCCAGATGGATTAAAAATGTAAACATATGACCTAACACCATAAAAACCCTAGAGGCAAAACCTAGGCAACACCATCCAGGACATAGGCACAGGCAAGGACTTCATGACTAAAACACCAAAAGCAATGGCAACAAAAGCCAAAGTAGACAAATGGTATCTAATTAAACTTAAGAGCTTCTGCACAGCAATAGAAATAATCATTAGAGTGAACCAGCAACCAACAGAATGGGAAAAAAGTTTTGCAATCTACCCACCTGACAAAGGGCTAATACCCAGAATCTACAAAGAATTAAAACAGATTTTCAAGAAAAAAATAAACAAATCCATTCAAAAGTGGGTAAAGGATACAAACAGATGCTTTTCAAAGAAGACATATATGCAGCCAACAAACATATGAAAAAATGCTCATCATCACTGGTCATCAGAGAAATGCAAATCAAAACTACATTGAGATACCATCTCACACCAGTTAGAATGGCGATCATTAAAAAATCTGGAGACAACAGATGCTACAGAGGATGTGGAGAAAAAGGAACACTTTTATAGTCTTGGTGGGAGTGTAAATTAGTTCAACCATTGTGGAAGACAGTGTGGTGATTACTCAAGGATCTAGAAATAGAAGTTCCATTTGACCCAGCAATCCCATTACTGGGTATATACTCAAAGGATTATAAATCACTCTATTATAAAGACATGTGCAGACATATGTTTGTTGTAGCACTGTTTACAATAGCAAAGACCTGGAACCAACCCAAATGCCCATCAGTGATAGACTGGACAAGGAAAATGTGGCACATATACACCATGAAATACTATGTAGCCATAAAAAATGATGAGTTCGTGTCCTTTGTAGAGGCACAGACGAATCTAGAAACAACTATTCTCAGCAAACTGACACAAGAACAGAAAAGAAGATCACAGGGAGGAGTCTGAGGTCCAGGAATCTGCCTTTTTCAAGAGTGCTCCTATTTGGACCACATTTGCAGACAGTACTTTGAACAGCATGGTAAATCAGAAAAAAAGTTAGAGTTAAGATATGATTTTAAGTCCCATTCATGTGTTAATTCAAAATATAATTCAAATCCCATTCATGTATAATTTTAAATCCCATTCATGTATAATTCAAAAAAAGTATTTTTGAGAGCTAGACACTATGCTGGATGCTGCAGAGATAGCAAGAGAGGGTTCATATTACTGCCTTCAAGAGCTTTGTAGTGGGGTGGGGGAGAGGCAGGTGAGTAGGCAGGTGTGATTCAGTGGACATGTGCTATGCGAAGGGATGGGAGGGTATTCTGGGGAACCTAGGGAAGGGAGTCCCTAACATCACCTGGGAGGTAGAAAGGTTTCCCAAGAAAGAGAAGATGAGACTGAAACCTGATGGAGGAGTTCACTTGGAGAACAGCTCAGTGGACCAGTGGGGTGCATGCGGGCATGGCTGCTGAGGTAAGTGGCAGGTAAATTGCAGGACAGGGAGCTCACCTGGGCCCTAAGACTCAAGGAGGAGGACTTGGAAGGAGGCATCTCTGAAGGGAGTGAACCTCCTTAATGGGGAGTGTTCTAGGTGATTCACAAAATTCCCAAATGTCTGCATGCTCTCTGTCTCTTAGATGGAGAGTGGGTGACTATGGCCACTTTCCTGCTTTCTTAAGTCCCATCCTGAAGTTTGAGCATAAAATTTTCCCCTGTGTAATTTTAATGAAATTGCAAAGATCAGAAATGGGTCAAGCATGATATGTAAAGGGCTCAGCAAGCACTAAAGCAATAAAGTCGAGACGGTGGGTGATAGCACAGAATTTCCTAAGTATTAAATTAATTTAGGGCTTTTATGTGAAACCCCTCAAAGGTCCTGATAATAAATTCTCATTCTCTTTTCCATAGCCACTCCTCCTTTCCCATCCAAAACTTATCTGGACTTCAAAGTCTCCCTGCACCCCCAGAGGAGCTCTTTGGCCCTTAGCAGGGTTGTGAGGGTGGGAACTGGCTGATTTAGAGCCCTATCCACTTCCCCTTCACAATGAGGCCGCCTGTTAACTTGGGTCACTGTCCTCTGGATGAAGGTGCATTTTTAAAATACTCTGAGCCAATGACTCTAGGCACTTTGGTCTCTTGTTAATATAGAATAATAAATTTCTGAATTCAGCAAAGACAAATAGCCCTTCGTGAGTTATTAATACTTCATAAAACAAATACTCCAGGTTTTGTTTAGTTTCTGGCTTTCCCTTGCTCTCTACCCTTGTATTGTTCTATCTTTCTGCCAATTTTCTATTCTCTTCCTACATCTATCTTTTCTCAGGCTCCCTTCATAGTACTAAGTTTGGTTTTAATTGTGAAAATGTTGTTATAAATATACAGTTTTCTAATCTACTTTGAAACCTCTTAGAATTTGTAAGTGGGATTTTTTTAAAGGGTTGTTTTTGTGCAACTGTGCAGTCTTGCTTTAAAGGTTTCTTTCACCATTAATTTAAAGAGGATTTTGTAACATGTATTTTTTCTTAACTAAGACCATTTTTATCTATTTGCTTTATCTTTTTCATTCTTCATTCCTCCCTGTGCTATTTTTCCACGTCTCTATCTCATTTTCCAGTGTGATATCTCATTTTTCTAGTGAAATCCCCCCTCCTCTTCCCCTCTCCTGTTTTTCTTCATTTTCTCTTCTTTCTCTCTGGTGTTGATTTTCTCATTGAAAGCTTCAATATTACAAGAGAAGAAAAAAAGGATTCTCATACTTCATTGGAAGCCCCACCAGGTCAGCTGTGGCTAGAACCAATAAGGGTTTCTGTGAAGGTTTTGAAAATTCATTTAATACATTATCTTTAAAGCTTACAATAAAAAAAGGACAAGCCGAAATTCTTAACACACACGTATACAAATTTCTTGTGCAAATGAACTGTTCCATTATATAACTAGCTTCGGTTTCATATACATCACTTTTCTCATACAACTCAAATTCTCTGTAAATATGGGTTCAAGAACACATGCTAACTTTGAACACCAATCTTCTTTCTCGAAACACATGCAGCCTACAAGTCATAGCACTTGCTCTTTTAAGCGGGCATCACTAGCACCTTCCTGCCACTTCTTAACTCCCTGTGTTTTATAGTCTTCCAGGGAGAAAGGAGCCTGACTGCTTAAGCACCCCTCCAGGCAGGATGGACAGCGGCTCCAAATATCTAACAGATGTCGTGCTGTACCTCAGGATGAATCTATTATTGATTCGGAACTCTTGCTCGGGTAACTTGCCAGGTTTCCTTTCACACTTGTGATGAGGAAATGGATTGAACATCAGTAAGGGGACAAGACAATAACAATAAACAGACATGGTTTAGAGCAAGGCAGCAATAACAAAAACGATCCCTGGTCCCCTGACAGTCGCTCTCCTTCCAGTGCCAGGTTGCAAATCCCGTGGTTTCCTTCTCCCTGAGCTCGCACACATTCAGATACGGAATCTGAAAGCGTGCCCAATTTGAGTTCTTGTTCAGGAAATATTTGGATAAGAGAGACAGGACTAAAGAAATTCAGAGTCATCTTGGAGGAAGTTATCTAAAGAGATGGGTGTGTTAGGCCTGGAAAGCGAAAAGGACAACTTAATTCTCTGTTCCTGTCTAATCAGAATCACTTGCAGCCTCAAAAGCGATCCTGATTGCAGTGGACGCCAAAGGCATATTTTCCATGTTCAAAGCAGAATCCATCATATTCTCCCCCTCCTTCCAAGCCTGCAGTCTCTCATCCAATTTACCTAATACATCACTGTCATGTTCATTTTTCTAAAGCTCTTTCCTCTCAATTGCCTTAGATATTTTCAGGAAGTTGGTGTGATAAAAATATATGAATTAGTTTATCCAACTGTTATGTAATGAGTGCCCGCATTAAGGCTACAGGGAGCAATAAGAAATGGTACTGCCCAGTGTAGCCGGAAGATGGTAATGTAAACAAACACACACAAAAGTGACAAGTGGAGTCAGAGCTTTCACATGGAGCTATGAAGAAGAAGAGAAGATACTAACTCAACGAAGGGAGGGGCCACGGCTAGGGATTATCAGGGAAGGCTTCATGGAGGAGGTAACATTTGAGCTGAATTTTCAAGGGTGAATATTTTTTCCAGGCAGACAAGGAGACTACTCACACATGGGTGTGGGGCTGTGAGAAATCATGGCATTTAATACAACAGTGAGGAATTCCAGGTCAAAGTGCAGGGGCCACAAGGCATGTGTGTTTGAGGTAGGCAGATAGGTAAAATTTTAAAGGTAGGTACTTGGTAGGCAGATAGGTAAAATTTTAAAGATGACAAACCTGATATACCATACTGAGGCCTTGAACATTTTTCTGTGGGACAGAGAGACCTATTGATGGATTTTTTAAGCTACAGAGCCATGCACTCATATTTCTAATGAAGACTCATGTTTTGTAGGTTGGGAAGGAGACAACGAGCCAGGGGGCTGTGCTGTTCAGTGGCGGCACTGACATGGGGTCCTAGGGAAAAAGGCTCTAGTGAGAGTCCAAGGGGGGATTGATAGGGACTGGGGAGAAATTCCAAGGTAAAGGTTGAATAATGATAAAAAAAAATTAATGTAGGCCACTAACTTGCTTAAAAACAAAAGCAAACCTTCAGTGGTTTCCATGACTTACCAAATTAAGCTAAAAATAGCCTGATATTCAACACCCTTAAGAATTTGGGTCCAATCCATCTTTCCAATTCCATTTCTCAATATTCCTCTGCTGGGAGAAGAAGTAGAGGAATGCTCATTGCTTTCTCTGTGTTTTCCTGATTCCCTGTCATTGGTCAGACTCTTCACTCTGCCGTGACAATCCTTCCAACCCTTCTGGTCCAAAGCCTCCCAGGGGCCCACCAACCCACACTCCTCTATCATCTCTCTGACTGAATAGAGTCTCTCCCTTTTTGGAGATTCCATAGGAACATGAGTTTATCTCCCTTATTTTACATATTTCTTTGGTGGTTTGTATTTTCTTAATAGTCTTCTCTCCCTTCCACTTGCATTTATCAACTAAGATGTAATTTTAGTGAGGACTGGGATTCCCTTATTCGTATTTTTACCCCCTTGCAAGCCTCACCCCTAGAACTTTGTATAAAACACTTATATTTGTGGCTCACATCTGTAATTCCAACACTTTAGGAGGCTGAGGCAGGTGGATCATGAGGTCAGGAGTTCAAGACCAGCCTGGTCAACATGGTGAAACCCCGTCTCTACTAAAAATACAAAAATTAGCCTGGCATGGTGGTGGGTGCCTGTAATCCCAGCTACTTAGGAGGCTGAGGCACAGAATTACTTGAACCCAGGAGACAGAGGTTTCAGTGAGCAGAGATCTCACCACTGCACTCCAGCGTGGGTGACAGAGTAAGACTCCGTCTCAAAAAAAAAAAACCAACACTTTTTTTTTTCAAATTTAAGATTTTTACTACCGCTGAATTTCCTTTCATGAAGTAAAGTGGAGTATTAGAACATTTAGGCAGATAATTCAAATCAAAGTATCTATTTGGCCACGATACTGGGCCATTGCTAAATGAAATCTCATGACAGTATTAACTTAGACAAGATTCACTAATTGAGTAAAGAAAAACAGATATAAAGTTTTACACCCCCAAATATATTTATCAATAAATCCTGGTTACGCTTGGCACATCACAAAGAGACCAATGGATTGTAAAGATATTATTGATAAGATTCTATAAGCTCATATCCTGCTATTAATTTTTTATACCAAATTTTTATTGGCTTTAATGAGAGTTCCAATGTTTTTTCAAAATATAACCCCATAGAAGAAGTTGTAAATAAATGTGTTTTCAGTTCTATAGTGAGGTATATGGGGGTTCAAGTGTAGAAAATTGCTTTGGGACGTATTTATGGACCATATGTCTTTATTCATCTAGGGATATTTGAGTAAAGACTCCCCTCGAAGACCACAAACATGAAACAGGACATGAGTATTTGCATCATTACTATTTTGTTTCAAAATATGATTATTATTATATTTATATGGTGTTTCTTTGAGTGGCAATGAGCACACTTCATTAAAATCTTTGAAAAATTGTTTCATCTCTACATGGTTCTCAACAATCAAATGTTATCACTATTTAACTGATGTGGAGCCAAAGCACAAAGAGGTGAAGCTAATTCCTGGAGAGAACTTGAGATAACCTTGGGAGTCTGTAAAGATTTTAGTACAGCCTTCAAAGCTCAGTTCTATCCTACTTCCTCCCGATACCATTGCTTGGCCATTCTGAGTCAGAGTGATTCTCCGGAGTCATTGTTGCATCAGGCATTGCCCTTGTGCCACGCTCTGCTTTGTGTGTGTTGGTCTTGTCTGCCCATTTAGACTTCAAGTTCCTTTAGGGACATGAAAACTCATATTATTAGCTCATTGATTACAATAATTTCTAAAATTACCCCTTGAAATAAAATATGCTAAGCATCTGGTTTATCCTTTCTAGAAACATCTGCTCTAACATTTATTGAGTACTTGGTATGTGCCAGGTACCAGGGGCAGAGAAAAGAATAACCCTTTGCAGTACCTTCCCCAGATCCATGAGTGAGACAGGACAGTTACCACAGCTGAAGTCTGCTGAGAAAGGTACTTTTACAGAGAAAAAGACAGGGTATCTTGGTTCACAGAGAAGGGACTGCTAACAAGTTAGCCACTTACAATCAATAGAACAGAGGCTCAGGAAAGAAAAATAACTTGCTCAGTATAATGGCTCAGGTTGCAGGAATCAAACCCCAAGTCCACAAGTCCACAGCCCTGGTTTCCTTTTCTACATCTATTTGTTATCCCGCTTGAACACCTAACTGTGTCTTACTTGTGGGTTTACTCCTTCGCAGCTTTAAAACAGTTGGATACATAGAAAACAGTTGTTTTACTGAGTTAATGAGTGGAGGTATTGTAATGTTTTTTACTGCATTTCATGCCAAATATTAAGGTAGTGCTAAATGGCTAACTAAAGCATACGTATGTTTTCAAAAAGAGGTCGAAGGAAGATTAGGGCAGCCTACTGTTCTATTTCCCTTTTGCCATTGAAATGGAAAAAATAAAAATAAAAACAAGGCCACTTTTTAACCCACATGGCTAGAAATGGGGCAGAACTGGGTCTGGCAATGAGTGATGGGCAGAGGCTGTTGCAAAGTGAGTGAGTGGACGTTGAAGGCGCAGGCTTGGTTGCTTATACCTTCTGTCTAATACAGCTGTTTGTATGGGTTTCAGAGAGGCAAGGTTCAAGTGCAGGATGGATTTGTGATATAAACACCCCATTCTTTATGCCCATTCCTCCATCATTAACCTGCCTACTCAGTCCTCAAAATGAAAAGCCCGGCATCTTCCATCTGCTCCACGTTATTTATGATGATGTCTCTAATTATGTCCAATTGAGTTGCTGTCGATGATTAAAGGTAATAAGTAATAATAACGTGGCCTCATCATTACCACCATTATTATTAGCTCATTGATTGCAATAATTTCTAAAATTACCCCTTGGAATAAAATATGTTAAGCACCTGGTTTATCCTTTTTAGGAACATCTGCTCTAAATGTGTGATAGCATGGGACCGAACGTGTCTTGCTCCAAAAGGGAAGCAAACAGTGTTGACATTGGGAGTCTTGTCTGTGCTGGTATGGATATATTGGGAGATTATGAGAGGAGGAAGTAATGATCATGCTCAAGTTCAATGATGGAATTTCAGAGCTGTTTAAAAAAAGGGAAGAAAAACAAACGCACGTACACAACCTGGCATATTCTGTGGCTACTGCAATCTTTGTTCCTTCTTTGAAAAGATTCTCACATTCAGTGTGGTCCTGATCTTTGCCATAATGGTGCTTCCCCTGATCTGTATAACCAGGATATTAAGTAAGTGGTAATTGGGAGGAATAGGTAACCAGAGACATTACAGAGTTACATGTGGTGAGGAGAGCAGTGATCTATAGGAAATCCTTTGAGAAGATCCACTCCTTAACACCACGTTCCTGCTGCGGTTCTGGAAATTTCATGACTGACCTTTCATTGTTTTTGGGTAAGTGGTCTTCTCAAGACTCCTCTTTGGGAGTGAGAGTCCACCATCGGGGATTGCACTGCACGTTTCTAATGCCTTGGCTTACTTTCCTTTATTACATGCTTACCTCTTTATGGGGATGGCAGTCACTGTGGAGACAGACACTGCATGTTCTTAGTGGTAAGAGATACTAGAGAAACAGCTCTGAGAATAGTATTTAAAATAGTGGCTACCATTTTGGTCAGTGAAAGGATAGAACATTTCCCTCATCACAGAAAGTACTATTTTAGAGAGTGAAGATAGACCTTTAGAAATATATATATATATATATTTTTTTTTTTTTTTTTTTTTTTTGAGATGGAGTTTCACTGTTGTTACCCAGACTGGAGTGCAATGGCATGATCTCGGCTCACCGCAACCTCCGCCTTCTGGGTTCAAGCAATTCTCCTGCCACAGCCTCTCAAGTAGTTGGGACTACAGGCACGTACCACCATGCCCAGCTAATTTTTGTATTTTTAGTAAAGATGGGGTTTCACCTTGTTGACCAGGATGGTCTTGATCTCTTGACCTCGTGATCCACCCGCCTCGGCCTCCCGAAGTGCTGGGATTACAGGCGTGAGCCACCACGCCCAGCCTTGAAATATTTATTAAGTAAGGATTGGATGTGATGAACTTTTGCTGGGTACTATGAGCTTATTTGCCATAGGCACCTCTCAAAAATTGGAGTGACTGAATCACATATAATCTATCCTGGCTCTGAAGAACTAAGACACTTAAAAAATATAAGATACAAAAGCAAGATCTAAGGCCGAATATGGTGGCTCATGTTTGTCATTGGGAACACTTTGGGAGGATAAAATGGGCCTCTGGGGGGTCCTAGACTCCTTGCCATGGTACCTCTAGTTTTTCAGGGACTTTGCATATAAACCTTTTGATTGAATTCTCTGAGCACACCTGCAGCGAGCCATATTCAAGCCACTGTACGCTAGCCTGGGCAAGAGTATGACCTTGTCTCAAAGCAACAGCAACTACTAGGATCTATGTCTCTATGTTATCAATATATAAAATCAATGAATGTTTAAAAATGAATTACTCTGTTATTTGTTGTCTCATATATTACTCACAATAATTCTGAAAGTGTGGATTATGCCCATTTTATAAATGAATAAATAGGCCCTGTGAGGCTAGATAACTTATCCAAGGCCACAGAGACCACCTAGCTTGCCACATAAGTGGTAGACCCAGACTGGCCTTTAGAATCCTATTTCAATGACTTTTCCAAAATATCTTACATAAATACACAGGTGGACATATATGCATATTTACTCTTTCTGAATAGAATGTTATGCCCCAATGGAACTCAGTTGTATCATAATCAAACTAACTGAAAATTATATCTGGGAAATGAAGATAAAAATCTGTGATGTAAAAACTTTTCAGTTATTTTTCTGATCTCTTACACTAGGTCAAAAAATGCAAAACATTTTTAAAATTGATATTATGGTGACTTATAAATATTCAATGAGACGAACACAAAATAGATTTTCTAATTGTGTAAGTTTGTCACATTATGAAATCACATTGGTGGAAGTTTTATTTCCTTTCTAACTTGAAATCTTTACTTCTTCTCTCTGCTTTGACCAGGTCATCAGTTACCTACAGTCGAGTATGGATTTGGACTGCTCTGCCTAGGTCAGGGTGGCTCCCAGATCCCTTGCCATGGTGCCTCTGGTTTTTCAAGGACTTTGCACATAAACCTTCTGATTGAATTCACAGAAACTAAGGAATATATATGTCACTGGTATATAAGTACTTGTGGAACTTCTATGTGGCTCCAGGGGTATGATTTGGCCCTGGCATCCACTCCCTTTAATACTTTCAAGGTCCCCAAAGGATGTCATATTTCAGGAAAGAGTTCTAGTCACATTGTATCATTAACTTTATGGAGTGTTGTGGAATAACATTTAGTTTGATTCTGATAGAATAAAGGTGCAAATCCACATGCATAATTTAAAATAAAAATCCCTTCTCTGGTACCATATAAATACATGCCAGGTGTGAAAGGAGAACTGAAATAGTCTCTGAGGATGCTATTGCAAAGGAGGCCAAGCTTTCTCCATCAACTACTTTTAGCCCCTGGGGAATGCATGTGAGTTACTTCCACTATCACATCTGATGCTACTTCTGGATATTTTTCAGGGATCCCTTTGACACTCCCTACCCTCTCTTTCTCTGCATTAAGTAAAAATCAAAAGTGAATTTCTGGAGGTTCAACCTGGAATACCTTGCCTCCTTTATTGGGCTATGAACCAGAATGAGGTAAGATAGTTTAAAAAGTTATTTATTAGATTCTAGACTACATTGGTGTATGGGCATCATTTTTTTTTTTAATTTGGAGAAGAGTTTAAGCCTCAGCTAACTAGCCAAATGCTAAAAAACTTACCCCTGCAAAAGAAGGCTGCTAGAACTGAAAAAACAAATTGAGTAAAGTTGCAGGATAGATACAAAATCAACATAAAAAAGGAATAGTGTTTCTATCCAGTAACAAAAACCAAATTCCAAAAAGGAAATTTAAAACAATCTCATTTAAAATAGCCTTAAAGAAACCTTAGATATAAATCTAACCAAGGAGGTGAAAGATCTGTACACTGAAAACTAGGAAGCACCAAGAAAAAAAATTAGGGACAAATAAATGAAAATGTATCCCATGTTCATAAATTGGAAGAAATAATATTGTTAAAATGTCCATACTACCAAAATATATCTAAAGATTCAATGCAATCTCTATCAAAATTCCAATGATATTTTCTCACAGAAATACAAAAACAATGCATAAATTCATTTAGAACGACACACACACACACACACACACACACACACACACACACACACACACACAGAATAGCCAAAGCAATCTTAAGTAAGAAGGACAAAACTAGAGGCCTCACACTTCTTGATTTCAATAGCTTTTACAAAGCTATAGTAGTCAAACCAGTATGGCACTTACATAGAAATAGACACATAAACCAATGGAACAGAATAGAAGGTCCAGAAATAAACCCACACATATATGGTCAACTAATTTTTGACCAAGGCATCAAGAATGCACAAGGAGAAAAGAATAGTCTCTTCAATAAATGGTGTTGAGAAAATTGGTTATCCTTAGGAAAACAAATGAAATTGCACCCTATCTTATACCATACACAAAAATCAACTCAACATTGATTAAAGATTTAAACCTAAAACCTGAAATCGTAAAACTTTCAGAAGAAAACACAGGGAAAGAAATCTGACATTGGTTCTGGCAATAATGTTTTCAATATGATGCTAAAAGCACAGGCAACAGAAGCAAAAAATAAACAAGTAGAATTACATCAAGTTAAACAGCTTCTTCATAGCAAAGGAAACAATCAACAAAATGCAGAATCAATCTGTGGAAAGGTAGAAAATATTTGCAAACCATGCACCTGATAATGGGTCAATAACTAAAGTATACAATGAACTTACATAACTAAAGAGCAAAAATAAAATAATTCAATTAAAAATAGGCAAAGAATCTTAATAGACATTTCTCAAAAGAAGACATGGAAATGACCAACAGGTGTGTGAAGAGGGGCTCAACATTACTAATCATTAGGGACGTGCATATCAAAACCACAATGAGATGTCACCTTACACCTTTAGTATGGCTAATATATATATTTAAAACAAGTGCTGGTGACAATGTGGAAAAAGGGGAATCCTTGTACACTGTTGGTGGGAATGTAAATTTTTATAGCTATTATGGAAAACAGTATGGAGGTTCTTTAAAAATTAAAACTACCATGTGATTTAGAAATCTTACTTCTGAATATAGATCCAAAGAAATTGAAATCAGTATCTTGAAGAAATACCTGTGCTTCCATGTTCCTTGCAGTATTATTCAGAATAGCCAAGATATAGAGACATGTAAGTTTTCTGTGGTTGCTGAATGAATAAACAATTGTGTTTTGTACATACATATAATACACACACACGAATGTCATTCGGCCTTCAAAAAGGAGATCATGCCATTTGCAATAACATGGATGATCTAGAGGGTGTCACTGTAATTGAATTAAGCCAGTCACTAAAAGACGAATGCTGTATAACCTCATTTACATGTGGAATCTTAAATAGTCCAACTCATAGAAGCAGAGAGTAGAATGATGATTGCCAGGGATGAGATAGGGAGAAAGGGGGAGGTGTTGATTAAAGGGTACGACCTTTCAGTAATGCAAGATGAAGAACTTCTGGAGATCTATACAGCATATACAATATCGTAGGCTTAACATTTGCTAAGAGAACAGATCTTATATTAATTGTTCTTATCACAAATATAAGTAAATAACAACAACAATAATAATAAATGGAGTGGAAGGAAACTTTGGAAGGTGATGGATACGTTTATGGCCTTGACAGTGTTAATAGATCCATGGATGTATACAAGCCCACACACTCATTTATCAATCTATCTATCTATATCTATAATATGTACAGTATGGGTCAATCATACCTTAGGCAGTTTTTTTAATACTTACTGGTAAGAACTATCTCTGAACTATCATCTAAAACAATGGATGTGTAATTTGGCCAACTTAGAACTGTGTAAATGTATCAGAAAGCATTTATTCCAACATTCATTTCCTTCTATCCTCTGTCGGGCATCTTTGTCTTTGAACTGCTGCCATTTATTTTAGCAGCATGCAAAGGTGGTTCACTGCATACTTGAATCTATCCTCAAGAAAGATAATGGATGAAGTTCTCTTCACCTCCTCCGAACTCCCCCTTCTGAATGCTTTCCTCTTTTAAGGTCTCCACCTTTTTTTTTTTTTTTTTTTTTTTTAACCATACTGTTTTCTCCTTCTCAAAGTCATCCATGTCATAGAGTCAAAGAATATGATGATTTCTCATAGAGGAGAGTTAGGGACTTACTAGGGGCCCTACCCAGGAACATCAGCATTTACAGGAGGAAATCAGATAGGGAAAGACTGTGTTCAAAGGAATGAATGAGGTCAGGGTTTCATTCACTGTAGATCATGCATTTGGGAAAAGCTAGGGGTGAAGCTCTTCACCGATACTGGAAATTTCCTATGAGCTTGGTCATTATTTTCTACACCCTTGCTTAGCTGAGAGGGGAGTGAGGAAATATCTGTGGGGCCTGAGCATCAGTCAAGAGGACCTAGATGAAAAGTCTGGAGCGGAGGAGGCCCACGGCCACAGAGCACTTGGAAGAAGAAGGAAACATGTGGTCCACTGGTGATCTCTGTTTACTCGTCTGTCTGATGTGTTCTGAGAGGAGGATGCAGGCCAGCCAGAGGTCAGCAAGTCAAAACCCTTTGAAGACAGACCCAGCTTCTGAAATGGATCTGGCGTTCCCCTGCTGGCTCCATATCCCACAGTAGTTCGCACACTTCCCAGCCATCACCTTTTGTGTGTGAATGGTCTACAAATTCATTGATAGAAATACAAATGTGCAAAATTACATCTTTTATTTTTCTGGTACTAAACAATTACTCTCTGTTGCTTCATTTTTCCCTAACAAGAACTTTGATCTTTTTATTTCTCAGCAGGCTTAAATTTAAACCCAATTAGTGTTCTTTCCCCCACTCTTCGTCAGCCCAGAGTGTCATCTAAATGTCTTTGGGGTATGCACATTAGGGCAGGAGCTGTCATAGTTGTCCTTGCCCTTCATTGTCTCCTATGGGGTGTATCTAATTTACATCACCACTGACCTCTGTTTCTCCTATTGGTGTTCATGGTCCATCAAGGTCTCAGGTTTGTCCTGCCCATGCTGTTGCTGCTGATGGTGGCTTCTTGTCTGGCCTCTTCTGATCCAGGACCTTCAAGAACATGAGAAATGTTGAATGCTCTTTCACATTCCTTTTCTTCTTAGATATTCCAATTTCCTTTCCTAGTTCATTGCACTGAGGGCAGGACACATATGAGGGCTCTAAACCTCAGCCTACTAAACGGGAGGGACAATGCACTGTTCTCTTCCAAGACTCCATTCCAAACCTAACTGCAGTTTAGATCACCTCCTCTAGCACTGGGCCTAGCTTTACAAGACAGGAAGATGGGAGCAGAGAGTCCCTTCTCTGAGACCCACACAGTGACTGCTAAATATTGGCCCCCTTTCCATCTTAACTTTCCTCTTTCTCCAGCAGATTGAATTTATGTAGGTCTTTTTTTTTTTTTTTAAGAAAGAATCGTCTTCTTCCTAACACTACTATTTATGGTATGAGATTTAGCTTCATATTCCATCTGAGTTGACTCAAAAAAACCTTTTCTCTATCGTAAAAACTTGGCTCTCACAATGAAAGCCTTGGCTCTCATGAGCTCTGCTTTGAGTTTCTAGAGAATATTTTAGAAATAAAAAGTCGAGATTTGATTCTTATATTTTCTGCATTTCTCCTTCCCAAAGCAATAAAAATAGGGTTTTTTTCTTTCTCTTTTTGAGGCTGTGTCTCACTCTATTGCCCAGACTGGAGTGCAATGGTGTGATCTCGGCTCACGGCAATCTCTGCCTACCTGATTCAAGCGATTCTCCTGCCTCAGCCTCCCAAGTAGCCAGGATTGCAGGTACTTGCCACCACACCCAGCTAATTTTTGTAGTTTTAATAGAGACAGGGTTTCACCATGTTGGCCGAGCTGGTCTCGAACTCCTGACCTCAAGTGATCTGCCCACCTTGGCCTCCCAAAGTGCTGGGATTACAGGTGTAAGCCACTGTGCCTGGCTAAAATATCTAGGTTTTTCAGTAATGGTTCCATGAAGAAGCATAGAATTAGTAATAATGCACTGACTACTGCTTCAGAAAACCACCCTGATACACTAGAATTGCCACAATTTTCCTTGCCCATTTTAGCAATGATCAGATTCCTGTGAGAATCAGGGGAAGGTAGATAGAGTCCATTGGGGTAACAAGGAGGCCAAAAGGGGAACATTCCAAAAAATGGAAAGTGAACAGACATCGAAATCTTCTTTATGTTCACCATTAAGAATGCTTGCCAAAGGCATCATAAAAATATAGGAGGCAAACAAAACATGTTGCTGTAAGTTTCAGCTCTACCATTTCATAGCCACATAACATTTGGTAAGAAAACCTTACTGATTTCTTCATCCATGCAATGGACATAAGAATATCTGCCTGGCTTGTTTAGAGTATGTGTCTACATGGAAATCTGAGTAGATATTATATTTAATAAGCTTTGTTCTTCATAGAGAAGAAATAACTGTGCCTAACAATAATTGTGTAATTGTGTGTGTGATCATTAGAAAGACCAGCGTTCTTTAAATGACAAGTGAACCTACTTTCTATTTTAAAGGATAGTTATCGTTTCAAACTTAATAGATCTTTTTCTGTCTCTTCCTCTTTTCCTCCAGGAATAATATAGGCAGGGGCTACTACAATTGTATTTATCTCCAAATCTGACCTAGAAATATAGTCTGTAGTTAAACTTTTGTGTAACTTATTAGTCACTGGACATTGCAGAAGATTGAGTACTTGGTAAATGAGATGTACACTATGGTTTGAAAATTTATCCCCTCCAAAACCTATGTTAAACTTTAATTTACAATGAGAAAGTATTGTGAGGTGGGGCCTTTAAGAGGTGATTGAGCCGTGAAGGCTCTGCCCTCATGGATGGATGAATCCACTGATGGGCTAATGCATTAATGGGTTAATGGACTGATGGGAAAGCAAGAAAATGAAACTGGTGGCTTTATAAGAAGAGAAAGAGAGACCTGAGCTAGCACAGTCAGCCTCCTTGCCATGCAATGCCCTGTGTCACCTTGGGACTCTACAGAGAGTCCCCACCAGCAAGGAGGCTCTCATGAGATATAGCCCTTCAATCATGGACATCTCAGCCTCCATGATTGTGAGAAATACATTTTCTTTTCTACCCAGTCTTAGAATTTCAGTTATAAGCAACAGAAAATGGACTAAGACAAGGCACAGTGGACTGTGGATAGTAAAAATAAAAGGATAAAAATGTGGCCCCTGTTCTTGAAAAATTCCAAGTCCTACTGAGAAGACATTTATTTAATCATTATTTATTTTTTCAATAAATATTTATCAAGCCCCCTCATGTTCCAGGTATTGTTCTAGGTGCTAAGATTACAGCAGAGAACAAATGTTTTTTAAATGAAGCTTTTATTTTTGTGAGACTTGACTCAAATGCACAAAACAGGAGTAAGGTTTTTGAAATATAAATCATTACTAAATCATGTGGTACAGAGGATTAATGCTGTTGGAAGGTACAGGAAAAAAGATGAATGTGAGGGTGTTGGTTGAAAAATATAACTTTCAAGAAATTACATTTTAAGCTGGATCTGAAGTTTAGAAGAAATCTTTCAAATGGAAGGAAGAAATATAAGGAAAAGACTCTAGAGTAGGCGTGGTTTATTTGTAGACATAGAGGAACCTTGCTTGACTTAAACAACATGTATATTTTAGAGAGTATTGGTGAATGCAACTGGAGAAGTACTGGGGAAAACTATGACAACTAAACTGAGAAATTTAGTTTCAATGGAATTGGGAGTAAAGGGCCATGGAAAGTTCTGGGTAGAGTGGTGATCAGATGTTGGGGATATAAGGGTGTGTAATGTAATAAACATTGTCTTTAGAGAATATGGATTTCATGCACTCAAAATTCAGGCCACAGGAAGAAGTACACATTAATTTTCATTTTCAAAGGCCCACACACTCTGAAGAAGATTGTAAATTACACGAATACTTGATTATTTGTATTATCTTGACAAGTCTGCATGAAAAATTATTTCTACTGAAATACAGATTAGTAATTCAATAAAAAAGAATATCTTTGTCTTAGTTTCTAAGTTATCTAGTTACATGGTGCTGTGTACATTCACCTCCATAACATTTACACATGGGATAATGGATGTGGATTTAATGCAATGGTTAATGATTTGTTTACTTGGAGTTACCAAGTCATGTTTCTCTTGAAGGTTGGGGACCAAAAATAGGAGTTTAGACTTTTTAGGAACAATCTCACTGAACACAGAGAGAAAGGGCTTGGAGCATCAATTTAGGAACACTTTTCTTTTTCTTGATCCAGTGACCAAAGGCAGATTGATAAGTAGGCATTATTTTCCAGAGATGCTTAAGAACTTATTATTGAAAAACTAACCAGTCCTCTATTGAGAAGTCAGACCACAGCAGCCGTGTGTTTTATCAGCCTTTGCTTTGTTTTAAGGTGGAGGGTTCCTCACACTCTTAAATTTGGACTTGGTCAGGAATAATGTGGTTCAGGTTTTCCCATAATTGTATGGGAATTCCCTGGGTGAAATGTATGGGTCTGGGAAAGATCAGATCTGACTATGCTCAATAACTTCTGACTTTCCAATTCATCAGAATGCCCAGTGGCCTCACCTCATATATCTCCTCATCAAGCTTGAAGTTGGCAAAGTCTTTCATAGATAAAACGGTGCTTCTCACCACAGGCTGTCAATGAAATCCAAAAGGAATAGAATGTGTGTTTGGTCAATGGAATTGGTAAACAGAGCAGGCTTCTGGGGCATCTGGACATTGTTCATACTGAAATCTCTTATTTGTTCATTTAGAAATGAACAATCAGGAAAGCTCCTACATTTGGGGGATGTTTGTAAAATGAGTTCTTTCAGGTTGAATTTGGCTACGGTCCCATGTGAAGCAGTTGAACATTTTATTCAACAGATTTTGGATAAACCAGGGAAGGTTGGCTCCTCAGATTGTCTGATCTTTGTTGCATTGCCCATTTCTGCAGATTCTGACATCTGGAATGTAAATTAGAACTACGTATTTAATATTTCTGTTTAATGTTTATTATTGGGTTCCCCTGAAGATTGTTATTTGGAATTGGCTACCAAGGGCCTGTTATTGTAATTGACAGAGTTCTCATCCAGCTTTCTGGTTATTCCTTTCTCCCTCAGTACACTAAGAAAGGGGTGGTGAGCTTTTTCAATTTTCACTGAAAAGAGTAAATCAGCAGAGATATATAAGTTGATATTTTTGCCTGGAAGTTTATCAATGTTAATTGAGTGAACCATTCTAGAGTCTTCTAGGATATTTCTGTGTAGAAACTTCTCGTTTGCACTCTAGGAACTTCGAAGAACCAGTGTTGGTCCTGCTAAAGAGAATTCTGGTCCTCAATTGTCTAGATTCACCATTTTAGACCCTGAACACATCAAGTGATGTACCTCACTTTACTCAATTCTGTAAAGCTTAGTCAATGAATACTAGACATATGGCTCCCACTGCTGTTGGGAATGCAGTTACATGGAGCTGTGTGTGTTGACCTTCATGACATTTACATTTGGGATAATGGATATAGATTTAATGCAATGGTTCATGATTTGTTAACTTGGAATTACCAAGTCATGTTTCCACTGAATGTTAGGGAATAAAAATAGGGGTTTGTAAGAAATAACTTCTACTCTTGAGTAGCTATATTAGTTTGTTAGGGCTGCCATGCAAAATAGCACAGACTGGGAGCCTTACATAACTGAAATGTATCGTCTCACAGTTCTGGAGGCTGGAAGTTGAAGACCAAGGTGTTGGCAGTGTTGGTTTCTTCTAAGGCCTCTCTGCTCAGCTTGAAGATGGCCACCTTCTCACTGCATCTTCACCTTGTCTTTCCTCTGTGAATGACCTCGCTGGTATCTCTGTGTCCTAATCCTCTCTCCTTGTAAGTACCTCACTCAGATTTGGATTGGGATCTACCCTAAGGACCTCATTATACCTAAATTACCTCTTTAAAGACTCTATCTCCAAATTCAGTCACATTCTGAGGTACTAGGGGTTAGGGTTTCAACATGTAAATTTTGGGGTGTGGGCACAATTAGGCCTATAACAGTATTTTTCAGTACTAGAGGAGAAGCGATACATCTAATGACTATTATACAAGTGTGGAATCAGCCAAATGTAGGAGCGAAGTTCCGTGGGGATTGAGAGACAGGAGTGCTCCCAGCTGTTTGGAAGAAGCTTCATGGATGGGATGATTTTGAGATGGATACTGAAGAAGAGATTTAAAAGAATGAAGTATTAAATTGAATTATGTGAAATTTCAATCATTTAGATAAAATATAAGCAACTTCATATGGCATAATGTATTTATTTTTGTACCCATAGTATGGCAAGGATTGGCAATTTTCTTTTCTATAATATTAAGAACCAGATGGTAAATATTTTAGGCTTTGTGGGCTATATACTCTCCTTCACAACCACTCAACTCTACTGTTGTAGGGTGAAAATATCTATGGATGATACATAAATGAATGAATGTATGATGTATTCCAATAATACTTTATTTGCAAAACCAGGCAGCAGAAATAACCAGTTTGCCGAAGAGTCAGGGCAACAACTCAGGTCCCCTGACTCTCAGACTAATGTTCTTTCCTTTATGCCACACTAATTTTATTTCCTAGGAACTAGAAAGTTTCCAAGTGAATACTGGAATTTTTTTTTTCAATTCAAAAAAGCTTTTTTGGGAAAATAAAAACTTCTAAAACTGCCAAGAAAAAAGACAGCAGGCTGAATTTGCCTTCTGAGCCATAATTTGCTTACTCTTGTATGGGGAAACTTTAAATTCCCTAACTTTTTTATTTTCTGAAACACGTCTCCCCTGATCCTTTCACACCTCTGTGCCGACCATGGAGTGCCTCTTCTGGGTCATGTCTATCTCCTGTCCATTCCAAGGCAGAGCCTTTCAACATGCAGAGACTGCGAAGAGCAGAAAGCGCCTTGGCTGCAACTCAGTGCTGTCATGTGGTAACAGACCACAAACCTAAGCCACTTCCGCCTTGCTGTTGAACTCTTGGCACATGTGTGTTGTGTTTCTATTTTATTGGCTCTTTAGTGGAACTGCAAAAAGATTTGTGGCCTCCTTTCATCCAGCAAGAGAAAACAAGCAACCACTTCTCTTTTCACAACCTAAAATCCTCCTTGGTATCCATATTGCAGAAGGGGCTTTTTCACAGTGTTGAATCTTTCCAGTTAACCGAGAATTTCCAATAAATAAAAACGAACAATTCATTGTGGATATGAGGTTTACAAAATGTACGTAAATCTCCTTGTCTTTACAGAAAGAGGAAACTGATTATAACGCTACCTTACTGGGAAGACTCCGTGGTATCACTGGGGACTCCTGGTGTAACTAGTTCTTTACAATATTGAGTGGCTGCTCTGTGTCTTCCAGGGCCTGGGATAGAATGGTGACCAAGCTAGGCAAGATTCCTCTTTTCATGGAGGTTTCATTCAGAGGGGAGAAGCGGGAAATAAATAAGCAGAAAAGCATATAAATCAAGTAAATTCAAGTGATAATTATTTGTAAAGAAGATAGAGCAGGGTAATGGGATGCAGATTGAGGGTGGCTATTTAAGAAAGAGTGAAAAGGCAGAGAACAGAGAAGGGGCTGGCCATGTGAAGTTTTGTCTTGGAGTTTTCTTTTCCAGGCAGAGGCAAGGGCAATGCAGAGGCACTGAGGTGAGAACAGGCTTGGTGCAGTTGTAGGTCGGCAAGGCCCTTGCAGCTGGGATAGATGAATTGAAGGGACAGAAGTAGAAGGCAAGGTGGAAAATCTGCTCTGGGTTAGTGAGGCCCCAGGACAGACTGAGCAGTTAAGACTCATTGTCTCAGACCAAAACATTTTCAGACGGCTGCCCGTCTTAAAGTCCTTGTGTCCTTTTAACAGTTTTTCCTTTTCTTGTCTACCAAGTTATCTTAGCTTAGACCGCTCTTAATATTCTGCTTTAATCTCTGGGATGAGAAACTAGATAGTTAATTTAAAGAATGTAGTAAAGTCAAATTGAAGTCTAAATGAGGGTGTGAAAAACTCTTCTACGAATAAAGTTCATGGGGTGTTTTACAGCCTTTTAAAAGCTCAGACTCCTTCTTCCTACTGAACTGTCAGCTGTGTTTTTTGTTAGTTAAGGCTGCTGAATGGCTGACTTCTACATGGGAGAGGAGAGCGAAGACACTACAGTCTCCTCCTCTCTAACTGTATCTCCCACTCTCCTATATCCTCAGCAAGAAATGTAGTAAATTTCTAAAGGAAAGCGCTTGCTGCTTACCAGTAATCGTGTCTTCTCAGGATGCCAAATCATCAAGATGGACTGTGGAGCCTGAACGCAGGGGTTAGTGCCCATTTTACCCTCTCCTTCATTTCCCTCTTTTCTGCTTGGATTCACAGGAGAATTCATCATAGAAAACATTCTCTCACTTCTTCTTCTGTTGTTAGTAATGAGAAGATGAACCATACCACCGTTTGTTTTCCTGTATAGAAGAAGTAGCATTTGAATGGGGCAGGATTTCAATGAAGACGATGGTGAGGGTGTTGGGGGCGAAAGGGACTCGGACCCTGGTCAGTGTGTGAGTGTCTCTGGGCCTCAGCTACCTTCTCTGTTGCCCTTTTCTCCTTTCTGTTCTCATACCATGTCATGGGCTCCTTTGGCCAGAGCCTGTCAATAATGTTTTTTCACCTACAAATCCAGTTTTTAAAGCTCCATTTTCGCTGATTTTACTTTTTCATAAGAATTAAAGACCAGAATACTGTTTGACAGAACCAACATTGATTTTACCACCAGGTGCAGGAGACAACCACCCTGAGTGACTTCCGGGAAACATAATAACCCTTCTGTGTCCTCCCCAACCCTTCCTTAAAATTCCATCACAACAGCTATAATACTTTGATTTAAATTTTAAAAGTCCCATTCAAATGTGAATGCCTAGAGGAAGAATAATGCCTTGAACTCTCTCTAAGCATTTATCCCTTAGGGTGAGTTAGATTTTTACAGGAGAAGGAGGGAGAGTGTGAAAATGGGAGAATACTCTGAAAAGCCGGGAGCACCAAAGACAAACTTTGCTGACTTCACAATCATCCAAAGCTCCAGCGTCAGGAAACGTCACTGGGCTAATTGTTCCCTACTTTGGTTTATTCACCGTGGTCTCTTCGGTTTGGATTGGTTTCCTTCCCTCTGCCCAAGCCACGATGTCATAGCCACGCATCACTATCCCTATTGAGTACAATTTGCTGCAATTGCTGGGTCCAAGTTTCTGAATCATCTCAAGACTTGGTGTATTTGTTCCGTTGTTTGGCTGCCCTTCTATACATATCACAAGATTTATCCAAATCTGGCTGACCATTTTCTGTTACTACTATCCCCTCCTCCAGTAGTAATATATCTAACTCAGCCTAAGGGATAAATGATCCTCCATCCAGGGGGAGGAGGGGATAAGAGTAAATCACAAAACCCTTCCCTGTCTTTCATCCATCTCCCTTTCTTGAGTCAGTTTTTTCTCTTGCACCCTACATTACCCATGTTCAATAGCTCTTCCCCTTGACCATTAATCCCGGATGTGGATCTTGTCAAATCTTGTTTGAAAATTAAAGTACTCTTCATACAGCCACTAAATCTCCTTCATTTTTCATGACAGGGATATCTTCAAGGAACTCCATCCGATTTGTTAAACATGACCTCCTCTGCCTGGGTCCTTGAAGCCTCCCTTCAATAAAGTAGGCTTTTCCAGGTGTTCTCCTACCACCTCCTTTAAGAATGCTTCCAAGAACTCCCTCCACTGCACCCTTCTTATCCCTAAACAAACCAGATGTTACACATGCTGGTCTCCTATCTCTCTGCTTGTCTTAAGAGGGATCTTAAAAGAAATATGAAGGATGGATCTGGCTATTTTCAAATCCTTTGGAATTACTTCCAAATAGATGAATTTCAGTTACTGCTGCTTTACCTTGTCTGCTCTTCCCATGAATACATTTTACTTTTTGAAAAAAGTGAAATGAATAGCCATGTGTTTTCCACTGCTTTGCATGATGTACTTATGTTGTATTTTTTTGAAACTTGCCTATAGGTCAGTTATCTTCAAATGTAAATTCAGGATTTGAGGAGACTCAATAGAAAACATGCCTTAGAACCAATGGAGAGATTGATTCAGAACCAATTGAGAGATGGGCATAGCTCTATGAAGAATAAGCCTCTCCACGTTCAACAATGTAAGTGAATTTTCTGTTGTTTTAATCCTTTATTAGATATACTTTTCTGCTCAATCTTTGGAACAATAAAATAATTATGAGATTCCTCTCTCAGAACATAGCCCACCCCTCAGAGTAAAATGCACTCTTCTGGTAAATAAATAGATACTAAAGAGAGGAGTGAGAGGTAGGGGCTAGTCCACGCACTCATGTTGTGTTTTTCCAAGTTTATCACTCAGAAAAGTCATTCCTCAAGAATAGAATGTGTGAGACATGGATGAGGGGCTGAAGAAGCATACCTCTGTGGAAGTTCCTCCAGATAAAGGTAGGCATAGGCTCCCAGTAATCCTAGGCTGCACAAGAATTGCATACGTTGTTTGACATAAAATGCAGATTTTCAATCCCTAGTCTGATTCAAGATCTGGAATAGGACGAAGGGTATCCAAATATTTAAATGAACCCTCAATGATTCTAATGCAGGTAGTTGTTTAACCCACTTTGAGGGACATTACATTAGAATCTTAATGTTCTCTGAAAAAAGGGATTATATAGTCAACCATTTTGGAAATACTAAATATAAACAAATTAAGCACACTTTTTTGATTTGTAATATCATAAACATTGAACAGGATGGAACATGATATTTCTCAAGCTTTTTTTCAGACCACTTACTAATGGTTTGAGGGATGCCACTGCACTACCACAGTTTGAAAGGTGCTGAGTTGAGTGCCTGGAACAAGAGAACTACCTGTTGTCATCTGTACTGGTTAGAATATACCTGAAATTCCGTTTATGGCACTACTGTGCTTTAAGAAAGTTGTTGAAAACTTGGAGCATTTTGAAAGAGTTTAGTCTTCAGGGGTTTGCTAAGGATATCACCTGAACAATGATTGAAAGAGATTGAAGAGACTACTAGGCTAAAACAGCAGTTCAAATATGCTAAACTCACATCTGTCAAAACCCTACCAAAGCTATAGGCATGAGATTCAGAGGACTAGAAAATAAAGCGAGAAGATACAGCCATACATTTCAGAAGCTGGAAAGCATATGAACCAGCAGTAAATGAGTTATCAAGACCAAAATGGTGGAATCCAAAACCAGAGTGCGGAGAGCTGGGAATCAATGTGTTACCAATCACAGAATATTCAGAATCTCTGGAATTCTCAGAACAGGACAGCTCCAGTTTTCTTTGTAGCTGGGCATGATGGCAGGAAGGAAAATATAAAGGATTCAGTGAAAACTTCTGGCAAAGCAGTCAGATATTTAGGTTTTCTTCCAAGTTCTATGACCCTTAGTAACTGACCTTCATCCACTCCACAGAAGACTAGAGGTTTATTCTCCAAAGAGGGTAGACCAGAGAAACCTGGGATGGGGTTTGGCTGGCACAGGTGTTAGTATAGTTAAGATGGGCTATCATACTGAAAACAAGGTATATGCATTAAATGTTGAATGCTGAGTTCCCCAGTCCTATTTTAACCCCCAGCCCTAACAAGTCTGCTAGAATTCCCTAAGCAAGAAATTGAAAGAATGTATTTTTAAAAATCTGATTAAGCCCAAAGGAAAGACCAAAAGCAAGGGCTCACTGCAAAATAGCCAACCACATCGCCTACCTGAAAGCTCAATGTCAACAACCTCATTTACAAATGCCTACTGCAATATTCCAGGTGCCATATGCTCTTTCAGAACCTTGCCACTCTCCATTGAGAGGCAGTATTTATTTCTCTACCATTGAGAATGGGTGGAGCTTTGTGACTGCCTCAATGAATGAAATGTATTGCATTATTTTTGAGACCAGGTCATCAAAGACAATATGGCCTCTTTTTGGCCCTTTCTCTCTCTGGATGCCTGCCCTTAGAATCTTGCCACCATGCTGTGAGGAAGCCCAAATTACAGCCCATAGGGAGAGGCCCACTGAAGTGGAATTGAGGCTTCAGCCAAAAGCTAGCATCAACCGTAAGACCTGTGAATAAGGGACTCCAGATCCTAGGTTTGGAACCTTTCAGCTGAGGCCTCTGGTGTCAGAAGTGCCATTCTTGCTCTGCCCTGTCCAAATTCCTGACACCCAAAATCCATGAACATAATAAAGGGTGTGTTAGACTGCTATGCTTTGGGATAATTTCTTATAAGCCATTAATAACTGGAGTAAGCATTAATTGAACCTTTAAACACTTAAACTTACAATAATTATTTTGAAGATCATCTTGCTTTAAAAACTTCAAGATCTTCCAGAGGAATAATTTGCCATCTTAGAATTTAAAAGAATTGTGTTTGTGTCTGTATGAGGGAGATCAGATTATAATAGAGGGTAAATGAGTACAGTATGACCTATAAATCTCTTAAAAGCTTTCCTGGAATTTTTAACTATTTTTTCCTTTTGATTAAAAAAATAGAGGATGAGATATGAACTCATTACAAGAATAATAAGTTTCAGGATTTGGTAAAATGAAGAGAAAGTTTTAAATGGGCTAAACAGGAATTTAAGGACTGCTTATAATACATTCCAGAGCTCAGCAACTCTTTTTTTATATTGCCTGCTGTTTGGGATTATATTCATCATTGCTGCCTTCAGTTACAGGTGGGGACATTATTTTGGAAACCTTTCTTTGTATTGTCTTTGTAACCTAGATCTATTGCCCATGACATTTTAGCTATTTAATAACTCTACTGTTCCAGCAAAACCTCCCCAAGGAGCAGTTCAAGCTCCCAGTGTCCACAAACCTAAGCTCTCCGTAGGAGCAATGAAAAACCACAGGTGTGAGAAATCTGAGGATTCCTTCTCTGAGGGCTCTCTCTTCAATCATGGATGTATTTTCCTTAAAATAGATCTTAAGCTCTATGGAGCAGTTAATCTTAGAAATTCAGAGATGGAAGATTAACCCACCAAAGATTAAGCGATTATCTAAATATGTTAATTCAAGGTGATTGTTAATTTATTACCTTCAATTCTCATGATGAATGACAATCCGCCCTGCTAACTTCATATAGGTTATTTTCATCAAATGAGAATCAAAATGTCCTTGTAAGGAAAATACATATATTTCCTCCAAATGAACAACATAAAGATAGCACCACTTATAAAAGGTGTGAAGGAGATTCTGAAGTCCCATGACTCACTCATCTGGTGTGACATTTTTCATTTCAAATAATATTGGTTTCTGCTTGAGCTTGTTGTAAAAAGAAAAAAAAACAAAACAGGATTTTAATATTTCTAGAAACAAAAGAAAATTTTTTTGGCCTTTTTTCTCCCAAAGAGATTTAGGGCTAGCAAGTCACTGGCAAACCCTATTGATTCAAGAGATACCGACCATATGTCATTTTTTGCTCAGCTTTTTTATTGGTTCTGGAGAGATGAATTAGAATGAAATCTGCCTTCAAAAAACATATAATCTCATGGGGAGGTAAGCCATGTATAAAAATAATTAAAATGTAATAGAAAGTGAAGTGGACCGTATGCAAGGTAGGGACACACTAAGAGTTAAGAGGGAGGGAAACTTTGCAGCTGGTGGTAAAAAAAATGGAAGATGGTGGGATGAAGGGGATGTGGAGTCCGAGGAAGTTAGTTTCATGGTGGAGATGAACCAGGGGAAAAACTCAGAGGATTTTTCAAGTGAATAACAAAGGTTTGGTTTGGCTGGAACATCCAAACTGATGTACATCAGTATTGATGGGGTCCTGCTGAAGGGGAGATTCCTAGATCCTACCAGACTTACAGACCCAGTAAAATGGAGGGGTCTGTAGGGGTGGACCTGGGCACTCAGGCATTTAACAAGCTGCTCTTGGGACCATAACTACAGCTGGGTTTGGGGATTTCTAGGCCAAAGGACAAGATTTATAGTGGAGAGTGGTGAGAGATCACATTGGGAAAGTTGGATGGTGTGAAATGATAAAGGGCCTTGACTTCCAGAATGCAATGGGCTCTGTTAATTAGTCTGTGGGATACTGGGAGAGACTCTTGAGGAATAAACTGACAGACCAGAGAGATGCTTCCAGAATGGTGATCAGCTGGTGTGAACAGGATGGATTAGCAGTCCAAAGACCAGAGGTAGGAAAAACAATTAGGTGCTGCCTATAATTTCCGATGAAAAAGTAATTGAAGCATGAAATTTAAGAGTGGCAACAGCAGGCCTGGAGAAAAAGCATGAAAGGGCTTCTAATCTCTTTCACCTGACAGTGGTTTACTTTAGTTCCTGTGACATCTCTGACTTTGATCTGGCCTCTCCTTGAAGACACTCTCAGTAAACCCTAAATACTCATAACCCAGGCTCTTGTTCTTTATGGCTAAAATACGTTGTGCTTAAATATATAGAATGGCATTTGCTGCCATCATTTTAAAAAAAAAGTATGTTCATTTCACTGAGTCCTCGGACTTAAAGATACTTAAGAATATCTTGATCTGGATGTGATTGACTCTTTGTCAAAATCAGATAGGTCAAGAAATGGTGGAAGCCATTGCAGTTTTTTTTAATCTGCCTAGCACCTTGCATATGAGTGAACATGTAGTAATAACTTTAAACATCTTCATTATTTATTTGAGCTCCAGTTCCAGTTTCTGAAGATTTTGATTCTGTCCTGGTTTTCTTGAGAAGTCAGGGTATGATTTTAAAAATGTTTCTTCTCTAATAATCTTTTTCTGTTTCTCTGCTCTCTCTCCTCACACAGCCTGTTCTCATAGGCTTAATGGACCCCGATTACTCACAGGGATGCATAGAGTAGTCCCTTTAGGGGAATAATAAGGAGGATGATGACTTCTTGGAATTACCTGGTCTTCGAACACATTGCACATGTTTGGGAAATGGCTCAAAATTCAGCACATTACGGTTTTCCACATGAATAATTGCAGCACGTAAAAACAGGTATGCCTAGCAACTCTGTATAAGGAAACACAGCTAAAAGAAAAGAAGGCAAATGCTGTGTCCTTTTGTGTGGAAATATCAGAAGAAAAAAAACACTTGCTGTCTGAAAAACATAGCAGCTTATAAATTCAGATTAATCTTAACATAAAAGATAATAAAATGCAAGTGAATCTTGAGGGAAAACTTAACACTGATTGCTGTAATCTCTGTGGGACCTGTTATGGGCTAAGCTGTGTCCCTTCAAAATTAATATGTTGAAGCCCTAAACCTCAGTACCTCAGAAGGTGACTGTATTTGGAGACAGGATCTTTAAAGAGGTGACTCAGTTAAATGAACCCATTGGGATGGATCCTGATTTGATGTGACTGGTGTCCTTAGAAAAAGAGGGAACATGGACACACAAAGAGACACCACAGATGCAGACAAAGAGAAAAGATCAGGTGAAGATGAAGTGAGAAGGTGCTGTCTCAAAGCCAAGTAGGAGACTTCAGGAGAAACCATACCTACTGACACCTTGATCGTGGACTTCCAGCCTCCAGAACAGAGCAATAAGGAACCAAACTTCTGTTGTTTAAGCAACTCAATCTGTAGTACTATATTTTGTTATGGAAACCCCAGGCCAACATATATGGACCCCCAGTGCCAAAGGGAAATCAGAGGGCTTGGGAGGAGACTGGCACCAATGAGAGACCAACCCTGTGTGGCACAGGTCCGAGCCAGGGCTATTGTGAGGTCAACTGATCTTCTACCTCTATCACCAAGGGGTCCCTTACCTCACCAGGAGAAGCAGCTGTTTTCAGGGTTTATCTTCATTTTATCAGATGTGTTAATGGCGATGTAATAGAGACTGAAAAAAAAAACCAGAAGGAGAGCATATTTTCAGACTCTCTCTTCATTGTAGCAACCTGTTCGAAGTTGAGATCAAATGAAGATTGTTAAGAAGGACTGCAGGTCCTAGGAGAAGGCGGCCCGCCACTGGCTTGCTTTCTTGGGTCTTCCCTCTCAAACATGCGCCTCTGTCTCGTGCACTTGACCTGCGATGCAGTTCCTTTACTGTGCCTTTTACCTTGATCACTCTGCCCCACTCAGTTACTGGCTGTTTCAATCTCCACTTTATTTTCAATTTCATACTGACTTCCTAATTCTCAAGGCCACCGTCCACAAAGAAACTCACTTTTGTTTCTCCCTGCATGACACCCCAAAGCTGTGAGCCAACTCCAGCTGCTCCCACACCAGAATCAACTCACTGAACCCCAGGCTTAGCCAGAGCTCCATCTTGGCCTGAGAGAATGAGAAGAAACAAGGATGAGCCCAGTCCAGACACCAGCCCTTTGGCTGGGCTCACCACAACCCCAGTGCAACGAGGAGCCCAACGCCAGCTAATTAACCTGCACCAATAATACCATATTCTATCCAATCTAGGTAACTATCAGTTGAAACACACATTATGATTTTATGTACCAGTAAAAAGAACAAATACTGTCAAACTCTATCACACTGTCAGCTATAAGGTGCTTTATACTACAGAGTAGTTCAAAAGTTTTTTTAAGTGTGTATCTTATAATCAATGATGACAGATGGATAAGCATGAAAAGGACATGACTTAAGAACAATGAACAAATGCTTATCTTTTTGCAGACACATGATTTTATGCTGTGATTTTAAAGTTTGCAATATTTTTTCTGTACTGACCAAGAAATAAATATATTTTCCGACATCATAGTCAAAATCCATGCAAATGAATCCCCATATAGGTCCCAGGACAAGGTAATGAAGGCATGGATTTCGGGTAGATACTGTCTCAGAAGTTTTCATGAATATCTAAGCTTGTGATTACTGTGTATGAAAGTGTTTCCAGAGACTCTTGCTTTTCTTCTGAATGTATTTCTGTTGCTTCAGGTTGCCTGGTGGCCCTTGCTATCTAAATTTTCATTATCTGAATTATCGCTATCTAAATGAAGACACTAAATGTAGTTATTTTTTTTTTAGATGGCCTGACATCTCTCAATATCTGAACTCTCATTCCTGTCTATCTGAAATCCATGAGCCATCTGATGCGGATAATGTTTCACAACCTGAGACTGAAAATTTCCAGACCTAAATGGACCTTTCCAATGAAAGAATTGCCAGGTTTCTGCGTAGAACTATGCTTGTTTAAGCCCTGTCAATCACCCTCTTATGCAGAAGCCTAGCAGTTCTTTCATTGGAAACTCCATCAACCAACTGTGCGAGGTTGAGCAAGTTACTTCATTTTTCCCTCTTTTGTTTCCCTGTCTGTCCTACAGCAGTTATAACTGGCTCACAGAGTCACTGGGAGGAATGGATGTGATTTATCTTATGTAGATGTGCAAGAGGACTCAGTGCCTGAGGCCTCACTCCTGCTGCCAGCTTGTCTGCCCCTCTACCCTTCTGCACACCCCCTTCTTTGACTCCTGACTACTGGTTGGTTTTGGCCAATGGGCGGCACCAGTAAGGGGTTGGGAGAAGGAAGGAAAAAGGAGTTTGGGTACTTATGATTCTCGAAATTTTCCTGCTTTCTACTTCATTTTGACCCTGAGAGCTCCCATTCTTTACTGGTTCCCTTACCTCTCTTCATGCTCTTGAACACAGTCCCTCTGTTAACATGTCTTGTGTTATGCCTTTGAGGGCACCATCTGTTTTCTGCCAGCGCCATGACTTGTACACTCTCCCAGGCTTGCAGGTGGTGACGTTTGCCCCCTGATGGAGTTTGCTGCCTTAAGAAATTGTATCTCAGTGAGCAGTAGAACGACTTATCCAGAAAAATCCACTATTTGAAACCTGGCTCTGTACAAGCTTAAACATTTTGTTTATGTGGTGAAAATAAGGAGAACGTCATTCTTGAAAAGGGATTTCTTTTTAAACTTTTGGCCAAACACCCCCTTTCATTCCCTCCTCCTCTTAAAAAAGAAAGAAAAAAAAAAGAAGATGCTCTGGCTCGTATTTATGAGGGAGTTAGGCATGCAGTTCTCCTTTCAAAGCTGTTCACATGGAAAGGAAACTGGCCTTGACATTTACACAGTCCAGGAGGATTCCAAATAGAATTTGGACAGATTGGGAAGTTACCATCGTGGAGTGTGGGGGAAAGTAAGCCTGGTGGGAAGATGTGGTGACATATATGAGGCAATCCATAGATGTTAGGAATGTGCTGTTCTGTATGTGCCTCTCTTCTTCAAGATCCAATGGGATTGCCAAAAATATGCATATGTTCTTTATGATATCACATGAGAAGACCATCCAATTAAAGCACTCCACACTACAGGCAAGGAGTGTAAGTGCTGCATATATTTATGATTGCTTAATGTCAACAAAAGGGTCTTTTAAGCACAGCACATTCCTTACCCTGCACTCACAGATCATGCTAAACACATCCAAATGCACAAACTATAAAAGAGCGAAGAGGCAGTACCGGCACCAAGCTCTTTGGTTTCTGCATCTGGCCAGCGTCCACTGGGAGAAATGTAAGTCAGAGTTTACCACATGGATTACAAATGTGCTGAATTGCAAGAATGAGTATTAAATGAAAATATCCATAGCACCTGCAGCTTGTCCCGGAAAATTCCCCCAGGGTGTTGTGGGTGCTTTTCTAAAAAAAGAAAATGTTTAAGGAAAAAAAAGGAAGACAGAGTAAGATGCAAATGGCAACTCCAGCTGTTTATAGTAGCAACTCCATTAATGTTCCTGAAGGGTTTGCAGAGTCAATTCAGTCAATCTGAGCTGCTTCCATTCTCAGCATGAGTGTTGGGGGGGTGGGTAGGGGAATATCATTAGCCTCTTTCCTTTGAGGTTTGGATGATCAAGACAATGAAAATAATAGTAATGTAAATGGAAGTTATTTTAAAAAACAAAGCACGTCAGTGTGAAGGGAAACATGAGGCTAGCTCCATTTCTCTGACCCAGTGGTAGTATTTATTCTGTTATAAGGTCAGGGCTGCTTCTAGAAACAAACTGAAAGGCTACGTGGATTTTGTTGATTTAATACATGATTGTGTGTATATATATATAGAACACTCTGAACATATGTAATATCTGGCTGTGTTTCAGTTAGCTTCTGGGTGTGTGTGTGTGTGTGTGTGTGTGTGTGTGTGCATGCATGAGAATGCTCACACATCCATGTATGCTTGTGTGCATGTGAAAAGAAAACTAAGGAGAAGTTCAGTGAAGTGGTAAATTTCTGGAATTTGAAATCACAATACCTAGAGTCAAGTTATCACCCTCTCAGTATAGGTACTTGGGCAAGTTATTTAGCCTTTCTGCACCTCCGTTCCCTAATGCAGCAGTCCCAGATCTTTTCGGCTCCAGGGATTGGTTTCATGGAAGACAATTTTTCCATAGTCTGGGGGCTGTTGCAGCAGGAGGGAGATGGTTTCGGGATGAAACTGTTCTACCTCAGATTACCAGGCATTAGATTCTCATAAGGAGCACGCATCCTGGGTTCCCTCGCCTGTGGAGTTCACAACAGGTTTCCTGCTCCCATGAGAATCTAATGCCTCTGCTGATCTGTCAGGAGGTGGAGCTCAGGCGGGTCATGCTCACTTGCCCATTGCTCACCTCTTGCTGTGCGGCCCAGTTCCTAACAGGCCATGGATCTGTGCTGGTCTGTGGCTTTGCTAAAAAGCATTATTCAATGATACTGTAAAGCAAAGTAAGACTATTTAGCACCATCGTGATGATCACAGGGACCACTGCAATGGGGCCTTGGGCTCAGCTCCAAATGCTGCTTGAGCAAGTGAAAGTTTATAGCCAAGGAGCAGGGTGCAGGTCAGCGAATAGAACATTACCAACAGGAAACATCAGGGGTAAGCGGGACTGTGGCTAAATTGACTTAAGAGAATTCTTGCTGAAGGCAGGCCAGGGTGATAAGACATCACCTGGGGATGGTGGATGGAAGATGATGAAGCTGAACACATATCCAGAATGATGAGGTATTGAAGGTGAGGGTTCTATCTAAACTGATTTAGCACAGTACTTTGCTCAAAGTGGATTTTATTTTATTTTTTTCAGACAGAGTTTCGTTCTTTTTGCCCAGTCTAGAGTGCAATGGCATGATCTCAGGTTACTGCAACCACCGCCTCCTGGGTTCAAGCGATTCTTCTGACTCAGCCTCCTGAGTAGTTCAGATTACAGGTATGTGCCACCACGCCCAGCTAATTTGGTATTTTTAGTAGAGACTGGGTTTCTCCATTTTGGTCAGGCTGGTCTCGAACTCCTGACCTCAGGTGATCTGCCCACCTCAGCCTCCCAAAGTGCTGGGATTACAGCCATGAGCCACTGCACCCAGCTTAAAAGTGTATTTTATAAGGAAATGCACAGTAAAGTGTGGCCAAAGAGAATTTTCATTACCATGTAGCTTTTAAAGAAACTACTAATGAGCTGTCAATAGCACAAATATGATAGACAGATAGATATATTTGTTTGAGACAGGGTCTCACTGTGTTGTCCAGGCTGAAGTGCAGTGGCATGATCATGGCTCACTGCAGCCTCAACCTCCTGGGCTCAAGCGATCCTCTCATCTCAGCCTCTCAAGTAGCTGGGACTACAGGCATGCACTACCAATGCCCGGCTAATTTTTTACTTTTTGTAGAGACAGAGTTTTACCATGTTGCCCAGGTTGCTCTTAAACTCATGGGCGCAAGTGACCTGCCCACGTTGGCCTCCCAAGGTGCTGGGATTACAGGTATGCGCCACGTTGCCCACCCTATGACAGATACTTTTAAAGGTCTTTAAGAAGAATATATTTGTACCCTTGTTCCCACCTCTGACCCCCATCCCCCAGCAAACAAGCGTAGACTTTTAAAGGAGAGTTCTACTGTGTCTCCTAGGTCCTGGGGTTTGTGGTGTCAGTGTGGATAACTGGTGAAAAGAGAACTGAAATGAAACTAAGATAGGCTGAATTGACTTACATTATGGAAGGGCAAAGAGGTGGGGGAAAGCAGAGACCCAGAAATGTCAAAAGAAGGCAGAAAGCTAGAGGAAGTTTACAGCCACTGAGAGTTGAATTTTAGGAGCACTTTTGGCAGTATGGAAACAATGAGAAAGTAGATTTGGTTAAGAACACTGTGCTGTGATGGGCAAAACGTTGGAAGGATAATGATTTAAAGCAAATATCGAAGAATTTTTTCCTATATGTTGCATTTTGTTATACCTCTTTACCATTTTCTCAGACTTCAGTAAATAATCAAAATTGTTTGCCCTCTCTTCTGAATTGATCGAATGTTGAACTGCAACACTAGGGAGCCCAGCTTTGTGTGTGTTACAGAAAGATAATTTTTAAAGTGACCATTGTAAGAATTTTAACAAACATTTTGACGTTGAGTAGATAATGAGTTGTGTTTTCAGTTATGCTCCGGAATATGTGGTGAAATGAGAACAAAAAAGAAATGCACAAGACGTAGGACTCTATCTGCATCTCTAGGGCAAAATGCTCAATGGCAGAAGGCTGAGAAAAAGCTAAAAGCTCAGTCCTATTGAGAAGTTCATCACAACCCAGACTCCACTGAAGTAATCAGATGCCTTTCCTACTGCCCTGAGTCTTATCTGTCTGTCTATCTATCTATCTATCTATCCATCCATCCATCCATCCATCCATCCATCCACGCTTTAAGTTCTGTGGTACATGTGCAGATCGTGCAGGATTGTTACATAGGTATACACGTGCCATGGTGGTTTGCTGCATCCTTCCCCCCATCATCTACATTAGATAGATGTTATCCTTCCCCAATCCCCTAGCCCCTGCTATCCCTCCCTTAGTCTCCCCACCACCCAAGAGGCCCGGGTGTGTGATGTTCCCTTCCCTGTGTCCATGCCAACAAAATGGGAAAAAATTTTTGCAATCTACTCATCTGACAAAGGGCTGTTATCCAGAATCTACAAAGAACTTAAACAAATTTACAAGAAAAAACAAACATCAAAAACCCCATCAAAAAGTAGGCAAAGGATATGAACAGACGCTTTCCAAAAGAAGACATTTATGCAGGCACTAACATATGACAAAATGCCCTGAGTCTTTAATTGTCCAAAGGGAGTCCTGAATCCAAGGCTGTTTCAGCTGCATGAGATTGATTGGATTGTTGACTCATACCTCCTCGTTTAGGGAAGAGAACAATCAGGCAAAGAAGGGGAAGGACTAACCCAAGGTCAAATCATGAGCGAAGGGCACCAGAACACCAGAACCACATCAAGTTCCCTTGCAAATTATCTTCACAATCCTAAGCCCACAGGTTCAGGGCTCATCTAAAAGAGATGGATCAGAGAGGTGGAGCTGGAGAAAAACATCTCTTACCACACACTGGATCCACTTTTACACAAGTGCCTGTTGTCTCCCCTGTAACCCTGCACCCCCAGCCCCAACAATGCCAGGCAGCAATTGGCTGCAGAAAGAAAGCAGGCTGCTGTCCATGCAGCATTTAGGCTGCAAAGTTATGTTAATAATCTCACTGGGCCTTAAACTGAATAACCAAGATTTCACACATGTACCATTCACTTCTCACTTAATGTGCACACTCAATTTACACAGGAAGTATGCTTAAGGCTCTTTCAATGACTGTAACTGCACATAGGGTTTTTCTTTTATAACAGATTGGCAAATGCCAGAGGTGGTATGAGTGTGGTGTTGCTGGAAAACCTTAGTTTAAATTTCTAGACTATATGAAATCCTTTTCAAATCTTCTTATTCTGAAAACATATTTTTTAAAAAAATTTAGACCACTCATGGGATTTAAAGTAAAAGTACAAACATACGGTATTTCATGACTGAAATCAAACTGGAAACATTATGCAAACATAGAGCTCTTATGTTTTCATTCTTCCACTTTAAGTTGCAATTGTCTGTCTCTGCATTATGTACAAACCAAAATGAGAACTGTGGGAATAAAACACATGGTTCTGTTCACGTTCTGAACATTCAAGTATTAGCAGCAGAAATGAGCCATCCGTAGAGTCACAGAAATCATGAGAAATTATTTTGTGCTGTCGCCCCTCTTTCTGCATCCCTCCCTATGATGTATGCCTTTTTAATTATTGCAGGTCCCTGGGAAGTTCCTCCAGCTTTCAAAGGGGGCAGGAGACTACTGATGACCCAGTGTACCATCTAATAATATTCACAGAAAAATACATAAGTATTTTCCTTATGTCTACCCTAAGTTTTAAATATAGACTTATACTTCTGGCTATGATGTAGTAGTTTGTGGCAGACTTAAAACTCCTGCCAAGAACAACCGGAAGAGAAGCTTGATTTTTTAAAGTGTCTAAAGGCATGAAGATGCCACTAACACAATAAAGACTTGAGGGGCCAGATACTGGAAGAAAGAAAGCTCAGTGAGGTGAGCATCCTGCTTTTCTAGTCAGGGAATTTGGCAATTTTTAGTATGGGATAAATGTCAGCCTCAAAAAAAAAATACATCAGAGAAAATGATCTATTATTATAACCTGGGATGCACAGCTATGGAAAGTCTCAACTGCACCTGAAGAGGGGAAGGTAAGAGGAAGCTTTTATTTGGCAAAAAGGGAGAATTTTACATAAACTGCTTAGACTTTTATTGGTTCTGTAGGCTCAAAGCTGGAGTTGGCATCAGTTCATTGGTGGAGATGCTGTTACTAGGGAAGTGTTCTTTTGAGAAATTTTTATCTGAATTGCCGCAGTCCTGAAGAATGTCTAGTGTTAAACCTGATCACAGAAATATGTGCATGCATGCAAAATGTAGGTCATGTAAAATGTAGGTCATGTAAAATGCATGCATGCAAAATGGAGGTCATAAAAAGCATGAGATGCTTAAAGGACATGAAATAATTTCTTGTGAGATTGTTTTAAAAAGGCCTTGGGACAGTCTTGTCTGAGACATATAAGCATTAGCCCTCTGTCTTCATGCTTTCCCAGCTTCAGTTTGTTTGGGTCTGCCAAAAGGGATTTCATTCTAGTATCTGCAACCTTCACATTAGCCCATCAGAGGAGCACTTCTAATGGGCAGAGAAGTGGTATAGCTTTGGGCAATGTTAAGGTCTAGGGTACAAAAGTTTGGAATTCTGGATATCCAAGACAGGTAAAATGTGAGGTCTAAAATCTTGGAGAGAAGAAAGGTGCAGAAAAGTGGGCCTGATATTTGGCACCGTTTCTATTCTCTAGGCATTTGATAATTAAGCTGTATAGGGCAAGAAGCTGCAACGCTAAACAGAAACAGCTACAAAGCAGAGTAGAGTCTTTGGTAGTCACATGGTAACACACTTTTTTAAAATTGGGTTTAAAACTTGAAAAAAGGAGGCGTCATTGCAGACACTTCAAGCTGTAATTTGGGACCACTGGAAGGTTATATTCTACAAGCCGAGGACAAGTAGAAGTAGACCAACTTTTACAATGATGCAATTCAGTCTCACATCAGTTCCATCTATGATTAGATTGAGATCATCTGTCTCCTCCTGCCTTCAGAAGAGAGGCTGAAGCACCTCTGAATGAATACTGCATTATTCAAAGCATTAAACATTTTCATATCTGATGTTCAATAAAAAATGATTAGGCATGCTGAGAAACAAGATCAATAAATAAGGGAAGGAGATAGATGACCCAGATATTCAAATTATTAGATGTGGGTTTAAAAATAATTTTAATTCATATGTTTAGTAAAATAGATGATAATATAAAGAATTTCATGATAGAATTGAAATCTATATAAAATAATCAAATGGAAAATTTTAGAAATAAAGTTTTAATATCTGATATTAAGAAATAGATGAACTTAACAGCATATTAGACAGAACTAAAGAGGAGCTCAGTAGCTAGAAGACAGGTTAGGGGGAAATATTCACAGTGAAGCATGAAGACAAAAGGCATTAGAATTACAGAAAATAATATCAGAGACACATAAACTATGGTGAAAAAATCTAACACAGATTTTATGAACCTCGGCACTATTGGCATTTTGAGTCAAATAATTATTTGTTGTATGGATATTTTGTCTTAGGGACAAAATTTTCCAAATTGAGAGTCATTAGTCTAAACCTAGCATAATTAAAGAGAAAATGGGGTAAAAATGGCTAAGAATTGTTTCAAGAAGCATTGCAAATCCAAAACCTAGGCATATCAGAGTAAAACTGTCAAAACAAAAAATAAAGAGAAAATCATAAAGATAGCTAAAGGGGGAAAAAAGATATGTTACTTTTGAAAGAGCAACTTTAAGGATAAAAGTTTCATCTCTCAACATAAATGAAGAAAACCATATTACAATGGAATGATATCTCTAAGGTGCTAAAACAAAATAAATGCTGTCAGAATTCTATAGCCATTAAAAAAATACTCAAAAATAAATAACAAATAAAGGCTTTCCTGACAAAAGCTGAGAGAACTCATTCCCCACTCATTTCCCTGCATGGAATAGTTAAGGGAAGCTTTCAGTCAGACACACAGAAAATGCCAGAAGAAATGAAGAACAATAGAAGAGTTAAATACATGGTTAAATCTAAATTAATATTGACACTAGAAAACAATAACAATAATATTTAATGAGATTTACACTGTATATAGAAATAAAATATATGGTAACAATAACAGGAAGGATACAAGGGATTTCACAATAGAAAAATGAATATAACAGTCCTTAGATTTCTATCATTAGAAAGATCTCCTTGCAAGGTTGGCTATACGTCTGGGAACTTGGATTTTAGGAGGGTTCCTACCATTTCCTGAGCCAATAGCAGTGGCTTACTGTGTGTAAAGGGTTTGTGTGAACCGTATGATTTATGCTGAACACCTGGTTTCCTTTTGGAAGTCTGAAATTTTGGTACATGCCAGACAGAAGTTGTCTGTATGACCAATATTTAATAAATACCCTGGGTGGCAAGTCTCTAATGAGCTTTCCTGGTAGACAAGCATTTGACAAGTGTTGTCACAATTTGTTGCTACAGGAATGAAGCACTTCTTATATAATTCCACTGGGAAAGGACTCTTGGAAGTTTGTGTCTGGTTCCCTCCTAACTCTGCCACATGTACATTTTCCCTTTGCTGATTTTTTGGTACCATTTTACTGTAATCAATCAGAGCTATTAGCATAACTATATGCTGAGTTTTGTGGAAACTCCTAGTGAATAATCAAAACTTGGGATGGTCTTGGAGAATGCCAGATACAGGGCCTTTTAACTAACAACATTTAAGAGTTCAAGCTTTCTAGGGCTCTTTCAACATCAGTGAAGTGGTAGAAGCAAAAATTTGTATTAGTTTTTTATAAATAAAAAATGCACACTGTAGTCTTCAAGATAACCACTAAAACAAAATGTATGTTTACTTAACCAGCTAACAGAGGTGGGTAATAGGCAATAGGGAATACTTGATTAAGCCAAAGAAAGTCAAAAAAAAAAAAAAAAAACCAGAAAAAGCAAACAAAATTAATGTGACTGATGAAAAACAAATATTAATATAAACCTAAATATTTAGCAGTTCCATTAAATGTAAATGGCCTATATATCCTAATTAAAAGACTAAAGTAGGCTGGGGGCTCACACCTGTAATCCCAGGACTTTGGGAGGCTGAGGCAAGAGAATTGGTTGAGCCAAGGAGTTCAAGACGAGTCTGAGAAGCATAGATAGATCTCATCTCTAAAACATAAATAGATAAATAAATAAATAAATCAGTGAGCATTAATGGTGTGCATGTGCAGTTCTAACTACTTGAGAGGTTGAGGTGGAAGGATCACTTGAGCCCAGGAGGTAAAAGCTACAGTGAGCTATGATTATGCCACTGCACTCCAGCTTAGGTGACAGGGTGAGGCTTTTCCTTGAGGATAAAAAAATGGTTAAACTAGATTTTGTAAAAAAAATTCAACCATATGCTGCTCAAATGAGAGTACTTTAAATATAAGGAGACAGAATTGTTGAAAGTAAAAGTATGGGAAAGCTATATTAAAAGTTGAAAGTAAAAGTATGGAAAAGGTGTATTAGGCAAACCAGTGGTATAGTGGAGCTAGCTATTTAGGGCTTACAAGGTTGTGAAAAATTCAGAAATTTTGACTGTTAAAATTTTGTTATTTTAACATTTGCACCACTGATGCAAACCTTACTCAAAAGAAAGATGATGTGGCTGCACTATTACCAATCTTCTCCAAGGCAAGAAGCATTGTACAGATAAATCCATTTCTTACTGATAAAATGATTAATCCACTAATAAGGTGCAACAATTTGAAATTTGCTTACACTTAACAACATACCTTCAAAAACAGCAAAATTTGATGGAATTTAAAGAATGTGTGGAACGTGCAGTTTTGTTACATAAGTATACATGTGTCACGGTGGTTTGCTGTACCTATCAACCCATCATCTAGGTTTTTTAAAAAATATTTTATTGCATTTTAGGTTTTGGGGTACATGTGAAGAACATGCAAGATTGTTGAATAGGTACATACATGGCAATATGATTTTCTGTCTCCCTCCCTATCACCTATATCTGGCATTTCTCCCCATGTTATCCCTCCCCAACTCCCCACCCCCTGCTGTCCCTCCCCTCCCCACATGCATTAGGTATGTGTCCTAATGCTCTCCTTCCTGTTTCCCCCAAACCCAGACAGGCCCGGGTGTGTGATGTTCCCCTCCCTGTGTCCGTGGGCTCTCATTGTTCTACTCCCACCTATGAGCAACAACAAGGACATGTATGTAAATTCACAATCATGATGGAAAACATCAACATATCTTTCTCAATAAATTGTAAATGCAATGGAAGAATTTTCTGCCTACATGACATGAAGTGGGAGTGTTAGAACTTTGCATTTGTAATCTTCAGACTTTATGTCTGAAGCAAAGATATCCCAAATAGAGGCCAACACTCCACCTGCTTTAAACTGTTCAGCAAGGCAATCCTGGGTATTTGATACAGATAGTGGCTACTCATGCATGTACTCATAGTCAGTTAAACATTTATTCAAATCCAATCTGTGCCAGATAATTAACAATCAGCTGTTAATTATACGAAGATAATGTCTTTGCTGTGAATTATTTAGTCTAATTTGAGATGTAGAAATAAACATGTAATTGCAGAGCAAATCACCAAATATTTTATTATCAGTTAAGATCTTTCCCATTGCAAATAGTAAAAACTTTGGTTCATATTGTTTTTAAATATTATTCATCTGCAACTTTAAAATTTCTATAATCACAGAAAGTTAGACATAGAAAGTCAGGACCTTTAAAATCAACTAACCAGCGTGCTTTAATTTTAACACTAAATATACCACACCGTAGAGCAAATTAATTGTAATACCTGAAAGGAGAACCCCTTATTCATAATCCAATGTTGCTCATGTTACACCATGTTGCACCTTGGTGTTACACCTTGGTTCCCTTTTAAGCCTATTCTACTTTGAAGCAAATCTTGTAGTTTCTTCTCTCAACCAAATAATCAGGCTAAAAAGATTATACAGATAATAATGCAGTATTTTATATGTACTTTAAAAATTTTCTTGATTCTGAAATCTTTATCCAATTATGATCAGGTACAATTGAGAATTTCCAAGACAAATAAGAATTAATAATTTATTTATTTATTAAGCCATCACATATTCATTGGTATTTATGTGCAAGATGCTTTGCTAAGCCCTGGGAATTTAAGAGTGACTTTACTGAATGTACTATCTGGAAGGGGAAATGAATGAACACATTTCTACCATCACAGTGATAAATGCTGCCAATGTAAGTGTATATAAAAGATAAAATTTATTGAATAATCTTTTATGGTCAGATGGCTTATAAAATATGTTAAATATATCACAAGCTTTATGGAAACAAATGTATATGAGCCTAGATGCATGTATGTGTATGAGAATGTGGGTTATTTTATTTTATTTTTATTTTGAGACAGAGTTTCACTCTTGTTACCCAGGCTGGAGTGCAATGGCGCAATCTCGGCTCACTGCAACCTCCGCCTCCTGGGTTCAGGCAATTCTTCTGCCTCAGCCTCCTGAGTAGCTGGGATTACAGGCATGCGCCACCATGCCCAGCTAAATTTTTTTGTATTTTTAGTAGAGACGGGGTTTCACCATGTTGACCAGGATGGTCTCAATCTCTTGACCTCGTGATCCACCCGCCTCGGCCTCCCGAAGTGCTGATTACAGGCTTGAGCCACTGCGCCCGGCCCGAGAATGTGGGTTATTAAAAATGGCTGAAGGTAACTTTAGCAGTGACATAAGGACTAGACTCAGTGCTGTTAAAGCAAAAGTAACTACCAGATCATTGGTAAATAGAAAGACAAAGGTAATCTCCAGCCTATTAGTATGGAAGACCAGAACAAAAGTACCAGTACAGCTTAGGTAGAAGCCTATTTATATGAATTGATGGTAGACACCTACCGACACCATCTATGGAAGAGCAGGAGAATAGATTGTGGGACTCTGAGTGCCCTTCTTGCCCTTCATACCTTCATGAAGTAAATGGCTACATGTAGTTCCCTCAGAGTATTTTATCATTTGATGCTGTTATTCTGACCAATACTGGTTGCAACTGAAGCTTAGTGCTCTGGCCAAAAATAATCTAATATTCTGTTCAGTGTAGTAGGGACTAGCCACATGTGGCTACTGAGCACCGAAAATGTAGCTAATCTGAATTAAGATATGCTCCAAGCATAAAATACACACAGGATTTCAAAGACTTAGTATATAAAAAAGAAGTAAAACATATTAGTAATTTTTTACTCAACACAGGTTAAAATATAAATTTAGATATACAGGGTTAGATGAAATGTTATTACAGTTAGTTTCACCTTTTTCAGCTACTAGCAAATTAAAAATTGCATATGTTGCTTATAATTGTCACTGGCATTATATTTCTGTTGTACAGTGCTGCTGCTCTACAGGCTGGACCAACAGCTTGTTAGGAATTGTGGTGTAACAACTACCTGAGAGAGGTGCCCCATGTTGAATGGTGACTGGTAGCCAATCAGATTCTTTCTCTTGGGGGGGACTCTCTCTCTCTCTCTCTCTCACACACACACACGAGCAGAGAAGGGAGGCATCAGAGAAGTTTCATAAGAATTGTGGACCTTTATGGTAGAGGACAATGGATGGCCCCTTCTGAGGAGACAGGTTGAGAGTATCATCAGACAGCTCTCCAACTATGAACAATGTTCTGTTTTCAAGAGGCCCAGCTGTGTGGTATCTCCTATTTTATTTCTTTTCTATACAATGGCATGATGTCTCTATCGCTTAAGGTATCTTAGCTTTTCTACATTCCTTGTACCTCAAAAGAGCTGAAACCATAATCTGAGTAATAGAAAGGTTAGAAAAGTTGGCAGTTTTCTGGGAAAGAGGAAGAAAGAGTTCTCTGTGAGAAGATACAGTGTTTAAAAGTAACAGAACCTCTCTACTCTCATTGGACATGCAACCTGTGCCTGCAAGGATGCAATTAGAAGGCAGGTGAAATGTTAGTTGATGCAAAGTAAATAGCAGCCATGGTCACTATTACTATTGTGATTATTTTTATTACAGTTATCTTTTCATGAGGACTTAATGAGATAACATGGGTACAGCACCATGCATAACGCTCAGTAGAGAATTTTTTCCCTCTTTCCTTTGAGAAAGATGAACCAGACACATTGGGTGTCTGGAAAGAGGGTTACATTGAGAATTACTAACTTTCATTTTTTTTTTTTTACATAAAAAGCAATCATTTCACACCATCAACCAACAAATTAGTTTTTGTTTGTTTAAGAAACCGTTTTCTCCACTCTTCTATATAAGTTCTCTTACAGCTTAGCCAAGCACCTGCACTCAAACCCTGACATCCTCGCACCATCCTTTCTCTATGCCAGTGTTTCTCAAGTGTGGTCTCAGAACAGCAGTGTCTGCATCAACTAAGAACCTGTTAAAATACATGTTGCTGGTCCCCTACCCCAAACCCACTGAATCAGAGTCTCTGGGGGCCCAGGAACCTGTTGTAAGCAGCCTTCTGGGGGAATGGTACACACTGAAGATGGAAAACCACTGCTGTCTGTCTTTACTCACGTGGTCTCCCCAGCCTGAGCTGTTCCACTGACTCCTTTCTACACAATCTCCTAACCTAGCCACTCACTCTGCTTTCTCTTCCAGAAAGTCATCCTAAATATCCCGAGGAAGTTTGTACTTTCTTGATGAAAGGTTGACACACCTGAGCTAATTTATACACGAATGTAATTTGTTCTGTAAATGGCTTCATGTGTGTGAGACAATGAGCTTGAATACTTCTTGTGGGTAGGAGTTCTGCAACCTCTCTTCCACTTTCTAGTAAGTACACAGTAGCTCTATTTTCTGCATTGAATTGAAATTACACAGAACTTCTTTGCCTTTGCATGGAACACAGTGATATTCTCTTTTCAGTTTAGGAGTAAAATCCCAAGCCTTAGCTTTCTGTCTTCTTCCTGCCTGAGGTGAGACATCTAAGATTTAGGGAAATGGACTTTGGAAGCCTCTCTCCCTTCACTTAAAAACTTTCTCCCTCACTGGCAAAAATGCCAGGATAGCCAGAGGTTTTCTCCTCTTAAAACACTGGGGGTGTTACTGTAGCTTCAGAAGTGTTGCTGAATTTTTAAGAGAAGTTCTGAGAAAAGGAGATAAGGCTTGAAAGTCATCCACAATTTGCCTGATCCCGCTAAGACCATAAGAAGCTCTTTAGGCACATTAAAATGTTTTCCTTTAATTTTTAATTTTTGTTTTACGATAAGGCTAATTAAAGCAACACCTGTTTGGAATGATATAGTTGGTGCTGGGTCAACATTTCCATTGGTTTATAATCCAGCTGTGAAAACTCAATTTGAACTAAAACTTGGGTGTATAATATCCAAGCCCAGGGGAATTCAAAAGAAACACTAATATACCAGTGTGCATATTAGGAGACAAAACAAATAGCCGCAAAGTGGTTTCAGGTGCTCCTTAGCACTTGCGCAGTGTGCAGACTTCCTTTAGGAGCACAGTTTGTAGGCCTTCAGCTTCTCGTGTAGGTGGGATACCTCTGGGTATTTAAAAAGAATGAAAACAGGTCAGTTAGTCTGTGTAAAATATCAGCTACTGTGTATGCATGGTAATGAGGTTTCTCTCATCAAGGGGTCTTAAGATGTGAAATGACTACTCCCATGTTTCTCTGGATTTAAGACTCCATAGGGGCATCCTGATGTGACAGACGACAATATGTCTTGAAGACCAATGGGCTGCTTCTGTCTTACCTCTTCTGTTGGGAGGCCATGAAGCTGAGATTTATTGGCATGTCACGTAAGGAGACTGGAACTTGGGTTCAGGATGGCAATAACACTACAGATTAGAACCTGCCCTACAGGGTTCTCAAACACTTCTTAATACCTACAGGGAGAACAGTAAATAAAGCAGATAAAAGTGGAGCTTCTCAGATGGAATCAGGGGGAAAGCCTAGAGCATCCAGCTACTCAACTCAAATATATCCAGAAGCCTGGGAGAGGCTTGGTCAAACTCTAAGACTGAGAAGCGTAGTTTAAAAAACTGCTGTCCTACCAATGCTATAAGCATCTAAACCAACTCTAAGCTTTATTTTTATATGCTCTTTTGGAATAGAAGTTTGAACAGTCAATGAGGGAGGTAAGATTTATGTTTAACAGGTTTTGTTTGAAGACACCTTCAAGAAACCTGAGAGCTCCACAGAACTGGGTATTAAGAAATGAGCACCTGTCAAGGATGAAGACTGGAGATGAGTCTGGGTCCAGCTGACCCTGTGATGTGCTATATGTGAGAGCTTTTGCAAATCACTGGGCCCCAGGATCTTTTCCTGGGAAAGAAGATAGGAATTCCTGCTAAATTCATAGGTTTCCTTTTTTTTCTTCTTCTTGTTTTAGAGGGTTGTGAAATAAAATAAACTGATGGATTTTCAATTATTTTGTAAATTGTGGCACAAGTGGAATTAGCACTACTGAGAGTCTAAGGCAGAGTAGAATGTGATTTACTGTATTGGAAATGTAAAGCACAGAGAAGAAAGAGAGAAATGTTTCCTAGAACCTTTAGAGAAGGTGTATGTATTGCTCATGGGCAGTCTCAACAAGACTACATCTCCTTTTACATCTCCAATTCTCTTTCCCTCTTCATCTTCCTCCCATCCCAGTCTCCCCTGCTATTCTTGTCTTCCTAGTTTTCCTGCCAATTTGGAGAAATATCTACTAATCTGCAGTCAACACAGACTTAAAGCTGGGAAAGATGTTAGAGATTATGCTAACTTCTGACTCTACAGCTGAAATTCCAAGTTTCAAGTTCAGGACTCTGCATTCCCAGTCCATGCTTTTTTGACTAATGGTAGAGGTGCCTAGTTGCTTCCATTGCAGTGGATAAACACACTACTGCCACCATGACCCTGTCTATGTCCTTCTCTGTGTATATTTTTCTTTCTCTTTGGGATTAGCAGGATCCAGAAGATCTCACCCTCTGAGACCCCACCAGGGAGCATCTGGGTCCTATGCCACCTCTGTTGTCTCAGACACATGATGCTTTACCACCCTCCAGCAACCACTCACCTGATCTCAAAGCCTTCACCTGAAGGTGCCAATGATTGAAAACAAACTTGGGTCTAGACATTCTGGGGGAGTTTGTTTAATTATGAATAAAAATTGCTGTTGAAGTAATGAATTTCTAATGTTGGGTTTTAGAATATCAGCAGGTGTAACACTTGAGGTGGGAAGTCCAATCCCAGGTCCTCTCACCCTTCGGGGCTGGCTGTCTCCTCAACCTGAAAGCAAGTTTGCCCAGATGTTTTCCTCATTTCTCTTTTCTTCTTTCACCTTGCAAATGTTTTAGCTCTTTGCAGGAGTAATCCTGTAACAGCCAGAGGAAAACAAAGAAGAGTAAATATGTGCAAGGCAACCCTTCATCCAAACTTTCTAAGACAATCTCATTTCAACTCTATTTGGTTACTCTTAGAAAATATTAGAAATCCTTAGGTGATGTAGGAATAATAATAGTACTGAAACTACATTTCCTGTATTGTCTATGCAGTCAGGAATTGCAAAATATTCTTTAATTATATGCATTGATCTTTGAAATTCAGAAAATGTGGTTCACATATATAGGCAGGAGATTGCAGACCCTCTGATGGTTATGGCTTATCTTCTGCTTTGGAAATTACAAAGCTAAGAAGAATTCAAGAGAGGAGATGAGGGCTATGAATGGCTTTTGTTTGCAGTTTGACAACCTGGTGATGGTTGGAGTGCTCTCTGGAGGCCCAGAGATCCATCTGTCCTGTGAGCTCCACACAAGCTAACCCCACTTGACGGGATAAGGCTGAAAGCAACTGAGGGCTGCCAAGTCTCCAGCCCTCTGGGAAGAAGCCTGCAATGTCTCTTAAGAGGTTAGGAGTGCCTTCTTTTCACTGGGCTTCCTCACATTTATCTCATGCAATTCACCAAGGTGGAATGTAACCTGTGTAGCCCTAATTCCTTTTCCAGGTGACTCTCCTGGGACATGGCTTCCCCCACAACATTCCCAGAGCTAATCACAATGTTCTATGACTATAACAAAGAAATCTCAGCAATGGAATCAAATGGTAGCCACTTAATAAGGCAGCTGGTGGGCTGAGTTGAATGAATTAAGATCAGCTGGCTCAAACCCTTCATTTTGCCAATGCCATACTTGAGGTATGGAAATTGGAATGGTTCCCAAAGGTATGGTTCCCAAAGTAGCAAGTGCTGAGATTAAGTATGGTGCTTTCCAGACTTCCCAGCCACCCTGCAAATAGAGTCATGGGAAAAAGAGAGGATTCTTGTTCAAACACGTATTTCTGACATTCGTGAAAAATGTCAGGAATGGGCCATTTTATGAGCTGTTTCTTCAGGATTAGTTCTAAGCTTTGAAACCAAAACAGAGGCTTCTGGGCCTAAGGATTGAAGACCAATTGCAGAAAGAACATTTAGGTTCATGAGCTGCATTGTGCCTTCACTCTGTATCCTGTTTAACACTCTAGAATCTGGCCATGGGTACAGAGAATATATTAGTCCATTCTCATACTGCTGATAAAGACATAACTGAGACTGGGTAATTTTTAAAGAAAAAGAGGTTTAATGGACTCACAGTTCCATGTGGCTGGAGGTGTCACAATCATGGTGGAAGGTAAAAGGCACATCTTACATGGCAGCAGACAAAAGAGAATGAGAGCCAAGTGAAAGAGAAACTTCTTATAAAGTCAGATCTTGTGAGACTTATTGACTACCATGAGAACAGTAAGGGAGAAACCACCCCATGACTCAATTATCTCCCACCAGGTCCCTTCCAGAACACATGGGAATTATGGGAGCTACAATTCAAAATGAGATTTGGGTGGGGACACAGCCAAACCATGTCATAGAATACCTTCAGGGAGTTGTATTTCCATTACTGTTCTTCTATATATACTACTAGTCAGGAACCAAGGATGGGATTCTACCTGGAAGAAAAGATAAGAAACTTAGGAGTCCGTTGATCTGGCAAAGCTTCTTTTCAATTATCACCTGTAACTGAGTTTAAGAGAGATGTATTTGGTAAAAATGATAGGACATGGCAAGCAAAATGGTTGAAGAAAGGAAGGAGTATAGTATGAATATCAGGCTGTTTATTGAGCTGTTTTGCCTAGAGCCCTGAATAACACATGTGAAATAACAGATAAACAAAATCAAATCTCATATGATCAAGTGTTTTACTGTGTGATGGAGATTCCAAAGGTTGTAATTTTAAGATAAAGGAGATAATGAGGACTACAGGCTGAATTGAGAAGATGTTTGTCCTCTTAAAAACAAAACAAAAGATGAAGCTTAATTCCCACCCTCACCCCAACTCTCATACCTTGGTGTGGGCTAGACTTAGTGACTCACTTTCAAAGAATGAGAGTAGGGTAAGGAAAAAGGAATAACTTTAAGTGAAGAAATTAGCCAAGGGACTGAAGTTATCATCCATGTTTTCATGTGGATATTATGTTTACTGATATGATGTTATGAGAAGGACATTTCTGTGGCATTATTTCTCAAAACCCATAACAGCAGTCTCAACATGAGTAAAAGTCAGATTGGAGGACATTCTGGAGGCTGCCTGGTCAGTGCTCCTCCAGCCTGTGAAGGTCATAAAAATAAAAAATAAAAAAATCAAAGACCAGAGGATATTGGGGCAATATGACAACTAAATGCAATGTGGTATGCTGGATTGGATCTTAGAACTGAAAAAAACGTATTTGCTAAAAAGCTGGTGAAATTCAAATAAAGCATGGAATCCTGTTAATAGTACTGTACTATGTTGGTTTCTTAGTTTTGATAATGTACCATGGTAATGAGACATGTTAGCAATGTGAATAATGGCACTGTCTAGGCAACTCTGTAAATCTAAAATTATTCCAAAATAAAAGGTTATTAAAAATACAACAATAGCCCCCAAGCCAACCAACAACCTCCCTTGGCCATGTGTCTCTGCTTTCAGAGTTGAGCCTCCTGAGACACAGTCACTGTCCTCATTTGCTTTCTCTACCAATTCATTCCCCAGCCCACAGACCACTTCATTCCTGTTTCTGCCCTACCAGACTCCTGTCTGTGATGCTGTTGACACAGTGGTTATTTTGTTCTTTAAACTCTGTCCACCTTTAGTTAGTGAATGCCTAGGGTCTCAACTGCACACCTTTCCTCTCTTCCCACACATGCCCTCTGGATGATCTCATCTTCCTGTATCTTCTAATTATGCACATTGTACACACCAATGACTCTGAATTCCATTTCTCCAGTTCAGACATTTCCCTGAAAATTCTCCCTACTTGCCATGATTTGAATGCTCATCTCCTCCCGAACTCATGTTAAAATTTAATTGCCATTGTAACGCTATTCAGAAATGGGACGTTTATGAGTTGATTAGGTCATGAGGGCTCCTCTCCCGTTAATGGATCAATGCTGTTATCACGGGAGTGGGTTTCTGATAAAAGGACTCTTTAGCATCTTCATCGCCTTCTCTTTGCCTTTCCATCACTTCATATCACAGCAAGTCCCTCACCAGCACCTTGATATTGAACTTCCTAACTTTCAGAATTGGGAGCCAATAGATGTCTTTTTATTATAATTACCCAGTCTGTGATGTTGTTATATCAGCACAAAACATACTAAGACACTACTTAAAACCCCTCTTGAGTGTCCCATGGGGGACACTTACTCAAAATAGCCTCAAACCAAATTTCTTTTTCTCATCCCCTTTCCCTTAAAAACTTCCTATATTCCCTACCTTGGTGAGTGGCGTTGCTGTTCATTCAATGGTCCAAGTTTCAAGTAAACTGGGAGGTTTATTTGAGCCATTCATTTTCCTCACCCCCCATGACCACACTAAAGACCTCTTATCTGTCCTCTCCTCTGGGTCTCCTCTGCTGTCTTGGTTCGGGCAATGATGCATTTTCACCTGCCCAGCTGCCATAGTCCCTAACTGGAGTCTTTACTTTTACTTTTGGGGCCTTTATCCTTTACTTCTCTATCTCTTCAATCCAATCGCCATGTTTCTGACAATAATATTTCTAAAAATAAATTCTAAACTGTTGACTCTTTTTCTTATAACCTTACATGACTGACAGGAATGTCACTTTGAAGAATATATCCAAAGTGATATTCCCCACACCTCTTCAGTTTCATCTTTTCCTACTCCCCCACCTGTACCCTAGATTTCAGCCACAGCTAACTCCTTATCTTCCAGTTCTGAGAAGTGGCCTGCTCCCTTTCTTTCTCTGCTGACCTTTGCACAAACAGAAGGGCAGTCCTTCCTTCACTATGGCCTAGTGCTGCCCAGTACAATTGTCAAGACTTAGCTTTATTCTGCCTCATCCTGAGGAAACTGAGGCACAGAGAGATTTGGTAATGTGCTCAAGGTTAACTGACCAGCAGTGGCTTTTCTTATTGAGGATCTTGAACTGGTAAGAGTTTTTCATTTTTGGTTTATTCGTTTGATTTTTTGGTGATTATAACCCGGAGAAGCAAAAGGGGTTAGGGCATTTGGTCTGTTGATTATCAGAATTCTTTATAAAGTGAGGAAGGGAAAACAAGAGTGGCATAAATGGATACTTCCTAAGTCTGAGACAGGTGAGAATAAGGGGGAAAAGGCAAAACATCTCCCAAAATGATGGACTGGTCCCAAAATTTAAAACATTAATTTATAACAATAATCCCCAAGAAAAACATCCACTTTGGCAAGTGATTCCCCAATTGGAATGGCTGATGCATGGCAAGGGAGCAAGTGCTGAGATGAAGTATGTTGCTGTCTGCAGAGAAGAGGGGTGGACGGCGGTGAGTTATGGCTCTAATTCCACATGGACTGCAAGTAAATAACATAGTGCCAGAGTGAGGCTCCAGATGGTTTGTGTCGTGAGTGTGACCAGAGCTCCACAGAGGAGCTGGAGCCTGGGAATTCAAGCCAGGCTTGCAATTCACAAACCTGCCAGTGTGTGTCTACTGGGTGTGCCAGTTCCCCTTTGACAAATGCAGGCTTCCATGGAAACGGCTAATAGCAAACTTTGGAGGCCATGTCTCATCCTGGCTAAAGCCCACTGCTTCCTGGGAGACAATTATCAATAATTTTAGGAAAATGTCTGTGAGCCTCACTAAATTTCATATACACACATCAGCCCATCACATCTATTGCAAAGTGAATGTTCTGGGCTGGGGGAGGTAGAATTAAAATATAAAGGTAAAGTGGCAATCCTTTTTAACATCCAACTTTATACCTTATTTTGTATGTCCCCACTTCCCCACCTCCTACCCCACCACTGCTGGGGCTACTTTGATGAGATGATAATGAGGGTTTGTTCTCATAGAAGTGTGTGAGAAATGTGGAGGCCTTTCAGAGGCCTGTGTCATCCGTGGGTTGGAGCTATGGCTACCCAGCTGAAAACATAAGTGAACTTTCCCAGTGGCTCCTGTCAGTAAAGCCAGCATCTCTAAACTGGAGCTAATTCCTTCTTCAGTGCCACTAGGAATAGAGGAATCTCACAGGGGAGTGTGTAACATCCTGAAGTCAAAAATGGAAGAGGAGGCAGCAGTGCCTCAGGTCCGAAGGGATGGAACACAAGTAACAGGTGGCAGGCAGCTGCTTGGGAACTGCAGGGCACAATGTATTCTTTAAAGACAAGGCCCATGTTGGCACCATTGTCTTTGGATGTGTGTATGTCTGAGGACAAAGCACAAATATGTTCTTTCAGTTGGGGACATGGAGCGTTATGATTTATTCCCTCATTCACAAACTGCTTTTGAGAACTTATTACCTAGAGGATCAGAAAAAGAATATGGTGTATTTCCTGTTCTTATAAATCATGGAATCAACACACACTTCCTGAGCAAGTTCTACCTGCAAGGTGCTGGGTGTGGAGACACAGAGATGAAAGTTGCTCTTTCATACAGTGCTCTTCATCCAGCCAGAGAGACAGACTTTTTTTTAAAAAAAATGTATCTTGATAGAAGTAATTTTAAGAATCCAGTGGATCTTTCATGGAAGGAGATTTGGTGCCTGAGGAAGAGGGTGAGGTGAGGGAGTAGCAAGAAAGAAGCTGGTATTGCCATCTGGAGCAACGTCACGGGGACTTTATGCTGAAGATTTGAGGAGCTGTGGACAACTCTCTGTAAGGGATGACACGTTGAGATAGTGTTTTGTATTACTTGTCAGTTACATGGAGGATGAGTGAGGGAAGCAAGACAGGAAAAGCAGGGGAAACAGAAAATGAGGAGAATACGCCCTAATGTTCCTTTTCTTGTGATCTAGACTTCCCATCTCTAGCAATTACACAGGGACATGGTTTGGCTCTGTGTCCCCACCCAAATCTCATGTTGTATTATGGCCTTCAGTGTTAGAAGAGGGACCTGGTAGGAGGTGATTGGATCATGGGGGAGGACTTCCACCTTGCTGTCCTCATGACAGTGTGTAAGTTCTCATAAGATCTGACTGTTTAAACGTGTGTGGTACTTCGCCCTTCGTTCTCTCTTTCCTGCTCTGACGTCTAATGATGTGCTTGCTTTCCCTTCACCTTCTGCCATGATTATAAGTTTCCTGAGGCATCCCAGCCTTGCTTCCTCTACAGCCAGTGGAACTGTGAGTCAACTAAACCTCTTTTCTCCATAAATTACCCAGTCTCAATAGTTCTTTATAGCATGTGAGAATAGACTAATAAACACCAATACCAGAGCAAACAAATGTTAATTTCAAATAGCTGCTATGAGTGGCTTAAAAGTAAAATGGCTTGTCCATCCATAGATCTCTTAGGCTGCCTTCCCCAGGATTAGAGGCCCATCTGCTTGCCATGGGGCTCAACATATGGTAAAGCTTCCTGTGTTGTCCTACTGGTAATTTGTGGTCTGTCCCCTATGTCTTGGGGCGGGAAGATGGCCCAAGTAACCAAGGATCTCTCTCTCCATGCCAGGGAGGCAGGGGGCTTGAGGGCTGTCTGCTCCTGGGCTGGCACAGGCTCTTATTTTTCTCATGCTAAATTGTCAGAGAAGTGGTTGAAATCAGAAGCAAAATGCCACATTGTACGCCCACTGAAGTCTGGGCTCAAGGGAAAGGAAAATGATTGCCAGCACGTTCACTGTTCCCAATCCACTCCTGGACCTTAAGCTGTCTTGAACAGAGTTGCCAAACAGCTTGGTAGAGACTGGCCTTTGGGTGGGTGTGGGCAGGGGATGGGAGGCGGGAGAGGAGCAGTTTGCTCTCCACCTTGATTTCTTCTTCAGAAGCCGATCCCTTTCTGCAGGGCTCTGGGATCCTCTACAGCAGGGTAAGTCTTTGACTTTGCATGAGAACTTACTGGCATATGTGCCATTTGACTATGTATATGCAAATAAAAGTCTGTTTAAGCTGATTTAGAGTTTACTCTTGGTAAGATCAAATCCAGTCACAAAGCCTTAGAAAGGAATTATTGTAAAAGAATGATAGTATCTTTTTGTGGACTGTCGGGTGGCATTCTAAATTTGTATGTGGAAAAGGAAGATTATCAGAAGGTGGTAATTTAGGCATCTGGCAGTGACAAAGCAGCATGGAAAGAACGGTGTCTGAGGCTCGGTAGACTAGGGTTCTAGTCCCAGTTCAAATTCAGTTGTTATCTTGTACAAATCCCTTCACTTCCTTAGCCTTGTTCACCATAAAGGAAATAAGGGTGTTAATCCTTCAACTGTTAGATTTTCCGGTGGAGCTGACTGAGGCCCGAAGAACTGAAAATACTTACTTATGCAAGGTTTCAGAGTGAGGTGTCAGAACCATGCGCAAACCTCATTCTCTCTGTTCTGTAGGGAAGGCACTAGGGTTCCATCAGGGCCTATGTGTGTACTTCACTGTGGGGCAGTGGGAGAGGCCACTGCAAGGTCTCAGGTCATCACTTTGTCCTCTTGTGTGGGTGCTGATGTGAGCATGAGCTGTCACTGATAAAAACAGGGTAGTGCTGGAGAGTAGAGCACAGCAGCAGCCTTCTGGCTTTTCCACAGTGTCATGATACCACAAGATCATGGTCTGTAAACGGCACAGGGGCCAGAAAGGGAGGATCCTCTTTTGTCCTTGAAGGGCTAGAAGAGAATTGATTCCTACCATGTGTTTGTGTGCTTCTGCCATTTGCTTTTTAAACATGCACAGGTTTGTCTGGGATTTTGGCAGAATAGCAAGACCTTTCAAAATGACCACAGTGATCTAGGCTGATTTACAATGTGTTGCCTTGAAAAGTACATGCTCAAAGTCAGGCTTGGTGCATTCTAGCATGATGCCATGTTCTCCAGACAACAGTAGGCTTACGTGACCCTGTAGATGGTTCTTTAGGCACCCATTCAGTGGTGTGGGTGAGAGCTGAAGTCCTTAGATTCTCTGTTGTTCCTGAGTCACTGACGTTTTCTATAGCAGAGGAAAGGGACAGAAGTTGCTGCATTTTGGGCAAATTGAAGTGAGTAAATAAAATGCTGACTGTTACTTTATAGGAAGCAAGAAATGAGTCTTCAGGAATAGAGTTCAAAGCAAAATTAGCTTAATCCTTAATTTTTTGTTTCAATTTTTAAGTAATGTGTCATGTCATAGTAACAATAACAGCAAATGGTTGTAAAACTCTGAGTGTCCCTCTTTCAAGTGCTTTATTAACTTTCAAGCCTTACAACAACCTCACATGGCAGGCATTATTCTTATTCCCATTTGAAGGGGAGAATCCAGGTATGGAGAGATTAAGTACCTTGCCGAAGTGTCAGAGCTGAAATCCAGACCCAGGCAGTTATGCTCCAGGTCTGGGCGTGTAAGCACCACAGCATGCTGCTTCTCTGAAAAGCAAAAGCCAAACAAAACGCTCAGTCTTCTAATAACAAATAGCAGCTCCTTGTTCCACCCATCTCACCCCTGACTTTCGTTTTCCAGAAGCAGCCGCTTATGTCCTTACTGCCACTTCTTCTGGCAGTTATTTCCTTATTTCCAAAAATCACATTTACTCTCTTTCTTCTTATTTTTCTCAATTTTAGATATTATTTATTTACTTCGTTCAGTGGAAGATGAAGATTTAGTTCTCTACGCCATCCCCTGACCCTTCCTTAAACACATACGTCATCTCCCCACTTGCCATTTAAAGTGACAGCACCACTTTTTAGTTAAATCAATATTTAGTGTCTTGCATTATATAATCATGCAAATATTACTCAAAGATGAACCATACAATATGATATGACTCATTATCTTTATCTGCAACATCCTGTAGCCAGTAATTCCTTCCTTTGTTTCCTGCCGTCATCTGTACAGCTAAGGCTAGTTCTGCAGCTTTTCTAACAGAGCTATAAAGCACTTCTCAATATGAGCAGATACTTCAGGCAATCTTTCAGGTTCCGTTTTTCCTTAGAGTTATTCCTCCTGGAGCCATCTGTCCTGTTCTTCTATGCCAGTCAAGATTGTTTATGCTGTAGCACTGAGGCATACCCGTTATCCTAGGATTTATCTTTATTGTCAACCTGGGAATTCCCTTCATTGGACTCCTAAGTTGGGTCCCTGGTTTCTTGAATCTTGTGTCTTTCTCTTTCTTAGTTTAGTCTCTCATATGGAGGGTTTATATCTTCCGGTAGTTCCCTAAGCAAAAAACAAAGAATAAAAAGTTTTTAAGACCTAACGTGTTTTAAAATATTTTTATTCTACTCTCACATTTGCTTGCAGTTTGGGTATAGATTTATAGACTGCGTACAATATTTTGTTCTAATTTTAAGGCATTTCTCCATTGTCATTTAGCTTCTAATTCTACTTTTTGAGAAGTATGCGACCCTCCTTTCTTCCTAATTCTTTGTATGGAAAATTGTTTTTCTCTAGAAACTTTTAGGGATTTCTCTTTATCCTACATTTTATGATGATACGCCTTGATGGGTATCTTTTATAAATTTAACATGCTGGGCATGCAATATTTCCTTTCAATCTGGAAAGCCATACCTCTTGGCACAATAATATTTAAAAAAATTTTTTTACAGTTTCTTTCTCTGATTATTCTTTCAGATGATCTCATCAGTTGGATATTGATTTCATGGATTTATTCTTTAATTCTCTAACTTACTTTTTCAGTGTCTTCTTATCAGCTTTTTTGCTATATTTTTCAGGGGTTTTCCTTAAGGTTAATCTTCTATTTATTCTATTAAATTTTTAAATGATGCTTTTAAGTGCTATAATATTTCTAGTTTAAGAGATTTTCTTGTTTGCTCCTCCTGTTAATAGCACTCTTTTTGCACAGATTCAATATCTTTTCTTACAGCTCAGATTTAATTGTTTTTTTTTTTCTGATTTCTCAATAGCTTCTGCTTCTCCTGGGGTTATTTCTTTTTCCTTTTTGCTTTAGTTTTTTGTTTGTTTGTTTGAACTCATAATAGAAACTTAGTACAAATGTCTTAGTGCAAGTAAATGGGACAGACTCAGTTTTAAGTTCAAACCCTAAAAATCTTATTTGAACTTGTAGGTACATTTACTACCTGTGATACTGGGGGAAGGAGGGTTTGCCAATGGTAGGTTTGCCTTGGGGTTGTTGGGTGAGGACCTAGATGTTTCACTGGGTTCCCAACTTAAGATTTTTTTTCCCTTGGGGAAGATCAGAATCCCCTGAGAGGGGTTCTAATTCTCCAGTCCGCTGCCTCGGGAATACAAGTCTGGCTCCTGGCATTTTGGCTGCTGAACAGGGGAAGATGGTGGATTTCACTGTTTCATGTGCATGTGTTTATTTATGCCACCTTGTTTTTCTTTTAATGCCTCACCCCTGCCTTCAACTGAGCCCGGTGTCCTCCAGCATCTCTGAAAAATAAACCCGTTTGTGCCTGAATGGACCAAAGGCAATTGCTTGACTATATGGGCTAAGGGGAGAGTCTGGGGTCTACTTCTTACATAAGTGTCAGACAATCTTCCTATTTTCAGGCTAATCCTGCACCAGCCTTGAGATACACAATACCCTCTCATCTCTATGACTGGAGGGTGTTGAGATACACACTGGGTTGTACTGTTAAATCAGTTGACATCCATGGGTTCCACAGTCCCTGTACTGGCAGGTGGATTTTAGTAACCACTCAATTATCTGCTTTTTATTCCCTAAATTCCATTGATTACCTCTTGTCTGCTGTAATACTGCTTTCATTTTCTATGTCATTATAGTTTTATATCTTTTATATTCTTTTATTTATTTATTTATTTTTATTTTTATTTTTTTTCTGAGAGCATGTACTGTTTATTAACTGACCAGATTAGAAAAGTAATTACGGAAAACACCTTAGTTCATTCTAAACATGCCTGTTAATCTGGTCCTCCCTGTTGCCAGCATCTTTACCTTTTACAAAATGGGTGGTCTTTTTCTTCATTTCACCTTGTGGAGAGGATAATTTGAAGGGACACAGGAAGGTATTTGCTTCTTTGAAGCATTTTCCAACAGTATAGATCCCGTGAATCAGATCGTCCATGCAAATGATTCCATATTTTTCAAGAGATCCAGCAATCAAAGTGTTATCTGTAAAAGCAATTTGTTCCTTATTGATTTTGCCATAACCACATTGGTAAAGTAGTTAATTTACTAATTTCAGGTTTGGGTACTCCCAGGCAATATATGAATCTACAATCCTCAACATGTTAATTGAGATATTCTTTTATTTTAATGCTACTTTAGGAAGAAGTGGAGGCAAGTGTCTATTTGACTTTGAACAAATCTCTTCATCCACATATTGGCTTTCTATGTTTAAAATAGTTGAAAACATCAGCCCCTATTTCCCTTACAGGATAATGTTTAGGCTTCAACATATCTCATGCACATGTCAATTAGGAAACAATTTCTGATTGTTAGAGCACTGGGGGATCCAAAGTGTATGCCTGACCCAATTTCCGACCTCAGGGGAAGAATAGACAATGCTTACGGAGGAGATGTACAATGTGGGCAGTAAAGGGGAAATTTCTGGGATTGGAGGTAAGGAGAAGTCACATAGTAGGTAACTTTTGAGTTGTACTCTGAAGTTAGAAATGGTGCTTGTCTGGGAAGAGGAAAGTAGAGTATTCTCAGCTGTAGAAACAGGTCAGAAAATGCTTGGAGCAAGAATTTACCAGGCAATAGGGAGGAAATAGGGAGGAAGCCAGCAACAGCAGAGTGCTCTTGGGATTCTTCTTGGGAAGATAAGACCAGAAAGACAATTAGAAATAGTTGGCAGAAGCCTATCTGTCAGGAGAGAAAGCATAGACTTATGTCTGGGAACTTGATCTCCTTCAGTTATTGTAAGGAGATGAAGAAGTAGCTATGCACAGTCTTTTCACAGTTTGACTCCAGAGGTGGGAATTTCAGTAAGGTCCTTCAAAAGGCTGCAGTCAAAAAGAAGCAGCTACCCCAGTTGCTCCAACGTCCTGCTGGCCTTCAGGAATGAACTGAGGCGGGTTCCTTGTCATGGGGCTATCCTAGGAGAGGAAGTGGATTTACCAGCACAGTGCAGCAACTCCTGAGAACTCCTACTGAAGAAGAGCTGAGAGAAGACATCGTGGGCTCTTGAGTGACTGAGTGAAGTGAAGCCTGGAGGGGAGACAATTGGGCAGTACAAGTATTGATTAGAAAGCATAAAACCTCACTGACATGTTGATAGGATGATGGTACGGCAATAAATATCTTAAAATTTTATTATTTTTCATCTTTTCTCACTAAGTTTGACCAAGTTGCTTATTTTGCAGTAATTTGTTGAGAATTAAGGAGCAATTCCTGTTTACACTTGGTGGACTGAATACCTGCATTTGCTCTGATTCTAATTGATACCCAGCCTGAAAGCTTAGAAGTCAGTCCACCCAACATCTCAGATTTCAGTACATAGGTAACAGGCCCTCTCCTCTTATAATAATAAGAGTTATTAATTTAAATACTCTGCATACTTTAGAAAAGAGTATAATTGATGCTTATATTAATGGCATAAGTGGAGAGAAATGAGTCCTCTTTCTGGTTAAGATCCACCAAAGACCATTTGTGAGACAGAGGGAACTTGGTGAAGAAGATTATTATGGGAATGTCTAATTTTCCAGGTTGACCAGATTGACCAGATTGACCAGATTTCCAATTCATTGCTGGTAATTGCATTCACTAGTGCCTCTCATATACTACTTCACCCAAATTAGTTTTTGAAATATAGAGATAATCTCAGCTCTGTTCTTTGCAATTATAAACATCTCTTCACCATCATTCATATAGAAACAGCTTAATTTAAAAATAATAGCATTCCAAATACATAAGTATACAGGTTATGGTTTTGAAATTATGACTTAAAAGAAAGGAAAAATTTGCCCAGACAAATTAAAAAAAAAGCAAGTCACAATAAAGGATGCAGTTTTAGATTCTAATCCAAACTATAAAATAAATATCTATGAGCTTACACTGATATAAATAAATTATTGAGTAAAATAAGTGAGGAAGTGTAGGCAAATCTTTCATGCAGAATTCCAAATAATGTATGTAGAAATTCTTCCCTCAAGCAGGGGAGCCTAACTCTTCACTGCTGAGATCTTAGGTAAGAAGCGATTAATAGTAACTTCTTCCAAGAGCACAGTATTGAAAGGAGTGGGGGAGTAATTTTACAGTGGAAAACATGAAAAATACCACCTTAGCCAAGTGATAAAAATGAACATCAACGGTGATAAGTCATGATGCTAGGACATATTCTTAACATGACGTGATACAATTGGCATTTCACCTCTATGGCCTCCCTCCCAATAACCCATAACCCCAGTTTATTCATGAAAAATAACCATCAGAAAAATCCCAATAGAAGAACTGTGTGAGGCTGTTCTTGAGTTGCTACAAAGGAATACCTGAGACTGGGTAATTTATAAAAAAAGAGGTTTAGTTGGCTCATGATTCTGCAGACTATACAAGCATAGTGCTAACATCATCTTGGCTTTCAGAGATGCCTCAAGGAGATTTTACTAATGGTGGAAGGTGATGGGGAAGCAGGCAGTTCACAAGGGGAGAGCAGAAGCATGAGATTGAGGGCGGAAGATGCCACACACTCATAAACGACCATATCTCTGAGAATTCATTCACTATAGTGAGGATAGTACTAAGGGGATGTTCACGAGAAATTTGCCCCCATGATCCCATCACCTCCTGCCAGACCCCACCTCCAGTATTGGAGATTATAATTCAACATGAGATTTAGAGGTGACAACATCCAGACTAGATCAAGAGCATTACACAAGATACCGATCCAATGTTTCCAAAACTGTTGATAGAAATTAAAAAAAATCAGAGAAACTGTCACATAAAGAGGAGCCAAAAGACACATGACAATTAGAGGTGGTATGGTATCCTGGGTAGGATCTTAGAGCAGTAAAAGGACATGGGGTCAAAACTAAGGACATCTGAATACACTATGGCCTTTTATTAATAATGATTTACCAGTGTTGGTTTATTAATTATGACCATGTGTACCATAGTGACATAAGATGTTAATAGTAGGAGAAACTGGGTTTGGGGTTTATAGGAAGTCTCTGTATCATCCTCACAATTTTTTTGTAAGTATAAAACTCTTCTAGAGCAGGTAATGTAAATAAATAAAATAAAAGGTTTATTTTTTTACAAAGCAAGTCACCAAAAGTGTATTGTGAATCTACTTATGTAAAAACAAACTAATTCTAAATTATGCTTGTAATATATGTCAGTATCAATACAAATACTTGAAAAAATCTAAAGAGGGCATGGGAAGTAGGATTTTTGGAGAAGGAACAATTAAGGGAACTTTTATTTTTACTGTACATAGTTATGAGTTTTGCAAATATGTATGATATACATGTATTATACATATGTAAATATGTATGATATATGTATTATACATGTAATTAAAGTTATACATAAAAAAGGGAAAAGTAAAATGAATATTTTTCTAACCTTAGACCTTGTTTTTGCTTTTAAAGTCAAGTGTGATGCAGACAGTAGCAGTGGGGAGATTGAATACAGGTAATTGCAGCTCTTGATCTGAAATCTCTAACAATATCCCTATTCGCTCCTTCAGTAGTTCCATGCTTCTCTCCAAAGTTAGACTGGCATCTTCATAAGATCAGATTGTGTTTTGAAGTATGCAAGAAACGTAATGGGCTACTTGGTTTGGGTATTTCCTACAAGGATGCTTCAACCTCAAGGGTTTCATTTCTTGAAAGTGCACTAAATTAGTTTGCATCTTAGAAATTAGCCAAAGTACCAGGAATGTTTCTGGCTGAAATAATAGCATTGTTTGGCCTTCCGAAAGCCTTATTAAACTCAGCTATTCCAAATTGTCAGTGGCTTCCTTCCAGAGTGGCTGGGGCTGTCTGAGATGAGTTCAGACTCATTTCAGGGGCATTTCACTTTCTTACAAGTGCAGATATGAAGCCCAGAACTGATTGTTAAAATAGGTTCCAGTTACAATAGACTTGGCCTTGACCATGAGGTGGATTGGGGGAGGGAGAAGTCAACCCTCCTGGCTATGGGGCTGCTGAGAGGCAGCCAGCAGCCCATCAAGAGTGTGATGAACTTGGATCCCATCAAGTCTGACATCCAGATTGAAAGAGTTTCTCTGAGAAAGGAAGATGGCGACATGTAGAAATGGTATGGCAGCAGGAGTCTCTAGAAGAGAGAGTTATTATTATTGTTATTATTATACAATTGCCTTTATTAAAGGAGATAAACCTGTTCAGGTTGAAGCAGAAGCCCACCCATCTCTGCTACACTCTTCCAATGAAGCCAGGAATAGCCCACAGAATACAAACAAAGTTTCCCAATTGAGCAGTCATAGTCTGGTTTGAACCTTTTACTCTAATTTTATTGTCTTAGTTTCCCGTAACTGCCGTAACAAGTTACCACAAACTTGGTTGCTTTATATAATGCAAATTAATTCTCTTAGTTTTGGAAGTGAGAAATCTGAAATCAGTCTCACTGGACTAAAGTCGTGGCATCAGTAGCCCTGGTCCTTTCTAGAAACTCTAGGGGAGTGTGTTAGTCAATTTTCATGCTGCTGATAAAGACATACCTAAGACTGGGGAATTGACAAAGGAAAAAGGTTTAATGGAGAACTCACAGTTCCATGTGGCTGGGGAAGCCTCACAGTCATGGTGGAAGTCATGGAGGAGCAAGTCACATGTGAACAGTGGCAGGCAAACAGAAAGCCTATGCAGAGAAACTCCCATTTTTAAACCCATCAGATCTTGTGAGACCCATTCACTATCATGAGAATAGCATGGGAAAGACCCACTCCCATGATTCAATCATCTCCCGCCAAGTCCCTCCCACAACATGTGGAAATTATGGGAGTTATGAGATGAGATTTGGTTGGGGACACAGAGCCAAATCATATCAGGGAGAATTTGCTTCCCTACCTTTTCTGGCTTCTAGAGGGCATCTCTATCTCTTGTATCTTTCTGCAGCTTGGGGTCCACATGGGTGCCCAGGCCTTAGCTCCCACCTGGTCTCTGGCAAGACCAAGTCTAGACAAAACTTGCTGTTGAGAAGGGAACCCTCACTCTGCACCAGGTTTCATTCTCTTTAGCTCAGGACTCAGCAGATCCAAACTGTAGGGTGGAGATATAAACAGACAAGGTCGAGAAAGGCAAGCGCCAAAGCAGTGCAGGTGTCTTCCTTGACTGACCTGCCAGGGAGGCAGATGCTGGGTCTCATTTTGTTCTCTCCTTCCCCAGCATCTGCAAAGCCCTGCATGTTGTTTTAGTAATAAAACCTCAGTTTTGTTTTTAGCAGTGTTATTTCCTTTAACTTACCCAATTTCTATGCCACAGGTACTATTACTTTTCCTACTTTAAGATGAAGAAATTTAGAGAGGGAAATTTAGAAGGTTACTGCAAGCAACTGGTAGTATGAGGCTCAGGCTGCTTGGTGCTCTCAGGTCTCACCGTGAAAGGTGTCAACAATTTGAATAAACAGTGCCTTTTCAAGAGGGGTGGACTTATTGCTTATATTAATGGCAAAAGAGGAGTGAATGTAACTTCTTTTCTGGATAAAAGAAAATCAGACAAAAAACTACCTGCATACAAATGCTCACACGTGGAACCAGGCATCCCATTTATCATCACTGAAAGGTGCCTGAACTGCAGAAATCTTTTTTGAGCAAGGAGCGTGTCCTGGAATGTTGCCCTTCTTCACAATGGTCTTCAGGGCATAAGTATTCCCTGCAAGCCCAGAGTATTTTAATGAGTGTTTTATACAACCAGCCATTAGAATAAAGTTCTAAGTGGCTCCAGTAAGCTACTTTTACCGTATATAAGAAGCTTTTTAAAAAACAAGAATGATTAACAGCAACAACACAAATCAGCTATTTAACCCACAAAATTCCATTTTGTGTAGTAGGATTATGAGAGTATGTGTTTCAACAATCTATTTATTAGACAAACTTAGAGAAAAGTTGTTGCCTTGAGTATTTTTTTTAGTCCCTCATAGTGTCCAGCACAGGAGCTTGCAACAAAGTAAACAAAATGCTCAGTAAGTGTTTCACCGGCTAAATGTAGTTAACAACACCTTCATTCGTGTGAATATCAGTTATCTTCTACATGAGATGTCTTTCTTAAACACCTATCATAATGTCACTCTTCACTGTGTGTAAGATGCAGCTTTGTAGCAACATGTTCAACGTTCTTTGAATTCTGGCTCCAGCCCACCTTGCCAACTTCCTTCCCTATATACTGCGACTATGTGCTATTGACCTATCCCTCCAAAATGCTTGAACTTCCTTGCCTCCATCCATGCTTTTCTTTTTGTTTTTTCTACCTAACATGTTCTTTTTCCCTTGTCTGTTACAGTCCCTTCAAAACCAAATTTAAATGTAATTTCCTCTGTGAAGCCACACCCAGTTGTTACCACTCAGAATAAACTCTACCCGCTCTTCGGCCTGGGTTATAAACTGTGTGTAGTTCTAATGTAGCACTTATCACAGTCTGCTGTAGGTTCCAGTTAGATGTGTGTATTTTGCTCCACAATCCACCATTCTCTGTTTCTCAAAGACTCACTCTCTTGCCTTATATTCTTTTGAATCTTCCAGTTACCAAGAGACTCACATATATTAAATGCTTAATAAATATTGATTCAATTCAGCGATTTTATAACTGGGCTACATAGTCGAAGAATATGGGGTAGTTTTTAAAAAATACCAACTCTTACACCCCACCTTAAAATGAATAAGTCAAAATATCTGGGCGTTGGGGTCCAAACATTGATGTGTTAATAAAGCCTCTCACATAGTTCCATTGTGGGCAGAGATGAGCTTTAAGGTCTGTTAGCTGAAAGGTAGCCCTCTCCTAACTCACAGTTTTCCTGACCTTGATCACCCACATCTCTAAAGACAAATCCTTGCACCTGGAAAAGTTTTGACTTCACCATGACTTTGAAGTGAACTTTAACTTCTAAAGAAATCTGTGATGACACAAAAGGCAGGTGAGATATATAGTTGAGAGATCAGCCCCTACATGTGGAAATGGTTTGTTGCACTCTGGAATGTACCTGTGGAAAAGGTAATTTTGAAAATGTGAGTAGCAGACGCTTCTGTTCATACACATGCAATTGACTGATTATGGTGTGCAATCACTTCTCAAATTCAAAGTCAGTTGTCTTCCAGAGGTTTTTACCTTCACCAGGTCTGTGGTGCCAACATGTGAATTGGCAGACCATGCCTTTTATGTAGCTTTGTGGAGGCTTGCCCTAGGCTGCCATGCCTTGCTTTCTGTCCTCCTGTCTTTACAGGTGGAATGGGTAATGTTTCTCTATGCCAGTACATCTAGTTCCTACGAAGCAAGGCTACTGGCACTGTGTCAGTGGTTAAAACATGTATTACTGGGCTCTATCCCCAGAGTTTATGATTTGGTAGGTTTGAGATAAAACCCAAGAATTTGCATTCCTAAATTCCCAGGTGATGCCATGCTGTTGTACTAGTGACCACACTTTGAAAACCACTTCTCTAGAAACAAGAACAAAAAGAGAATAGAAAGAAAAAGAATTGATTTGGTTCTTAAAGCGATATAGATTAAAGTTATAATTGCTTATCAAGGCTATGAGGAGAGAGGAATGGCTAAGATTCATTTTTTTTTTTTGAAATAGAGTCTTGCTCTGTCCTGTGACCTAGGCTGGAGTGCAATGGCACAATCTTGACTCACTGCAACCTTTGCCTCCCAGGTTCAAGCAATTCTCCTGCCTCAGCCTCCCGAGTAGCTACGATTATAGGCATACACCACCACACTCGGCTAGGTTTTTTGCATTTTAATAGAGATGGACTTCACTAAACTCCTGACCCCCGCCTCAGCCTCCCAAAAGTGGCTATAATTCTTAATGGTTCAAGAACTATCCCATCGCTAGCCAATGTTACCTTTTAGCAACAGAAAACGGGGGGTGGAAGTATACATGATTTGGACCATGAGCTTCTCTGAGATAGGAGTATGTGGATGAAGTTATGCTGTAAGATGAGAATTTAAAAGGCAATTATATATATCGGCTACAGAATTTTTTTTGTTACAAATGTGAGGCTTTCTCATAGAACAAAACAGTCTTTTTCTAATAAGAAAACCAACTGTGCTTAGCGTGACTCTTACCAAACACATAAAGCTCAAGGCCTCTGCCTGAATCTCTTAACAGATGGAAGGCTCTTAGCTGCCTCCAGAAGGTGTTACACAGTGAGAAGAGTGAACGGAAAAAATATAAAACAACAACAACAAAAGAAGCTGTTTCTCTGATTCACAACTATCAGTGTTATCTACTGTTTGCATCAAGTAATAACTCTCTTGTAAGACATTCAATAGGTACTAAAAAAAAAACCCAAGGACAAAAGATTAATCAACTCTGTTTTTTCAGTAACCCAACAGAACTCATCACCTGCCATAATCCCAGAAAGTTGCAGTCACAGGCTATGACTGTAAAGATTAAAAATGAATCCGAGAGATGATCCCATCATCGAGAAGTGACACTTTATTTTGTGAATAGAGGAAGGCAGAGCCGGCAAAACAAATGCTAACATAACATTAAGGGAGAACAGAAGTGCAGAGGAGCAGGTGTTTGGAGAATCGGATTCCTGTACAGCGTAAACACTTAAGCTGAGGTCAACGTGAAAACAAGGCAAATCCTTCGAATTCTAGTAATAGAAGAACAGGATTTTAGGCTTTACAAATGTTGGACTGGTGCTTTGCTAGGTCTTCAAAATCATTTTCTTCAGCTTTTTCTCCACAAGCTTGTCCTCATAAATATCTAGCCTAAGCTGTTCTTTCCAGTAGCACATAGAATACAACCTGGGATACAAGACAGGATGGTAAAGAGCTGCACACTTTAACACCACATCTCAGCTGTCCTCATCCAAGCAGACACTGAAAAAATATGTATTTGGGGCAGGGAGGAGAAGACTAGTGCCTATAAGGAAGACAGGAGACGTGACATTTACTTAGAACATTTATGTCTCTCTAGTAGACTCCCCAACTACATAGAAATTGCCCACTGAAGAGTTCGTGGGATTGGGCACAGTGGCTCACGCCTGTAATCCCAGCACTTTGGGAGCTGAGGCAGGCAGATCACTTGAGGTCAAGAGTTTGAGACTAGCCTAGCCAACATGGTGAAACCCTGTCTCTACTAAAAATACAAAAATTAGCTGGGCTTGGTGGCACCCGCTTGTATTTCCAGCTACTCGGGAGGCTGTGGTGAGAGAATCACTTGAACCCAGGCGGCGGAGATTGCAGTGAACTGAGATGACTCCATTGTAATCCAGCCTGGGTGACAGAGCATGACTCTGTTTCAAAAGGAAAAAAATAAAGAGTTCAGTGCTATTCCTGGAGTCAGAAACAGTAGAGAGGCCCCACCTCCTACCCACTTTTCTTCTCTCTGCGGGGGAAAATATTCTTGCTCAACCCTGATTTAAGAGATCCTCCAGATCTCTTTGTTTTCCACTCGGCAAAGGATTTAAGATCTTTTTAAATTGTACTTTTTTAAGTACTAAAATGTAATTCTCAGGCCTTTTTAGGTGAGATATTTAGATATTTTTTCTTTTATAATCCAAATTCTTGTTGGTTAAATGTAAAAAAAGTCTAAAAAATAATGTTTACAAAGACCCAACTTAAATACATCTGGTGAAATTAAGAATAATTTATTTTAAAATTAGGTTAAAAATGTTTGCAGTGCTTGTCCCAACTTTTCTAGATGTTACAACAAGCGAACACTATTAGATCAAATTTAATTTGGTTTGGCGTTTTAGCCAACTTATACCTTGATTTTAGTTTTTGGTTGTAACAAGATTTACTTGGGTAGGGGAGGTGTTCTTAGAAGTGTTAATTTCAGCTTTTATTTTTAATGCAACCACATGCACCAAGGCATTGTAAACTGAGTTAGATAAACTTTCAGTGTTACACTGCTTCATTAAACCAGGAAGTTTAGACATCCTAACAAAAAGAATATGTAATTTCATTTCATGCCGGCATCAGTAGTGGTATTGTGTATAAGGTTGTTAGTACTGGTAGCTGGAATTCTCCATGGGAGATTGATAAAAGACGGATGACAATAAAAAGGGCATCAGAAACTAAAACCAAAATGTGAGATGGATTCTAGAATCAAGGGCACTGTTACGAAGGCAGAAACTTGGGATTTGGCCTTCAAAGCTCAGAAGAGACTGAGATTGGGGCTCCCTAAATAGCACAGCAGGTAGCAGGAGGAAACAGGATACGCTCAGGGAAAGGAAGGGTTTCCCCAGCTTCCAGATTGGCAGGGAGAAGAAGCGCTTTATGGAATGCGCAGTGCTTTCTTTACGTTATTGTTCAAAAGTAGTTTTCTGTATAATTTCGAATGCCAAGGAAAGGTGTCAATCTAACTCCTGTTTAGGGGACTGAATGATACAAGTTACAGTTTAGTCAAGTTAAGCTAAAGGAGGGGCCAATGTCAGAGTTGACATTTGATCCTTATACCACCAAGCCTTGTTTGATTCTTCTGAATTCTTTGTGTTAACAAAGGTGGTGTTAAGGGTTTCCACCTTCCTTTTTATGCAAAGGATGATTTTTGTCTTTGCCAATTCTGTGCTTGGGGTTGTTGCACAGACTTGGATAATGAGGGAGAAGAAGGAAAAGCAACCAACCTAATTAGATGGATTTATATCGGAAGGACAGAGAGCTACCTGCAGAAGGGAAGAGACTAAACTATGAAAGTTAGGGGAGATGGGCAAGAAAAATTAAGTCTAGCTCAGGACAAATTTTGAGGAAGCTTCAGAATACATTTTGAGAGCGAAGGAGAAAGACTAGAAGAATTTATTATGCTGAGATGAGAAGGACTTTAGGGTATAGATAGCAAAGAGAATTTCAAATAATTATGTGTTGCATCATGCATGGGCTGTGAATAGACTCACTCAGTGCTCCCAGCAAACTCCCAAGAGCCAAGTGGTCTTCTTCCTTGTTTTCCTCATTAAACCTGTTTCTCTGCTTGTTTTTCTTATGGCACAGTTGATCAAGTCTCATTTTGAAATACATTTCCTTGGATTTCCAGAGAGTCTACTAGAGTACAAATTGATACAAATCTGTAATCTCCCATTGCCATCAATTAGGATTGCATTTGACTACATATAACACAAAATCATCTTCAGTGAGTTTATTTTTTCCATATAACTAGAAGTCTGGAGATGAGGACATTTGGGGAAAGTGCAGTTGCTCAAGGACATATTCCTGTCTTTAGGATATTTTTTTAAGATGGCCATTTCATCTTCAGATATTGAAACTGTGTTCCAGATGGAAGGAGGATGAAAAGGGAAATGAACAGGGGCATATGCCAGAAGAGTCTATCTCTTTAATCAGAAAAACAACAACAGCTTTTTATATCTGATAGATCTCCCCTTAAATTTCTATCATGATCGTGTCACCTGGTCAACCCCTGGCTGGAAGTGAGCCTGAGAGACAAAACAGTTTATATATACACATACCTCCCCAACCAAGCAAAATAGAGCTTCTGTAAATACAAAGGAGGAGGAAGAAGAGAATGAATATTCAGCAGGCTACTAGTCATGTCTGCCACTTTTCTAGCTTGCTACATTAAGCTGGATTTACAGATGGAGACTGGTAGGCACTGACTATGTTCTTCCCACACACACTTACATCTATAAATTTGTAGTCTGTTATCCTCTGTTTTAGACTTGTAATGTCTGTCAAAGTATCCTAGATGGTATTGCTAACTTTATATATCCTGTTAATTAGACCAAGCTGGAGAAGTCTGCCTTTCCCACCGAACTGAGGCCTTTATGCCAATCCAAGAAATACGTGAAAAGTTGAAAAATTTATCCAGAATATTTGAACATATAAAGAAACCAGTAGATGTTCTACAACTAAAAAATATAATACCTAAGATTAAGAATAAATTAGATGAGTCCAACAGCAATTTAGATGCAGCAGAAGGCTTAATTAGTGAACTCAAAGATAGGTGAGTAAGAAGATATTTAAGTTTAAAGACAAATATTGAAACAACCGAGCAAACAGAGCTAAGAGTTGTACAGGATCTCTCCAAAAGTTCTAATGCACGTTTAATTGGACTCTCACTAGACAGAAGAGAGAAGAGGTCAGGAGCAGCAGTAATCTAAGACATAACGGTTGAGAATTTTTGAAAGTGAATGAAATGCTTCAATCCACAGATCCAAAAACAGTAGTGAACCACAAGCTAAATAAACATAAAACAGACCTAGGCACATCAAGTCAAACTACAGAAAAAATTAAAGACAAGGATAAAATCTTAAGAGGAGCCCAATAAAATAACTGCCATGGTAGTATTTTAAACTCAATGACAATTTATTTTAAAAAGGAAAGGAAATTAAAGTTTTTTGTTTGTTTGTTTTAGGAAAACAAAAATTGAGAGAACTAATGACCAACAGGTCTGCACTAAAAGAAATAGCAAAAAGAATGCTTTGGAAAGGACAAAAATGATCCCAGCAAGACACATGAAAATGACATTTGAAATGAAGAGAACTAACCGGAAATGATAAATATGTTGGCAAACATGAAGTAATAGTAATGGTATTGACAATAGTAGAAATGACTCAAAAAGTGTAAAACAAAGATGCTTGATAAAGACAATACAAAAGATGGAAGGAGGTAAATGGACTTAAAGTGTTTTAAGGTTTCAAATTATAGGAAAAGGGTAAAGGTAAAATTTTATCAGACTTAAATAATTTGAAAATGGAAATTGTAATTGCTTGAGTAAAGAATAGAAAATATATACTTAACAAATGGATAATAAGGAAATGAATAATAAAAATATTTGACTAAAAGAAATGAAGAAACTAGAATATAATACAATTAGTAACTTAGAAATCAATAGTAATACAGAAATACATAATGCATGTAAACCCAGTTTAATCAGGTAAATGGACTGAATCTTTTGAGTAAAAAAGTTATAGTACTATATTTTTTTAAGAAAGAAAAAAATCTCCACTATAGCACTTTCAAGAAGAAAGCTAATATAAACACAGAAAAGTTGAAATGTAAAATGATGGAAAATATCCTATACAGGCCAGGAGTGGTGGCTCATGCCTGTAATCCCAGCACTTTGAAAGGCCAAGGCAGGAGCACTGTTTGAGACCATGAGGTCAAGACCAGCCTGGACAAGACCACATCTCTACAAAAAAGAAAAAACAAATGAATGAAAAAGTAATGATCAAAAGATAACTGAAAATATTTAATTGCCTAGAAGGTAATAAGATACTTCTAAATAATAGGTCAAAGAATATATCAAAATCAAAATTAGAAAATATTTTGAGCCAAGTGATTATGAAATTAAAACATATAGTTTTTCCTTTTTTGCATTTTTTTATTGTACTTTAAGTTTTGAGGTACATGTGCAGATTGTGCAGGTTTGTTACATAGGTATGCATGTGCCATGGTGGTTTGCTACATCCAACCCCACGTCATCTACATTAGGTATTTCTCCTAATGCTGTCTCTCCCCAATCTCCCCACCCCTGCTATCCCACCCCTAGGCCCCCACCCCTGGACAGGCCCTGATGTGTGATATTTCCCTCCCTGTGTGCATGTGTTCTCATTGTTCATTACCCACTTATGAGTGACAACATGCAGTGTTTGGTTTTCTGTTCTTGTGTCAGTTTGCTGAGAATGATGGTTTCCAGCTTCACCCATGTCCCTGCAAAGGACATGAAGGCATCCTTATTTATGGCTGCATAGTATTCCATGGTGTATATGTGCCACATTTTCTTTATCCAGTCTATCATTGATGGGTGTAGTTTTTCACTTGAAGCTAAAGCAATACTTAAAGAAAAATTTATAGTCTTAAATCATATATCAGAAAACAATGAAAATTTAAAAATGATTAAGCTCTGTCTTTAAAAAACTGTAAAAAAATTTATACTGAAGGAAACAATAGAGATAAGTCCATAAATCAATTTTCTAAGAAGTACAACAAGGTTAATCGTCCTAAATTTGTTTTTTAGAAAGGGATAAAGAAGTGATAAACTTGCAGCAAGATTGGTCAAGAGAAAAAGAAAAGAGAGAAAAGACAAATTGCCCATATATGAAAGTAAAGAAGAGATCTCATTATAGATCCTACAGATGTATTATTTTAAAAGATAAAGGTATTGCAAACCACTTTATGGGAATGGACTTGACAACTTGGATGAAAAGGACAAGTTCTTCAAAGAATGCAACTGACTATAGCTGAGAGATGAAGAAATAGAAAACCTGAATATTTCAATATCTATTTAAAAAATTAAATATTTTATTAAAACTTTTTACTCCATACACAAATATGATTAGATGGCATCCAAACACATAAAGTAAATAGAACATAAATCTTATTCAACTTTTGCAGAAGGTAAAAAGTGAAGGCGTACTTGACAGTTCTTTTATATATCTTTAATACCCAAATCTGACAAGCATATTATAAAAAAAAGTTCAATCTTATCTTTCCTATGAACAGAAAAGCAAAAGTTCTAAATAAAATATTAGCAAACAGAATCAAGCAATATATTGAAAAGAATAATATATCTTGACCACTAAGTTGGATTAATTTAAGATTAATTAAGCAAAAGCAGATGAACATATTAACAGAAAAATGAGAAAAATCACAAAATTTCAATAGATGTAGAAAAGGCATTTTATAAAGTTGAATGCCTTTTCATTACTAGAACTCCAAACAAGCAAGAAATATTCTGATTTAAAATATCTATTTTAAAAAACATACAGCAAGCATCATACTAAAGGTTGAAATACTTTCAGCTCTTCCCTGAGTTTGAGAATGGGAGAGGTGCTCCATGTACCACTTCTATTGCCATTGTACTAATAGCAGTCCTGCCAAGTGCAATAAATAAATAAAAATGTATAGGAAAAATAAATCAAAGCCATAAGGATTGGAAAGGAAAGATGATGTTATCTTATTCACAGATTACATGACTGTGTACTTTAAAAATACAAAGGATTTTGCTGACAGTATCTTTAATAAGTAAATATTGCCAAGTGGCTGGATAGAAAATCAGTATACAAACATCAATTATATTTCTATATACCAGCTACAAACAGAGAAAAACAAAAATACAAATTATATACCACTTACAATAGTAACAAAAACTTGAAGTTGAACAAATTATGTCCAAGAATCCTACACTGAAAACTGCAAATCTGCTGAAAGTAATTTATAAAGACCTAAATTAATGGAAAGATGGATAATATTTATGTTTTATAAGGCACACTATTGTTAAGGGGCCAGTTATTTTTAAATTAATCCAAAAATATTAATGGCATTAAGTCTCAGATAAAATATCAATAGACTTTATTGAAGAAACTGACAAGTCATTTCTAAAATTCATATACAAAGGCATGAGAGATAATAAGGTAATTTTTAAAGATAAACTTTCTATTTTGTGGCAGTTTTAGATTGACAAAAAGTTGCAAAGGTAGTAAAGAGAATTTCCTATATATCCCATGCCTAGTTTCCCTTATTAACATCTTACAGTAGCATGACAGCTAATGAACAAATATCAACACATTATTAAAAACTGAAGTTCATATTTTATATTCAGATGTCACCAAGGCAATTTAAAAGCTGGAGGTTTTACACTGTCATATTTTAAGACATATTGTGAGGCTATTGTAATTAAGACAGTGCAGCATTAGCATAAGCATAGACAAATTCACCAGTGCAACACAACAGAGAGTAGGGTCCAAAAATGGGCTCACACACATAGTCACCTGATTTATAATCTATTCTAGTGTTCTATCCAGTTTTCCAAATCTATTTGTTAGATCAAATTTGAAAATCATTTTATTCAATAATCCTATATGTTTACTTTTCAAAAAAATCTTGTATGTTTACTGAAAGAAGTATGTTTAAAATCACCCTCTCTAATAGCCTTTTTTGGTAAAGTTTAAAAAAGTATAATTTAGTCATACTAAATTGTAATGTATTTTGTTGGTGTTTGAACAAAAATATATTAGTTAATAATTGTTCATTTCTTTGTTCCTCTGTGTTATACCCTGGTGGATTTTCTCGGTTTTATCTTCCAAGGAACTGTTCTTTCTTCAGCGTCTCCTGTCTATTATTTTTCAAATTCTTTTATTTCAGTTCTAATGTTCTAATGGTTTTTAATGTCCACCTTTAATCTTTCATAACTTCTAATTCTTCCAGATGTTGGTTCCTCTTTTGGCTTTTTGAGAATTTTAAACATCCAGTGTTTATTTTAAAGTCTTTTCCAAATACCTCAATCATCTCTATATTGTCAGAAATAAACAGTCCCATCTGCTGGTTCTTTTGACGCCGAAGTCCTTTCTTGGCACTGGAATCCTCATACATCTTGCTTCATTTCTTTCTCCCTTTCCATCTACTATTGGAATGATCACATTTTTTCTTATTCTACCTTGTCTTGTGCTCCCTTGGGCAGGAAGTTTTATTTTACATTTTCATTTCTGAAATGGTTATACTCAAATTTTTAACATACATGATTAATTTTAAAATGTCAAGTGGTGTCATCTCCATATTCATAGCAGATTTGCATCACTTCAAAACGACATGGGAACACTTAAGCCTCCAGCCATGTTGGAAGCTTAACTGGTTAGTGAACTTCTCCGCAAACCATGAACAGCTAGAAAACTGGGTAAATATGTGAAATAACTGTCTGAAGACTGGGCAATCGGCTGTACAGTACTGTGTTCCCAAAGGAGAGCCATGAAATGAAAGGAATGAGCATCCCAGCTTTCTCCTTGGGCATTTTCTATCCTGAAGCACAGGACAGAGATGAGCGGGACCTACGCGGAGCCTGGAGGTTTTGCTGCGCTGAGAGACTGGAATACTGAAAGCGGACACAGCTGAATTCCGATGAACAAAGTACGGTGGGGAAGGAAACCACAAATGGAAAGACTTGCAGAAGTCTGCCGTTTTAGTCCATTTGGGCTGCTATAACGAAATTCCATAAACTGAGTAGTTTACAGATAGCAGAAATGTCTTTCCCGCAGTTCTGGAGGCTGGGCAGTCCAAGATCAAAGCTCCAGCAGATATGGCATTTGGTAAGGGCCTGTCTTCCCGTTTGTAGGTGACACCTTCTTGCTCTATCCTCACAGGCTGGAAGATGTGGGTTGGGGGTGGCTCTCCGGGGCCTTTCTCATAGGGCACGAATCCCATTCATGAGAGCAGAGCCCCAGTCGCCTCTGAAAGGCACTACCTCTTAATTCCATGACTGGCGTTTAGAATTTCAACATGTGAATTTTAGGGGAATACAACGTGTACCACATTCCATATTCTGTTTCAACCATAGCATCTGTGCAGGGAGGGGTCCCCTTAATGTTTTTCCTAAATACTGAGCTGCATGGGTAAAGCAAGATGCCATGAGGGCAAGCAAAGAACAATTACCAGAGATTTCTGGGTTGAATAATTCCCACAGCTCACATAGTCTGGGAGAATCTCATGTTCCAACTTGCCGGAGTGGAGAGACCTTGCTGAAAAGCCAATTGTTCAGTATAATTTTGTTTCTTGAATAACTCTTAATAAGTAGTCTACGTGTGCAGCTCAGCTAATCACGAGAATTCCACCACCTCTCCTTTGTTCTTCCATGGTGTTGACAAAATGGTGACAATTAGTAGAAGACATATTCACTCTTGTGATTCTGCTGCCGTCTGCATACTCAGTCCCAAATCTTTTATCCCTTCTGCCCGGGCTCAGCTATCTACTGGACATGTCCACTCACAGACATCTCAAATAAGTGGAATTCATTAAATAATGCAAGAATGAATTAAAATAAAATACAATGCTATAATATATCAGTTGTTTTCCATATTTGTTTCATATCTCTATCTATATTGAATCTGGAATCTGGGTTTGAGTCATTGCCACTTCCTGTAACCCCTTAAACAAATCACTAAACCTCTTTAAATGTTTAGTTTTTTCACTTATGTACTAAGGACACTTATTTCTCAGATTTGTTGGAGGACCAGAATTTAAATAAGCAGTGTATAGTAAGTGCTTTGTAAGCTGTAAAGGATAATAAAAGTGTGGGATATTAATATATTCCAACCTTCCCCAACAGTACACTCCCCACACCTGCAACAGTACTAGGTGTGTGAAGGGGGCTCAGTAAATGTCTGGTTATTGACAAACTAGACTGAAGGATGAAGTTGGGGACTAACAAATCAAGATTAAGAGGATATGCCTTTCTTCTCTTCTGTACCACTGACTTCCTATGTGACGTGGGGCTAGTTCCTCACTTCACTGGAATTTTTCTTTTTTAATCCAGATAACATCTAAGAATCTTTTCTGTCCCCATGGCAAGCAGTTCTTCCTTTTTTCAATACTTTAAGGTCTGGGGTACATGTGCAGATTTTGCAGGCTTTTTACACAGGTATACACGTGCCATGGGGGTTTGTTGCACCCATCCCCCCCATCATCTACATTAAGTATTTCTCCTAATGTTATCCCTCCCCTATCCCCCCATCCCGTGCTATCCCTTCTGTAGCCCCCCCAGCCCCCAACAGGCCCTGATGTGTGATGTTCCCCTCCCTGTGTCTGTGTTCTCATTGTTCAACTCCCACTTATGAGTGAGAACATGCAGTGTTTGGTTTTCTGTTCCTGTGTTAGTTTGCTGAGAATGATGGTTTCCAGTTTCATCCATGACCCTGCAAATGACATGAACTTATCCTTTCTTATGGCTGCACAGTATTCCATGTTGTATATGTGCTGCATTTTCTTTATCCAGTCTATCATTGATGGGCATTTAGGTTGGTGGAGAGGATATGGAGAAATAGGAACACGTTTACACTGTTGATGGGAGTGTAAATTAGCTCAACCGTTGTGAAGACAGTGTGACAATTCCTCAAGGATCTAGAACTAGAAATACCATCTGACCCAGCAATCCCATTACTGGGTATATACCTAAAGGTTTATGAAGCATTCAATTATAAAGACACATGTACATGTATGTTTACTGTGGCACTGTTTACAATAGCAGTTCTTAATGAAAGGCTTAGTTAACCCTGCTTTACAGATTTCAGAAGCAGAGTCCAGTGGCCCTTCCCACCTGACACACATTTACCACCTTATCAACGTTCCATTTTCCTTCTGTATTCCACTTCCATAGCTCTCTCAGGTGAAGATCTGGGATGTGGTAGTGAATTCTCCATTGGAATCTCCATATCAAAGGGAAAACAAGAGTAGAATTCCCTGTAATCCCACAGAACTCTCTGGCAATGCTCGTTCTGGTCTTGCATTCCCCAGTCCTCACAGATGGACAATTGAGAAGACATAGCCAGTTGGCTTTTTTAAAAAGCTAGTCAACAAGTTTCTTGACATAGCAAGTTGCTTTTCTTTCTTTCTGTCAGCAGGGAAGGGTGGGAACATTCTTCTCTCTAAGATGTAGGGGGCTGCCCATGTCTACCTTTATGTACTAACCTCTTAAGCTCACACTGGGCTCCATCCAGTCTTGGCTGCATCCACCTAAGATGGCCAGGGATCAACTTTCTGTCTGACTTCTATTTGTATTCAAGGCAGAAATTAGGGTCCCATGGGCAAAACCTTTTTTACTTTGGGGCTGCTTCCAAACATTAAGTTTCTGTAATACCCAATAACACCAGATAAGGAACAGAGCAGTCACAGTTGTTCCCTGACCATCAGCCAGCAGACTGCAGGGCCCCTGAAGGCTGTGCAATGAAGCATGGCTGCTAGGGTCAGTCCTCTCTTCAACATTTTTAGATCCATCATAAAGTAAACTGCCTCAGGATACCACCTTCCCCCAGCCCCTCCCAGGATTTCCAGAGGGCACTGCTGACATACAGATGGCCCTTGAACTTTCCTCTCACCAATGCTGTTTCCTAGTAACTCTGCTTTTGAACTTCTCTCATGGCCTTCAGAGGTATCCTTTTCTTTGCTCTGTTCTTAAACTTAAAAGCTACAAAAATTTACAAAACATTTTTTTTCATTCAGAGGCAAAATATGCATATAATTTCTCCCCCTACACATTCTCTCTGTATTTACCAACTGTTTCTCTTCTCTCTCAGAGACATTTTCTCCATTCAAGGATTTGGAATTTTTTTTCAGAGGAAACAGAGAAAGAGAGAGCAAAGTAGAGGAAAGAAAACAAGAGAAACGAAAGAGAAAGTGAAAATAAGAAGGAAGGGAAGGAGGGAAAGAAAGAAAGAAAAAAAGAAGAAAGAAAGAAGGAAGGAAGAATAGGTCAATATCCCCCTCTGTTAAACAGAGAAAATATATTCAGACTTTATTTAATATATGACACTTTCCATTCACTTTACACACACACACACACACACTCATTTCTATGATAAAAGTTAAAAACAGATTTTCTATTGTAACCTTGCCCCTATTGCCAAACTCAGAGACTAAGGTTAGCACCAAAAAGACTAAGGGAGAGAAAGAAAGGAAGAAGGAAGGAAGGAAGGAAAAAGAGGGAAAGAGAGAAAGAAAGAAGAAAGGAAGAGAGAGAAAGAAAGAAGGAAGAAAGAAAGGAAGAGAAGGAAGAGAAAGAAAGAAAGAAAAGAAAGAACGGAAACAAAGAAGAAAGAAAAAAGAAAAGAAAAGAAAGAAAGAAGAAAGATGCATTTAGATATTTAAATGTTGGCCCCAAAATGCGAACCTCCCAAGAAGCCTAGGTTCTTAGCTGCAGAGTGTCCTCACAGGTTGACCCAAGACACACATTGACCCAAGTGTGTCTACACCCAAGCCAGAGGCCCCACATTAATTTAAATCTGGCAGCAGCTTCAGCTGTTGTTCATGAGCAGAAACAGAATTCTCTTTGGGGATCTAGACCTAGGAATTTGAAACCCATACATTTCTAATGTGGATGGCAGGCTGGAGTTGGTGTGGGACAGGAGGGGGTCACAGGTGTGCAGAGAGATGGAAATTAACTGGAGCCTCCTGAATAGAATGGAATGTACCAGAATTAGCCAGAAGAGAGAGTGCTCTGATGTGGCCATTATGCTGTAATTGTGGAGAGAGAGATGATGAAGAAGTAAATCCTGTGCAGGAACTCTCTGCCTTACAATATACACTACTCAGTGGTTGGGAACTTTGGGCATTGTATTCTTTATTATATTAGAAACTTGTCAACAGAATGTAAGCCCTTTTAGAGAAAGGGTCAGTATCCCCCTCTGTTAAACAAAGAAAATATATTCAGACTTTATTTAGTATATGACACTTTCCATTCACTTCACATACACACACACAAAATGCATTTCTGTGATAAAAGTTAAAAGCAGATTTCTATTATACCTGCTCTATTGCCAAACTCAGAAACTAAGGTTAGCACCAATGATCTAATAGGCAGCTCAGGTCCTTCTACTACCTGAACCTGATACATAAAGCTGTTTCTATTTTTAAGTAAAATATATAATGCCTTGTGAAATATCTCAAAAGTATTTCTAAATGTTTTAGGCAAATAAAGTTATCAAAACTAACACCAGAAAAATTAAAAAATATACATATATAGTAGCATTGTAATCAACATAAAAAGTGGTTAATGAACTATACCACCGAGAAGGAAAATGGCCATGGGCCTAGAGATTTTCCTAGTGAATTCTAGAAAGGCTTCAAGAATGGACTGTTTTCTGCCTAAATTTTTCCAAAGGATAAACATAAAGTTCAAACTTCCCAGTACATTTTTAAAGCCAGGAAAATGTTAGTGCTAAAATACAAAATACATCAATCTTATTTGTGAATAAAGACTCACAAATACTAAATATAATATTGGCTAATTAAATTCAGCTACATATTGAAAGAACTATATACTACCACCACATTGAGTTTATTCCAGAAATGAAAAGATGTTTCAACATAAGAAATCAAACAACATAATATATTTTGTTATTAGGTGAAAGAAGAAAAGCTGTATGAGCATTACTTGAGATGGTTTTGAAAAGGCATTTGTCAAAATACCTATTTGTAATAAAAAGTATTTAAATGTCTTACAAAACTGAATAGTAGTAGATTGCTTCCTTAATGTGATAAATATCTGAAAACCAAAAAAAAAAAAAATTCTATTTAATAGTGTAAGCTAAAATAATGCATATTAAATTCACAATTGCCACTCTGGTTTAATTATTAAAGTTTTACATTGTAGTTATACAGTGAGTCATTTGCCTTCCTTTGTGTTATCAACATTTTCTATTATTATTGTCTCTTTACTCTTTCATTAAAAAAACTTTTTGTTTTAAATTTGATTATTATTGCCCTAAATGTGTAGGCAGTTTTTGGAAGAATGGAAATATCTATACTGTTATCTTACCATTAATGAACTGGCTATATTGTCCTTGTATTCAAGTCTTTATTTTTTTCAATAATAAGCTTTGTGATTTTCTTTTCTTTCTTTCTTTCTTTCTTTTTTTTTTTTTTTTTGAGATAGAGTTTCGCTCTTGTTACCCAGGCTGGAGTGCAATGGTGCGATCTTGGCTCACCACAACCTCCGCCTCCTGGGTTCAAGTAGTTATCCCGCCTCAGCCTCCTGATTAGCTGGGATTACAGGCACGCACCACCATGCCCAGCTAGTATTTTGTATTTTTAGTAGAGACGGGGTTTCACCATGTTGACCAGGATGGTCTCGATCTCTTGACCTCATGATCCACCTGCCTCAGCCTCCCGAAGTGCTGGGATTACAGGCTTGAGCTACCGCGCCCGGCCAGCTTTGTGATTTTCTTTCTAAATTTCTTAAACATGCACTGTTAGATTTATTCCTTCTGTACGTGCTTTATAATTTTATTGCTACTTTAAAATGGATATTTTATTTTGTTACATTTTAACTAGATATTGCTAATTTAGAGTCTGTTAGTTTGTTACATTTTAATGAGATATTGCTAATTTAGAAGTCTGTTAGTTTGTTACATTTTAATCAGATATTGCTAATTTAGAGGTCTGTTAGTTTGTTACATTTTAATCAGATATTGCTAATTTAGAAGTCTGTTTGTTAAGACTTCTACAACAAGATTTCATAGAATGAGTGGGCTGAAACAACGGAAATTTGTTTCTCATGGTTTGGAGTTCCAAGATGAACGTCTTGGTAGTGTTGGTTTTTCCTGAGGCCTAGCTTACGGATGGCCACGTTTTTGCTCTGTCCTCTCATGGTCTTTCCTCTGTGCACAGACATGCTGGGTCTCATTCTGAGTCTAAATTTCCCCTGACTCATGAGGACAAAGTCATATTGAATTAGGGCTCACACTAACAGCCTAATTTTAATTTCATCACCACTTTAAAGGCTCTGCCTCCAGATAGTCACTTTCTGATGTACTAGAGGTTAAGGCTTCAGTATATCAATTTATTTTTGGTGGTGGGATGCAATTAAGCCCCAAACAAAGTCCATAATTTATTTTTCTATGTTAATCTTGCTTATTAAAAGTAACAGTTTATAGTTTTCTTAGCTTTGTAACATGGACCATCATCTTGTCTGAAATCGACATTTTTCTCTCTCCCATTCCAATTATTATTCCTTATGTAAATATTTTTCTGGCCTTATGGGTTGGTTACACTTTACAGAGCAAGGGTGAATAAAAACTGTGAATAGGATCATTCTGATCTTTTTCCTGCCTATCGAAAGTCTACTTTTCTTTTCTTGGGATGTTTTTATGGCTCTTTGAAGTGGCACCACCAGTGGGATTCCTTGCATGCAGTTCCCTTCACTCAAACACAGTAACTGTTTTCTATGGTTTGGGGTAGATATTATGAATATTTGTCGAGTTAAGAAAGCGATTTCCTTTTCCTAGTGTACCAAGTTTATTGAACAGATGGGATTCACTAATCTGCAAACAGAAACAAACTTTACTTTTTCTCCCTTATCACTCTTGATTAATTTAGCTCTATTGACTAGTTCTTTTCTACCCTGGATAAAATAATGGTCAGAATCCCTACTTATGCAATTTATCTCAGGTAAGAATATGTGTTCTCCAGCCACTTTATGTTATAAATAGTCAAGTCCACTTAAATAAGAAAATTCTAGACTTGAATCCAACTTTACACTCTCCTTCTCCACTGGGCCCTATCCCAGTGGACAAGCACTGCAGTGAGAGGAAACGCATGGTGGGCGCCCTCGCTGTTTTTGTTGCTCGCCATTCCTTCTTCTGGACTCAGTAATTGGTGTTTGGGTCTTTCATGACTGGTTGAGGGTGGAGGGAAGGTAGCTGTAGGAAATGTCTTTCTTAACTATCATTGCTCTTCTCTGGATATGGTGGACATTGAAAAGCTGATTTTTCTTTTTTTTTTTTTAATTTTTTATTGGATTTTAGGTTTTGGGGTACATGAGCAGAGCATGCAAGACAGTTGTGTAGGTACACACATGGCAGTGTGCTTTGCTTTTCTTCTCCCCTTCACCCACATTTGGCTTTTCTCCCCAGGCTATCCCTCCCCACCTCCCCCTCCCACTGGCCCTCCCCTTTTCCCCCCAATAGACCCCAGTGTTTAGTACTCCCCTTTCTGTGTCCATGTGTTCTCATTTTTCATCACCCACCTATGAGTGAGGATATGCGGTGTTTCATTTTCTGTTCTTGTGTCAGTTTGCTGAGGATGATGTTTTCCAGATTCATCCATGTCCCTACAAACGACACGAACTCATCCTTTCTGATTGCTGCATAATATTCCATGGTGTATATGTGCCACATTTTTCCAATCCAGTCTATTTGTTGAGATGTTTCCATTCCTCTTTGAAGAGGCACTGTCAGTGGGATTTATTGCATTTAGTTTCCTTCACTCAAGCAGAGCCTTTCCTACCTGGTCTTTGAGAGCTTATCCTTCAGGCTGCTGACTTCCAGGGGTATGTAATTTAACAGGGACATCCTCTTCTAATAACCCTTTGTACAGAATTTCTTTTAAGATGACTGGCCTTTGGGTCCATTCTGTGGGACTGCTAGATGGCTTATATGAAACACACTCAACCCTGCCTTCACCAAGCTGGGGGAGCACAAGTTTGTCCGGGGAAGCACTGTCCCTTTGTCACCCTCAGGCACCTCCACACAAAGCCTCTTGCTTTTACACTTCCTCCCAAGGCAGGAGGCAGTTACCAGTCCAAAAGTCCTCAAATCATTTAGCATCTTGTTTCTGTGCATTTCTGTCTTTCATCAAATTTTACATTGCACTGATATTATTTGAGAAATCCCAAAAGCTTCGTCCTTTCTTTTCTTCCCTGTTCTTCACCTGGCATCATCTCTATTTTCCTGTCTTCAAGTTTACTTGCACTTTCTTTGCCATGTCCTTTCAGATGTTAAATTCATCTAGTGATTTTTTTTTATTTCCAAAATTGTGTTTTTCAAGTCTAGAATTTCCTCTCTTTTGTTTCTATTTATATTCTGTAATTTCCTATTTCTCTGCTGAGATTTTTATTCGTGGAAACCATGCTCTTCTGCTTCATTTAAGATGGTTACAGTAACGACTTTAAAATCCTTGTTTGTTAGTTCCAACATCTGGTTTATTTCAGGGCAAACTCAACTGAATTTTCTTTCCTTTTGAGAATGTATTTCATTTTTTGGTTGTTGTTGTTTTTTGCAAGTTGTGTGATTTTAACATGATGCTCATATTTTGAGTGGCATGCAACTTTGCAATTATGTGAAAGCAGAGCTCACTCACAGCTTCCATCATGAACTCCCTAAGGCTATGTATTCATCTGGGAGATAGTAGGAGAAATTTCACAAACAATTTTTTTCTCCCCTCCAAGTGGATAGAGACAAGTTCACATCAATTAGAGATATTCATGAGATGACTTCACCATTGGGTGTGTGTATTTATATTTAGATAGATAAATAGTTATAATGTTTAAAAACCATTTGCGTGTTGCTGTCATTGTAGAAGATCGTACCTCATTTTCTAATATTTATGTTATAAACAACTTTAAATTAAAATATATTTCCCAAATATCAAAACCTGTTCAAATGGGCCCATGAGACTTTTGATAAAATCATGTAGTTCATATACTAAGGCAGATTTGCTTTTTCCGGAATGTCAGCTTATGCCATCCAACTTCTAAATGTCAAGATGTATCGAAAGGGTGAAGCCGAAGGCAGTTTAACTTGCAGGGGATACTGCCAAACATTGTACTGTCTTATCTAGCTTCATGGAGGAAAAGAATGTTCCTATTCGTGCTCTTGTGGTTTACATAAGGAATTTAATTGTGATACTTCAATATGGCATTTGGAAGTGACAATTCTAGGCAGAAGACACTACTTCTTTCTGATAAAATTCTGTTGTGCTTGTCAGTAATTTCCCCCTTATACTAAAGTTACTTCGTTAGACTCACTTACTTCATTAGAAAAATATTGATAATTGTTTTATCTGGTTGATGGTTATAGGAGAGTGCATCATATTAATTCTCCTTACTTTGGTTTCTGTTTTAAAATGTTCATAATATAATTTTTAAATTAGATATTTGTGGTTTAGAAGCACCTATAAAAATTTTAGTGAACTTGCATAATGGTTAGTTTTTAGTATCATGCTTCAGAGCATAACATTTTAAGTATAAGTATGAGCTTTGAAGACTGCTAAGTTTGAATTCTGGCACTGTGTGACCTTGGGCAAATTGATTAACCTCTCTGAGCCTTGGTTTCCTCTTTTCTTTCCCTTCTCTTCCTTTATCTTCCTTTTTCTTCTCTCCTCTTCTTTTGTCTCCTTCTCATAAAAGTACCAAAGAATCAATAATAGGTACTATGGTGAACAGAATGTGGCATCAAGTAGCCTAAGTTTGATTCTGGCCCTAGTTTTGTCACTATCTCAATATGTGCATGCCCATGACTGCAATCATTTCTCTGCCTAAGAAGCTCTTTGCTCATCACTTTGCCTGCTAGGGTCCCATTTACACTTCCGGTCTTGAATATACTTCTTTGGATGAGTCCTCGACAATGAACCAAACTAAAATACGCACCCTTTTTATATGTTCTAAAAGATCTCAGGACTTTCCCCCTTGGTATTTAGCACAGTTTTATTTCACTGATTACTACTAATGATGTGTCTGTCTCCCTCACCATACTGTAAATTCTACAAGGATGGAGCCAAGCTGCGAGTGGTCGCTTATCTATAATCGCAGCACTTTGGGAGGTAGAGGCAGGAGGATCACAAGCTTAGGAGTTCAAAATAAGCCTGAATGACATAGTGAGACCTCATCTCTACAAAAAATTTTTTTAAAAGTTTGCCAGAATGATAGTGCATGCCTGTAGTCTCAGCTACGTGAGAGGCTGAGGTGGGAAGATCACTTGAGCTCAGGAGACTAAGGCTGCAGTGAGCTCTGATTGTACCACTTTACTCCAGCCTGGGCAACAGAGCAACACCCTTTCTCAAAAAACAAAACAAAACCAGAAAGAGGATGAGATCAATCCTATCTTGTTACCTTTGTTACCCCAACACTCATCACAGAGCCTTTCTTATAATATCTGATCAAATATTTGAGAAAGTTTCTTATTCTATGTTTCAATTACTTTGTCTGTAATATGTGAATAACAGCAGCAATAATAATTCACATCTTCTAGGCTTTGAAACAGTAAAAAAAGGTAAACCCTATAAAGCTTTTAATATAGCACCTGACAAAGAACAAAGTCGATACAGGATAATGAATTTAGTAATCAGAAAAAAGTGCCATTTTTTTCAAGAATGACTACAAGTTGCATAAGTAGGTATCATTTGCTATTTGTATATGAGCGACTTGTAATTTAATAGGATGATTACAATCTTTTGCTCAAAGAAAGCTGCTATTTAACTAAAATGTGTATTTCAATGTCTCTTTTTTTTTTGAGATGGAGTCTCACTCTGTCACCCAGGCTGGAGTGCAGCGGCACAATCTCAGCTCGCTGCAACACCTTCCTCCGAGGTTCAAGCCATTCTCCAGCCTCAGCCTCCTGAGGAGCTGGGATTACAGGTGTACACCGCCGCGCCCAGCTAAGTTTTGTATTTTTAGCAGAAATGGGGTTTCACTATGTTAGCCAGGATGGTCACGAACTCCTGACCTCAAGTGATCTGCCCACCTTGGCCTCTCAAAGTGCTGGGATTACAGGAGTGAGCCACCGAGTCCAGTCCCAATGTCTCCTGATAGAATCAATTGTCACATAATTTTTCCTTAACCAGTTTCAGAAGATACACCTATAGTTTGTGTGGGGTGAATAAGATAAAGAGACAAAGGAGTTGAAGATGGTTTGCCACTGTATAATTTAATTAATGTGTGTGCTTGTTTGATTGGCAGGAAATTACTGGTATTCACTGATTATTTTGACAGGCAGTTGACTTATCTCTTGGAGAAAAATAAAACGTTTTAAGCTTAAATTCCCACTGTATCAAAATCTTCTTTAAACCCGGGTTTAAGTTAAAAGTCACAAATTTGTGACTTTTAAAGAGAAACATACTCCAATACTCCATTGTATATGATTGCTTTCCCTTGATTCCCCTCCCCTAGATGGGACAATTTTGTGGGTGGCTGATGAAGTTACTGGGCACCAGCATGGAAAATTCCAAATACACGGACAGTTAAAGATCAACTCCCATTAATGCTTTTATTACCTTACTTCATTTGTAATCTGAGTCCTTCAGAGATGGTTCAGGGTTTTCTATTCTTAGAAGAAAAGTCAGAAGCTGGGAGTGGGTGCATCACCTTTATAATCAGCACACTCCTTTTAGCTCCTAATGTGGAACATATGGTGGTTGAAGAGGTTGCAGTACTACAGAAATGTCATCACACAATTTCTCCATGTTAACATGTATCATCTGTCATATAATTGTTTTTTTTACAGCCCATACCTATAATGGGCTAAGTGGGGACTATTTATATCAGTTAACAATGAGTACCTTTAATTAGTATTTCATGCAACTGGAACATGTTAAGGAAGCTGACACAAATCTGGCTAGGTTGAGAGATTCCATGTGAATTTCATTATGGAATTGCTAAGGTATTAGAGTTGTACAGGTACTAACATTTCTGAGTGAACTTCAGCTGCTTCAAACACTGTATAGATCCAACGTGTGTGAAAATGACAAACCATTACACTAGGCACCACCACTCAGCTGGTGGACATGTCAAACTTGTCCACTTTGTTTGCTAAACCCAAAATGCCTCATTCTAGTCCATCCAGAGTCCTGCATAGGCCTGCAGATAACACAATTATAGAGCCCGTGCAAACCTTGGGAATAAATGCTTGAAAAAGAAACAATGAGCAAAGCCTTGTGGTAGAAGCACACTAAGTGAGAGGTTGGCAGTTGAATAAAGTGTTTTTGTTAACGAGTGCAAATGGTTTTATTTTTCCCATTCTTATTTTAAGACACCTTTATTGATTTGAAGGTGTTTCTTCAACATCTTAGATATCCTGAAGCAAAGCTGGCTTTAGGAGACAATGAAGACATAATTACATGTCTAGACATATAAGAAAGTATCTCCAATTAAATATATTGAAGAAGATAACCATGTCAACAAACCATCCTTTAATTTATTTGAAAAGGAATTCCCAGCTACAACTACAATAGAGGCTGGCCGGCCATACTAAACAAACTCTGAGCAGCTTCCTGTGATGTGCCCTCTCTCCCTGTTAGGATTTTGTAAGGTATGCATAGTGTATTCAACCTGTCATCTTGGTTTACACAATCAGACAACATTTTCACATGTTGATCTCTGTTTCAGAAGGAATGCTAATTGTTTTGTCAACCTAAAATGAATTTTCAAACAGTAAAATTTGTTGGTTTTTTTTTGTTTTGTTTTTTTTGTTTTGTTTAGAGACAAGTTCTCACTCCACACCAGGCTGGAGTGCAGTGGTGCAATCATAGCTCACTGTAACCTTGAACCCCTGGGCTCAAGCAATTTTTCTACCTCAGCCTCCTGAGTAACAGGTACACACCACCATGCCTGGCTAATATTTTTATTTTTTATCTTTTGTAGAGACAAGGCCTTGCTGTGTTACCCAGGTTGGTCTGCAGTGAAATTTTATATTTTTTCTTGATGATTTATCACTTGGCAAAATATTCTACTTTTTTGACAATGTTAGAAGTTTGTTCTTTTTTTTTTTTTTTTGAGACAGAGTTTTGCTCTTGTTACCCAGGCCGGAGTGCAATGGCGCGATCTCGGCTCACCACAACCCCACTTCCTGCGTTCAGGCAATTCTCCTGCCTCAGCCTCCTGAGTAGCTGGGATTACAGGCACGTGCCACTATACCCAGCTAATATTTTGTATTTTTAGTAGAGACGGGTTTCACCATGTTGACCAGGATGGTCTCGATCTCCTGACCTCGTGATCCACCTGCCTCGGCCTCCCAAAGTGCTGGGATTACAGGCGTGAGCCACCGTGCCCGGCCCTTTTTTTTTTTTTTTTTTTTTTTTTTTACAATGGCAGTGTTATACATCCAAGTTAGTAACAGGCTTTATGATGCTTTCTGTGAAATCTTAAAACTATTGTTTAGTGAAAATTTATGGACATTTTCTTGTGAATTTATCTTGCAATTAGAAGCTGCTTATGATAGAAAGGTGTCTTTGCTCAGTAATATTCCCAGACCACCAAATATCTCTTTCCAACACAGAAATTCCTGGAATCTGAGCCACTGGACAATTACTAGCGGGTCTCTGCTTCTTGGCATCTGTGTTAAAGTGTGTGTGGACTAGGACAGCAGGTGCTAGTGAACCTGCGTCACCCTCCTGACAACTGCGGGAGATCTTATTCATCACTGTCCTCCACAGTCTCACTTTCCCAGGGCTGTGAGGGGAAAAACACCTAGTGTGCCTTTTGTTATGGTGTCTTGGGCCATGACTGTCTCTCCATAGGTATTTTGTCATAGACTTCAACCATTCCCAAGGAAAGAAAGCATCTGCTTTTATGTGCGTTATCAAGAGCCGTGTCTCTACATGTAACCGCACCCACCCCACATCTGCTAGGTGTATGGCATATGCATGCACATAGTCATGACTGACTCTGACTTTAGACCACACATTTTCTTTGAGTTTCTTTAGATCTCAGCATTCTAATTATATCTCATATTCACGATACATAATTGTCTAAGAGTTTTTACTGTAGCCAGCAATTTTCTTCTTCATACAGAAGCTTTGTCTTCATTCTATTTGGTGTTGCATTTGAATGATGGTTATCATCTTTCAGTGCTCTGCAGTCATATATGGTATGATTCTTATGTTTATCTTTTTACCTAAGTGATATCCCTAGTAACTTTTACACTTTTTATTTCATTCAAAATCAGATATGCATATAACCTTTTGTAATTTATTAGAAAATTATTTTGTGTTTCTCTAACCTCTTTAACATAAACAAACACAAATGCTTAATTATTTCCTCTATTGAGTCATATTAGAAGGTACTTTGAAATGCTATTAAGGGGATATTTGGCATTTTTGCTGTTTTCATGCCAAGAAATAGAGTGCATAATGAAACAGAAGTGAAATGAAAGATTGCACATAGGAAATATATCCATGGCCTGTATGGAGATTTGGGGTCTCTAAGATCACTTTAATTACCCTACCTCTCGGGAGAGTCTACCCTGGGTTCATGTATTCTCAGTGGTGTCAAAGTCTAGGGTTGCAGCCTGCACAAGATGTTATATGAGTTGTACTGGGTTTCTGAAAACATTAATATAAATTCCACTGTCAGACTTGCTGATTGGATGCATGTTGATAATCCAGCGAAGGAAAAGGAACAGATAGCACCATCTCTGAGCTTGGAGTTCCTGTTCCAGTGGAGGAAACCTCTTCCTAAGCAAGAGAACTCTGTGGATTAGGTTGCAGAAATGGAATTCCACCCAGGAAACATTAAATTGAATGGCATATGGATGTGAAATGGGGGATGAAATAAACAGGGAGGGTGTCACTCAGGATGATATGTGAGGCAGGCTAGGAAGCGGCTCTGCTGCTGCAGAGACACTATCTTTAACTGAGTTTGCACCAAGCTAATACAGCCTTTGCTATATATTGGCACAGCTCAAAGAGAAAACCTGTCAGATGATTTGTTGGGAAACCTTAGGCAAACCAGGGGATCACGGTGCTACGCAATGCTTTAAATCCTTCAACTATTATTTGCTTAATTGAGCTTTTCTCCATTTCTAAGTTCTAATCATATAAAAAATCCTAGGCAAATGCCAGTAAAGACAGAAATACATGTCTGAAAAGAATTTAAAATTGTTATGACACACAGAATAATGGCATTTTCCATCTAACATATTGTCTATGTTAACAGGGTTCAAAGATTTTTAGTTCTGAAATCACTAAGAAGTAGATAATGGACAGGTTTGGTTTTACAGGTAAGTCAAGAAGGGGTTAGATTATGTCTAATCCCTTCAAAGTCTGTTCTTGAATTTTAAAAATTTGAACCAGAAATAATTTAAGTACAGTACAACACTATGAAGACAAAGCTGGTCTCACTTGTTTCTTTTGCCTGTGTTTGTAAACGTTCATATACATCGACTAAGTCAAACTAGGAGACAGCGCAGTAGATACCAACAAAATCCTTTGCCAAAAATAATCACTAGAAATACGGTAGCTTGTAAACTAAACATGCTTGAAGTAGCAGAAAATGATGAGAACTGAGGTTGTATGATTAAATCTAGCTGTGTGGATTCAATTAGAATTGCAAATGTAGGAGTAGGTACATTAGCAGATAGACTTGCCAAGCTCAGCTTGCAAAATACAGAAACAAAAGCTGGGACCACAATATGAAAAGAGTCTCTCCTTTTGATGACATGCTACCCAAGGAGAATAGTTATTGGGAGGTGGATAGAGGATAGAACCGTTTAGAATATGATGTGATGGTGGCATGAAGGATTAGATGATTCTTCGCATAGTCAAAGGAATGCATGACAAATACTATAGTGAGCTATCAGGTAGAGCAAGGTTAATGCCTGGGCAGTCCTCTACAGCTTAGTTGTTCATGGGCTGACTTAAGACAGCAGAGCTTGCCACTGTGTCTGCCACTCTACTGGAATAAGTTATGACAGTACAATATAATTAGAAAATTATATTTTTTCTAATTATATATTGAAAAACAACAAATACCTTCTTTTACATATGGATGGGCTCCAAACATTTTTACTGAGCATTGATGGAATGTTAATCTAGGCCCATTTTCAAGCAGCTATAAAATAAAATTATTTAAAAATATTTTAATACGCCTTCAAAACTAATGTCAGAATTGGATGCATGAAGCCCATGTGGGCTGCCAAGTGGAACCCAGTATAAGGCTGAACATTGATGAGCTATTTTCAACTTTTTAATTTCTTTTAGCCACCTTAAGAATTAGACACTATTATTATCTACTCAATTTTATAGGTAAAGAAAATGATGCTTCAAAAAGTGAAGCTACTTCCATAAGTCATTCAGTTACTCAGGCAAAGGCTCTTGGGACTCAAGTTCAGGCCTATCAGACTCTAGAGCCTGGATCCCTTCCTATACTCTAGTGCTCTCCAGTAGATATCTAAATACAGGTCACTTATATTCCACACCATGATGCTATGGAAAAGAATTAAAATGAGAAGTTTGGCACACAGAATAACATCCACCCAAAGATGACCACATCCTACTTCTCATAACCTGTGAATATGTTATCTGACATGGCAAAAGGAACTTTGCAGATTTGATTTAATTTAGTATCTTGATATGGGTAGAATATACTGAATTATCTGGCTAGGTCTAGTGTAATAACAGGTGTTCTTATAATAGATCCTTATAACATATTATAACCTTATAATAGGATATAATGATACCAAGATCATCAAAATCAGAAAAAGGAGATGTAAAGACAGAAGCAAACGTTGGAGTGATGGCTTTGCAGGTAGTGGAAGAGGCCACGAGTCAAGGAATATAGATGGCCTGTAGACTCTGGCAATGAGAAGGAAACAGATTCTCCTAGAAATTGCAGAAGGGACTCAGCCCTGCCCAATCCTTGATCTTAGCCCAGTGAGACCCATGATGGACTTCTAACGTATGGACTATAAGAATAAATTTATGTGGCCATGAACTTCAAAGTTTGTGTTAGTTATACCAGGCATAGGAAACAAATTCAGGAAACATCAGAGAAATTAAATATAAAAGAGCTCCTTAGAAAAAAGTCCAGGTCAAATTTGTACTAATGGCAGTTCAATGGCAATGCATTGAGATAAATATTCTTAGATTTCATATCCTTTGAGAAGTGGGCCAGATAGAATATAATCTGAAAAGATCATGATTTACCATTACCACATGTACCTGGGTTGTAGGGATTTATCCAACCAGAAAAAAAGTAAACCATTGCTTAGCCAGCAAATGCCAGAGACCTGTGCCTTAACCTGGATTGCCAGTTCAATCAACTTTTCTTTCCCCACATGGACTCAGAGATAGTAATTACCAGCCCACAATATAATGGAAAATGGAGTGGGACAGATCTCAGTCCATCTTATTCCAAGATGCTTTGTTATTTAAATAAATCAATAAATTTTATATGCACAAATGATGACTAGCTACAAGAGGAGAACCCCATTTAGCAATAAAAAATGATAGAACCCTCAGAGCAACAACAAAAAAAGATAAAATACTTAGGAATTAATTAAGGAATAAATGCTCAAATCCTATTTGAAAAAATCTATAAGCATTCCCAAAAGACACAAAGAATAGACTTGAATAAATGAGACAATATTGCTTACTTTTGCTTAAGGCATCTCAACATCATAAAGATATCCATTCTGTCGAAATTAATTTATAAAATTGATGGGAATGTTGCAATGAAAAATACCAATAAACTGCCTTTAAACTATATAAATAAATACTAAATTTCATATGGAAAAAACAAAACAAAAAACATGTGGCTGGGCAAACATGGTGAAACGCTTTCTCTACTAAGAATACAAAAAATTAGCTGGGTGTGGTCATGGGTGCCTGTAATTCCAGCTACTCAGGAGGCCGAGGCAGGAGAATCACTTGAACCCAAGAGGCAGAGGCTGCAGTGAACCAAGATTGTGTCATTGTGCTTTAGCCTGGGCAACAAGAGCAAAACGTTGTCTCAAAAAGAAAAAAAAAAAAAAAAAGCAAGAATAACTAGGGAAATACTAAAAAGGAAGAGTTTTGAGTGGCAGGACTAGCCCTCCAGATAGTTAAACATATTACAAAGCCTTGATAATTAAAATTGCTTGGTAATGGTGTGTGAATAGACAGAAAAATCAATGACAAAGAGAGAAAAATTCAGACACTATATGGTAATCTAGAATATAATAATACACTGTATATAGAACTCTAGAGATTATTTGGAATTATATGGAATAGATGGAACATGAGGTAATATCCAATAGAATATGGCAATGGTGGTTCCTGAAGTAAAGATGGAATTTTTAAATTATGATGCTGGAAAAACTAGAAAACCATTTTGGAAAAAGATAAAGTTAGATTCACTTCTCACAATATCCACAGGAATAAGTTCCAAATGAATTGAAGATCTAAATGTAAATAATAAAATATACAAGAATAGATGAAAGTGTAGTGAATCCCTCTATAATTTGGGTGGGAGGTTGATATGGTTTGGTTTTGTCCATCCTTTTACTATCAATGTCTCTGTTATTTTAGATGCCTCTCTCACTATCGAGGTACATACTATTAATATATTAAGTTATATTTTAGTATGCTATAAATACATATTCACACATATCTATTTTAATTTTGTTATCTTAGTCTGTAGTTTTTAATGCTTCCTGGAATCCATTACCTTAGCTCGCTATGAAACAGTATCAATTATGCTATATCTGTTTGTTTTTGTTTTGCAGATGATATGACTTTAATCAACAGACTCAATATTAACTTAATGCCCCGAATATTTTTTTCTACTAGGAGATTCAATACATTTTTTGGTTTTGTTTACTGGATTCTTTACTTCAGCAACGTCAATCATGTTTAGGTTAGATAGTATCTAATTGTTTTAATATCTTAATCTTTTTTCCCTCCATATTCATTGAGATTATTTTAAATATTTCCTAAGTGCCAGTTTTAAAAATTGAGTTTTAAGCTCTGCGGATTATGTTACATTTTACTTCTATTTTTTTCTTTTCTTTTTTTGAGATGGCAGTTTGCTCTCATTCCCAGGGTGGAGTGCAATGGCACTATCTCGGCTCACCACAACCTCCACCTCCCAGGTTCAAGCGATTCTCCTGCCTCAGCCTCCCAAGTAGCTAGGATTACAGGCATGTGCCACCATGCCTGGCTAATTTTATCTTTTAAGTAGAGACAGAGTTTCTCCATGTTGGTCAGGCTGGTCTCAAACTTCCAACCTCAGGTGATCCACCCACCTCAGCCTCCCAAAGTGCTGGGATTACAGGCATGAGCCACCACACCAGGCTTTATTTCTAATTAATTATATTTTCTGTAATGTGGTGTTTGGATTGTTGATTTGTTTCCTTAACTCTAAAAATTTTTTTTAATCTTTTTCTGTTTTTTGAATAACTTATCTACGAGGTCTTTCATTAAGCCTGTTCATAAGAGAACTTAAAATCTGTTGTTTGCTTTTTACATATGATGTCCCTTTCATTTCTCATCGATCATTATCAATTCATCATCATCATCTCTTTCTACAATGTATTTGCAAACTTTTTCCAACACTTTATATATTTAAGGTGAGTCACTCTGCCCATTTCTTCTTTGCTGTGCGCCAATATAATGTGGGTAAAATCTCTTCCACTCCCCTTCAATTTTGACTGGGAATTGCTTGTCTATACCTTTGAAGGTATAGTTCAGATAGGATTTTTCTGTATTCTAGAGGCCAGAAGAGAGAGGAAAGGAGTCATTAGTTTAAGAAAAACCTCAGCCAGGGTTCTGTGCAGCTGTGGTTTGCAGTGTGTCCTGTCTTCTCATCTCAGATTTTGTTAAACTCTTTTCTGCCAAATCCCACAGATAATTTAGTAGAGAAGTATCCCCACAGAAATGCTTTAACCATTAAGTTTTCCATGCTTCTTGTAAAAGGTAGAGACATAAAATTGTTATTTGTATTCAAAGAACAAATAGAAGACTGAATGATCAAAGTAATGATTTGTTAATGGATGTCTATAAAATGTTACACTCTGCCAAATGCTTTCATTGTTAAATTTGATATTAGTAGAAAAAAAAATCCTTTATACTTGATAGGATTGTGTGTTCAATTTTCTTACTTTGCAAGAGTTCTTGAGCTTACATTGTAATGGAAAGACTTCATAATTTTAAGAAACTGCTTGAAGCAAAAATAGTTTTAAAAACAAAATTACAAAGCATTTTTATTTATGTATTTATTTTTATTTTTATTTATTTATTTTTTTGAGTCAGAGTCTTACTCTGTTGCCAGGTGCCAGGCTGGAGTGCAGTGGCATGATCTCGGCTCACTGCAACCTCCGCCTCCTGGTTCAAGCAATTCTCCTGCCTCAGCCTCCTGGGTAGCTGGGACTACAGACATGCTCCACCATGCCTAGCTAATTTTTAAAAAAATATTTTAGTAGACACGGGGTCTCACTATGTTGGCCAGAATGGTCTCGATCTCTTAATCTTGTGATCTACCCACCTCGGCTTCCCAAAGTGCTGGGATTACAAGTGTGAGCCACCGCACCTGGCCCATAAATAATTTTTTAAAAATATGAGCAAATGTATATTTAATGGATAATGTGAGTGAATTTTAACATGGGTTATACTGTAAAGATTTCAAAAGTAAGAATGCCTAAGAACTATAAGCACCATAAAATGTTTCTGCATTCTCGGGCTGCAGGTATTTTGCTGGTTCAGTCTTGGGGTCTTGGGTCACCTGCTTCAGGCAGAGAGTTGCTTGGTATCATATCTCATCCACCTCCACTGTTTTCCATATCAGAAGCTATCTCTACATTTTCCCAAGCAAAATAGGGAAGACAATGGTAAAAGTAGTGGTGATGGATATGTACCGTATTTATCATGGCCCCTGGTCTTTTGAAGGCCTCTCCTACAGTTTGATAATTCCCTGCATTGAGAGTCCTGTCTCCTCTAAGTTGGAGCTGGAAGTTAATTTTTCTTATCTTCATGTATCGAGGGCACAGGCATGTGAGCCCCATTACTGCTGATTGTACCTACCACCCCAGACTTTAAGAATTGATCATGGAGGTTTTTTCCTGAAATATGTGCTATTTACCCATCTTTTGCATGCTGGTGAAGTAAAAGTTTAAGGTGCAATCTGTTTTACTCTTCTGGAGGATGGGGGCACATGGTGGAGACATGAGGCATTCAGATGTAGTAATGGCAGAGATCTACAGTCTATGGGGTGTGTCCACAGTTCCAGGACACAGAGTTGATGGAGGGGATCCTCCTTGCCAGCAGTTCAGTGAGGTTCTTAGATGTTGATCCAGGCTGTATTGCCACCATTCTGACTGCCTGGCTCCCTTGGAGTTGCCCTGGGTTTCCCTTAGTAAATACGCTTTTCCCTTAACCTAACCAGAGGGCCTGACTACGCTCAGCCTTTGGCCTTTGTGGTAAGAGACTACAATGTGGGAAGGGCCAGCTCCTCTGATAATAAAAAAATTATTTATTACCGTAAATAATCTAGATATTTACGGTATTCTTACTTTCCTTCAGGTTCTCATTATGCCACTTTCTCCACTGGGTGCTTCTAATTTATTTCCTCTTTGTATTCTCTTTGCCTGACATTACTCTTCAATGCTCTAGACAATTGGCTCTAGGTTAGGACTGTCAGATTTAGAAAATCAAAATACAGGATGCAATGCCCATTGTATGATTCAATAGTATGAAACATTCAGATAGGCAAATGTATAAAGACAAAACACAGATTTGTGGTACAAGACATAGATTAGTGGCACCATGTAGATTAAGGTTTTCCTAGGGCAAGGGGTGGGTGTAGAGTGACTGCTAATGGGTATTATTTTCCTTTTGAACTGATGAAATGTTCTAACCATAGATTGTGGCAATGCTTGCACAACTTTAAATACACCAAAAACCATTAAATTGTACAGGGGTACAAGTTCACGAGTTCAGGGATACAAATGCAGGTTTGTTACATAGGTAAACTTGTGTCATGGGGGTTTGTTGTACAGATTGTTTCATCACTCGAGGATTAGGCCTAGAATCCATTAGTTATTTATCCTGATCCTCTCTTTCCTCCCACCCTCCACCCTTCAAAAGGCCCCAGTGTGTTGTTCCCCTCTATGTGTTCACGTGTTGTTACGTTTAGCCCCCACTTATGAGAACATGCCATATTTGGTTTTCTATTCTGTTAGTTTGCTAATGATAATGGCCTCTAGCTCCATCTTTATCTCTGCAAAGGACATGACCTAGTTCTTTTTATGGCTGCATAGTATTTCATGATATACATGTACCACATTTTCTTTACCCAGTCTATCACTGATAGGCAGTTAGGTTGATTCTATGTCTTTGCTATTGTGAATAGTGCTACAATAAACATTCACATGCATGCGTCTTTATAATGCAATGATTATATTCCTTTGGGTATATACTCAGTTATGAGGATTGCTGGGTCAAGGTATTTCTATTAGGTCTTTGATGAATTGCCTCACTGTCTTCCACAATGGCTGAACTAATTAACACTTCCAGTAACAGTAGATAAGCATTCCTTTTTCTCTAAAACCTCACAAGCATCTGTTACTTTTTGACTTTTAAATAATAGCCATTCTGACTGGTGTTATATGGTATAACACAGTAAATATATCAAAGGTACAGAATCTAGTTAAATCTAAATGTTAGATAACAAATAATTTTTGGTATGTCCTACATGAATATTTGGGATATACTTATACTAAAAATTATTTGTTGTATATCTGAAATTCAACTTTAATGGGTATCATATATTTTCTCTGGCAAACCTAATCTAGATATTTATGGTATTCTTACTTTCCTACTTTACTTGAAGAAGCAAAGATCACCAGAATGGTAAACCCCAGAAAATGTTCTGTTTATTTTTTATTTCTATTTTTTAAATGTCAGGTTCTTGGCTGCACCAAATGAAACCATGTGAATTCTTGGAAATGTATGCCTCATTCTTTCAGTTCCAGCAATCTTCCTTTTGTACGGTTGTTTTTTTAATTCCCTGAAAACATACAGTTTAACCCATGTTCATGTTATTGCACTATCTCTACCTTTCTCAGTGTTGGTGTGCATAGGGCTAAAATGTGAGGTTAGAAAAAAAATGTGCAGTTAACTTACAAAAAAAGACTAACTGCTACAATGAGAATATTTTCTCAGGAAAACTTTCTATCCATGTTAGTCATCTTTGTACACAACGTGGGGAATAGTTGCAGAGATTCTTCAATAGAGAATGAAAATCTACAGCGGAGGTACACAAGGCAGTTGCCCAGGTCCTCCTAGTTTTAATGGGAGGGGACAGTCTCCACTTCCTGATGGAGAAGTGGCAAGGTCCTTTTGAAAAAAGAATAAGTGGTATAGGAGAAACTGCTTTGACCTTCTTTGGAAAATACAACCAGATATACTATATTGAGTTATTAATCTTTTAGTATGAAGCCATGTCTTTTCAATTAAATACGGGCTCACTGACTGAAATTCCTTATTGTTTCCCTTACATAAACCCACCAATGCATGACCTAAGAATTCAAGTATCTTTGAAGCAAGATGAGAACCTAAGGGCATTTTGGAAGTAATCTGAGTTTAGAATGCATTTAATTTTTACAATTTTCCCTAATTTTTTGCAATTGTCTTATGCACACCAAAACTGACAGCGATTTTGTTAGCAGCTCACTGTTACTAAGCCATTCATCACAGACAGTTATTTCCTTGAACTACTATGCAATCAATTTGTGTAATAGTTAGATAATAGAATGACAATAACAAGCACAACTTGCATACTGGGAACCAATCAACTTGAAACTCGGCAAACCTGCAGCTCACCCAATGGAAACAAGAGTGTTCTGTGGGCTGGAGGCTGCTGAGAAGGAATTGTGATCTGGATGTCAGTGAACTTGTTTAAAGATGTGCTAAAAAGCACTCAACTGAGTACTAATTTATGTTCAGTTTCTCAATTTGATATGAATAGATAACATATAGATAAAAACATGAGCATATACATATATGATACGTATTCCAATCCGAATGCCAGCACCATTGTTAAAGGGAAATCAGGAGAAGATTTCTTACTCAATTTAGAAGCAAAACAAAGATGCCTTGTCTCCACCATTGTTTAACAGCATATAGAATGTTTCAGCCAATGCAATTAAAGAAGAAAAACCAACTAGTGGTGTAAGAATTGGATAAAAATAGTAAATGTCTCTATATTTAACATGATTATATGCACAAAAAAACCCAAAAGAATACATTTGTGGAAAAACTATGAGCATTATGGGAGTTTAGTAAACAAAATATAAAATAACTTACATAAATAAGTTTCAAATACATAGATAAAGATCACTTAGGTGATATAACTTTTAAAAAAATCAGTGTTTAGGAAAGCCAGTAAGTTTGATTAATAAGTTAGTTAATTAAAATACTCATACATAAAATTGACCAGAAATATTTAAAACATAAGGAATTACATTAAATATTCATAAAAGATATAAAAGTAGACTAAAAATAGAAAGCTATGCCTTGTTCTCAGATAGGAAGACTTAGCCTCATAAATGTATCAGGTTTTTTTCTGAGCTAATTTAGAAATTAACCATATCTCACTAAAGAACTAATTGTTAAGTTGTTCTTTTTCTGGAGCTAGACAAAGTTGATTATAAAATTCATAAATAAATAAGGATATCTAGGAAATGTCTGAAAAAAGAAGCAATGTCTGGAGCTAGCCCTACTAAATATTTAAAACATATTATGCAGTGCAATGCAGCACTGGGACATAAATAGATAGATGAGTTGGAGAAAAAAACTTCATAATTGTATGTTTTTAATTGGTTTGTTTAATTGTATCTTTATAATAGAATGATTTATATTCCTTGAGAGGAATATAAATGAGAGAAGTGGCATCTCAAATTGGAGAGTGAAGAGATGGGCTCTTTAATAAGTGGTGATGAGATAAATGCACGATCACCCAGACAGAGGTAAGATTGGATTTACTCCTTACCGTATGCCAGGAGAAACTCTAAAATTATCAGACATTTTAAACATGAAATAATTTTAAATAAAACCCTAATAAGTAAAGAACAAGAGGTAGGTAAATGTCTTCATTCTGTATTCGTGGTAAAAACTTTTCTAGTTATGACTCCAAATCCAGTAGCAATAAACAATAAGAAAAAGGATGAATTTAATTACTTAAAAAATTTTAAAGCTTTTGCATGACAGAAAAGTAAAAAGACAAATAACAAATATTGGCAACGTATATGACATAAGGATACTAGACCTAATTTTGGCCTCAACCATGCACAACTGCCAATATTTAACTCTTTATGTAGAAAAGTGGTAACTTTATATTGATTGACCTAATACATAAAGAATACCTTAAAAAGAGAATAAGAATGTCAACCCTTCTACAGAAAAATGGCCTAAAACTATAAATATAATTTATAATAAATATTTTCTGTGAACTATAAATATAGTTCACAGAAAAACAAATGCAAATAACTCTTAATCCATATGAAACTTGTTCAATCTCACTCATTGTAAAAATATATATATATTTTTGGACTATAGTGAGATACAAGTTTTCACCTATTATATTGGCAAAACTGTCAAAGTTGAGAACATATGCCATTGCTGAGGTTGTGAGGAATAGGCACTGTTACGTGTTGCTGGTGGACATGCAAATTACACAACCCCCCTGCCACAGGGAGAGGAAATTGATTATCTAGCATAATGACACATGCATTTATCCTTTGACTGAGCAATCCCACTTCCAGGAACTTCCGAGAGTTCATTATTCTCCAACTATTCTCTCCACTTTTAAATATAAAATTTTCCATAATAAAATGTTGATAAACATACAAATAAAAGGATGGAATGAAGGGTGTCAATTGAACCAATCACATTGGTTAACTGGAGACCAGCTAAGAGTGTTTCCACTCCACTTTGATGCAAAGTAGTCTGGGTTTTCAGCTTCATGACAAATATAACCATGCCAGATTTGTTAGCACGCTAAGAAATAGCACAAGGAATAAAAAAGGCAGCCAAAATGTCACTTCGATTACTATGATAGAGAATAGGTAGGTGAATAGCAGCATCTATAGATGAAAAAGAAGTGGGCCAGTCCAGTGGGCAGAAAAGGTCATGCCAAAACCATCCTTTCCTCTCCACAAAAACGTTCAGCTTTTTGTAATTCAGGGTCTCAGAGTAATTTTATCTGCTACACTTAACAAGCTATTTTCCACCTCTCCTCTGCAGTTAATAATATTGTGTCTGTGCAGGAAAATGACTTTGTAGATGCTTTCAGAATTGGCTTAGTCACAGTCCACTGCTCTTTCTGAACTGGTAGACGCTTCTGAGAGTCCTATTTATCTCTGCACAGCAATTTTCTTATAGAAGCAGATGACTTGGTTCCAATTCTAGTCTAGGGTTGGGATCAGTCTGTTGAGGAGAAATGCACTACCTCAGGCTGCTTAAAAATCCCAAATCAATCTGCATAGATGACAAATATGAGTTTAAAAAAATCAAGGGCACTAAAAATAATGATGATCTTTAATTTTTTTTTCAATAACAAAACAATTTCTTTTAGGAAGCTCCATTCTGTTGGGTGGTGGAAACATAACTTCAATTCATTCACTGTCCCTGTTCCTTTCCCCTGGGCTACACAGAAGCCTCAGGTGATTACCCAACTCAATGTATGAGGAAAGTGGGGCTGTTGTCAGTCTAGGTTCATCTGTCTATCATGCTGGCATGCTCACTGATACATGTGGGCCTCTGCTGTGCCTCCTCAGCATGGTCTGTCTCAGGCTGCTGGTTCTGTCTGCCAAATTCATGCTGAGCTACATTGTTAAATATGCTAATATAATTGTACCACCCTGGACCGATAGATGCAAGGCCTTAGGAATTTAGCTCAAATACACCTGCCTAGATACACCAGCAATTTCCACCTTCATTCTTGTTCCTTTCCCAAAATCTGCCCAAAGAAATGAGTAGGATTGAGAAAGTGGTCCCCTCCTTGAGCGGGGTCACCAAATATACCTGGGATTTGTGTTGTCCCTCCCAACACTACCACCCGCAGAGTCTCCTTTCTCAGAGACACATGACTTTCACTTTCATTCAGATTTTTATTTCTCCCTGAAAACTCATAAAAATCTTTATCTAGAGAGATATCTGTGAGCCTTTTCCTACTCACCAGAAGTCTTCTAAAGACATGTACTATAACTCTATATTTCAAATATGTAAGTGGTAGGATTTGTTTCCAAACTCAGAATCACCTAAGAGATAAAATATCATATATATATACATGTTTATATATAATATGTAAATCACATATATGACATATATATTTGATATAGCTGATTGAAGAAATGTGGTTTAGATTTGTGGCCAAAATGATCTCCCTGGGAATTTCTCTAAATTATATAGTCTTGCATAGTTTACTGGCATAGTTTACAACCATAGACTTTCTCCACAGAGGAAAGACCTCTAACCACAGGACCGAGGGCAGAACTGATTGCTGGCAGTCTACAGAAAAACCAACACCCAAAACAGAGAGACCAACGAGATTGCTTCTCCCAGGCTCACCAATCAGATAATCTACTTCTTCACCCATGGGAAAGATTGAGCAAAGAATTTGTACAGGCTCTGAATATTACTGGGATAGAATTTGTTTCACATGAAAACATCAGGCCAGGGAAATAGAGAGTCTCTTTTAACTATAGAATTCAGTGGGGGGGAAAAAAAGCTGAAAAAAAATATACATTAAGAGTCTATTTTTATACCTACATGTAAATATGTAAAACATTGAAACTAGAAAGATATTACTAGGTTGCCTTTAGGGAATAGAGAGAGAATAAGATTGCAGAATATTAGTATCTTTGTAGAGTTCTGAATCCATTTTTTTCTAAGGAGGGAATATAAAAAATGTTAGTGATTTTTAATTTGGGAGGTATAAATATAAATTTGTTTTAACATGTTATCCAAGATTTGTAGTTTTATGAGTGTCAGTCCAGATACCAACCCATATGCATACTAATTATAATAATATAATTTCTTATGTAAATATTGTGTTATTATAAAAGCATAATATTGTATTATGTTATATAATAGTATTTATAACATGATTTAGACTGCATAGTGTGATGCATATTATATAATATGATATGTGTGTGTGACAATGCATATAAAATATACAGAATGAATAGGTATGTAACAATATGCAAATACCAGATTAAGTATTTTAAAGCTTATTTCAAATGCAAAAAGCTGGAAAGATGGAAAGGTTTTTTCCAGGCCAAAGATTAGTATAGGTAGAGACCCAGAGAAGTAAGCAGAAATGAACACATTTTAGCCTCAAGAGAATTTTCCTAATCTTATAAACTTAGGTTTTCTCAGCCTTGTTGAATTGTAAAAAAATAAAGTCTAAGGCCCAAGGCAACTGGCTAGTAGCAGAATTATTTTGCCTTAAAGTTAAAACTCAAAGTGTCATATGCTCAGTGTGAAAATGAACTAAAAGTAAATTTTCCTACTACCTTCAAAATCATAGAACTACCAGGAATGTTTGCCTTGGTAAAGAGCAAAGCAGGAGAAAAAAAAATGTGCTTCAGAAGCTGTCATCACAAATCAGCCCTTGCTCACATCTGCAGCCCAAGTCTACAACATGGTGTGATGTAAAAAACCTCAAGTCATGCATTCAATTTAAAATGTCCAACTATCTAATTAAAGAAAGCACAACTTTTTTTTGGAAAGACTAAACCTCATCCATGACCTGAGAAGTATTCCACAAATAAGCTTCCCTCCCAAACGAGTGGATCCCAATCAATACTAATTGAGTGTATGTGACAGTTAATTTTATGTGTCAACATGATTGGACCGCAGAGTGCCCAGATATTTGGTCAAATTATTCTGTGTGCTTTTGTAAGGGTGCTTTTGGATGCACTTACCATTTGAATTGGTAGATTTAAAAAAGTAGATTTCCTTAACTAATATGGATGGGCATCATTTAGTGCATTGAAGGATTGCATTGAACAAAAATGCTGACCATTTCCCAAGTAAGAGAGAATTCCTCCTGTCCGTCTGCCTTCCCACTAGGACACTGGCATTTTTTTGAGCCTGCTGGCCTTCAGATGAACCACACCATCAGCCCTTTTTCTCCTGGGTCTCCAGCCTGCCAACCCACTTGACACATCTTGGAGGGAACTTGTCAGTCTCAATAATCATATGAGCCAATGCCAATTCCTTATAATAAATCTCTTTATACACACACACTGTGAATAGTTTTCAGAAATTTTTCACCAACATAAACTCATACTGACTTGTTATAACATGTCTAACTAGAATCTAGTTTGAGACACTAAGAAGGATAAGACATCAGTTTGAAAAGAGTCCCTAGCAGAGCAACATAAATTCTGCTAAAATTGAAAGAAAAGGAAACATAAAATTTATAATGAAGCTTGGGTGAAAGAATGATGAAATCATTGATGCTTTATGAAAAGTTTAGGGGGACAATGCCTCCAAAGAAATCAGAAGTTTATAAATGGATAACTGATTTCAAGAAAGAGTGAGAGAATATTAAAGATGAAGCCCACATTGGCAGACCATCCACACCAATTTGTGAGGCAAAATTTAAACTTGTTTGTGCCTTAATTGAAGAGGACTGATGATTAACAGCAGAAACAATAGCCAAAACCATAAACATCTCTATTGGTTCAGATTATACAATTTGGACTAAATAATAAAAGTTGAACAAATTTTCTTCTTGATGGGTGCCAAAACCATTGCACCCTGATCAGCTACAGATAAAGGCAGAGCTTTCAATAGAAATTTTAAACAAGTGGGATCAAGATCTTCTAGGTTTTCTTCCAAGAACTATAACAGGAGATGAAACATGACTTTACTGGTACAATGCTGAAGAAAAGCACAATCAAAGTGATGGCTACCAAGAGGTGGTGGTAACCTGGTCAACGCAAAAGTGGACTGGGCAAGAGCAGAGGTCATGGCAACAGGTTTTTTCTCTTGGATCCTCAAGGGGTTTTGCTTGTAGAGTTTTTTGGGGGACCAAAGGCAATAACATCTACCTATGATAAGAGTGTTATGAGAAAGTTAGCCGACGCTTTAGCAGAAAAGCATCTAGGAAAGCTTTACCAGAGAGTCCTTCTCCACCCTGAAAATGCTCCTTCTCACTCCTCTCACTAAACGAGGGAAGTTTTGTGAGAGTTTCTATAGAAAATCATTAGGCATCCACCTTATTGTCCTGATTTGGCTTCTTAGGATTTATTTTTTGTTTACCAATTTTTAAAAAATGTTTAAAATGCACAAATTCTTCTTCAGTTAATAATGTAAAAAAGACTGTACTGACTAAATGGCTGGTATCATCACTTATAAAAGTGCCTTGAAGTGGATGGAGCTTATGTTGAGAAATAAAATAATAAAATTCATATTTTTATGTTTACCTTTTAATTCAATTTTCCACCAACTTTTTGAAGTTCCCTCATATAAATACACACACATATGTACATATACACATACACACATATATGTATGCATCTTATATATATATACACACATGTACACACATATATATACATCTTACACACACATATATGTATACATCATATATATACACACACACATACACACATATATGTATACATCTTACACACACACACACATATATATGTATACAAATTGATTCTGTTTTTCTAGGGAACCCTCATACAGTACACAAAGAAAAAAAATGCATGATATACTAGAAGCAGCAGGAACAGACCTGTAAAGACTGTGTTTCTTCAAATTATTAGACAAGGGTATGGAAGAACTTTTCCTACTATCTCACTGAGAGCAACTATGAAAGACATAAAATGGGGTGGAGGGATGTTTGAAGAGCATCATACAGGATTTGAGTGGTCAAGGTCTCAGAAAAAAATAGGTGCCTCAACATTGTACACATCACTCTTCCCTTCAGATCAGTTGCAAATATTTTTGGAACAAGTTGAGGCCAGGTAGAGGTTAGCTGCTAAGAGTTAGAGAAGGCAGCAGAGTTTTAGTAACCTCACAAGACTAGGAAACAAAAGTTGGAGTTTGAGACTCAGAAGGCAGCTGGGACGTGAAAGATCAAGAGAACTGGGATTCAAAGAATGACCCAACACCCAGCAACTTTCCTCTCAAGGCATTTGTTAAATTGTGATGTTGCACAGGACAAGAATATAAAAAACCACAAACTTCTGCCTCCATCCAGAAGGATTAATTAACTGCTATGGAAATGTCTTCCCATCCTAAGCAACTAGAAAAACAGACAAAACATATGTACCTAAATGTAAAGCAGTGCAGCAGGTAAATGTATAACATAATAAAATAACTTTATAACCTTGAGGTAAGAAAAGATTTCTTAAAAGGAACATGAAATGGATCTGTAAAAAAAGACTACATTGGTAGGTACTAGGAACTGTTTATAAAAAGATGCCATTAATAGGTCAAAAAGACAAGCCACTTAGTGGAAGAAAATATTTACAAAAAATATATCTGAAAGAGAACTCATATCAAGAATATAAAAATAACCCATACAAAATAAGAAAAAGCCAAATAGAAAAGTGGGGAAAAGAATCGAATAAGAATTTCACAAAAGGAGATAATCACGTGGCCAATTAACATGTAATAAAGCGCTCAATCTCATTAGTCTTCAAATAGTGCAAATTAAATCTCCAGTGAGATATCAGTCATTATACAATATCAAATGGCTACCACAAAATTTTGGTGAATATGTTAAGCAACTGGAAATTATTTACTGTAGTAAAAGATTTGGGACTATTGTGGTGATTTTGTAGCGTGTCAACCTAGCTGAACTTAAACCACATTTTCCCAGAATTTATTTTCATAGGTGATTCTGGGATAAAGTTGGCACAGGAAACATCTGCCCAGGATTTGGAAGGCAGAGGTGAAGCCATTTTACACTTGGAAGATCTGTGTGCATCAGATGTTGTTACACTCACAAATATTTTGAAAGATCTGCTGACTCATTGTGTTCGGGCAGTAGCTTGGGCTCACAGCTCTTCTAGTGCCTTGTGAACCTCCTTCTTCATCTTCTCTAAATCCCAGGTCAGGTGCATGGACATCTCCATGGAAAGTGTGCCAAAATGCCCTGCAGGTCACCTGCATTACCAAGCCTGGAGACATTAAGAGACAGATTGAGTTCCAGCTTGTCATAGCTTCCTGCCATTGCATAAATATTCACTGGCCCCGCTGACCTTTGGATCAACACCAGACACAGAGACAAGCTTATGTAGATGGCATAACCAGCTCCAGGGTTGTATGAGGTCTAATTCCTATGATAAATCCCTGATTGTGTATCACTTATAGTGGTCTGCTTTTCTGATCAAGCTTTATCTGATTGATAGTTAGACCTTTTTCATCGTTGATGACTATACGCTTTTTCAGGGAGGATCTAAATAATGGAAATTATTAAAAAAAGAAAAGACAAATTAATAACCTTGCCAAGTCCTTCCTCTTACCATGCATGTAAAGTATTTTTGTATAATGAAGTACCATAATACTTATTCCCAGTAAACACATCATTATTATTCCCAGTGGTACCAAACATCCATTTTCTTTCTTGTATTTATGTTCCAATTTGTGGTTTCAGAGGTACTCACAAATTACCATGTATTTATCATACGTTTCAATCAGTGCATCTGTTAGCAGTGCTGGTTGGGGAAACCATGGTAGTTGGCAGAGTCTGTGGAAACAGACAAGCATTTCTTGTGCTGACCAGACCAGCTGCATCCTCATTTGTGGTTACTAATAAATTGAAGGATTTTTTTATAAGCTCCCAATTTGTGGATTGCACCTTAGCTTACTCTGGGGAAGCCTCATTCCAGGTAACTGCTCTTGTAGCTGGGTCTTGGGAACTCAAAATATTTCAAAAGATAGCTTCCCCCTTCCTCTTGGTTGCAGGAGGGTTAATTCAGTTGATAAATCCCATCTCCATGGTGGAAACAAAGCACCACTGACTTGTTCTCATGAGGTGGGTCTGCTGGGCAGATTGATCCAGGAAGCCTATGGTGTATAGACCAGAAAGACTTTCCTTATGAGACACTGTGGAGGCAATGCCCAAATGGAAGCCTCATGTACCCATACTTGCTTTCTATATTCTAACTCAGAACAGTTGCAATTTATGTTCAGTTAGGAAAACAAAAGATCATTCACTAAAACAGAGAAGATGTGCATAATACTCATGTGCTTCTGCTAGGAGTATACAAGCAGCCCTCTGAGACTGAACAAATCATGGCTCTGGGTCTCCATTTCCTCATCTCTAAAACAAGGGCCTCAATTAAGATGATGTTGAAGGATCCTTCCAACTGTACCGTCTGCAAATTCCATGAAGCTGCATCTCTAGAGGCTTGGCCTCAGGTGCATTAGCCCTTGGTGAATGCAGCCAAGGGAACTTGAAGAACCATTAAGACAACGTTGGGTGATGTGCTGTCCCCATCCAGGCCCTCAGACATTGCTCTGACTAGCTCCTATAGTCTACCCTGACTTAGAAATTGCCCTGCTCCTAAGCTCTTCTCAGTGTTTCTTTTTACGAAGACCATTTGCGTGTTTCTGTTATACATCTTGGTTGCCATGCAAACTTGGCTCGCAGAAGCCTGAAACAAACCCCAAACACCTCCGTACATACTTGCTTTATGACATTTTATTTGAATGCCAATATAACAAGTTTATAGTAAATGGAGGATATGGCAGGAGACTAAAATAACACTGTAGTCTTTGAACACTCTAATCTGAGCTTAATAATTTTAAGATTTTTAGACATTTGTAACTCAACCTATGGGCATAATCTAGTAGTAATGGTACTTGGGTAAAGATGTTATGCATGGAGCTCAAAAAGATTGTACTGGATCAAATAACACAGTGGTTCCAAAGGAAACTAAATCTTTTTAAAACCCTCAAACATCAGTTTAAACTGTTAAGTTTAATTTTATTTTAAATTCATGTTAAAGTAATTGCATCAAGCTGGGATTAGGTGCTGTCTCTAACTCTCCCTCTACAGAGTTAACTATTTCATGTATTAGAAATACAAATATAGTTGTTTACAAGGGGAGGAAGTTAAAAGTGATCTAGAGGTTTCTACCTTCTGTGGTTTTACAAAAGCAACAGAGCCAGGTGCACCATCCCTAGCCTGGACATCAGTTGCCCATCTCCCCTGGAGATGAATATCTGGTAGAAGAGTATCTATCTCAGCACATTACCTGGGGAGAGGCAACAAAATAGTCCACAAGTCCTTGAACTAAGTGACATTTTAGTTATTACCTTGCTCATTAAAATGCAAATGTTCAAAGTTGCCCTTGTGGTATTCTTAATGCAAAAACTCTTTCAAGATGCCACTTATAGAGCAGAGAGAGCACCGGGCGGAGGCATGCAGGCCAGTATATCAGTGCCTGCTCAACCATTCCCTGACATCTCGCTTTAGAAAATGTATCTCTCTTGGTTTCAATATTCTAAACTATAAGATTAGGGGGTCAATAAAATCGCAAGCGTCTTGTCAAAGCTGATGTGTCATGATCTTTCGTTTAGCCAAGATCTCCAGATGAGCAGCTAGAAAGGGAATCACCTGTATGGAGAATTTTAGAATGGCTCCTTGTTAGTTTTACTGTGCCCCAGATGTGGCCACATCAGGAAGTGGTCTGAAAGTGCCTGAATACTCTTACTTGGGAATCTCAGGCTCGCGTGGGTTAATATCCATGTCATTATGTAGGAAAAATAGGGAAACAAATCTCTAATTCTACTTTTTCTTGACAAAGTAACACTCCAGGTTCCCAACCACAAGGGGGCACTGCACTGTCAGAAAGGGCTAGGACCCTCCAACAAGGAGCTACCGCTGGGTTCATCAAAGTCTATACAGCCAGAAAGTCCAGCAAGAAGAGTGCATGTGGGTCAGCGTCAGGATGGGTTCATGAAGATCAGGCTCTGGGAGAAAAGAGGGAGGCCAGCAGACAGTGAGGCTGTGAATGTGGGAAAGCAGCCAGGGCTAAATAGTCAAGGAACAACCCAAGTCAGAAGAGAAGGACACTTCCTGACCTTGACCATTTGAGAACATCCCAATTCAGAAGTTTTCATCAAGGACCAAAGTCCCATTCTTCCCTATGCATCTCATTTTGTTGGACGCAGTGGTATAATGTAGACACATGAGCTAACGTTCAGAAGGGGGTCAAAACACCCATGTTAACTCTCCATCATTCCAAGTTCTTAGTAAGTGTCTACCTGCACTAGACAAAGATCACTCTTGGAAACCAAGTATCTAGTATTCCATTCGGAAGAATTTCCACATAACTTCCTTTTGTATTCTTAAAAGTTAAGTGCCCAGATGTGATCTTTGAGGCATTTAGCTACCCTGAGACTCATGCTTCACTCAGAACCAAAGTCTTTGATTTTCTTTTTTAAGCACAAACATAAGGATTTGAAGTGGTAACTTTTTCCATATTGTGTTCCTCAACTGTATTTTCCAAATTTTTTTTCTGCTAAATATAGAGCAAATTTACCTGTAGAGTGGCGTCAATGTTTTTTGAACTTAAATACCTAGAAGAAATAATTTTCTAATGGGTGTTTTAAATAAAATACAGCTACATTAAAAATAAGATGAAAAATTTAAATATACAAATGATCATGATATTTTTAATGGCCTGTATTTTATTCATCTACACAGCTAAGGTCTTATTTTGGCAGGGAAAAAGTAAAGTTATTAAAGTGAGGTTTTGTTTAAATTTATATAATTGCTATAATTTATTTCATTTAAACTATTTTTTCTTTGTAAAATAGTTGTTACTTAACTCATACATTGAATTATGTCTTTGAATTTATTACGAGTTTATTTTCATTTCTGTTCTTGATATAAAGTTTCAATGTAGGCAATGGTTTCCCATATAAATCCCTGTGATAAAGATACCACATTACTTAAAGAATAATTACTTTAAGTGACACACTTATGAATTTGTTTAATTTTATTTCTTATAGTAGAAATAAGCTCTTTTAGAATCTTTAAACATTTTATATACCTTCTATGGATAGAGTTCTGGAATAGAGATGATTCTCCCTTAATGAGCACAATAAATGTTTCAAGTAGCATTGCTGCCTGACACCTAGGGGCTTTGTCTGTGATTTATCTAGCATTTAGTAAGCTCAACTTTGGGTGAATGGTATGGTGAGGGAAGTGAGGAGAGAGGCGATTTCATTTCCTGTCTTTAGAGAACTTTAAGTCTTACTAGGAATATAAGTAACAATCAAGAAACAGAAAGAACTAGAAGAATTACTTATATTTAGGATACAAAATGTCCCTAGATATAACGCTTGCTCCTACCCAGTCTCCAATATACCTACACCGTTTGGTATTCTTTGGAAAAGGTGAGGTGGGACAACCTCTGTTTCCCGACAGCCCTCAAAGACCAGTTTTGAGATTTTGTTTATTTTCTTCCACCATTAACAATTTGCAGAAGATAAGACAAAGAGGGTAGAGAATTGTGATTATTAATTTTATATGTCAACTTGACTGGGTCATAGGATGCCCAGACGTTTGATCAAACTTTATGCTACATATGTCTGAATGGAATTAACATTTAAATACGTAAATTAAATAAAGCAGAGTGTCTTCCCTAACATAGGTGGACTTCATCCAATCAATTGAAGATCTGGATGGAACAAAAAGGCTCAGTAAGAGAAAACTCCTCCTGCTTGAGCTGAGACATTGAGCTTTTTCTGCCTTCAGCCTCAAACTAAAAATTCTGCTTTTTTGATGGGAAACCTACTGACTTCTGGCCTGGAACAACACCATTAACTCTCCTGGTTTCCAGACTTTTGGACTTGGACTAGATCTATACCATAAACCCTTCTGGGTCTCCACCTTGCTATCTGATCTTGGGACTTGTCAGGCTCCATAATTGCATGAGCCAGTTTCTTATTATAAGGACATATTTGTTCTGTTTCTCTGGAGAACTCTGACTAATGCACAGGTCTTTCCCTTTAGCTTATCAATATTTAAAGTACTTTTTTTTTTGAGACAGAATCTTGCTCTGTCACCCAGGCTGGAGTGCAGGTGCAATCTCGGTTCACTGCAACCTCTACCTCCTGGGTTCAAGCAATTCTCTGCCTCCCTAGTAGCTGGGATTACAGGTGCATGCCACCATGCCTGGATAATTTTTGTATTTTTAGTAGAGGCGGGTTTCAGCATCTTGGTCAGGCTGGTCTTGAATTCCTGACCCTGTGATCTACCCTCCTTGGCCACCCAAAATCCTGGGATTACAGGCATGAAGATATTTTCCCCAAAAGAAAAAGAAAATGAGAGAAATGCGAGAGTGTCTAGCTTTGTTGGCTGAGCATTTCCAGCCAACAACATTGGCTCCCATCACTCTTTTCTGAACGATTGCTGCCCTGGGTCTCCAGCTTTAATTGCTTAGAGAAGGTAACCATCCCTCTACCCACAGGCTGGTGTTAGGTATGTTCTGCAGCCCCACTAAGTGCCACTCAGTGCTCTTTTCTCTGCCATATGGAAGTGGTTTGGAGCCATTCAAAGGGGTCCTCTACCTGATTCTGACAAGCATTTTACTTTCACTCCTCATTCCCCTTTGAGGTCCCCTACTGTCTTGATTCTAGCCTGGGACTCCATTTACATTTTCTACTTCACTTGAGGCACATTGCCTAAAACTTCACTGAAGAGCCGTGCTATGGTTTGAAAGTGTGTCCCCTCCAAAATTCATGCTGAAACTTAACCCCCAGTGCAATCACGTTAAGAGGTTAGACCTTTAGAAGTTAATAAGGCCACGAGGACTCTGCCATCATGGGGGGATTAGTAACCATATAAAAGGGCTGGAGAAAAGAAGCTAGGCCCTTTTTTCCTTCCACCCCTTTTGCTTTATGAGAGCACAGTGTTTATTCTCTCCAGGGAATGCAGCAACATGGCACCATCTGTGAGCAGAGAATGGCCTTTACTTGACACCAAGTTTTCCAATACCTTGATCTTGGACTTCCCAGACTCTACGGCTGTGAGAAATAAATGTTGGTTATAAATTACTCAGTTTGTGATATATTGTGTAGCAGCACAAAGACAGAAATAGTTACTGGGATGCCAGGCTATTGCTTTAGCAAATACCTAAAAATGTAAAACAGCTTTGGAACTCGCATAATAGGTAAAGGCTGGGGAGTTTGGAGGTGCATGCTAGAAAAATCCTAGATTTCCATGAATGGCTTGTAATGGGTGATTCTGGTGAGGACTCAGGAGAACAGGAGAGCTATAGACAGAGACTCAATCTTAGAGATTACTTAAGTGGTGATGATCAGAGCGTTGGTACAAATATGGACAGTAAAAGCTATTCGGATGAGATTTTAGATGGAAATGGGGGACTTTTTTTGGGAACATCTTATTAGAAAGGTCATACTTGTTACGAAACGGCAAAGAACTCAGCTTAATTGTGTCCATGTCCTAATGCTTTGTGAAGACAGAACTTAAGAGTAGTGAATTAAGATAACTGGCAAAAGAATTCTCCAAGCAAAGCGTTCAAGCTGCTGCCCGCTTCTCCTGACCTCTTACAGTAAAGTTCAAGAAGAGATGAATGAATTAAACACAGGACTTATAATCAAAAGGAAGGAGGAACTTAGAGATTTGGAACATGCTCAGCCTGCACAATAGTGCACAGAATATAAAAAGCATGTTTGGGAGAAAACGCCAAGGGCGTGGCCAAACAACCGTTTAATGAGGACATTTGTACAGCCTGGTAGAAGACAGGTGCTACTAATCAGGACAATGGAAGAATGACCTTGAAGGCATAGTGGAGATCTTCCAGGCTGCCACTCCCATCACAGTCTCAGAGTGCTAGGGTCTTTAGAGCAGAATGATTTCAAGGAAAAAACTCAGTGCCCCTGTAGGACCTTGGGGCTTGCTGCCCCAAGCTTCTGCTCCTTACATTCCAGCCAGTGCACTTACCACTCCAGCTGTGGCTCACGCAGCTTTGTCTGCTGCTCTAGAGGGTACAAGTGGTAATCCTTGGCAGCCTCCACCTGGTAATAACTCTCCAGGCACGCAGAATACACAAGCTATGGAGGCATGGCTACCTCTACCTAAAATGCAAAAGATGCCTCAGAGAGCCTTGGGACCCAGGCACAGAACTACCACAGTGGCAGGGCCACCACAGAGAATGACTACTAGAGTAATGCCTAGCAGTCATGGGTTGGGGTCACCACAGAAAGTCTCCACTAGATCGATGTTTAGTGAAGCCATGAGAGCAGGGTCATTTCCATGGCCCCAGAACTACAGAGCCACCAGTGTGCAATGCCAGCCTGGGATAGCTGCAGGCACCTGACTCTAACCCCTATGAGCTGCTACGTGGGCTCCACCCAGTAAGACCATGGGGGCGGGGCTGCTGGAACCTCTGGGGCCCAACCCCTGCCCCAGTGTGTCTGGAAGGTAGAAGATGGAATCAAAGATTATTCTGGAGCCTTAAGATTTAGTGTTTGTCTTGTTGAGTTTTAGACTTAGTAGGGACCTAGTACCCCTTTCTTTTGTTGTATTTCTCCCTTTTGGCATGGAAATGTCTGCCCTATTCCTGTCCCACCTTTGTATTTTGGAAGCACATGACTTGTTTGATTCCCTAGGTTAGCAGCTGGTGGGCAAATTTGCCTCAGGATAAATCACACCTTGAATCTCACCCGTGTCTCACTTAGATGATACTTAGATGAGAGTTTGAACTTAGACTTTAAAGTTGATGCTGGAATGAGTTAAGACTTTTGGGGTTATTGGAATGGAATCAATGTATTTTTTAAGTGGGAAGTACATGAATTTGGGGAGCGGGGGGTGGAATGCTATGGTGTGAATATTTGTGTCCCCTTCAAAATTCATGAGGAGAAAGAAAGGAGAAGCAAAAGGAGAAGGTGGTGGGAGGGGAAAAAATGCCACAACTTGAAGTAATTTAGCCAACATAACAAAGGAACCTAGACCCAGTATGGGAACTTTGTAAATCTCAGCCCAGGGCTCTTTGCACTAATCTGTCCTTTTAAGACAATTCCATGAAGCAGAAGAATGAAAGCCATTCATCCTCAGAGCTTTAAGAGAGGGTCCTGAAAGCCAGAATGGTCAATGAAGGTTTTTAGAGGAGGTGGGATTTTAGAGGAGGCAGTTCTTTAGAGGAGGTGGCCTTAAAGTTTGGAGAAGATTTGGAAAACACACACTCCTGGGGCAAAAGGGACGGGTAAACACTTGGGGAATATTGGAATACCCACTTGGTACTTGTCATCTGCCTCTAACATCTTTTCTTTCCAAGAAGAGAAACTCACAAGCATATCAGCATAGCAAACTAGCCAGTGTGCCAGATGCACTTTCAAGTGAACACATGTTCAAACTGTGTGCAGCTCGTCTTTGCACGAAAACAGTAAGTCAGTAGTAGCATGCGTTCTCGTCATTAAGTGGGGCTGCCGTGAGTGTTCAGTGTACAGGTTGCTTGTTACCTGTCAGCCCACAGCGGTAGGCTGCCTGCATATCTCAAAAGTAGATGGAGAAATGCAATCTGCGAGGACAGTTGAGGCTCCCACAGGAGCATAGAATTGCCTTTAAGTACAAGGGCTCATGAACATTTTACACCCCCTTGGGAAATCCCTCTAAACCCCTGCCTCACTGGTTTCCTGGTACAAGATTCAATAAATCTGCACACTCAGCTTAAACTTAGTGCCAGGCCTCATAATGGAATGATTACATGTGTTTTGTGTGTCAGAGACCTGACAGAAAGATTATACAGTGTAGTGAAGCAATCTTTGGGGTTTTGGCAGGGAAAGAGAGGAGATAAATATGTGTCCAGGGTAGAAAAATGGCAGCTCACAGAATTGCTGCCTCAATGTCACTCAATCATTCAGCAAAAATGTATTAAGTTTAGGTCAACAAACATTTATCAAGTTCCTCCAGTGTGACAGGTATTGTGTTACATGTTCTGAGAACCGAGGTGCACAAGACACATCATTTATTCTTGGTACTGTGAAGTCCACTAGAAGAGCCAGGCATGCAAAAGATGTTTCTTTTGTAATGCAGCAATGCGTTAACAGGGATTGAGATGAGGTACAAAGGTGGCACAGAGAAGGGAGACTTGGCTCAGGTTGGAGTATCAGAGAAAGCTTCTGAAGGATGATTCAGGAAGGATGAGTAGGGTGAAGGGGGAGGAATGCTCTGAACTAGGGCAACAGCATGAACCAAAGTACAGAAATGAAGTGATCCTGGTATATGCATGAACTTGGGGGGGTAACAAGGGAACAGGAGGGGGGATGGACATAAATGGACTAAATGGAAGAGGTTTGGAATTATTGGAGTAAAAAGGAAGATTGATGAGTGCTGCAAGGGATTCAAAGAAAAAGCACAAACAGTTCTACCAAGGGACTGACCAGTTGGTCAAATTAACAAGTTAAAGATGCATTTAAAGTGATAGTAAATACAAAATCCCCTTGTAAAAGATACCAAGCCCAGTGAGGAAGTGGTAAAGCGCCAAAAATGAGTTAGAGAATTACATGAAATAGGCTTGTAAGAGGGAGAAGATGCTAGCTGGAGGGAGAGTTCTAGGAGGCATGGTACTTGAGCAGATGGGAGGATAATGTATGAGCAGGTAGAAGAAAAGCAGCATGTTATCCAGGCAAAGAGAACATCCTGAAGTTCTAGAAACAAATTCCATGTGATTCCAAAGCCCAGCTCTTTCCACCACCTCTTGGTCCTTCTAGGGAGGAAGCTGCTGCTTCACAGGGCTCTGGCCCATGATCCTGGATGGAGGGGCAATTACGGGACCACTCCTGGAGGCCCTGGGCCAAGTGACCTCTGCTGACCACTGGCTTCTGGAAAGCTCATGCCCAGAAGGTTTTTCATCCTTTGAGTTTACATCTAGCCAGACTCAAAACTTAAAGTGATTTACTCCCACTAAATGCTGGCCTCACTCCCGTGGGAAGGAGCCAAGACTTTGTTTGAATGAGCTCGCCATCTCTTGGAGAAAACATCACGCTGCAGCCACCCATAGCTATGTTGTATTGAGAGAGTGTTTGTGTCTGAGTGTCTGTCCGCGTATTCACGTGTCTTATACATTCAACCTGATGCAGTAGGGTGGCATTCTTGGATAATAGACCCTTCAGCCAGAGGGCCAAAATTGCAAAGGCAACAGTTATTATTTGGCTGAATCAAGTTCTCCGGCCTTAGCTGAAGACGAAGGCAAATTGTGCCTGTGTTTTCTGGAAATGCTGATGCTGAGATGGGACCTCACTGAGGAATTCACCAAGGCTCAAGGGAACTGAGAAGATAAATGCTACCAGGCGGCTGCAACTTGAGCAAAATTCAACAACAATAGAATGTCAACTCAAGATCATAGAAGACTGTGGCAAGTATGACAGAGAGCAAGGGCAATGGCTTGGTCCTGAGACCAATGAGGATGTGGATAATGGGTGCTGGCACTACAAACACTGCTTTGAAAGAAGCCTGAAGAGAAGGAGGCAGAGTCGGCATTCCCTACCCAGGACTCCAGCTCATCACTGAGGAAGAGGGAAATGTAGCCAGCGGTTTGGCAAACTGCCCTCCCCAAATACCCCTGTTCCAGCCTTCACAGTGGTTTCCTGAGCAGTTCGGGGCGGGCCAGGTATGGGTTTCTCCTGTCATGTCAGTGTTCTCGCAGAGAGGGCTTTTGGGCCCTTTTGGAAAGTGACTTGGCTGGAGCCACACTTCTGCCAATGTGGCAGCTGTTACCACTTATACCTGGAACATCTGGCCTGAAGATTGCAGTAAAAGTGACACTTGTCTACAGAGAAAAAATGTTGAAGCATACATTTTGGACATGAAGAAATAAGTAATGACATTTAATGTTTTCATAAAGCTGCTACACTGAAGCGCAATCATCCAAACCCCAGGCCCAGGAATGGGTATATCTGTCTATTGCTGTGTGCCTGCGGGTCTGTGAAAGGCCTTGTACCTGGAACATCACTGCTTGACACAGGCTTTGTCCTTCCTCTGAAAACACAGAACAAAGGGAGGCCCTCGGTAAGACCTCTTCCTTCAAGACCTACATCACAAAATTGAGGAGCAGGGAGCAAAATGTAAGGAGCACCCACCAGAGGGCAGGAAAGCCAGCTCTGAGTTGCAATGGTGTTACTGGGAGGATCACATTACTGGGGTTAAATTTCTCATCTGTAAAATGGGAGTGTCAAAGATGATATGTTTAAAGTTCCTCCAACATTTTATAAACATGCGCTTTTTAAAATAGAGGCAATTGTACCATTTCTGTGCCAAAGCCCGTAGCTTAGATGTGATTCTTCCCAGATCCTGCTATTAAACTGCACATCCCACTTGATGTGGTGATACTTTCCACCCCTCAAACCTCAGGATAAGAGAGAGTGTCAGACAGGGCCAGCCTGGAAGTTTTGGGCTCTTGAAGAGGTAGACAATACCAAAAGGGGAAGATGGTACCGCCAAGACCCTGTACTGATTTCATGCTGCCCTGTAATGTTCACAGCTGTGCGGTCACCACTTTGCCTCAACTTAGGCATCTTTTGCATTTTATTTTAAAGAGCAGAGGTTGAAGAGAAGATGAAGCACACTTTCAGTAACTAGCTTCTGTTTGGTTGGTAGAATATCAACTGGCGATAATACAATGACCCCGGTGAGGCTGGCAGAGATTTGGGTAATCAAATAAGAGTGTATATTTAGTAACTTTTTAAGTTGTGAGTTATCAATCCTTTGCATAGTTCAATGTCTTTTGAATTAAAACATGTTACCTTTGCCAAAATTACACGTAAACAATGAATTACTAATGTGCAATTATCATTAATAATATATATGTTACTGGCTCTCCAAAGAAGATCCTATGAGCCCTTTGTTGTTATTATTATTATTATTTTAGCCCTTTGTTATTTTATCTTGCACTAGGAGGTGGGAGGTAGAGGCAGATTCCATTGCTCCTCAAATTAGTCTGTTACACTCCTCATCCTCCATCTGCAAGACCTGAAGCATACCTTTTCTCACATAGAAGCTGCTTACCTTTCTCAGTGGTCTCTCTGCGTAGGCACCATAACCTCGGGTGCCAGGAGAGGGTGGTGACCATGTAGAAGGGCCAGAGCGAGGTTGCTGGCCAGCCCAGACTGCTTACAGTCAGGCCAAAGCAGAAGAGGCAGCAGATTTAGGGCTTATGTTTCTGTAGGGCACCCAGTTTGGTGTTGCAATCTTTCTAAGCTTTAGTGTATAGGCTTTTGGTATGATTTTGTAGCTTTATCTCTCAGTTCTAGAAGCTGAGATTAAAACAAAGACACTGAGCAGAGCTAGTGCCTGGCCTGGAGATCCGAATGGTATACACTGCAAACATTCATGTGCCTACCTAAGGGAACAGCAGACAATAGGCCTGGGACATGGCCTGGGCTTCTGCATTTTCAGCAGGCTCCCAAGTGATGCAAATGTCACTGGAAGACCACACTAAGTAACCAGGGTGCGGCCATTATGAGCTTGGGTTTTAAAATCAAACATGCCTCAGTTTAAGTCCTGGCTCCAGAATACCTAGCTATGTGACTTTGGGAAAAGTATGTAATATTTCCAAGCTGCAATTGCCTCAGACATAGAGAAGAAATAATCATTGTCTTGACGCTTCAGTTTGCTAAGAGGATTCATGAAGCTCATGCTGGCTCTCAGGGTCTGCCAGGCTCTGGAGAGGAGTGGGTCCTGGGAAGGACTGTGTCCCGCTACTGACTTCCGAGGCTTCCTTCCATTTCTAGGACCACACTCATGAGCCAGGGCACAGGCTTAGAAAGACCTCTCGGCCTCAGTTCTTCCTTAACAAAATAGAGTGTCAGAATGGCATCTCCTGCAAGAGGTGAAGCACAACAGAGCCATGTTTGCTCAGGAGCCCTGGCCCCTCTGTGACAGAAATCACATCGCTGGACCTTTCTGTTAAACCCGGGTCCTGGATACACTGATCCTAAGGAAATCTTCATAAACACTTATAAACACCTCACCTCATCTATCTGTGTGATGTGACAATTAACAGAACTCATATACAACACTTTATGCTACTGGTAAAACCAATAGACATGTAAAGTGAGTTTTACCAAAACAGAGTTGAGAAGTACTGTTAAAATAAAAGCATTAAGAACAACAGCAACAGCAACAACAAACATGTTGGCTAGTGCCTCATGTCCTGACCCCAAGTGACACAAGAATAGTCAGCTATCCTAGCAAGTCCATACAGCTCCCTAGACTGCTTCTGTGTATGAATAACTGGAAATCCTTTGAGAAAATCTGACATGTGCAGGGTGAATGCATAATCAAGGACTCCTCATTAAGCTGGCATCTTCCTTCTCTTTGCTGCTTCTGATGATACTCATGGAACAAACCACGGGTTAAAAAACAAAAAGCTGAGTGACTTTAGAGGTCTTTTTTCCCTCCTTTTTCCACATATGCAATCAACACTTCAGCACTAAAGTTAACTTCCACTGGCCTGAAACTACAGATCCCCTTCGGCCTCTGTTTGACCTATTTTTGGAGGGCGGCTTTGCTCCTGAGTTCTCTTCTGTTTCTCTGTGTTTTCAATGGAGCTTTTCTGCAAAAATGACTTCTCTTAGATTTTCCCAAGACCCAGGGTGTTTACTTACTAGGATAAATCCTCATGAGGGCAGCATGAAAGGCTCTTCCATGATATGATTGGAAGAAAACCCAAGCACCTTGCCCCCACGTCACCCTTCAGCCCCCAGTAGCCAGTGCTGTCTTCAAGATTAGGAGCTAGGAAAGCCTTTGATGAACATGAGGTCTGGTCCTTATCTCTTACAGATAAAGAAAAAGGGGTTTACAGGAAGAAACATACTTAAGGGTATATAATGCTTTAATAAAGATCCATTTATTTAAGTCTGGATAATTTCAATCCTCGGGATTCTCCTTAGCAAGATCCAGATCCTACTGGTTAAAATCGTTCTTTACTAATGGTTCTCAATACATATGTGCTCTAAAGACCATTGGTGTCAGAGTCATCGGAGGAGCTTTTAGAAAATGCTAAATCTTAGGTCCACTGTGAGCCTCCTGAATCAGAGTGCTGGGCGTCTGAGGCCTCCTTCCATTTCTAGGGCCTGGGAATCTGCATATTGACAAACTCTCTGGGTGATCTCCTGGCACAGGACTTTTGTCAAGCACCTCCTTCAAACACTGACACCTTAACTCTCCGATACCACACAGGCAGGAACTAGCTGACTGACCTGCCCTTGAGCTGAACTGGGGTATGTTCCTGGCCCTCCCTTTCCTCAGCAGGTGGCCGTTGTACCAGGTTGGCCAAGACTGAAATGCCCTGTGCCAGGCATCCTGCTGTGGCATTCCTGCTCCCAGTCACTTTGCTGCCTGTGCAGGACCCTGGGCACTGAGAACCAATCTCTTTTTCTATCTGTATGGCTCTGATAGTCGGTGCGGCTCCCACCAGCTATCTTCTCTGAAAATTACGAATGAACTATCCTGACTACAATACATGGCTTATTCTTCTTTAGGTAGGCTCCTGAAATGTTTGTTAGAGAAGGAAATTTTTTTTGGCAAACCAAGTCATGGTTCCAGAAAATCTCTGTCTGGAATAGATAGATTATAATACTTTAGTTTCAAGTTTTCTCTCCATTTCTTTATTGTGGACATGTGATATGAAAGCAAATATCTAAGTATACTAAAAGAACCCAACCATTGGTCATTCTGAGGTGAAAAGTCATATGCTAATATATATTTTCTTTTTGTGTGTGTTTTGCATCTACTTCAAGTGTTTCAGCAAGTGCTTTTCTTTTCCATGGAAAGATTCTCATGTAGGGAATTGGAGATATGACCAGCAAATTCATTTACCTGGAGTCACCTGGGAAGAGAGTTATGGTGGGAACTGGAATTTCAAGTGTTCCCCCACTTCCAACTTAGACCATGGAGGAAGGATATCTGTCTTTTGAGAGTGGCTAAAATAAGGGATTGTGGCTTTCCTCTGTGTGCAGAATCTCCACTACATTGTGATACAATTCAGATACCCAAATATCACTCCTCCTCCTGAGTTTAACTTCCTAGAAATCAGAGGAGAGAGATTTTTGTTTTTTTAGCAAATAGGGTGGTCCCCTCCCAGTTTGCTGTGTTTATCCCCTTTATGGAACATTCTCAATTCTGATCTGTCATCCTGCCATCCCACCGTCCTTCTCATCTCCCCAAAGCTGAGGTTTAGGTTTAAGTTGCACTTGGTAGAGGAACATCAGGTATTACAGCTGCGTTCAGTAGGATGCCTTTCAAGTTACCAGAGGGCCATAGCATCCCTTCTAGTTGGGCCACTGCCTTGGGGGCTCAGAACCTCTTCAGGGTGACAATGTGAAGTCAGGAAGCTCCCTGGCATAAACACTAAGGAGGAAGAAGCTCCTGGCCTCCTTCTATTCAGTAGGTAATTTTACTCATGTATTACGTGAGGCACAGCCCACTTCACATCACTTAGGGAGGGTTGGTGAGTGTGGTAATTCTTTGGAATGTCTAAGTTGGGTCCACTCCCTTTCCACCCCTTGCTGCAAGCTCATGATAGGGAAGTGGGAGACCCTATCTCAGAGGAGAAAAGTGAGTGATGGGAAGCAGGAGGAGACAGCCTTCCTCCTTAAGAGCTTGGAGCAGGTAGGGAATCTGTCTTTCTCTCTGCCCTTCCTTTGCTTGTTTTCTCTGGGTATTTTGCTCCAATGAGTGGACCTGACACTTTAGAAACTCGGTCTATGCAATGTGGCATAGTCCTCTGCAGACAGAGAATTGACCCAAGAGCTTGTTAACAGGTACATTCTGAGGATTTCTCTCTTCAGGTCTCTATCTGAAAACCTGGAGTTATGATGAGAAGGAAGAGAGTCTGTACGGAAATCTGAAAAAATCAATAAATAAAAAGGAAGCAGCAAAGGAACTGGAATCTAATGGTCTGGGAGGAAGGAGAGGATAGGAAACCTCACATGTTTCAGGGAAATCGACTCACGGAAACAGACTCCTTCTCTTTCTTCCCGTGCTTCTTCAGAAAGCCAGGGATTGGGATCCGAAGGAGTGCAGACTTACGAGGGGCAGGGGAGAGGGGCACCGGCGGGAAGGGGGCCCTTCTCACCTCAGGGCGTGCCGGGAGGGACACGGGGACCCAGCTCGCAAATGCAGGAAGGGGTCCCAGCAGATCTTTGCAAATCATCTTCCCAGGACCAGAAGCGAACGGCGGCAGATAGTTGCTAGGAATTTCGGATTATTTAAAAACAAACAAACAAACAAACAAACACCCTCATCCATCTGAGAGCAGCGACGTCTGGTTTGGGGCAGGGAAACAGAAACCCCGCGGCGAGAAGGAAATACTCCTCCGTTTGCTCTTTGGAAGGGTAAGCCTGTGCGTACTTTTAAACGAGTAACAGCAAACTTCGTAATCGAGAAAAGAAAAATTGTAGAACTAAAATACTCTTGGGCAAAGTGAAATAAGAATACTGTGAGTTTGCGAGTTTTCCAGGAAGGGGCCCCGAGATGTGGCTGGCTCGCCAGCAGGGGGCACGTTTTCTTTAGGATTGCGTCCCAGAATCTCGAAACCTCCAGCCGGACTCTCTCCGAGTCCTGTCTCCGGAAATCGCTCTGCAGATAATAACCCACCGGTGTCTGGAAATGTTTAATTACCGCGAACGCTCCTTCCTCCAGCGCCGTCCGCTGCCGGTGCAGCCCGGCGGGACCGCGCGCCGCGGGTGCAAGTAGGTGGTTCTGACAGCAGAGTTCCACTCTAACCATCCACTATTCGGTTCAAACTACTGTTCTCCAGCATCCCCGGCTGATGAGACACTGCCTTGTTTCTAATGCACTTATTTACGCCTCGGAAAAAGGAAAAGTTCAGTCACCTTAGCACACAGATCTGGATGTGTCTAAAATAATCTGACAACTCAAATTTGCGTAAAAAGTAAAAAACCCACGCCGTCTTTACACACATTTCACATTTGATCTTCCCTACAGAAGACGTTATCATCATTCCATTTTCCCGATGGTAGCATGCCCAGAACTCGTGTAATTCCATGCTCATATTTGTGCTTCATTTCAGATATTTTTACAAACCAAAGGTAGATATGTATGTATTGTTACATTTATTAAGGTGAAAAGAGAGTGATATTTGTGTGCTCGTAAAGAACTTACAAAACGGGAATTGCCTGGAAAAACAGTTCACTTTCCCTTTCAGTTTTGATACTGTAACTTGTCTGTCGCTGTCACAACAACAACAACAAAAAAAACACCCGCTCTTGTGTTCACCTGTCATCTGTTCTCTTAAGGATCCTGGATTGCATTATGTTATCAGAGGTGTTATCTGAACAAAAGTGCGCAGGAGTCCTGTTACCTACCTCCCGTGCTTAAAAATCCTTTCCACCCCCAGGCAGGATTTTGACCTGATTGACCGTAATGGTTCCAGAGGAACTATTGAGCCATTACTATCCATCAACTAAATGAATACAGAGGGACGCCTAAATCTCCAGGTTATTTGAAAGCGCTGTACATTCATAAGGGGGTTTCTAAGGAGCAGACCCCCAATTGTCTGCAAAATAGCTGCAGGAAGTAGTTGCGTTAGAAGCAAAAATTCGCAAGTGCTGAGAAACTCCATTCGAAAGAAAGAGTTTTTTTGTTTTTTGTTTTGCGGCTATGGGATGCGGAGAGGTGGGGCTGATATATATATATATATATATATATATATTTTTTTTTTTAAATCCAAAACACCTCAAAGCAATATAGACCACATTCTAGTTAATTTTCTGGAAGCTGCTCAATTTTCACTCCGAAGACAGGCTGGGACGCTTTCTTTCTCAATGATCAGGAATCGGGAGAGGGGCTGGGGTTGGCGTGGAGAGGTGAGCAGCGGCCGTCACCACCCCAGACGCGGCCAGGAAAAGGCGGTAGTAAAGCTTGCTGCCGTACTGGACTTAGAGCGGTCCATAGCCCGGAGGCCCGGGCAGACCCGGGGATCGCTCCCTGGACGGACTTTACACCCACTGGCGGGACGTGGGGCGGAGCGCGGGACGGAGAGCTGGAGGCCTGTTCTCTACTGTGGGGACCATTCTTCAAGGCTGCCCGGAACCAGCCGAGACTGGGACCACTTGGGCGCTCGCGGTTCCGCCCCGAAGGCAGTGAGCGAGAGAGCCAGAAAGAGCTGCCGCGGAGTTCGCGCCGGCTCCGGTTGCCGGCTGGAGTCCTCAGGCTCAGAGCTAGCAGAGACTGCAGTCGCGGTGACGGAGTGCGCTGGACTCCCAGTAATGAGATGGGAGTTTTATCACCTTCACTGGGTTTCCAGGAGGGCAAAACTGTTGGATCCTAGCTACCGAGGACCTTTACCAAATTCGAAACGTGACGTCCTCTAGAGTCCTAAACAAATCTGACGTCACTAAAAAAGTACCCTTGTTGCCCTCAGGTGTCCTGGGTCCTTCCTTTGTCAATCCATCGAGGCAGCAGTCCGCGCACGGCGCTCGGACCCAGGAACTGCTGGATGTGATCAATTTCTCTTAAATAGGCGGGGGAGGAGATACTTCAGCACCGAGCGGCAATAAGGGACCTTAGCTTTGTGGGCTTCCTTCGGACTGCCCCGCCCAGAGGGAACCCTGACTTCGGTTGGCCTCCTGCAGAGATAGAGGCCAGGGTTTTCGGGTCATCCTCTTGGGAGCTCAGAGTGGGATAGAGGACTTTTCAGCTCCTAGCAATTATTGAATTTCGTTATCCTGGCTTTCTGAGATTGTGCATTTTCAGCGACCTACAAGGCTCCTCTCTGAAGCCAGGCTTCTGAAACAGGTGAGCCCTGGTGGAGGGCCCTCCTTGCCAGGGCTCAGATATGTTCTGACCTTGTCCTGTTCTGGCCCTGCTGACCAGGTCCAGGCAAAGGTGGCCATGATTTTTCAAGGAGGCACAGCCTGGGGGACCAACAGCAACATTGCTTCAGACACCCTGCTCTACATGCAGTAAGTTCTAGAGACCTGAGTCGGGATCAGTTTTGAAGATCACCTGGCAAAGCAGCGGTGAAACAAACTTGGTTGCACGTTTCTTCTTTAAGATCAGGAATACTTTCTCTCCAAGAAAGCTCCATGTTGTAGGGGGATCACTACTTGGAGCTTTCTTGGAAAGAAAGTATTCCTGATCTTAAAGGATACTACTACTTGGAGCTTTCTGGAAGTCCTGAGGCATATTGGCGAAGGGCCCTGTTCTAGAAGAGAAAGACTGTTAGAAACATAAAAGAAGCACAGCCGAGCTGTAAGGGGTGCATAGCAGGAGACTGGTTATTTATACCCCAGGAGGTTCCATCCTACCTGAATGACCAGCCAATGTTCTTTAGTGATCTGGGTGGCCAGAGGCCCTGTTGTGTGGGCATTTTTTTCTTCTTCTTAACTTTTGCCACTGGTAATGGAGTTTCTCCAAGCTTTGCTTACTTGGAGAGCCTGAGGCTGGTACAAGCACACTCTCTGTGCCCAAGGTGGAAACCAGAAAAGTTCAGCATTGCCCTTTGTAGACTTTCCCTCCAGGCCTTTCCTCGCTCTTGAAGCTTGCTGTTCTGGAAGCTCTAGGAAGGTGGTGTGATCTCAGTTCCCTTTTGCTCCAAGGGTTCACACTCTGGCAAGAATGTCACTGCATTCTAGCAACTGCTAAGACTCCAGGAGCATGGACAAACAAACTTATGTGAATCTCTTACTTCTGCACTAACTTGGGGTACTGGGTAAGAGCTGTTCCTTGGAGCAAAGATTGCACCCCATCTTATTCCTCCTCAAACAAGACAAACTTACCCAGAGATTGGAAGCTAGATTCTTTTCTAAAGGCCTGGAAATATAAGGAAACCCTCTTTCAACTATGCCTTTGGGGGAGGGGGTCTCCATTACCATCTTCCTAGGTCAGGTATTACAACCTTCTTCATCTCCCGAGAAAATCAGATTGGCTTTGCAAACCAAAGCTGGAGATACCCGAAGCTCCTCAGGATAGCAGTACCAATATTTAGAGATCCACGGAAGCTAGGATGCAGCTCCAAGAGTCACTCAGCAGCAACTCTGGGGCAAAGGCAGGGAGTGAAGTTGTGTGATCTGGACCCATTCAAGGCCCTGGAAATCAGTGGCTCCTCCAGTACCAAACCCAAGACCTGGAAGGGCATTCCAGAAAGGCATCAGGGAGGCATTGGGCTGGGGTCAGCCAGAGGTCATCTTTTGGAAATGAGTAGTCAAGGGGGTGCTGGTACCTTCCATAAGGCCTAGGCAATGAAGATAGAATTTTTAATGTCCAGAACTCTTATTCCTTTCCGATTCAAAACTCCTGAATTAGCTCCTTGACTTAGAGGCCCTGGAACTGACAACTTTGCAGCCCGCCTGGCTTGCCAGTGAGGCATACGTGAGTCGAGAGTGCAACCGTGCATTGGGGTGAAATCTCAGAGAGTTCAGGGCCCCAGGAAAATAACTTTCCTGACCTCCTTTCCCTACTCTTTGATCTTTCTACTAGACTCCAGAACGTAGGGTCTGGGTTGAGCCATATGCACTCGGATGTTACAGCTCGCTTGCTTCGGTGACCCTGGTTTTCTCGCACTAGAAATTAACCAGCGCTGCCTGGGTTATCACCCTGGCTCCCAGCACGCTTGGATATCCAGGAGCTGCTCCATACTCGGGGTCTGCCGCCTCTGGAAAGAGATTCTAGGAGGAAAGGCGACTCTGTCAGGCGCCAAAGTGCGTTGAAACCCAAGCCGCGGTGTGGGGATGCCGGCGCACAGAGCTCCTGCCCCTCCCTCCCTCCTCCCAGAGAGCACGGGCTGTGTCCTAGGAGCCCAAGTATAGGACCTCGAAACTTGCGGTGCCAGCCCGCTCTCATCTGCTAGGAACCGTTTCATCTAGCGCGCCAAACGTGCCCTTCTGGACCTAAAAAGGCAGAAGGGGTCGCACAGGACTGAAGAGGAGGGGATGCAGGTCGGGGAAAACCGGGTCCAAGCGAGCGCAGCTGCCAAAGCCGGCTGCCCGGGTCAGCAAAACTTTGTCTTTCATTGCGCAGGCGCAGTGCAGGGTTGGGGGGCAGGGGAGGGAGGGGAGGAATCCTGAGGCAAGGGGCGGGGGTGGGGGGGGTGGAGGAGGGAGGGTGGTGGATTAAAATAAGTAGGCGGCTCGGTGCTAAGGGATGAGTGAGTCGGAGCTCGGCCTCTCCCCGGCACGTTCCCAGCTGCTCCTGGTTCAGACCCAGCGAGGGAGCCGCGAACGAGGCTCACCATCCCCGGCGGGCAGGACCCGGGGTTGTTGAGCGCTCGCTCCCGCGTGTCCCGCGCTTGGAGTCCCTGCCGCAGGAGTGGAGTCGGGACTCTAGAGCTCCCGGGGCGCCTGTGGACTCCATCGCCTCCGACTTCCCCGGTCCCCTCCAGCTAAAGCCCCAGAGACGTGCTCAGCCCCGGGACCTCTGCGGAACAAGGTAACTGCAGTCCTGGGCGCCAGGGCTCAGCAAGGCGAATGCGGGCAGGACTCCCAAGTTTCTTATCACTGCGCGGCGGGTGCCTCCTCTCTCTCAGTACCCCCGAAGGAAGCTCTTTGCTAAACGAATGCTGCAGAACTTTTGTGAAAGTGAGAGCAGGGTGGTTGGGGGTGCTGGCTCAGGACTTCCCACGCGGGGTCCTCGGCCTCTGACCTCCGGGGAATGAGGGGGCGGGTCTCCACTACTGCCTCCAGCCCGCCTGGCTCCGCGGAATCCCGGGCGAGGTGCCCACGGACTTTGGAAGTCAATCTGTGGGCCCCCTTTAAGAAACCAGAGCAACTTCAGCGGGCACAAACTTTCCCGAGACGCGCTCACAGCTCTGGCTGACGCCTTGGCTGACGAAGAAGGAAGAGAGAGGGAGTGAATGGCCACAGCCGCAGTCTACCGCGCCAGAGACAGGTGCATGCCCCAGCCCCGTAGTGCTTTCGTTTAAGTTTGTCTTTTGAGGAGTTGCGCTCTGGTGTGAGGCCGACTAGACCCCAGAGCGCAGGGCCACGAGTCTGATCCCCGCCTCGCACTCGCGCACTGACTTGGGGATATTCTCTGTAGGACGATTGCTCTGTGTCGTCAAGGCCTGGAGCGGAACCCTTGATTGGTGCAGGGAGGCAATGCCAGTGGTGCCCAAGCACTGCTTTCCAATTCGAGACCCACATACAGCACTAGTGGCAACTTTGGAGCCGCAGTGTCTCAGGGCTGGGGATTGGAAAGGTTCTATTTCTCCCCTGACTGTCCCCCAAACCAGCCGTCAGGAGAGAAAGAAGGGGAAAAGGGGCGAGGCGCTGCCTGCTGAACAAATTTCTTCTCCGAAATTTCTCTGATACAAATGGAAAACCTCGTCCAGTCCTTTTTCAGCAGCTCAGGTAGTAGCGGGTTGGGCTCTCTGTGTGTAAAGCAGCCGCGAGGGTTTCTTTGTTGCCATAATTTGGTAAATTTCACCCCGGCGAAGAGCTGCGCATTGGCTCTGGAGAACAACCACGTGCAAGGCTAGGTGTCCCAGGTTCACAGCCCCCAAGGGAAGAGAAGGGCTGGAGGGGATTAGCAGCGACCGGCGGCGGGTAGATGTTCCATCGCAGGCTCCTGGAGGTAATTGCTGTTTTATTAAGATTGGGGAATGGATCGCCGAGGACGCCTCGGATATTTAAGTTCAGTCGGACGGCGGCCTCGCCAATGTGTTTGTTAGATCTCGTTTGTTAAGAGAATGCTTCAGAAGTATCCGGTGCCGGTCAGTCCTCTTCCTGGAGGTCCGGACGCCTGTCACCACTCATTGGAGATTCCATGTCAAGGCTGATTTTCTTGGGTTGCTGCTGGGCTCCCCCAGGCGCAAGCTCGTGGAGTTCGCTCCCTTCCTCATTAATGCAAGCAGTTAACTTGCTCACGCTCAATTAGCTCCGAATAAACCACTTTAATAGACTGCACACTTCATTAATGCCTGGTATAGGACTGGCGGCAGACCCGGGATTGGCGCTCCACCGCGCGAGGGACGCGAGCGTCGGCACTGCTCAGGGACCCGGGATCCTGAGCGTGAATTGCGTCTGCTGTGCGTGGTCGGGTCCCCTTACTCTTTCCTCCCAGGTTCCAAGGCCCGAGATGTTTGAGGAATGAGTGCCTGGCCTGGGGAAGGGTTTTCCATCTTATGTTTAAAGATCGAAAGCATTCGCCCTGGGGTTCTGGGGTCTGGTAAACCAGAGCCGGAGGGGCCGGGAGTTCGCTCATTCTTTCTGGCTGGAGAGGCTAGGGTGAGACCGAGATTTTCTCTTAGCTGACCTGCTGAAACCGGATCGTGCTTTCGGCCCAATCTTGATATTAATGTAAAGAGCCACGTTTCGAACGAATTTCGTCCCGGGAAAGTAGCTGGCGGGGGCCTGGGGAGCTCTGGCTTCAGAATGCTTCGGAAAACAAGGAAAGAGCTGGGCCGCGGGAGAAAATAAATGTAGTATTGAGGAAAACAAGATCGGGCAGATAGCCCGGAAAGGTTGGCTCCCAGGAACCATTATAGCTGCAAGCATTCCACCTTCCCAGCACCCACTACGCTCCCAAGACTGCTCCGGTCTGGGCTCCTAGGAAGAAGGCGAGGAAAGGCCTAGCGAGGTTGTTGGTTTCTCCCACCCAGGCACGGAGCGGGTTCGGGCCCCTGTGCAGCCCAGAGTCGCACAGCCACGGCCTCTGGCTTGGCCTTGGATAGGCCAAGCACGGAGAGGAGCAGGAGGAAGCCTCCGCAGCGCCCAGGGGGCTCCTGGGACCTGGAGATAAGCATCTGATTTCCAGCGCCTGGAAGGGAAGAAGAGGTGACAGCAATTCAAAGCTTGCTCATCTCGCCTAAGTCCAGGCTGACCTTTGAAATGAGCGAGTCTTCTCCTTTCCCTTCCCTAACCCAAAAGGGTCCCAACTTCCTCTCTGTCCCAATTTGAATTTTACTTCTTTTTGTGTCCAAGCTCTGGGATGGTCTCAGTTTGTCCTGGGCACGACCTGGGCTTGGCGCAATAGAGATGACTGTTGCTGAAGCCATGGGCTGCCGGCGGGGCCAGCGCTCTTCTTCAGAGGCCAGGTCGCTCAGCCTTTCTCGCCCTGAGGCTGAGTTCATTGCAGCAGTTTTTATCGGAGTGCTAATTTAAACTGCGCAGGCAAATCGCTGCCAGCTCATGGTGTTTTTACACCCTATTCCCAGGAAGCCCTCTTTCCTTAGGTCCCACCACACAGCCAGTGGCCCCCTTGCCAGCTTCCAGGAGAAAAGGCTTCCTGGGTCAACATTTCCTCATTCCTCCTGGGAAAAGGCACTGCACATCTTTGGACAGAGCCAGGCTTTGAAAGCCTCACTGCAGTGAAAGGCAGAGGAGTCTATGCCTGGGCCTTGCCCTGGGCGGAGGGTCAGCTCAACCTGGGGAGAGGAGACAAGCTGAACTAGGGAGCAGAGCAGAGGCCAGTGCATCCCCGGGAAGGGGAATTACTCCATATTAGAGCAAAGGACCTAGAAAGAGGAGAGTAATGAAAGGTAAAGGAAGAAGTCAACAGCAGGAGATTGAGGCTGGGCAAGAGAAGGGAGTCCCAAGGACCTTGCTGTGACAATGACTTCTTAAGGACCCCAAGCTAAGAGCCAGGAGCTCAGTGCTTGGGCTTCCCAAGGATCCCTGACAATTCAGACTTTGCTCACCCTGTTCTTTCCTCCATTGGACACATCTGAGTTATGCATGTCTGGGAGGGTAGAGATGAAAGGCCTTTTTGCAGACCACAGATGGTTCCATGAAGGCTGGAGATCATGGTCAAGGAGGTCTGGAGATGCCAGTCCCTGGTCACTTCAGTGTGCTTTCCTCTGGCCCTGCTCAAGCTCCCTGACCTTGCAGTTGGGGGTACATAGACCACAAGAATGGAGGCCTGGCTCTTGCTCTTTCCCATAGACATAGCCACCTGCCCACACACAAGAACATGTTGACAACCCAAAGACCCAGCTCCCCCTTTTTTAGGGGAGTCGGGACACTAAAGCCCCCTTGTTTGTGACTGTACAAACAATGGGTATCAGCACCCTCCTTGAAAGCAAAGTGGTCCCCAAGCGCTAAGGCAGGGCAGGGAGTCAGTCCGCAAGCAGCTGCAGAGAGAGTGGAGCCAACAGGTTTCACTTATATTAAGGTAGGGAAGCAGATTAAAAGTCAAATCTGAGAGATTTGAAGAGAAAGATGACAGAGCTTCTGGAAGCCAAATTGAAGGTCAGCCAGAAGATCTTAGCAAATGGGAGCCAGGAGGTGCACGTATTTGTGTGCATGTGTATGTGTGTTGTTTGTGAGGCTCTTGATGGGTGCAATGTGATCGTGTGTGTGTGTGTTTTAAAGCCAGTTTTGTGCTATAAAACACTGGTTGTATCAGTCTTTGCACCTTGTCAATTTTGCCTCAAAATGTGTGGATCTACGTGTGCATTTCTGTGTTTATCTGCAAATAAATGTGTGAATGTGTTCCCCAGCTCCTGTTATCTTTGCAGGAGGTTGTGATTCTGTGTTGACACAGGCTTACCTGGCTATCAGTTTGTACAGGGCTGGCCAATTTCCCTGTGCTTCTGCCTTTCTCAGTGTCTTGTATACGGTATACAGTAGGCTCTTCTCTCCATCAAGTTGTGTGACTGCCAGAGGTCATTTGGAGAAAGCCCTCAGACCAGCCAGCGTTCTGAAAAGAGGGCTCCCCTGCATCTTACATTCCCACCCTCTTTGTGAGGGTGGCGTCTTAGACTCTCAGTGGGTTTTGAGTGTGGGGTCTTAGACTCTCAGCTCTTGTGCTGGGTGTGAGGAGAGGGTGTGGCTGGGCTGGAATTCAGGAGGAAGGCGACCCACCCTGAACTTCTTTATTCCTCCCCACGCCCTTGCCTTCTTTTCTTTGCAGATCCGGATTGAGAAGCCACTGCAACTACCAAAATGGGCAGCAAAACCTTGCCGGCGCCAGTGCCCATCCACCCTTCCCTGCAGCTCACCAACTACTCCTTCCTTCAGGCAGTGAACGGCCTCCCCACAGTACCCTCGGACCATCTGCCCAACCTGTATGGTTTCAGTGCGTTGCATGCTGTGCACCTGCATCAGTGGACGCTGGGCTACCCCGCCATGCACTTGCCGCGCTCTTCTTTTTCCAAAGTGCCGGGCACTGTGTCCAGTTTGGTTGATGCGCGCTTCCAGCTGCCCGCCTTTCCCTGGTTCCCTCATGTTATTCAACCCAAGCCCGAGATCACTGCTGGAAGCAGCGTTCCAGCGCTCAAGACCAAGCCGCGCTTTGATTTCGCCAACCTGGCCTTGGCTGCAACGCAAGAAGATCCGGCCAAGCTTGGCCGCGGGGAGGGCCCAGGCTCCCCTGCGGGTGGGCTAGGCGCCCTCCTCGATGTGACCAAGCTGTCTCCAGAAAAGAAACCCACAAGGGGACGTCTGCCTTCCAAGACCAAGAAGGAGTTCGTCTGCAAGTTCTGTGGCCGCCACTTCACCAAGTCCTACAACCTACTTATCCATGAGCGGACCCACACCGACGAGCGGCCCTACACCTGTGACATCTGCCACAAAGCCTTCCGAAGGCAAGACCACCTGCGGGACCACAGGTGCGGCAATGCGGGTGGCCCAAGAGAGAGCTCTCTGCCTCTGGCCTCACCATCTTTCTCCCTAACGAGATTCTTGAGACCCCCTACTGGCTCCAAGCCTCTGGGGGTTCAGAAAATTCTTTAAAATCAAGAAGGAAAGCCTAGGAGACCCAGGGATAGGTTTTGGAGCATGGGTTCAGGAAATGTGGGAATAAACAGGACCCAAGATTAAGTGAGGTCTCCGTGAGCTCCAGACAAGCACATAGCTTCCTCCATCCTCAGGGCTGTCCAGTAGAAGGTTTTGTGGTGAAGGAAATGTGACATGAGACATATGTGACAGTTAAGTATTTGAAATGTAATAGTGCACCTGAAAAACTGGTTTTATTTAATTTTAAGTAATTTAATAAATATTTAATAAGCACACGTGCTAGTGTGTGCTTAGCACCATCTTGGACAGTGCAGATCAAGCAAATTGTCTGACTCCGGCTCCCTTAACTCATCTTCAGTGTTGACCCAGGCCTTATAAGGAGGCCAAGCTTGCCCCTCCCGCCCACCAGGAAGGCAGGTAACTGAATCTGTGTAAGGATCAGACTTTGCTAAAGCATCTCCTTTTCCTCCCCACTCCATCCCCAATCAACATTTTGTCTCATCCACACTTGGTACCCGACAACGCCCTTTTCCTTTGAGAACAAAGTGCCCCATAGCAGTGGGAGGGGATCTTGGGCAATTGTTTATAATATTGCATCATTTTGCAAGGATGAACTCTGTTTCTGCCCTCAGATATATTCACTCCAAAGAGAAGCCCTTCAAGTGTCAAGAGTGTGGGAAAGGATTCTGCCAGTCCAGGACTCTCGCTGTCCACAAGACGCTACACTCACAGGTGAAGGAGCTCAAAACCTCCAAGATCAAATGCTAAATAGAGCCTCCGGGTTACAAGGACCCTGGGCACAGCGGCCCTCTCCTCCAGAGGGACCAGAAGCCTAACTCTGGCGGGCAGGGGAGAGGCGCTCGGCTTGTTCAGGACCTTCCACCTCTCCAACATTGTCCCCTGGGTCCCTGGCGCACGCGGCACTTCAGAGCCCCGCCCGGGGCCTAGACTCAGACCGACCCGGCTGCTCCCCTAGGACGCGGCTAAACTCTTGGCCAAAAGGCGGTACTCACGTGGCGGAAGGGAAACTGCATTAAAAAAAGAACGAACGCTCCGTGGAGCTGCAGCGGCGCCTCTCCCAGAAGTATTACTTTTTCTATTGTTATTTTATACGTTTTCATTTTTATTTTTGTCTTTGACCATATAAGCTTGTAACTCTGACTGCGGAGAGTGAGGGGAGAAGGGAGAAGCAACGAAGTCCTTCGCACTGGCACCTCCCAGCTCCTCCTCCTGCCCCTGCCCCCACCCCGGAGGCTGCAAAAGTGTAATCCCGGTATCTATTTCAGCCGTCTGCCCCGGGACCGCGGGGCCAGGAGCGCCCTCTCCCAGCTCTTGCAGCTCAACCGGGCTCCGAGACTCAGACAGCCGTGCGAGGACCTCCGGCCTGGGGGCTGCAGGGGACCCGGCCTCTGCCGCCTAGACACCACGAGGGAGCAGCCAGCCAGGAGCCGGGCGTTATATTACGATTGGCACTTTATGCTGACCATCGGTAACGGACATTTATCACTGGAGTTTTTTTTTTTTTTTTTAACTATTAAATAAACGGTTATTTTACAGGCATTGCAGGATGGGTAATTTCCCTCCTAAACGTGGGAAACCGGGTGGGTCTTCTCTTTGAGATGACCAGGTTTCTTTGCAGGACGCCAGTGTGTCCCGCTCCTTCCACCCTGTCTTATTAGGACGACAGGGCTGAAATGGATAGAGAAATGCCCCCTCTCCCGGGTAGGTCTGCCTCTGCCCCACCATGTATTTTCTTACTTTTTTCCTCCACCTCCAGGGTAGGGTCTCAGCTGTCCCACTCCTCACCTCTAAAGGGCTGTGAGTTTAGGAAGAACCTAAGCCTGAAAGCAGAACACTGGCCGTGAGAAATCCCAGCGTCTCTGGGTGCTGAGGTCGCTTAGGGTGCAAGAAGAGAAGAGAATGTCGTTCCCCACCCTAACCGAAGACTTCCCTCCTGGCCTCTGGCTTTGGGGTGGGAAAGAACCACCCTCACAGAGCCTCAGCGCTGTATTGTTTCCTGTTCCAGGGGTCCCAACACTGGGCTGCAGATACGCAATCACTGCTGCCTCCCCAGAACCCCAAATCAAAATCATTTCCTTCCTTAGGATCCCTCAAACACAATTCTCTGCTTGGGACTTGTGCCCTCCTAGGATCGCGGCTCTACACCCCCGAAGATTCCCTACAAATGTAAAGCCTTGTCAGGAATGGCGGGGGCGGGCGCCCTGGGAGGCCCGGGACGCTTAGGAGGAGAAATTCGAGTCCGCCCTCCATTAGCTGAACCTTCCCTGGGGTGTCTAGTTTTCCCACATTTAGAAAGTCGGGCTGCCGGGGCTGTCCTGCCTGGGGCGAGGCGGGGCTCCCCCAGCTCCAGCGCCCTGACCGCGAGACCGCGCAGGCGGTGGCGCCCGAGGCCTTTCCCAAGCGCAGGGTGGCCTCTCCAGCTTCAGCGCCTGGAGTGCGGCGGTAGCAGACGATGACTGGACTAAGCTTCCCTGTGGCAGGGACCAAAAATCCCAGCCTCGAACCGGGCCCTGCTGGCGGAGAAAGCGGCAGGGGATGCAGGAGTTAAAAAGCTCCTGCCTTTCACCGCCCCATTCCCACTTCCTCCGGGAACGCTCCCAGGTCGTGGGCAGGCTAGAACGTGGAGGCCCTGGAACCCAATTGGGCACTGGAGCCTGGCACAGCAGGCTAGGACGAGCCCTGCCCTCCGTGCTCAGAGCCGCGCTGCCCCCTGCTGGCCATGCCTGGAGGGGCAGCCCAGGACTTGGGGCACCTCAAGGAGTCTTGCCCGCAACCTCGCGAAACCGCCACGCATCTGTGTGTTTGGTCCCAAAACCTTGACTGGCCTCAGCGGCCACTGCGGGTGAGGAGCAGGGCGCTGCTGGGTCTGGCATGGTCTGAGGGATCTTCATTAGTTGGGCACTATCCAATCCTTCTTCCACGAGAGTCCACAAGGTCGCGCGTGGCCCAGGATGATACCCCAATTCCTGAGAACTGGGGCCTCTGAGTGCATGGAAGTGGGGTTAGCCAGTAGGTTTAGGTTTGGGGTAGTGTCGACAGTCTGGGCCCAAGCAGCACACGCAGGTTGTGGTGTGGTTTGTGCCTGACCATAGCTTGTACTAGAGTCAACTGCAGAGGCCTCGTTGGGTCCTTTATGAAGCCCCACGAGGCTGGGGGCTGTGGTTGCTCCAAACAACCGGAGTGCGTGGGTGTACACACACACACACACACACACACGGCGCCCTTTCTAGACCCTTGGCCCTTTCTGGGATTCTATCTTTGGGATTGTCTATGGCTGCTCTTCCCCAGCTCCTGACATCCTTCCACCCGCGGAACACCATGCTTCTGCAATTCCCGGGCCTCAGGACGTTATAAATACTGTGAAAGGGGGAGGTTTGCCAGCCATGTCAATCCTTTTTGGGTCACCCCTCCTCCAACACTGTGAAACCCCTCCCAGTCCAAGGTCTGCAACTGAATGTCAGTATTAAGTGTGCATCCTCAAAATAACAGATTTCCAGTGCAGAGTTTTAAATTGGGGGTGGGAAATGGATGGTGGGATAGGATGCTGCGTGACAACTCCCTGGTCCTCTCAGAATGCCTCTATTCTGATGTTTGCTGTTATCCTGGTGGACTCAGATCACTTCTCACTACAGCTTGCTCTAGTGATTCGTAGACTGTGCAGAAACAGCAACTGCAGGTGGAAAGGACGTCAGGGCCTCTGGGCCATCAGACCCCTTCCAGGCTACAATTCCCAGGCGATATGATTGGTTGATGTGGTTGGAAATTAGTGTCCCAGTTTCCTGCTCGTACTCACTGTGGGCTGCACAGAAATGTGCAATTGAGAAGGCCGGAAATGCTGGGTGGCTTTTCTTGCCTGCACCAATTTTTTCCCAATACATCTCTAAAAAGTCCCAGCTCCTGTCTCCTCTCCGGACTCCCCACCACAATTAGCTTCGTCGGTCCCAGTGACTGTTCCTGGTGCTCAGCGTTGCTAGGACCATTTTTCAGAAGCGAAAGAGGCCCATAGTGCTGGCCAGGTGGAGTTTAGCTGCAGCCCTTCTCAAAGCAGCTAGGCCTGTGGTTTTTGTGTACGGGTGGAAAAGCTATCTGGCCTAAGACGGCCTATTCGGAGGGGTGGGTGGAAGGTGCCGGAGACCCTGGACACAGCGCGGAGCTACCAGATGCTGTCTCCGGGAACATATCAGGTGCGCCCTGGGAAAAGAACAGCTTGCAGGGGCTTTTTCCTAGGAGAGAGTGTTTCAGGTTTTACCTCCTTTTTCCGGAGTGTAGTTAGGGATTAGGGACCCACTAAAGGCACATTTTCCCGGGTACTTCCTTGCCGTGGCATTTGTTGCTCACATTAGGGGGAGGGGCGCAATGGGATGCTCTGGGGCTCCCTGACGTCATCTCAGCTCCAAGAACCTGAGGATCTAATATCCTAAAGTCCCTATAATATTGGTGTCCCTGGAGACGGGTCAAAGGCGTCCCATCCCACCACTCCGAGCGCTAAGCCTCTGTGACGTCACGGTCTCCTCCCGCAGACACCATGACGTCACAGAGGCCTCGAGTCTGAATGAAGTCCAAGGAGGCATCCATTACGTAACTTTATGACGTCACAGATGGGCCTCACCTCAGGCTAATATAACCACACTTCTTGGTCCCGCCCGGCCCTGCGAATCTGCCCATTAAGGCGCCACGAATCGGTTCGTCCCCACCGACAGGATCCGCAGACCCGAAGCTTTGGCAGCTGTCGTGAGTGAAGGGCGGTGCCCTGCAGCGTCCTCTTCCTGAATCCAAGGTTTAGAAAGGTCTCCCTGCCCGCAGCATTTCAGGGTAGCAGCCTCGGCGTACTCGCCCCACCCACTTCTCCGCCCATTGTGGCCCCGCCCTCCCCGCCCTCTACGCATGCACCACGCGCAGGCGCAGAGGGACTCGCCGGCCTGTGCTGCTAGTGCCGGAGTCCGTAACCTAGCGGCGGTTTGTTGAAACGTTGCGGAGTTCTATGTTTTGCTTTCCGGGATTACAAGCTCCGGGCATACTGGCCCTGCGGGCACATGCAGCCGTTGGCGTACGTGTGCGCAGGAAATGCAGACGAGGAAGAGGGTGGCGTTGCGCTAATGCGGGCTGGAGCCCTTGATTTGGAGTGCCCAGTCCAGCGCCGCCTTCCGACGGAGGCCCCCTTGGATCTGAGCCGGCGGGGGTGGGGCGGCGGTCCCTATACTAGGCCAGAAAGTCCGCTGTGCTCCCAGCCCGTTTGGTCAGGCTCTCTGAGGTAGAGATGTCGGTCTTCAGCTCCGGGGAACGCCTTGGTCTCCACCCCCGACCCGTTCATCCCGACTTTCTGGGCCGTCTGTAGAGCCCAGTCGGTGGTTGGGTCCAGTTGGCATGTTTCAGATGAAAAATTCACTACGGACATGAGATGCTGAGGTCAAATTTCATGTCAGTGAGTGGCAGAGGAAGAATTCGAAGCTGTGCTTTCATTGAGGGGAGGGGTCAGAAGACCCAGCTCTAGCTTTTTCTGACAAGCACGAGTTTTGGGGGAAGTCCCTGTGCTTCTCTGAGCCTCAGTTTTCTTCCTGTAATGGGGTAGGGTTCTTCCTACTTACCTCATTCACTTCATGTACAGGTAAAAGTCGTACACATTTTGCCAATAATGTATTCACTGCGTGAGCCAAAAACTGTGTCCTAACGTGTTGTAGAACAACTTTGGCATGTATGAAGGCCTTGTAAATGATGGTGATGATGATGGTTAGAAGTGCTTCTCAGCATTTTGAAGTAGCCTGCTTCCCAACCTGCTGTATTCCCAGGAGTGACACCCCCCATCTTTTTTTGTAACAGAGGGATCCTGAAATGGACCGAGAGAGGAAGATCACTGAACTGGTGGCCTTCTTGAAACCTCTGGCAAAAAGCCTTTTTCAATGACATGGGGACCGATGGATTAATCCGTTTACAAATTATTGTTTGGTTGGGAAGATGTGTCATGGCCCTGTGTCAGAGCCCTACTCACCGTGTGTTTGTGGAACCCAGGGAGTTAACAACCTGTGGTGACTGAGGTGGGGAAGGAGCCTATGTATGTGGCAAGTGTGACTGCATAGATAGGCAAGTGCTTAAACACACGCCTGCAGAGTGAAAGACCTGTTGTGGATTTGGGCTTTCTTATGATTGATTGATTGAAACAAGGTCTCCCTCAGTTGCCTAGACTGGAGTGCAGTGGTATGATCAGGGATCATTGCATCTTCAACCTCCTGGGCTCAAGCAATCCTCCTACCTCAGCCTCCTGAGTATCAAGGCTACAGGCATGTGTCATCACGTACAGCTGATTTTTTTCTATTTGTGTGTGTGTGTGTGTGTGTGTGTGTGTGTAGAGATAAGCTCTTTCTATATTGCTTAGACTGGTCTTGAACTCCTGGGCTCAAGAGATCCTCCCACCTTGGCCTCCCAAAACGTTGGGATTACAGGCATGAGGCGCCATGCCTTACCCTTTTGTTTTCTTTGACTTGTATTAGACCATCCTAGCCTAAAGAAAAAGTGGCCACACAGTGTGTTTTGTGGACTTCTGCAGGAATGTTCCTCTCACACAGTCACCCCAGTCCTGGCAATTTGCTGCCATATTATGGTCATTTTTCCTGGCCAGTGCTAGTTCCAGCTCCAGAGATTAGACTATGAAAGGACTAAACCCTAAAAATGGGATGGAAGGATGCATGAGTTGCAAGTTTTTGTTTCTCTTTTCCAAACACTGAGCTGGCTCTCATCAGCGCAGCTGTCTCTGGGGATGTATAAAGCATAATTAATACATTTTAAATGTTTGGTTTGAACTTTTTTTGCTAGTGAGATAAGATAAGGAGTTTTTGTCATGACAAGGGAAGGGATGGATTTCTTTCTATCCTTTGCAGGAGTGGATACTACTTGGAGCCGGTAGGTAGACAGTTGCATGAAATGAGAAATTTTATAGGGGTCATGGAAGAAAGCCAGTGGAGGTGGGGCTGGAATGGCTAAACTCTACCTTCCAGACAACCAGAGGGGGGAAATGAACTTCCAGAGAGTTTAGGTCTTGCCTTAAATATTGAAATTTGCTTGGGGGGTTTGGTCCACTTCTTATTAACCTGGGTCCAGAACCGAATGTCTTTGTGCAGTCAGAGCTCAGAATTGCCTCAGTATCTCACAATACACATAACATTTCCCTGTTAGTATAAGGTAGGGCAGGAACCAGAGCATGTGTCATGCAGTTGCCATCACGAAAATCTCTATGGCCTTGTCATTGAGAGATCACTCAACACTGAAATATTTGAGCAGGGACACTCTAAGTTGGGTGGAAAAACTAGAAGAGTTATTATTAACAGAGGGATCTATGTACCCATAAGATCCATATTTTTAAGAATAATGTTCATATCTTCTATATTTTTTTCAATGTCTTGATTCCTTTGCCTGTTAATTCCTAACTGACACTTGTGTGTATTAAAAATTCTTGCCATGATGTTGGAAATGTCATTTTCTTATTGTAGTTCTAGCAAAGTTGTATAAATTATATATACAGGTATACATAAACCATATATATGTACAAACATATACATGTATGACTAAGCTACTTACCTTTATTGTGATGTGTATGTTGCTGTTATCTTTTACCATCTCACTTTGTGTTTCTAGTTGTCCAACTGTTTTTCTGCCCCTTTTCTAACTTTCTCTGATGAAAATGATAAGCTTTTGCTTAATTTCTTTAGTGGTTACTCTTAAATGTTTAATATGTTTACTTAGCTTAAAGTCTCAATCAGTAACAGCACTTACCTTCTTAATAATATAGTAAATAAGGCAACTTCAGTCACACCTGACCAAGATCCCAGTTTACATGTGCACCAAAATTTGTTAAGCTCTTTACCCTCACCACCCTTCTCACCACTCCTGGGCCTTGCCTGCTCACCTTTGGATTTTAGGTGGCTGCAGGGAAGACCAGCTTATCCTTGAGTTCATCCTGACCATGCTATGTTTGTCTCTCTATGACAGTCAGCAATACTCTTGGGGACTCAGTGTGGCAGTTGGGACAGTGACAGGGGCTGGGGCTTTATCTCTGTGGGAAAGGTGGGAGACATTGCTAGGGCTTCTCCAGCCAGAAAGCTGGGCAAGCTTTTGCTCCTACCAAAGGATAACTTTTATTTTAATTGTCATAAGGGTGTGTTTAATTGGGCCAAGGAATATTGGAAGTGCCAGAGAAAGCATTGAGTTGTGATACATTTCTTTAGGTTTATCCCTGAATGTTTTAATTTGAATATCTTCAAACATATAGAACTGAAAAAAATTGATAGTGAGCACCCATAGAATGGATTTCTTTGAGTTTATCCTCCTTGGGGTTTTATCAGATTTTTAAATCTGTAGGTTTATGCCTTTCTTCCGTATTTGAAAATGTTTCAGCCAATTACCTACCACCTAGATTTCACAATTGATTTTTTACTATACTTGCTTTATCACACATCTGTCCATCAATCTATCCTTCCAACTTTTTTAAAAATAAAAATTTGCAAACATACAGAGTAATGGAAAGAATAGCACAAAGTACACCCTCAGATTATCCTCATAGAGTCTGTAACTGGCCATGTTTTCTTCTGTTTCCCTCTCTTTCTCTCTGAATCATTTGAAAGTCATTTCCAGACTTCATTATATTTCATTCGTATTTCAGCACATATCTCTTAGAAATAAAGACATTATCTTACATAATGACATTAATATAACACTAAAGACAATTAACAATAATTTTATATCATCTCATGATCAAATGTTTCATCTATATTTGTTTCTCCACATTTTCTAACCTCTTGTATTTTTAGAAATCAGAAACCAATAAAACTTTTTACATTGTATTAGTCTTTAGTGCCTTCTAATCTAGAACAGTTTTCTGTTTTAAAAATGTTTTTTATTTTGAAGTAATTAGAGATTTACAGAAAATTACAGATAGTACAGAGTGCTTCCATACACACTTCACTCAGTTTTTCACACAGAAAATTGATATTGACATAATGAATGTATGTAGTGTTATGGTATTTTATCATGTGTAAATTCCTGTAACCACCACTACAATCGAAATATGGAACTATTTCACTAGTTAGAACATTTTAACAGTTTGAGGAAAGTGTAAAGGAGCTCCCTTTGAGCTCCTTTATCCTCCCAGTTTTTGACATAATGGCCTTAAATATTTTTTCTACATTGAGATCCATATTACACAGTACTAAGTTTTTGCTTTGACCATCACGCGTAATTTAGAGAACTCAAAAGGACAGGTAAAGTTTATTGTATTTTGCCATGTTTTTGGTTTTTCCATTGTTCCTTTTACTTCCTGATGTTCCACATTTCCTTCTTTTATTATTTCCTGTTTTGAGAACTTTTCTTCTTGCCATTCTTTTTTTTTTTTTTTTTTTTTTGCCAATCAGTTTGAGCTTATGAGGTTGCTCAGGTTAGCCTTGAACTCATGACCTCGCTTTCGCAAGAGCCACGACCTCCGGCGGGAGCCACTTTGGCCCCTGCCATTCTTTTACGGTAGGTATGCTGGTGACAAATCCTTTTAGTTTTCCTTTATCTGAGTATGTCTTTATTACTCCTCCATTCTTGAAGGTTAATTTCACCAAGAATTCTGGGTTGATAGTTACTTTCTTTCAGCACTTGAAAAATGTTACTACTTCCTTCTGGCTTCCATGGTTGCTGATCAGATATCCACTGTGATATGAATTGCTTTTCTTCTATACATAAGGCTTAATTTTCCAAAGCTCCCTCCCTCCCTCCCTCCCTCCCTCCCTCCCTCCCTCCCTCCCTCCCTCCCTCCCTCCTTCCTTCCTTCCTTCCTTCCTTCCTTCCTTCCTTCCTTCCTTCTCTCTCCCCTTCCCTCCTGTCCCCTCCCTTCCCTTCCCTTTCCTTCTCCTCCCTTCCCTTCCTTTCTTTCTTTGACAGAGTTTGGCTCTTGTCACCCAGGCTGGCTTGCAATGGTGCAGTCTCGGCTCACTGCAACCTCTGCCTCCCAGGTTCAAGCGATTCTGCCTCAGTCTCCCTTGTGGCTGAGATTACAGGTACCTGCCATCATGCCCAGCTAATTTTTTAATTTTCAGTAGAAACCTCGTTTTACCATGTTGGCCAGGCTGATCTCGAGCTCCTGACCTCAGGTGATCCACCCATCTTGGCCTCCCAAAGTGCTGGATTACAGGTGTGAGCCACCGTACCTGTCCTCCAATGCTGCTTTCAGATTACTTTCTTTGTCTCTAATTCTTCAGTTTTCAGAAGTTTGAGTATGATGGTTCTTGGTGTAGATTTCTCCTCAGTTTATCCTCTTCAGGGTGTTCTCACATTCTTAAATCTGTAGCTTTATGCCTTTTTCCATATTTGAAAAATTTCCAGCTATTATTTCTTCTAATGCTTTTTCAGCTTCACTTTCTCCTCTACTTCTTAGACTCCAATGAGACAAATATTAGAATGCTATTTTCCCACAGGTACCTGAGGCTCTGTTCACTTTTTTCAGTCTGTTTTTCAGATTGAGTAGTTTTCATTGTTCTATCACCTACTTCACTGGTTGTTCCCTCTGTCTGCTGTATTCTGTTGCTGAGCCCATCTATTGGGCTTTTTAGAAAATTTCAGTTATTGTATTTTTTAAATTCTAAATTTCCACGTGGTTCTTATTTATATATTCTGTTTTCTTATTGAGACCTTTTATTTTTAACTTGTTTCTGGTGTTTGTAATTGCTAATTGAAGCATTTTTATGTTGGCTGCTTTAAAATTTGTGTCAATAATTCCATCATCTGTGTCATTTTGATATTGGTGTCTGTTGATTATCTTTTGTCTTTCAAGTTAAGATTTTCCTTGCTCTTGATGTGACCTGATTTTCCATCATATCCTTGGAGTTTTGGGTGTTATGTTATGAGACTGGATTTTACTTAAATCTGTCTTAACAGGTCTTCTCTGACACTGTTCGTTGGGGATGAAGGAAGTACCACTTTGCTACATGAGAGGGTGAAGCTCTAGGCTCCCCTCCAGGCCTTTGGGGATACCTCCCATGCTGGGAGGGGTAGAGGTACCTTTTCACTGATCCTCATGTGGCTTCTACTAGGGGGTAGGTAAAAAGGCTTGTTATCCCTGGGTGATGGTCAAAGTTTGACTGCCCACTCAGTCTTCTCAGGTACCACTTGGTTAAGGCAGGGAGAGGTGCCCTGTTAAGCTGGAAAATGATGGAAGTCTAGGCTTCCTACTCAATCTTTGCTAAGTGGTAACCTGTAACTTTATGAGTGTCTGTCTCATTGCATAAGTGAAGAATTATTGGTCTTACAGAAATATACACTAAGTGATTGGTAGATTTCTCCACAAATTCTTACTTCCTGGGGATAGGATGATCTAAGATGTTCCTCTTATTCTAAGATGATCTTGGGTTTCCACTCTAATGTATTGGGATATTTTAAATTTCATAGTACACAATCATCCTTTTATATGTTGACATAAAATGCCCTGGAATGGTCTTATTGTAAAATTATAAAACCTTTATCTATCTCAAATGTTGATATTTTAGTTCCCTGTGGATAAAAAAGAACAATTGATATTTTTAGATTAGCTGCAATCTGTTGAGTTTTGACACAGTAAGTTTTGTCTTGCATTATTTTGTTTATGAAAAGAGAAAATCTAATGAATCTAGTGGTATGGTTTTCTTTTATACCCTACTCCTTTGTGTGATTTTTAGATCACAATTTTTAACATAAATTTGTCTATAAAACTGTAAGCCTCATTAAATTTTTGGTACTGGAATTTCAGGAATCTATTTACATTTTCCTGAAATATTCAGTTAGTTTTCTTCATTGTAAAAATACTTCCTAAGGGGATAGAATTTTTTTCTCTTCTAAAATTGTGCTTATAGATTTATTAGTGTTGTTTTGTTCAGGAGGAGAAATAATTAGCAAAAACTTTTATTTGGTTAATATTTTTATTGATTATTTTACTGTGCCAGATTATGGACCAAGTGTAGGCATGATAAAAAATGAGAGGAGCGGTCCCTATTTTTTCCAGATATATATTGTTATGACATAAAGTTTATTTTAGTACGTCTGGACCGACTTAAGTAGATAGCCTGGATAAACAGAACTAGGAAGCAGGGAACCTTGGTCTCAACAGAGTCTATTGCAGAGTGTTCTTTGGTCATCTTAGTCAAATCCTGTAGCATCTCTGGACCTCAATTCTGACCTGTCAATGAGAATAAATACAACCATCTTTTCTGACTTCTGCAGTTTCTGCCTGAGAAAATTTAAATTTGTGCCATAAACATAGATAACATTGCTAAGGACTTTTAACCTCTTTTTATTTATTCTTTAAAATCTGCAAACACAACCAGTTTTGCAGCTGCTTTTTGTTTCAAAAATGTCTTAGAGCAAAGAAAATTAAAAAAGACAAAACTGTGGGATAGGTTTAAAAAAGTTTTTAGACTTCGTTTCCAGGATTGTTGTCCATTTTTGCTATTAGTGAGAACCGAATTTATTTTTCTTTTCTAAATACTCTGATTCTTTAGTTGTCCTGGAGCTAGTTGTGTCACCTATGAAGTTTTAGGCAGAAAAAAGCCTCACGTGGTTTAGAGAACTGTGTGGCAGACATCCATGGATCAAAATAGCTGTAATTAGTAAATAAATCTCACGTTTAGGAATATGCTAAAGTATGTAGATATTCTGACTTGTTCCAGAAACAGAATAAAACCAAATCAACTCCTTCCAAAGCAAGAACAGTTACAAAAACAAAAATTTTGAAAATAATGAACATAAAGGTTGGAATTATAAATATTTGTTTCTAGAGAAACAAAAGCAATTTCACTCATTTCTAATTTCAGAGGAAGAGAGCTCAGTGGTAGTTAGGCCACACCGACCCTGTTGGTGTGTTAAAATGGGAATTTTCACAGAAGGTCATCAGTATGAGACAAGGAGCCCTGTACCACCCCTATGATGTGCAGGAACTCTCCTTCCATCTATAGACTGTTTCTTAGATGTGGCTCGGAAATGACACCCGCACACACAAAAATCCCTGCAGATTTTGTCTTCTATTCACAATCTTCAGAGTTTGAAATTAGGAAGTGAGCCAAAACTAAGTATTTTAGGTATTGTAGCTGTAGTTGTTATATCATCTCACAATTAGTTGCTAAACATATTTTTGACTGGCAGGAAAAATGTAAAGTAATGACTAGAGTTTTCTTTATGTCTCTATATTGACTTATTTTCCTGCTACATAAAATTATTCTGAGCAACACAATGTGTATAGGCCAGAAAGGCATGGAGCCTGAATATCAGTGACCAAGAAGGAATCTTAAGAGCTGCTAATGTAACCTCTGAGGAAGCCAGGGGAAAAATCCATTCTGTACTTTTCAGTTTGTTGATTTTATTATTTTGCACTATAGAATTATTGTCCTAGGCCTACCTGGCTGACACCGGGTCCATCGAGGTGCTTGGAACACTTCCTTTCCCACCCCCTGCCCTCCCCCCACAAACATAGCAAAGAGAGATGCGTGCACAGCTGGCTTTGGCTTTCTGCCTCCTTTGGCCCTGGGGGTACACTCACCCTTGGCCTGGGAGGCATGCATCTGCATCTGTAATCATGAACAAAACTGTCTCGCCTTGAAAGAACTACTGCTGGTAGAGTGATTTCAGAGCTACCTGTGCGAGTTTCACCCTTTGAGAACAAACTGCCCAACTCTCTCTTGAGCTCCCCTTAGCTGCTCTCCAAAGAGCCTAGAATCCCTCAGTTTCTCATGAGAATCCCTTCCTCCCTTCCCTCCTTCCTTTCTTCCTTCCTTCTTCCTTAGTAAGAGATGATGTTTATTATAGAATGCAGACTTATGGGGAGGGGATATTCTATATAGCTACCATTTGTTGAATCCTTACCATATCTGAAACATTGTGCCAAGAGATTTGCAACCACAAATATTATCATTGTTTAGATTAGGAAACTGAGGCTCAGAAGTACATTTTTGTACAAGATGACAAAGATGGTAAATCCTAGAACTGGGCTTCAAATCTGGATTCTTGACTCTAAAGTCCATTGGTTCCCAGAATCCTGTACTGTTTCTCTGTAACTGAGATTCACTGAGGGGAGGCCCTGCCCTGACGGATGAGGAACCTGGACTCTGATCTCTTGCTCGTGAGGAAGAGAGCAGCTAAGAGGTCCTGGGCTGAGAAAGGTTTGCCTTACCAGGTGCTCTGATGTTGGCCCAGGAAGTATGAAAGCTCAGGTCTTAGCCTCGACCTTCAAGCGCAAAGTGGAGGTCTTCCTCCTGCTTCATGAGGTAGCCTTCCAGGGTGTCTCATTTGGGAGGGAGCCCATTTTGGGAAGAGAGAAGGAAGAGAACAGGTATGTGGCCAACCCCTGCCCACACCAGGGCTCTCATGCTCGTCTTCCTTCAGAAAAGGATGAGGCTTGTTTGAGAGGGCAGCGTAGCGTTTATGATGTTATACTGCATTTCTGTTCCTTTCACTAGCTGGGGTATGAGCTTGTGAACCTCAGACATGTTGGAGCACCTCAGCTATGCATGTCAAGGGCTGACAGCTGGCAGTGAGGCCTCAGATGGGTTTCTGGTTGCCATCTTGATGGGACACGGCTTAGACTTTCCACTGCCCTTCAGACTTTCTTCTTTAGCCAGGATGCCTATACTAATGATGAGTTTGATGCTGAAACGTAGCTGAAGAAGGCAGTCAGCGTATAGTAAGTCACCCAGACCAGACTTTTTCAGGATATGGCCTCAGACTTTCTCACTTTCTCAGTCTGGTCCAGGGACTTCTCCAATGTACTTGGAGAAGCTGTGACTTAACATTTCTGATGCTGTGTTACAAATGTCTGCTTACAGGCTGCAGGCTTCTTGAGGACATGAGGCAATTCTGCTTATCTCAGCATTCCCAGTGCCTTTATGGCACCTGAGCTTAAGAAGATGTTCCTAGCTAAGCTGGACTTTGGAGAACAGCCTTGGTCCAGTTACAGAAATGAGGAAACTTTATGGGAAAGAGGGGAACAAAGAAGGTGACTGGTTAATTGTGTTCTTGGGAAAAGCATGCTTCTGATCATTAGGTTGCGAATGAGAACCGTGTGTTTAAACTGGAATAAAAAGAACAATTTACTGGTAGCCCTGACTCCAGCCAGCATTGTAGGACCTGCCCAGAAGGGATGTTTTCAGAAATGAGAACAACAGCTTTGCTCTAGGACATACTAGATTGCTTTTCCAAGTAATTATAATATGCAAGATGAAGGCTGCACCTTTGATTACCATTTTACTTTGTGTTTAGAATGAAACATTTTAAATAAAACTCCTGAAAAATTAGAAGGCAAATAAAGCAGTCCTGCTAATTTAATGAAGGCAAAGCTGTAAATGCAGGTTTTATGGAGTGTCAACCACTCCCTGAGGAACCTGGTAGCCAAAGGGAAAGGAGCAGGAGGGGCATCCTATGACTCCTCCCAAGAGGTCAGAAGTTTTTTCCAGTTTTCTGTAACAAGTAGGGCTTCTAGAGAGGAGGAGAGCTCTGCTAGTGAGGAATGATCTAGGGCCCTCTGCCCTGTGAAGTTTTCCTTCAAGTGGCTATGCTTTCTTTCTCCATGATGAGACCGGAGGCATGGCATAGCTCTTTAAAAAACCCCATCTTTTGGGTTGGTGACCGTCTCCCTCTGGTACTTGTGAGTGAAGAGGTGGGTATGGAAGGCAAGCTTCTGTCCAGTGCCCTCTGTGGTATGTGGCCTATCTACAACCCTAGTCAGAAAGCAATGGATAGAGGGCCACTCCGTCCTCTGGGGTGTCCTTTCGGTAATCCCCTCATCACAGTCACCTCCAAAGGCTGCTCACTCTGACAGTGGGGATGTGATGGGCAGGCTGTCAAACAGATTGTGAGGGCATTAGCAGGATTAGCCGTGAAGGCTAATATTGTAGCATTTCCAAAGTTCATTCATAGCAGCTGCTTGGCTGCCAAATTGGGCAGGCACAGGCTTCAGAATTAATGTCACATCTGGGACAGCCCTGATGTGGTCAGAGGCACAACAGTCCCGTTGTGTTTGACTTGTGTTTATGTATTTTTATTCTATAACAGAGTTTAATTTGTAATATTAGTAGAAAGATGCCATGTAAGTGTTCTTTTCCATCTTATTGATGAACTAGCTGAAATATTCACTTCTGCCACCCTTCAAAACCAGATGCTTTGTTTTTGGTAGTTGTTGGAGTATTGTTGATTTTATTTCTGCTAGCAAAAGTAATATGCCTTCATTTTGGAAAAATTTGATCAGAGAAGTACAAGAGAACCATTTAAACTGCTCAATCATTTTACTATATAGATATTAGATATTACTGCTGGTGCCATATGTATTTCCATGTAATTTTCCTATTGTGCCTATAAATTAAAGAAAATGGTGATTATACAATATATTTGGGTTTTTTTCCCTTTTAAAATGATGAATGTTAGTTCATCAACATTTGCCATTTTTTGCATTTGTAGTGAAAAGATAATATTTAGTTACTATAAAATAGTTTATATGAATATATTTGCATTAGTGTTCTATTGATGTGTAACAAATTACTACAAATTTAGCGCCTTAAAACAATACCCAGTTATTAGCCCAAAGTTCTGTAGGTCAGAAGTCTTACGTGGCATGACTGGGTTCTCTGCTCAGGGTCTCATGAGGGCAAAATCAAAATGTCAGCTGGGCTGAGTTCTCCTTTGGAGAGTCTGAGAAGAATTACTTTCAAGCTCATTCTTGGTGACAGAATTCAGTTCATTAAGTGTGTCGAACTGAGATCCTGGTTTCCTTGCTGGCTGCTGGCTGGGGCCTATTCTTTTTTTTTTTTTTTTTAATTTTTTATTGGATTTTAGGTTTTGGGGTACATGAGCAGAGCATGTCAGACAGTTGCGTAGGAACACACATGGCAGTGTGCTTTTCTTTCCTTCTCCCCTTCACCCACATTTGGCATTTCTCCCCAGGCTATCCCTCCCCACCTCCCCCTCCCACTGGCCCTCCCCTTTTCCCCCCAATAGACCCCAGTGTTTAGTACTCCCCTTTCTGTGTCCGTGTGTTCTCATTTTTCATCACCCACCTATGAGTGAGAATATGCGGTGTTTCATTTTCTGTTCTTGTGTCAGTTTGCTGAGGATGACGTTCTCCAGATTCATCCATGTCCCTACAAACGACACAAACTCATCATTTCTGATTGCTGCATAATATTCCATGGTGTATATGTGCCACATTTTTCCAATCCAGTCTATTATCGACTCCTGTGTCCTCCCAAGCCTAAACCAGGAGGAAGCTGAAACTATGAATAGACCAATAACAAGGTCAGAAGTCGAGGCAGCAATTAAGAACCTACCACACAAAAAAAGCCCAGGTCCAGACGGGTTCACAGCCGAATTCTACCAGACACACAAAGAGGAGGTGGTACCATTCCTTCTAAAACTATTTCAAACAATCCAAAAAGAGGGAATACTTCCCAAATCATTTTACGAGACCAACGTCATCCTGATACCAAAACCCGGCAGAGACCCAACAAGAAAAGAAAACTTCAGGCCAATATCCATGATGAACATAGATGCAAAAATCTTCAATAAAATATTGGCAAGCCTAATGCAACAGCAAATCAAAAAACTTATTCACCATGATCAAGTAGGATTCATCCCGGGGATGCAAGGCTGGTTCAACATACGCAAGTCTATCAACGTAATTCACCACATAAACAGAACCAAAAACAAAAACCACATGATTATCTCGATTGACTCAGAGAAGGCATTTGACAAAATTCAACAGCCCTTTATGATAAAAACCCTCCATAAACTCGGGGTCTATTCTTAACAGCAGAAGCTACCTGACTGCTCTGCCTTGTGGCCCCTCTATCTTCAAGCCAGCATTGGTGCATTGAATTCTTACTGTGTTTTGAATCTTTGTCTTCCTCTTCTGTGATGTGCTGGAGAGAATTGTTCACTTTTAAAGGGGTTATATGGTTAGGGCAGCACACAGAATAATCTCCCCTAGCTTAAAGTCAATTGTGTTAGATAACATAATCTAATTAGGAGAGTAAAACGCATCACATTGATAGTTTCCAGTATTATGCAGGGCGTGTTCACTAGGGACAGAGAATCTTGGGAGAATCATCTTATATTTTTGCCCACCACTATTGTAGTTTATTTAATAGTTTTTGTATTTTCAAAATTTGTTAATTTCTAATTTCATATTATTATAAATAATGTTTTGGGTGAAATGATATTTTGTAATTTGCATTTTCTAATGAAGTTCAACATTAATTTTCATATGTTTATTGACCATGTATATTTCTTCTTATATGAATTATTCCTTGCTGTTCTTTTTTACAGTATTTTTTTCTAATTGATATATAATGATCTTTCAATAGTAAAGTTACTAACCCTTTGCTTATTAAAAAAAATTATTTATAGAAAGGAGTCTCACTATGTTGCTCAACTAGTCAATAAGCAATCCTCCCACCTTGGCCTTCCAGAGCACTGGAATCACAGGTGTAAGCAATTGTGCTTGCCCCCAACTGCTGATTTTATCACAAATACTTTATCTTTCTTTGCTTACTTTTTGATGCACAAATATTTTAAACATATATAGCCACAATTCTACCTGTATCTTCCTTTTTGTTTCTGCCTTTGGAGTCATTAGAAAGTCCCCAAGATTTTAGAAATATTGTTACATTTCTCTGTTACTTTTAGAAACTTATTATTTGTATTTAAACTTTTACATATATGAAATTTATTTTCATATATAGTATTAGGTAATAGTTAAATTCCCCCTCCCACAAATTGTTAAAGTGATTCTGATGAAGTAACTCATCCTTTGCTTCTGATTTCAAATGCTATTTTTGTACTTGACCCTTTTGAGTTGGTTTTGATTCTGTTCAATTTTTCTATTTTGCAGACTGGTGTAAGACCCATCATTCTTACAATCATTCTTACAACGATTATACCTTTGAAATAAATTTAAGTGCTTTGCAATACCAATTCCTTCTTGTGATCTTTGTTTTTCAGTATTTCATTGGCTATTTTATCCTTCTGCTTTCAGGAGTTGAGGATGAATTTAAATTGCTAGTGGAATTTTATTTGAAGTGCATTGATTTTATAGAATTTATTTTGAAGAAGTTATATTTTTGCCATATATTGTCTTCCCTTTCCAGAAATATGGTATGTGTCTATGCTTATTATAATTGTCTTTTATATTTCCTAGTGAAGTTTTATTCTTCTATTTTAATACAATTTTATATTTACAGAAAACTTGCTGAAATAATAAAAATAGTTCTTCCTCTGAATTATGAGGATCAGTTGCCAATACGATGCCATTTACCATTGAATATTTTAATGTGTGATTCTAACAAATAAGAGCCTTCTGGGCTGGGCATGGGTGGCTCACGCCTATAATCCCAGCACTTTGGGAGACCAAGGCAGGTGGATCACCTGAGGTCAGGAGTTCGAGACCAGCCTGGCCAACATGGTGAAACCCCATCTCTACTAAAATACAAACATTAGCTGGGTGTGGTGGTGGGTGCCTATAATCCCAGCTACTCAGGAGGCTGAGGCAGGAGAGTTGCTTGAATCTGGGATGTGGGGGCTGTGGTGAGCCAAGATCACTCTACTGCACTCCAGCCTGGGAGATAGAGCAAGACTCTGTCTCAAAAAACAAACAAACAAACAAAAACACACAAAAACAACAGCAACAAAAACCTTTCGTTCAACTATCAAAATCAAATTCAGAAAATTAACATCCATATGTTACGGCCATCTAATCTCTCATTCAAGTTTCACCAATTTCCCTAGCAATGGCTTTTATAGACAAAGGATCCAATTCATGATTCTATATTGCATTTAATTGAAATGTGTCTTTAGTCTCCTTTAATCTCAACCTGTTTTTTAGTGTTTCCATGACTTTCATAATCACAACAATTTTGAAGATGATAGGCTGATTATATGGTAAAATGTCCCTCCTTTGGGGATGTGTAATAAGTCCTCATGATTAGATTTGGAGAAGTGATGCTGTGCTGTTTTTGGAGTATGGTAAGGTTAAGAATTATTATATAATAGCTACAAATTGTTGAACACATACTGTATAAAATATGCTTCACTAGGCACTTCACACATTTTAGCTCTTTATAAGCCACACAAGCACACTAAAAAGTGAGTATTACTATTCTAATTTCACAGAGGAGGAATCTGAAGCTAAGAGAAGTTAAGTGACTTGTCTAATGTTATTTAGTAAGCTGCAGAACTGAGCCCAGGACTCGGGCCTGTGTCCCTCCCAGCCTGTGCCTTGTCCCCTAAACGGTGCTGCCAAGTTTACTCCTACCTTGAACCTGCCTGGGGAATGTCAGCATGGGCATCACACAGGAACCCAGAAAATCCCACTTTCATAAATATGCTCTAGACTCAACACCTGTTAGTTGTATGGCTTGGCCAACTAAGTTAATTTTGCTTGGCTTCATTCATTCATTCATTCATTCATGCACATAATGATGATCTCTTGAGCACTTTTATACAGGCAGTGTTCTAAGCCCTGGAGTTACAGCAACCTAAGATAAAGTCCTTGTGGAATCTGTCTTCTAGGATTGCCCTAGATTCAGTATTTGTAAAATGGGGTAATAAAATATATGCATAATTGAGTTGTGAAGAGTAAATAAAATGATTCATGTAATGAGCTTAGCTCAGTGCAGATACTTTAAAGTAAGTGTCAGCTATTATGTAAAAATCATGAACGGTGAGAAGCTGGTCTAACTCTTGACTCAGTGACAGTGGTCTGAGATAGGGAGGGAGAGATAAGACGGGGGAGGCCTGCAGCCTTGGAAGCACACTTTTTCTGATCTGGGGTCAAAGCACAAGGCTGGAAGATAATGGTCTTAATGAGGACACTGGCAAGGCCTCCCCAAAAGCAGAGCCTAGAGGACACACATCAACACCAACTACTTGTTCAGCACATGCTTCTCTGCTCTGATTGCCCAGAGCTGTGGTCAAGGATTCTGCATTGCACAGCAAAAAACAAACAGCAAACAGGGAGGACTAAAAGCAATGGAACACAAGTTGGAGTGTGTAGAGAGCATTGCTGTTTTTAAATTTTGGTTGTCTTAAATGGCTCACTGTATTAGATGCCTGTCTTAAATTCCCACACCTTAAAATGCGTTGTTAACTCCAACAGAAAACATGCAACCAGCCAAAACCCAACATAGTTTAAGAAACGTAAGATTTTATATGCATCACATTTTAGAGAGCTGTTTTCTTTGTGTGTGTGGAGGAGTGGGGTAACCACCAGTGGACATTTTACTTTGCCTTGGGGATACAGTTCTGAAAGTTGGAGTTTATACCATAACTTGGCTAATCTGCTCAGATTCAGCATCTGCAACTCCTTTAAGTGGCATTTAGTATTACGACAGGAAATCTTTACTGTTTTTCTATTATAAAGAAACATTAGTAGACTGTATGGTAATACGTGCTCAAATTGGGTTACCGTCTCTGATGAACTGTAGAAGAAATGGAAACAGATAGTGAGTGGAACAGGGATGTTGGTGCAATCAATTCCCAGTCTCACAGCATGCACCTTGGGGTCCAAAGACAGAGGGTCACATCGTCCTCGAGTTTCCTGAGATGGAGAAAATTATTTCTTTCTCCCAGTTGGTCTGATGCTTACATGGGGCAATGTGTGCACTTAACCTGGCACACAGTGGTTATTCAGCAAAAATAATTTCCTTTGTTATCTCTTGTTGTATGAATTCAGCTTTCTTCAGAATTAAAAAAAAATTATAAATTAAACCAAATCAGTTTCTTATTTGTAGCTAGAGGGCTTGGCAAACAGAAGATGATCAGTGGGAGTTTGTGGGATAAATTATTTGTGGTGCTTGGTGGAAAAGTGTTTTCTGGCCAACTCCCTTGTTGGCAGCAGCAGGGGGTAGGTTTGGTGGTTCTGTGATGTCCCCCAGCTCTGGAGCTGTGCACACAGACAGGCTAGACTCTTCCTAGCTAAGGCTCATGGGAGCGTTATTCTTGTTTCAATTTGGGTAAAAATTCTCTGCACATGCTTTGCCTTTAAATTCACTTTTCAAATACTTGGCCTCATTCTATGTGCCTGAAACTTTACTAGAGTTTAGGAATTCAGGGAAGAATTAGACACCTTTAGGTAGTCAATAATTAGATACCAGAGAAACTTATGTGTACATACATACAGAGATACACTCATGCAGATATAAACGTGTGTGTATGTGCATATATATATGTGTGTGTGTAGGTGGTGTCCTAAGGTAAGGGGAAGCAATGTGGGAGACTCAAAGTTGTAAGTGTGAGAGTGTGGTGATCATGGCAAAATTGAGATCCATGGTCCCACAAGAACACAGGTTCATAGAAAGTCAAAGGAATGTTGCTTAAGTCTGAAGTTGTCCAAGAATCAAGGTTTCCTTCTGGACCAGAAGAATCGAGGTTGCTTTCTGGTCCCGCAGGAACACAGGTTCATAAAAAGTCAATGGAATAATGCTTAAGTTTGGAGTTGTCGAATAATCAAGGCTGCCTTCTGTAGGTGGGAGGAGAACTGAGAGAGAGATGGCTGCTCAGAGTTGTGGGAGATAAGGAAGGGGGTGGGAGAGGGCTTAGCGTCATTGGGCAGGGAAGACATCTGGGAGAAGGAAAATGCTTGGTCTGGAAACATGGTGAGTTGTGAAAAGTAGGCCTGGCTGCAATCTTATCCAAGGAGGGAGATCAAAGAGCCTTTGCTAGATTTAAGACAATGAGACACACATTCTTGGGGAGCCAGGTGCTTCTGTGGCCAAGGACTCTGCAGCTTGTCTAGCTGGCTCTTAGATACATAGCTGAGAACAAACATGCGGGACTGATTAGAAAACTGCAATACTTGGGAAAAAATGTAGACATCAGAGACATGAAAACGAAAACATTCAAATGTTTGTGAATGGAATGTGCTTATCATTGTGGTTTGCGTGCCCTGGAGACCTTGTGAACAACCCCTCGATTCTCCGGGGGAGAACTTTTCTCCAGAGGCCCCTTCCCTCTCACTCGCACAGTCATAGGCTTTCCTTGGATGTACCTGATGCTTACCATGTTTTCTCCTCTGAGATAGGACTTTTTCTACTGGTTTTTATCCAGTAATGGGTTAGAGGCCCCTAAACTGAGGGCTTTACCAAACATTCAGGAGGAAATCTTCCATATTGTATGCAGGTACAGATATATAGCAAAGGGATAAAGAACTTACTCCAAAGGTTTAATAGTTGTTTATGTTTGGCAAGTTGTTTAATCTCTTTAAACCTTAGATTCTTCATTCATAAATAGAAATAATAATACCTATCTTGCAGAATTCCTGAGAGGATGAAACATAGGAATAAATATATTAGTACAATGTTTAGCATATATTAAATATTCAGTAAATCTCACCTGTTAATATTATTGCTGGTTTTTGACACAAGCTAATGTAATATGGGTACATTCTGGGTATAATCAGAGCATACTTTAAGTATTTTTTTGGCAGGGAGGGGGCACAAAAAACACACACATTGCTGTCCATAGTGCTGAACTATCATTGCATAGGAGTTGGCTGTCACTCCTAATCCTAGGCCACTGCTGATGGCTGTGCAGTCTCTCCCAGGAATTATGAGCCAGGGATGTTAAATGAAGCAAACAGAATTGTAGATAAGTAAACTAACAGTGGCTTTTGCATAAGCCACCAAGAAATTTCTAGGAGAGAGAAAAAGAGGCTTTTTAGTATCTTTTACATATTTATATTACCCAAGAATAAATCCAAACTCACATGTCTTCAATGGCAGTGAAGGTAAGATGTGTGTTATGTGATGGAGGAGTGTTAGTGTGAAGGATGAGTTCAGATAGTAAGCAGAACCCTAAAGGAGTAGAGACTGTTGAAATGAAGCGTCATAATCACTTGGGTTAAAACAATATTTTAATATATATTTTGAAATTTTGGCTCAATAAAATACTTGTAATTGTTACACTGTCACAGATCCAATAAACCCATTACCATGTATGTGGCCAATTTCATGTAACACTGAAAATTCAAACATACTTCCGAGTGTAGGTTTTCTTTTTTGAGAGTCTGATAGTTTTGATGAGCAGGTATCTTTCCCACATTCCTTTCCTTGGGTACTCTGGTGATGACTCTGGATATATTGTTTTCTCAGGGCCTTAATTTCCCATTCCCCTCATCTTATAGTGTGTCTTATAATGTCCTTGCATTAGTCAATCCATCCATCCACCAATTACTAACCACACAATTACGAAGCATCCATTGAGTGTTATATTCACTGATGCTCTGTTATGTGTTTTGCATCAAGAGAGTGTCTTGTCCAATCTACCTTCTATCATGACAGACCCTCTTTTTTGTCCCAGTCTCTCCAGAATCTGCTACTTCTATATTAATTCCCTCATTTAACAACATTTACTAATCACTTATTATAGGTCAGGTATTGTTCTAAGCAATAAATACAGCCATAAATACTGTTATCCACTGTCTGGATTGTTGAAATAGATGTATGATCAGCTGCCTGTTTCTACCATAGGCCACCTATAGTTTATTATCAGTAAAGTCAGAGGTCTTTTTAAACATAAGGCATAGCATGTTATTCATCTGTCCATAATTCTCCCAATAGCTTTCCATCTCACTTAAGAAGGAGTAGTGGAGGAGATGATGAGAAGTTATATTTTCTAAGTCTATTTTAGCAACGGAAACCATAGAAGTTGCTGATAGATTAGACATAGCTTATAAGAGAAAAGAAGAGTAAATACTGTCTCCAAGGATCTTGTTCTTAGCAACTGAAAAGAGATTTACTCATTACTGAGTTGGAGGAGACTAAGGCAAACATATTTGGAGACAAAAATCTCAAATCTGATTTTGGATATGAAAAAATTGAGGTACCTATTTAGTATTTAGAGGTACTGAGAAGGCAGTTGAATACATAAGTCAAGTTTAGGTTGAAGATACACATTTTGGAGCCATTAGTAGATAAAATACATTTAGAGCCGTGAGTCTGTATGAGATTGCCCATATAGATTAGATATACAGATAGATCATTGATAGATAGATAGATAGATTATAGATAGATAATAGATAGATAGATATGGATGGATAGCTAGATAAGGAAGGATGAATGAGAGATGTAAATAAAAGCTGTTTTAGTGCAATAGTGGAGTCAAAAGCCTGACTAAATTATAATCAAAAGGGATTAAGAAGAGTCAAAATGAGACAGCAAGCAATGGCAGCTCTTCTTTAAAAAACTTTTTTATTTGAGACGAGTCAGGCTCTGTTGCCAGGCAGGAATGCAGTGGTGCAATTCGGCTCACTGCAACCTCTGCCTCTTGGGTTCGAGTGATTCTCTTGCCTCAGCCTCCGAGTAGCTGGGACTACAGGTGTGCACCACCACACCCAGCTAATTTTTGTATTTTTAGTAAAGATGGGCTTTCACCATGTTAGCTGGGATGGTCTCGATCTCTTGACCTCAGGTGATCCACCTACCTAGGCCTCCCAAAGTGTTGGGATTACAGGCATGAGCTACCATACCCAGCCATAATGACAGCTCTTTTAAGGTAAATTGAAATCTGTGAAGGAACCTCATAATTTGCAAAGGGCTAGACACGAGTAAACCATGAACATTTTTGTTATGGCTATGTTGTTCTAACATGGAAGTGTTTTCCAAAGACTGCATTAGCCTCAAAAGAGCTAGGCATCAAAATGTGAGTATCTCTTAAAACTAGCTAGGAAGGTGTTCAGTCCTCAAAAGGCCACACCACTTCCAAGCTTCTGTAGAAGGAGCTCAGGGCTTGCCATATGGGGCTTCTTAAAACAGCACTAGCAACAGCAATAGCCATAATAGCAACAACCAACAACAGTAAGTCAGAGCTCTCATTCTGTGCTAAGCATTACACTTAGTATATTTCTTTTTCTCATTTAAAGGTCAGAACCCAATGAGGTCAATGGCATGTTATTTTTGTCTTATAGATTTAGTACCTTATAGGCAGAGCTGTAGTCCTTCAGAATATTTCATCCAGGTGTTGTTTCAAGACCCTACTGAAGAGCAAGAGTGTAAAATGATTTTTAAGAAGTGATGTAGGGAATACTAAGTTTTTCCCAAGTGTTACCGTGTGGATTGAGACCTCACTCTTCATTCCTATTTCATTTCTCGATTTCTCACTGATACGTCTTGGGAATGTAGGTGCCATTTTTAATGGACGCTGCTAGGTCATTAATAAATAAAGCATAGTGTCTGCAAGGACCTTGTGTAGTTGTGAGAAAATGCTGGTTGTCTTTGTAGTCCATCTTTTCTTTGACTCCCTACTGTGATGTCTGTGGCTCTCCTTTCCCCTTGTAGAGGTAAAGACTTGGTTCATTCGGAAGGAAGCAAAGTGCAAAGTGAGGTCATTCTTTGGTTTCTGCCAGCTCTTAAGACTTTAACTTTCAGAAACATTTCAGAAATGTTTCCTAAACATTTACAAGAAACAAGAGGTATTTTGATAGGCTTATAAACTTTATTTAGTTTTAACAAATACTGAAGTAACTGATTTACTGTACCAATAGGAGTTACATTTTGTGCTATAAAGTCAAAGGCCAAAATAGTTCAGATAGCTACAGCATTAATTAAGACTTCAGTGCATGCTGGAGTATGGGGAAAGTAACACCGCACAATCTATTGTCTATTCTTTTAAAAAAGAGTTTAGCGACTCAAGTTTTATTTAATTATTTTCAAAGAGACCTTTATGGAAAACTTAAGAGAACACTGGATTCATTAGTGACAATTGTAGGTTCTCATTAGTAGCAGATGGGTCCATTGAAAGGGCTGGATGAATATATATGAATTGATGATGACCTTTAGAAGTTAGGAATCTGTTTGAAACCTGTCAATGTGACAATGTTTTGTACAGTAGTTTTAATACTTGAGTAGAATTAAGTACTCATTTCATCTTCCTAGTTACCATTTTTCCCCAGTTTACTTACACACACAAAAACTCATACATTATTTCATATTTTTTCTTCCAGTATAATTTTTTTCTTTATAAGCATTTCCATGCATGCTTTGGGTTGTTTTTTTCCTGCCTTTAATCATTATTATTCCGAATGAAACCACGTCTGTATGTATTGCATGTTTGTAAACACTCCTCCAAATGACTGTCTTAGACTTCAGATCCCCTATTCATTCAGTAGAAACAAGCCCAGAAAATAAGATGTTTAGGGAGGATTTCTGTACTTATTTTCACTCTGAAAAGTTTTTGGAGACCAAAACAATTAAAAGTGTCAAGGAAATAAAGAAACTCTGTGTGATTCTGGTTTTCCGTTATGTAATACATTAGGGATTTTTCAGGAGTTGTTAGATGCTTATTATGAAAATTATAAAATAAATATGCTTTTATCAGTATTTATCACCAATTATTTCTCCTCCTTTTCTCCTCTTTTTTCTTTACAGCCTCCTCTTTTCCCCTCCTCCTCCTTCTCTTTATTATTATTAATTTTTAAATTGTAAAGACATCTACCCTGTCCTTTTAGATTTATTTAGCAGACTTTTGACTTTAAAGGTTCTGGGGTAAAAACCTCCCTAGAGTTGCAAATGTCTCTGCTCTTTCAGCACAATTATATCAAAAGTTTCTGGTGGCTCTTGATATTGATTAAACACATTTTTCAGTGCATTTAATAATTATCTGAAGCCTCTTACGGAGTTTACCAGTTTTGTGTTTGTGTTTGCGTGTGTGTGTGTGTGTGTGTGTGTGTCTGTGCTCTGCCCAACTCCCATTGATGGGATGTACGTAACATTGTAGAAGGAGATCTGGAGTTAGTGTTGGAGAGCCTGGGTTTGAATTTCTTCTTCTCTGCCATCTATTTGATGCCTGACCTTGGGCAAGCTATTTAATCTTTCTAAGCATCTGTTTTCTTATCTATATCATGAGGTTAATATCTAGCTCATGTATTTGTTGATTAAATGGGAAAGATTCAATAGAAGAAAAACTCATAAATTGTAAAGTTCTAGTTAATATTAATATATGGGTTGTAATAATGGCAATAACAATTTAATTGGAAAAAAATACTTTTGTAGAAAACTAGAGGTTTTCATGTGACACAGGTTATTTTGAGTGATATGGTAGAGTTAGACCACAATTTACTTAACCATTTTCTAAATTGGGGCAATTAAATTGTTTTAAACTACCCAGGTCTATAAATAGCATGGCAATTGGCGTGCTTATGCATAAATTTTTAATCTCAGTTTCTGAGTATCTCTTTGGAGCTTGGCTTCAGAAGACCAGTCACTTTCTCCCATGGCTGTCATTGCTCTGGGCTCCTGTCTTGTCAATGCAGCTCTGCCCTTTGGAGAGCTCCTTTTCCCCTTGAGCTCTCTCTGGACTGCAGAAGGGCCTCCAGAAAGGCCTGGCTGTGAGTAGGGTTGCAGGAGAAAGCATGAGCTTTGTGGTGGTTGGTGGATGGTGAAGCTGTACTAATAATGCCCATTGTTCTGAAGGACCTTCGTATAGGAGGGGGTGGGCAAAGCAGAGAACAAGAGAGAGGAGTTGCTTCCTGGCTTCAGGTGCATGTTCCTGCCTAGAGTCTCCATCGGGATTCCCAGGGGTCTCCCCAGCTAGACTTCATAGGATTACAATAGAATTCTCAATTCAGTTTCTCCCAGAGAGAGGAATCCTGTCTGCTGGTCTCTCAACCCCAATGTTGTCCCCAAAGTTAGAAGAGGGGCAGCAACCCTCCAGGCTGTTAGCAGCTCTGTCTTTGAGAGAGTGGCCTGTGAAATGTTAGAGAAGACCTGAAACCCTCCTCCCTGGGAGGATATCACCTTCTTCCTTTGGATTTTATAAAGAACCTGATCCTCTTTGCCTGAATGGAGCCAAATAAACGGGAGTCTCGGAGGAGGTTGATGGCTCAGTCGTAGAAGTCCCGCAGCGACGTCTGGTTTTGATGTATTGCTGAAGGATACGATCATGCTAAGAGAACGAGATCACTTTTGCCAGTTTGAGAGAAAGGTCATGTTTTTAATTTAACTTAATTTCCTACACCAAAGAGAATTTTCAATAGGATATTCGACTTTTGCACCTTTAATGAGACCAGATGCTCTGGGGCCTGCAGCGATGAAGAGAAAACAGATTTTCTAGTTTACACGTCTACTTTGTGTATTTTCTAAATTGGGCATGTGTAGTTCCTTTAAGAATATCTTTTCTCATTTGGGGTCTCTCTTTTTCTCTCTCCATTCCTTCCTTCTCTTCTTCCTTTCTCCCTCTGCTTTTTCTCCTCCTCTTTTTTTTTTTTTTTTGAGATGGAGTTTCGCTCTTGTTACCCAGGCTGGAGTGCAATGGCACGATCTCAGCTCACCGCAACCTCTGCCTTCTGGGTTCAGGCAATTCTCCTGCCTCAGCCTCCTGAGTAGCTGGGATTACAGGCACGCGCCACCATGCCCAGCTAATTTTTTGTATTTTTAGTAGAGACGGGGTTTCACCATGTTGACCAGGATGGTCTCGATCTCTTGACCTCGTGATCCACCCGCCTCGGCCTCCCAAAGTGCTGGGATTACAGGCTTGTAATTACAGGCCGAGCCAACACACCTGGCCCATCGTCCTTCTAAGTATTATCTGATTGAGCACTCACCATAGGCAAAGAAATGTATTTAGAGCTTTACAAACATATATTTAATTTCCATTTTACAGATGTAAACACTGAGATTCAGGGAATTAAAAAACAAAAAAGACATTTAGCCTATATGGTGTTACAATTCATAGTAATTACAGGCTTGGACTCTGACATCAAGTCATCTGGGTTCAAGTCCAGGTTTGGCCATTTACTTGTGAAGTAACCTGAGAAAATCACTTATCTTTGATTACTGGTCTTTGTTGGTTTAAAGTTGCAGGTTTCATTTTATTTTTAATAATGACCATTTTATATACATTAGGGCATATGTATAGTTTATAGAATAATAAAACAAATGCCTGGGCATCTGCTGTGGTAGATGTTTGTGCCCCCACAAAATTTATATATTGAAATCCTAACTGCTATGGTAATGATATTAGAAGTTGGTCCTTATGGGAGGTGATTAAGTCATGAGGGTGTAACCATCACAGATGAGATTAGTGCCCTTATTAAAGAGAGCCTGGAGCATTAACTAGTTCCTTCCACAATGTGAGGACACAGTGAGAAATCAGCAGACTACAACTGGGAACAAGGCCCTCATCAGAACCTGACCATGCTGGCACCCCAATCTTGGTCTTCCCAGCCTCCAGAACTGTGAGAAATACATTTGTACTGTTTATAAGCTGCTCAGTCTGTGGGATTTTGTCATAGCAACCTGAATGGGCTAAGACAAGACACAACTGTAGAAGTTTCCTGAGTGCTTAGACCTAGGAATTGGGATGGGCAGAGCTATATAGGTTCAACTTATGTCGAACTGCTTTCTAAATCTGTTGTAACCCATTTATTTTCGGACTGAAAGACTAGAGAGTTTCCATTTTTTTATTTCTTCATCAACACTTTGTATTATCGGATTTCAAATGTTTTTGCCAATGTTGTGGATATAAATATATCTTACTGTTTTAATTAACAACTTTAATTTGCAGTGAAATTGAACAACTTTACATAAATTATAAATTTATGTCCTGTCTTAGGTAAAGTCCCTTTTGTTTTAATTTTTTTTGCCTGCTTCTTCTTTTAGAGTCTTATTTTCTGATTTTTTTAAAATTGGGGAAACTGTTCTGGAAGCCCTGTAGAAATATTAGAGCTCCATGCTCTGTGATTCAAAATTAGATACTTTAATGCTGCTAACTTTATGCTTTTATAAATTGTATTCTTTCTTTGAAACATGCTTGTCTATCTTCAGGATTGAAGCCAGCTCAAGGCTCTGGCTGTTAGGTCAATGTACAAGGACAGTGTAGAGAAGGTCTTAGAATAGCCCAAGGTAGTTTTCTTTTCTTTCAAACATGCACTTTATTTTGCTTGTAGGCACAGGGGGCTCATTTCCTCCTTTTTTTTTAAAAGTTTTTTTTCAAGGAGAATGTTATGACCCTACTTGGTTATTTAAATATTCACATTAACAATTAAAAATAAGATCTCTTGTTTCCTCTTCTATGTTCCCTCAAATATGTATAAGCTGGGCACATATTTATGACTGGACAGAATCCAGATATTTTGGTTAAAAATAACGTGGAGGTATCTCTTCTCTCTTTATCTGCTATTCCTCCCTGATAGTAGAATTAAGAAAAAAATATAAAGTTTAGGAGATAAATCCTTCCTGTTTCTAATAGTCAAATATATTATCACAACTTATTTTTAGGATAATTTATTAGGTATGTTTTTATTTCTCTCTTTCTTACTCATAATTCCCTTTAGGTCAATGGTTGCAAAAGCAATAACAAATTAAAACCAAACAAAAATTCTCCAAACCAATGCTCCAATCAACAAACAAAAAACCCAAATTCAGCCTCCACAAAAGAACCCTGGCAAGCATGATCAAATGCAATATTACTGTTTGACTTAGGACTTAACATAGGAGTAACTAAAATTACTTGTACAACTGCCAGTGTTTGCTCCTACTTTAGTACCTTATATTTTACTAGATCAGACATCTCCGAACCAAAGAGGAAAAAAACGTGTTACAATAGGAAATCAGAAGATTCAAGTTCTGGTCACTTTTTAAGCATCCAGTAATGCTCTGATGTCATCCAAGGCTCAACTTGCTATATCGTTGCCAAGTGGCTGTGATGAGAACTTTTACATCACTGGTGGTGAATAATGCCTGACTGGTGGGTGACGGTGGGTGTCAAAATCTCTTGGAAGGACTTTGTCTTTGTGGAGTTTCCATCCTACATCAGAGAGAGCCATGGTATGGAGTGTCTTGCCTCTTCCCTCTGTGGACCTCAGAATAACGCTGGGGATCAGGTCAGAAAGTTGGACCCAACCTTCAGAAGACTGGGTTACCAAACTATCTGTCCCAAAGGAGGCATGTGAATATTCTGAAGTGACAGTAACTGTGAGGGCACTTGACTTCCAAAGGGAGGTTATGAAAGATGGTTAAAATGACTTTGGAACCGGCAGCCTCTATTTTATTCCCACAAGGCTGACCAGGATGGAGTTGGGATAGGCAGAGTGTATGTATGGATTATTTGAAGCCATTGAACCAGAATATTGGAGGAGCTCACACAGGTTTCTTTACTCCGTGATACAAAGTTTCTGGAAGTTCTGTTGAATTCTCTCAAAGCTGGAAATAGAAGGGTTTGGCAGCCCAGTGCCCTCAAGCAGAGCCGCTCACTTGTCTCTCTGCTATACGTTTTGCCTCTAGGTAAAATACAATATCATTTCAACAAAGAGTTACAAGATTTAAAAGACAGAAAAAGTGAAAAGTGAAAACCCTTGATTCATAGGATAGTAAGATGATAGTGATGGTTGTGGGATGTTATGTAAAAACAATGACAGAGGCCTTGACTGGCCAGTGTTTACAACTATAGAGTCATTATCTAAAAGTATAAGCAACAGCATAGTTTATTCTTAAATTGTTGGGCAGTCTTTGCTTTACGTCGTATATTAACAGGGTCTAAATACTTTAACAAAATATCCTCATGTATACTCCATGATTTTTCAACTTTATTAATTTCTCCCTCTGCTGGCTCTTACTAATGCTCCTAGTATTGTTAGTCTACTCCCACCTCCAAATGCTTGTGACCCTCTCCTGTGCTACAATGGCTAGTCCATCCTTCTTGCTTTTCTCTCTGGTCCCCCTAAAAAAATCAAGTTGGGTTGTTTTGGGTATCCTGTTTGCTTAGGACTTTTGTTGTTGTTGTTTACATTCTAGGTCAACGCTGCTGAAGCTTTAGTAAGCATCACCTGGAGAGCTTTTTACTATACAGATTCCTAGGCCTTAATCCCAACTAGTAGTTGAGGTGGGGGGTGGGTATCAGAATTTATATGTCTAACAAGATACCAAGTGATGCTCATGTAGCTAGTTTGAGGGCCTTAATTTGATTAGTGCTGTTCTAGATGGTGCTTCTAAACGGATAGAATTTATTTATATATTTAGCATAATACACGAAAACTGTTATTGTCTTGTGGTTTCAAAAGAAACAATATTGTATATTATTCAAATCATTTTTAACCAATGGTTACTTCTCTCTAAATTCTTGGCTTTTTGAGGACCCACTCTTACTCAGATTTTTATCCATGGTGAAGTCAGTTCACGTCACCATCAGGAAGTATATTTGATTGAACAAAAAAGGAAGGAAAAGATGAGAAGCTGATGGAAGCCCATAGCACTTGGGGCTCCAGGCTCACCCCTCACACTCTTGTGCCACATTTCATCCAAACCATGGAAACTGTGATCTCTTTCACTTCCTGCTGCAATTCACTGGCAGCCTTGGGACCACCCTGCCTTAGGCTGAGAAGTGAGAAATTCTGAAAGCAATCGAACACTGTAAATTTTCACAGCAGTTCAGCGGAAAGCTGTTGGGCACAGATGTTTCTGTAATTGTGATATGCTGGGAACATTCTCCGGCTCTAAGCACTGAGGGCTTGAGCCTCATTCTTCCACCTGGGTGCCTCAGTGGCCAAATCTCACTATAGTGAGGCTGTAATGGGAACCAGGTGGCAGCATGTGCCTGTCTTAAAAGAGCTGAGTGAGATTCATGCCCTAGTGTCAGTCCCTCCTTCCTTCCTGCCCCAGCTCATTCCTTGGGGAGCCAGTTTTCATGATGGCAAAGCCAATTACTTACTGGAGAGAGGGGTGATTCTTGGCTCCTTGTCCAAGATGGGAATGGAATCTCATGTTTGCTGGGGGGTGGAGCCACAGAGGCCTTCCAGCTGCTTTTTGATAGGCTGTAAGAAAAGAACTCGAGAAGGGCTTGGGTGGTATGAAATAATAGGGCTATTCTAAGTGACCTCTGTGTGATCAGGGTTACTACCATCATTTAAAAATCCACCAAAGGATCTTGAGACTTGTGACATATTCATTTCAAGCTGAATTTTCTTTTCGGATATAATATTCCTGCTTTCAGAAAGAGATAGCCCTCATTTGCTTTAGGGCTCTTCCTGCTTTGAAACTGGAGGGAGGTTATGAATAGCACAGGGGAAACATCTGCCACTGTTTGAAATGCATGCCACAAAACTGACAAAAATTCAAGGAAATTGGAACAGTTTTCACAAATGTTTCCAGTTGGAGGACTTTAACCTGTGCATACTGTAGCCAAAAGTGTAAAGAGGACAGGGTGAGGGATGCAGAACTGTAGAGCGGGGAAGAGGAAACAGTGTAGCGGCAGACATTTATTGGGAGGACACATGCCATGCCAGTGTTCCAGTCCTGGTGACTCGGACTAAGTGACTGTCCTTGTGCTATAACTGTCAGTGTCACCACATAACAAATGCTCTTCTACTTCTCTTCACAAGATATTTGCCTAACACAAGCTGTTGAAACCTGTTTTTACAAACCTTTGTATAACCTTTATGTCTCAGTGTTATCACCTGTGTACAACATTATCTATACAATTGTGAAACAAAGCAAATTTACTAACCAAATTCACAAATCTAAGAGATCCAAGAGGAATATCTATGTGCGATTGTAGCTTCCATGTAGAGCCTGTTCTGTATTAAAACATGCACAGTTAGATCTTTCTTCTTGGTTCCCATTATTCACCATGTAGTTATTTTAAACATGTTTCTCAGCTTATTGAAATCTATACTCTCCAAATAGAAAAAAATTCCAAAAAAATATTTGCTATACCTCAGTGAGGCAACTGATAAAACTAAAAGAAGCTTCCATTGGGGGAAAAACGGATTAAACTATTAGAGGTGATGAGAAAATTTGGTAAGTTTGCCAGATCTCAGATCAACTTAAATATATTCTCACCAGCAATAATAAAGTATCAACTAAAACACTTACATGGAAAAGACAATAACTTCCATAATATCAATAAAAACTATAAAGTATCTAGGAGTTACCTTAATCAGGCATACACAGATTTACATAAAAATGTTAAATTCTATTTGAGTACATACAAGATGATAAATCAAGTGGATATACATTCCTAGTTCTTGTATGGAATGACTTCATATTTTCAAGCTTTCTCCCCATATTAACCTAAAATTCAATATAAATCCATTTAAAATTCTAGTGGGATATTTTGAAGAAGTTGATAAATACATTATAAAAATTACATGGAAGAATTAAGGTCCTTGAATAGTTAAGTCAATCTTTAAAAAATAAAGAGGCTTTTTTTTTTTTTTGGCCAGATACTAAGATATGTTACAATGTGTGATATTTATTTATTTATTTACTTATTTTTTTAAATTTTTTTGAGACAGAGTTTCGCTCTTGTTACCCAGGCTGGAGTGCAATGGCGCGATCTCGGCTCACTGCAACCTCCAACTCCTGGGTTCAAGCAATTCTCCTGCCTCAGCTCCTCCTGAGTAGCTGAGACTACAGGCATGCAGCAGCATGCCCAGCTAATTTTCTGTATTTTTAGCAGAGACGGGGTTTCACCTTGTTGACCAAGATGGTCTCGATCTCTTGCCCTTGTGATCCACCTGCCTCGGCCTCCCAAAGTGCTGGGATTACAGGCGTGAGCCACCGCGTCCAGCCAATGTGTGATATTTATATAAAAGAGACTAATGATCCAGTAGAACAGAGAACTCAGACACACATATCTATATCTGTGCTTCTATAGCTAAAAATATTCATATCTATGTATATTTATACCCACAACTGGGAAACTAATATTAAAGAAAACAGGCACTACAAGTCAATGGGATGAGAGATAAGTAGCTTAGTAGTTAGACTTGGAAAAACTACCTCATAATATAAAACGATTTTTTTGACAACATACAAAGGTGAACTTTAGGTAGATTAAAGACTTAGATGTTGAAGGAAATGTTATAATGTTAATTGAAGAAAATATAGGAGAATATTTTTGATGTCTGGAAGGAAAAATCACTTTTTCAATAAAACCTTTAAAATGCAATGCATGAAATAAAAAATAATTGTTACATTTGATTATGCCAAATTTAAGAAAGTCATAAGTAAAGCCAATAACAGTGTTAAAATTGGGATAATATTCTTGTAATGCCTAATATAGATATTAATATCTAGTACATAATAACAACTCTTGTAAATTAACGTGCAAAAGAGAAGAACCCCAGTAGAATAATGAGCCAGGGATATGGACAATCAATTTACTGAATAAAGATCCGAAAGGTCAGTAAATAGTCACCAAAACAACATGGTACTGATAATAAAAGCAGGTAAATAGACTAATGGAACATAATAGAGGACCCAGAAGTAAAGCCTAATACTTAAACTGATAGATATGTGACAAACCATACAAAAACATAAAATAGGAAAAGGACACCCCAGTCAATTAATGGTCCTGGGAAAACTGGAGAGCCACATGAGGAAGAATTAAACTGGATCCCTGTCTCTCAATATATATAAAAATCAACTCAGAATTGACTAAAGACTTAAATCTAAGACCTGAAACCATAACAATTCTAGAAGAAAACCTAGAAAAAACTATTCTGAACATTTGTTTAGGCAAAGAATTTATGACTAAGACTCCAAAAGCAAATGTAACAAAAAGGAAGATAAATTGGACCTAGTTAAACTAAAAGGCTTCTGTACAGCACGGCCAGCTCATGCCTGTAATCCCAGCACTTTGGGAGGCTGAGGTGGATGAATCACTTGAAGCCAGGGATTCCAGATCAGCCTGGGCAACATAGTGAAGTCCCATCTTTACTAAAAATACAAAAATTAGCCAGCCATGGTGGTAGGCACTAGTATTTCCAGCTACTCAGAAGGCTGAGGCAGGACAATCACTTGAATCCAGGAGGCAAACTTTGCAGTGAGCCGAGATTGCACTACTGTACTCCAGTCTGGGTGCCAGAGTGAGACTATCTAAAGAAAAAAAAAAGTGGGCAAATGACATGAAAAGGTATTTCTCAAAAGAAGACATACATATGGCTAATATATAAAAAATGTTCAACATCACTGTCAGGGAAATGAAAATTAAAACCATAGGGAGATACCAGTTTACCCCAACTTGGTGTGGATGTGGTGAAAAGGGGGTGCTTATACACTGCTGATAGGAGTATAGATTAGTACAACCTCTGTTGTGAATTATTACAATTTCAAAGAACTAAAAGTAGACCTACCATTCAATTCAGCAATCCCACTACTGAGCATCTATTCAAAGGGAGAGAAGTCATGATATAAAAAGACATGAACATGTATGTTTGTCATAGCATAATTCATAATTGCAAAGATAAGGAGCCAACCTATGGGCTCATCAACTGATGAGTCAATAAAGAAAATGTCATATATTTAATATATTATATCCATAAAGATTTATTGGTAACTGCAAAACAGAGCTGCAAAACTAGATATATGTATATATATATATATATACATACATCTATATTACACACACACACACACACACACACATAGTGGAATACTACTTGGCTGTTTTGCAGCTACTTGTTGGAACTGGAGGTTATTTTTCCAAGTGAAATAAGTCAGGAATAGACAACCAATTACTGTATGTTCTCATTTACATGTGGGAGCTAAACTATGGGGACACAAAGGCACACAGGGTGATATAATGGACATTGGAGAGTCAGAGGGAGGAGGGTAAGGGGCATGAGGGGTAAAAAATTACATTCTGGATACAGTGTACACTACTTGGGTGATGGGTACGCTAAAATTTCAAACTTTACAATTCACTGACATAACCAAAAACTACCTGTACCCTAAAAGCTATTAAAATAAAAAATTAAACATTGTATAAGTTATACAAAGTTGAAAGGAAAAAAGAATAAATAAAAATGACAATAATTAAAAACTTAAAATTTACTATCTGCTATGCTCAAAAATGAAGGCCAGCAAGTAAATGAAGAGATGCAAATTAAGTGTAAGCTAAAAAATAATAATGAAATATTACATACTCTATGTTTCAGCATAAAAATGCTCACACATTTCCATAGGCAATACATACAAGGATGAGTATTGCAGCATTTTTTTTTTTTTTGTAAAAAAAAGTGGGAGACTACCTGGTGTCCATCACTGGAAAAGTAGCATCTCTAGGTTTCACTTTACCTGCAGTTCGAAAGTTGGAGTAGCCTTTTAAGTTTGATTAAACATTGACCTTGTGAACAATTCCAGGCAAAGAAAGTCCCAAGAAAGAGAAACTGGATACACTAATAATTTACATAATATAGAGACTTAAATGGCCAATTTAAGTGTTCAGAAAAAAAGTGACAAGTGTTTTGGTGAGATGGATAGTACCATTATACAACCCAACTGTGGTACTTCAGCACACAGTCTAGAGTACCCATTGTAGCAGGCATTCTGCTAGATAACGAGAGGGATTAAAAATGAATGAGAAGTGACCTTCTCCTTGAGATCGTAATTGAAATGGTTTTGTCAAGTTCCTTAGCGTTCATGGTACAGGCATAAAATGCATAATAATCACATCAGAGTAAGTGGGATATTTTGATGATCTACTTGTGAAGTGAGAACGATTGTAGTTATTGATCTGGAGGGCCTTCTCAGTAAAGGTTGGCATGACCATAGATTCCACTGTGCAATTTCTACAGGCAAATCAAGTACACTTCAGAAATAGCACAGCCACAATCCCCCAGTCACTTATTTAATTGTGATTATTGTGGAGTTTTGTGCTTTATGCCCAGATATGCCTGGGAAGGTGGCATGGCCTTGCGCTGCTAACGTCTGTCTATAGCTTTGCATCAGAGCAATTTCTGAAAAAGCATCTCTAATACAATTCTCTTATCCTCTGTGAAAGTAAGGCTTCACCTTGCAGGAACCTCTGTACTTCTGTTTTCTCTGGTCTGTTTGCTCTCCTCTTGCCAGTCATAGCTGTGTTTACATACCACCCAACTCTTCTCATTAAAAATGACAGAGATAATGAGGCTCTCATGAATCACTCTGTAAGCATCCAAGTCACAGTAATCAATTACGGCTCCATGTCACTAGGACAATGATCTCGGTGAATTGGTGATCTTTACGTAAGCTTGTTAAGAGATCCATTAGGAAGGAGCATGTACTCTCTCCCTCCTTTGATATATTATCCCAGCAAGAAGCAACTTGTGTTAACTCACAGTGCTTGAAGCTGGGAGTCACAGATGGACAATGGGGAGCAAATCAAACCTCTAGGATTCAACAACTGCATGGGAGACTATATCAGATAGAAGTGGAAAGGTATTTTCTTCCTGCACACTGTGGGAAAAGCTGAGGTGTTTGGGGCTTCACTTTCTTCCTCTTCCCAAATAATCCACTCTTGCATCTCATCCTGGCTTACCTCTTATAAGGGATAAGACAGACCTGGTAGCAGTGTTGGGGTGGATGCTAAGTCAGCTAGCTAGGTCATAGTAAGTAGCCTAGATAGATAAAAGATTAGCATCCTGGGCAAAGAAGAGAATCCAGTGGGGTTGAATTTAGGAGGTAAATTCTCTAGGAATCAGACAAGCGAATGGGGCAGTCAGCTATTTTGATTTTGGAAGTGATAAGAAAACACAGGACTTTGACACAGGGAAGAGGTGTCCAAAATTTCCACTAATGAAGTGGTGCTCTTACCATGTAAGGTGTGTGTCAAGGCGCAGGGCTGGGTTGACACTGCCAAGCAGCAGCACCTTGGTGAGCACCCCTTTCTTCTGGGTCTGCTGTAGAGTCTGGTATGGGTACTACCGTCTCTCCTTCTCTGGAAGACCTCACTGCAGACTTTTGGAAAGAAGGTGCTGTAGGGTATTTCCACAGCAATCTGTACTCAGAGGAATCCCCAGAGTGATCACCAGGTACAAGGGTCCTCCTTGGGCTTCCAGTTGTGTTTTTCACTCTTCCTGTCTTTGTGACTTTCACCTCCACCTCCTCTGATTCTTTATTTTGTCCCCTGTATCAATCCCCATGGAGGCAGGAAAGAACAAGTAAATCCTGCTCTTTCCTCCTTCCACCTCCCCGCATGATGAGGGCCCACTCTTGGAGACTCTTCCAAGTCTGGATCAGGCTCCCCAGAGATAATCACTGGGCTTCTGTGTCCTCCTCCCTCTGGTCAGCACAGTTCCATCCTTGGTCCTAGTTGCAGAATGCCTAAATGGTCAGACCTGCACTCACTGCATCCGATTTAATATATGAATGAAACCATCCAGTGAAAGAAAACTAGCATCTTTATTTTAGATATGAGAATTCTAAGGCTCAGAAACAGTAAATAAATTGCCCAAGGCCACACAGCTAGTAAATGACACATCTGAGGTGTTTTGTCTTACGCTCGTCGGACTCTAAATTTTTTTTTGCTTCTTTTGCTACTCTTAAGCTATTTGACGGTATGGACTGGGTACTTTCTTTTTCTTAACTCGAACTGTTGGATTGTTCACCAGTTCCCCACCAGGGGCCTCTTTGGCTGTTGTCTTCTTTGTATGACTGGCCAATGCTTCCAGCCCAGGCCTGTCTGTCACTCAAGAGGAAAATATAAGATGTTCTTAGGTAGAGATTTTTAAACCAGAGGGATCTCTCTTTTAGTGATTATGTGAATTTGATTTGTTCTTCAATATATTTGTTCCTGTTTTTGCAGATTTCAAAATCAAGCCTTTCCCATTATTGCTGTCTAAGTTATTCTCATTGCAAAGCAATTAGTTGAAAAGAACCATTATCATTTATAAAACCTTGTTTAGGTGACCAGGATTTTTTTTTTAAGCTTTCAAAACTAAATAATCAAAACAAAATACTAAAGTAAGTGGGATGCTGAGGGTGATATAAAGCTGTGGCTGTCACCTTTCATTTCAAATTTTTGTGTTAATAAAGTATATCATTCTTATCAATTGTCTTTATAATTGGCAAATATACCTAATTTACACATAAAAATGGATTTAAAAATCTAGATGTTAGGGTTTCACATATGCTTTTATTTGTAAAAAGAGTTGATCTTCTTTTGGACTTAAAAATGTTTATAAAATACTGCATAGACAATCACTCTGAAAGTGCTTGTTCCCATTTTACCGTTGCTATCCCCACTTCTCTTGACCCCTACCTGTTATTCATGCACCAGTATTCATAACTTGACTTTAATTTCTTGGGTTTGGAAATTTTTGTTGTTGTTGTTTGTTTTTTGAGGCAGGGTCTCTGTTGTTCAGGCTGGAGTGCAGTGAATGGAACAGTCACGGTTCACTGTAGCCTCAACCTCCTGGGCTCAATTGATCCTCTCGTCTCAGCCTCTCCAGTAGCTGTGACTACAGGCACACACCACCATGCCTGGCTAAATTTTTAATTTTGGAAATTTTTCAGATTTCCTTCTTGCTACTTGGGATTTTGCTTGAAGCTTTCAGCTTGGCAAATATCAGCATCTGCCTTCTTCTGAAGCCAAGGCTCACTTCATCAGCCCAGCCCTGCAGAAGCAATTTCTTTTGAGGCTGAACCTGCAAAGGAACCCTGAGCCAGCCCCCTACTTGGGAGGTGTGCACTAGTCTAACTCTCCCTTGATGACTACCTAAGGGGGCCATCTGGGGGCCCTAGTGATACATGCCTGAAGTGTATATTGTTCTTGCTTACATGCCAAGCAGGCTTCTTGGCAATAGCACCCACTGCCCAATCATTTTTTGGGGCATTTAAAACCCTAAATGTTGCACTTTTCACATAAGGTAACACTGGAGGAAACACAGAGTTCCTGACTCTATGCCATGCCCTGTGCTAGGTGGTTTCTCATGCACTTTCTCTCTCTCTCTTTTTGCTTCTGACTTGAACTAAGTGGAATAAACAAAACAAAGAATCCATTAGAGAGCACTTGTGAGATGGGACGGGAGAAGTTTGCTTTTATAAGGGAAGAGGTAAGGGGAAGTATTTGCCACCAGGGCAGGGATTTATTTACTCTGCTGGTGGTTCTCAGATTACACCCAAGGGGTCTGATGCCTTTGCAAGGCCCTGCAGGATTCTGTGTACATGGGTGGGATCATTGGCACTTTGAACAGAGCCAGGGGGATGATTTTTGTAAATGTTTAGGGCACTCTCATTTGTGAAAGAACAAACAACATGAGAAGGCATGATCTCGGTCAAGAGCTCACAGGCTGGCTGGGAAGAAAAAGAACGATATGTAAAAGATCATTAAGATATTAGACAGCATATGGCTGTGTGTGGCACAAACCTTCAGGGCCCAGGAGAATTAGTAGTTTCTACAAGCTAGGGGTCCAGGAAGCCATTCAGAGTAGTAGGGCTGGCCTAGGCCATGGGTAATGGGTGCATCTTCACCTCCTCACCCTTTTGCACATTTTCCATGTCTTGTGTGCAGTCCTCGTTCCACAGTGCTTTCTGCTTTGGCTACAAGGAGCAGATTTACCCATGCTCCTCTAAGTAATGTGAGGGCGGACAGAGGGGATAGCATGAGGGTTTATTGTGAGAAGTCGAGGAGACACTAAGGGCAATGGAGGGCTGATGGTATTTAACCATTCTGTGACTCAATTTTTTTTCTACAAATGGGACCAATAATAGTGCCCACTCATCAGTATTTTTGTTAAAAATAAATCTTTGTACAGTGCCTAGCTCAGCAGATGGTGCACAGTAGGTCTTTAATCATGCAGTTTTTACTTTGACTAATAAGTTCTGGTTTTTCATAACTTTTGCTTGCTGTAGGCCCCCATCGCTTCAACTCTGTGTTTTTACTCAGTGACTATCTTGACTCCAGGATTTTCAAACTTCTTTCAGTTTCTCTTCTTGTTGCGCCTGCCTGACTTTCATTTTGTATCCAAGCAACATTCTTAACAGAATCCTCTGATAGCTCATGTTTTGGGGTGGGACCATGCTAGATGTGACTAGTCATTTTATTAGCAAGCTTTCAGTGAATGTGTGCTATCTTCTGGCCTACTCATTTAGGCCTATTATCAGGAGAAAAAAATACTTATAAGAGGATGTGGACATGGGTCCATTGGGTGGGTAGATCTTGGTATTGTGATGTTTACCTCTCATAGCCTGATTTAGCACAGACATTTGATCATTTCACATCTATACACAGTATCATATTCTAGGTGCTAAGAAGATATATAGACAAGAAATATGTGGCCAGCTGCAGTGGCTCACATCTGTAATCCCAGGACTTTGGAAGGCTGAAGCAGGTGGATCAACTGAGGTCAGGAGTTTGAGACCAACCTTGCCAACATGGTGAAACCCTCTCTCTAGTATAAAATACAAAAATTAGCTGGGTGTAATGGTGGGCACCTGCAATCGCTGCTACTCAGGAGGCTGAGACAGGAGAATTGCTTGAACCCAGGAGGTTGAGGTTGCAGTGAGCTGATATCGCGCCATTGCCATTGTACTCCAGCCTGGGCAACAGACCAAGACTCTGTCAAAACAAAAAAGAAAGAAAGAAAGAAAATGTGTTCCTTGTGAGAACTCTTTATCAGGGAGTGGTTTGGGGACAAAGAAAACAAAGTCCCAGAGGACTGTAACGTAGGTTAGCCTCTGAGGGTAGAGTGACGGGACAGGCTGTAGAGATAGCCTTGAAGGTTAGTGGATTGAGAATAGGCTCATGGACTAAATGATACTGGGGGTGGGCTTTATGTTTCTTGCAGGCAAACGTGAGCGTGTGTACCAGATTCTGTGCTAAATGTTTATATTATTCCTTATACTATGCCTATGAATTAAGTATTAATATTAGGCATATAAAGGAATGGATGCTCAGAAAGGTTAAATGACTTGCCATAGCCACACAGTACTAAGTGGGAAAAGAATGATTCAGCGCCAGGTAAGAAGATCCACAGCAATAGCAAGGGCACAAAGAGAAAGGGATGGGTGAAGCCCACTCCATCCAACAAGGCCCCCAGCCTACCTGCTGAGCAGTGTTAAGGAAAGTTTGAAAGATGTGTTACAAAAGACTGTGGAGGGTTCTGAGCCCCTGAATAGATTAGGGTTGGGACCAGGGTTTCAGTGACAGCCTTAGCACAGGGCTGTGCATGTCATTGTTCTGCCAGTGCTTATTGCAGTGGAAAGGGATTTAGCTGCCAGGCGGAGTCGCCATTGGGGCAGATTTCCTGGATGCCATCTATGGCACCACTCCCTGTTCTTGCCCCATTTCCTCTTCAGCTCCCACCTCACTCAGACCCCAGAGCCATCTCCTAAAATCTCTGCCTCCTTATGTGACTTTGGAGTCATATAAGGCTCCCAAGAGCTCTGAGAATAAGGTCAAACTCATTGGCATAGCATTAACAAACTTCCAATCTAAGCTCACCCATGTCCTTGTCCTCTCCTTAATGTTCCCTAAGCCAAGCCACATTGAACGACTTGCCCTTTGCTGAGCAAGATTCATGAGATTTACAGGCTATCACCCTTGCCCTGCCCGGGATGCCATGTAATATTAGGTAGTCCTGTTGGCTAAGCCCCACAACAAGTCTATCAAACAGGTTCTATTATTTCCATTTTATAGCCAAAAAAACTGAGGCTCATAGAGAAGTTCTAGTGCTTTCTAGGATCACAGAACTAGTAGGATCAGAGGAGGGCTTCAGCCCAGGCAGCTCAGCTCCAGTCATGTACTCTCAACCCCGTCCTCTGTGGGTTCCCTGTTCTATTTTTTCACTGAGTGGCTCTTTCTTATTCAGCATGGAACAGGTCAAGTGCCTCTTCTATGACGTTTTTCCTGATTATTCCCCTGTACTCCCAAGCCACTTGGTCAAATGTGTGACTCCACAGAGCTTTGCTGAATTGTATGATCGCATCTAGCACGTCTTATTAGAGTTTGTTTTAGAGAGCCCTGCTATGGACTGGATGCTTTTATTCCCTTAAAATTCATACATTCAGTGCCAGGCATGGTGACTCATGCCTGTAATCCCAGTGCTTTGTGGGGCCAAGGCTGGTGGATCACAAGATCACAAGTTCAAGACCAGCCTGGCCAAGATGGTGAAACCCTGTCACTACTAAAAATACAAAAATTAGCTAGGCATGGTGGCAGGCACCTATATTCCACACTACTGGGGAGGCTGAGGCAGGAGAATTGCTTGAACCCAGGGAGTGGAGGTTGCAGTGGGCCAAGATTGTGCCACTACACTTCAGCCTAGGTGACAGAGTAAGACTCTGTCTCAAAAAAAAAAAAAAAAAATTCACATGTTGAAGCCTCAGTCTTTGGCATATCTGTATTTGGAGTTATGGCCTTTATGGAGGTAATTAAGGTTGGAAAGCTGAGACCCTGATTCAGTAGAATTTGTGTCTTTATAAGAAGAAACGCAAAAGAGATTGTGGCCTCTTCACCTTGTGAGTATTAGTAGTCATCTGCAAACCAGGAAGAGAATCCTCCCTAGAACCTGACCCTGCAGGACCTGGGTCTGATACTTCCCAGCCTCAAGAACTGTGAGGAAATAAATGGCTGATTCTTAAGCCACTCAGTCTTTGGTATTTTGTCATGGTAGCCCAGCAGATGAATGCAGTCCTTTTCCTTGAATGGGCCTCTCTTCTGGAATGTGAGCTGCTAATTGGCAGAGATCTTCTCTGTCGAAGAGTCTGTATTTTTGACATCCAGCATGGTGCTTGCTGTTCTAACATCCACTATGCAGACATCTTTCAGAAAGAGTTTGTGGAGTGGTGCTTTATTACACCCTTTCTATGTAGATCCCAGGGTCCCACAGCTACTAGCTGACCCAGAGCATACTCTTTTCCTCTCCTGCCCATGTTCAATTATGCTCTGGGCCCTGGGGAAGACTCTGTAGGTGGACCTGTCTTTTCCACATATAGCTTCCACTGACTGCTGATTTACTAGCTTCTTGTGGAAGGCTTGGCGGCCTCCTGTCTCCTCTGGCTCTTGTAAAGTGGCCTCCTCCCCTTCTCTGCGAGCCAGCAGCCACCCCACTGGCTGCCTGGGCTGAATTTATGGCAAGGCTTCATCAGATTAGGAGGAATGGGACATGGTCCTTCTTCCACTGTGTGCAGAATGCTGTCAAACAGTATTGTGGGCCCTTCTGCCTGTGGAGCAAGCCCATGTGGTGATGCTTGGGATTTTCTGACTTGAGCAGTCATTTGGAAGCATTTGATTTGACAAGAAATCACTGAAAAATGTTTTGGAGCTGAGTGTAAATTTAACTCTTTCAGGCACCACTTAGCTCATGGTTACCTCCTGCCAGGCATTGGAAGCTCCAAGTAGCACCATTTTACAACAATTTGCTCTTTATTAGGACCTAAAGGTAACCTTGGGCTTTAGCCCAACTTCCACTTCCTTTTCTAAAAATGGAATATTCTCCACCAATCCTGAAAGCCACTCATCTACTCTCTACTCATTGAGATTTAGTGAGAGGAGCTCACAGCTGCCCTCTAGTCATCCTCTTTCATTATTTGGCTGTGTTGCTTCACAGAAAGTTCTTCTGAACTTGAAAAGCTTTTACCTCTCTCTGGCTTTTGTATCCACTGGCATTACTTTTGCCATCTTGGGAAACAACTAAAGCAATGAAAGATCTGCTCTATCTTTCACACGGTAGCTTTTCACTTATTTGACGAGAGCAAAGAGTTTTATTCATCAAACATTCATGAAAAGGCTCTTCATATAGAGATGAGTATGGGGCTACTGTGTGTGATTTTACAGTTGTGTACTATACAACTCTAGGAAGTGCCATTCACAGAGGCCATCGCCTGTGCAATCATATGAGGCTGCACCCACATAAGCACTACATAGCGTTTCCCCTTGAGGCACATATAGATTACTCAGAGACCTTCTGAGTCTTTTGCCCAGCTAAAACTTCTTGGCTCTCTTCCCTCTTAGACGTGGCTTTGAGTGTAACCTACCATCCTGATCACCCTTCCCTGAATGTGTTCTTATCTCTCATGGTCCTTCTGCAAGTGTGGGATCTTCAAGCACAGTCTGACCATCAGTGATTTAGAGCTATTGTCCCCATTTTGGAGTTTGAACCACTGTTAATGCCCTCAGAAAGAACTATTTGCTGTGTCTTGCTTTGGTGAGTGATTTTTCTAGAGATCAACGTGACGTGGAGATCATTTGCATGGATTAAAGAAAAGAGATACCCACCTTTCAGCTTCAGCTACATCTGACATAGATTAAGGGATAGAGTTGTTAATCCTTCTGTTACATTTAGCATAACACATCATTCAGAATTTATCCATTTATATGTTTGTGTCCCTTATTAGAGTCTAAGCTTCTTTAACTGAGAGGCTGCATCTTCTTTTTATTCATGTTCAGAGACAACAAAGGGCCAGGCCCAGGTAGCTGCTTGTTAAATGTGAAGTCAATGACATATACTGTGTTCATGCCTTTTATGTACTTGGAGTGGAGATGTCGTCATGAAAAAAACATGTCACCTGCTCTTATAAAGACTTCGATTTCTCATGGCATAATCGGTGAATGCCTAAGTGGTAAGTTTTGAGAAGCTGATTTAGGGGGAGGTGGTGCTTCAGAGTGGTGCTCACCATTGCATGGGCTTTTCTTTGCTTCTGTGGAGGAGTGTGGCCACAGCAGAGTGAGGGTCTTTCTGGATCTTAACAATGGTGTGCAACCAGAGAAGAGGGATTCGTAGCTGTTGCTGGAAAGGTTAGATTTTGAGGGATTTCTTGTGGCACTAAGAGGAAAAGGTTTTGCAGGACTCAGTTGTCCGTTAAGCCCCAGTATTCCTGCGGGCACAATCATCAGTTTCTTGAAGGTGAAAAGGCATGTGGGGGTGAAATAAAACTATGATTGGATTTTCTTGGAGACCACAAAGCCTTCAGCAGGTCACCTGCTCAAAGATACAAATGTTGGCATTTACCTGAAACAATAAGAGACGTGGATTGCAAACATCTTAATTAAAACATTGAGACGGGGAAAGAACAAGGAGAGTGAGGCTTTCCAGAGAAGGGAGGAAGAGAGGGAGGATAAGCTCTTAAGCAAAAGAGGGTGTCAGTTTTGCCTGTATACCCTTCTTGGGAAAGGCTGAACAAGTCACTGGATTCTGGAAGTCCTTTCCTGATTACTCTGTGTCACTTATAAGATGTAACAGCTCTCCCTCCTCCATTCCAGCTAATTCCTTCCCGGTGCTCCAGAAGGCCGCAGAGCCAGGCCCTGAGCCCCTGTCATGACAATTCCACAGGAGCACATGGGGCTGCAGTTTTCATTGGTCCACTGGTGTATGAGTCGTGGTTTTTAGATAGCTCTGGTTTCACATTCCTAACCATCGGGCTTAAGGAAAGCTACTAGACTTAACTTTAGTTTAAGCCAATAAAACAATGAAACTTCAACTTTTGGTATACCGTCTCTGCATACCTTCCATTCTCTACCTTTTTGTTTCGTTCCAGAATGCCTCCAACCCATTTTTGTGGTATTTTGTAAATTTAGCTTGAGGTTGAATTCATAACAATATTTGGAAACGACCTTAATTTTATAATTAAAGATTAAGTGACTCATCCAACCTCTTCTTTCTCTCCCCACAAATAATCTGGCAGTGAAACAAATCTCTACTATTAAGTGGTATTTATTTAATTGTGATTTGCTGTAGAGCTGTTTAAGAGCGGGTCATTAGGTTAAAACCATTGCGCTTGTCTTGGGAGCAGAGGATGTCCTGTGCTGACTTACGTTTGGGTGTGCTTTTCCTGACGCTGAGCTAACACAGCCGTGTTTACATTACACACATTCTCAAGTTGCTGACTTTTTTTTTTTGTTCCTCCATAAGGAAGAAGATGCAACACAGACAAATGATTCTATTTGATGTGATGTTAAGTCAAACTGGACCAATGGCTGACACTTTCTACTTGGATTAACTACGTTGTGTTCCCATTCTTTCCAGTCATGCTCGTTTCTTATCAAAGTTGAAGAAACCAGTAATTTCAGAAGATCTGATCTTAAAAAAAAGTCTTTCCCACCAGTCTTTTAAGCTGGCTAGAGTTTTGAAAGGCTAAGAAGCCAATGGACTCCTTGAATGCTAAGAACACCGCCTGAGTCCTTGGTTGTCTCCAAATGGGTAAGAGTTTGGAAACCCACACCAAACTGTTTTTGAAATGTCAAAATAAGGAAGAATTTATATACAGTCAATGCAGATATAAAGGATCAGGCAAGGTTCATCAAAAATCCCCCTTCAGAGCTTTTTCTGAAATAATTTTTTCATAGTCAGCCTATGTTCTTCCCATTCAGAGCCTTCTTGGCTTTGCATTTTTTTTTTCTTTTGAAAAAATGTGAGAAATGTTGCCATATTTCCTAAGAGAAACTGAGAAAGATAGATGGTCTCTGCCCCAGTGGGACACCTGGATAATAGTGTTATCTAGAGCCAAAATGGGCTTACATATGCCTACCTGTTTATTTATTCTCCTCCTGTTTGGAGACTTTCCCTGATTAATTACTTTCTAGTAATTGAGGCTGCTAACTGATGTCTCATCTGATTAACCTGTAGTTTGACCCTCAGTCCCAGAGGGTGGGCTGAGCATCCTGCCTGGGGAATGAAGGAGGTCATTGGCCGGGGTCTCTGGGATGCCAGTTTTGGGCTTGGTTTATTTGCTTTACGTCTTGTTTGCTATTCCTGCTGCAGTGACTGGCGACAGTTTCCCCTAAGTCCCATCCAATCTAATAGGCGTGCTGAAACAGCAGTGAACACAAGATTTAAGAAATGTTTTCTTTGAAAACTTCTGGTCTGACAGACACTTTGAGCTCATATTTCACCCTGTTTCAATTGCACATCATTCCCTGGGACTTTCAGGAGAAATATTGTAAGTGAGTCTTACAGGAGAACTGCTGCTTTGTGGTTTGGGGGTGGGAGTGGAGGGCTGATGTGCTGAGGGCTGGAGGGGAGGCTGTGCTGAGGCAGCCCAGCATCTTTAGAATCTAGAGTCCATGCCAACGTTAACACATCTGAGGAGGTATTCAGTATCAAAGTCTCTAATATTTGGCTCCATAAACACGATACCGGTTGCAAAAACAAAGCTAAGGAGCTCATGCTGATTACTTCAATAAAAGCTGTTTAATTATGAACATTTGGGAAATGAAGTTACCAACAGGACCAGGAGTTCTCCAGCGTCCCAGCGTTCCTACCCCCAACATCCCACTGTTAAGCCAGATTGTCCACTCAGCTGAAAAGCCTGACATTGAGCGGGGCATGGCCCTAGCCCTGCAGGAGGCTACTCTGTTGCCAGGAACGCTCCCTCCTACTGAAGTGGCAATGTTCAGGAACTGATTAGTGGTAGAACTATCAAACTTGATCAGCACCATTTGAAGGCCATCCAAGGGTTATTTGGGGTGGTAATCATAGCTCCGGCAAAATTGCATTTGGGAACTTAATTGTTTCTAGGTAGCTAGCTGACCTGTTTTTCCCCAGAAGTCAGGATTCCAGGACTGAGCAAAGTGTACCCGAATTCTGAGTAGGAAGCCGGTGGATCTGATTATGACAATAGAATTTCTGGAGTTCTTAAATGAGTTTCTCTTAATAACAGTTTAGGAAACAAAATCTTATTATTGCTTCTGTATAAGTCTCCTCTCTCTTGTGTGGTTATAGCCAGTTATTTTACATGAAATGGAATAGGTGGAGCCATCCCTGTAAGAGTTTAACTAAAAAATCAGAGTTGAATCTCTGTCTATAAGAAAAAAAATATAAGGCTATGCACATTGTTAAGGGGTGAGCTTTTTAGCATATGGATTTCTTTACATATTGATGATTTTTTTCTCTGAGAATCAAAAGTATTTATAGTTTTGGTATAAATATTTAAACCTTACTCTTATTCATCAGCAGATATTGAATACACATTAACTATTCTTGATCAGCCTTGATGATTCTATGTTATAAGATAGTGAAACCTTCAGAAACAACCAAAGATCCCAACACACCCATGCAGTAGAGCACAATGACAATCGCTTCATCTCTTATTTGCAAAACAGGGATATAACTGCTTCATGGTGTCATAATAACCATGTTAATAAATATGACATATGTGAAAAAAAGGCAAATACAACATTATAAATGCTAGCTATAGTTTTTCTGTGTCATGTGTTAATATCACAGTTGCTTCTATGGAGATGTTTTTGTTGCTGTCTGTACCTATTCCCTTATTTTATGCTAGGCCACTTAAGTGAAGACTTGAGGACACCAATCACAGCAAATACACAGATACTCGAGACAGCTACCTATCACTTTGCACAAAAAAAGAGAAAAGATCATGGACTTTGGACCCAGATTGTTTTCTTGCAGCTCTTAGTCCATCTCTTATAAATTGTGTGCTCCTGGACAATGTTCCTTAATGCTCTTGAACTCAGATTCTCTATTCTCTAAAATAGGAATGATAATGCTTATGTTGACAGTTTTGTAAGGCCTACACTTTGTAGCTTAGGAACCCAGAAGGATGTCTGGTACCACAGGGCATTTGAAGTCCTCTCTTTCTGAAAAGAATCTTCCTCTAGTAAATTAATTGCTGTGCTTTGGAAAGTTGGGATTACTGACATTCTGAATACTATCAAATCATTTATGTTAATGGCCATTTGTGTGTGTGTGTGTGTGTGTGTGTGTGTGTTGGGATTTTGTGTCATAAAGATGCTCTGTGCTCTTGTAATGACTGAATATATTTTGATTCTGATTTCACCTTTAACAAAGCAGCAGTAATTAGCTTCTTTTATTGAACAAGACAAAGAATAAATCAATAAGATATTGTAAGTGTTGGAGCAAAGTTCTTGCTACTACTTTTATGCTGCCCAAAGAACATCTGCACTTTATGGGTGACTAGTGAGATACAGCAGTGAAGGAAGAAGAACTTGGGGACTGTGGGAGTTGGAGAAAAGGTGGGAAAAGGGGTTAGTCTGATGTTTTTGGGTGTCTTGAAGTTAAATTGATGGCCCTGGGGCATTCACCTGGAGAGCATGTGCCAATAACTTTAATTCTGCCTAACTTATTAAAAAATTCAAATGAAAGCTGAACTTTTTATGCATTATATACAAAGTTAAAATAACACCTTATTTTAAAATTCCTCTGTGTATAGATTTGTTTTCTCTCCAAATGGTCACAGTTACTGAGAGAAACTTAGAAAGAAGGTTATTTGAGGTTCACAAGACCCTCTGGGATCAGCCCATTTAATCAGACCAGCCACCAGCACTTTGAGAAAGACCAGTATAGAGGGGGAAAGGGACTCTGACTGGCTCTCAGGAGCTGCCTGTGCCATTATTAACTGCACATACCACAACGAATTTGTGGAGACATGAAAAAGGACCAGGCTGGGAATCAAGATGTCTACCTGTCAGTCCAATCTCGTCTACTATTTGTAGGTTCTGGGGTAATTTATTAACTTATGTGAATATGTTTCTCATTTGTTTAATAAGTATAACAATACCAATGCCTTAGAATTATAGGTGGATATATGAACTAACAATGTAGTGAATGTGAAAATATTTTGCAATGATTGCAAAATACTAAAGAAAGGATTAATTCATTCTATGTAATTTGTTGATAATTAAATCCTTCCAAGATCTGTACAGGGCATAATGTATTAGAGCAGTATTGGTCTTGGAGGTCATCTTATTCAGAGCTCTAATTTTACATATAGGAAACTGAAGAAGAGAGAAAGAGAGACAGAAACTTGTCCACAAAGTAATATGACATGCTAGTGACAAAGGTAAAACTGGAACAAGGGGACTTGACTCCCCTTAGATATTCCCTCCCTGCTTTCATACAACAGTAGCTTTTATAGAAAAAGCACATAAATAGTTGAGTTCAACCCAAGCAACTTCAGGCATTGTTGAAATTCCAGGAGAATTAGGTGAGGATGTCAAGAGAATAAATTTTCAAGACAACCTACCTTTCTTGGCAGATGGATGACAAGTTCCACCCTTACAGGGAAGCATATTCTTCAAGGTTCCTCTTTCCATCATCTGAACTCACACATCATTGTGAGGCTTTGGGGACTCTCAGCACACAGGACTTTGAGTTGTTGGTCACTTACAGATTTATCTATGCTTTACCTCCCCATTTGAAAGAAGGTAATATGACTGTGATAAATGTGATAAGGCCAATCTTTGAGGAAGGACTGGCTCTTAGCTTAGGAGGGCTCCATGTACATAGTGTATCTTTTTCCGTAGTAGGAAGGGCTCTGAAGAGCAAAATTGGGATAATTTTCTGCTGATGGCTCTTCCTTCAATCCCAGGTTCTGTTCTCCATAATGGACTTGTGGTTAACCAAGCCCAAGAATCACAGATTCATGCATCCTAGAGGTCATGCCATAAAATGCAATCAGCAGTGGCTAGTCGGTAGGTTTATGGGGTAGTTGGTTGATTTTTTTTTTTTTGATGCCATTATAAATGGTATAGCTTTGAAGTTTTACATTTTCCAGTTGTTTGCTGCTGAATAGACATGCAATTGACTTTTGGTATGCTGACCTTACATTTGTGACTCAACTAAATCTACTAATTAGTTCTAGTAGATTTTTCTAGATTTCCTTCATGTACCACTACCCTTACTCGTTTGCAGATAAAGGACATTTTAATTATTTCTTTTTGATGTTTCTTTATTTCTTTTCTTGACTTTTAGCACTATCTAGAATCTCTGGTACAATGTTGAATATAAGTTGTGAGAGTAGACATCCTGGCCTTCTTCCAGACTTTTGAAGGAAAATATTGACTATTTCATCATTAAGTGTTAGGTTAGTTGCTGGATTTTTTTGAAGACATTGTCTTTTATTCTAAGGTTGCCACTTTTTTCTAACATGAACCAATATTAAATTTCATTAAATATTTTTCTCTTATCTATTGAGATAGCACTTTTTTACACCATTGACCTTGAAAGATTTATAAATGTTAACTAAGCTTACATTTCAGGATAAACCACACTTGATCATTCTTATCTTTATTGTGTTTTGCAAGATTCTTGAAAATAATATATTTTTTAAGATTTTCAGTATAAGTTCATGAAAACTATTGATCTGTATTTGTGTGTGGGGGGGGTGTGAAGATCAGATTTTTTATTTAAAGTACTGCTGGCATCATAAAATGAGTTGGGTCTGTTTCCTCCTCTTTTGTCCTGTAAAATACAATGTTTAAGATCAGTGTTATTTTTTCCTTAGATGTTTGGTAGACTTCGTTAGCGAAGCCATCTGGGCCTGAACAGTCTTATAATTAAGAAGGTTTGTAAACACAGTTAAGACTTCTAGTTTTTTATTTCTTTCTGTACTATTTTGAAAAGTTGTACTTTTAAATGAATATGTCAATTTTTCCTACTTCCTAAAATTGTTTCGGAACCAAGTTGTTTGGAACATCCCCTTATTATCTTTTTGACATTTGTAGAATCTTTGTAATGTTTTCCCTTTTATTCCTAATATTGGTAAGTTTGTATTTTCTCTGCTTTAATCTTGCTAGAGATTTATGAATTTTTAGCTTTGTCGATCTTTAAAATCTTTGCCTGTTTTTTGTTAATTGGTTTTTGTTCTACTGATTTTTCTCCCTTCTACTTTCTTAATGTTTAATCTGCTTTTTTCCTTGTTTCTCTCAGATTTTATTTGCTAAAACATGTTTTTATTTCACTTTCATTTTTAATTGGTATTTTCATTAGATGGTTTTTTTTTTTCCTTTAAGCATTTTGAATTTATTATTCAATTGTCTTCTGGCTTTTGTTATTTCTGTTTAGGTGGTGGGATTTGTGATAAGGAAATTCCCAAGGGAAACACATGGCTGTATGAATCAATAAGGATCTAGAGTATGGGGATGTTTCAACCCCATGACAATTTGCCTCCAAATATGCCCTCTGCAGAGGGAATCTTAGTAATCAAGTAGACAAATGACCCAGTCCATTGTTGGACAGCCTGCTCCTGGGCTCTGCAGTTCTGGCACAGTGGACTCATTAGCAGCGTGGGCATGATGGCTGTCCGGGTGACTGTGCATGTGCTTACAAACATGACTTCCTTCCACCACAGCTAGTTTGGCTGCTGCCACTGCTGAGTACTCAATCTTCCAGCAGTGAATGTCAGCACTGAGCAGTCACCATGGCATCATACTGTGGATTGGCTGTTGAGAGATTGCTAGCTGTCCGCTTGGTAGTAGTTCAACAATAAACATAGAACTCCTTCAGTTACAGTAGGGGAAACACATTGTCTTCAATGGTATAGACAGCTTGGATATGGATTAATCTTCTCATCATGCTTCTCCTAGTGACACTATCTATGGACTTGCTGAATGCCTGGTTGTCACCATGAATTACAGTGCTCCATTGCTTCAGATCAGAACCTCTGAGACGCTTTAGAGTAATTTGTGGGTAAGAGGCTGTGCTGCTTATTCTCCCTTGTGTCTCTGGATAGAACTGTTTTCTACTCTTCTCTCTTTGCTCTATTGCTCAGAAGGCTGGCTCTTATTGACTGCTTCACTGGGACACCTTTCAGTTTTCGGCTGGGCTTTGCCAAGTGCTGGCACCACCAGGAGATGGAGGGCAGGAAGGGAGAGATCTTCGGGCATTCATTCCAGCCCCTCTCCTGACCCCCATCTCTTTAGGGAGGCAGAACACAGAAAAGAAAAAGAAATTAGGAGAGATGATGTCGTACCTCTCTCACGTCTACCCAGTTCTACTTGGATTCTAGAAATCCCTTTCTCTTGGTCTTTTAGGGTCAGAGTTAATAATGGCCCTGACTGTTGCTACTCCCAAGAAACAACCATTTCAGAGAGAATCCCTCCCAAAATAACCTGTTTAATAATGCTTTGATTGTGTTACCTTTTTCTTCTGGGACCCTGACTAACACTTAAGTCTAAAACAGAACATCACGGCAAATTAAGAGCATGTTCCTAAAAGTCTCAGTTTGATGGTAGCTGATAGTTAATATATTTTATACCTACTATGTGTCAGTAACTATGCTAAGATAGGCTTTTATGTGGATTACCTAATTTAATACTTACAATCCCCCTTATATTGCAATTACTATAGTTTGTCTCTATTTTACTGATGAGAATACTGAGAGTGTAAGTAATGAGTACTTGTGGGATGGGAGCTAGTCCTGGGCAGCTGGGATCCAGAGCCCCAACTCCATTCTTTAAACTGTACCATCTGATCAGGCAACAGGTACTTGAGAGCACAGACCTGGGAGCCAAACTGCCTAGGATTGAATACTGGACCTGTTATTTACTTGTTGGCTGACCTTGGACAGAGCTTTCTGTGCCTCAGTTTTACCATGTATAAAGTGGGAAGATAATTATTCCTGTCTCCTGGGGTCGTGATGGGGATGAAATAAATATAAGTCAAGCACACAAAACCCACTTCTTTAAATGTGGCATATGTGCATAAATGTCCAGGGCATAGTGGTTGAGTGCATAGCCAGGTCTACCTCTGGGTAGGTAGACCTGGGTTTGGATACATGGCTTGCTGTAGTCAATGTGTTAAAACACTGGAACTCTATATGGAACAATAATTTTTTTAAAAAAGTATTTTTTTAAAAAATATCTCTTCAAGGTCATTCAGTGGGCTATTTTTTCTTGTTTCTGGGTAAAGTATTGAACAGGTCTCATTTTCTGGTCACTGTCAGATAGTCGAAGCCTTCTCTTCAATTTCAATCACAAAAATAATCTCATTTTAGTGATAATTTGTTTAGTCCATTATAATACCCAAACCTTGAATTTCATTGTATGTTGAAGTTTCTCCCCTTCCCCAACTCAGTCACTGAAGCCTTCAGTCAGGGAAGCCTGCAGTCGGGGGTGGGGGGCCACCATGGTCTTCTTTGTTTCCTATTTTGTGCAACTCTTCCTTCCCACCAGACCCCTTCTTCCATCTGCTCTGGCTTCTCTAGGGGTAAAAAGGAGGGCATGGGAAAGCATTAACGAGATAAAAAGGTGCTCCTTGGTGAGGCTTGGCATGGTCAAATATTGTTATCCTCAGGGCCTGGTGGACATTTGAAGCTTGATCCTTCTCTTACAGATTGTTTTTATGTTTTGTTGTTTTTTTAAACAGATACCCTATCCTGGGGATCAACTGCCATTCTCTTAACACAGTTGATGCCCCTCAAAGTGGCCACTTACTACTTAATCACACTGTCTAGCTTTTCTTGAGCCTATCTTGCCAGCTCGCTCCCAGGAGGACTTCATAACCTAATTTTTCATAGCACAGTATATTTTGTTATCTTTCTTAAGTATCCATACTGAATCCTAGGGAAACTCCAAAGCCAGGTATTTCCAGCCCAGCCATCTCTCCTCTCTCTGCTTTTAGGTAATCAGCCCATCGCCGTCTTTCTCTTCTGGGTTTCTCCAAGCTTGATCCAGCACTCATCTCTGTGCCTTTACACCTCTCCAAGACTGGACCCACACTAGCCTCTGTGCCCTTAGACTTCTCTAGTGTCCTCCTGAAGCCTCTGACACTTCCACACTTGGCATGAGGTAAAAGGATACACCCCCATACTGTCCTCATAGAGAAAGTATAGCAGTGGTGGCAATGCTTAGCATTTTGACAAAAACATTTCTTTTCTTGTAGGTCTTTTCAATCTCAGATTATTTTCAGCTTTGCAGTGGATGTTGGACTAAAGATTGCAAATCTGATTTCTGAAACATTTCCTTTACAAGTTCTGCATTAGTGGACTAGTATGTCATTTTATAGTGTGCTATTAGGAGGAATCCCATTTTAACTACTGTTACCCTTTTATATGAGGTGGTGGGGAATTATGTTGGAGTCTGCTTTGTTCACCTGTCGGCTTGATAGAGGGGATTTCCAAAGGAGTCATGGGAGGAAAGAAGCTTTGGAAATATAGATGTGTTGGGCATGAACATTATTATTTTTTTATGTCAATCAGAAAATTTGAATGTATAAAATAAGTAGTGATTTCTATCCTTTAAAATACACTTGCTAAATCTTTAGTGGGTATTGACTGGTATATTTGGTCATTAAGGGAATTCATTAGCCAACAGTGATTTCCAAGCTCAGTCAGGTTCAAACCATATGTGTCTTTCTTTAACAGAGTAACCACTATTATTAATGCCTAATCATTCTTTTGTCAGTGAAATGGTGGGTGCCGGTGACTCAGGACAACTTACTGGTAGGCACAGACCAGGAACATTTCACCGTGATCTTTGATATGAAGATCACATATGGTACCCTACAAAGATGAAACATGTTTTTGCTGTTTGCAATGGAATCCCAGACCTTTATGGGCACTAAGAACTCGTAAAGCCAATGAGCCGTATATATCCTTGTGTCCGGTCTTCAATAAGCCAGTATCTGCCAATCAGTTTGATAAATAAATACGAGCAAGTAGGGCTTTGGGAGAGAGTGGTGTCTGTTGGTGATTGGGATTTCTCTTTAAATCTTGCCTTTATGGGTTCTATATGGAAAAACATGAATGTCAAAACAAGTTTATTTTATGTTGTAATTTGCTAAACAATAACAAAGGAGATAGAATAGAAACAAAGGATGGAATGTATGCTTTCAATTCCTAATTAGTAAATTTTAACGTTTTCAGTTATAACCAAAAGATACTTTATAGCACTGTATACTTTTGCTTTTACAAATCACAGATGTGTAACATCTCATAATGAATGAATACAAGAAGGAGCATCTTATTTCCTGATATTTCTAAATCAAAATTCAGATATATTAAAATACCACATCTTTTATTGTTTTCTTTGTATGTAATAGACTAGAAAAGTTGACTCTGTGTGTGTGTGTTTATAAACATTGAGAAAGAAAGAAGGCTTAGTATAGAAGTTAATTCTGTTAAAAATTGGCACAAGTGACTGGGTGTAATGGCTCATGTCTGTAATCCCAGCACTTTGGGAGGCCACGGCAAGTGGATCACCTGAGGTCAGAAGTCTGAGACCAGCCTGGCCAATATTGTGAAAACCCATCTCTACTGAAAATACAAAAAATAAGCTGGGTGTGGTGGCACGCACCTGTAGTTCCAGCTACTCAGGAGGCTGAGGCAGGAGAATTGCTTGAACCTTGGAGGTGGAGGTTGCAGTGAGCTGAGATAGCACCACTGCACTCCAGTCTGGGCAACAAGAGTGAAACTCCATCTCAAAAAAAAAAAAAAAAAAGAAAGTTGGCACAGGAGTGGCCTCTAATGTGACTAAATTTGCCAATCAGACTTTCGACAAATATTCATTGTCTCTCATGTTCCAGAAACTTCACTAGTTCCTGGCCTGACACAGTTAATTAAATGTTGGTCCCCCCAGGTACTTACATTAGCATGAGATCTCTTCCACTGTTGTATGTGGAGCATGGGTCTTGAAATTTTTTCACTGTGATACACATTGATTCTCTATTCAGTGCCCAAACAATGAGATAATCCTTGTTTAAATGTTTTTTAGAACTTTCATTTGAAAGTGCTTTTTCATATAACATTCCTGTATGTAGAGAGCTTAGTTTTATGAGGAGTGGGGATTTTTCTTATGCAGATTTTCTTTGTAAAGTTGGAGTCCCTGATGAAGTGGCAAGGGCGGGAGATTTAGTGTGTGACGGGAGATAACACACAACTTCTCTGGAAGTTGCCAAAATCAATACAAACAAGATGTTCACCATCATAGCTCTCAGAACTTGGATCCATAAAAGTATTGTGGTTTTGTCTAGGACTGAGAAGCACTGATTTTTATTTTACTATAATATTGCAGATTGCGCCATTGGCAACGGAACTTATCATACAATTCTTTTGGCAAGGTAAAACAAAGTCTGGTTCTACTTCATTCTGCAGCTTGGTTGTCTGTGGATTTGGGGTGGATTAGCTCTGTCGATGGGAGTCTAGGGACATTGAGACTTAGTTAAAATTCTTATTCCCAATTAGACATCAATTATCACCACACAAAAGAAAAGGGGATTCTTCTTCACCAGTGGATGCCACATCACATGGGCCACTGTAGCTAAATCAGGTGCTCATCAAGGATATAAGGAGGTTGTGACTATTTGGTTTCTCTAGTCACCTCTCCCAAAGGAATAATTCAACATATTTTACACACTGACTTTATCAGTATGGTTTTCAAAGTTTTTGTGAAGCAAACCTTGAAAACAAACTAGAGAACTATCTAGCAAAATCCAGATCCATTGGTAACTTCTGTCAGAGAAGGTGTTCAACCCCAGGGGCTTACTCGGCATTGGTTCTTCCTGAGATAAGGAAACTGCATGTTTCCAATGCCAGAGCTAGTATACGTATCAGGATATGATCATGGTCAGTATTTGGCTCTCCCATCCTGGGTATCTTATGTGAATCAAACCTCTTTATACTGAGAAGAGAGTGGAGTACTGTTCAAGAAGCAGGCCTCTAGTGTCTCCTTTTCCAAATGTTTCCCAAAGTTATAGACATGCCATCAGGCATTTTTTTCCTCAAGTCCTCACAGTTTTTGCGATTGTCTTGGGTTGAGAAAAGGACATTACTCAGCCATAACCAATTTCTTGCCAAGACCGTCTATAAAATGCATAATAAAGAGACATTTTAAAAACATGTTTATTTGGCCTTTCTTATTGGTGGAGGAGACACTGAAGGGCTGACTTTTCCAGGAAGATAGGAAAGAAGAGGGTGGTAGTCTAGTGGCCACACTGAATTGAGGTAGATGGAAAGAACTAATAGATCTAGATATTAAGAATTTCCAAAAGAAAGCAGGTAGTTTTTGGCACCAGAGAAGGGAATCGAAGATAAGTGAGAAGTTCATATGCCGTGTTCATATTCAATGCAGTTTTATAGTCTATGGCAGGGTGCTCAGGGGACAGAAGTTGGAGGGTGACCAATAGCAATGAAATAGAAATACTCACTGACTTTGTAATGCCCATTGACTGCATGGGACAGGCTGTAGAGGGGCTACAGTAAATGATGAATTCTTTCCTATATGTTTGCACACACAGATACACAGATACACACACACAGACACACACACAGATAGACACACACACACACACACACACAGATTTTTCTCATTGTTTCAAACTAAATCATAAGTTATGTAGTCAAGATAGAGAAACGGTTCCTGGTTCAGACCTTACCAGTATGAATTACTTTGCAATCATTCCTCTGTGACTGATTATTCATTTTTATCATCTTCCAAGAAACAGCAACCATGCCCATACCCTCTTGAGACAAGGCTAAGGGTATATAAAGGTATCCACTATACCATACCCCAGCCTGGGCCTAATCCAAGGTTGCAAGCCACTCCTAATGTGGCATTTTGTAAAAATTGCATTTGTCACGTGAAAGCTCCTCATTAGCACGTGGTCCCATTGACCAGAATCCCAGCACGGGGGGTAGAAAAGAACTGCAAATGGTGTCTATGCTTCTTGGGTATGGCTTCTCAGAAGAAACAAAAGCTCTCACTGGCCAATTGATTGCCTTGTGGGATCCTCTGAAGGCTTGGTGCCCATGTATTTCTGATCTGACCTAATTGATACTGTTATGAATCATCACTTTCTTTTTTCACTACAGACCCATAAATAACACATTTTTTGGATGGAGATAGGATTTGCCTATACTAGGTGTGTGTTTGCTCTGTTGACTCTCTCTCTCTCTCTCTCTCTGTGTGTGTGTGTGTGTGTGTGTGTGTGTGTGTGTGTGTGTGTGTGTAAGCAGCCTATCCTCTGGCTTAGCTGAGACCACAGTTGAAGGAAAGGACTTCATGAGAAAGTGGAAGTAAGGCATTGACTCTGGAAGAGTTGTGGTTTGTTGGACAAGCACAATTTGTCTCCTAAGTATTTATGTTCATACACATGCTTGGATGTCATCAGTAGGCAGTCTTGGAGTATCCACCACTAGGTGCCATGATGAGAAAGTCTGGAGGTTTCTTGTCATCCTGTAGGCAGCCTTTAATCACTAGGTGCCCATGATTGTGTCTCATTATTGCAATTGTTTTTTGAAGGGATACCAGTAGACCAATTAGCTCCTTAGAGTGAGAGTCCCCAGGCAGTCCTGGCTGGGCAGGGAATCCCGGAAAAGTATGGTTGAGTCAGGGTGATGCATCCTTGCCCTCGGAGACCTGGCTCTGAGTCTTCAGTTTAAAGATAATGGGCAAAGCAAGGCAAGCTTAATATCAGGATGCCTTTTTGTTTTTAAAAAAACTTTTATTTTAGGTGTATGGATATATGTGCAGGTTAGTTAAATAGGTAAACTCATGTCACAGGGGTTTGTTGTACAGAATTTTATCATTCAGGGACTAAGCCTAGTACCCAACAGTCTTTTTTTTTTCCTGCCGCTTCTCCCTTCTCTCACCCTCCACCCTCAGGTTGGTCTAAGTGTTTGTTGTTCCCGTCATCTTTGGGTCCACATGTTCTCATCATTTAGCTTCCACTGATAAGTAAGAACATGTGGTCTTTGGTTTTCTGTTCCTGAGTTAGTTTGCTAAGCCATAATGGCCTCCAGCTCCATTCAAGTTCCTGCAAAAGAGATGATCTCATTCTTTTTTTATTGCTGCATAGTATTCCATGATGTATATGTACATTTCCTTTATCCAACCTACTATTGATGGGTGTTTAGGTTCACTCCATGTGTTTGCTGTTGTGAATAGCGCTGCAATTCACATTATTGCTGGGTTGAATGGAAGTTCTGTGTTTAGCTCTTTGGGAAATCACCACACTGCTTTCCACAATGGTTGAACTAACTTACATTCTCACCAACAGTATATAAGTTTAGGCTTTTCTCTGTAACTTTTTCAGCTTCTGTTATTTTGTGACTTTTTAATAACAACCTTTCTGACTGGTGTGAGATGGTATCTTATGGTTTTGATTTGCATTTGTCTAATGATCAGTGTTATTGAATTTCTTTTTCATATGCTTTTGGCCTCATACATATCTTTTGAAAAACGTCTGTTCATTTCATGTCCTTTACCCACTTTTTAATGGGGGGTTGTTTGATTTTTTTTTAACTTGTAAATTCGTTTAAGTTTCTTTTAGATGCTGGCTATTAGACCTTTGTCAGATGCAAATATTTTCTCCCATTCTGTAGGTTGTCTGTTTACTCTGTTGATAGTTTCCTTTTCTGTGCAGAAGCTCTTTAGTTTAATTAGATCCCATTTGTCAATTTTGGCTTTTGTTGCAGTTGCTTTTGGCATCTTTGTCATGAAATATTTGCCAGTTCCTGTGTCCAGAATGGTATTGCCTAGATTGTCTTCCAGGGCTTTTATAGTTTTTGGTTTTACATTTAAGTCTTTATTCCATCTTGAGTTGATGTTTGTATATGGTGTAAAGAAGGGGTCTAGTTTCAATCTTCTGCGTGCGGCTAGCCAGTTATCCAAATACCATTTATTGAATAGGGATTTCTTTCCCCATTGCTTGTTTTGGTCAGCTTTATTGAAGATTATACAGTTGTAGGTGTGCAGCCTTATTTATAAAATTTCTATTCTGTCTTATCAGTCTATGCATCTGTTTTTGTGCTATTACCATGCTGTTTTAGTTACTATAGCCCTGTAGTTTAGTTTGAAGTCAGGTAATGTGATTCCTCCAGCTTTGTTCTTTTTGTTTAGGATTGCCTTGGATATTTGGGCTCATTTTGAGTTCCTTATGAATTTCAAAACTTTTTTTCTATTTCTTTGAAGAATGTAATTGGTAGTTTGGTAAAAATACCATTGGATCTGTTCATTGCTTTGGGCAGTATGGCCATTTTAACAATATTGATTCTTTCTATTTATAAGCATGGAATGTTTTTCCATTTATTTGTGTCTTCTCTGATTTCTTTGATCAGTGTTTTGTAGTTCTCATTGTAGATATCTTTTACCTCCCTGATTAGCTGTATTCCTAAGTATCTTCTTATTTTTGTGGAGGCCTGGGCTTCTTTACTTTGTGTCATAATTCTTTGTTAATCCACCTAAGAGAAGAGCATGCAGACACTGACTTACTTTGGATGACACAGGTGTGCAAACTAACTCTTTCCCCCTTCTTTCCTGACATGTCTATGACGATCTTGGGCATGTTACCTAGGAAGAGTCAGGAGGGCAAACTGTAAAGCCCACCTTATAATAGTTAATTTCTTAAAAGAATCTTTATGCATGCATTTTGGACAAGCTCTCATAGAGTGGCTGACTCATTCATTATTCAATTGTGTGTTTTTTTTTTTTTTTTTTTTTTTGGACAGATACTGTCTGAAACACAACTCAGGCTTCTGGAAAGTAACTTTCAAATTATAAAATAATTTCTGATTTGAACAAAGTTGTACTTAGGAAAGTCCATATGGTAGAAGACTTTCTTGTCTTCTATCATACATCTTTGTGGAATAAATGAGGTGCCAGTTCCTACATGGCCCAGCTCAGCCCAATTCATTCTGAAGCAGGTGCTCTGGATGGAAGAAAAACCAGAAGTGAAGGATGTGACATGTGTAGTGCCATGACACACATACACATGGGATGCTTTGGGGACTTGTTTTCCAAATAATGGGCCCTTTATCCCTCCCGACCAAGATAGAAGTCTTGGGAAGATGCCCCATTAGCATACAATTAGGAGATGGAACACTTTGCCTCTGGACTATTAGTATTTTTTTGGATCATTACAATTTGTGTTGAGTGGGGAGAACTCATACCTTTCTATGTGCAGACCTGAAGATCGACCCACTGATCTGCATTTATTAAGCAACTACAGTGAACCAAGCAGCATGTCAAACATTCTGGGAGTGCACAGGCATGAGACATGAGGAGTGAGCCTGCCTTCAGGTGGTTAGGTCAGTCTAGAAAATAGACAAGTGAAAATAATGGTGAAAGTTCCTATTTAATCTCTGGCAATAGAGAGGATGGATCAATGGAGACAGCAGTTGTCAGGGATGACTTTGCAGGGAACTGGGTCCAAGGGTAGTAAATAAATGAAACAGAAGAGAAGGATCCTGCCCTCTTTTGTAGATGGGTAATGATGGAACATGCTGGGCCTGAGATTCTCACCTGAAATTGCCACAGGCACCTGGTTTTCTAGGAGAGTGTTCACCTGAAGACTCCCTTCCGTGCAGTGGCAGAAGAATGGCTTTATAATAAACATTGTACTCTTTAGCTGGGTGCTTTACCTTTGTGGGTTTGGAGAGTTCCCAGGGATCAGGGACTCAGGAGTCACTCTGACCTGCTCACCTTGAATTGCCACTTTTGATCTCTCCCGAGTTTTCTTTGACCATTTCAATGACAAAATTAGGTGGGAAGTATATTTTTAGAATAAAAGATATTTTAAAAATGAGACAAAACTGCAAAATTTTGAAATTTGACAGAAGCAGATAACATTCTCCGTTCCTATGATAAAGCTCTGTCTAGTTTCTTGGCCCTTTAAATACCACAGATAAGCTTCAGTTTCTGGCCAAAGGGAAAGGGGCTCACTTAGAGATCTGTGGAGGCTCAAAGTGACACCTGTGCAGAGGCTGCCAGTGCTGTGGTATTTCAGGCCCAGATTCCCTTTTTCACCTTAATTAGCTAGATGCTGACTCTCTATAGGATTTGGCTTTAGAAAAGCCAGTTTTAAATGCGAGCTTCAACTGTCTTACTTGCCGTGTAATCTTATGGAAATGAGTTCACCTCTCTGAGTACTTGTTCCCTCATTCGTGCAACGAGCATGAATGCCATCTAAACTCTCATAGGTTTTGTGAGGTTGTTTGTTTTGTTTTTCTCTCTTGTGGGTCATATTCAGTGAGAGAAGCCAGGTACAAGGAGTGGAGCTTGCAGTCTAACTAAAAAATAATAAAAGCAATAATTTTAATGCAACATGAGGAATGTAAGAAAAATGTTGAATGTGATTTGATAAATACATAAGTGCATAGTGTTCAATAAAGCCTGAAAGATATGGTAGAGGCAGAGGCAATGAATCAGGAAAAGCTTATGTGAAGAGGTGTTTGATCTGAGGATGGAAGGTGAGGAGTCAGGTCAGGGAAACACAGGTGAGGAACAGCAATCTAGAGAAGCTTCAGTGTCCGACTGATTTCACTTAGCATGATGGCCTGCAGGTTCATCCATGTTGTTGCAAATGGCAGGGTTTCCTGCTTTTTTTATGCCTGAGTAATATTCCATTGCATGTAAATATCACATTTTCTATATCCATTCATCTGTTGATAGACTCATAGAAGCAGAGAGTAGAATAGTGGTTGGCAGGGATTTGGGGCTGGAAAAAATAAGTTCTGGGGATCAAATGAAACAACATGGTGATTATAATTAAAAATACTGCATTGTTTACTTGAAATGTGCTGAGAGGAGATCTTAAGTGCCCTCACCCATACATATGCACACACATGTTATAATTATGTGTGGGGAAGGATGTGTCAATTATGAATAATTTGCTTGTGATAGTCATTACACAATGTATACATATATCAAATCATGTTGTACATTTTGAACATACATAGTTTTTATTTGTCAATTATGCATTAACACATCTGGAAAAAATAAAATATTCTGTCTGAATAAAAGTATAGAAGTATAGATGCAGCTGGGCATGGATGAAGCATACCGTGTAGGTATAGGTGGTTGGTGGGGTGGGAGTATGTATTGGTGGCTGGCCTCGTGGAGCAGGGCATTAGACTCTGAAGGCATTAAGCTTCTTCTCAGCCACATCTCTCCTGCCCGGCTTTTCTGAAATCTCACTACTCACCCACACTCTCTAGCCACCTTCTCTGTCCTCTTTTCTTCAGAGAAGCTCTCACCATTGGAAATTATATTATTTATTTGTTTGGCTTTTAAATTCAACTTCTAATTTAAATTAAATGTCTTATTCAATGTACCAGAATCTCCAGGATTTAGCTAAAGCAGTATTAAGAGAGAAATTTATGGCACTAAGTGCTCACATTAGGAAGCTAGAAAGATCCCAAATCAATACCCCAATATCACAATTAAAAGGGCAAAAGAAGCAAGAGCAAATAAATCCAAAAGCTAGCAGAATACCAAAAATAACTAAGATCAGAGCAGAATTGAATGAGACAGATATATGAAAAACCCTTCAAAAAATCGAGGAATCTGGGAGCTGGTTTTTGAAAAATTAACAAAATAAACAGACCATTAGACTAATAAAGAAGAAAAGAGAGAAGAATAAAATAGACACAATAAAAATGGTAAAGGAGCATCCCTACTGACCCCACAGAAATACAAACTACCATCAGAGAATACTATAAACACCACTACACAAATAAACTAGAAAATCTAGACAAAATGGATAAATTCCTAAATACATACACCCTCCAAATGCTAAACCAGGAAGAAGTCAAATCCCTGAATAGACCAATAACAAGTTCTGAAATCAAGGTAGTAATTCATAGCCTACCAACCAACAAAAACCCAGGACAAGATGGGTTCACAGCTGAATTCTACCAGAGATACAAAGAGAAACTGGTAGAATTCAGAAACTATTCCAAACTTCTGAAAGTATTCTAGACAAATTGAAAAGGAAGGACTCCTCTCTAACTCATTTTATGAGGCCAGCATCATCCTGATACCAAAACCTGGCAGGGACACAACAAAAATTTCAAGCCAATATTCCTGATGAGCATCAGTGCAAAAATCCTCAATAAAATACTAGCAAACTGAATCTAGCAACACATTAAAAAGCTTACCAGCCACAATCGAGATGGATTCATCCTTGGGATGCAAGCCCTGTTCAACATATGCAAACCAATAAACGTAATCTATCCCCTAAACAGAATCAATGACAAACCACATGATCCTATCAATAGATGCAGAAAAAGCCTTTGATAAAGTTCAATATCCCTTCATGTTAAAAATTCTCAATAAACTAGATATTGATGGAACATGTCTTGAAATAATAAGAGCTATTTATGACAAACTCACAGCCAATATTATACTGAATGGACAAAAGCTGGAAGCATTCCCTTCGAAAACTGGCACAAGACAAGGATGCCCTCTCTCATCACTCTTATTCAACATAGCATTGAAAGTTCTTGCCAGGGCACTCAGGCAAGAGAAAGAAATAAAGAGTATTCAAATGGGAAGAGAGGAAGTCAACCTGTTTCTGTCTGCAGATGACATGATTCTGTATTTAGAAAACTCCATTATCTTAGCCCCAAAACTTCTTAAGCTGATGAGCAACTTCAGCCAAGTCTCAGGATGTAAAATTAATGTGCGAAAATCACAGCATTCCTATACATCAACAGTAGACAAGCAGAGAGCCAAATCATGAAGGATCTCCCATCCACAATTGCTATAAAGAGAATAAAATACTTGGGAATCTAATAAGGGATGTGAAGGACCTCTTTAAAAAGAACTACAAACCACCGCTTAAGGAAATAGGACACAAACGAATGGAGAAGCCTTTCATCCTCATGCATAGAAAGAATCAATATTGTGAAAATGGCCATACTGCCTGAAGTAATTTACAGATTCAATGCTATTCTCATCAAACTACCATTGACTTTCTTCACATAATTAGAAAAAAACTACTTTAAATTTCATATGAAACCAAAAAAGGAGCCTGTATAGCAAAGACAATCCTAAGCAAAAAGAAAAAAGATGGAGGCATCACGCTACCTGATTTCAAACTATACTGCAAGGCTACGGTATAGTTTGGTACTGGTCCCAAAACAGACATGTAGACCAATGGAACAGAACTGAGAACTCAGAAATATCACCACACTTTTACAACCATCTGATCTTTGACAAACTGGACAAAAACAAGCAATGGGGAAAGGACTCCCTATTTAATAAATGGTGCTGGGAAAAGTGGCTAGCCATATGCAGAAAACTGAAACTGGACTCTTCTTTATACCTTATACAAAAATTAACTCAAGTTGGATTAGACTTAACGTGTAAAACCCCAAACCATGAAAATTGTAGAGGAAAACCTAGGCCATATCATTCAGGGCTTAGGCATGGGCAAAGACTGCATGACAAAAACGCTAAAAACAATTGTAATAAAAGCCAAAATTGACAAATGAGGTCTAATTAAGCTAAAGAGCTTCTGCACACCAAAAGAAACTATAATTGGAGTAAACAGGCAACCTATAATGGGAGAAAATTTTTGTAATTACTCATCTGACAAAGGTGTAATATCCAGAAACTACAAGGAACTTAAACAAATTTACAAGAAACAAACAACCCCATCAAAATGGGGAAAAAGGATATGAAGAGACACTTCTAAAAAGAAGACATCTATTTGGCCAATAAATATATGAAAAAAAGCTCAACATCACCAATCATTAGAGAAATCCAAATCAAAACCACAATGAGATACCATCTCACACTGGTCAGAATGGTGATTATTAAAAAGAAACAATAGATGCTGGTGAGGCTGTGTGGAAATAGGAATGCTTTTACACTGTTCGTGGGAATGTAAATTAATTTAACCATTGTGGAATAAGGCAATGTGGTTCCTCAAGGATCTAGAACCAGAAATACCGTTTGACCCAGCAATCCCATTACTGGGTATATGCCCAAAGAAATGTTAATCATTCTATAAAGACACATACACATGTATGTTTATTACAGCACTATTTACAATAGCAAAGACATGGAATCAACCCAAATGGCCATCAGTGATAGACTGAATGAAGAAAATGTGGTTCATATACACCATGAAATACTATGCATCCATAAAAAGGAATGAGATCATGTCCTTTGCAGAGACATGGATAAAGCTAGAAGCTGTCATCCTCAGCAAACTAACACAGGAACAGAAAACCAAACACTGCATCTTCTTACTCATAAGTGGGAGTTGAACAATTAGAACACATGGACATAAGGACCAGTCAGGCCAGTACGCCAGGGCCAGTCAGAGGGTAAGGGGAGGCAGAGCATTAGGACAAATAGCTAATGCATGTGGGGCTTAAAACCGAGATGATGGGTTAATAGGTGCAGCCAACCACCATAGCACATGTGTACCTGTGTAACAAACCTACATGTTCTGCATTTGTAGTCTAGAACTAAAAGTAAAATTAAAAAATAATTCTTTATCATAAATGAAAACAAAGATTAAATGTCTTATTTATTAATGTCCCTTGGTGTCTGTCCACAGAGTTGTCTTATGGAAGACACAATTATACTTCTTTGAAGATAGTATTATTAGGTGCCTACATCTTAGATTTTAAGAGGTGCTCTAAGACACATGGTCAATGCCTCTGGGTCTGCTGTAGACAGGACATGAAGCGCTCACCTTGTCCTTTGCTGCAAAGCCCTTTGAGGTTAGAAACTGAATGTGTTTTAGGGAATGACAGAATAAATGTCTGTCCCTCTTTTGGCTTCTGCAACGAAGAAAGGCAGAGGGGGAAGTGGTCAACTCATAGGACCTAAAGAGTAGGTAAAAGGAATAAATAGCCTCTGTATTTCTGTCTCAGAGTCCTTTATGATCTTAGCAGTGGGATAGATGTCTGTTTTGAGCACCTGGTATATCCTAAGGTTTGGCATGCCTCCTTTACTCTGCCACCCTGTAAAATGCCACAATGTGTTGGGTTAATGTGGCTTTACCAGATGTATCCCAATTAAACCCATTTCTACTTTTATTTGTAGCAACTGGTACTCTCATATTTTATGCTTCCTTTGGGAAGAAATATTCTGAAGAACTCAAGTGGCTATTTCCACTTTTATTTGTGTGGCCACTATTGCCATATTTTACGCTTCCTTTGGGAAGGAATATTCTGAAGGACTCAAGTAGCTATTCAAATTTTCTCACCCTTCTGAAATTGCCAAGTGATAATGGAATAAGAGAGGAAACGTTTGGCATCTTTACTACTCCAAGAAAGTCAGTGGCACATACTTTCTGGGAGAACTTTATTGAACTTCAATTACACCTGCCTTCTATAATGATTGCAATCCTACACAGCATGTTAATCGAATATTAGTTTTTACAGTGACTTTTTTCTGTGTGTGTGACAGTGTCTTGCTCTGTCATCCAGGCTGGAGTGCAATGGCACAATCATAGCTCACTGTAGCCTCAAACTTTTGGGCTCAAGCAATCCTCCCACCTCAGCCTCCTGAGTTTCTGAGACTACAGGCACACACCACCATCCCTGCTTAATTTTTAATATATATTTTTGTAGAGATGAAGTCTGACTATGTTGACTAGACTGGTCTTGAATTCCTGGCCTCAAGCGATCCTTTTGCCTCGGCCTCCCAAAGTGCTGGGACTACAGGCATAAGCCACCATGCCTGGCCTCCACTGACTTATTCAAATGCTAGAGACTCACTTTCTGTGTCTCAAGTAACTCTTAAAGGCAGCTAGTTATGCCTAATGCTGACTATTCCTCACCCTTTCCCTTGGCCAAAGAGCTGATGGCTTGTGATACATTCTAGCAGAGGAGAGTTTAAAGATGAGATTTCATTCAGAGGAGGCATGAGGTTAGGGAATCCAACAGACGCTGTGTACCCAGGGGTTTGTAACCATGGGAAACCATTGGACCTTGGGGTTTGGGAGGAGGAGAGCAGTGGTGTTACTGGACCCTGGTGAGAGCTGGAGGTACTGCACAGGAGCTAGGGCTGACATAGAAAGCAGCCAAAGCCAGAACCAAAGGGGAATGAAATGCAGTGGTAAATGTCTATACTCCAGCCTCTGTCTCTTCCTGCCCTTTGCTTTCTTGCTGGTGCCTCTCATTGACCAAAATGGAATCAAAGCTTCAGGGCAGAGAGCAGGAGGAAGGGCAGAAGATGACTGGGGACTGTGGCAAACAGAGGATAACCAGCTATGAGCATAAGCACACATTAATGTACCCAGAAGTTCCTACAATAGAACCTGGCAGTGAGTTCCTTTGTAAAGTGAAAAGCTCCAAATATCTAAATAAATACACTTATTCATTCAAGAAACATGCATCAAGTGCCTTCTCTTGTTAATCTCTCTATTTGATGCTTGTGGATTTTACTTTGGGTTTTCTTTCAGTGACTTCTCTGCAGAGCTAACCTGGATAACTTACACAAATAATGGGGAATCTTCTGGGATTGCTTTAAAAATTCTGGCCCCAGCTTTGAGGATGACCTTCATTTCTCTTGGTATTCTATAATGATTGCAATCCTACACAGCATGTTAATCGAATATTAGTTTTGGTAAGTGACTGTACTCTTGCCACATTCCAGGGATCTTGAATATAGGCTATTTTGCATTTACTCAGCCCAGTCATTTGTACTCTGCAGAGACTTGAAGAAACAGAACCTCAATTCTCTGTCTGAGAACCTGTCAGCAACTCCACTGAGAGAGCAGAGCTGGGGAAAGGTCTGGCTCAGATGTTTCTAAGCCTATTCTTTGCCTGGGTGGAACTGTTTGACCAGCCGCAAGGAACCTACTGAGAATTTGAAAGATTCCATCTCCCATACTACAAGAGTTTGTTCTGGGCCTCTTTTACGTTAAATGATGTTCATGTAATTCCTGGGTATTTTGCACCGACTGCTCAGCATTTCTCAGTGGGTTTGTATAAGTTCCTCTAGGAATTGGTGAAGATTGTTTTTCATAGTGAGGGAAGAATAGTAGGTAGAAAAATTGAAAAAAAAAAGTTAAGCTTGAAGAGATGTAGGAAACATTTAGACCACCATGTCTTTTTACAGATGGAGAAACCTAGGGCCCCAGAGGACTGGACATTTGTAGAGTCACATGGTAAGAATGAGGGCAGAGGCAGGGACACAATGCAGGGTTGAAATGGCTGAGAAGCAGGCTGGCCATTGCCAAGAGGCTCAGCAGTGCTGCCCTGGAATCCACACTGCTCCTCACAGGGTGTGTTCACTGGAAGGTGAGGATTCCCAGAGTGCAAACAACCGAACAGGTGCATGTGCTATCCTTACAGGTTCTTGAGACTCCCCTTACCTGGACCACTCTCCATGAATACTCATAGAAGAGCAGAAAGTTCCTATGATATAGTTTAGAAACTGAACTTGAAAAATGGAATACTGTTTAAACCGCTACATTATCAACAGTATGATACTTTCAGGAGAGGAAGATCCTGAGATTCATGTCTAGTGACTCAGTCTACTCCAAGATTTGCAAACTCCACCACCAAACCAGCAGTCTGTGCTTGCAATGGAAAAATAGGAGCTAACATGTAGTGTACTCATCACAGACTAGCCATTATTTTAGGCAATTTCCATTATTAACTAATTTAGTTCTCTTGCATACCCTTTGAGGTAGATACTAGTATTATTCCTGTTGTATAGATGAAGAACCTGAGCTCAGAGGTCAGGTGACATGCTCAAGATTACAGTTAGTAAGTGGCCCCACTGGAATTCAAATCTCAGAATCTAACTGCTCAGCCCATGTACTTGATCATGGAGCTCCAGGGCTTTCTGTTTGTTGTCTTACTACTGCTACATCCATGAGGTGTATTTTGTTTTCTGAGGACCCTTCAATGCATGGCGGCAAGTATTTCTATTTAAAAACAAAACAAAGGGAATAAGTTTCTGAGTTATTATCATTGAGTAAACATGGAAACAAATAAGAGAACAATAGACACCAAGGTTTACTTGAGGGTAGAAGGTAGGAGGAGGGTGAGGATAGAAAAACTACTTATCAGGGACCATACTCCCTACCTAGGTGATGAAATAATCTTTTGTGTATCAGATCCAGTGACATGTAATTTACCCATGCAACAAACAGCACCTGTACCTCCTGAACCTAAAGTAAGGGCTGAAAAAGAATAAAACAAGGAAAAATAAAAGTTTCTGAGTTATCACTGAGTATTCTCTATGCCACACTAGTCTCCACCTGTAAGTGTCTGGCTTCAAAGCCAGTATGCAGCTGGTCTAAACAGGCTTTCATCAGCCTCTTAATGGGACAGCTTTATGCAGTGTACAAATTACATGTTTGAACAGCCCAATTCAAAGTGTACTGGTTTGATGGTACAAGTAGAAGTTACTCAGTATTCTTGGGTTCCCAAGAATCTTTCCAGGACTTTTCAGGAAGAACATTATTTAGTTATTATTGAAGTTTTAGGAAAGATAATTATAGCAAAATTTCTTCTTACATAGCATTGATATCCAGTGTTGCAAAACCATGGGATTATTGTTTCTGTGTTATAGCTGGAGAAACAAAGTTTCAGCAATGGACAGCAAAGGATTGTGAGGCGGCAACCTGAAGGTCCCATCCTGGATCTGCCTCTGCCTCTGCTCCAACTAGCTGTGTGACCTTGGGCATGTCCTTTTCTCTCTAGGTTTCTGTGTTATCATTTGTAACATATGAGGCTGACTTCGATCCCTGAGTTTTGTTCCAACTCTGAAATCCCATGACTTACTAAGATCAAAGCAAGTTGATTATTAATTGATGTGTTTTATAGATGGAGGGCTCAAAAAGGACTCAGGTTGGCTTCTAGAATTAAAATGTACTTAAATCAGGATGGTTAAAAATAGCAACATAATTAAAAATAATAAAAAGTGATGGAAAAGAGATGCTTCAAGCACCAAGACTGAGTTAGTCAGTGCTATGTTAGGAATCCTAGGACATTGCAGCAGAAATCAACCCAGGAGACCATGGGCTATCCACATACATCTCAGCTTCTTAAGTTTCTGTTCTAGAACATTCTGCTAGTTAGATTATGCTACTTCTGAATGAACAGACTTGGGAATATCTTTCTGACTCATATGATTGGTGAGTCCAGAGCATCCTGGCTGTTATAACATGAAAATATTTGGCAGCTCAGCCAGGAATGGACTCTGGGTCTGATTTCCACCTAGTGCCGTATCCATTGCAGCATTCCACTTTCTTCACTGACAGTGATTCTTCTCCATGTGGTATACAGATGGGGGTTTGTGGTATAGACAATTTTTCTGTAAATATGATCTCTCTTGGTTCTCTTAATTCCCTGGTGAAAAGTGGCAAAGGTGGCATTATTTTCATGGCATATCTGAGTGAACAGACCCAGAAATGTTGAGTATTTTGCCCAAAATAGTGCACTGCTAATTAGGGGAAAATTGCATCTGGGACCCAGTTTGTTGAACCTGGAGTGTCCATTGCTTGCCCTGGTGCCATTACTATGCCCTGGGCTCCTGGTGACTACAGAGTTCTAATGCTGTAGGACGTGCTCTTAAGTTCAGCTAAAGATGGGATCCTTGTCACATGGCCATGAAAGAGTAGGCTCACAGACACTTGGAAGGATGGGAAAAACACGGAATTTACTGGGCAAAGAAAAGGGGGTGGGGGGGAAACAGGGACCTTCAGCAGGGTAAGAGTCCTGCCAGTATATGCTTTCCATCTGGCAGACTGAATCCCAGATTTCACCCAGGAAGAGGAGGAGCCAGGCTCCTTCCCACTGCAAAAGGCACAAACTTCTGTGGCTCCACCCCAGTGCTCACTCCTCCCAGTGAACAGGCCGGTTGGAGTTCTTCCGGGAACCTCTTTGCACTTGGCTGTCTCTCTACGTTGATGTGTCAGTGGTCCACTTATCAGGAAATAAAGTTAAAGCAGCTTGTTTAAGATAGTCTGGCCTTTATATGGCCAAGTGACTACTAGAGAACATCTCTGGAAGCAGAGTGCTGGTGGACTTCCCAGAATGTTCTCCCTGCTGAAATGCAAAGGTTTGAGTTTGAATGGTATCTTCTCAGACTTTACTTTTAGGCTCTGCAAGTATGTAAAGCTTTGTTATGTGTTGCACAGGTCTTGGAATTGAGACTGATGGTATTGTGAGAAAGCCAGAGTTTGAAGCAGGTTAAACCTTTCTGAGCACAGCAGGGGCTTTTCATCAAATTCAGCTGCAGGAAACCATTTAACTGGACTGCATTGCTACTGAAAATGTCATCAATCAATCAACAAGTATTTCTTGAGACAGCAATGTGAGAATTCAACGAGTTCATCTAAGTGACAAGTATAGGAAGGCAGCATGGTACAAAGATGTGGACGTTAAAGACATTCAGAAGCAGGTTTGAAGATTGGCACCACAACTTATGAGCTGTTTAAGCTTGTCCAAACCACCTAACCTCACTAAGCCTCAGTTTATTCAACTGTAAAACGGGAAAAATAGCTACTTCATCAGGCTTTTGGGAAAGCACTTATTTCCCATTAACTTTCTATTTCTTATCCAAAATGTAAAAAATTATAAAGTGATAAATCATTGATAATTGTCAGTTAATCATTTCTCTGTACTCGGCATTGTGCAAGGTGATGAGAGAAATAGGGAAAAGGGAGGCATGACTTCCTTTCTCCTTTGGAGAAAAGATAATCCAACAAATAAGGAAAGATATAGGGAGGGAAGTGATTGAGGGTTTCTGGGCATAGCAACAAATTAGAGAAAATGAGGATGAAACTTGGGTGGATGAGAACATCCCATAATGAGGGAGATAGAAACTCTAGTTGAGTGAGAGAGTAGAAGCAAAGGCTGAGGTATTTGTAGAATAGCATGAAGGCTAGTATGACCACAGGGGACAGGAAATGAAGGAAAATAATGGTAAATATTGCTCAATGAGTGAGGCAGGAAGAAGAGTATTTAAAGTTGGCTACCAAATTTAGGCTTACCACACTATCCAGTACAGAATGTTTTTAGCTTTTCAGGTTGAGTATTAAGCTTAGGGGCTGGAATAGTGTCTTTCCTGCTGTATTGACTTTTCATAAAGTTGTTAGTATAGAGCTAATTTTTAAGGGTACTCAGTCATCACGTATGAGATAAGAAACAGGTGTTTATGTAGGGCCAGTCTGGTAATGGGGACAATGTAGATAGACCCTCCTAGCAGACATCACATCACTAACCTGGGCCAAGGGAAACAATTAATGAGGCCAAATTAGGTTTGTGTTTCCACGTTAATTCACGTTCACTGGAAATGATTTTGCTGAAATTTTTAAGTTATGCCTTTTTGAAAAACAAGAAGTATATGTTTGTTGAAAAAATACAACAATACAGAAAGTTCCCACTCACTTCATTCTTTCCAGCTTCTGCCACTTTAAAAGATTTGTTGTGTTCCCTCTCAGATCATTTTTGTAGACCTAAAATCCATACATAGCATATACTAATGAAAATATATACAGATTGTGAAAATATATACAGTCTGGACATGGTGGCTTATGCCCATAATTCCAGAAATTTGGGAGGATAAGGCAGGTAGATCACCTGAGGTCTGGAGTTCAAGACCAGCCTGGCCAATATGGCAAAACCCCGTCTCCATTAAAAATACCAAAAAAAATTAGCCAGGTATGGTGCCAGGCACCTGTAATCCCAGCTGCTCTGGAGGCTGAGGCAGGAGAATTGCTCGAACCTGGGAGGTAGAAGTTTTAGTGAGCTGAGTCACACCATTGCACTCCAGCCTGGGCAACAAGAGTGAAACTCTGTCTCAAAAAGGAATATATATACATACATAACATATACATAATATAAAATATATACATAACTTAATGTACAACTAAAATACATAACAACTTACATATAATCCTTTAAGTCAATTGTACTGAGATATAATTTCCATAAAACAACATGCACTGATTTTATTTTATTATTAATTTTTATTTTCCTATTGATGCATAATAGATGTACATAGTTTTGGGGTACATACAATAATTTAATAGATCCATGTAATTTGTAAAGATCAGGTTAGTGTACTTGGACTATCCATCACCCTAATGTTTACCCTTTCTTTATGCTAGAACTATTCTGATTCTTCTCTCCTAGCTATTTTGAAATGCATGATAGATTATTGTAAGTGATAGTCAACCTACAGCTCTATCTAACACTAGGTCTTACTGTTAGGTAAGTGTTAAGTTTTCTTCTATCAAACCATGTATTTATACCCATTCGTCAACTTCTCCTTCTCTTTCCTACAACCCAACCCCTTCCTGGCCTCTGATAACCACCAGTCTACTCCCTATCTTCATGAGGTCCACTTTTTTAGATCCCACATATGAGCAAAAACATGTGATATTTGTCTTTTTGTGCTCAGTTTATTTCATGTAACATAATGACTTCCAGTTCCATCCATGTTGCTGCTTATAACAGGATTTTAGTCTTTGCTTATGTCTGAATAATATTCCATTGTGTATATATGCCACATTTTCTTTATCGATTCTTCTGTTGATGGGCACTTAGGTTGATTCCATATTTTAGCTGTTGAGCATAGCACTGCAATAAACATGGGAGTGCAGACGTCTTTTTGATATATTGATTTCATTTCTTTTGTGTATATACCCAGTAGTGAAGTTGCTGGGTTACACAGTTGTTCTTTCAGTTTTTTGAGAAATCTCCATACTGTTCTCCATAGTGGCTGTACAAATTTACATTCTCATCATCAGTGAGCAAGGTTTTCCCTTTCTCTGCACCCTAACCAGCAGCCATTATTGCCTTTCTTTTTGATACAAGCCACCGTAACTAGAGCGAGATGATATCTTCTTGTAGTTTAGATTCACATTTCTCTGGTGATTAATGATGTTGAGCATATTTTTTTCAATATATCTGATGGCTATTTGTATTTCTCTTGAGAACTGTCTATTCAGATTTGTTGTCCATTTAAAAATCAGATTATTTGTCTTTTTTTTCTGTAGAATTGTTTGAGCTCCTTAAATATTCTGGTTATCCATCCCTTGTTAGATGTGTAGTTTGCAAATATTTTCTCACATTCTATTGGTTGTCTTTTCACATTGTTGATTGTTTTCCTTGCTATGCAGAACCTATTTAGATTGATGTAATCCCATTTGTCTATTTTTGCTTTTGTTGCCTGTGTTTTAAAATCTTACACAAAAAAATCTTTGCCCAGATTCATGTCCTGGAGCATTTCGTCAATGTTTTCTTCTAGCAGATTCATAGTTTCAGGTCTTAGATTTAAGTCTTTAATCTATTTTATTTGATTTTTGTGTACGATGAGAGATAGGGGCCTAGTTACATCATTCTGCACACAGTTATTCAGTTTTTCCAGCAGCATTTGTTAAAGACACTTTCCTTTTTTTCCACTCTATGTTCTTAGCACCTTTGTTGACGGTAAATTGGCTGCAAATTCATGGGTTTATATTTGGGTTCTCTATTTTGCTCATTGGTCATCTATGTGTCTGTTTTTATGCCAGTACCATGCTGAAAATGCAGATTTTAAATTTAGTGTTTGATGAATTTGGACAAATGTATATACTTCTGTAGAGTTTTTAAATATAGAAACTGGATCAGTCTATAATACTATTTTGCAACTTGCTTAGGCATTCAGTAATATGTCATGGACTTTTTTTTGTAACACTGACATTTTAAAAATTACTGTATAAGTTCCTTAGTATGGATTCCCCTACTAACTTATTTAACCATTTTTTAATAGATGGGTATTTAAATTCCCTTTACTTTTCACAATTCAAATGGAGCAATAAAAGTGCTTTTACATTTGCCTTTGACACATTAACAAGTATTTTTATAGACTGGATTCTTAGAAGTTGAATTGTTTAATTAAAATATTTGAAAAATTTTTTTAAAAAGGTACTGAAAAAGGTGCCTTCCCAAGAGATTATAACCATTTAAGTTCCTATAGTATGAAAGGACACTCTTTTCTCAAAATTTTTTTGCAGTTTAGTATATTATCAAACTTGAATGTTTTGCCACTCTGATAGGTAAAAAATGATGCAAAGCTGTTGTTTTAATTTGCATTTCCAAAATCATTATGTGATTTTGTGTTTATTAAAGTTTATTTGTATTTTTCTGTAAAATGCCTGTCCTTACATTTTGATGATTTCCTACCTGTTTTTCTTATTGATTTGTATAATTCATTTTTGTTAGGTCATTTTTAGGTCCTACCAGGCATTCAATTTAATATGCCATAGGATACCCTGGAGTGGTGATACTCTAACTTTATCAGTATCACTTTGGAATCGTGTTAAGATGGAATATCTGATGCAGTGCGTCAGGGAATGGGGTTGATTTCTAACAAATTCCCAGGAGCTTACAGTGCTACTGGTCCACACACCCTATTCTGAGTAGCAAAGTCTTAGGGTTTATAAAAGTTTGGTCTGGCAGGATTCTATCACGCTCAAGGAGCATTGTATGGTAGGTGTTTCTTTTGCTAAATGAACACTGTAGGAGTGACTGGATGACAGTGATCTGGGTGGAAATAAGAAGCCATCTGCAGTTGTGGATATGACTGGAATTGCAGTCATTCTAGGTCACTGATGGGGTGCTGATGTAAGGGAAGAATGCCTTTGAATTTTGAGTTTAAGTCAACCTTTGTATACTTTTAGGTACTGAGGCTTACAGTTTCCATCTTTACATTTAAAAAAAATAGGAAAGTAATCTCTTCTCTGGTTATTACAGTTTCTTTCTGAAGATCAAATAATTATTGATATGCTTTGTGAACTCTAACACAGTAGGATATAGTAATTATTGTACTTGTCCATGCCTTTGAGAATCTGAACAGCAGGTATGAAGTACACAGAAATGCAGTCTGACCAAGGAGTACGGTGAAGCCACAGTTCTTGGCAAACTTTTGTATCACTCCCCAAATTCTTACTTAGGTAAACTCTCTGATATAGGGTTTAGATTTCTGCAGTGTATCTGAACCAAGTTGGACTTGACTTTTAGGTGACTACTTCAGAAGTTGTCCCCTCAGGACTTCCTGAATGTTTCATGGTGGCAAATGTCAGATGTTCAACTCTGTGTATGATTCTCAAGCTAGGCCATTATAATCATGTTATCTGGATAACACAGAGATACATATACCCTGAGCTAAAATGTAACTCTGAAATTACCATAGCAATTATAATGCAAATAAAATTTAGTCTATTAATTGGTTCAGTTGACTATTTGCAGCAGACAGTGGCATAGTTTTCACTAACCTTCTTTTCTCTTCTTCTAGAACACACAGCTATACAACATTCTCCAGTCTTCTTTGCAGATAAGTGATTAGGTTCTAACCAATAGATTATGAGTGGAAGTCGTGTGTGTCATTCTGGACTGAGAGTTTTCAGAAGTGAATTTGCCCTTTCCACCCTCTCATCCCCTGTCTGCTGGCTGAATACAGAGGACTCCATGCCCCCAGTAGAGAACTGAGCATGTGGAAGGATTAAGAGTCCCTGAATCCCATGTGGAAGGCCTTCCCACCAATCTGTACCACCTATTTTCTCACCTATTATGTGAGAAAGTCATTTATGCATATTGTGTCTGACACAGTATATATTTTTGGCTTATTCATTACCATAGATTTACTGTAAACTAATGCACTCTAATTTGTGTGAATCATGGGGGTATTTTCTGATACCTAGCATAAATATCATAGTTCCCTGAATGATCTGGGATACAGGACAGGTAAGCAAAAGAGAAAAGTTGGGCAAGATACCCTCATGAGACTATGAATAGAGGCTGTTAGTTTGAGAAATGGAGCATTTGACATAGGGGAGACTCCTGGTTGTTCTTAATCTCAAAACTTCATTGATTTGTTAATAGTTGTTGTGAAGCTGAGAAACAGCTAAAAATGCTCCATATGACTCCTCCCCACCTCTTCTCCCTTTAATTTCTTTTTTTTTTCCTTTAGGCCTGGAACAAGATGGCTATTTTTTGGAGAGTGAAAGCTGAGTGAGAGTCATGCAAATGTTTCTGTTTGATGTTTTTGGCAGTGGTGATGAAAATTCTAGACTGAAATGATATTGCATGAAGCCTGGACCTATTGCTGTGTTAAAGTAGAATGGATTTCCTCTCTTTTTGCTGTCTGGATCAATTTTAGCGGGAGTTAGAGAATGTAGCCTTTCAGTTGAAGCAGCATACTGTACTGATAATGTGCAAAAGTACAGTCTGATTGGACTTACCAGGCTTTTCCAACTTGCTGCTAATGTGAGCATTAGGAAGGCTTTGGCAAAATAAATAGAATTCACAGAGGTTTGTTAAGAAGGGTTCCAGATTCCATTGACCAACAGGGGAATGTTTAATACTCTACTGTTAAAAAAAAAGGGGGGGATGCTATCCCCTCCCCTCCAAAAAAAAAAAAAAAAAAAACCTTGGAATTCTGAGTCCCACCTGTTAAATTATTTGTTCTTCTAAAGCAGCAGAAATGAAAGGCGTATGTTCAACATCATTTTGGACCCATTTTCTGTGGCGGGAAACCAAGGTAAACACATTTTTCCTGATGTAATTGTTGATATTAGTTCAGCTCATCTGATGCAGGCATAGCTGCGTGAACCATTTTATTTGGACCTTTCCTCGGCTGGAGTTGGACACAATAGTGAGAAAGCCTAAAGCCTACAAAGCCAACATTCTGGGGCCCCGGATCTTTCAGGGAGCACCAGGCCCAGGCATTGCCGCTGTTAAGGTGTCCTTTGGCTTCCTGGTCTTGCCTCTGTTTTCTTGTCATTTATGTTTGGGAATATTCAGCTCATTTCCTCACTTGGGTTAGTTCTGATTTATTATTTGTCTCATGCCTGAGCGTGAGAAGGAGCACTGTCATGCTCCTTTTCAAATTATACATAGATACATATATATGGTCGTTTGTAAGTAGTTTTTTCTTTTAATACCCCCTTTTTATCTTCTCCTCCAACTCTTTCCCCTCCATTCATATAATTAATAAATGAATATGTTTTCTTTTTTCAAGTTTCTCCATGCTTGCATATTTACATACAAACACATTTGCTCATATGTATTTTCGTTTTTTGGGGTCATTTAAAAACCCCCTTTTCTTTATTGTTTTAGTTTAACTATAGTTCCCAGGACAGCATGTGGATTTTGTTCTCAGGCTAGCCTCTCAAACACACCTAGCCTGTGCTATAGTTTATTCCTTCATTTGTTTATCCCACAAATTTTTTTTGGGATCACTTTGAGCCCAAAATGGTCCAGACATTGTGGATACAAAAATGAAATTGGTAGACACCCTGATCTCTGGGAGTTACGAGCATGTGTACTTTGTGCTATGATAGAGAGCTCAGAGAAGGGGCATCTGACCAACCTGCATGGCTCAAAAACTGGTAATAACACCAAGCTTACTGCTTTTCTGGAAGAATGTGTTCCTAACTCCAGTTTGGGCTTGAGGTGGGAAAAGGATCTGGCAGGAGCAGGAGGACAGGGACCCTGATGCAGGAGAAGAGACTCCTCCTGCCAAGGAGACATGGACAACTGTGGTAGTGGAAGAGGTCAGGCAGACAATGGAGGTTGGGCATGAATTGTTTACAAGTCTGGTGTTTATAAATCAGGCATCTGACATGAGGATGTCTGTCCTGCATTGCTTACGTGCTTACTTCACATGTGTGTCCTGACTTTCCAATCAGACTGTAACTGGAATGCATGGAGGAGACACAGGAATTTGGTCTCACATGTCTTATGCTTTTCCTATGGCACATAATGCTGATCCTGGAGGCAATTACATTAAATGCCGTGCTGCTGACCAGAGAAATAGAAATAAAATTGTAAATGAACATTTACATATAAAGCTATATTTCCCATGAACTTTTCAATTTTTTTGAACAATAGCATCTAATAAGAGAAATGTGTTCATTTGTGAAGCATCTATAGATCACAAAATGTTTTCTAGTATGTCATAGCATCTTCACAATGAAATTGGGAGGCAGTTGTCTTTGTTAGTGTCACTATTTTACTTTAGTGTGAAACATCTGAAGCCTAGGCTTTTAATCCTTCAAGACAGAGGAGCGGTCCCTGAGAAGAACTGAGACTCAAATTCTGGTCTTCCAGCTTCAGGGTGGGCTTTTCCCACTGGGATTTAAATTACACAGAAGCAGCCCAGAGAATGAGGCAGCTGTCATGGTCCTGATTTGATGCAGCATCTCTTAAACTTGTAGAAACTCAGCCTGCAGTCTCAGGGAGCTAGCCTTCACCACAGAGCATGTGGACAGATGCAAATGTGGGTTATGGGGGGCACTTGCTGGGGCCCTAGAGGACTGGGGATACAGCCAGGGTCCAAGACATCAGACTAGCATCACAGTACCAGGAATTTCACCATTGGCAAAGCCACCTGTTGAGTTAAATGTTGCCTGGCTCAGTCTTCTGTTCAAACCAGAGATGTCTGTAAGAGAAGAAGATGATAAAGCTTGAAGTCACCAGTCAATGTCCAGCAGTATCAGTTAGGTTATAAATTACTGTCCTCTGGGGTCATAGGGAAGTGATCTAACCTTAAGGTGATATAAATATGTTTATTTTAGGAAGATTTTGGAGCCTACAATGTGATTCAGGAAAAAAGAACAGTGGGCCACATTGGGGAAAGAAGTGGAAGAGGAGCTGGGGAGAAGATTTTGGTTCTTGATTCTTGTGCTCTTAGCCAGGAGGCTCTGAGGTCCATCTGATCCTGGACAATTGCTCCTTGGAGTGCCCCTCAAACATCATCTTCACATTTCTGGGGCTGCCCTGGGAGAAAGCAAAGAAGGACTAGGACTTCCTTCCTGCAGAGAAGATGGGTGTCAAGCAGGCAGGAGGAAGCATGGAGCCTAGGTGTGTTCAGGAGGAGATAAAGCAGCTGGGCTGTCATCACTTAGGGGAAGCAATCACGAGTTTCTTGATTTTGGAAACAGAGCAGCCTCTTGTGCTGAAGTATCTGACTTCCAGCATGGTGAGGTCAGTTCAGTGCCAGTGGCCACCCCCAGGTTTCTGGGTGTGTTTGTCGTGGCAGGGGTTGGCAGCTGTCCTCAGCCCACTGTGGACCCTACAGACACTCACAACCTGCTTTTCCATTACTCTCAGGAAAAACAAATAATCCTCAGCACTGAAGTTCGAAGCCACAGTTCCTGCATGTTTCTTTATATGACACAGGTGGGCCTTCATTGGAAACACCTTCAGCTCCCCCAGCTCAGTTCTCATGAAAACAAACAGTGGTGCCCTTTGCTCGAGTCAGAAGAGGTGGCCATGAAATCCCCACAAGCTTCCTGTGTATTGCAGAACCTCAATCAGACCCTGCTGCAGGGGTGAGGACCTGGTCTACCTGGAGCTCACCATGGGAAATGGGGGCAGTGTCCCGCAGGCAGTGCACTGCCACAGCATCCCTGCCCCCAACCCCTGCCATTGCCATGTTGATGGGGGAGGAGTCAGGGCCCCTCTGCCCAGGCCAAGCCACAGTGACATCTGGGAAGTCTCCTGGTCTTTGCCCAGGAAACAACCTTCCTAGACAGGCTCTGAATTATTCATCTCTTCCCCTTCATATTACAACTGTCACTCAGACGTGAAGGTGCAGCACAAAGCTGTGGAAACAGTGGAAGAAACTGAAATCTGGATCCAGACTCCTTCATGGGAGAGCTACGGCTGTATGACTTTGTGCAAATCACACTTCTGTTCTGTCTTGCTTCTTCATTTGTGAAATGCAGGTGAACCTAGCACTTACGTTTGAGGTCTGTTTGCAAGATTAAATGAATTGATACATACAAAGGACTTAGAGAGGTGTCTGGCACTGTGCAAATACTCAGTGCTAGCTATTATTATGAGATGATTAAAGATAATCAAAGCTTATACTTTTCAATAGACAATTTTTTTTGGAACAGTTTTAGATTCACTACAAACTTGAGAAGAAGACACAGAGATTTCTCACAGCCTCCGTACCTCCCCCCATCATCAACATCCCCCACCAGAGTGATACATTTGCTACAACTGATGAACTTACATTGACATATCATCATCACTCAAAATCCATAGTTTAGGCTTCACTCTTGGTACTGTACATTCTATTCTATGGGTTCAGACAAATGTATAATGCCAGGTATCCACAATTATAGTATCATACAAAATATTTTCACTGCCCTAAAAATTCTCTATGCTTCTCTTCTTTATTCCTCCTTCCCCTTAGCCCCAAGGAACCGCTGATCTTTACTATCTCCATAGTTTTGCCTTTTTCAGGTTGTTACATAGTTGGAATTACGCTGCATGTAGCCTTTTAGATTAGTTTCTTTCTCTTACTAATATGCATTTATGCATCCTCCCTGTCTTTTTCATGGCTTGATAGCTCATTTATCTTTAGCACTAATATTCCATTGTTGGAATATACCACAGTTTATTCATGTACTGAGGAACATCTTGGTTGCTTTCAAGTTTTGGCAGTAATAAATCTGCTGTAAACATTGTATGCATGTTTTTGGGTAGGAAGGCTTATTTTTTATTACATTAAGCGAGTAATATATGGAATTTACCTCTGCAATTTCAGATTGCCCAACATGCAGCAGGATTGTTACTCAGTTTTCAACTTCCGACTCTTTTCCAAATGTCTAGTGCAGATTTCTGTGCCTAGGTGGGCAACAGTGGGAACTTCCAGGACCCCCAGCTGTTGGTCTGACCTTCATTTAGTATCCTCCTAGCCAGTCACATCTCTCCCCTTTGCATTTGACTAAGTTCTTAATGCCAACGAATCTAAAAGCTCAGACCTAGCTTGTCCCTCTATCTTTACAGAGTTTGTTCATGCTTTCACAACAGCCTTGAATTTCAGGAAAAAAAATGGTATATCATTCAACGATGGCAACGTAATGTTGCAGAGGGTTTGGTGACATAGAATGTTCTGAAGCATGAAAATGATGCTTAAAGAAAAAAGTGATAAAGATTGTCAAAGATATAAAGGAGGCAATACTAATAGAAATGGGTTTAAATTTAGGAAAAAGGGCATGTTTACTTAGGGAGGAAATAAAGGTGTTAGAAATCTATAATGAAACTGGCACATTACTCTTGAGCATACACAGATTGAAAGACTGTGGAGACTGCAAATATTCAGTTTTGATCAAATTGCTTTAAATGATTCATTTGGAGATGAGGCTTTTTTTTTTTAAATATGAAAACAATTCTAAGGAAAAAGAGCAGACAGAAATACCTGAAACTTATGTCTGGAAAAATGATGTAAAGTAGAACATTTATTACCTCAAACCAAGAGTTTCGTGAAATATATAAAGCTGCATTAAAAAGCCGACAATTTGAGAAATTGCTCACATGATGCACCAACATTTCCAAGAAGAGGAAAACTAGAGATAAGTATTTCTATTTACCACAAATTCTTCTGAACTGCTTGTTTTCCATTCAATGATGAGTTAGTCACTGGAGTAACAATGACGTTAGACCCCCTGAGTTGACTTTGGCTCACTCCTTGGGAAAATGGCAGTGATCCCTTCTCATATGTGAGACGAGGCCAGCCTTACTTGATGTGCTTCCTGACAGCTTTCTCCTTCACTCACATTGTGGCCTTCAGTAGGTCTCTTCTGCTTTAGGAGCTTTAATGCCTCTATCTGGGCAAGGTGGAATGAGGGGACTTGAGGGGACTTGACTACATGTTCTCTGAGGGTTTTCTTACCTTTTATGAGTTCAAACACTGCTGTACACCATCAATCTCAAAACAATTACCCAAGACATAATTTAAAATTATTTCATCTCAGTAGTTTTTGAGATACAGATTGTTTCTGGTTACATGGATAAGTTCTCTAGTGGTAATTTCTGAGATTTTAGTGCAGCCATCACCTGAGCAGTGTTCCTTGTACCCAATATGTGGTCTTTTAGCTCTCGCCCAGCCTCCCCACTTTCCCCACCGACTCCCAAAAGTCCATTATATTACTCTTAGGGCTCCACATTCTCATAGTTTACCTCCCGTTTGTAAGTGAGAATATGCGGTATTTGGTTTTTCATTCCTGAGTTACTTCACTTAGAATAGTGGCCTCCAGGTTCATCCAAGTTACTGCAAAAGACATTATTTTGTTCTTTTTTATGGCTGAGTAGTAGTCCATGGTGTACATGTAGCACATTTTCTTTATCCATTCATTGGTCAATGTGCACTTAGGTTGGGTCCATATCCTTGCAAGTGCAAATTGTGCTGCTCAAATATGCATGTGTGGGTGTCTTTTTAATAAAAGGACTTCTTTTCTTTTGAGAAGATACCTAGTAGTGGGATTGCTGGATTGAATGGTAGTTCTAGTTTTATGTCTTTAAGGAATCTTCATATCATTTTCCATTGTGGTTGTATTAATTTACATCCACACCAGCAGTGTGAAAGTGTTCCCTTTTCACCACATCAATGCCAACATCTATTGTTTTTTGACATTTTAATTATGGTCATTCTTGCAGGAATAAGGTCGTATGTCACTGTGGTTTTAATTTGCCTTTCCCTGATGATTAGGGGTGTTGAGCATGTTTTCATATTTTTATTGGCTGTTCAAATATCTTATTTTGAGAAATGTCTATTAGTGTCCTTTGCCCACTTTTTGATGGGATTCTTATTTTTTTTTCTTGCTGACTTGAGTTCCCTGTAGATTTTGGATACTAGTCCTTTGTCAAGACATAATTTTGTTGGTCACAATTCCTTTGCTTATGTCTTCCAGTCAAGGATCATTTTAATGATGAAATCACTAATGTCTAAACCCCAAAAGCAACAGAGAGGATTCTGGGAAGGAACACAAAAAGGCTTTGATTGTGATCAAAAAGAGGTGGCCTGCATGTTGAAAATAGCAGAAAGTTTATTCATACAATGATCCTATAAATTGTAATGACTCCCATCATAAACCGTAAAGGTTGAACTGCTCGATACACTTCCATGCCCAGCCTTTAGACTGCCTTTTCCTGATTGTTTTACCTCTAAGGCTATCCTTAACATCCGCTGCAACCAATTTTTACTTTGAAATGGCAGTCATTCACCATGGTGTGTGTATGTGTCCTGCTATCTGTGCATCTCTTGCTCAAGGCAATGTTGAATTGTGCTTGTTCAAATACATTAACATTTCCCTTTCAAATGGATTTATTTAGAAAGCACAATATCTTATGCATAGGTGACCACTTTATCTCTGTCTTAAAATGAGTGAAGTATATTGGGTGCATGGATAATGACCACTTTTAATTTTTCTTTTTCTCCTCTTTATGGCAGTATCTGGCAATATTCACCTATCATTTTATATTGCATGGAATAAACATGTTGTATCCTTAGACATATATGCCTAATGCTTACGTCTAAGGATGGGAGAAAGAAGAATTTGGGACTGGTGGATGGTATGAGCAGTTACCTACTCATTTGTGCAAAGAGAGCACTATCCTCGCATCACACATTGAACTACAGTTTACCAATGATGTCCATTTATTTTATGATGGCCTCAAAAAATGAGTAGGGATTATTATTCCATTGAACATATGAGAAAACAGAGGCCAAGAAAGTTTAGTTAACAGGTCAAGTATTTCCAATATATCCGTGTACGTAGACCTGAGCCCACACTGAGTAATTTGTCCTGAACCACCCCTTTTCTAAGGAAGTCCTTCCTAATGTAATATATCCTGAAGGGCAGCTTCTAGGCCAAGGTAACTTTATAGTAGATGGCAGTCTTCCAAGGAGTTACTGGTTTCCCTAGGTCTCAAGTTCCTTGCTTATGTGAGTGTTAAGGCAAATTGAATGGGCTATTGCAACACTAGGTTATCACTCACATGCTAACTTGCGTGGGAAAATGTCTCCCCTGCACAGATTAATTAAGAATCAGTGGAATTCTCTGCTTTAAAGTGAATTACTGGTGGTTTCTGTGAAGTTAAAGGGACAGACAGTGCTTTTTGTGGTTGTTAACTGCAAACTACAGAGGAGTGTAAGTGGGTGGTACAGCTGCATTTGTAAAAATGCAGGTTGTTTTTAATTAACACCACATGAAGCATCCAGCCACAGCATATTCCCTTAGTTCAGTGATGTCTGTAGGTACCGGAGGCCAGCATTCTTAAAATTACTTCCAGGTTGTGCTAGATGCAGCAGTGATTGAGTACTATTGCTCAGGGCAGTTGGGGTAAAAGGAACCTCATCGGTCAGCTAAAGAGGTGTGGATAGGAGATTGGGGTAAAAAGGTCAAACCTGGTCCAAGACTGGTTTCAGAGCCAGATATCCCCACCTGGCAGTAACTACAGAGTGAGGATTTACCCTTAACAATTCAGCTAACCTCACGTCTTCATGGCCTGGAAAAAGGAAAATGCTTCTGGGTTCACATGACCAGGCCTGGCTGGAGTCTAGACGGAGGAGCACTGATCATTGTTTTTCCTTTCACATATGAGGAACCCAAAAGGCACAAGGAGGTTACACCAGTTGTTGGAGGCATAGGGAAGGGCCCACACTCCTGCTGCTGTGGCTCTTGCCTCCATGTGGACAACTCAGTCTTTTCCATAAATTTAAAGTGGAAAGGGTAGTCAGTTTTAATGCCATGCAGAACAGACTCACTTTGCATTTGTCACTGAAAAGTAGAAGGTAAAGAATTGAAAGTAGTTGAATAATCTATACAGGTAGTCAAGCCTCACTGATTTGAATCAGTGGAGTGGGACTGGTCTGATTATAAAGATTTACAAGAAATGCATCTCAATAAATTTAGGATGCAATTGGGGTCAGATAAGTATGAGATAAGTATATGTAAAAAAGCATACTAAGTGAGCGTAAAAAGTCCTTCTCAATGCTCTAAAGTGTTTTTTTGTTTTTTTTTTTAACTAGGTTAAGTGCAATCCATACTAGCTATTTTACACTATTAATTCACTTCTCAGGTAACTATTGCAAAGATAAATGTAAGCCCAGATTTTTCCCAAATTATCAGAAATTTGGATTAGGGGAATCTGGACCAGGCTTGAGATGGTGTATGATGAAAACAGGATTTCATTAGAGTGGGTCAAGAACTAGGGCTCTAAAGTAAAGATAGGCATGTGAAATTCAATTTCAAAATATTTAATGACACCTACTATGTGAGAAGCACAGTGCAAGGCTGTGAGGGGTATAGAGATGCAGCATAGATAGAAAGAAACCTCATAGAGAATATATATAAAACCATCACATATGTAACTATGGTTAATGTCATGGTAAGAATGGGAGATTAGGATGACCTGGCTGGCCTTGAGTGCCTAAGGAGATCATGAGGAGCCAGGGAAAGTTTTTGATCAGGTAAACAACATGACGAGAACTGTGTTTTAAGGGTTGTCACACCTGTAAGCATTTGAACAGGTAGTTAAGGAATTGCTGCATAGTTTGAATGAAAAACCTGGTCCAAGAATTATAAACCATGGAAGTTGATTGGATGTGAAGAAAGAAAAAGATCTCAAAAGGGGCTCTGAGACTTTCAGCGATTTGGCACAATGATAAGGGTCAGTCAAGTGAGCAGGGAGGGGACTGTATTGAAGACAGTTTTGGTTTTGGACATTTGACTGTGATCCCTGTGGACTGTGCAGTTGGAGACGTGCAGTAGGTGTATGGTCTTGACTTTGATGAAGCTGCATACAAATTACAAATTTGAGAGTCAGCTGCACAGAGGTAAGATATCAATGTGAAAATTAGAGGTAGAGAGTGGATAAAAGCAAAGATCTGAGGTCTAGACAGTGATAAATTAATCCTATCATTAGAAAGTGGTACACTCTGTATCTCTAAATCTGACTGAGGATAAAAAACGGGACAACTGAGTTTTTCAGTAACATTTTTCTGCAATAGTGTATACTATTACACTGTGCAGCCAGTGACTAGCTTTCTTCTATGATGACAGATTATCTTTAAATTACAATAAAAATGATTGTGTGGTCATTCCCAGTTTTCTCTTTTCTTTTCTCTGTGTGTGCTAAATGCACTTTGGGATCTTGATTTACTGTTAGAAATTTCCTGTGTAGTTTTGGGCTTGGAGTCAGGGGGTCAGGTTTTGGGATTTGAAACCCAAACAAATCTTTCACTGCTTCCTACAGTACTCTTAAATTAATTTAGGGGTCAGAGGATATCCTGTGAAAATATCAAGAGCAACCTACACTTTTGTTTCTTCATGGAGCTGAAAGAAACACACATTTGAAGAACAGCATGAAGTTCATTCCAGGGTAGTCAAATTGTACTAATGACTGAGAACATTTATGTACCAAATATCAGAATCAGTTTCTGAAATAAATATGTGAAAAGATAAGCATGCTAACTTTATTGAATAAGTTATAGAAGATAAGATGTAGTACAAAAAACCAAGAACCCAGATCAAACATTAAAACATAAACAAAATAAGAACATTTTACTGATGGCCAATCCAATTTAATGCTCACCAAGTGAATTCACAAAAAGTCTGCTACACTTTTGTGCTTTGACTACAAAAAACCTAAAGCCTTACCGGAATGTGGATGGGTATCCTACAAAATCGACATAGGTTCTCAGGGAGAGTACACACTAATGGGTGAACTTACATATAAATAACAACAACAATAGCAAAGACAACGATAATCCAACCACAGTGCAAAGTAAAGTGAAATCAGAGATGAGATGAGCCAAAGAAGCACAGAGTGTAAGGGGTGGTACCATGAGTTATGACTAGAGGATCAGGAAAGTTTTCTAGGGAGAGGTGGCATTTGAACTACATCTTTGAGGATAATAATGGTGAGCACAGTAGTAGGTGGTGATGGTAATGATGATGATGGTGAAGAGAGGAGCTGCCAACCACTAAATTCTTATGATTTACCTAGCTCTATATTGTTTGCTGAAGAACTTCTATGTTGTTAATATTTCAACAGGTAAAGCAGAGGAAGCGGATTTCAGACAATTAAAAAATGAAATAGACATGCTTGTGTGTTTCTATGTGTAGAATGGAAAGTCATTTGGTGTGTTCAAGGTTCACTGTGTATGGTGGGTTGCAGTACAAAATAGGGTTGAAAGAGGCATAAGAACCAGAGCAGCAAGAAGCTCCAAATGCTTTATGAATTACACAAGTCATATTTAGAGCTTTCTGGTTACGTGTATGGAAAGTTGACCCCTCTGAACTGAGCAGGACAGGCTTGTGGTGTGTGCATCATCCTCCCCAACTGAAGGAAATGCTCTCTGGCATTGCATAATGAGCAGCAAATCTTCCACCTCAAGGCTTATGAAGAAAAGCCTTTTTTTAAAAAAAATTGTACTTTAGGTTCTGGGGTACATGTGCAGATCATGCAGGATTGTTGCATAGGTACACATGTGGCAATGTGGTTTGCTGCCTCCATCCCCCCATCACCTACATTTGACATTTCTCCCCATGTTATCCCTCCCCGACCTCCCCACCCCGCCCCTGCTGTCCCTCCCTTAGACCCTGCCAAAAGACTCCAGTGCGTGATGCTCTCCTCCCTGTATCTACGTGTTCTCATTGTTCAACACCTGACTATGAGTGAGAACATGTAGTGTTTGATTTTCTGTTCTTGTGTCAGTTTGCTGAGAATGATGGTTTCAAGATTTATCCATGTCCCTACAAAGGACATGAACTCATCATCTTTTATGGCTGCATAGTATTCCATGGTGTATATGTGCCACATTTTCCTTGTCCAGTCTATTGTTGATGGGTATTTGGGTTGATTCCAGGTCTTTGCTGTTGTAAACAGTACCACAATGAACATATGTGTGCATGTGTCTTTATACTACATTTATAATCCTTTGGGTATATACCCAGTAATGGGATTGCTAGGTCATATGGAATTTCTATTTCTAGGTCCTTGAGGAAGTGCCACATTGTCTTCCACAATGGTTAAACTGTGTCTTTCAAAATGGTTTACACTCCCACTTTGAACCTACTCTTTGGATGGCTCTAGTAAAGGCAGATTTGGTGAGGACTCAGAAGATTTCATTAACAAAGGGTGACCAATACATTATGATCAAAGAAAAAGCTGGGCTTTGCTTTCTCAGAAGATGTGGTTCTTTTCTACTTTAATTCACATGATTTCCCAAAGCATCTGGGTTTCCTCTATTTTATTTTAGGAGTTCCATATATAACTAAAAAATCTACAAGCACCTCAACATTTTACTAACAAAAATACTTTTATTATTTTTGAAATCAAATGATTCCACAGTTTAAAACACAGTGGGGGGAAAAAAAAGCCTATTCATGCTGGAGGTGTCTTTATGGGAAAAAATTCAGAGAATTCTGATGGCTCTGAAAGAGATAGGAAAACAGAAAAATAATGACCCCAGGAAAAGATATTATATTTTTAAAACAAGTTGAAATATCTTCAAGATATTAATTGTTGTCTCTTTCTTTAAAGTATGTAGTCATTTGGGGAATAGGGAGGGAATGCATGTGTGTGGCGAGAGGGTTTAATCAGCTTGATAAAGCTCTTCAGTTTATTCCAGTTGGGCTGAGTCCAATTGAGATTAGGAAGGAACAGAAAGGTTTCTCTATAGAACAATTAGTGGGATATGAGGAATATTCAGTTGTGGTTTTTAGTTTTAGTAAATCTCAAGCATAATGAAGAAATAACAATAACAAAATAAATGCAAGCAAACCTTCAAAGACATATCTTTACTAGATTTTAGAGGCAGCAAAAATTAGATATTTGGGAGTCACTTCTCTGGACCACAATATACAGAATTCTTTTTCTCAAATAAGAATTCAGATTTCTTCCAAGGTCCCTGGGCATTCTGGGAGCAAAGGCACATTCAGATGCAGGGACCAGACCAGTTTCCTAAGTTTCAATACATTCATGAGTTTGAGTTTATAGTGAAAAATGTTATCTTTAAAATTCCAGACATTTCTAGGCAAGCTGTTAGCATGAAAATTGCTGTTTCTTCCCTTTCAAATTCACCTTGAAACAAGCAACAGAATATACAGAAAAGAGGAAAATAAATCTTTATCAACATGAGTGAATAGTGAAGGGTGCCATCCACACACTGGATGGTGGGGATATTTAGTTGAATTTAGTGTCCATGGAACTGAATGCAGCCAGTATATAGTGGAATGAGAAAACCATTATAAACATGCAGAAATGCTTTTATATTGGTTGGTGGACAGTTAGCTACTACCTGGAATGTTTTGAGTGCTTTCTTGCTATACTTGATATCCAGGTGGTTACCTCCTTTGGAAACCCTTGAGTCTCTCCATAGAACAGAAAAACTAACCGGATAATGCTTGGCACAGTATGGTGATGTGTAGAGTCTGACTTCAGTATTACAGTTAATGTTCATTCTAATTGTCCAAGGTGTTAAATAGTTTAAATGTCAGTACTCTTGATTTGACAGCTGAGATGGTGTATGAGAAAAGTATTAATGTTATTCAGTGTTCGTCTTCTCAAAACAGTATCTGCTTCTTTGTGAGAACTGTTTTCTCCCTACATCAAATATGAAGTTCTGATGGGGGATGATAAATAGGTCCTTATTCCTTTGGCTGTAGTAATTGGTTCAGGGATGGCCTTTTAACTCAAGCTAGGCCAATAAAATAATGTGTTGGTTTACTTATTATGTTTTAACAGGAGCTGCCACTGTCAGGTTACAAAATAGAGGATCCTGGAATTCCCCACAACAATGACTCTATCACATGAGGGAAATTATTTATGAAAAAGAAAAGAAGAAGGATATACACAAGGAGAAGCAGAGTTAGAGATTCTAGGGAAGTTCTCAGAATGTTGAGTATCTGGGTCTAGTTGTTTATAAAGTTCCTGTTCTGTCTCCATCCTTTCTGATCCTGTTGATGTCATTTGATTTGGATATTTGTTACTTATAATAAAAATGTCTTCACACAAAAGGTAAAGGAGAGGGAATCCTGGGAGACGCCCTGTGAATACTCCAGGTAGAGCATTGGCAGTGAGCCCTCCATAGAAAAGCAATATTGGTTCCCCATCAGTAATAGAAGAAAGCACAGAGCACAGCTCCTGGTGGAAGTAATCACACCTACCCAAGTGTGGCCAGGGGTCCTGTGTGTCCACCATCTGTGCTAAGATGAAGCTTTCAGCTGTAACTCAGTTATAATGCCTTCTTTTTCCTGACTCCATATGCTAGTTATCTGGGTTGGTAATCTATTGCTGGGTTGTGTGGGGTTCCCCCCCCCGCTTTAATATGTTTACATGTATGGAGTTTCTTCTATTAGTTTCTGCAAGATGCAGACCAGGTTTTCACAAATCCCAACTTAAATCCTGAATCTGGAGCCAAGGTCAGGTAACTTTACCAACCTTATTATGTGCTGGGCACTGTAATTTGCATACATTGCCTCATTTAATCCATTTAAGGTTTTTATGAGGTAGGTACTGATATTCCAACTATTTTACAGAAGGAGAAACAGGTGAGGAAGGGTCATAGAGCTAAAAAGCGCTGGTATCATAATTGAAACCCAAGCAATCTCATCCTTATCTGTATTGTTAGGCTATGAATAAAGTACCAGACAGTAGCCCTGAGAAAGTACTAGGCTTCTTGAGCTTAGTTACCAGCAAAGCCCCCATTCTAACCTCATCCATTCTGTTGCATTCCCCGTGACCATCCTTAATCTAGTTTGAGCTGTTATATTTTTTTGGCTATTTTCAACTTCCAATCCCAGAAAGCTTGACTAAGAAGAGAACGGAAGAAGACTTTGGGAGGCTTGTATGCATACTTAAGGTGGAGAGGTGAGCACCAGCTGCAAGGCAAAAGAAGGGAGATTTCTTCCTGTGAGTGACTAGGTGGGGCAAGATGGAAGACCTCTAAGGACCTTATGCATGTCAGGAGGTGGCTGAAATTCCCTGACAGCTCAGAACAGTTTGCTTAACGTAACTTTGCTGTCAGAAAAGAAGAAAATTTGAGAAAGTATTTGAAGAGTATTCCCAACTCAGTAGGTGAGTAGAAGCTGTGAACTAAGGGGAGGAAATTATGTATACATGCATTAAAACATTACATTGTATCCATACATATGTGCCATTATTATGTATCAATTATTAAAAAAACTAAAGCTTTTAAAAAAGGAGAAAATAAATGTGAATAAATACTTTACCTTCATGAAAACAATGAGTGAAGAAACAGGAATTTGACAACAGAACTCTAAGGAAAAAGGAAAAGGAAAGTGATGAAGTGATAAGGGAAGTATAGCAGTATGGAAACTAGATCTTAGAGACCAAAGTATGCACAGTAAACATTCCAATAAAGAGAAAACAGTGAAGATTTGGCAAGGAGAAACATCAATAAATGATAGAAGAAAACTGCTGGGTAATAAAGATGGTAAGGAAACAGAAAAGAAAAAATGACAGAAAGAAGGACTCCTATGACAGATTTACATTACAAGGAAAAAAATCACTCAGATTCGTTTAAAGTAAATTGAATGTTGATAAGAGACCTAATCAAGGCAAAAGGACAAATGGATTAAACATAAAATAATGGCCAGCAATATATTAGAAAACAACATAACGAAAGAAATCAGTTAGCTGACCTAGAGCTCAGATAAAGTGGAAAATGAGGCAAAACACTTTTTCACCCATGTCTGTTCACCCCTAGGCCAAAAGCTTTCAAGCAGGTCATTCCAAAGGGTCAAAGAATCCATTTGTAATGAAAATATGGGATCATGAATTTGTATGTTGTGAATACTGCTCCAACTTAGAAATCAGAGGACAAATTAACAACAAAGCTGTGCTAGATTTGAATATAGCACTATGAATTTATTACAGTTTAAGTAGACAATAATAATAAAATGAAATAGGAAAACATGAGTAAGTACCGAGGGACCTAGGGTAAGGAACAAGTTGAATTTTTATGTTAGTGATCCACTTTATGTGCTTACAGATAAGGCATCTTCTTTTCAAGTGTCCTTAGAATGCTCATAAACATCGAATTACCCCATTCTGTGCCATAAAGAACATCTCCATAAGAACACCCCCAAGGACCAAACAGAAAGTGTACTGACTACAGCGTCTGACCCAAAAGCTTTAATGAAAAATAACTCATAAAACACTGAGTTATTAGACAAGGCCCTCGGTGAACTCCTTGCCTCTCTGTGCAGACTGTCACGGTCTTGGCTTAGAGGACAGGAGTTTTGTACTTTGTGCTGTTGTAATTTTCACAACAAGGGGAACAATATGAAATAATAGACCCCAGCAGGGGAGCACAGAAATTTACTGCAGGCAACTTTATGTTAGCTTTTAAAAAGAAGGAAATATATCAATGATTAAAAAAATAGAACTATGGAGGCAGAAAGGATGTTAAGCCATCATTCTGTCTGACTCTCATCTTGCAGAAGAGGAAATAGAGACCTAGCGACTGCGAGGATGTGTGTCCCAGGTCGGGCAGCAAATAAAATTTTGCCAGTGCCTGAGTCTCCTGGTGGGTTCTAAGTTCTGTTCCTTTCCCTGCTTTAGGAGTTTGTCATGATGCGAGGATGCAGAGTATGTGGCGGGTTTGGATTACGTGATTGGTTCCAGATCTGAGTGACTGTTGTGTGCTCATCTGCCCGGCAGAACTGAGACTGGCTCCCCAGGGCACTTCTTGGAGCCAGAGCCTCTGCCCCTGTTGTGAGGGGAGTCAGAGCAATGTGGTTGTTATTACCAGAATCACAGGCTTTCCACCTCTGCTGGGTAACCTGCGAAACAACCTCTGACATCATTAAACGCTGAAATCGCTGGACTGTAAACGTGTGTTAGGGGGTGTTTTCTGGAACGCTCTCATGACCTCTTTTTGTCGAGGCTCATTTTGTTTTTATTCTTCCCCAGGATCTGACTGGCCTCTCACGCTTTCTGTCCTCCATCACCAGCACCCGGGATTCTGCCTCCTCTCTTTGCATGGTGTTGTGTAGAGCTCTGTGTGTATCTAAGTCACACCAGGTGGGCAACTGCTTTTCCACATCACTGGGCCAAGTTATGTTTTCTCAATTGTCCGGCTGGACTGCAGTCGCATACCAGGCCTTATTAACGGAGCAGAGAAAGCAGAGATATAAAAGTCACACTTGCTTTTCAAGACTGCTGAATGAACTGCTTCAGGGGGGACCTTGTTTCTAGCCATGAACTTATGAACCAAGGATTTTATGAAATCCAATCCTCATTGTTATTATAGCTTAATCCTCTTGCAGTTATCCACCCAATTTTTCTGTAACAGTCACTTCTTCCTTCCTTTCCTTGTCAGGGGGCTCTGGGCATTTAGGCCAGGAACATCCATCTGCTGTTCCCCTCTTTCTGGTAAGATGCCAGGGGCCAAAGCTCATGGAAGCCCACCCAGTCTCTCAAGTCTCAGTCACGAATGGGTGTGATACCTGCAGAGCCCCTCTGGGGTGGAGGCACAAGGATGCCTATTGAATAAAGTCTCTTAAACTAATTGAATTTTAGTTTTGGCATTTTCAAATGGGTACTTTGTGTTGAGAAATAAAAGCAAAGGGGGCTGGATGTGGTGGCTCACGCTGGTAATCCCAACTTTTTGAGGGACCGAGGTGGGTGGACTACCTGAGGTCAGGAATTCCAGACTAGCCTGGCCAACATTGGTGAAACCCCATCTCTACAGAAACACAAAAATTAGCCTGGCGTGGTGCACAGGCCTGTAGACCCAGTTACTTGGGACATTGAGGCAGGAGAATTTCTAGAACCTAGGATGGGGACATTGCAGTGAGTAGAGATCACACTACTACACTTTGGCCTGGGCAATAGAGTGAGATTCTGTCCAAAAAAGAAAAAAAAAAAGAGCAAAAGGCATGAGAAGAAGAAACTGTAGGGCTCATACCATCCAGACTCTACTCCCTGTTTCATTTTACTATTTCTACATAGCAAGTCATGCCAAAACATAATGGCTGAATAATCACCATTTATTGGTTCATGATTCTGTGATTTGGGCGGGGCCTAGTGGACCTGTCTCTTTCTGTGTCAGGTGGGTTTAACAGGAGCATTGGTTTTCCTCCATGCATCCTCTCTCTCTCTCTCTCTCTCTCTCTCTCTCTCTCTCTCTCTCTCTCTCTCTCTCTCTCTCTCTCTATCTTTGTGGTTGCCCACCATTTGGTTGTCTAACCTGAGCATCCTCTTCATGCAGAAGGTGGCTTCTGAGAGGCAGAAGGTCTGCCACATTCTGGGGATAGAAGCCAGTCCCAAGATCAGCCCATCTTTTAGCTAAGGGGAAGCAGATTTCAGGAGAAGTGGTTTGAACTTAAAGGAATGGGAGGAATGCTTGACACCCTCTTGATTGACAATCCACTGCGCTCTGTGTTTTGAAGAGAGATGTAGTTGAACCCCCACAACATGGAGTGACTCAGTGTATTTGTAGCATAGTTGGGGACTCTCCTAAATACCAGCAGAAAAAAGGTCACTTTTCCTACTTTGAGGACACAGTTGAAGTTCCTTCTTAGACTCATCTGAAAATATGAGGGAATGATGGTGAAAGATCGAGGTGATATGGAAAAGGGACATGTAGTCAGAGAAGCTCTACCAGCTCACGACTCAGATCCATTAGCTAAGCCCCAATCACATTTGCATGTGGACTTTTCATAAACCTTCTAGGGCTACTTTCTATGTTTGTGGAGTGACTATTGATAACACCATCTCACTTATACTATTTTTAATCTAGAAATGTGTTGTGCAAACACCAGAAAAGTGAAGCATTGAGGCTTCTCAGTCTCATACCTGAAGACAAAAATGTGACAACAGTACTTTAACTGCAAAACCTGGTGGTGAGATGAGGAGACAACACCATGCTAAAGCAGGCTTGTGCAGCACGGACAGTCGTTGCCTTGAACCCTGAGCTCAGTCACGGCAGCCTTTGAGCTTCTCAGAGGAGGTGCTAAAGTCTGGCCCTTTCTCCTTTTTCTTTTTTCATTGAGATGTGGTTTAGTAGAAAGTTGATGAAGTTGGTTGAGAATGGTGTTTTGTGATGTGTACTGTGTTTTACATACTTTTACAAGTTGCTTGCTTCTGGTCCAGAAAAGTAAAGGTGTCTAAAAGAGTGGACTTAGCTTGGAGTAAGGAGGTGAGGCTGGTGGACTGCTACCGGGTGCTGGCCCAGGGTTGGAGTCTTCCTATTTCCCAGTCTGAAGTGGAGAGGAATTCCTATCTTATGCCTACTTTTCAGTGTTCTTGAATGGTAGCAATGCACAGTTTTGGAAGTATAACAAGTAGTTTTCCTATTTTGGATAAAACTCTGTTCAGGCCCATTACACCAATTATGTAATAATTGATTCTAAAGACCTTGAAGTCAATAGCTAGATGGATTCCTTTGCTATAAATATTTCTCCATACAGTAGTTTGAGTAATTATTTAATATGGAGTGTTATAAAGAAAGTATAAAAGTATAAGGATTTAGTTTAAGTATTTAACAAAAGCCCTGTAGTTACTGTTTCTCTCTTGATTCTTGAATCTTTGAGAACGTGAGCATGTGTTGTAAGACAATACCTGCACAGCTCTAAAGGTGTATGCCCACGGTAAAAAGTTTTATAATGTTTTCCCCATTGACAAATTGGGAAGGTGGTGATGGTGAATATGACAGATGAAGTAATAATGACTGGCGCTGACCTCATAGTGGTGGTTTTACTCTTTGGATTAGTTTCCCGCAGCTGCTGTAACAAATTACCACTAACTTTGTGGCTTAAAACTGCACACATTTATTCTCTGACAGTTCTGGAGGTCAGAAGTCCAAAATGGATCAGCAGGGCTGTGCTTCTCTGGAGGCCTGGAGCAAGATCCATTTCTCTGCCTTTTTCAGTTTCTACAGTGCTCCCACATTCCTTGTTTAGCATCCCCACGCCAGTCCAGCAGCTTCTTCCCTGACTGTAACACTCCTCCTGTCTCCTCTTGTAAAGAGCTTTGTATTTACATAGGGCCCACCTAAATAACCCTGGGTAATCTTCCCATTTTAAGATTTCTAACTTAATCATGTCTTCAAAATCCCTTTTGCTACTTAAGGCAGCAGAGTCACAGATTTGGGGGATTAGGATGTGGATATCTTTGGGGAGAGAGACATTATTCTGTCTACCCCACTACTGATATTTGAAACATTCAGATTCCATTAGTTGCAAACATCTACACAGTCTCTTCTACCACAACTCAGGGTTTCTTTCCATAAGAAAAACAATGTCAATACAATGGTAATTTTCAACTCAACATTTTAGTGTTAATTTGACGGACTGAAGTAATCATTTCACAGTGTATATATCTATCAAGATATAATGTCATATACCTTCATTATATATTAACAAAATAAAAATAAAAAATAAAAATTAAATGACTATTGACTGCCAATCCCTCCAAAAAAACAAGCAGCGAAAAACAAAACAAGGTGGAGCAAACTTGAAGCTTGTTATCAATATAACAGAAACCCTTTGTGATATATGAAAACCTTAAGAAAAAAGCTGAAAATTCTTTATAATGCTTTATTTTGGGGCAAAAAAAGAAGGAGTGATATAGTAGCTAAATAACATTGCACTTCCTTCTATTTTAAGCTATTTAGAGAAGCTATAACTGCAAACGAGGAAGCTGTGAATACACTTCCCTTAGTGTTAAAAATTACCTGATAAAGGTGATTTACACCTTCAATCATGGAGTTCACTTTGATGTAAGTGATCTCTACTAGATGTTAATGCCCTTCAGAACCTGTGCCTCAAAGGAAGAACCTTAAGAAACTAGACTAAGTTAAACATAAAAATACATAAATCAGAGATACAAAGGATGGAGTAACTGTGATTCTAACAGCAAATACCAGTGACAATTTAACTGCTCTGTTACTGTATTTTCAATTGTCACCATTTTTTTAGTGCTCTGGTTAAAATTTCATGTTTTGAGTGGTCTGTTCTTGATCTTCTTTCCCCAAATCCCTGCTGCTTTTGATGTGAGTTTTTCCAAAATGTGAGGTGTATTGGGAACATATATATAATGTTATAATAGAGAATTCTTCATTTGAGTTTCAAAGTTCTAGTGAATTCCCCTCAAAGTAATAGATAGATGCCATCCAAGCAACAATTGCTAACTTGGTTTTTCCGGAAAACCTCCATCAAACAGAGACACTTGCCTCCAGAGAATGGGAGCGCATGTGCAACATTTGGGAAGATTTAGGGAAGTTTTGTATAGGTAATGTTTGAGCTAATTAAAAAAATGAATAGGCATTACTTGGGTAAGAAAAGATGGGAGGAAGATTTAGAAAGGAGACTCTCAATGAACATCTGTTGGATTTGTTCATAAATTTCTTAGCACATAAGTTGGATGATTTATATGCAACAAAATGGTTTTGATGTTAAACTTGTTTATTGTATTCTGCTTAGCATCTTGTTGAGATGAACATTAGAGATCTCTGGGATCACAGAAATTTCATTTCCTTGGGAAAACTATGAAGCAGGATCCTAATGAACCCTGTGTTTTCTCATCCCAACCTGGCTGTCTGGCACTCACGTGCTAAGAGATCAGGATTGATTTAGGAAAAGCCACCTTCAACACAAATTCAGCAGATTTGTGGGGTTGTCTGCATGAAGACAGGACCTGGCTAGGAATTTAGGCTCTTTCCATTTGTACAAGAGTAGTTCCGTTTTAAGTTCATAACCGTTTATTCATAAACGCAGAGAGAGAGAGAGAGAGAGAGAGGGAGAGAGAGAAAATGGACTCAGACTCTGCCTGTAGTCCTCTCTCTATCCTGAGATTTGTTTGGGGTAAAATTGGCATGAAGGCCATTTTTTTACTATGGAACTTAGTAGACTGGGGAATGGGAAGTGATGCTGGGCACACAGTCCCCTGCTCCTCAAGGTCAGGGGAGGCCATGACACAGCCCCTCCTGTCTGGCTTAGTTTTGAGAAGAGGAGGTGTGGGGGCGAGAGGAGGTGAACTTTTGCCATGCAGAGAGACAAGTCAGACAATGTGAGCTTTAATTGAAATCATATCCCCAGCATTTTACTTTTCAAAAGTTGTTAGCATGATCGAGGTTGCATTTTCTTGTGACGACTATTATTACTGTCATGTTGACTACTCTGGGCAGGGGCTGAAGGTTACATGTGGGCTGAGAATGCTGGGCTGCATCGGAGGGGCTGGCAGACACAGCCTCTCCACCCCACAATGCTTCTTTGGAGCCAGGATCCAAAAACCTTGCCTCTGGCTATGGCTCTCTCTCTGGACACTGTGGATCCTCTTTTCAGGGTTATGGACATCTTGAATCATCAGTGTTTTCCTCCATCCTGGGGGGCTGGATTGAGTTGTGCAGCTCTTTGATCCAGAAGACTTTTCTGTGAGAGCTTCTCTGCCTGAGAGGGTATTATCTCAGGTCTCCAAGGGTGCCATTCTGAGATGGGCAGGCTGTAGCTTAACTAGGCCCCCCAACATTTAATATGTATTCGATTCTCTTGGGGATCTTACTTAAATGTAGGCAGTGATTCAGTGGGTTTAGTTTAGGTCTTAAGATTGCGTATTTTTTTTTTTTTTTTTTTTTTTTGAGACGGAGTTTCGCTCTTGTTACCCAGGCTGGAGTGCAATGGCGCAATCTCGGCTCACTGCAACCTCCGCCCCCTGGGTTCAGGCAATTCTCCTGCCTCAGCCTCCTGAGTAGCTGGGATTACAGGCACGCGCCACTGTGCCCAGCTAACTTTTTGTAATTTTTAGTAGAGACGGGGTTTCACCATGTTGACCAGGATGGTCTCGATCTGTTGACCTCGTGATCCACCCGCCTCGGCCTCCCAAAGTGCTGGGATTACAGGCTTGAGCCACCGCGCCCGGCCAAGATTGCGTATTTTTAACAAGCTCCTAGGTGGATGCCATTGTAAATGATCTGAGGACCACACTTTGACAAGCAAAGACTTAGAGTGTAGCTGAAAACCATGTCAGATGAAGTTGCTTGGTTGCATATATTTTTTTAGAAAGAAAATCCAAGGAGAGAGAAATCGGGGGCTCTCTGTATTTGCGGAGTGCCTGGACTTCTGGTGCTCTGTGGGATGAAACCTACGAGAGGTGAGAAACATAGTCCTGCTCCCTGCCCTCAGAGAGTGAAAGCCCTAGTTAGGAAGACAAGGCTGGCACACACGCAGCAGTCAATCACCTGTCATATTTTATTGCTGCCAAAGTGCCAAAAGAGGGGTACAGACTTGCCGTGCTCTGATGTTGAATTTAGCAGGCAGTCCGAGGGAGGAGGGGAATCATGGTTCAAAGTGGAGTTTGCTCAGATGTGAGGATGGTAAACTCAAAGCAGTCAGCAGAAAGGGTGATGCCAGGCGAGGAGTGGTGACTCATGCCTGTAATCCCAGCACTTTGGGTGGCTGAGTCAGGCAGAACACTTGAAGTCAGAGGTTCAAGACCAGTCTGGTGAGCATGGTGAAACCCCGTCTCTATTAAAAATACAAAAATTAGTTGGATGTGGTGGTGTGTGCCTGTAGTTTCAGCTACTCAGGAGACTGAAGCAGGAGAATTGCTTGAACTAGGGAGGCAGAGGTTGTAGTAAGCTGAGATCACGCCACTGCACTCCAGCTTGGGTGACAGAGTGAGACCCTGTCTCAAAAAAAAAAAAGAGAAGTAATTCCCCTTTCACATAGTTCCCCAGGACATTCCTACTCTTCTTTCCTGATCCCTGATGTCTCCAGTGGTTTCTTTATGCAGACGAAGTGACGAGGAGGAAGGGAAGGACGTCTTCACATTCCCTTGGCCGTGTGCTCGGCCCTATGCGTTACAATGAGGGAAATGTCCCTTTACCCAGGAAACCATAGGGCTAACATTTCCCAAGGGACCCCTATACCCTAGGCAAAGTCTCTACGAGGTCATGGCTGCGTAGAAATGAGTAGACCCTGCTCCCACCCTTTAAGAACTCAAATTGGTGAAAATTAAATAACATGGCAGATCTTATAGAGAAATTGGTTTCCTGTGAAAACATGGAACTAAGGAATTCCTTACTCCAAGCAGTGATAGATAGGATTTCTTCACAGTCAGTTCAGGAGAAAAGATTAATCATTCTCAGTCAAGACATGTTTCTGATTGTTCTGACGTACTCTCTAAAAAGAGCTCTCCAGAGTCTTCTCTTGCTTTGTTGGAGGTGGCTGTGTTTAGAGTAAGGTATCAGCATGGCTCTCCAAGCCCTCCTGGTTTTCAGGTTCTTTGGAACACCAAGTGTCATGAGTTTGTACATACCTAAATGGTTTAGCAACTTTGCAGTGAGGTTGTGTAAGTTGGTGGGATGAGATTATTTTCTAGGTTCAGGCGTCCTTGTGGCCATGGGGCATCCTGTAGCTTATCTGGCAAGAAGCTATCTCTGACATATTCTGAAGCGCAAGAGGCAAGTATGAGCCGTCATGCTCACTAAATTAGGTACTCGGAGGGGATGTTGCCTTAACCATCCTTGGAAGAAAAATCCTGTTTTGTTATACTTTTCTTAAAAACATTTTAGTGCCGAAATGACTTTGAATACAGTTACTAAGAAGTTCAAAATGTTTAACGGGGTCCCTGGCTGTCAAACTAAAATGCCTGTCACGTTGTCTCTCTAATGTGTACCGAACATTCCTGCCTGGAGTGAGAACCATGAGTGTTATTTTTTTGGCTTGGATCTTGGCAGGTGTGTAATGTGACTCCTGATAGCAGGACAGCAGATTACATTCTGCTATAAAACCATTTCTAAGGTTCTTGGCACCCAAACTGTTATTGCATGTCTGCAGGTGTTTAGTAATTGGATTAATGCAGAGCCGGAGGAATGTCTGCTCTCCGGCTCTGAGAAACATTGAGGAAAGACAAATTCATTTCGGAGAGTGACCTGGAATGCACGATGACAGGCCTGCACTCACACATGAAGCCAGATCTAAGCCTGCACATTTCAAATGAACTGCTGTGAGCAGTCACCTTCCATAGGAAAGTTTATCCAAAGCTAAATACAATAACAATGGGCTTGTGAGTCAGGCGGGAAGGGGCTTCAGCTTGGGTTTGATCCTCTTCCAAAAGCAACTCAGACAACTGGAGCTTAAGCCTTTCTATCATGCAGCTCATGAACCCTACAATCCTAGGTGTTTAATAATAATAATTTCTTAAAGGCCTTGGTAAACAGAAGAGAATGCTAAGCCTCTCAGTGGAAGTGCAGAGACCACACCAGTATCCTGGATCGTCATGCCCTTGCCCCTTAATTCCCACCTTGATTGTAAAGATACAGATTTTACTGTGACAAGGCCCCTGAAAACAGGCTTAGTGTAATGGCAAGCAGTGTTCACACCTCAAGGCACCGTGACCAGTGCCAAGAAGAAGTGGCTGCTCTCAGGGTAATTTTGTCATTCTGGCTAATTAAAACTTATGCTCTCCTCTGAGAGCAAGAAGCTGAACTCTCAGAGGCTCCATCTGAGTAGATAAAACCTAATGGTTTGGCCTTACAAACCAAACCTCTTTCTCAGCTTTACAACTCAGAAGGGAGGTGGACCATTTGGAGAGAGTCCAAGTAGAAGGAAGATAATAGTAAAAAGGCAAGTTTTGTGAAGAAAGGCAAAAGAATCAGCACTGCTTAGCTCAAATCCTAGAGGGGTAACTTGTAGTTCACAAATATTATTACAGTAGGTAGTGAGAGCAGAATGGGGACAGATGCGGGAGGATGAGAAACCAGTCATGGCATGCAGAGAAAGAGTTTGAAGCCAAGGGCTTATAAGGTAGAGAAAATGAGAAATTGGAGGAGTCTGTGCGGAGACAGGAGTGTGGCCCAAATGGCTACTCATTGAGTCATTATAACAACTACAGGCCTGTCCCTGAATGTGTGGGGTGTGCAAAGTGACCAAGACATATTTTTGGTCTTTTGAGTGACATTGTCTAGGAAGAAGGGGCCTGCCATTGTGATGTCCTGGAGGAGATGACCAGGTAGCTGTGAGGTCCTGTGGAGTGTTCCCATGGCCTGGGGCAGGGAATGGGGCAGTGTGTCTGGAAAGAGGCTCCTTTCCTTTGGAAAACATGAGGCTCCTTGGCTGGTTCTAGCTGACACTCCAGTCAGCTTTTCAGCTGTCAGCCCGAATATCATCTAGGTGAGCCCAAGGGCCATGTTGGAGAAGAAAGGGTCAGGTAGGTGGTGTGTGTGGAGGGGGAAGGAAAGATGGCCTATGAATAACAAATAATCAAACAAAACCGAACAGCAACAACAACCAAACTTTCAAGTGAACCGTTGGTGTCATATGGAGCTTGGGCATCAGGGCTGTTTAGGAGGCGGTGCTGTGTCTTTGCCGCTCAGCCAGTGCTTGGGGGTGTTTAGGGCTAGTGAGGGCAATCCTAGGGCAGGTCAAAAGAAGAGAAAGGGGCTGAGGGCTTGAGTGGGATGAGGCCATCATCTCAGGACCCAGGAGAAGAGAGTTCAGTGTGGATCAATGGAACACATCGGGGTACAGGGAGAAGCAGGGGGAGCAGCTATTAGCGGATCACAGCCTAATATTTCTTCAGAGGCATAAAAGAGCTTGGATAATCAAGATGGTAACAAGAAGCCACAAAGACTAATGAGACCCCTTAAGCTTGATCTTAAATGCTCATTGAAAATTTGAAAATGAAATTATGAGACTGCTATCTGAGGAACTTACTGAATGATCTTTGAAAAGTACAGAGCCACATAAACCCATAGGGTTAAACCAGAAAAGGCTCTTAGAGGCCAGAAGCCCAACCCCATTTGTTTGCAGCTGAGGCAACAGAGAGAATGGGGTTTATCCCTGATCCCACTGCTAGCTGGGCTGAGCTGGGACTACCCAGGAGTCCTGAAAGGCTATGAGATAGAGGATGTAAGTGGAGAAGAGAGGGAAGCATAACTGCTGTGTGCTTATTTGCTACACTGAAATTATTCTGTCAACCAGAATATCTTAACTAAGCACATGCCAACTAAGTGCAAGGCATTGTGAAAGGTAATGATGTGCTTGGTTAAGAGCTTCCAATTCTTTTGGGAGTGACAAGACAGCTCTAATGGAAAGAATAATGGATTGCTCGATAATTCATTGCATGGAGAGACCACTTTAATGGGCATGGTCCTGGATGATTTTGAAGAGGAGTTCAGACTGTGCATGTGTGTAGCCACAAAAGTAGAGGGAGAGAGTAAGGGAGATAAGAGAAGAGGAGATTCACAAGGCATTCATGGGCTGGTTATTTGGTAAATCATGGTATAGCTCCTATTTGTGCTGCATAAACATGTATGATTGATGCTGGTGGTATATGTTGATGTTTTCTTCACAAACACTTGGGGCCAGGCCATGAAAGGCAGAGGAGAGTTATGTAAATTCCTTCAGCTGAGTGTCAGAAAACCTGACTTCTCTCATCTTCCCAGTTTTGCTAGCTTTCTGTTGCCCTCATCCGTGAACTGGGGTGTCTTAATAGTCAGATAATTTAAACTTATAGCCAATAGTAACAATGTGGCCCAAGAAGCATCTGGATACCTTCTCAGCTCTGAGTCCAGACTTGTTTAGTGAAGGGAGTCAGGGTGCCCACGAATGGCTGGCAGTACTCCCTGGCAGGAAGGAAGAGTGCCCTCATCAGACTCCTGCTCTTTGTCAACATTTTCCTTCAGCACCACCCTACCCTGGAAGCTCCTGAAAGAAAAGAGTCACTCTACACTCAAAATCTCATCTTGTTTACAAGATATTTGGGGCACGGATGGAATTATTGCATCACAGGCTAATTTCTTCACCTCTTTTAAAAATTTTATCACATAAAGCAGCATGCTGAAAGATCTCAATGCTACTGAAGATTGCAAAACCAAGTGGAGATTCATCTTTTCTGGAACTCTGTCAAAGACCATTCCGTATACATTCCATTCCCTTCCACAACTCACAGAGTATCTACCCTGTCCTCTCAGAGCAGCAAGGCAGCTGCTTCACCTTTCTCAGGCCAGGGCAGGTCCTGACAAATTACTCTGTACCAGGACCTCTCCAGGAGACATTTTCCCTGGTAAACTGCTCATGAAACTTCACTGATGTGGACAATCTCTGGCAACAGGGAGACCAAAATCTGCATTGTCAAAGGTAACAAAAGCCAGGAAAGCCAGTTGTATACCCAACCTAGACTCATAAGTGCTTCCTGATTAAAAATAGAGGGTTTTATGAAATATGCTTAAATAAGCAGATTGAATTGGATCATAATTAACATTACTTATATAATTCATAAAATAGTTATTTCATTAAATCAGACAGAAATTTTACTTTATTATCCTGTTTGTTTTCCTGATGCTTTTTAATCAAAATGCTTTTTATTTGAAGATGTGGCACAGGTAAATTTTAAGCCAGACACTCAATTATCCAAATAACTGACATTTTCCTGCTTTCAGAAAAACGTTCTAGGAACACAGGCTGCTTGTTTAGCTCCTACCTTGGCCAGCAGAGCACGGCAGGGTAAAACACAGAAAACTGGCAAAACTCCATTTTCAATCTGTGTTAGAAACTGGGATCAATCTTGCTTCTTTTTCTCCCTTAAATAGAAATAAGAAATAAAAGAAACCTTTTATACAAAATTGGACCTTGACATTCTCCAAAGGGTGGCTGCTCCTACATTGTAAATGAAAAGGGCTCAGTTTTCCCAGAGAATACTCTGAGAAAGGAAAGTCAAGGTGAACGCGTGGTCTTCTTCCTAGGAGTACAAGAACTTCTTCCCAGCCACCTCCAAGAGGACAGATGGGAGGCAACTGAAGGTTAGGGAACTGAGTCAGCAAGGGGCAAAGCGACATGACAGCCAGTTAGGAGTGGGAGCTTTTGCTGAATTTTCTTTCACCTGTGTCCTACCTGGCAAGGGGCTTAGCAAGGCTCTCTGATATTCCTTCTACCTTCTCCAAGTGCTGAGAAAAAGTCAAAAGAGGAAGCATCAGGGGAAGAAGACATTGACTAACTCTAAACTTAGCACTGTTTGTTGGTTGGTTGATTCCTTGATTCACTCATTTATTATTCAAAAAGTATCAAGCATTCTCTGAGTGTCAGGCCCAAGGCCTAGGGTGGAAGGTGGAAGTTCAGAGATAAATGATTCACAGTCACTATCTCCAAGATCCTCCAAGCCTGTGGGCCCAAGAAGCTGCATCTTTTCAACCATCTTGGAGCTGTGGTTGCATTTGTGTTTGGGCTCCTTCACTCATTGCTGACTTACAGAATCAATATTTTCCAGGGGATTAGGACTGTCAATATCTTATAAGTTGATAGAAACCAATCTAACCTGCATAACCGAGAGAACTTAGCTGTGGTTCTGCCTGAGGGCCGGCCTAGAATAAGGCAAGTGAGAGTTACTTTGGACACAAAATTCAAGGAGGTGCTCATTGCCAAGGTCCTATGAGTACAGGGTCTGCCTGGATTTGGCAGGTTGACACTTTCTATACCAGTAATTTAAATGCTCTGAGACTCAGTTTTCTGTCTGTAAAGTCAGGACAATACTCATGTCATAGAGTTACAGAAAAATTAATAATATAATATTTATGCAGGTGCATTACAAACTAAAACAATGCGTACACACATGTTGGTTTTAGCAATAGTAATACTTACTAGTTATCATTTTTATTAATCACAACAACATTGATAATAACCATAACCAAAACATTCTTTGCAGTGAATGTAGCACATTACACTAGAAAGTGGAAGACCTTATAAGAAGCAATTGTTAAGTATAACACAGTAGTTTAGTGTAGTAAGATTTTGGGCTATGGAGTAAAAGAGACTTGGATGTTATCGTACCTCTGTCGTTTACAAATGTTTAAACCTATCTCAGTGCCTAATTCCATTGTCATTCTTACTTCAGATTGTGCTTTTATCTTGGCATCGTAGGATGGGTTTCCATGAAGCCCCTACATATTTGGAACAATTTCTGAAGAGAGGACACAGATATTAATGTTTTCTTGGAAGGATCTGTGATTGCTCACAAAGTTCAAGAACCACAGATTTAACTAATCTTCGTTTTCAATGGTGATTCCCAGGACACAGAAGCCTATAGTGACTGGTGAAGTTGAAGCAATAGATACTCAAGAGTAACACTCTAGTTTATACCCCCGTTTTATTACTGTAAATTCAATATCTTTATCCAATCCCTGTCTTAATTTGAGGGTCCACAAAATACCAGTTGTACCAATGGCAGAGCTCAGCTGCCTTTCTTGCTCAAGATTAAGATTCACTCTCTCCCACTATTTTCTGTAAGACTTTTGGCAAGTCAAATACCTTACATCTTTTGATGCTGTAAGCTGTGTGGGAAATGTGATATACTTTCTGTTGCCCTCATTTCTTTTGAGAGCTATATAATTCTGTAGGGAGGCAGTCAGAAAAAAGAACTTCTAATGGAAACGTGGAAAGAATGCCAAAGTCCACCTTTCCTCCCTTGCTTTTCCTATCTGCAAAACAGCATAGGAGATTGGGGCTAGTTGATTTCCAAGATAATTTTTTATGCTTCCCCTTGACTGTTTTTTTTTTTTTTTTGAGATGGAGTCTCACTGTTGCCCAGGCTGGAATGCAGTGGCACGACCTTAGCTCACTGTAACCTCCACCTCCTGGCTTCAAGCAATTATCCTGCCTCAGCCTCTCCAGTAGCTGGGATTACAGGTGCGGACCACAATGCCTGCCTAATTTGTATATTTTTAGTAGTGACAGGGTTTCACCATTTTGGCCAGGCTGGTCTTGAACTCCTGGCCTCAAGTGATCTGCCTGCCTCAGCCTCTCAAACTGTTGGGATTACAGGCATGAGCCACCATACCTGGCTTTGAGTCCTACTAGCTGTCTAAGTCCTTGATACCTGGAAAATTATCGATTTCTTTTCATTCCTCTTATCTCAATCCTAAAATAAGAATGTCATTGTAAACTATCAATCCAGGGCAAGGGCAAAGATGGCTGGTGAGTAAGTAGTTAGCAATAATAATAACAGTGGAAAATGAAAGAGATTAAATAATTTGCCCAATGTCACAAGATAATGAGAAGCAGGGACCCAAACCCAGGCCTATCTGACCCCAAATCCATGCCCTGAAACACATTGCAATACTACCAAGTACAGAGGAGCATTTGTGAGGATCAATCATGGGATACAGGTTTGCCCTGAGTGATGATATGGCACATTAATCAAACTTCACTTGGGGGCAGCAACTGGATTCTAAAACAACCTGAAGGCTGCCAGAATTAAGAAGACAGAGTCACCTTTAGTGTTTATGAAGCCAAGAGCACCAACTGAGCGATCTGGAATGGACTTTTTTAGTTATTCCAAATGCAAACCCTTTGTTCATATAGCTATATTTTAAAAAATTATCCTAAGAATAGATTTAGAGGTTATACAAAGTTAAACATACCCGTGATCACCTCAGTGAACATTTATAATATCAAGAAAGAGGAAATGAAATCAGTGATCAACAAGAAGTTTGCATAAATACATACACATACATACAGTGGGATCTTAGGCAGCCACTAAGCCCATAAACGGAAAAATACATACAGATGGAGGAAAGGTTTCTTGTGATATTGCTAAGGAGAAAGGCAGGCTACAAGCAGTATTTATTTTTATTTCTTAAAAAATACATTCACAGTTTAAAAAATGGGCTTGGGGAAACATAATATTTACTTGCCCAGAGTGGTGAGACTACACTCTGGGCAAGTAAATATTTTGTTTTCCTCTTCATGCTTTCCTATTGTCTCTAATCTTTCTGTAATGAGCATGTATTATGTTTGTAGTCAGAAAAAGTGTCTAATAAACATCATGTATCAGAGAAGTCCAATTCTGTCCCTGTAGCACTCAGCTCAGGAGTTATGCTGCTTTGCGCCCTCAGTGCCATACAGGAGCTGAAGGCATACAGGGTTTCAAGACTCAGTCACTAAGCCTCTGTCCTGAGAGCTCTGGTACTGACCCTGAGGGAGTGCACTGGGCTGGAAGACAATCTGAGTATCACCTCTCCTGGATACAGGTAGTTGCCCTTCTCTGCAAAGCCAAGTGACTTTGCAAAGCCAAGTGATCAGATCAAAGCCATCTGATCTCAGGTACCAGACCCAGTTCCCCTGAAGAAACTTCTTCCCCCTCCCAGGGGACTGCCTTGTGAAGGGTGTCCCTTGTTTCCACTGGCTGGGCGTCTTTGTGTTATGGGATGTGGTGCTTGTCAGCCTTTCCAGGGGCTTCCTCAGGACCTCTTGCAGGAGGCACGAGGCAGGCTAGGACAAGCTTGTGCTTGCCTGAATTTGTGCTGGCAACGCTCAGAGCTCTGCTTTGCTCCATTGTCATGCACAAAGAGCAGATAATCCTTTCGGAAGTGGGGAGGATTTAAGTCATGTAGTCACCTACCCAGAGGGAGCCATTGGCCATGCTCAGCCCTCTCTGTGCTGTCTTGTTCAGGATGTGAAGGTGTTGGTTAGACAGGCTCAGTGTTGTAACCAGCAGTCCGTGGACTCAGTGATTCTGAAGGGCAGCTGGCTGTCAGCCTTTAAAAACACAGCCATTCCACTCTGAGATGACATGAGCCACTTCTCTAGGTGAGTCCCTTCTACTTGTCCACACCATCTGGTTGGTGCCTGATGCCAGGGGCACTGGCCAAAGTGTGGAGCTAGTCTGTGTTCAGTCTAGGAGCTGAGGAGAAGGGTGGGCACCCTGAGCTGGAGAAAGGCTGCTTTCACGGTACCGTGGTTGGGAGGACAAAACCCTGGATAGACTCAAGTGCAACTGCTTTTGCTTCTCTGACCTTGTGACCTGAATGGGGAAAAGTGCCTCGTGAGCATTGTCGGGGGTGGTGCAGGGAAAGGGCAACATTCAAAGCTTTGCTGTGCATGTGTTCCCTTGGTTTTCTTGCCTTTCTTTCTCCCCCTTTGAAATGAAAAATAAAGCCACCTGTCAAAGCTGGTGATATGTTCAGACCTGTAACCCACACAGATTCAGGAAGACTTCAAAGTGGAAACTCCTCGGATCTGATTACATTTCATCACAGATGGTAAATTTATGCCCTGAGCCCCCACCTCTGCTCTGACTTCTGTACTTTAAGCTGGTGAATAGAATATACAGTGGTGTTATTTGCAGACTAATGAGTTAAGCACCATTTATTCTCTTAAACTTTAGAGACTATCTGGATTTCAATATATGAGTGAGGTATTGTTTTCCTGAGGCCAGATATAGATGAGGCTGGAAAGAGGAAGGTGAGTCTGTGTGCTAACGTTTTATCAATAACTATGTAAGCCCCCTGTCTGGTAAACTCCACTGGCAGCCACTCCAGGCCCTGAAAAACATTTGCCCATTAGAAGATAAAAGATTTCCTATCAGGGTGTCTGCCAACTTGATAGCACTTGAACTTGTAAAAATGGAAATAAAAATAGCATAGAAGTCATAGGGTGGTTCTGAGCAATCGTTGAGTTATTATGTGCAAAGCACTGGGAATACCGTCTGAGACAAATTAGGTGTGGTATATGAGTGAGGTATTGTTTTCCTGAGGCCAGATATAGATGAGGCTGGAAAGAGGAAGGTGAGTCTGTGTGCTAACGTTTTATCAATAACTATGTAAGCCCCCTGTCTGGTAAACTCCACTGGCAGCCACTCCAGGCCCACCATGATCTGGCTCCAACGTAGCAAAAAGGAGAAAGCCATATGTCATGTGGCTTGCTTCTGTGGCAATTTTACTCTGAAAAACACTGGCATGTCACCTCCTCAGAGAAGATCTACCCAACTTCTGCTGTTTTCTATCTCTGAACTTATATAACACATACATTTCGGGCCGTGAAATTTGGTCTTGGGATTGGACTGACTAAAAACGTGCTGCGATTTGACTCATCCTATGAGACGCTTTTTACTGCTTCTATGAGAGGAGGCCATGGGGCTTCTCCGTTGTTGTACATACCTGTCAACTTCTGATTGGTGTTCAAGGCTCAGATAAAAAGCATTTATTAAGAAAAGAGAAGGAATGGCTTGGAAGAGATGTTGGGTTCAGTTTAGAACGTCTCCCCCCAATGGTAAGCTGTGTAGCACAGACCTGGGGAGCACTTCCTATCCTGGCCAAGGAAAGTCTGTTCCCTCATGTGCACAGAGCACTCATTTCTTTTCCAAATGGGTAGAGCTAGCCTGTTGGGAGAGAACATTTCCCGCTGGTTCAGGGATGCACCTTTGTTTCCTGCATTGTTGGCTATAAGGTTTAGATAGCATCAGGCCTCCACAGCTTCTCAGGGCACAAGGTGGGAGGTCCAGGCACATGCCTCTTGCTCATGAGCTGTTCCTGCCTGGTTTTTCCTTGGGCTGAGTTTTGTTTGGTATTAAGTAGCTCCTCATGGCCACTTGACTACTGGCTAAAAAGCATCCCTATAGAGAGCATTTCTAGGCTGTGCTCTTAGTGGAACTAAGGTCGTGTTGGGGGAATATTTTCACATCAGCATTCCAAGTTGACTTTAGATGCCCATTGCTCTCTTCTCCTTTTTTTTTCTTTGTGGCACTTTCTACATGGATTAGAATCCTGTAAATATACTCTTTTTAACAATTGCTGTTCCCATTGGCCCTTCAGCTAAGAACAGAGTGTTCAACAGACATTTTCTGTCTACCTGACTACAAATTCTGCCCATGATCTTGAAGAAACAAAATAATTGCTGTCCTCTCAGAGCTCACAGTCTTGTGGTGCAGGCAGATGTATAAAGAAGGCAGAGTCTGTGGCAGTGGGGGTGTGTGTGGGGTGTGGAACTGGAGGACCGGGCTCTCCACAGGCTGCCTCCTGCAGCCTCCTCCATGGGTGGGGTTCTTGTCTAATGGAAAACCACCACTGCAGGGGCCATATCAGAAGGTGCCTTGGCGACACATAGATTCACTAGATGTAAGCATCTTTTTTGGGATTGATTTGCTATTTACCATGGCCTTCTCTCAGCTTGGAGACTTTCAGAGAGGCCCTGTGTCTCTACACTGAAGCTTTGCCTGGTTCTTAATTTCTCAGCTCTTCTTCTGTGCACCTGGTCTTATTTCTCTCTGATTACCTGGTTAATTTAAATATCAAATGCTCTTAACTTTTCTTTCTCTGGACTCCTCACCTTCTTACATCCATTCTAGTCCAACTTGCATGCAGTCTTCATAGCCTACTCATCCTTCCTCAGCCTTTGCTTGACTTTGGGAGTGACTGTCCATACCCTTCCTGTAGAAACAGCCACTCACATCCCAGGCCTGTCTCTGGTATTGGGGTCTCATAATGCCTTCAGTTTACAATGCTGTTGAAATATTCAGCACTTGAAGAGACCTCTCTTACATTATGAATGCTTTGGAACACAGATTGCTTCCCGTATATTTTGGTGCCCCTTTCAAAGTCTAGAACAGTGGGTTACATGTGGTAGTTATTCAGTATGTTTCTGTTTCTGGTTGCTAATAATTTTATACCCCTTATTTCCAAATCTATCAATAAATACTACTTGACTGTATTACTCTTACAAAATTAAAACAAACTTCTCACACCCTTGTACGCACAACTATAATAGTTCCTGTTTACTGACTACTATGTGCCAGGCTGTAGATGACTTGCATGCATCATTTTATTTTAACCCTTATGATAACTCAGCAAAGTATATATTATTATCCTGATGGTACAGATGAAGAAGCTCTGATGGTTGTTGCAAGAACCTGGATGAGCAAAAGAAAGTCTGTATGCCCACTGTTCATTCAATGGTGATCCATGCCAATTGCCTAGTGTAAATGCTGCCGGGGCAGTGGGATTGGAAGGGATTTCATGTTGTGTGAGAGGACAAGGGATTTTAGGACCCACGAGTCCCCCCAAATTGCAGAATTTTCTTTTTCTCTTTGGCTGTGCTAAGCTTTAGGCAAAAGTTACTTTAAATAAAGTGATGACAAAAAGACGGTCATTTGGATATTTTTACTCATCATGTGACCTGGGTACTCAATATGCATTTAGCACAGCTGTGCTTTCAATAATCTAAGCCAGATTAAAGGGATCCGTGTTTGAAATGTGTATTTTATTTAACAATGTGTTACTTGTAGCACTTCAGACACAAGTGGGCTTCTAAGTTCCTGTTGAGGAAGCTGTGTGGATGTTCAATGAGCTACAGTTTTCCAAGATTTGTCTCCTCCAAATCTTATAAAAACTAAGCTTCAGTAGCTCATGTGTTTCTCAAATAAATGAACACTAATCAACTCACACAGTTCAGTTCATTTGGTTTTTAAAATAGCTCCGTGCTATTTTACTTTAAAAATCTTAAGAGATTTCCTGAAGAGATCATTACCACCAAGTTGGTACTGACTCGTGGAGGCAATAAAACAAATAAAGTCATTAAAAATAATTTGAACAAAAGGAGTAACTTGATATCAGGCCATCTACCTTCTGTTAAAATGACATTTTAAAGTTCTCTTTCATCTTACTAAACAGATCTCTAAAAGAAAAAAAAATGTGATTAATAAATTATCCTCCATAAATCTTATGATAACTATTATAGTCTTTGGAGAATTATGAATCCACATCTGGAAAAAGTATTTTATATGCTACTGCCTATAAAGCAGCATGCCATGCATTTTACAAGTGCACGATAGTAAGTAAAAATACGGTATGTTTTTTGTGTTCATCATTTTTCCCTCCAAAAGAAGTGTAAGCCTAGTTTATTTCATAATAAAGAGTGCTAATAAAGTTTATGTGAAGCTTGTTTTCCGCCCTTACTTTGGTGCTGATGCAGTTTCGGTAGGTTATTTGGAATGGGCTCTCTATGTGAACTCAAGGAAGCCTTCACTATAAGCTGACTTCGTCGGTGCCCTTCGTCGGAATCCCTGTGTGGGCAGAGGCCAGCTGGTCCAGAAACATCACAGGAGTAAGCAGAACACGTAAGAGCCGCACACTTCACTTTTCTCATGTGCTCTTGAATTTGATCCCTTTTATACTATTTTAAATGCACAAGTCTCATGAGCTAGTGATTCAAAATGCAAAGTTGGCTCATTTTTTGAATTAGAAATTTGATTAAACTTAAACATTGGTTAAATAAAATGAGCAAAGTACTTTGAGAGCCAACAATGATCCCTTGGAAATAGAAAATGTTTTCTCGTTTCCAAGCAGCTGTTTGCAATAAGAAGTGGCTGGTGAAAGAGAAGGACGCAGTTAAGTGAAGGTAACCCCTCCAGGGTTTTATGGTGCTCTGCACTCATGTGAGCAGAGTCAGTGATAAATATCGCAATAGAGGTTGCAATGTGCCTGGTTTTATTTTCACGTGGATCCTTGAATACATTTCAACTCAAGTCACAGAATGCATTTAATGACTATGGAAAAGCACGGTCATAACATACACAAAAGCAACCTTAGAAAAAAGAGATGTATGAGTCTCATTTCTACAAGAATAACCTACAATAACCCACACCAAAAAAAACACCTGTAAACCAAATTTTCTTTCGTTTGGATTTTGGAAAAGGAGCAGGCTATCTACTAAGTAGATAGCAGGCCTTTGGGCTCTAGGGACTTTTAATGCGTTTATCTTTTGGGTCTTGTTTCCAAACCTTTAGAATTACCATATAAAAGCCTTGTGATGCTGTTGCATAGTGAGGACCTTAAAGGTCACAGAGTCTAGCCCCAGTACTTCACAGAGGAGGGAGTTGAGGAGCAGAGCAAGAACCAATGATTAGCAGAGACCGTGGTTTCTAAATTTAGGTCTCCCAACTCCTAATCACTCCAGTAGATTGAAAACATTGCTAATTTAAAATGGGGGCAGCATGGCACATGAGGAGTGGGGTCTGCATTCCTTTAAGAGAATCATCAAAATACATTTCCTAAAATCCAGTGACATTTATTGACAAAGGTAATTGATAGTTCCATTCAAAGCATCAGGAAAACATCACCAGGCCAGGTGCAGTGGTTCACTCCTGTAATCCCGGCACTTTGGGAGGCCAAGGCAGGTGGATCACTGGGTCAGGAGCTCAAGACCAGTCTGGCGATATAGTGAAACCCCATCTCAACTAAAAATACAAAAAATTAGCCAGGTGTGGTGATGTGTGCACCTATAATCCCAGCTACTCAGGAAGCTGAGGCAGGAGAATTCATGAAACTGGGAGGCAGAGGTTGCAGTGAGTCAAGATCATGCCATTGCACTCCAGCCTGGGCAACGGTGTGAGACTTGTCTAAAAAAAAAAAGTCACCTATGAGATAGGTAAATGTAGGTATCTTTGCTTCACTCGGAGACATTGGGCAATAGTTTTATTATTCTAAGTTTCTAGATTTATTTCTACCAATAATTAGATGTATGAGCTTGCATAATTCTTACAAAAGCTGTGCACCTAAATTTCTTTAATTTTAAAATAAAACAGTAAAGATGATTATAAAGCTACCTTTTAAATAAAAATATATGTTTAAAAAAGTTCCAATAAAGGTCTTCTAATGTCCATTTCCATTTCTAACCAATGCCTATGGGTGTGATGGTATCAGTTAGGCATTGCTGTTTAAAAAACCACCCCAGAACTTAGAGGCTTAAAGCAACAATCATTTACTTCACTCGTGGTTCTGTGGGTTGCTGATTTGGTGTGGGCTCACTCATGTATGCTGATGAATTTACTTCTGAGGGTTAATGGGTTGTTGGCTATTGGGGTGCTCATCTGGGCACATGGCTTCTTTTCTTTATAAGCTAGCCTGGGCTTGTTCACAGCTTGACTGCAAGTTCTAAGAGATGGAGTAGCATTACTCAATCTCTCTTAAAGCCTGGACTTCAAACTGGCACATCATTATTTCTATGTCATTGTATTGTGACTTGGCAATACAGAATTCAAGTAGAAGGAGAAATTCAAGTGGAAGAAGAAAAAGACTCTTTTTACCAGGAAAATTCAAGTAGAAGGAGAAAAAGACTTTTCCTATTGATGGAAGGAGTTGAAAAGTCACAGTTCAAAGTCAAAGTGACATAGACACAAAGACAAATGGAGACTTGTAGTTATTTTTGCAATCTACCATAGTGGCTAACTCTTGTTGAGGATACTATGTGTTCCATGAATCACTGGTAACAAAACTTTTAGATTTCATCTATCAGTAGAAAAACATAATGACTGTGTGAGAAATACACACAAGTATTCGAATATTGAAAATTTTTGATCATAGTAAATTAGAACATTTAAAACCAAATGCCAGCCATTCTCTATCCCCATTATTCTATATATAAAAAAGATTGATTTACTACTAAAAATGTAGGAAAAGTATAGTCTCAGTCAAAAGAAATGTCGATTTCTCACTAACATTTTATATACCTAGTTTATTGTTCTTGTTTTCCTTATTGGTCTGCCAAATGGTGAGCAGCTCCTCATGTATGGCTTTATATAAGACTTCAGTGCAAATCTCAGTTCTAGACACATCCCACCTACAGATTCGTTTGGTAAAACAGTGAAGGATTATTCCAAAGACCTGGAATCACTGGGCCCAGATTTAATTTGTTAAAATAGCAAAGAACACATGTATCTCTCAGTCTAGTGGCATAACATTAAAGCTTAGTGCTTTGGCTCTATTCTTACCTGGATAGCTGGTGGGAGAAATAGACCCCCAGAGAGCCTGGTTCTTACATGGATGCTGCACTCCCAGGTAGAATTCTCCATTAAAAATTTGCTTGGCCAACTTGAGTTTTCCAATCTGTAAAATGGAATAATATATAACAATTTCTAATTGTATTTTTGTAAGGATTAATTAACATAACATATGTAAAGTACTTGAAACTATGCAAGGCTCATAGTAGGTGCTTAACAGAGCATTGGTTAGTAGGTTGGGTTTAAAAAGGTGTTAATTTTTAGCCAGGTGCAGTGGCTCACCCCTATAATCCCAGCATTTTGGGAGGCCCAGGTGGGTGGATCATGAGGTCAAGAGATCGAGACCATCTTGGTCAACATGGTGAAACCCTGTCTCTACTAAAAATACAAAAAAAAAAAAAAAATTAGCTGGGCATGGTGGTGCATGCCTGTAATCCCAGCTACTCAGGAGGCTGAGGCAGGAGAATTGCCTGAACCCAGGAGGCGGAGGTTGCGGTGAGCCGAGATTGCGCCATTGCACTCCAGCCTGGGTAACAAGAGTGAAACTCTGTCTCAAAAACAAAAAGGTGTTAATTTTTGCACAACATACCTGCATACCACAAAGTTAAGTATCATATGCCAAATACTTTTTTTTTGCATTAACTAAAATGGATTGTATTAGAAAAAATATTCAAGCAAAATTAATATGAAATCATGGATATTTTATAAAAATGAGAACAAGTACTTACAACTGGAAGTGTTTCTTATGAATATTTAAATAACATCAGTATCTACATAAATTAATCTTGATTCTTTAAATAGCACTTCCCACCATGGATGTTTTATCTTAGGAAAAGCAGGTTTCTTGGGCTTGTCAGATACCCTAGGTACTTTTGTGGAAATTAATTTGCTACTTTTTTTTTTTTTGCTACTAGCTTTTGTGACCACTACTCCAACCCTTTCCTCGCCAACAACTGAAATATGAGGAACCACTTATAACTTCTCAAGTAATGACTCCAATTTATCTTTTTGAGTATGCACATCTTATTATCACAGTTCTCTAGGGTTATCAAGACAAGGAAATAAAACAGAAAAATGCAATGACCTGGTTTGTATGAAGTCACTATTGCTGGCTATGGTGCAAAGTTTGGTTTTGTTCAACTCTGCTACCAGCTGTTCTTACAGCTACAGCGTTCTTTATTCTTAATTTACATTAAACAGTCAGTCTGTTACCAACTATTGCTAAGACAAGATAACATGTAGAACTGCTGCTCGGTTGCATGTTGGAGTTGTAAAATTTTCAATGATACTAGAACTAACAAGACTTTAAAACCAAGACAGTGATTTTTCAACAAGTCTGTTTCTATCATGGTCTGTCACCAATTTTTTCCATTGCTTTTCTTATCAAGTTGGCTTCCTTGTTCTAAATAAGTGCCTTCTGAGACCAACAGAGAGAGAGAGAGAGAGAGAGAGAGAGAAACTCTGAACGAAAGTCCCTGCTACAGGTGGCCATCATAGGGCCTCACTTACACTGGTGACAACACAGTGACTCTCTCCCCATTGATTGGTGAGACTGATTTCTCACCTCTGTGGTTCCTCTGTGCTCCCAATTCTGTGATGAGCAATATTAGCCCACTACTCAGGAAGGCTTCCAAAGCAATAGAAGGGTTATTTTTTTTCTGTGGCTACTTTAATGTCCTTTTAGCATTTCCAGAGTTATAATTCTTGCAAAAAAAAAAAAAGATCTCAAATTTTGCTGGAGCCAAAGGAACCACCTCAGTAGCTTTCTTAATGCTGTTGATGTCAATGAATCTCCCTCCCCGCTTCATAGACACCTTTCTACATTCACATCAGAAAGCTACCTGTGCGTGTATGTCCATGTGCACATGCGTGCCATTCCATTCCTTTTTCATTTGGAATATTATTTTTAAACTTATCATTTAAAGTTGTTGCTAAAGCTATTTTTTTGTATCCACTATCCATCTGGAAAAATGAAGTAACAGGAGACCAACTGATAAACTTGAGAAAAACAAAGAGATAGAGGAGTATGTTGTCAACAGTAGTAATGACATTAACAGGACCATAATGAACTGTTAGTTTCCAAAACTAGTTTTAAAAGCCTATGATCGTGGGTATGAAAACTCACGGCTCTCTCTCTCTCTCTTGAATTGAGAAAAGTCTGTGGATTATGGCAGTCATATATGTCTGACCCTTCATTTGGATTTTTAAAGCTTTGTTTGGCAAGCATATCTTAGTATTATTTTATTTTCTTACTTTACTTAGCAAAATAAATGCCTTCATGATGAGGTGGTATGCAAATCCCTTACCACACAGAAAAGCAACCTTAAATACTATCCTCTTTGAAATAGAACTGACCTCCATGGAATAGAAAGAAGGAAGGCAATAAGAAAACAAAAATGCCTCCCTGAAACAGAACCCAGAATCTAAAGCCAGTCATTCTCTTGAGGGCTGAAAATGTTTTCCTTCAAATTAAATTAGACTTATGTTTCTACCACTATGATTTCAGTAATGGAAATTTGATAAGGATGGTCATTGCTCTGTTCCCAGATGGTCCAGAAGACCTGCAAGCCTCCCAAGCAAACTGCTCACGTTCCTACTATCAATTCTCTAATAAAATTGGGTGCATTTCCTCTAGTAACCCTAACAATTGATTGTTCAAACTTAATCTACAAATCTCCTGAAGTTAAATAGCACAACCCTGAATATATATGTGTGCATGTGTGTATCTATCTATCTCTCTATATATAGTTTATATATATATATACACACACATTATACATATATATGTATGTACATATATACACAAAACTATATACATACACACATATATATAGTTTGCTTCCTAAAAATCAAAGTGTTATATATGTGAGATAATTCGCATTTTTTTGAAATAGATATTCATAGTTGTGAGTAGAATTTTCAGGAAGCAGAAACAAGGAAGAGCCCAGCCTGGCAAAGGTTAGATGGGTAGAGTGAATAGTTCCTGACAGGGCTTACAGTCATCTCTTTCTCCTGGTATTAATGCCCTTGGCAATCTCGTCTCCTTAGAGATAAGCTTGACTTGGTGACTTATTTCTAACAAATATAATATGGGAAAAGTGACATGATGTCACTTACATGATTAAGTTATGAAAGACTGTGACTTTCTACTTGCTAACCCTGTCTCTCTACCTCTTTTTGCCAGCTTGCTCTGATGAAGCAAGCCACCATGTCTTGACTTACCCTTTGGAAAGGACCATGTGGCTAAGAACAGAGGGTGGTCTCTGGCCACCAGCCAGAGAATAATTGAGTCCCTCATCGTAACGTGCACAAGCAACTGAATTTCACTGACATCAATACAATGAGCTTGGAAGCAGATTCTTCCCCACAAGCTTTCAGACAATACAGTAGGCATGGCAAACACCTTAATTGTAGCCCGTGAGAGACTGAAGCAGAGGACCCAGATACACTGCACTGTATTTATGATCCACAGAAGCTGTGAGATAATGAATATGGGTTGTTTTAAGTCTTTGAGTTTTGGTGTAACTTGTTATGCAGCAATGGATATTGTATTAGTCAGGGTTCTCTGGAGAAACAGAACCAAGAGGATGTAATTACACACACACACGAATATGATTTGCTATAAGGAATTGGTTCATGCAATTATGGAAGCTGGTGACTACACAGTCTTCAATGTCCCAGCAGGCTAGAGATCTAGTGTTGCTGATAGTGTAGTTCCGGTCTGAAAGCCAGCAGGCAGAGACCTGACAGATGAAGATGGTGCAGATGAAGGCAGATGTATAGATGGAGTCCAGACAGGCTGCTGGAGAATTCCCTCTTGCTTTGAAAGACACACCTTTTTGCTCTATTCAGGATTTGAAACAATTGAATGAGGACTGCCCACATGATGGAGGATATTTGCTTATTCACAGTTCACTTATTTAAATGATAATCTCATCCACAAACACTCTCCAAGTTGACACATGAAATTAGCCATCACAGATATGAAGCCAGATCTTAAAAGTGTGTTTTAGCGAAGTTGGGACACAACCCCCTGTCAGGCTGTAGTTTTAAAGAAGCAGTGTCCCAGGAAGGAGAGTCCGACAGTGTTATGTGACGTTCAGAAATACAAGCCTCTGACGCCAGCATCAGAGGAGCTAAAGGCTGGTGACCACTCTAAGATGAACCTCCCTGCCTTGTTGGAAACTATCCAAGGAGCAACAGGATTCAGGTCATCCAGTTTTCCTCTTAGTTATAAAGTTGATTATAGCTCAGCTCTCAGGCCATGGTAGATGATTTTGAGGATTTGGAAACAGATCATTATGTGTACATTTCAGCAAATTGTTAGAGAGCATATATCCATGGAATGTCCACTTAGATACAAAAAAGAATCTTACTAGCATTACTAGCATTCCAGAAATCCATTGTGTATCCTTACCTCATCATAACTTTCTGTCTTCCATGAGTTTTCATTAGATATTTTCATAATGAGTAAAATTTAGAGAATATTCATTAAACTTGATGATTATGAATATCAGTGGAGCACAGAATATGTATCAATTATTATAGCTGTGCTAAGATGTTCCCTCTTAGCTAGATTAATTTTTTTAGGAGAAAGTCTCTTGTTTCATGCTTTTTGGGAGAACCCATAGCCTTAAGCACAGGAATAATCACCTCGTATGTGCCCTAAAGGTACCCATTGGCGGCTGTGGGATAAATGGGCAATGAGAGGAGAGTCCAAGCTCAGATGGAGATTTTCAGGAGATATTTTGGTGAGAGAACTCACGTACAGCTGGGCCCAAGATCCCTCAGGATCTTAGGTCTTTAGGGAACATTGTCTAGCAGTAAAAAAAGAACCGTGAGTAGCCAGCCTAAAGCTGTATCTTGTATAGACAGAATTGAAATGATTGGAACTCAGAGTTTCATAACTATTTAAAGATAACAGCTGGTTTTCAGTGCTAAAATGTTCAGCAGCTACGTTTGTGGCTATGTTATGAAAGTTAACAGGCATGTGTACCAGAGTTTGCTTTAATTAGGCTGTGTGTGCATGCAGAGAGAGAGAGAGAGAGAGAGAGAGAGAGAGAGAGAGAGAGAGAGAGAGAGAGAGAGAGATTGATTTAAACATAAGAGGCCATTCTGAAGGTCACATAAGTATGGTGGGGGAGCCTACTGTCCTGCCTGCAGTGTTTTACCAGGTGATGAAACTTCTAGGCTTCATGGAAAATAGAATCTGAATTTCTTTATAAATTGTAAGTGTTTGTTTCACTGTGGCCTGCTGGCACTAGGATTTGGTCTGTCAAGGGTATAATAAAAATGAACATAATGCTTTGAAATGCCAAGAAAAACAAATGCTAAACAGGAGCCTGAGCAGGCTAAAATATGCAAACAAACCAAGGGATCCCATCCCAGCAGCTGGGTAGGGAGCTTGAGGTATTCAGGAGAGAGGAGCTCGTCAGAGTGGAGTCAACTGTACGATTGCAGCTTGCATGGCAAGGACACTGCCACATCAGGCAGCGAGGCACTTGATGCATGTGTCCACCTGCAGGATTAGTTGAGATTAATGTGCCTTGAAGACCAGTTTCATCCTAAAGTTTCCAAGCGGATCAGATTCCGATGCCAAGTTGCCTCAAAACAGATGGGCAAGACTTTTCCACAGAGAAAGAGCACCAAGGTGAAATGCCACATGTCAGGAGAAGGTATTTCAAACTTAATTCACAACAGGCAGAAACAATGCAGAAGAGTAAACTGGACTGCAGAAATTTCTGGTGTGAATATTGAGAAAGTTCTCTTCTTAGGGAGATGACATTCTCGCTCTGCTCTCTCAGGTTTCTGAAGTTCACCTGTTGTGAAATGCCAGCATTTGTTGCTGGAAAATGACACTGAATAATGTTTTCACCCTCTGCAAAAAACCACTGTTTTTATGAATTCAGTGTGAGACCAAATATATCATCGCTTTTACTCAATGTTACAAAAAGGAGAATTTTTTCAGCTGTCTTTATTGGAACAGAGTATGTTTTCACACTACTTCATGTCAGTGTCTCCCATTTTAAGCTCTTGTTTTTATTGGACACTTTGAATTATTCAGCCCAAACTGCTCATATCCCAAACCCACTAGATTATAGGCCAGATGATTGGGCCAGGGAATAACCACTTATTCCCAGATTTATGTCAAAACTGATTGAAGTAAAGATCTAAACACACCACCTGCATAGTCTTCAGTCCTCGTTTGCCAGGAACCTGGTTCATTCCCAAGTGTGGTTCTAACTAAAGGCTCCTTTTTCACTAAATTCCAAATGCATGCTATTTAGAATCTAAAAAAAGGCTTTTCATCCCTCTGAATCCCTAATATGTGTGGTTTAGCATCACCAAGTCCGCAAACTTGTCCTGTGACCGCAAGTGGAAGATGGAAGAGGTAGCATTCACATGCGTTGAGGACGAGATGCAGAAGAGATGGGGGCGAAGACAGTATTTTGACATAGATATTTAAAGAGAGTGTTAGGAATGTTGCTAAGGGCCAAGGCACAGTGACTCATGCCTGTAATCCCAGTGCTTTGGGAGGCCGAGGCGGGTGTATCACCTGAGATCAGGAGTTCGAGACCAGCCTGGCCAACATGGTGAAACTTCATCTCTACTAAAAATACAAAAATTAACTGGATGTGGTGGCAGTGACTGTAATCCCAGCTACTCGGGAGGCTGAGGCAGGAGAAATGCTTGAACCCAGAAGTCAGAGTTTGCAGTGGGCTGAAATCATGCCATTGCACTCCAGCCTGGGTGACAAGAACGAAACTCTGTCTCAAAAAAAAAAAAAAAATAGAGAGAGAGATGTTGCTAGGACAAGTGAATAACTGGCAGAATACCAAATGGAAACAATTGCAAAGTCTCAAATTTACTCTAAACCCTAAAATAATTATAGATAGATTAATAAATGCAATATATAAAACCATAGGCATCTTCCCTGCCCTGAGATTCATAATTAATAAGTATTATGCATAATTACTAATTCTTAAAAATTATACACTTGTTAAAGGCAAGTGTGGTACAATGGAATGAAAACTGGTCAGCTTCAGAAAATGTGGATTCTAATCTAACTTTATTGTTTATTAGCTGTGTGACCCCAGGTAAGTGACTTTACTTCTCTGTGTTTGAGTTTCCTCAGTAGTAAAACCAAGATGGCAATAGTAATCTTGCAGCTATTGATATGATCACTCAATGATATAACATGTGAGAAAGCATTTAGCACTGTGCCAGGCACATAGAAGGCATTTAGTAAACAATTGTTTTAAAAATGAATAAAAGTATGAAGTTGGCACTTATATGTGAGGTTAATATGGGATAAACTTGTATGAATTGCAAAAGAACAGATGTGAAAGTGAAATAATATGAATAGGAATGTGGGCACAGTGATGGCTGTAGCCATTTTGGAATGATTGTAGCCTTTGAGGATGGAGATTATTCATCACGCTGTGTTTCCTTTCGTTCCTGGGGGCTGTTCCTTCATCTCAATTCACAGTGTGATAAGCAGATGAATCTCTTTGAATGGAATAAGCCAACACATAACTAAACTCAAGCAAAATGACTCTTCAGCAGGGTTGGACTCCATTGTTTCAAAAGCATTCCAATGGGAGTATCTGGACATAGGCAAAGGGAAGAAAGAAAAATGGTCTCGAAGTGATGGCCAGCCCTGGTCACTCCTCCTTACCTCCCATTAATGATCATTTTGGCCTGCTGCAAACAGCAGAGCACTAAGACATCTTTCATCATGGAGGACTGAGGTCAGAGATTCAAGGAGACTAGCAGCTGTTCAGTATTATATTGTGTAAGGGAGGCCGATATTTAAGGGAGGAAGCTCTGCCTCCTGTACAGTTGTTTTGATCATCAGTACCTGCTTCTTTTCTTAGCTTTGTCCTACCCACTTTTTCATTTTAGGGATTCAACATTTATTTATTTGGCCTTGGGTTGCTAAATTTTATTTGATATTTACTGAGCACCTTCAGTGTGCAAGACCCATTGTTATAACTGAGATAAACTAATTAGCAATTCATTTCTAACCTCAATTTGCATACACAATGCCCCTTTCACTGGAGTTTTTGCCACCTTTTTTTTATTGCGCCTTAGGTTCTGGGGTACATTTGCAGATCATGCAGGATTGTTGCATTGGTACATACATGCCAAGGTGGTTTGCTGCCTTCATCCCCCCATCACCTATATCTGGTATTTCTCCCTGCATTATCCCTCCTCATCCTCCCTACCCCCTGCTGTCCCTTCCCAGCCCCAACAACTGACCACAGAGTGTGATGTTCCCCTCCCTGTGTCCACATGTTCTAATTGTTCCACACCGCCTATGAGTGAGAACATTCGGTGTTTGATTTTCTGTTCTTGTGTCAGTTTGCTGAGGATGATGGTTTCCAGATTCATCCATGTCCCTATGAAGGACATGAACTCATTGTTTTTTATGGCTACATAGCATTACATGGCGTGTATGTGCCACATTTTCTGTAACCAGTCTATCTTTGATGGACATTTGGGTTGGTTCCAGGTCTTTGCTATTGTAAACAGTACTGCAATGAACATATGTGTGCATGTGTCTTTATAATAGAACAATTTATAATTCTTTGGGTATATACCCAGTAATGGGATTGCTGGGTCAAATGATATTTCTATTTCTAGGTCCTTGAGGAATCACCACACTGTCTTCCACAATGGTTGAACAAATTTACACTCCCACCAACTGTGTAAAAGTGTTCCTATTTGTCCACATCCTCTCCAACGTCTGTCTCCTGACTTTTTAATGATTGCCATTCTAACTGGTGTGAGATGTGGTTTTGATTTGCATTTCTCTAATGACCAGTGATAATGAGCATTTTTTCATAAGTTTGTTGGCCTCATAGATGTCTTCTTTTGAAAAGTGGCTGTTCATATCCTTCACCCACTTTTGAATGGGTTTGTTTTTTTCTTGTAAATCTGTTTTAGTTCTTTGTAGATTCTGGATGTTATCCCTTTGTCAGATGGGTAGATTGCAAAAATTTTTTCCATTCCGTTGGTTGCTGGTTTGCACTAATGATTGTTTCCTTTGCTGTGCAGAAGCTCTGGAGTTTAATTAAATCCCATTTGTCTATTTTGGCTTTTGTTGCCATTGCTTTTGGTGTTTTAGCCACGAAGTCTTTGCCTATGCCTATGTCCTGAATGGTTTTGCCTAGGTTTTCTTCTAGGGTTTTTATGGTGTTATGTCTTATGGTTAAGTCTTCAATCCATCGGGAGTTAATTTTAGTGTAAGGTGTCAGGAAGGGGTCCAGTTTCTGCCCTCTGCACATGGCTAACCAGTTTTCCCAAATGCCATTTATTAAACAGGGAATTGTTTCCCCGTGGCTTGTTTTTGTCAGGTTTGTCAAAGATCAGATAATTGTAGATGTGTGGTGTTGCTTCTGAGGCCTCTGTTCTGTTCCATTGGTCTATGTCTCTGTTTTGGTACCAGTACCATGCTGTTTTGATGACTGTAATATAGTAATCAAATATAGTAATATTTTTATTACTATATTGTTTATATATAGTAATATATACAATATAGTTTGAAGTCCAGCAGCATGATGCCTCCAGCTTTGTTCTTTTTGCTTAGGATTGCTTTGGCTATGTGGGCTCTCTTTTGGTTCCATATGAAGTTTAAAGTGTTTTTTTCCAGTTCTCTGAAGAAGGTCAGTGGTAGCTTGACGGGGATAGAGTTGAATCTATAAATTACTTTGGGCAGTATGGCCATTTTCACGATGTTGATTCTTCCCAACCATGAGCATGGGATGTTTTTTCATCTGTTTATGTCCTCTCTTATTTCATTGAGCAGTGGTTTGTAGTTCTCCTTGAAGAGGTCCTTTACATCCTTTGTTAGTTGTATTCCTAGATATTTTATTCTCTTTGTAGCAATTGTGAATGGGAGTTCACTTTTGATTTGGCTCTCTTCTGTTATTGTTGTATAGAAATGCTTGTGATTTCTGCACATTGATTTTGTATCCTGAGACTTTGCTGAAGCTGCTGATCAGTTTCAGGAGACTTTGAGCTGAGACGATGGGGTCTTGTAAATGTACAGTCATGTCATCCGCAAATAGAGAAAATTTGACTTCCTCTTTCCCTAATTGAATACCCTTTATTTCTTTTTCTTGCCTTATTGCTCTGGCTAGAACTTCCAATACTATATTGAATAGGAGTGATGAGAGAGGGCCACTCCTTGTCTAGTGCCAGATTTCAAAGGGAATGCTTCTAGTTTTTGCCCACTCAGTATGTGGGTTTGTTGTAAATAGCTTTTATTATTTTGAGATACATTCCATTGATACCTAGTTTATTGAGAGTTTTTAGCATAAAGGGCTGTTGAATTTTGTAGACGGCCTTCTCTGTATCTATGGAGATAATCATGTGGTTTTTGTCTTTGGTTCTGTTTTTAAAGGTAAATTAAACTTAGCAACCTTTATCATATGCCAGCTTGTGGATGCATGGCAGGAGATGAAGAGGCACAGAGCTCAACCCCAATTCTCTCTTTAGAGTATGCAGTTTTATTAGAGATGTTTTGTTTGTTTCTTGAGGCACCTTGGTGGAGAAGCTTTTCATGAGGTGCTATAAGGGCTCCAGGTTACCAGTGAGAAATCTGAGGAAGAACAAAAGAAGAGGCAAAGTCATTGCTAAAGAAAAGATGCCGAACATTATTTCAGAGCTCTAAGACTGAGAGTCGAGGGGTGGCTTGCAAGCTCATGAGTCAGAAGACAAAAGTGACAGGAGCTAGAAATCCCTTTTATGCAACCCTTGCTGTGTGTTTCAGGGAGATGTAAGGTGATTCAATGAGGAACATAGTGTATTTTACCTGTGAAATGTTAAATAACTTTATTTTAATACAATAATAGATCAGTTGTTCAGAAGTTATATTTTTATATTGGTAATTCCTAGATGATTTGTACAGACCAACATTCCTGTAGAAATTTTGGAAAAGGACAGATTCCTTGGAGTTCTAGAGATGAGGGAAGGCTTTCTGGAGGAGGTTGAATGTGAACGTGGTCTTGAATTGAGTCTTGAAAGAGGAATAAAATTGGAGATTAAAAAGAGGTGAAGGAAATTGACCCAAGGCCCTGTATTCTGTCTTCTGACAATTTCCTTATTTGCCTTATTTTCCCTAAACACTGCAGCATTAAGTTTCTGTTGACAACTCCTCTGCTGAAAAACCACCCCAGGTCAGGTCTATGCCCATCTCCTTTCCCCCTGGCGGTTTGCCCCAGTCCAGCCCTTATCAGTCCACTTGATCTCAGCATTTTAGGTCTTTCTTCACCTACCTCTCTGAGAAACTCCTTTCATCAGCACCACAGAGACAGCCACTAAGTACCTTCCGGAGCTCAGAGATCTGCTTTTTTCATCACTTTGGCTCTTCCAGATTTTTTACAACAGGTAACACCCAAATCCTTTCCTATAGCCCAGATCTGTCTCCTGCAGCTCAAACACATACTTTCTACTTTCTATGGGCTTTATCCCCCTAGATGGCCTGCCAAATTGTAAACCTCACCTGATCAGCCTCTTCCCTTCTCAGCCTGCAGCTCCTAATCTTTCACTCAGAAAGCACAGGTGCAATTTAGTCCACAGCTTTTATTGAGCACCAAGTGTTTGCCTAGACCTGCAGTGTAGCTGCATTATAAACTCAGAGAGAGGTACATGAAAGTGAAAGCCACGTGTTTGCATCTGATCCCTGTAACAACACCTGGATGCTAATAGGCAGGGCCAGTGTTATGAAGAACATTTTAGAAAAGGGAGAAATGAGTTGCAAGAAGGTTAATGACTTGCACAAGTCATGCAGCTTATCTTTCACAAAACCAGGGCAAAGCACCAAGTCTTCTGACTCATGGTTCAATAGTCCTTCTCTGGAATGTTTCCCCCAACCATCATGCTCCTGAACAACAAACCAGACACGTGGGATAGATCTGGTATTGCACTTATATATGTACTTATGACAACTTCAGTAATTTGCCCAGCGTTAGGTGATAAGTGACTGTATTAGGCCATTCTTGCATTGCTATAAACAAATATCGGAGGCTGGGTAATTCATAAAGAAAAGAGGTTTAATTGATTCGCAGTTCTGTAGGTGTACAGAAAGCATGGTGCCAACATTAACTCAGCGTCTTGGGAGGCCTCAGGGAGATACAGTCATGGTGGAAGACAAAGGGAATATAGGCACTTCACATGGCAAAAGCAGGAATAAGAGTGAGAAAGCAGCAGCAGGGAGGTACCACATATTTTTAAATGACCAGATCTTCCAAGAACTGACTATCACAAAAACAGGCCAAAGCCATGAGGGATCCAAACTCCTCACACCAGGCCCTGCCTCCAGCGTTGGGGATTACAGTTCAACATGAAATTTGGGCGGGGACAAAAATCCAAAGTATATCAGTGGTGGAGGTGGGACCTGAACCCAGGACAGAATGAGTGTAAAACCTATGCTCACAATTGTCACAAAATCCAGCTAGGGTTACAGGAAGGGATTTGTTCCCTGTGACTTCGAGGCAGAATCTATGCTCATTGATAGAAGACAGAGAGTTTTACACTTAGTTTCATCATAAGGAGGAACGTGGTCACAGAGGAGCATCAAATAAGAAAATGTGATTTTCTCATTGTGAGGCAGTGAGTCACCTATTAATGGGGTGCCTGTTTGTTGGATATGCTACAGAGTCCTGTATTGTGTGCAGAGTTGGAATAAGCAGCTTCTGAGGTGTCTTGTAGTCTTGGCATTCTAAATGTTCACAATGTCAATACCTATCGTGGAATTTGCCATGAACAAAAAAGCTATGTTTAGAAGCTCAAGTATTCTGGAGCTGGGAGATAGAAAAGTGGTCTTCACTTTCAGGACAATTCCTTGAAGGTTTAAGGATTTGTGACAAGTCACTTAGCTACAAATGCCCATTGGTTCCACCAATAATATGAAACATTTTCTCTACTCCATTTCTCTTTCCCTTTTTCTTATCCCCTTGGGGCTGCATTTAAGACTCATCCAAAGTGCACATTTTCTTTCTTCTTTCTCATAATAACCCTGTAAAAACATCTTCAGGAAAGAATAGAAAAGAAGCTAATTTCACTCCATTGTGTCTTTAGGGCTGGGCTACCTGAGCTATTCCTCATTTTCCTGTTTGTTTTAGGGTCTGATGCAAGATGATTCTTAATTTCTGTATTGCAGGAATTTAGTTCCTAATATGTCAGCTCCATCCCACTGAGTGTTCCATCAACACACAACCCAGTTATCTGCAGGGACCTTGACCCCAGATGGGTAGTCTCAGATGGAAGCCAGGACATTGCTTCAGGAAGGACTATGAAAAATGCACAGAAGATACAAAAATGTGGATTATGTGTGAAACAAACAAAAGCACCAGGCAACGTGGAATTCATGTCAACAATAGCTTGGTGCAAGCTGTTGCTCGTTGCTAAGATAGAAACAGACTCTGGTGCCTGGGGAACAGTAGCAGAGAAGGACTTTCTGCACAAAGGTGCAAAAACAAAAGGGATGACCTGTTTTGACTATAATTGCTTTCAGATCTTAAGCTCTCCTCTTTTCTGATTCACCTCTCCCAGCATTTATTGTGTAGCTGGAGATGTCACTAATTATTGAGCCAGTCTGAGCCATGAGGATGGAGATTGCTCACATTTGTAATGTTTTATCATATTCGAAAGAAAAGAAAAGTAGTCCAAATGGTGGGGTGGCCAATCTTGTTGACTATAAACCAACCTTATGACTGAATGAGGCATGGCAAGGTTCTCAGAAAGATTCATGCACTGGGATCTCATGACTGACATACATCATGCTCCGGTTACATGTCAGTTACAATATTATGACAATTTTTGCTTTAAAGTTGCATATTTAATATACAACAGAATATACAAATATATACAGATGCTAATGTGTATGTACGATAAAATATACAATTCAATATACAAATATACAAGCATTATGTTAACATAAAGTATTACATATATTATAATAATATATAGTTAGCATAATTATATATTATATATTTAATATGAACATTAGTATACAAATATCAATATGCAATTATATGATTAAATATATTTAATGTATATTTAATATGTTATTATAATTGTTTCAAGTACAGCATTGGACCCCACATTCCAATTATAATATTAAATCTGGTGATATTAAATTGTACAGACTTTTGGTGTTACCAACCAAACATAAGTACTGATTTCCAAGTTAGCTATGGAAATCCAAAATTGTTCCCCCACTGAGGGATATTTCTAGGTAGGAGACAACCAATGTATATACTTTTTTTAAAGCAAATTATTTTCAGTGACTTAAAACAATTTTCTCGTTCCTCTCTGGATTGCTGCTGGAGTCCCTGGCACCTAAGTGCCACAAGCCACTGGGTCAAATACACAGATGTATTTGACAACTCTCCACTCATGTGCTGGGCTGCACACGGGGCTGAGTTGGCTCTCAGCTGCCCTGCTACCACAGAACTGCCTTCCTAAGGTGGTCTGGGGAGAAACAGCCCGATGCAGTCCAACTGGCAAGTCTCTTGCATAAATATGTCGCCCTTTACAAGGCTGATGAAATTTTGTGGCCCACTGGCCACAGCCTCAACCCAAATCCATGACTGCCACACACTCTCCTTCATGTGGGAGGTACTGCTCCTATTCTTGCTTCTTTAGATGGCTCCCAAGGCACCGTGCAGCCTCGTAAAGGGAGATTGCAGGTGGCAATCTGCCAGGCCTGGCGAAATGAAGCACCAGAAAATAGAGTTCACCTTTGTAGAGAATATTCCATTTAATTCTGTTTCATTTAATCCAATACGTAGTGAGTGACAACTGTGTGCCAGGTTCTGTGGAACTGCCTGTGACCTGGGCTCATTTGAACTTTTTCCCATTTCTAAGTCTTGATTTCTTCATTTATTAAGGTATTATTGAAAGTAATATGCCTCTCTCAGGATTCCTGTGAGGGTTATGAGAATGCTTATGTAGAGTACCCAGCCCATTGCCTAGCACATGGTGGGCACATAGTAAACTGCAAGGTCTCAGAGGGATCCCTCCACTGTCCCCTAAGAATCACTCCAGGCATGGGTAGAAGACGTGTAGGGAGTGATGTAGATCACTCTTCAGGACCACATTCCTGCATTGACGCAGCTGGGTTATACTTGCTAACTTTACAGCGCTATGGGGGAATTACATGAGAGGATGCATGCAAAAGGCTTAACTCGTATTTAATGCCCAGTACATTTCCTGTGGTATTATTACTATTATCTGTTTATCAGACTATCTATACATCCATCTACAAGTTTATTGTGTTATTACTGATAATTTTTTTTTCAAGGCAGACAGTCTCATCCTGTCACCCAGGCTGGAGTGCAGTGGTGCAATTATAGCTCACTGAGGCCTCAAACTCCCAGGCTCAAGCAATCCTCCTGTCTAAGCCTCCAAGTAGCTGGAACTACAGATGTGTGCCGCCACACCCAGCTACTTTTTATATTTTTTGTGTAGATCAAGGTCCCACTATGTTGCCCAGGCTGGTCTCGAACTCCTGGGCTCAAGTGATCCTCCTGCTTCAACCTCCCAAAGTGCTGGGATTGCAGGCATATTTTCTTAGCTGGAGCCTCTTGCGTTATGGAGGTCCAACCACCCTTATTCCCCTTTGTAGGAACTTCCTGGCTCCTGAAAGAGTTTGGCCATTCCTTCCTCCCTTCCACAAGCATGTACTGAGCCACCTGCTAACTTCCAGATACTTTGTTAAGCTCTTAGGTCACAAAGAAAGATTGGGCCACCCGAACTGATCCTATGGCAGGACCCCTGACCTCTAAAAGCTTGTGGTTTGTTTGGGAAGACAGAGAAGTTAACACATAATTTCAGCCCCATGCAATAAAGGCAGGGGCAGAAGTCACCATCGGGTGATGTGAGAGAACAAAGCAGGGACTTGCATTCTGCTATGGGACTGCTGGAAGGGTGGCCAGGGACAGTTCCTGGCAGGGAGGGCTCAGCAACTGCATGTCGAAGTCAGTGTTTCTCAGTTCTCAAGACCTAAGAATCCCTATTCATGCTTCTGTTCTAGAAGCCCCGAAGGCCATGGCTAATGATAAAAAAAAGTCCACATTCTGCCAGCCGAAATGCATGGAAGGCAGAAAAGTAGGCTGGGCTTTCTGGGTGGCTTTCATCCCCATGGGCAGAAACATATCCAGTCCTTCCCTATGGTCTTCAGAGTAGTACTCAGGTCTGTCCATGAAGGGACAAGCCTGCAAGTCTGATGCCAGAGTGGTCAGGGCAAGGAAGTTCACAAAGCCCGAGGCAGGAAGTGATAACCAAAGATACAGAAAGCCAGTGGCCCTCCATTTCTGTTATCTGGTGTAGAAAATAATGCACTGGATACCAGGATAGGCTTCTTAGTTAATGCGTTGACCTAAGGCCAGTAAATCTTCCTCATGACTGCACAAACATTTTCAAGAGCCCCAATTTGGAAGCCTGTGTTTCTATCCAGGCCTGTGTCTGAGGTGGGATCTGGATGTGCCCTGTGCTGCATTTTTCCTGGCCATTTCTTGTTACTGTGTTTTCCTCTGGTCCTTAATATCTCTGCTAACTTTCTGTCTCCATTTTGCTCTCTCTCAGGAAGCCATAAAAGTAACTTCAAATCTCATTGGAAGCCAAACAGCTGGTTCAGCTTTTGAGGTTCACAAAGAAGCAAATTTTCACTTTTCAAAATGAGGCACACCTTCACTTCTTGTTTTTTTTGTTTAATTAATTAATTTTTTTTTTTGAGACAGAGTTTCACTCTTGTTACCCAGGCTGGAGTGCAATGGCGCGATCTTGGCTCACCACAACCTCCGCCTCCTGGGTTCAGGCAATTCTCCTGCCTCAGCCTCCTGTGTAGCTGGGATTACAGTCATGCGCCACCATGCCCAGCTAATTTTTTGTATTTTTAGTAGAGACGGGGTTTCGCCATGTTGACCAGGATGGTCTCAATCTCTTGACCTCGTGATCCACCCACCTCGGCCTCCCAAAGTGCTGGGATTACAGGCTTGAGCCAACATTTACTTCTTAAACTTTCAGGCACATAATGTTAGATCCCAGGAAGGTGGTCTCTGCCAACTTTGAAGGTTCAGGGACCCTTGAGAATATATGAGCACTGAGATCAGAACAGTAAGTCAGTATATTTGATAGGGAGGGAATGACCCCATTGCCTCAGTTTTACAGCTAAGGGATCTATAACACCTTACTCTGCTGAAACTGATCTCGAGAAGAGGCTAAATGAAATGAATTCCCTCTGGAGGAGATAACTGAGGAACTGAAATGTTCAGAGTTGATTTGTTCAGAAGGACCTTCTTTCTAGTACTCATTATTAATAGTAATAAAACTAGAGTCAATAAAATGGAAGCAGCAAAAGCACAATTATGAACCCAGTTTACTCGTGTTGTGTAACTGTTGTAACCATTTAACATCTGGTTTCTCATTTTACCTACAAAGAATGATGGTGTGGGGGCAGTAATGAGACCATGGTCTCCATCCTTCAGATGAGGAGGCCATGTTTACACAGTCAAGTGTACACAGCTGGTCAGTGTAGCAGAGCAGGATTTTAATTCAAGGTCTCTGAACCAAAGCTCAGTAGCATTTTCAGTATGTAACTTACCCAACACACATTCATTGAGCACCTACTATGCCCTGGGCCCTGGGCTGGGATGTGGGAAAGATGGGACCCCTGACTGGGATAATAGAGGTAGACACAGTAAGGGCCATGAGTGCAAATTCAGGTCATAGGCCTCAGAGCAGCAGTGATCACCTTAAACCAGGGATCAGGATAGGCTTAAAGGAGAGGAGCTCCTTAACCTAGGCCACGAGGATGATCAGAATTTGGGCAGGAATTAGGGAAGTGGTGCTTACCTGGCAGGGCATTAGGCAAGCTTGTCACTACAGGGGCATCTCTTATGTGGCATTGCACAATGTCAGAGGGACAGACAGGTGTTCAGATGGAGGTGAAGGGTGGGCTCAAGAGACAGCTGTCTTCATGAGGATTTGGCTCTGGTCTTGTCAGCATGCCTTCTTGTCCTCCTTCTCAGGCCTTGTCCTGCTTTGTCTCTGGTGCTGGGCAAGTTGGGCCACCGAGATGTGGCATGACTCACTTTTTAGTGGGCGCTGGTGCGTTCAGATGTGGCCATGACTGGAGAAATTACACTGAGAGGTCTTGTTCTTCCAGTGGGTGGAATTAAAGACAAAGTGCTGGCCGCACACAGAGCAGGACTGAAGCAAGTCATTATTCCTTGGAGAAACAAGACCTTGAGGGAGTCCCGGGCAACGTACCACAGGATGTAAGTTTTGTCACAGCAAGCTGCCTGGATGAGGTTCTTAATGCAGCTTTTGATAGTGGCTTTACTGTCAAGCCCAAACCTGGTCTCTTAAATAGCAAACTGTAGGCCCATATCTCAACTTTTTAGAATTTTAAGTTATGAAGTGCTCAGAGTTACTGACACAGTTGATTTTATTCACACCAATAGGTGTATGCAAGATGTCCCTGTTTCGTAACAGGGACATAATCACAACAGTAATGAACCACAAGTAGTGACTAGTGTTTAGTATAGAAATATAAGGTGTTGATTGCCGGGCGTGGTGTCTCATGCCTGTAATCTCAGTACTTTGGGAGGCCAAGGCAGGTGGATCACGAGGTCAGGGGATTGGGACCATCCTGACCAACTTGGTGAAACCCTGTCTCAAAAAAAAAGACATTGATTTAGTAAACTGATAAATACTAGTGACGGTGGCCCTGAGCACAGAGGGGCTGCCCTGGCCTGGTTTCACAGAAGGCATCTCTTCCTCTTTAGCACTTAGCTGAACACCATGGGAGAAGCCTGTAGAACAGCTCCCTGGCCTCAATGCTGCTGTTGGGAGAAACACCAAACTTTTAGCAGTTTGCAGAGGCTTTCTTTCATCTTGGCTGTTTTCAGATGTGAAGGACACAGAGCAGAAGATGTCTGAAGGCCTGGTTAGCAGGGAGTGAGGGAGAGGAGGAGGGGGGAACTGAAATTCAAAGCCAAGACCCTCATCAGCCCTGCTCTGTGGCAGCTCATCAGTTCTCCCTCTTCTCACCCGCGTGGGAGTCCATGCGGGCCTGCTCTTGCCTGGCTCTGGCCTCTGCAGCATCTGTTAGCAATGAATAAAGAAGAGGTGGAGGGGAGCAGGGCTACGGGTGGGAGCAGGAGGAAGGTCTACTTAAACAAAATATGTTTGCTCACACACATAAAACCACAGGCCTCCTGGAGGCAAGCACTCCACCAGGCCCCCCTCATTCTTGAATTTGTGATTAGGAGCACACAATCGAGGCCAGCCTCAGTCCCCATTTCTTATGTAGTGAGAGGCTCATAGGAGGGTTAGTTCTCAGGGCCTTTTCTGGGCTGACATCCTGTGTCAGAGGTGAGAGGTTTGCTGGCCTAGTTCTGAGAACCAACTAGTCCTCACGCAGGCACATGGTGCCGTAGGACACTCAACGTCTCTAGGCCATGAAGGAGGTTGGGTCTTCTCTAGGCTCCACAGAGGGTGAAGCAGGCATTCTGGAGAAAGGCCCCATTCGGCCCATAGGGGATAGCTGGTTCTCCACCTGGGCAGGTAAGATCTCCAACCTCTGATGTCTGCTTTCCCATTATTCTCATTAAATGACATCATGTTTATTTCAAAGTCTTAACTTCCAGGAAAATAAGAGGGAAAAAGGGCGCTGAAAATGTCCAAAAGTTTGAGTTTAGTCACCAGAATATTTCTGGAAGCTGGTCTGTTAAAGGTGCAATTATATATAGAAAGGAAACAGTTCCAATATTTCTCTTTAGCAAGTGACTCCTCTTAGGAGATTGTTGAGAGTAGGCAAAGAGTTACAGCCTCCCCAGAGTCTGTCAGCATTATAAAATCAGAGAAGAAAACAAAGGCCCATCCTCCTCCCGCCTTTCTGTGTTCCTGAGGAGTGAGTGTGCTCTCACAGGCTGTGCAGCTCCTGCGCTGGCCCCATCCATGGTAAGGCTCAGTTGCTGGATCTGAGACTGTCCGCTGGCCCCATCCATGGCAGGACACATGGCTGAACCAAGGCCCTCTGCTGACATTACAATGAGAGAATCAAGAAACACACCTCACCTTGGACTCTCCATGCTCTGATGATCTGGTGACCAATTCTGAGTGATTCTTGCCAGGGTTTCTAACACCCTCCACGGCCTTCGAGGGGTGAGTAGGTGAGACATAGGAAGGAAGCCGGGCAGTTGAGCAGAAAGGAGTTAACAGTATGGAAATTTTGTATATCTACTTCAGAATGAGGTGACAAAGCCACCAGTAGGTAGACTGCACATGAGTAGAAGTTGAAGCAGGGCACAAGATAGGGCCACTGGTTGTAGGGAGGCCACAGGAGCATTGTGAAGGGATGTAGCTACATCTCAGATTTTGGCAGGGCAGGGCTTACTGTCCCCTAGGTACAGCCAAAGGGTCATCTTTGCTGAGCAAGTTAGGTGCCCCTGTTATAAACTCTGGAAGTTCAGCGATCAATGACCCACTGTGTGACCCTAGAAATTAGCCTGTTGGTTCCCAAGTTTCCTGCATATCTCTAAATTGGGGATTCCATTACCCAGACCCCTCTGCAGCCTTGGGGATTAATGAAAGCCTTGTTCACAAATGTCTCGGAATCCATAAAGGTTTAGATCGATAATTAACAAGAAAGAGAAGGCATAAACATTTCAAATATATATCAACTCCCCAATCTATAACAGCCAATAAGTCTAAAAACTGAGTGGCCACAATTTCCCTCAGTGACAGGCAGCCCATGCACTTTCAAAAGTAATTCTTCATTAAGCATAAATTACCACTTGGGGAAACCTTCCACGGATGCCATGGCTGTGGATTTATTAAGTGAAAATGAAACTTTTAAATAAATATCTGGAACAAAAAAATGTATTTCCCATCTAATCGGGCCATGAGGCAGGAGTGTTTAAAGTGCTGTGGAGGCTGGATTCTGAGAGCAGAAAGCTGGGCGCATTTCTTTAGAAGCCTTTTTGCTGAGTCAGTCACTGCCATGCCATTCTCTCCAACTCCCCAAACACCTGGACCCTCCTGACATTAGCCAAGAGCAACACAAGCAGAGAAGTCCCTAGGGGAGAGCCTGCCCAAGCCCTTAGGGAATTTCATAGGTTTTGAGGCATCTTATTTCTCTAGGAACATCTTGATTTGGGATCTGCTGTCAGATTCTCAACCAGGAGGCTTCATGTAGTCACCTTCCCAGCCAAATGTTCCTGCCAGCTTGTCTTCCCCTTAAGGGCAGAAGAAACCAGTGTTACTTAGGCTTCTGATTCATTTTGTATCTATGAAATACTTGTCATAAGAGACCAAAGGAAAATAAAATGTGAAACAGAAGGAACACATCAAAAATCCACCAGCCCCAGAGATACCTGATGACATTTTCTGCAGTGTAGGCAGCAAGGCCCAGTGAACAACACTATGTGTCTCTCCAGCAGTGATTCTAGCCCTTCCATATTGTGGAGCTTCCCAGTCCCAGGTTCAGGACCCTGATTACATGATATAGATCATGGTCATTCCTACAGCTCTTGCTAGTGAATGGTGTAAAACTCAGCCTAAGCTAATCCACTATGTGGCATTTCCTGTTGGCAATAATTTATCTAGAAATGGGCAAGAAATATATTTTCAAGCCATGAGCTGTGAGCAGATAGTTTCTAGGGGCTTTTGGTAAAAATTTTCCTTGGACAAAAGGAAAACGTCAAGGGCACCAGGTCTCTTACTTCTGTTGACAATAATGAGGAAGTGTTGGTATTGATGGGCATCCTGTGATAGCAAAGGGAACCAGTCTTAGGAAAAAGATGAATCCATGGTAGAGAGAGCAGTGATGAAACATAAACTGGCCCTTTATGACTTTGCAGATGGATTAGGTTAATTTTTTTCCCTTTGGAAGTTCAAGTTATAACACGAGTTCTTCAATTACTATGAGAGATGGGATATATCAGATTGTTGATGTGCCCAGCTTATTACTGGAGGAGATGTCATGGGTAGAAACAGTGACAAAATCAGCTTTTAACTGGGGAAGAGGCTCAGAATCACACAAAAGAACTTGTTTTCTCCAAGTAAAACTCTTTATAAATTTCTACCTAGAATATTCCTGAGTAGTCTCCTAGGAAATAAAGAAGGATATTCTTATAAGTAAAAGCCGGTCAGAAAACTTTCATAGTGCTGAAACCTTAGTGTATTTGCAAAATTGTAACTCTTGTCTGGGTTCAAGTAGATCATGTTACAGTTTTTTTTTTTCACTTTCTGGTCTAAAAAATGATGATTGTTGATTATTTCTTTTTTTTTTTTTTTTTTATTCAGAGTCCCTAGCATAATACCAAAGACTGGAATACTTCAACATGCCCATTTTCTTTAAAAGTTTCAAAGAAAATATAGTCTATAAACTTCTAATTTTCAGAATAACAGGTCATTCTGGATCAACTCCACTCCACTCAATCTCTTGAGGAATAAAAACACAATGAACTGGACTCTCAAGAGAACAATGAACTATAATGGAAGAAAACCTCTGTGTGTTTTTTTTGTTGTTTGTTTGTTTTGTCAAACCCCCATTACAACACATATGAGCGCTGTGTTGACTCCCTCACTGGTAAAATGAACATCGAGCCCTTCTGGTCTATGTCTATTATCCCTTGAGTTGCATACTTTGTATTTCCTCCCTCAGTGACTGACACTGCTCCTACTTGACATTATCTGTAATACTGTTGATTCAACCATGAATGGAAAACTGTGAAGCAGGTCATTCCTTTTATTTCAGTTCAGTAGATATTTTGGAGTCCTTTCTGTGTGCAAGACCCAGTGCTAGATGCTTAGACCCCAGAGTGAATATGATATAGTCTTTGTTCTCAGTCTAGCAAGGCAAGTACATACATATAAAAACTGAATACATATAATCTATGCTAGGATAGTGGGAATACAGAAGAAGCTTAGTTAAACCAGCTGGGGTATAATTTTGGTACACTTTGATAAAGGGTACCATGTTAATATAAATTTAAATTGGTCAGAAAAAAATGAGTAAATGGTGTTGTCCACATTTCCAGGCAAGGGGAGACTATTTCAGATGACACTGCAGGTTGGACATTCGTAATCCAATAATCTGAAATTCACAATGCTCAGAAATCTGAAACTTTTTGAGGGCCAATATGAAGCCATAAGTGTAAATTTTCACATCTTTCATGTGATGGCTCATAGTAAAAATCCAGGTGCAGAACACAGCTCATTCAGTTTGCCATTTGTTGTTCCTGCCTAACATCTGATTCAGGTTTTCTGGTGATGCTGCTGTGATGTTTACTTACCGTGCACACATTGCTTTTGTTCTCTATTAACAATATGCCATACTTTTTACTACTTAGTACTTATGTGTATGTGTAAGTGTAAGAAAGTGACTGCTTATCAATAGCATATAAATTCAGAGTCAGGAATGATGGTGACACCAAGCAACCACAGATTGTTCATGTGAGTGGCTGAGATGGTGACACATTTGCTTTCTGATGTTTCAATGTACAGAAATTGCTTTATGCACAAAATTATTAGAAATATTGTATAAAATTACCTTGAGGCTCTGTGTATAAGATACATAAAATGTAAATGAATTTCATGTTTAGATTTGGGTCTTACCACAAAGACATATTATCATATATATGCAAATATTTCAACATCAAATAAAAATCTGAAATCTCAAAGCACTTCTGGCCCCAAGCATTTCAAAGAGGGAATACTCAACCTGTACTAAGTAAAATTCCACCTCAAAACTTAATGGGTTAACACAACAATATCGTGACAATTATTTTGATAATAAACCTGAAAACTGAGCAGAGCTCAGCAAGGGTGGTTTATCTATGTTCCATGTGGCATCATCTGGGACAGCTCAACTAACAGCGGGAGGATCTGCTTCCAAGATGGTTCACTCACATGAATGACAACTTAATGCTGACTGTTGGCTAAGAGCTCAGCCAAGGCTGTATACTAGGAGCCTCGGTTCTCCACTGTGGACCTCTCCACAGGCTGCTTGGGCTTCTTCCCAGCATGGTGGCTGGCTTCCAGGAGTGAACATCCCAAGTGAACAAAGCAAAAGAGAAAGAATATTTTTATTACTTAGCTTTGCTAGTCACATCATATTATTCCCACTGTTCTTTATTGATCAAAGTAGTCACAAGGTCCTGCCAAGGTCCAAGGAAAGGACATATAAATCCCATCACAAAATGAAAGAATTGTCAAAGTCACATAATAAGAGAAATATGTGAATGGGAGCTATTATTGTGGACTCTAAAAACATTCTATTTGTCAGAGTTTTATTTCATCCTTCTCAATATGTTTATCTTTTATTTCCCTTTTTTGTCTTATTGCATTAGCTAGAATTTCCAGTACACTGTTGAAAAGAAATGGTGAGAGGGGGACATCCTTGCCTTGTTCCTGATCTTAAAAGAAAACTTTTGAGTTTCTTAAGTATAATGTTAGCTGTATGTTTTTTTTTTTTGGTAGATATTCTATATTAAGTTGAGAAAATTTGCCTCTATTCCTAGTTTAGTAAGAATTTTTTAAATTCATGAATCGTTGGAATTTGTCAAATGCTTTTTCTGCCTGTATTGATATCATCATGTGATTTTTCTTTTTAGCCCATTGATCAGATGAATTACACTAATTGATTTTTAAATGATGAACTAGACTTACCTACCTGGGGTAAATTCCACTTGATCATGGTGTCTAATTTTTTAAATTCATTGTTCGATTTGACTGGTTAACATTTTGTTGAGAATTTTTACATCTATGCTTATTCTGTGCTTATGAAATATAATCTGTAGTTTTCTTTCCTTGTAATGCTTTATCTAAGTTTGTATTGGGTTAATGCTGGCCTCACAGAATGAGTTAACAAGTAGTCCCTCTACTTCTATCCTCCAAAAGAGATTTTAGAGAATTGGAATAATTTCTTTTTTTTAAAGGTTTCGTAGAATTATTTCATGAACCCTAATGAGTCTGGTGTTTTCTGTTTTGGAATTATTGATTTGATTTCTTTAATAGATACCAGCCTACTTAGATTGTTTATATTTTTGTGTGTATTACTTTTGGCAGCTATGTCTTTCAAGGAATTGGCCGATTTTACATAGGTTGTTAAATATGTTGGCATAGAACTGTTCATGTTGTTCTTTTATTCTTTTAATATCCATGAGATCTGTAGTAATGTCTTTTCTTTTATTTCTATTTTTTTTCCTTTTTTCTTATTGTACTTTAGGTTCTGGGGTACATGTGCAGATCATGCAGGATTGTTGTATAGGTACATACATGGCAATGTGGTTTGCTGCCTCCATCCCCCGTCACCTACATCTGGCATTTTTTCCCCATGTTATCCCTCTCTGACCTCCTCACCCCCACAACTGTCCCTCCCTTGCCCCACCAACAGACCCCATGTGTGATGCTCCTCTCTCTGTGTCCCTGTGTTCTCATTATTCAACATCCTCCTATGAATAAGAGCATGTGGTGTTTGATTTTCTGTTCTCGTGTCAGTTTGCTGAGAATGATGTTCTCCAGATTCATCCATGTCCCTACAAAGGACACAAACTCATCATTTTTTATGGCTGAATAGTATTCCATGGTGTTTATGTGCCACATTTTCCCTGTCCAGTCTATTGTCAATGGGCATTTGGGTTGACTCCAGGTCTTTGCTATTGTAAACAGTGCTGCTATGAACATACATGTTTATGTGTTTTAATTTGTGTCCTGTCTTATTTATTTGATTAGTTAACTTGGCTAATGTCTTATTTAAAAATATCTTCAAAGAACCAGCTCTTGGTTTCTTTTCCTTGATCTTTCTCTTTTGATTTGTTGTTTTCAATTTCACTGAATTTTGTTCTAATTCTTACTACTTTTTTTCTTGTGCTTATTTTGGATTTAATTTGCTTTTCTTTCTTTAGTTTTCTGAGGTGAAATTTAGATTATTGATTTGAGATCTTTTTTCTTTTCTTATATGTGCATTCAATTTGTAAATTTGTTTCTAAGACCTGCTTTCTGCTGCATTCCACAAATTTTGATAAGTTGTTTCTATTTTAATTTAATTTAAAAGATTTTTGTGCTTCTTTTCAGATTTCTTTTTTAATCTATGTGTTATTTAGAAGTTTGTTGTTTAAACTCCATCTATTTTGAGGTCTGCTAGGTGCCTTCTTGTTAATAATTTGTAGTTTAATTGGAGAAAACTAAACTTTTCAATTTGTTAGTATTTTTTGCCTTCCTTATGATAGAATTTATTAGTGTATTTTATATTTTAATTTCAGATTGATTTGAAAGTTTTTTTTCTCACATTCCCCTTTATGTTTCCTTCTTAGTCTATAAGGTTTTTAGATGCCAATTCTTAGAACTCTTAAATCTACAGGCCAGCCCCACATCTACTAGTAGATTTTGGCATCTCTTCCTCATGGCAGAATTGTGGGAATGACGGATCCTATCACTGAGCCTGCAAGTTGTTTGTCTTTATTCCTAGTCTTTGTCTTAGTTTTCCTGCAACCTGTGATCACTGTCTCCTATAAGCATAAGCCATAGGTAGAATATGCGATAGCTACATTTGCCTTCAAGTTTGGTTTGGGACTTACCCTTCAGCCTTAGATTTCGGGCACTGAATCTAACTTCGGTCTCCTAGTTTGTATGGATCCATGTTTCTCCATGGGAATGAGAGTGCTATCAATGGTAGGGTTTGAATTGTGACCCAGAAAGTTTATGGCTCCAGTTGTGCTCAACTTTGTACTGAAGTTTTATTTCTGTTCATGCTGATATTTGCTATTTGAGCCCGACTATGTCTTTTTGGATTTCTCTTTTTATATTTAATTTGTCATTACTATGTGTTGAAAGCTGACAAAGTGTACTAGATATAAACTTAATATGTCATCTTTGTCAGAAATCGTCTTCTCATTTTCTAAATGGAGAATTGGGGTTCAGTATGGAAATGTATCTTGTCCAAGGCCTTAGAGTGATCTTGTACTAGAGACTGAAAGACACTCAGGTCTTCTGATTCCAAGCCCTGGCACTTTTGACTATTCCCAAGTGCTCAGAAACTGACACGAGAGAAAAGTCTCAGAATTAAGCTGCTTTCTTATTGGAATAAACTAGGAGTCAAATGCAGCCACTGGAGGGTTCCCTTGACGTTTCCTGATAAGCAGAGAAGATGTTTAACAGATTTAATCCCTGCCAAGTTCATATCTGACTCAGAAATCTTTCTTTCAGCGAGCTGTCATGAATCTGAGTGAAGGATCTCACTTAGAGTGTGCTGTGCCACAGTCAGCAAGGGATCTTTGTGTTCAGCAGAAAAACCAAAGCTCTAGAAATGATGGTATTTTCCATTTGGAGGCAACATAGCTTCCTGATAAAGAAGAAATAAGAAATGAAATTCATTTTTAATTTAAAATAGGTAAACATTTCATTGCATGTTGTACAAATAAATTAATACAAATGTCAACTGAAAAATGTCACTCAAGGAAAAAGTTTCCGTGTCATTTGTTTTTGTGTAGGAAAGCAATTATTTAAAAGCTTGTTGCTGGCAAACGTCATCTGAACAGAGACCCATTCCTCATACTATTGCATAGCTATGCAATTAAAGGCTACCAGACTTGCTCAAGTATGCTATTACTGAAAAGTCTATAAAGATAAAATTATCAAGCAAATTGTTGTCTGAAATAAATGAAGATGTTTTAATCAGAATATAAAGATAGATAGATATTTATTTTCCTTTTGTTTACTTAACAAAATTAAAAAAAAAAACCAACTAGGTAAAAAATATTTTTGGTCCTTTTAGCCATAGCAAATACATTGCAGTCAGACAATGATATTAGAGTTTCTTCACGCCCCAGCTTGACTGTCTTAATGTACTGAGACTTCTTTTACTTCTGCATTTGTGTGGCTTGGCTTGTACCATGTCAATGTGAACCCCTTTCCCTAATCCCCATAACCCAAAGTTCCAAACAAATCCCTCTACAATTACAAAGCTACCTCTACTTGCAAATGTGCATCGGAAGATGATTTGCTAAGTTCTGTGCATTGTACCCTTCACATCTCTCAACACTCAGCCATGTTATGAGTAGGTATTGAGTCAACCGAATGCCGGAAGGAAAGTGGTTGCAAATAAAGGGCAGCCACAACCTCAGAAAGTTGTCATTACAGAACATAGCTGCAGGAAGGGGGTATTTCCTCTGCTATGTTCCAAGATTAACACATGTAGCAGTTGACCAATGCGAATCGGCCAAGCAGAGGATGCTTAAAGGATGAAGTCAGTGTTTGTGTAATACTTTGAAGACAGAGGTGAAGATAATAAATTCCTACTATTGCAAATAATCCAATACTTACTGTAATAATTATCCTCATCCAACCAGAGACCAGAAATAGAGATTTTCAAGTATATTGAGTTTCATTAGGCAGCAAACCACCTTGCCATGAATGTACCTAACATCATGCAACAATCTTGCGTGATCTGCACATGTACCCCAGAATCTAAAGTACAATTAAAAAAAAAGAAGTACACACACACACACACACACACACACACACACACACACACACACACACAAAGTGTTACACATTCTACAGCTGTAGTAGCACTCACTGTGAGATGTAATACAGATTAAATAACCGTGAACCACAAAGCCACTCTGCTCACTCCTCTGGTCTCAGATTGAGTTACCTCTCTCACACCTTGCAACCAAGTAACACAGAGCAATAAATGCAGTAGAGGGGGCTAAAGGGAGGCCAGGGAGGGGAGAGGGCAGGCTAGCTCCTAGTTTTTCCGTCTCTGCATTGTCAAAAGATAAGTGAAAATCTAAGGATCCAGCTAATATCTTTGTGTTAAACTGACAGGTTGTTTTGACATCTTTAGACACAGCCAAACAAGGAATGAAAACAAACTGGTAGCCATGTTTTGGCAGTTTTTGATTATAGGCACAAAGCAACCAAACACACCTGCAAGCAGTACTAAAATGCAGGCTTTGATGATAGCTTTTTTCAAGATCCTCATCCGCCTCCTCGCCTTCCATTGTTTTTTTCTGCTAACATAATTGTGGGGCATATGTTGGTCCTGTCCAGATCAGAGTCAGACTCACCTCTTACTCTCAAAAACAGGTGCTCAGCTATAGCTGAGGTACTCCATCACAGTCAGATAGGCATGAGAGAATAATAAATGGGTTCCTAGGCATAAACATACCAGGATTTAGAGACTAAGCCTGCATGTGGGAAGAGGTGATCAAATAATCAGGAGTCTTCATATTCTGCATTTAACCTAGTTTCCAAATCCCAGAGCTTGAAAACCTTAAGATTTAAAGGTTAAAGAAATGTAGCAGGCAGAGATTTCTACCTCATGGACTAGGGAGTAACTTTTGAAAATTTTATGTTATAGAGATGGTCTAAAAGAAATTTGAATCAATGAAGAGACAATAGTGCATTATGTGTTAGGAAGGAAACTGTTATGTTCAGCTGTCCAGTCATAATTCAGTTCTCCTCCAGTGGACCACTTGGAGTCCACCTGAGAAAAAAAATCCAAGGCTGGAAGGATGGTGGTCTTGGCAGGTGTCCCTTTTCTGATGTGGGAAGAAAACGCATGTTAGGAAGCGTTAGCCCTGCGTAAGACACAAGAGCCTGCTTTCCTCTCCTCTCTGCTTTCAGCCTTTCTGGATCATTCTTCCTGGAACACACAGTCTGGGCCTTTGTTTCGAGGACCTTTCCAACTACTCTGAGATGGTCATCATCAAATACTCAAACACACGAGGTCAGTGAGCTCTCATGACTAAGCAACTGAAAGGGTCGTATGGATAAGAGGAATGGGGGTAAGAGCAACAGTTTTCTCAAAGCACTGGATATTGGTCAGGAGACCTGGAATAAAATCTCATCTGTGTCACCTAGAGCAAGTTATATAGGACTTCCTAAGAAGTAAAATAAAAACGACAAATAAATAACAGATGCAACTATTTTTGTTATTTTGTTAAAAAGTTTTTGTTTTTAATATTTGGGTTTGGTTTCAGCACTGTTTAAGCAAGGTTATTATTTTCCCCCATACTGATAGCCTATTGTGTTCCCCCCATATGGATAGCCTATCTTTCACATAATAGGCATTCTTAGTGATTTCTAATGTAACTGTTTTGTTATAAAGCCTATCTTCATTAACATGCAGATTTGTTTCTGGGCTATTTTGTACATTTGTACAAATTTTTTTTTTTGCTATGAAAATGCTTTATTAGGCCAAACTACTTACTATGAAAATGCTTTAAAATGCAGCAGGAGGAGATGTAAAGACTCAAAGAAGTGCATAGTGACAACGGCTATCAGAACACACTAAAGAATCCACACTGCTTCCCCCTTTACCTAGAAAAGGAAGCTTCTAGGCTACCTCCTCCTCCTCAGCACACTCCTCAAACTCCTCCTCCTCAGCTGTGGCGTCTTGGTATTGCTGGTAATCTGACACCAGGTCATTAGCCCCAGGTCTATTCTCCTTTTGTGTGAATATATTATTTTATAATTACTATAGCTTTAAGTAAGATTTGGATTCTGGCAGAAGTTATTCTTCCTTTTCCTACTCTTCCTTCTCCTCTTGGTTCTCTTTCATAAACTCTTTTCTAATGATTTTTAACTTTTCCTAAATTTCTATCATACCTTATACATTTTAGAATTGATTGGAATGATTCCATTTCATTAAAATCTTATTGGAATTTTTATATGAATTGCATTTAATTTGCAGACTAATTTTGAGGAAAATTGATATTTTTACAAGATTGGATTTTCTAAAAGTGAACATTATAATTTAGTATATTTATTCTCGTTTTCTTTAATACCCTTTAACATTTTTAAATTATTTCATTGTAAATATCTTATATATTCCAGACTAATTTCTGGAATCTTTAAAAAATTATATTTTTATTGGTTACTGCTAATTGATAGAAAGAATATTGATTTATATTTGATAATCTTGTGCTCATCAAACCTGCTTGTAAGAATCAGGAGCCCAACAAGAGAAAGACATACTCAAATAAGGATAATTTTAGAAGAGATTAGTAAAGGGATAATTTACAGAGGTGTGAGAGGGTATGTGAAATCTACTAGTGGTAATGCAGTAGGTCATGGCTAGGACTAGTAAGGACCCATTAGCACCTTTGTACCTGAAGGGACCAGAGAAAAGAGCGCAGGAACACAGAAAGATTCCTGTGGAGAGGTCTGCCTGACAGTTGCTAAGACGTTTGTGGAGGGGATCAGCTAGCCAGTGGTGAAGCAGAGTTGCAAGACTAACACCCTGTTCTCCCTTTCTTCTGATAGATCTCTTGCCTTTGCCCCTTCTGCCTCCCACCACCTGCCAACTCCATTTGACGCTTATAGAAGTCAGTCTCCAGGGCACTGAAAGAGTGACGTGTAGAGAGTAGATGGGCAGGTGCAAATGAAGAATATTCCTGCTATTCCTGACATCTTCTATTAGTTTTAGTATTTTGTTTATAGATTTTCCTGTATTTTCTAGATAGGCAATCATGACATCATCAAATAACGATGTTGTGTCTATGAATCCTTCAACATATTCATTTTTTTGGTCTGATTTCACTGACTGGGTCCTCCCATATAATGTGAGCTGAAGATAGTGATAGTGTGTCAGTTTATCTTATTACTGACTTTTATGAGAGGACTGCTAAAATTTCGTCCATAAGCAGGGTATTTACTTTAGCATGATTTTTGTTTTAAATATATTTTAATGTGTTAAATAACATTGCACGTCAGGTGTGCTGTACCCATGATTTGAGGAAAAGAGAAATGTTTGATGTTTGATTTTTACAACAATGGCTTCTATTGATGCAACTCAACTATTGTGGTCTCATGAGTGAATACATCTCCAAATCTAAATATATATATTAATGTATAAAATATTTATTTAATGCTAGCTGTATATACACAAGATAACACCTAAAGCACTTTGTCTACTGTAAAAATTATAGAAATATTAGTTTTGATAATCTTAGTACACACAGTCACATGATAATATCTATTGGACATCTGCCAAAACATCTGGTTTAAATGTATAACTCTTCAATTAGGTTGCAATTGGTGTTTAATTAGTAAAAATATAATAATTACTTTGTCTACTCTTTAAGAAATGAACTATTGATGATTAATTTAACATAGATAAAAAACACCAGGTTCTTTTAATAACCTTGACTCATCTTTGCTCCTCCTTTTTGTATCTGCTTATATATGAAATTGGAGTAGTATGTATCCTTTTAGGTATGAGCTCCTTGGAGACAAGGACTCTTCTTGTTTATTCCTGTGTTTTTTATAGGACATTACACAGGATTTTACATGCAATAGGAATGCACCCAACACTGGTTAAATAAGTGAATGAATGGATACTGATGTCCTTGGTAGCCTTGGGACTTTGGTTCAAAATCTAGGGTTGATGGAAGGTAGGCTTAATGGACTATTACCACAAATGACTCCCACCATCACAAGTGACCTAAGACAGGTGTCTAAAGAAATTTGCGCATTCTATTCATTTTGCTAGTGTTAAGAAAAAGAAAGGCTGGAGGGAAATTTGCTCATTGAATAAATTAGTAAAAATATTGTATATAAAAAGTGTCACTGGTTCTGTGGACACTGCATACCCTCTATCCTAAATTATACTGAGTAAATCTGTGGGTGAAAAACATTGAATGAGTCTTTACTACAGTTTCTCAGGTTCTAAATACTTGTTCACCACTGTATTTAATATCAGCCACACTCTTTTTCTTGGCCTGCATCTACATTTCTGTGCATTTACTGTCTGGACCCACTCCTTAATTTTTAAAGGCCTAGATAGGTACACATGCAGACACAGTATTAACAGAAGAAAAGCAGGAACCATTTACAACTGGCACTTGTCCAGAACACAGACAAAACCATGCCAGGGGCTGGAGGATTTTCAGTCTTCTCTGCTTATTGAAAACGGAATTGGAGAAAAAAGGCATTGCCGAGGTAGACAACCAGAAAAGGTGGCTGCACTGTCCACAGGCTTGCTTCTGCCATACACCTCATAAACTGATAACTTGGGATAAAATTTCCCAACCAGTAACTGGAAGAAAAGTGGTTTTTATAGCAAATCAAGTCAGGCTGGCAGCTTCCAATAAACAGAACAAAGGTCATCTCTGTAACCTGGACAGGAAATCACTGTAGGCCTCCCCCATCTCATCTTTAGCACAGATCTTCTATCATGTCAAGAGTTGACCTGGGGCTCTGCCTAGGAAATAATAATGGTATAATTAATGCATAAATAACATGTACTGAGCACTTACCAGGTGCCAGCAACTGTGCTAATTGCTTTATAAATATAATCTCATTTAATTTTCCCCCAAATCTCACTGTAATTATTTTGATATCAGATAATAAAGCTAAAGCTCAGAGAAGTAATTTTCCAACAATGCACAGCTAGTAAAGGGCAGAGCTAGGGTCATGACTCAAGCTTAGTTTATCTGATGGCAATGCCTGCTCTTCATAATCTTCCCTCCAGCATCCCACGTCCAATTCTATGCCAGACCACTCCCACCGCCAGAAGCTAGTGTACTCTCCACAGACTGTTAACAGAGTCCATCCAACAGTTTAATATGCTTAGTTGCTTAAATGGCTGCCAACTCACCAGACTATGAACTGCTCGAAGACAGGAGTGAGTTCATCTCTGCATCCCCACTGTGTAACTGTGTAAGACAGTATCTGGTACAGAGTAGGAATACAGGAACTATTAGGTGACTGAATAAGTAAATTAAATAAACATCTGGTAAGGAGCTGCTTTGTTGCAGATCCCTCATTAGTTGCTTTTCTAAGGGGTAATGCCTACCCCTGCCTGCAAAAGGAAGTCATAACATAGGATTCTTGTTTATTTTGAGATGTAGATATCTTACCAGTTTTGGGGGAGAAACAAAAAATAGGGTACCAGACAACAGATCTGGTCTCTGAGTGTTCTCTTAGAAATACAGCCATCACTGTGCTGCACACACTGAGGAGAAGCTAAACCCCGATGGAAACAAAGAATATGGTCCAAGTTTTCAAAGACAGCTGATAAGAAGGAACAAACAACCCGGGTTGACTGTGGTTCCCCTACATGGGCCACACACGAGGATTCACACACACCTGGAGCTCCACCCACGTGGGTTTACGGCTTTTACCGGCTCTTTAGAGAGGAGACACTGGGGACTGAGGCCACTATCTTTGTCTTCCATAAGGTCCCAGAGTAAACTCTATCAAGTTCCTATTGCCAGAGTGTGTGTCCAATTATTCTTAACTGATCCTTAGTCAAAGAGCTAAAAGCTTTTCCAGATATGAACTGGGTAGATGAGTCCATTAATTTACTGGAGAAACCAAACCAGTTAGGAAGCCTTTTTGGTAGGATGTTACCTGAAAGTTTTACATACTGATCAAAGACTAGGGGATAAACAGGAGTTTGTGCCTAAAATCCTATGGCATTTTAGGAGCATAGCAGGCTTGTGTAGAAATAATGGAAATAATGGGAGACAAAGCTGCAGATAGAGATGTACAAAAGTCTGACCAAGTCATTCATTTCTGTGGGTATCTTCCTGAGCTATCCTGAGTGTGCATTTCAGTGATGAATCCCAGATTGCTAGAAAGATGTGCCATATGTTTCTTGATATTCTAGTGGCCTCTGCACTTAGAATAATACACATAATGTTGAATAATAGGAAGTTCTGGTTGCAATACTTTGTAAGAGGTATGTTGGAACACATTGAGTGAACAGGTCCCTGAGAAAGGCCATTCCATATCTGTCATATTTGATAGCTACAAGTGCCATTGAAGCTCAACATTCTGATGTCTTTTTAAAAAGTTTATTTCCTAAAAGGGCATGTAATATTACAAGGGGAGCCTCCTTTTCTGCCATGGAATCCCAGTAAAAGTACACTTTTTATGATAATATTAGTCACTGATGGGCACAGTTTAGGAAAGGTGAAACATTTTTAGATCAAATCACTAGGAAAGTATGTAAACGATAGACTTTGGCATATTCACTTGAGTGTAGGCAGAGATGGAAATAAGGAATCTGCTGGCTATTTATTCCTGATGAGTTCAGCTTAAGTAATCATTTGTCTTCGTTAGTAACTCCCAACTCCCCCAACATGCACACATGTGCATACACACTGCTGTGCACACACAGGTCCAAGCCTGGTGCAGACATGGTTTCCCGTGTTCAGCCAGCAGCTTCCCACAGCTGGAGTGGGGAGCACCTGCATGGTGCTGCTTTGTGTCGGCTGCACTCACTCATAGGCAGCCTGGTTACCATCTGCATAGGTAAAGCCGACCAGACCTGGTCTATAACCACTAGCCCAGTTCCTACAGGCACAGAGTCAACCTGGACATAAAGCAGGTATCCTGCCATACCTGAGAGGCCTGCTTCGTGTCCATGGTTCTCTCTCACACAAAGAAGCCTATTTATACTGCGCTCTCTTTCTTGATAGTCACATCTTCTCTTTGTTTTTAGTAGTTGAGTCATGCTGAGTTCTGGAGGGATAGGCTGAGGACTTAAAAATAAGTAGCTCTGTCACTGACTCATTCATTCACTTAAGAAACTGCTGTGTACTGCTGTATACCAGGCTCTGCAGAGACAAACCTGCATAGAACTTGAGCTCTGCCTTTGAGTGTCTCAGAGTCTAGTGAGAGAGAAAAACTTGTAATCTCATACCTGCAGTCCAGTGTGATAGGAACTCTAAGATGAGTGCACAGAAAGGATTTTGTGGGCATGAAAGAGAAAGCAACAGGCTTCATCAGGCAGAGCTTGGGAAGATTTTACAGAAAACACAGTATCTGATTTGGGCATTGACAAAAACATAGGAATGTGCTGGCTGGAGAAGTGGAGAAAGGTATAAAGTCACATGTAAGAAACCACAATGGTGGTTTATGAATGGCAGATTGGGGAATAAGAGGCAAAAGCAAATGATTTTACAATGGAAGTAACTTAAAAATCTAACTAGAAGACCTCGGAAAAATCTCCAAATATTTGAAAACTAAATAATATATTTCTAAATAACTTGTGAGTCAAAGAAGCAATCAAAAGAGAAAAGGAAGTATTTTGAACTGAATTGAAGTGAAAGTTAATATATCAGAATTTATGGGAGACTGCTTAACCAGAAATGAAGGGGAATTTATAGCATTAAATGTGTGTATCATAAAAGAAGAAAGGTCTCAAGTTTTCATCCTAAGAAGCAAGAAAAAGAACAACTTAAACTCAAAGTAAGTAAAAAAAAAAAAGAAATAATAAAGATCAGAACAGAAATCAATCATATTAATATTAGAAAAATAGTAGAGAGAATCAATGAGACCAAAAACAGTTTCTTTAAGCAGATTAATAAAGTCAGTCAACTTCTAGCCAGATTGATGAGAGTGAAACATAGAGAAGGCACAACTTACAAATGTAAGGAATGAGAAAGGAGGGATCAGTACAGATTCTACAGATATTAACAGTATAATAATGGAATCGTATTAACAGGTTTATGCTAATAAATTCAGCAACTTGAATGGGCACATCTCTATAAAGATATGAACTACCAAATCTCACTCAAGAATTATTAGGTAATATAAATGGTCCTAGGTTTATTAAAGAAACTTAATTTGTAGTAAAAAAAAAAAAAAAAGGACTTTTTTTTCCCAGAGAAAACTCCAGGATGTTTTTACTGGTAAATTCTACCAAACATTTTTTAAAAAGTGACTGATTCTGCATATACTCTTGTAGAAAATTTTAAAGAGGAGAAACTATTATTCAACATATTCTGTGAAGCCAGTAGTATTTTGATATCAAAGTCAGACAGAGACATCACAATGAAACTACAGACCAATGTCTCATGAACATATGTATGAAATTTCAAGCAAAAATTTAGTAAATTGAATACATCATGGCTAAGTGGATCTATCCAAGGAATGTAGAGTTGGCATAATATTCAAAAATCAATGTAATTAATCATATTAGCATACCAAAAAATTAAAAAATGGCAATTTCAATAAAAATAGAAAATGCTTTTGAAAAAAATATCCAAAATCCATTCATGATAAAAAATCTCTCAACTAATTAGAAATAGAAGAAAACTTTCTCAAACTCTATAAAAAGTATCACATTAAAAACTTTTAGCAAGCAGCATACTAGAAAAAGACTAAATGTGTTCTTTCTAAAGTCAGGAAGAAGACAAGAATGACAGCTTCAACCACTTCCAATAAACTCTGTGCCAGAGATTTTAGCCAGGGCAATAAGGTAAAGAAAAACAGTCACTGAGATTGAAAAGGAAAAAAGCAATTCTACCTTTATTTTCAGATTAGAAAATTTGATGTAATCTGAAATCTCAATTAGGATGGCTGGTAAGAGGCAGGACTAGCTTGCAGCTGTCCATCAGATGGATAGAGCAGCGTGTGAAGACTCACGTCATGAACTTTTGCTCCAAGAACTGCCACAGGAACATACTAGGAAAGCTGAGAGTACCCAAAGACCCTTTGAAGGAACTCAATCACTGCTGCAGGCTTCCTGAGACACCAAGAAACCATGAGTCTGCTTGCTTTCTCAGTGGGGAGGCTTGTGGTCTTGGGCAAGTTCTCAGCTCTGGTCGCTGCCTGCCAGAAAATTAGACTTGGTGCTGTTGGTGGGGCATTGTGGGAGTGAGACTGGCCTTTAGGACCATGGGCTGCGTGGGAGTGGGGTGAGGCCTGTGACTATCGGCTTTTCCCCACTTCCCCAATGACCTGTAGGACTCAGCAGAGGCAGCCATAATCCCATTGGGAATTTAACTGCATTGGATGGGGGAAATCATCTCCCACCCCCCACAGCAGTGGCAGCAAGCCCTGACCAAGGAGGGGCTGAGCTCAGACATGCCTATCCCTGCCCACACCTGGTGGTCTTTCTCTATTCATCCTGGTAACCAAAGACAAAGGTCATAATCTCTTGGGAGTTTTATGGCCCTGCCTACTGCCTGAGAAACCTGAATACTTAACCAGGTGTCCCTAGGACAAGTTTGCATCCTCCCTATATGACCACAGCTAATGTGCTCCTGAAGGTGCCACCTCTTGGCTGGAGGCCAACCAACACAAAACCAGTGCACTAAGCAAAACAGAACCAACAACCTTCATAGAGTCCACTTTACTCCCCTGCTGCTACCACCAGAACAGGTGCTGGTATCCACGGCTGCAAGACCTGAAGATGGATCACATCACAGGACTTTTTTTCAGACACTCCCCAGTACCAACTCAGAGCCTGGTAGCACTGCTGGGTGGCTAGACCCAGAAGAGCAAAAATAATCACTATAGACTGACTCTCAGGAAGCCCCATTCCTATGGGAATGGGGAAAACACCACATCAAGGAAGCACCCTGTGGGACAAAAGAATCTGAATAGCAACCCTTAAATTCCAGCTCTTCCCTTTGATATAGTCTGCCCAAATGAGAAGGAACCAGAAAAACAATTCTGGTAATGTGACAAAACAAGTTTCTTTAACACCACCCAAAATCATACCAGCTCACTAGCGATGGATCCAAACAAAGACAAAATCTCTGAATTGTCAGAAAAAGAATTCAGAATGTCGATTATTAAGCTAATCGAGTCACCAGAGAAGGTGAAGTTCAACTTAAAGAAATCAAAAACATAGCACAAGATATGAAAGGAAACTTCTTCAGTCAAATAAATAGCACAAATGAAAAACAATCAAATCAAGGACACACTTAGACAAATGCAAAATGCGCTGGAAAGTCTCAGCAATATAATCAAACAAGAAGAAGAAAGCACTCGCTGGGCACAGTGGCTCAAGCCTGTAATCCCAGCACTTTGGGAGGCCGAGGCAGGCAGATCACGAGATCAAGAGATCGAGACTGTCCTGGCCAACATGGTGAAACCCCATCTCTACTAAAAATACAGAAAAAATTAGCTGGGTTTGGTGGCATGCGCCTATGGTCCCAGCTACCCAGGAGGCTGAGGAAGGAGAATTGCTTGAACCTAGGAGGCAGAGGTTGCAGTGAGCTGAGATCATACCAATGCACTCCAGCCTGGTGCCTGGCAACAGAGCGATACTGTCTCAAAAAAAAAAAAAAAAAAAAAAAGACAAGGTTTTTGGATTAAAAGAATTTTTTAAAATTAAAAAAAGCCTGTAAAAAGTTGGGATTATTTTAAATGTGCAAACCGAAGAATAATTCTGGAGGGAAAAGATAAATCTGAAAGTTTAGAAAACATCTTTGAGGGAATAATTGAGGATAACTCCCCTGGCCATGTTAGAGATCTAGACATCCAAATACAGGAATCTCAAAGAACACTTGGGAAATTCACTGCAAAAAGATGACTGTCTAGACACATAGTCATTACGTTATTGAAAGTCAAGATGAGGGAAACAATGTTAAGAGCTACGGCAAAAGCATCAGGCAATGTATAAAGGAAAGTCTATCAGAATAACAGCAAATTTTTCAGCAGAAACCCTGCCAGCTAGAAGGGTTTGGGGTCCTGTTTTTAACCTCCTTAAACAAAAGAATTATCAGCCAAGAATTTTGTATCCAGTGAAAGTAAGCTTCATAAATGAAAAGACAATGCAGTCTTTTCCAGACAATCAAATGCTGAGTGAATTCACAACTACCAACCCAGCACTAGAAGCACTGCTAATAGGAGCTTTAAATTTTGAAACAGATCCACCAAAATAGAACCTCCTTAAAGTATAAATCCCACAGGATCTATATAACAATAACACAGGAATGAAAAAAAGTATTCAAGCAAAATTAGCACAATGAATAGAATAGGACCTCACATCTCAATACTAACATTGAATGTTAGTAATCTAAATGTTCCACTTAAAAGATACAGAATGGCGGAATGGATAATCATTCACCAACCAAGTTTCTGCTGTCTTCAGGAGGCTTGCCTAACACATAAGGACTCATATAAACTTAAGGTAAAGGGGTAGAAAAATATATTCCATGACAATGGACACCCAAATCAAGCAGGGGTAGCTATTCTTATATCAAATTAAACAAACTTTAAAACAACAGCAGTTGAAAAGGACAACGAGGGATATTTTATAAGGATGAAAGGACTAGTCCAGCAGGAAAATATCGCAATTCTAAATATATATGCACCTAACACTGGGGCTCCCAAATTTGTAAAACAATACTACTAGACCTAATAACTGGATAGACAGCAACACAGTAATAGTGGGAAACTTTAATATTCCACTGACAGCACTGGACAGATCATCCAGACAGAAAGTCAATGAAGAAACAATAGATTTAAACTATACCCTACAACAAAACTTAACAGATACTAGAGAACATTATACCCAACAACTACAGAATATACATTCATTCATTAGCACATGGAACATTCTCCAAGATAGACCATATGATAGGCCACAAAACAAGTCTCAGTAAATTTAAGAAAATAAAAATTATATGAAGTACTCTCTTGGACCACAGAGAAATAAAATTGGAAATGAACTCCATAAGGAACCCTCAAAACCATGAAAATACATGGAAATTAAATAACCTGCTCCTGAATGATTGTTGGGTCGACAATGAAATCAAGATGGAAATGTAAAAATTCCTTGAACTGAACAATAGTAGTGATACAACCTATCAAAACCTCTGGGATACAGCAAAAGCAGTGCTAAGAGAAAAGTTCATAGCATGAAATGCCCACATCAAAAAGTCTGAAAGGGCACAAATAGATAATCTAAGGTTACACCTAATGAAACTGGAGAAACAAGAACAATTGACTTCCAAACCCAGCAGAAGAAAATAAATAACAAAGATCACAGCAGAAGTAAATGAAACTGAAACAAAAAATACAATACATAAATTAAATGAAGCAAAATCTGGTTATCTGGAAAGATAAATAAAATTGATAGACCATAGCTAGATTAACCAAGAAGAGAGGATTCGAATAAGCTCAGTTAGAAGTGAAACAGGAGATATTAACAACTGATACCACAGAAATAGAAAAGATTATTCAAGGCTATTATGAAAACCTTTATACCCATAAATTAGAGAATCTAGAAGAGATAGATAAATTAATGGAAATATTGAACCATCCTAGATTAAACCAGAAAGATATAGAATCTCAACAGACCAATGACAAGCAGTGAGATTGAAATGGTATTTAGAAAATGACCAAGAAAAAAGTCCAGGACCAGACAGATTCACAGCTGAATTATATCAAACATTTAAAAGAATTGGTACCAATCCTATTGACACTTTTTCAGAAGATAGAGAAAGTGGGAATTCTCCCTAAATCGTTCTGTGAAGCCAGTATCACCCTAATACCAAATCCAGGGAAGAATATAACATAAAAAGAAAACTGCAGAGCAATTTTCCTGATAAAAATAGTTGCAGAAATCCTCAACAAAATACTAGTGAGCCAAATCCCACAGTATATCAAAAAGATAATCCACCAAGATCAAATGGGTTTCATACCAGGGATGCAGGGATGGTTTAACATATGTAAGTCAATGAATGTGACACACCACATACACAGAATTTTAAAAACAATCACATGACCATCTCAATAGATAGAGAAGAAGCATTTGACAAAACACAGAATTCCTTTATGATTAAAACCCCGAGCAAAACTGGCATAGAAGGTACGTACATTAAAGTAATAAAAGCCATCTATGACAAACTCAAAGCCAATATTGTACTGGATGGAGAAAAGGTGAAAGCATTCCCACTGAGAACTGGAACAAAACAAGGAGGCCCACTTTCACTACTTCTATTCAACATGGTGCTGGAGGTCTTAGAGAAAACAGACAAGAAAAAAAAAAAGAGCATCCAAATCAGTAAAGAGGAAGCCAAACTCTTGCTCTTTGCTGATGATATAATCACATGCCTAGAAAACCCTAAAGACTCCTCTTAAAACCTCCCAGAACTGATAAATGAATTCAGCAAAGTTTCAGGATACAAAATTAATGTACACAAATCAGTAGTTTTACAATATACCAACAACCATCAAGCTGAGAATCAAATCAAGAATTCAATCCCTTTCAGAATAATTGCAAAAAATGAAATACTTAGGAATATACATAACCAAGGAAGTGAAAGAGATCTACAAGAAAAAGTACAAAACACTGCTGAAAGAAATTATAGATGACACAAACAAATGGAAACACATCCCATGCTCATGGATGGGTAGAATCAATATTGTGACTATTGCCAAAAACAGTCTACAAATTTAATGCAATTTCCATCAAAATACCACCATTATTCTTCACAGAACTAAAAAAGCAATCGTAAAATTCACATGGAACCAAAAAAGAGCTCAGATAGCCAAAGCAAGACTAAGCAAAAAGAACAAATCTGGAGACATCACCCTACCAGACTTCAAACTATAGCCACCAAAACAGCATGGTACTGGTCTTAAAATAGGGACATAGACCAATGAAACAGAATAGAGTACTCAGAAATAAAACCAAGTACTTAATAGCCAACTGATCTTTGACAAAGCAACCACAAACATAACATGGGGAAACAACATATAGAAAAATGAAATTAGATCCTCATCTCTCTCCTTATACAAAAATCAACCCAAGATAAATCAAAGACCTAAATTGAAGATCTGAAACCATAAGGATTCTAGAAGATAACATTGGAAAATCCTTCTAGATGCTGGCTTAGGCAAAGACTTCCAAGAGCCCGAGAACCAAAGCAAATGCAAATACAACAAGGAACCAAAAACCCAAAAGCAAATACAACAAAAACAAACATAAATATATGGGACTTAATTAAACTAAAAAGCTTCTGGACAGCAAAAGAAATAATCAGCAGAGTTAACAGACAACCTACAGAGTGGTAGAAAATCTTCACAATCTATACATCTGACTAAGGGACTAACATACAGAATCTACAAGTAACTCAAACAAATCAGTAAGAAAACAAACAAACCGGTTAAAAAGTGGGCTAAGGACATGAAGAGACAATTCTCAAAAGAAGATATGCAAGCATCCAACAAGCATATGGGAAAATGCTCAACATCATTAATTATCAGGGAAATGCAAATCAAAATCACAATGCAATACTACTTCATTCCAGCAAGAATGGCCGTAATCAAAAAATTAAAAAACAAAAAGATAGATGTTAGCGTGGATGTGGTGAAAAGGGAACACATTTACACTGTTGGTGGAAATTTGAAGTAGTACAACCACTATAGAAAACTGTGGAATTTCCTTAAAGAACTAATAGAGCTAGCATTTGATCCAGCTATCCCACTACTGGCTATCTACCCAAAGGAAAAGAAGTTATATGGAAAAGATAATTGCACATGAATTTTTTTTTTTGCTTTTTTTGTTTTGTTTGCTTTGGATGTTTGGTTTTTTATTTTTGAGATGGAATTTCACTCTTGTTGCCCAGGCTGGAGTGAGCTGGCACAATCTCAGCTCACTGCAACCTCTGCCTCCTTGGTTCAAGCGATTCTCCTGCCTCATCTTCCTGATTAGCTGAGATTACAAGCATGTACTACCATGCCTGGCTAATTGTTGTATTTTTAGTAGAGATGAAGTTTCTCCATGTTAGTCAGGTTGGTCTTGAACTCCCAACTTCATGATCTGCCCAACATGACCTCCCAAAATGCTGGGTTTACAGGCATGAGCCAGTGTGCCTGACCGTACATGCATGTTTATAGCAGCACAATTTGCAATTGCCAAAATATGGAACCAGCCCAAATTCCCATCAATGAGTGGATAAAGAAAAAAAAATCTATCTTATCTATCATCTATCTATCTATGTATCTATCTATATCTATCTATCTATCTATCTATCTATCTATCTATCTATCATCTATCTATCTATCTGTCTGTCTGTCTATCTATCTATATCTATCTGTATCTGCCATGGAATACCAAGAAATGAAATAATGGCATTTGCAGCAATCTAAACGGAATTGGAGACTTTTATTCTAAGTGAAGTAACTCAGGAATAAAAAACCAAACATTGTATATCCTCACCTATATTTGGGAGCTAAGCTATGAGTATGTAAAGGTATAAGAATGATACATTAGACTTTGGGGACTCCAGAGAAAAGGTGAGGAGTGGTGAGGGATAAAAGACTACACATCAGGTACAGTGTACACTGCTCAGGTGATGAGTGCCCCTGAGCCTCAGAAACCACCACTAAATAACCAGACACCTCTTGTTCCCTCCAAAACCTATTGAAATAAAAAAAAAATTAAAAGAAAGAAAAAGAAACACCCTTTTCTCCTGCTACAAAAAAAGAAAATGTAGTCTACAAAATGGATAAACAAACAAACATCCAGACATTGGAATGTTATTCTATATAAGACATGAGCTATTCAGCCATGAAAAGACAAGGAGGACCTTAAATTCATTTTTCTAAGTGAAATAAATCAAATGAAAATTCGACATGTGTATGTTTACAACTATAGGACATTCTGGAAAAGGCAAAACTATAAAGGCAGCAAAAAACATTTGTGGTTGTCGAAGGTTTTAGTGGAGTATAGGAATAAAATGAGCAGGTGCAGCAAAGGGGATTTTTAGGTAAGGAAAACACTTTTGTTTGATACTGTAATGGTGGATACACGGCATTATACATTTGCCAACACCCACAGAACTGTACAGCATAAAGTATGAACCCTAATGTAAACTATGGACTTTAGTTAATAATAATATATTGATATTGATTTATCAGTTATAACAAACATGCCTCACCAATGTGAGATGCAAGTACAGGGTTAACTGGGTGGGGCAGGGAGGCTGAGATAAGGTGGGGAGGGTGTATGGGAACTCTGCACTTTCTAACCCACTTTTCTGTATACTTAAGATTGCTCTAAAATAGGCTTTCTCTATATTTTTAAAATAGGGACTCATGGCAGAGTGATTTTGATCAGAACTGTGCTAAATTCTGACTTTGCAGGAGGGTCTGGCAGGGGAAATGAAAAGCAGGCACATCACTTAGGAGAATATTGCCATAGTGAGTAAGCACTCAGGGCCTGAGCAGGGCAGTAGCAGCTGGAAGGGACAGAGAGAATGTGAGAAGGCTCCGAAGAATTAGGAGAGCCTTCTGACACCTTAGCTGTGACTGTGAAGAAGAGAAAAGCCAGCATACATCAAAATTTAGACTTCTGATCTAGGCTTGGCTCTGACTCTGACACATCGTCTGAGTTCTGGCAAGTGACTTGGTATTTCTGGACCTTGATTATCTCAGGAATGCCCTGGAGGCATCACTTTCATGTACAGGCTCAAGAGCCAACCATCAGAGTTGCCTGTCCAGTACACTAGCTATTAACTTCATATGGCTATTGCTTACTGGAAGTGTGGCTAGTCTGAATTGAGATTTGCTGTTTGTGTGAAACAGTGCAAAAAGACTTAGATAAATGGGACTTAAAATATCTTATTCATAATTTGTATATTGATAACATTTAAATTATAACGGTCTGGATATACTATTTCAAATAAAATATATATTGTTAAATAAATGTCACCTGTTTCATTTTGCAGTTTTGATATGGCTGCTAGAAAATTCAGAATTACATATGTGGCTTGCAATTGTGGCTGATCTTAAATGTCTATTGCATAGCAGTGACCTTGAGCTTCACCAGATGCTTTGTGTTCAGGAACACCTACAATTGTCCTAGAGAGTGTTTTCTGCCTACACAGGGACAGCCCCACCCTAGGTTGGAAGCAGGATGGAGAAAGGCAGATATGTTAGGCAAAGAGACCCTAAGGTAACTTGGGACTCCCTAAGAGTCATTTTCTACCACTGAGGGGGTATATCCTGGAGAAATCCTTCCAAGCAGTAGTCCAATCACAATTACCCAGAATATCTAGAAGAAAAAGCTAGGGTGGCTTTCTCAAATGCAGAGATAATCCCTTATACTTCCTCCCTTCTTCTGCCTCCATGCAAAAATTAGCAATTTCAGTCTGGGGCTACCCAGGTGGCTGCTTCTCTCACCTTATCTCACCCTGAGACTTGTCAGTGAGAAAACCACAACCGGTAATTTCCATGTTGATCCAAGACTGATACCAACATGGAAAGAACTTCCTACCCTCCTACCCACAGGAATAAATCAAACAATTGTCCTAGAGAGTGTTTTCTGCCTAAGAACCAAACATGTTCTTAGTGTTCCTCGGATTCTGATGCTTTTTTCCAAGCACCTTAGGTGTGCAGTACCCAGATCACATGTACCTGGTACCATCTACCTGCTCCCGGGAGACCATACCATGTGTATATCTTGCCCGTATCCATTTCATTTGTCCTTTTTTATGTTTCCTTTTCACACCTGACCCTCAGATAAAGACCCATGTAGTATCCATATCCCCCTATTTACATCCAAGGAGATTCAGAAATGTAGTCATTGCCTGCTTTTATGAGTCCTGGCTTAGATCGTAAGTATTCAGTTCCTCCAACATCATCAATGAAACCTGAAATCTTTAGTCTGGTATTTAGCCCTTCATATGATGACTCAAACCAACTTTCTCGGCATATATCTCATTTCTCAGAAGAACAGGGTTTCTTCCTTCCCATCAGCAAATTCTCCAACATACAGAAAAGAAACTTTGGCGTGTTAGCAGTCATGGAATGGCATGGCTGTAGAGGCCAAAGTGACGTGATAGTGGAAAAAAAACAACAACATGTCTGTGAAGTCTTCTGTTTTATCCTAAACATTCATGCAAATTTTACATTCTATTACACATACACATGCATTAGATTACTATTTAGGGAAACAGTTACTCCAGCATGGTGTTCATGAATTCTTACATCCCCTGCACTGAGCCAAGCCTTCCCAATGGTAGGTATTACCCAATTTAAGGAAAAATGCACAGCAGAGACTTCTACTTCAGCCAGCCTCGTTTCTTCAGCTAGGAAATATTTGTCAAGTTTTTCTGGCTCCCAGGAACTAGCTGGCATCTTAGAAGGCCTAGAATATTTGAATTCCTTCTACCTATTTCAGTACCAGTCAAATTCTGCTTCCTGATGCCTTTCCTGACCGCTCCAGCAGGACACGGGTTTTTGCCTCCCTGAACTACTATGACAGTGTCTGTGTCCCCTCTTTCATTCTTAGCTGCTAAGTCATGTGCTGTGCAATTCTTTTATGTCTCCCCCACTGCACCATGAGGTTTGGAAAGGCAGGGCCCATGTCCGTCTTGTTCATAGCTTATTCTTAGCACTTGGCACAGTATCTGGCATATCATTGGTGCTTACTGAGGATTTAGTAAATTACTGAGTGTTTAAATGGAAAATTTGATATGACTTAAGAGACTAATAGTATCTTAAAGACAGGATCTGTCTTCCATGCCCTTGTTTTTCCCGCAGTCCATAACTAATGATCACTTGGTGTTTATGGGAGGGTGGGTAGGTGTATGGGGATGACAGATGAAGAGTTTGGGTATTTGAAAGAATTACCAACCAGTTCGACTTATTTTCTTTACAAACATGTTGCTAGAGTGAACAATTGTGTATTTGATATTCTATGCAGGGCTATGTTTTAAAGTAGCTCTGTACTTTGATACTGCGTTCTATCAGACTTGTATATAAGCCCATACTATTGAGGGTTATTGAGAAATGGAGAAGCAGAGGATTCTTTGAAAAGCCACATGAGAAAGAATTGTGGGTAGCAAAGGGACAACTAGGTGGTAATTGCTAACAAGGAGAGACAGGTGCTCTTCTCATTAGCACCATCAATATCTGCCCTGCTCATATGACTTCAATGCCTGTAGGGAGAGTTTGCCAATGGCACATTCACCATCAGTCTCTGAATATGATGAGTAGAAGGTAATATAACCACGGGGCAGAAATGGATTTCCAGTCTGTTTACAATTCAGTGTGCACAATGAAGAACCTAGAGATGTTAGAAAGCACAGAGAGGCCTGAGCAACGCATGGTCTCTGAGAGAAGGAATGTTTACAAACTAGGGCTAATCAGAAGCCTATTGTTTGTGCTTTCTGTCATTTAAAGCTATTTACAGATTTGGATTCGAGTTTGTGTTTCATACTAAACATTTCCAGAAGTGGTGAGAAAAGTGATTGGGGGCAGGGGTAGAGGAAAGTCATAGAGTGGAGTTATGGCAAGCAGACGCGATTCCTAAATAAATTAATAAATGATTGCAGAAAATGCGATACTCCAAAATGTGCCAGTATTTGTCTCTTTGGCCATATGAGAACAGAGTGGGTTACTGAATTGATAATATTAGCCCTGGAGGAGACCTATCCAAGGTCTATAGTAAGTCAGGAGCCTGCTGGGGACTCTGAGGCCAGGGTCCTGGCAGGTACACATACATGAAGTCCTGGCAGGTACACATCCAGACTCTACCATCCTGTACTTTCTGCCCTAGTTTCATTTGACATGGCCAGTTTTTCCTGAGTATAGTCTTTTTCTACCACAGAGTGTAAGTAACACTGATACACAGTCAAATACCCTGTAACCTTGGTACTTCAGGAATGATCTGAGGACTAGCCACCTTGGGTTATCTGGGAGTTGCAGGATTTACCCTGGGTACTCACAAATGATCAGAACTGAACTTGAACATGATCTCCAAGTGACTCATAGTCACTGTCCTCTAATGCTCTGCTCTCTAATGCTCTTCACTGGACTGCTTCATTATAATGGCCATCTTGGGGTCCTTAGATTTCTAACACTTTAGTATTAAATTATAACCCATATCTTACCGTCAAACTTTTTGTTTGTTTGTTTCATCTTAGAGATTGCTTTTCCTGGCCCACCGCTGACAAGTGCCACCTTGCTTACTGGAGATGAGTCCTCCAAGTCTTTGTACATTCACAGAGAGTCAGTTTACTTCTTTATCCGCTTAATTCCACATATGATACCTGAAGCTTGTTTTAATTTTCCTAAAGATAACAGTCCTTAATTTCCTGAAGGTACATTAAACTCTAGATCATGTCTTCTTAAAGTTGAAGGCATCAGATTCAAATTATAATTTTGATGTTGAGAATAAACCTTTGCAAAAACTATAAATGCCAATTTTCCAATAGTAGGCCATTCATAGAAACCTATATGGGCCTTCACTGGGCAACCTTTTATAAACCAAAAAGACTAGAATAAGAAGTTTGTGTACCCACTTCCACCTCCAGACCCCTGCACAGTACAACGTAGCACACTGTAGGGTGAAGTGAGCTGGTCTGTACTCTGGGAAAAAGAGAAATATGGTGAAGATAAACAAACCCATCAGGCATTTGAAGCAGTTTTGGCAGAGGATTTTGTTTGTAATATAACATTGTTATGATAAACAAATAGGGACAAGAGGGGCTTGATTTAACTTTTTATAGTTTCCAAATGTTCGTGAAGGGGAGTGTATACTGGCTTTGATCTAGCACCTCTATTATGCCTGTTTGATTACAATGAAGTTTTGGTTTTAAAAATTATCCAGTTTGCTGGTAAATTTCTTTAAAATTCATCTAAAAATAAAGGAATGCAGCCTCCAGATTGAGACTGATGTAGATTCATATGCCAGGCCCAGCATTTCCTAGTCCTATGAACTTTGACAACTCAGTTTCTTCATCTGTAAATATAGAACTTCTTAACTACTATATAGAGTTGTCTTGAACTTTAGAGAACATGAACAGAAAATACTTGGGAAAGGTATTTCCCTGGAAGACCAGGGAAAAAGGTCTCTTAGTAACTTGACTTAGGAGTTAACCTACATAGCTGTCCCCAACATAAAAATTAATCCTATCATCCAACTCTGTCAATAAGAGATTTTAGAGTTACATTTCAGCCATATAGTGAGTCAAATAGGCAACTCTGTCAATAAGACAGATTTCAGAGGGACATTTCAGGAATATAGTGAGTTAAATAGGCATCTATAGATTCCTAGAAGCCATGTTGTTACTCCAAGATGATTCCCTGGTTTCACCGGAGAACCCAGAAGGAGAAATATACCTTAATTTCCTTCCAGGAAGGCAATGGCTATTAATATGGGTCAAATTTCTTGCTAACCAGGATTTGTGGAGAAGCATCTGTGACCTCAGCATGGGGCCAGTCAGACATTCATACGCATAAGGTGTTTGAATGTCAGGTGTTCATTGTCCAGCTGAGTTGCTGTACAGAAGAAGAGCTGCTGGTATGGTACTTGGAATTTGGACATGGCATATATTAGAGGACTTGGAAGGAAGCAGTGGGGAAATCAATAAACTCTGTTCCAACCTTGATCATGAGTGCATACTTAATATTTATTTTATGCGCTTATATATCTGTTAATGAAAACTTCTAAAAATTTATTTAAATAAGGCTTACAATTAAGGAGCAGACCTTTGGCTGTTATACTTTAGGTTCCTTATGTAGTGAAAACAATATGGGCAGTTAAGGTCTGTGGTTGGATGTGCGTGAGTTCTGGGCAGAGAAGAGAGTCACATAAATGTTTCTTCACCTGGTTCTTGTAGGTTGCATTAGAAATGAGGTTCACAATTGAAAAAATATATTTCTAAAGTGACTAAGTTATCTCCAGCTATCTTACCCTACAAATGGTAAAATAAAACCATTATTCAAACCTTCTATGTTTATTTCTATGATGTTACTTTTCTTTAGTCAATTCTTTATAATGAGCATTTTAATTTTTTTGCTTCTTACGTAGTTTTTCCCTTCTTTGCAAAGATGAATTACGTTAGAAAAATTAAACTATATATATATATATATTATTGATATTTGTATATGATCCAAAAGCAGTTTCTTCAAATCGAAAAAGAATTTACAGGTGTCATTACCTTCTATGTTTATATTCTTCCTGGTTTTACTTTGATTTCAGAGAAGTCTTTAAGGTATTAAGATAGAAATTTGTTTTCCTACCCATGCACCTGAGTCCCATACAGAAACTAGAATATTGACAAAAATATGCTCTGAGATCCTCCTTCTCATATTTTTATCTCTTCCCATTTAAAGTAACAGCCATCCTTAATACTTTGTTGATTACACCTTTAAACATTTTTATTGTATGCATTTAAGTTGTACACCAAGATGTTTTGATATACATAGATAGTGAAATGAGTACTATAGTCAAGGAAGGTAACACTGACATCATTCACATATTAAATCATTAATTTTTTTGAAGTTATTATATTTTCACATTTTTAAAAACTTATACAAAGAGGTTAGGAAATGTCTTTATCCCACAGGAACATGTGATTCTTTCAGAAACATTTAATGCAATGTAAAACAATACTTAGACTGGAGGAGATGTTAGTCCTTGTTTTCTAGTTAAATGTTGAAATTTAATGTTTGGCAAGCAGTGGCATAAATCAAATTTTATGACACTCTTAAAGCAGTTCTACATCTTACATGAGGAACCTGCTGTTAAATAAGAACATTATGTCATTTACCATCCAGAACTTGGGTAATTAACTAATTCTAATAAAAGAATTACACATTACATCTGAAGTTGTTTTCCCATTTGTGCTGTACATAGCCAAATGATGCATTTTATGAGATAGAAGGTAAGTTCTTCTTGTTTCCTGACTATTATGAGTAATCAAACCAGAAAACAAGGACTGGTGCTTTACTAGAGGATAGACACTTAGTAAAGCTCAGAGTAACTTGGATATGGGAAATCTATTAATCATTATTTTGTTATGATTGTTGATAGAATTTTTTTATGTGTATTACCTACTTGGCATGATCTAGACCACAATGTAAATTTGTCCAATTTAATCATTAAACATTTGTAAAATTTTCAGTTCTTAAAAGCTCTTATTTTCGTATTGACCTTTGGAGAAAGTACCTGGAATTTCAGTTGATGAATGGAAGAATTACAACTATGAAGTAAACTATTTACGTTACTGAAGAAAATGACCTACTTAGGTTATTGAACCGAGAATCCAGCAACAACTGCTCTGAACTCTTTAAAAATTTCTCACGTTCATCAGATTGCTAGTTGTTGATGGGAAGAAAAGTAAGGATGTCAGGTCTCACCACACATAATGTAAAATATGTTCACCTTTTGTTATGGTTTGAATGAGTCCCTTCCGAACTTCTTGTGTTGAAACTTGATGACCAATGCAGTAATGTTAAGAAGTTATTCCTTTCAGAGATGGTTGGGTCATGAGGGCTCCTCACTTGTTAATGGGATTAATGTCTGTGATGGTTAATACTAAGTTCAACTGCACTGGATTGAAGGATGTAAAGTACTGATCCTGGGTGTATCTGTGAGGGTGTTGCCAAAGGAGATTAAAGACTCACCTTAATCTGGGTAGGCACAATCTAATCAGCTGCCAGTGCCAGTAGAATACAAAGCACACAGAAGAATGTGAAAAGACCAGACTGGCTTAACCTTTCAGCGTACATCTTTCTCCCATGCTGGAGACTTTTCTGCCCTTGAACATTGGTCTCTAAGTTCTTCGCTTTGGGACTCAAACAGTCTTGCTTGCTCCTCAGATTGCAGACTGCCTGTTGTGGAACTTGTGATCATGTGAGTTAATAGTCTTTAATAAACTGTCATATATATATATATATCCTATTAGTTCCATCCCTCTTGAGAACTCTGACTAATGAAAGAGGCATTTGCAGCAACATGGATGAACCTGAAGGACATTATGATAAGGGCAATAAGTCAGGCACATAGGTCAGACAAATATTGCATATTCTCACTCATGTGTGGGAGCTAAAATAGTAGATCTTATGGGTAGAGGTAGAATGGTGGGTACCAAAATCTGGGATAGGTAGGTGGGAGAAAAGGATGAAGAGAGGTTGGTTAATGGGTAAAAAAAAATACAGTTATATAGAAGAAACAATGGCCAAATACATTGGCTCACACTGGTAATCCCAATACTTTGGGAGCCTAAGACAAGAAGATCACTTGAGCCTAGGAATTGACACATGCCCAAGTAACACTGGGAGACCCTGTCCCTACAGAAAAATAAAAAAATAAAAAAATTATCCAGGCATGGTGGTGCATACTTGTAGTCCCAGCTACTTGGGAGGCTGAGGCAAGAGGATTGCTTGAGCCCCAGAGGTCAAGGCTGCAGTGGAGCATAGTGGCACCATGGTACTCCTGCCTGGGTGACAGTCTCAAAAAAAAAAAAAAGAAAAGAAACAAAGATACAATGAACAAGTTCTAGTGTTGATTAGCACTAAAGTTATTAATAATTTTAATTATTAATAACTAAAATTATAGTGACTAAAGTTATTAATAATTAATTGTATATTTAAAAATAAGTAGAAAATAAGATTTGGAATATTCTCAAGATATAAAAATGATAAATATTTGAGGTGGTGAATGTCTCAATTACCCTGATTTGATCATTAAACATTATATGCATGTATCAAAATATCATATGTACTTTATAAATATGTAAAATTATGATGTATCAACAACAAAAAAGCTTCACACTTTGTCCTGCCCTTTTCTCCCTTTCCTCCCATCTTCTGGGTTTCTTCACACAGGGCTCTGTCCTTCTATAGGATACAACAAAGTGATATTTTGGGAGGGAATACTGGCCCCTCCCAAGGTACCAAATCTGGTGGCATCCCAGCTTCTGGAACTGTAAGAAAATAAAATTCAGTTCTTTATCAATTACCCAGTCTATGGTATTTTGTTACAGCAGCACAAATGGACTAAGGCATTTGTCTTTGTAAGAAAAATAACATTCTATGTTTGAGAGCATTTAAATATTTAGAATAGAAGAGCAATTTAACAAATGACCTCTAGCTATGCTGACCTGTTTTAATATATGTGTGCTTTTACCTTACATATAACAAGCTGAAATAAAATAGTGTGACACATTTATTAATAACTTCATTTTATTCATGGGGAAAAATTAAATTTACAATATAAAATTTTCTCTTTTGTAGAAAATAACTTTCAATGCTTTTCAGCTTTTTCTTATGTTATAAAATGCAACTGAAACCTAGATATTGGTTCCAATATTTTAGAATAATTCTCTCATCTTAATGAAAACCTGCATTAGAATTTTGTCTTGTTTTGTCTGGCCTATTTCACAATGTTTTATAAAACTCTCCTGAATATCAACTGCAACTATTCATGTCTGTGACTGGTGTCACAGCAAATTCAGGAACATTCATTTATTCCTGCTGGGGGCAGAGGGGTGGGGGGCCCAAGAAAGGAAGGAAAAGAACCTATGACTCAGCATTGATCAATTCTACTATTTGGAAAATTAATATCTCAGGAATTGGTTTGCTTTCCAAACTGAGAGCAATCTGCTTTCTAGTTCTTACCTCTTAGTTTACCAAAATACCTTTCAACTCTAATAAACCTAGTACTGACTCATCACAGATTACAGCATGAGGCCACATTGCTTTGTGAAATTTTCATCCTGACAATCATTTCCAGACAAGGCCTTTTTGCAATGCTAATTACACCATTATCACTAATTACACTCTGTAGGCTAACCTTTCTGTGGCAGAATTCCACAAAAATTTGCCATATGTATATATCATAAATGCTCATTAGCTATTTGAGACTCATGTCCTCACAGAAAGAGACACTAATGAAATTGTTGTGCTCTCATTTCAGGCGATTGTGAATAGGAGACACACAATTATTGGCAGGATGTTCATATATAGCTCATTTTGCATGTGGTTGTGCTGATCCAAGGCATTGCATGCTTCTAACAGGCTTTAGAGATCCCCATGTATCCTGAGTTGTAATCTGTGAAATGCCTATCTCACCTACACACTCCTGACTTCCAGCCCATATTTCTTCATATATTCATTAAAAAGCATATACTTCAGTTTTATTTCAAATTTATTTTTTTAAAAAGCTATTAGGCTTTTGGAGGCCGAGGCAGCTGAATCACTGGGTCAGGAGTTTGAGGCCAGCCGGGTGAAACCCTGTCTTTACTAAAAATACAAAAAATTAGCTGGGCATAGTGGCACATGCCTGTAATCCCAGCTACTCAGGAGGCTGAGGCAGGAGAATTGCCTGAACCCAGGAGGCAGAGGTTGTAGTAAGCCGAGATCCCACCATTGCACTCCAGCCTGGGTAAGAAGAGCGAAACTCCATCTCAAAAAAAAAAAAAGTTATTATGTGCTATGTAATATTTTGAGATTTACTTCTCTGCTTGATTATATATTGCTATGATTTATTCATATTATTGCATGTATAGTTCATATTTTTAACTGCTATAAGATATACTATGTGTAAATATACTGCAGCTTATCCATTGTATTGTTAAAGAGCCTTGTAATATTTCCAGTTCTGATCTTATAAATTTCTTATATATGTTTTATTTAGATATGTAGGGGGAGCTTTTGGACAATCACATACACATACACATGCACACACACCTAGGAATGGAATGGAATGGAATGGAATGGAATTGCTGTGTAGTAAAGGTGTTTGAATGTCAAGCCTTACAAGATAATAGCAAACTGTCTCCTAAAAGCAATTTACATTTCTTTCATATATATATATATATATAATTGCACTTCAGATTCTGGGGTACATGTGCAGAACATGCAGGATTGTTGCATAGGTACATACATAGCAATGTGGTTTGCTGCCTCCATCCCCATCACCTATATCTGGCATTTCTCCCCATGCTATCCCTCCCCAACTCCCTACTCCCCACTCTCCCTCCCCTAGTCCCCCCTACAGACCCCAGTGTGTGATGCTCCCCTCCCTGTGTCCATGTGTTCTCATTGTTCAACACTCGCCTATGAGTGAGAACCTGCAGTGTTTGATTTTCTGTTCTTGTGTCAGTTAGCTGAGAATGATGGTTTTCAGATTCATCCCTGTCCCTACAAAGGTCACTAACTCATCATTTTTTATAGCTGCATAGTATTCCATGGTGTATATGTGCCACATTTTCCTTGTCCAGTCTATTGTTGATGGGCATTTGGGTTGATTCCAGGTCTTTGCTGTTGTAAACAGTACCACAATGAACATACGTGTACATGTGTCTTTATACTAGATTTATAATCCTTTGGGTATATACCCAGTAATGGGATTGCTGGGTCATATGGAATTTCTATTTTTAGGCCCTTCAGGAATTGCCACACTGTCTTCCACAATGGTTGAACTAATTTACACTCCCACCAACAGTGTAAAAGTGTTCCTATTTCTTCACATCCTCTCCAGCATCTGTTGTCTCCAGATTTCTTAATGATCGCCATTCTAACTGGCGTGAGATGGTATCTCAATGTGGTTTTGATTTGCATTTCTCTAATAATCAGTGATAATGACAATTTTTTCATGTTTCTTGGCCTCATAGATGTCTTCTTTTGAGAAGTGTCTGTTCATATCCTTTGCCCACTTTTGAATGGTGTTTTTTTTCTTGTAAATCTGTTTTAGTTCTTTGTAGATTCTGAATATTAGCCCCTTGTCAGATGGGTGGATTGCAAAAAATTTTCCCATTCTGTTGGTTGCTGGTTCAATCTAATAAATGTTTCTGTTGCTGTGCAGAAGCACTGGAGTATAATTAGATCCCATTTGTCTATTTTGGCTTTTATTGCCAATGCTTTTGGTGTTTTAGTCATGAAGTCCTTGCCTATGCCTATGTCCTGAATGGTTTTGCCTAGGTTCTCTTCTAGGGTTTTTATGGTGTTAGGTCTTATGTTTAAGTCTTTAATCCATCTGGAGTTAATTTTAGTGTAAGATGTCAGGAAGGGGTCCAGTTTCTGCTTTCTGCACATGGCTAGCCAGTTTTCCCAACACTGTTTATTAAACAGGGAATTCTTTCCTCATTGCTTGTTTTTGTCAGGTTTATCAAAGATCAGATGGTTGTAGATGTGTGGCATTGCCTCCGAGGACTCTGTTCTGTTCCATTGGTCCATATCTCTGTTTTGGTAGCTGTACTATGCTGTTTTGATTACTGTAGCCTTGTAGTATAGTTTGAAGTCAGGTAGCATGATGCCTCCAGCTTTGTTATTTTTGCTTAGAACTGACTTGGCTGTGCAGGCTCTCTTTTAATTCCATATGAAGTTTAAAGTGGTTTTTTTTTCAGTTCTGTGAAGGGAGTCATAGGTAGCTTGATGGGGATAGTGTTGAATCTATAAATTACTTTGGGCAATGTGGCCATTTTCACAATATTTATTCTTCCTAACCATAAGCATGGAAGGTTTTTCCATCTATTTGTGTCTTCTCTTATTTTGTTAATCAGTAGTTTGTAGTTCCCTTTGAAGAGGTCCTTTACATGCTTTGTTAGTTGTATTCCTAGGTATTTTATTCTCTTTGTAGCAATTATGAATGGCAGTTTGTTCTTGATTTGGCTTTCTTTATCTGTTATTGATGTATAGAAATGCTTGTGATTTCTGCACATTGATTTTGTATCTTGAGACTTTGCTGAAGTTGCTGATCAGTTTCAGGAGATTTTGGGTTGAGACAATGGGGTCTTCTAAATATACAATCATGTCATCCACAAATAGAGATAATTTGACTTCCTCTTCCTAATTGAATACACTTTAGTTATTTTTCTTGCCTGATTGCTCTGGCTAGAATTTCCAATACTATATTAAATGAGAGTGGTGAGAGAGGGCATCCTTGTCTTGTGCCAGATTTCAAATGGAATGCTTCCAGTTTTTGCCCATTCAGTATGATATTGGCTGTGGGTTTGTCATAAATAGCTTTCATTATTTTGAGATACGTTCCATTGATACCTAGTTTATTGAGAGTTTTTAGCATAAAGGGCTGTTGAATTTTGTCAAAGGACTTCTCTGTATCTATTGAGATAATCATGTGGGTTTTGTCTTTTGTTCTGTTTATGTGGTGAAATATGTTTACAGGCTTGCGTATGTTGAACCAGCCTTGCATCCCCAGGATGAAGCCTACTTGATAGTAATGGATAAGCTTTTTGATGTGCTGTTGCAATTGGTTTGCTAGTATTTTATTCAAGATTTTTGCGTCTGTGTTCATCATGGATATTGGCCTGAAGTTTTCTTTTCTTTTTGAATCTCTGCCGGGTTTTGGTATCAGGATGATGTTGGTCTCCTAAAATGATTTGGGAAGGATTCCCTCTTTTTAGATTGTTTGGAATAGTTTCAGAAGGTGTGGTACCAGCTCCTCTTTGTATGTCTGGTAGAATTCAGCTGTGAACCCATCTGGACCTGGGCTTTTTTTGGTTGTTAGGCTATTAGTTGCTGCCTCAACTTCACCCCTTGTTATTGGTTTATTCAGTGTTTCGACTTCTTCCTGGTTTAGGCTTGAGAGGATACAAGTGTCCAGGAATTTATCCATTTCTTTCAGGTTTACTGGTTTATGTGCATAGAGTTGTTTGTAGTAATCTCTGATGGTAGTTTATATTTCTGTGGAATCTGTGGTGATATCCCCTTTATCATTTTTTATTGCATCTATTTGATTATTCTCTTTCTTTTTTATTAATCTGGCTAGTGGTCTATTTTGTTATCTTTTCAAAAAACCAGCTCCTGGATTTATTAATGTTTTGAAGGACTTTTTGTATCTATATCTCCTTTAGTTCTGCTCTGATCCTAGTTATTTGTGTCTTCTGCTAGATTTTGAGGGTTTTTTTTAATCTTGCTCCTCTAGCTCTTTCAATTTTGATGATAGGGTGGCAATTTTAGATCTTTCCTTGCTTCTCATGTGGGCATTTATTGCTATATGTTTTCCTCTAGACACTGCTTTAAATGTGTCCCAGATATTCTGTATGTTGTGTCTTCATTCTTGTTGGTTTAGAATAACATCTTTACTTCTGCCTTCATTTCATTGTTTATCCAGTCAACATTCAAGAGCCAGTTGTTCAGTTTCCATGAAGTTGTGTGGTTCTGAGTTAGTTTCTTAATCCTGAGTTCTAATTTGATTGCACTGTGATCTGAGAGACTGTTTGTTATGATTTCAGTTGTTTTGCATTTGCTAAGGAGTGATTTACTTCCAATTATGTGGTCAATTTTAGAGTAGGTGTGATGTGCTGAGAAGAATGTATATTCTGTGGATTTGGGGTGGAGAGTTCTGTAAATGTCTATTAGGTTTGCTTCTTCCAGGTCTGAGTTCAAGTCCTGGATATTCTTGTTAATTTTCTGTCTTGTCGATCTGTCTAATATTGACAATGGGGTGTTAAAGTCTCCCACTATTATTGTGTGGGAGTATAAGTCTCTTTGTAGGTCTTTAAGAACTTCCTTTTGTATCTGGGTGCTCCTATATTGAGTGCGTATATATTTAGGATCATTAGCTCTTCTAGTTGCATTGATCCTTTTACCATTATGTAATGCCCTTCTTTGTCTCTTTTGATCTTTGTTAGTTTAAAGTCTATTTTATCAGAGACTAGAATTGCAACTCCTGCTTTTTTTTTCTTTTTCCTTTTTCTCTCCATTTTCTTGGTAAATCTTCCTCCATCCCTTTATTTTGAGACTATGTGTATCCTTGCACATGAGATGGGTTTCCTGAATACAGCACAGTGATGGGTTTTTAGTTTTTGTCTAATTTGCCAGTCTGTGTCTTTTGATTGGGGCATTCAACCCATTTACATTTAAAGTTAATATTGTTATGTATGAATTTCATCCTGCCAATTTGATGTTAGCTGATTGTTTTGCCCATTAGTTGAAGCAGTTTCTTCATTGTGTTGGTGCTCTTTACCATTTGGCACAGCCGCATTGGAGTGGCTGGTACTGGTTGTTCCTTTCTATGTTTAGTGCTTCTTTCAGGGGCTCTTGTAAGGTAGGCCTGGTGGTAATGAAATCTCTGAGCAATTGCTTGTTTGTAAAAGATTTTATTTCTCCTTCACTTATGAAGCTTAGTTTGGCTGGATATGAAATTCTGGTTGAAAGTTCTTTTCTTCAAGGACGTTGAATATTGGCCCCCACTCTCTTCTGGCTTGTAGGGTTTCTGCAGAGAGATCCGCTGTGAGTCTGATGGGCTTCCCTTTGTGGGTAACCCAACCTTTCTCTCTGGCTGCCCGTAGCATTTTTTCCTTCATTTCAACCCTGTGAATCTGATGATTATGTGCCTTTGGGTTGCTCTTCTTGAGGAATATCTTTGTGGTGTTCTCTGTATTTCCTGGACTTGAACATTGGCCTGCCTTGCTAGGTTGGGGAAATTCTCCTGTATAATGTCCTGAAGAGTGTTTTCCAACTTGGATTCATTCTCTCTGTCATATTCAGGTACACCTATTAAATGTCGATTACATCTTTTCACATAATATCATATTTCTTGGAGGCTTTGTTAATTTCTTTTTACCCTTTTTTCTCTAAACTTGCCCTCTTGTTTTATTTCATTGAGTTGATCTTCAGTCTCTGATATCCTTTCTTCTGCTTGGTTGATTTGGCTATTGAAACTTGTGTATGCTTTGCAAAGTTTTCATGTTGTATTTTTCAGCTCCTTCAATTCATTTATATTCTTCTCTAAGCTGTTTATTCTTGTTAGAATTTCATCAAACTGTTATCAAGGTTCTTAGTTTCTTTGCATTGGTTAGAACATGTTCTTTTAGCTCAGATAAGTTTGTTATTACCCACTTTCTGAAGCCTGTTTCTGTCAATTCATCAGACTCATTCTCCATCCAGCCTTGTTGCCTTGCTGTTGAGGAGTTGTGATCTCCTGGAGGAGGAGAGGTGTTCTGGTTTTGGGTGTTTTAATCTTTTTTGTGCTGATTTATCCCCATATTTGTGGATTTATCTACCTGTGGTGTTTGTAGTTGGTGATTTTTGGATGGGGTCTCTGAGTGGACACCTTTTTTGTTGCTGATGAAGTTATTTCTTTCTGATTCTTAGTTTTCCTTCTAAAAGTCAGGACCCCCTGCTGTAGGACTCCTAGAAATCCACTCCAGACCCTACTTGCCTGGGGACCACCTATGGCTGCTGCAGAAGAGTAAGGGTTGCTGCCAGTTTCTTCTTCTGTTATCTTTGTCCCAGAAGGATACCCGCCAGATGTCAGCCTGAGCTCTCCTTCATAAGGTGTCTCTTTGAATATACGGGGTTTAGGGAGCTGCTTGAGGAGACAGTCTGTCCCTTATGGGAGCTGAAGTGCTGAGCTGTGAGCTCTGTTGTTCTGTTCAGAGCTGCTGGGCAGGTACATTTAAGTCTGATACAGCAGGACTCATAACCGTCTTTATTTCCCAGATGCTCTGTCCTGGGAAGGTGAAGCTTTTTTTTTAATAAGTTCCTGATGTGCTGCTGCCTATTTTCAGAGATGCCCTGCCCATCACGGAGGTAGCCTAGTCACAGTCTGCCAGCAGAGGTGTTGCTGAGTTGCCATTTCTCTGCCACTGTGTGAACTTCCTTGTGGTTTTATTTATAGAGGTATAGTTAGAACTGCCTTGGTAATGGCAGTCTGCCTCAGTAATGGTGGACTGCCTCAGTAATGGTGGACTGCATCAGTAGTGGTGGACTGCATCAGTAGTGGTGGACTGCCTTGGTAGTGGTGGACTTCTTTCCATCCACAGAGCTGGACTGTCCCAGATCCAGCTGTGCTTGCTGTAAAACTCTCAATCCAGAGCATTTCAGATTGCTGGTCTTTGTAGGGGTAGGACCCACTAAGCCAGATCACCTGGCTCCCTGTTTCAGTCCCCCTTTTTTTTCAGTTGAATGGGTGACTCTCTCCCAGGCGTTCCAGGCACCAGCTGAAATGGCTGTCCAGATTTGTGTGAGTTTTTGTGCAGAGTCCTGCTGTGCCAGCTGACACGCTGTGCTGGAGACTTGTGGTGCTTTTCCATGTCAGAATCTCCTGGTCTGTGGGCAGTAAAAACTCGTTTGGAAATGCAGTGATCACTCACCCTCTGTGTTCTCTTGGAGAACTGCACTCCAGAGCTGTTCCTATTTGGCCATCTTGGATAGTTTCTAGCAATTTACATTTCTATCAGCAATGTGAAATAGATTCCATTGATCCCATTCTCTCAAATGCTGGAGTTCTTCATTTTTGCTATTGATTGGTTGTAGATCATATCTCATTCAGATCTTGATTGTATTTCTCTAATGAAATCAAACATTTCTTGAATTTATTGGTCATATTCAATTACTCTTATGTAAAATACTTGTTCATGCCTTTTACCTATTTTTCATTTGCATTCTTTTCTTTTTGATTTCTAGAAGTTGTATATTTTTAATACTTATCCTAATATCAGTTATGTATGTTGCCATATATTCTCCAGTTTATAGCTTAGCATTCTGTTTTTTTGAAAAAATGTTTTGCTATAAACAGACAAAATTTTAATGTAAACAAAATTACCAGTTGTCTTTATTATTAGCACCATGGTAACTTTAAGAAATTTTCTCCCATCTAAATATTATAACTATAGTTTTCATGTTATGTCAATTATATTAATTAATGTGTTAATTCACTAACATGCAAGCTATAGAAAATGTATAATATACAGTTTTCAAAAAACTCTCAGCCTAGAGGATAAGTAAACTCATGAATAGATGATTATATAGAACATAAGTGTTATTTTATTACAACATATTTTATACTCAGGGCAGAAGTAGGCTTCCTTAAGGCAGTTCTGTAAGGTAGATAATTTATGTAGTTTTGTTTGTATCTATCCTAAAACTTTACTTAAACAGATAGGAGCATATAGTCCAATCATTTGTCTGTAAAAATATTTCAATACCACAAAATAATTTGCTAAGAATGGCTCATAAAAAACTGGTTGTAAAACAACCTCTATGTATCTATTTCCTTGTGAACTTGAAATTCCACCTACCTTCACCCCATTCTCCACCGAGAATGTCTTGGGATCCTTATTACTAATCATACTGAATCCTTAGCTTTTGCTAATGCACTTGATCAAAGTGTAGGTTCTGAGTAGTCTATATCCAACAATATTTATGCATGGTTTGATTATAACAAGTATGGTTTGCAAATAATAACTATGTTGGAGGCTTCAAACTTCTTGATTTCAGATTATAGTACAAATTTATTATAATCAAAACAGTGTGGTATTGGCATAACAACAGATACATAGACTAATGGAAAAAAATAGAGACCCCAGAAATAAACCCATACATCTATGGTGAACTGATCTTTGACAAGAGTATCAAGAATACACAATGGAAAAATATCTAAAATAAGTGGTGCTGGGAAAGCTGAACATCCACATGCAAAAGAGTGAAATGTACCCTTATTTTACACAATACACAAAAATCAATTCAGGACAGATTAAAGGCTTAAATGTAAGACCTGAACCTATAAAACGTCTAGAATAAAACATAGCAAAAAAGTTCCTTGACTTTGGTCTTGGCAACACATTTTTGAATATGCTATCGAAAGCACGGGGAACAAAAGCAAAAATAAGCAAGTGGGACTGCACCAAACTACAACGTTTCTGCACAGTAAAGAAAACAATCAACAAAACGGAAAGGCAACCTTTGGAATGGGAGAAAATATTTGGAAACCTTATAACTGATAAGGGATTAACAGTTAAAATAAATAATTCATATAACTAGTAAAAAACAGCCCTTTAAAAAGTGAGCAAAAGACCTGAATAGACATTTTTCCAAAGAAGTCATACAAAAGGCCAACAGGTACCTGAAAAGAGGTTCAAAATCACTAATCATCAGAAAAATGCAAATCAAAACCATAATGTAATATTACTTGACACTTTTAAAATTATTATTATGAGAAAAAAGCTATAATAAGCATTGACAAGGATGTAGAGAAAAGGGATATGTGGTACATTTCCACCAACAGTGAGAATATTAAATTTATTATGCTAAATTTGTACAGCCATTATGGAGAACAGGGTGGGGATTCTTCCAAAAATTAAAAATAGAACTACCACATGACCCAGGAATATTACTTCTGAGTATTTATCAAAAGTAATTGAAATCAGAATCTCAAAGAAATATCAGAACTCCCATGTTTATTGCAGCATTATTCACAGTAGTTAAGAGTTGAATGTCAATAAATAGATGAATGGATAAATAAAAGGTAGCATATATATCCAATTAAATATTATTCAGCCTTAAAAAGAAGGAAATCCTGAAATTTGTGACAACATGGAAGAACCTGGAAGGCATTATGCTAAGTGAAATAAGCCAGACACCAAAAAGACAATTACTGTATGATCTCACTTATATGTGGGATCCAAAATAGTCAAATTTATAGAAGCGGAGAGTAGAATGGTAGTTACAAGGGACTAAGGGAAAGGGAATATGGGGAAATATTAATCAAAGGTACAAAGTTTCTGTTATGTAGGATGCATCAGTTCTGGGGAGCAAAAGCATAACATAGTAACCCTAAGTAATAGAATTATATTGAGTATTTGAAATCTGCAAAGAGGGTAGACCTTAAGTGTTCTTGTCTTACACACACACACACACAAATGGTAATACATGAGGTTATGGATGTGTTAATTATCTCGATTGTTATGATTATTTCACAATTTAAAAATATGGTAAGTCATCAAGTTATATACTTTATACAATAAAAAGTGTTAGTTTGTAATACTTTGAATTTTGCTAGGAAGCCTCATATAAAAACACTTTCTATGCAACTGAGTGATGGCAGTGTAGTGTGTGAGAATTTGTTGTATGTGTTATGATTCAATATCAAATATTAGTTATTAGATAATTAGTCAACATCTAAGAATTTTGGAAAGGTGAAAACAAAAAAGCATGTCCTGAAAAATGCAAGTTGCCTTCTTTCTTAGTGAAATGACTGTTTTATTTTTTCTTCATGAAAATGTTTGAGTTCTCTCTGGTGGCTTCTGCAGAATTGATATCATGTGTGATCTCTGAGAGAAGAGAACACTTTAAACCACCTATAGTGAGATGTTCCATGTTTTGCTTTAAGTTGGATTTGAAAACTGATACCCATGGCACAAAGAAATGTGCATGATGATACGACTGTGAAACATCATTAAAATTACCCCAGGCAGCAACAGCTGTAGACCTATATGCTACATCACAGCTGAATATCCTTTGTATTATATGGATAGACAGGTATGCACAGAGTAAACTGAACAAGAAGAAGGGTTACCTAACTCCCATGAAGTGGCCAGAGAATGCATCTTGGAAGAGATGATTTTTAAAGGATCAGCAAGAGTTAGCTTGTTGAGGTGGAGGACAGTACACATGGGGCAACTACCCTACATAAATCCTGTTGAGCTTTAAAAGATGGCTTATTTCCTTCTGTGGCTTGGAAGACATTGATATCATTCCCCAATTAAAATCTGTGGTATGGCACTATGGGGATCCTGCCACCATCACCAACACCACTGGAAACCACGCTGGTGGTTAGCATATGTAAATATCTCTCATATACATTCATTCAAAATGACATTCATCAAAATAGATCATTGCACATGGGACAAAGGGCAAACTCTAGCCACAGATTGTGTGCCAGGAGGGTGGTTTTCCACATGATTCCCCAAGGTCTCTTTCCTTACCAAGGGCAAAGTGTTCCAATGCAGGGTTGTACCACATGTTTCCATTTGAGCAGATGGCAGAAAGGTTTGTCTGCAATGTGGAACTTGTTAGGAGGGAAGGCATTCCTGATAGAGATCAAGAAGGCCACTTTAATTTACTTAGTGGTGGGATTGTTTGTAAGTCATTCATGCTTGTGAGCATAATGCCTTTATAATGACATGTGAGTAGATTGAGAGCCTCCAGAATCAACTCATGGGAAAAGGCTGTTTATCTGCTGCTTAGATTTCTGCCGAACACTGCGGACAATGTATTCATTTCTTTTCCATGCCATTTAATGACATTTTACATATATACCATTTTTTGCTACTTTGATTATAAAAATATTATTTTGTCGGTCTGGGGAAGGGGTCAAGGATCATAAACAGGTTAGCTTTGAGAGATGACTTGATGGTCTATGCATACTAACCCCACGACTAACCACCACTAAAATGGCAATGATCACCACCACCCCAGGTGTGACATTGCACAAGTGAGGATGCTTTCACTAGATTTTGCTACAGTAACAAGCAACTCCCAAATATCATTCATTTAAGACAAGAAAATTTTATTTCTCTCTTACACAGAGTTCACTCTACAAAACTTTCCAGGGTAGCTTTCCTGCATAAGTGGGTTAGCATTCCAGGTCATTTGAGTCTTATGACATCTCTATATTATCACACATTTCCATAACTTCCCAGGAAGGAACACAGCTGGATGGTTCTGTGCTGATAATTAAATGCTCTTGGATGTGGCACAAATCTGTTCTATCCAAATCCCACTGGCCGGAACTAGTCATAGAACTTCACCTAACTGCAAGATTGGCTGTGAAGTTTAATCCTACCATATAAAGGCGAGCATCATAGTCCACTTTGTTAAATTTTCAAAGCAACCTTATCCAGCATAGGTTATGTGTTCATATTAAAGATGAGATGCAATGTGGATTAGGTGCTGAGAGCATAGGTTTGGAGTCAGTCTTGGGACTTCCTATGTATAATCTCAGGCAAGACATAATTCCTAAACTTCTCATGTTTTTATTTTGTTGAATTGGGATGAGATTATACACCTTATAGAAATAGTTTGAGGCAAAAATGCAATTGATAAAATGGATAGGACAGTGCTGATAACATGTTAAGTGCTCTAAAAATTTAGCTCATATTATTAAAAGGCAACTGCTTATCAGATGTTAAGAAATATATGTCTAATGAGTAAGGGAATGATTATCTCACATATTTTAATTGAACTAATTGACTCAGAAGACAAAATTTTTTAAAGCTGGTCAAACTGGGTTCAACATTCACGTTTTGTTAATTTCAAGGTTCTCCTTTTCCCATTGTATCCCAGTGCCTCTTGTTTTGATAAAGGATGAATTAGCAGGTTGTCCCCAATTTTTATGAACAGTCCCTCTCCCTAACCCAGCCTCCCCATTTCAGTCCGAGTCTATGCATGAAAAGGACTTTGGTTTAATCACAATTGGTCAAACATTTAGCAAGGAAGGCAGGCGACATCCTATCTTGCGTCAGAAGACTTAGATTCTAGTCCTAACTTTACTTAATGCTTGTGCAACCTTAGGCAATTACTTAAGTTCTCACCTATAAAATATAGCACAGTACAAGTTTGTGTGTCATAAAAACCTAACAGTAGAAGTTTCTGATCTGACTTTACAGGGATGTAGGGATCAAGTAAATTAGAGATTAAAAAAAAATTGGGGCCAGGTGCGGTGGCTCACACCTATAATCCCAGCACTTTGGGAGGCCGAGGTGGGTGGATCACGAGGTCAAGAGATCGAGACCATTCCTGGTCAACAAGGTGAAACCCCATCTCTACTGAAAATAGAAAAATTAGCTGGGCATGGTGGCGCATGCCTGTAGTCCCAGCTACTCGGGAGGCTGAGGCAGGAGAATTGCTTGAACCCAGGAGGTGGAGGTTGTGGTGAGCTGAGGTCATGCCATTGCACTCCAGTCTGGGTAACAACAGCGAAACTCCATCTCCAAAAAAAAAAAAAAAAAAAAAAAAACTTTGAACTATCCAAAGGACTATAACAGTAGATGTTGCTGCTATTATAATTTAGGGACAGAAAAGCATTCCATATAGCAAAGAATATCACACAGAAATACAGATTAGTGTAGGACACATGGGTCTGGTTTCACCAGAATGACATATAGTGAGAACAGTTTCTCGTCCAAAAGTCCAGAACCCTAACACAGCCTGCCTGTCATCCCACCTGAGTTGCTGCCTGCCTCTTAGCCAGCTACCCAAATTGATTTTTTTGAAAATAGATTAAATATACATTATTAACATCAAAACTTCTTAGGCACAATTTTCTTAACACACGAAAGGATGACAAAAATATGGACTTAGACTACTCTTTAAACTATACCATTGGCAAAGACATTATTAAGAAAATTAAATGATAAGCTGCAGACTGAGAGGAAATATTTGCAAAACAAATATTTGACAAACATATGTTGTATCTGCCATGAGCAAAGAATTTGTAAACCCAAAAAAAGAAAAAAGTGAAGACAAATTCACTTTTAAAAATGAGGATAGGGAGCATTCTCTAAAGCAACTTGGAAATGTGTCCTGGCTTACAGTCCTCAATCTTGCTCCAAATAACTCTCTTTAATTAAAAAAAAAAGCAAAATAAATGAGAGCAAAGTATATGAAAGATCCTTTAGCACAGAAGATATATGAATGTCCAAAGTCACTTGAAAATATGTTCAATGTCACTAACATTGTTATCAGAGAAAAACACACTAAAACCACATGATGCATTCTAAAATAGGTAAGTTAATAACAAAAAGATATTATACATATTAATCAGCTTTCTCTGTTATCAGAAAAGCTTTCAGTCAACAGGAGTTGTATTTTGAAAAGTCAAAAGTTACATACAGCAGATCTGGGCGTGATGGCTCATGCCTGTAATACCAGCAGTTTGGAAGGCTGAGGCAGGATGATCGCTTGCGTACAGGAGTTTGAGACCAGCCTGGGGAACATAGCAAGACTTGTCTTAAAAAGGAAGAAAGAAAAAAAAAGTTAGACACAAAGTTTGTTTCTACTGCTCAGGAGGTTAGTGCCCCAATCTCTGCATTTCTGTATTTTGTTTGCAGATTCACATCGTTCAATGGGCATACAGTTTCAGTCAAAAAAGATGAATAAGCTCTAGATATCTACTGTACAACAGATATTGTGCCTATTGTACCTATAGTAAATGAAGTGGCATTCAGAAAATGCAGATGAGACCTTTTGCATTGACAATGAAGCTCTCTGTAACTTCTGTTCCACAATCCTCAAACTACCACACCCACCTACAGTGACCTGAATCACCTGTGACTGCTCTTCCCAGGCCAGCCGAATGCTGACCTTCGGAAGCTGGCCGTGAACATGGTCCCATTTCCCTGGCTGCACTTCATGCCTGGCTTTGCCCCCGCTGACCAGCTGGAGCAGCCAGCAGTACCTGGCCCTCACTGTGGCTGAGCTCACCCAGCAGATGTTTGATGCCAAAGTATGATGGCTGCCTGAGTCCCCTGTCATGGCCACTACCTAACAGTGGCTGCCATTTCCAGGGATCACATGTCCATGAGGGAGGTGGATGAGCAAATATTCAATATTCAAAACAAGAACAGCCGCTGCTTTGCTGACTGGCTCCCCAACAATGTAAAACAGCTATCTGTGATATATCACCCAAGGGGCTAAAAATGTCAGCCACCTTCATCAGCAACAACAGCCATCCAGGAGCAATTCAAGCATGTCTCAGCAGTTCACTGCTATGTTCAGGTGTAAGGCCTTCCTGCACTGGCACATGGGTGAGGGCATGGACAAGATGGAGTTCACCGAGGCCGAGAGCAACATGAATGACCTGGTGTCTGAATACCAGCAGTACCAGGAAGCCACAGCCGAGGAGGTGGCCTAGAGCCTTCCCTTTCTGGGTAAAGGGGGAAAGCAGTGTGGGTTCTTGAGTGTGTTCTGATAGCCATGGGCCACTACCACACTTGTTCTTTGTGTGTTCACATCTCCTGTTGCTTTTAAAGCACTTCCATAGTATGTGGTTTTGACTAATAAAGTATCCTTGTAGAAAAAAAAAAAAATGTTTTTTTTTTTTCTCAGAGACCCACTTTATTCGGTTCTGTACATATGGGGACATCAGCCCAAGCCCAACCCACCTTAGCATGTATCACTCTGTGGAGAATAAAGCACTCTATATACACAGCCAAAAGCCGCACTGCCTGTGCACCTGGAACCTGGGTCCAGCCCTCCTCAGTCCCTTGCCCCTCCAGGGTACCTACAAGGGACAAGAGAGGGCATGCCCAGCCTAGCACAAACAAGGAAATAAATAGGTGTTGCCAGGAGCCATGCTTGGGGCATTGCTCCCTGCTTCCTTCTTTCTAGTTTTGGGAAAGCAGTCAGCCCGAGGGTGGTCCCTTCCATGTCTGATCCCAGGGCTGCTGCTCACCAAAGACAGGGCATGGGGTAAGGTGTTTGTTCATCCCTCCCTGGCCCCACCCAGTCTATCTGGGCCCTATATTCCTCAGTTACTGTCCATAGCCCATACTTTTCTCCTTTTGACCTCCCTTCTCATATTAAATATTCTAGTCAAAATAAAAAATATTTAATTTTACTTACCAAGTTCCATTAAAAACAAATTGAATTTAAGAATTGCATTGAATTTATAGATTACTTTGGGTAGAATTGCCATATTTCAGATTTTGAATATTTCCACCCATATATATGATATGTCTACTTACATATTTTAACATTTTTCATGTTCCTTAATAATGTTTATTTATTCCTTTCTGTAAATATATCATATATATATATATTTCTCTCTCTCTCTCTCTCTCTCTCTCTCTCTCTATATATATATATATATATATATATATATATATATATTCTTGGGTATATTATAATGCTTGTTGCTATTGTGAATAGTATCTGTATATTTTTAATTATGTGTTTAAATTGATTGTTTCAAGAATGAAAGAAATGTGTCAATTTTTATATATTTATCTTACAGCTAGCTAACCTGATTTACTCTTTCATCAGTTCTGATCTTTTGTAGATTTTTTACATGATCACATAGTCAACAATGACATTGTTTTCTTTACTAATCTTTAATTTTAAATTGTATTATAGTGTTTTCAAGGACCACCAGTACAATGTAGAATAGAAGCAGTGATAACAAGCATCTTTCTCTTGATTAAAAAATACTATTTCTAAAATGCTCCTGGAAAATTGTATTAGCTATAGGCTTTATTAGGAACACTTGTGAAATTAAGGACATTATGTTCTATCACTAGTTTGCTAAAACATGCACTAAAAATTAGGTTTTAACTCTTCTGCTACTTACTTTTTTGCATATGTTTCAACAGTAACAAATCTTTTCATCTGATAATGTGATAAATTACATTCAATCATATATTCCATCCACAAATATTTATTGAGTATCTATCACTAGAATCAGGTATTAAAGAGAGCTAGGAAAATAGAAAATGGTGGTCAGAGAATTGAATGCATGCAACTGAGACTGAATAGAGATTGCAGTTATAGAAATGTAAATTCTGATGTATAACTATGGGAATAATGCCTGAAGTAACATGGAGGACAAGATTATCTGAGGAGAGGTGTTCAAAGAATTAATGAATGTTGGGAGAATTATTTTAATATATATGTTGGAATCACTAATGATTAAGATAGAAATATTGTTGCATGTGCTGAACCAAGGACTATAATCATTAAGACATGCAGGGGAACAGGTAGATGATATGAACAAGGAAAAAGTAGTGGTATAATCTGATGCCACAGGTTCTGAGCTGGGAGTTTTAGGGGAGTAGGAAAGGAGAATGACTTAAAAGTGTCAATGATGGACACAGAAGATACACGTCCCTCCTCCAATTAAGAGATGGCTATGTGGAAACAGCTTCTCAAGAGAGAGACAAGTGGCTGTAAGAATAAGAAGATCAAGAACAGTTAGAGCAGGTTTTAAGTATATAGGCAAATTTGCTAATAATTGACAGTGGATTCCAGAGATCATGGTAGAAAAAAATTAAGAAATGAAATGAGTTAAGGAGATGGGGATGGAAAAGGAATATTCAAAGGACCTATGGAGGTTAGAGTAAAGGAGCTGACAGTGACTCAGGGGACTGGGTAGTCTATAATAACAGTGTATAATGGGCATAACTGAGACTCCACAAATTCAATACCAAAAATGGGGAGGAACCTTTGTGTAGTGGTGAGGTAAGAAGGGGTGAATGTCCGATTTCTATTTCGATCCTATTAAAAGAGAACAAAATGTCTAGGGAGAATTGACTTAGTCCCACTTGGAGTTTGTCCTTCCTCCCTGCTGGTGAGCCTCCTCTTGACTCCTGACCATGAAGGAGAAAGGCTGAGGGTGCAGGGTGTCTACATGAGTGTAATGAGTGGAGCCCAGTCTGGAGCTCTATAGGGGAGACTGGCCTGTGTCTCACATTCATGGCTGATGACAAAGAATGACTGAAGGAGCTTGGTTTATATCTACCATGAGGATGTCCTCTTGGCCTCTGAAAACTGTGGGATGAGAAAGGTAGAAAGATTTGTTTACTCCATGTGAAATATATTGGCATCTGTGTTAATAGTGAAATCTGTCTATAATTTTCTCTGGTTTTCATGTATCGGAATCAAGGTCATCCTAGCCTCATAAAACAAGTTTGGGAGAATTCCTTCTTTTACTGTTCTCTGGAACAGTTTGTGTAATACAGGGCTTTTGTGTTCCTTGAAGACATAGTAAAAGTTGTCTATAAAACTGTCGGAGCCTGACAGTGTTGATATTTGGGTTTGTGGGAAGGGGAGGATATGAAAAGTGGGGGTATAGGGGTGGATTTTTTTTTAACTCCCAACCTAATTTCTTTAATAGATGATTAGTTTGTCTAATATTTCTTTGCTTAACCTTGATAATTTGCTCATTTTTCAAGGAAATTGTTCATTGCATCTTTGTTTTTAAATTTACTGGCATAAAACTTTTTCTAACATTCTCTAAAGTTGGGGAAAAGTTTCTACTCTTCTACTGTACCTGTAGTTATATCTCCCTTTTTATTTCTTTTTTTTATGACTAGCTTTGCGATGGTTTTGACTATTTTATTAGCTTTTCAATAAATAAGTTTTGGATTTATTGTTTTTCTCTTTTTTATCTTGTTTGTATATATTATTTCCTTCATCTAACTTTCTTTCAATTACCTTCTTAAATTGCACATTTAGCTCATAGCTTGTCATTCTTAATTTTATATATCTATATCTGTATTTGTTTGTAGGGGCATATATCCCTGTAAGCATTGCTTTAGTTGCCTCCTACAAGTTTTACATATGATTATTTCAGCCTCTGTTTTTTCATTTATTTTTTATTTTTGGCAGCTGGACATTTGTCTTTCTTGTGAGCTCACTTGTATATTTTCAGTACTTTTCTGTTGGTAACATTTTATTTGTGGTAAAAGGTTTTCCACAAATTAAATATGTTTCTACTATGTTACTGAGATTGGAAGACTAACATATTTCTTAGAGTTGATAATTATATATATATATATATATATATATATATATATATGTGTGTGTGTGTGTGTGTGTGTATCATTATATGATATATGTACATAATATATGAGATATATATTGATATATGATATATATGTCATATATTTATAATTATATGTATATGTCATTATACACTCTAAGACATATATTAGTTTTCCAATCTCAGTAACATGGTGGAAACATTGTATTTGTTTATTACATATATTATGTATATTATGTTATATATATCAACTCTAAGACATATATTCATTATGTATATGATATAAATATATATATCATATCACATCAACTGTATATATATATATATGTAGCATATCAATTTCAGCATATCTATATATATAAATAGACATAGAACCAGGAGAGAAATAATACAGCATTAATATTAAGCTTTCTGAAAAATAGGATCTCCAAGTCAAGGAATAAAAGTAAATGGATTTATCAATGGGGAATTTTAATGATCAGGCATTTAAAAGACAGGCTTTTAAAATGATCAGTCTAAATTTGAGTCAAGTGAATGGTAGCATTTTGATTTCTGCATCTGCAAACTAGGAATGAGAAAGTCTGTTTCCTTGTAGTGAGGATAAAGTGAAAATAGTAGGGAAAATAAAAGGTAAGTACAGTGTACCATGCAGCATATGAAAATTCTAATTTCCAAGCATTTGGAGTCAGATATAATGAGATGTATGTCAGTGTATTCTGTGGACTATACAGCAGTGATATGATATGATGTAATACATGACATGTTTTGGTTGTGTCCCCATCCAAATCTCATCTCGAATTATAACTTCCATAATTCCCATGTGTTGTGGGAGGGTCCCCGTGGGAGTTAATTGAATCATGGGAGTAGTTTCCCCCATACTGTCCTTGTGGTAGTGAATAAGTCTCAAGAGATCTGATGATTTTATAAGGGGTTTTCCTTTTCGCTTGATCTCCACTCTCTATTGCCTGCCACTATGTAAGATGTGCCTTTTGCCTTCTGCCATGATTATGAGGTCTCTCGAGCCATTTGGAACTGTGAGTCCACTAAACCGCTTTCTCTTTATAAATTTCCTAGTCTCAGGTATGTCTTTATCAGCAGTGTGAAAACGAACAAATACAATACACAACACTGATAATTATTTTTAAGTACCTATTTGTATAAAAAGTTATATGAGTCCTTTAGTTTTTTACAGTCTAACAAAATTAGCACATTTAGAACATGTACTAAACACTTTAAATGTTCCATTAGGTGACATCAATGAGCAAATACTTGTAAACAAAGTCAGGTAGGAGGGAATAAAGAGTTTGTTGGAAGTGTCTATGAAGTTTCTGTCTTATCTCCTCTATCTATGTACTGATTGAAGGCACTACCTTTTTTTTTTTTTCAGACAGAGTCTCACTCTGCACCAAGGCTGGTGTGCAGCAGTATGATCTTGGCTCACTGAAGCCTCTGCCTCCCACGTTCAAGCAATTCTCCTGCCTCAGCCTCTTAAGTAGCTGGGGATTACAGGCATGCACTGCCATGCCCAGCCGATTTTGTGTGTGTGTGTGTTTGTAGTAGATACAGGGTTTCACAGTTGTCCAGAATGATCTCTAAGTCCTGACCTCAGGTGACCAGCCCGCTTCAGCTTCCCAAAGTAGTGGGATTACAGGTGTGAGCCACCACATTCAGCCAGGTCACTTATCTTTTAAAGGCTACCACATTCCTTTGTAGGTGCTTGCTGGCATTCATTTTCTTTACATTTTAACTATTATCATTTTTTTTATTGGAAATAGGCATGTTTTAAGTGATTCATCAAAATTATCAGTGAAACCACACATAGAATGATAGAAGGGGGAATGTTTTATTTGTCTTCTTAAACTGAGAAACTTACCACTTGATGTGAGGTGTTTTAATCAAATTCTAAACCATAGCTATCTTTGCTTCTCAAATACAAGGTTCTAGTAATAAAGCAGCTCAAAACTGACTCCCTCTCAAATGGATGATCCAAGTTATGACAGCTAATTCATCTCTTTTGATGCATAGAAGTTATTCTCTCCAGAGTCAGATGTGTACTCAGGACTTCTCTGCATTTTGGATATTATAATTTTCAAAAGAGTAATGTAATGATAATTACTTCTCTTGACAATTACTCACAAATAAATCCCATATATAGAGAGTTAAATGCCTTTCTATTTACTCTATTTTTACATCTGGACACAAGTTAAGTACTCCTCATGGTACCATAGCTTTTATTAAAAGATTTATAAAACTTTTTATGGTGCATTTCTCTATTCATTAGTCAACAAATAAGGGTAGAAAAGTTAGTATTCTTCCAGATCTGCTCCTAACCTACATCCTACGTGAAGCCTGCTCTGGTAATTCTGGTTTGCAGAAACCACCCTTTTGAGTATCTGTAGAGTCTCCTTGGGCACTGAACATGCCTGCCCTGGGCCCTCTCCTGAACTATATCCAAGTGCACATGCTGTTTTTGTAGATCTGTGAAAAGAAAGCTTGAAAAATTTTAGGCTGTTACCTCCCTGGTGAGAATCAAAATAGCAATATATTTGCAAACATAAACTTCTGTCCATGAGATTTAGATGCGATTACCATGAATCCCCTCCTCACACTAATCCAAGTGCTGTGGGAGGGCACTGGTGTCTGCACATGTGTTTGCAAATTCTCAAGGCCTCTGTTTTGTCTAAAAAGTTTTCACTGGAATTACTTGCATATACTGGATTCTCCATTCCACACTATTTTTCCCTATTTTTTTTCTTTTTATCTTATCTTAATATTCAACTAAATAGGGGACCCCCCCAATTGCTTCTCCCTGATATCATTTCCTAAATCCTGTTATTTCTCTGCCATCTCCAATAGCTTCCTTCTTGATATAATCAAAGACATAATTTTGGTAATAAAACAGTGTTGAACCAGTTTATCTTATAACTCTGTTTGTCTAATAATTTCTATTATATAAAAATTCCTATTTCAGAAAATTCCTTTGGTCTTTTCCACCAACTAAGACTCCAGTCTCTTGACATGTTTCTCTGTAGCTTCCTCCACTCCTTTCCCAACACCACTACACTCTAGCAACTTCTCTGCAACACTTTCCACTGGATCATACAGAGCCCATTCCATATTCCCTTACCTGAACCCCAGATTTAGTTCCTCACCTCTTTGTGCTAATTCAAAAACACATTATGGGCTCAGCTAGACAATGGTGAGTGTTATGCTTTTTTTCCTTCCCAATCAGTCACCAGGGACAAGTACCAGGGCAGAGGGTTATTGCTTCCATGATATGGAGCATGCCACCCCTCCTTCAGGGAAAATCATTATCTCTTCAGCACAGTGAGATGAGTGGACCTTGGATGTTCATTCAGGAATAGTATCTGAAGATGGCCACAATCATATATGATAATTCTTACTTTGCTAATTAGAGTAACATTTCCTGATCTTTGAGCCCTAATTTCAGGGAAGGATGTGTGTGTGTGTGTGTGTGTGTGTGTGTGTGTGTGTGACAGAAAAGCAGGATTAAAGAAAGGGGGAGGCCAAAAATGAGCTGACCATGAGACATTATAAGGTTATGGTTATGAAATTTGGAGATGAATGTTTTTGCAACCACAGAAGCAAAATCTTGTGAGCTTCATCAACAGAACAGAGAAAATACATTGATTCCTCAACAGATACATATTTTCTGGAATTTAATTGTAAAAATAACTTGCAATCAGATATGGTTGAATTTATTCTTGATGATAGTTTTACAGAAAATTTGGAGCAGTTTCCATACAGCATCTGTTACTGACCCCTTCAGAAAAGCCAAAGGTGTGGAATCATTATGTCTTCGTGAAAGGCATGCTGTTGTGACTAAGGTAATAGATTCAAAAAGTCTTCTAGTGACAGCAGAGAAGGTGTAAATGGATTCAGAATTTAGTATCACGGAGACACTTCCCTCAGACAGAGGCTTGTATACGCAGGAATCTACGTCTATTCACTACAACATATGTTTGACCCTAACATGAGTTCAACTTGTATCTTATTTCAGAGTTAAAATTCTTGGGAATTTAAATGATTCAGCCAAACCGATTCGATTTCAGAATTCTGAGATTCTGAAGATTGTGTAACATGTGGCAAGTTCTTGGTTAGACATTCTAATAACCAAACTTTCTGTTCTAACACTGATATCCTTCAGGGCTCCTGTAGGAAGTTTGGGCTGGAGGAAACTAACATGCATACAACAAGAATTACTCAGTAGGTGGAATCAGTTCTATTAGCTTATCTGTGCAGCCTCCAGTGGAAGACCCCTGTTTCTGTGCAGCTCAAGGCTGAGCTCAAGCTGGAGAGAAGACGTTATAGGAGCACAACTGACAAGCTCCGTGGGTCTGCAGGGAGCCTCAGGAGCCCCTGATGGGAGCCGGCTGCCTCTGCGCTTATACAGCTGTAAGGCTCCTCATATTCTTGGGATGGCTTAGCACATGTGTGGCTTCAAAATGTTCAAACCTCAGGCCTCAAATAATCTTTTGTTCCGTTTTCATGCTTTGTATGTTTGACTCAGTAGCTTTGTTTATTTTCATAAAATATTTCCTTTTGGTTTGTGTTTCTTGGCATCGCCCAGTTTGGGATTTTCTACATGCAATCTTCTTGGGACCCCTTGCCGTTCATAATTCCACACCTCCAGGAGGTCTGTAAGCTTTCAGATGATTTCCATTTCCCAAGACTTGGAAGGACACTGAGGACCATGATACCCTCTCTCTTTTTTTACCTGAGGGGTGAGGGATGTAGGGAACACAGCTGTGTAGGGTCTAGACCTTCCTTCCTCACTTACAGTGCAAGAGATGTACTTAAGCCAAAGAGATCTCATATTCTCATCTTCCAGATGAAGCTTTTTATCATTGATATTTGCAGTACTGATTCTCTGAAATTACAACTGTTTTATTTTTGGGGTTCTGCAACTAGAGGGTTCTTTTAAAAAAAAGCCAGGCAGAAAGACAAGCTCTCACCAGCAGCCCCAAGTACCAGAGACAGCCTCAGCCTTTCTTTACATAGATCTACCAGCTTTTTTTCTCCTTTCCCCGAAGAAAGACATAAAACCCTTTCCCCAAGATTGTCAACATTCCAAAGCAACTAGTCCTACAGGTTCCCTGCGTGCAAATGGCCATTGCCCTTCTCTGGAGCTGAGCTCCAGGGTGGAAGCTCTTGGCTCCCTGAGCATCCCCTTCAAAGAGGAAAATACCAGTGCCTCCTGAACCAACAATGAGACATGTTTGACTAGTGGTGATGAAATGTCTTCTATAAACACTCCCTACTTTACCCACCTCCCCTTTCAAGGACTGATTCACCACTGAAATATTTGTGTCACCCTAGTTCAAGTACATGAAACCAAACCCTTTGGTGTCAGTTGTTCTTAAGTGCTGTGGAAAGCCACGCAAACTTTACTGGCTAGGGAGGTGATTAAGCCAAAGCAAGCTGCTGGCCTCCAGCAGGCCCTGCCAGAACTGCAAACGAGAACTGGGCCTGGGGCTTTCTGGGTCAGATCAGTTGTGCCTGCTGGGAATCCATATTGCCAGTGACTTCCCCCCAAAAATTTCCTGGCCTTGCCCAGCCAGAATACATACTTTTAGCATAAGCAAAGATAGGACAGAGGCACCAATTAATGTGATTTTGTCTTTTACCATCAGCAGACTATGTAATCTCATTATCTCAGGACCCTCTCCCTCAGAGCTTGGGATTCAAATTCAAGTTTAATTTTACATTCTTATATGGGTACAGGGTTTTTAACATACGTTTTTAGAATAAAAAATGACTGTAATGGGACTAGGCTAATTATTTCCTTGGGGGGAAAACATAAATATGTGTGTGTGTGTGTGTGTGTGTGTGTCTGTAACATAAGAAGCACCCATTTTTTTATATATTACAGGGGGTATTTTTAGCAGGAAGAGTGCCAGTATAAATTAAAGCTCCCCTGGTTATGGAGAACACTGAACCCAAGCAGATTCTCCTGGAAGTGCCCTGTCTTGGGAAAGACACTATCCCTGAAGCAGGAGGAGTAATGACCCCATTTCACACAACCTTAACTTTTGTTTTCCCCTAAATGCTATATTAGAGAAAATCATGACCTCTTCAGGAGTTCAGGTTATCTACGATCTAGCTGCCGTATATTATTGGTATTATTATAGTTCTGAACGCTGCTGAAACTATATGCATTGGGCTGTTGGTTGTTCTACCCAGATGTTAGGCAACAGAGACGCTTTTAGGCATAAATAAGTAAATTGGCATTTTCCAAGCTAGTGTTTTGAACCATATTCTCGGGATGTCACTTAGAGTAATATGAAACAAAAACGTTATGTATTAAAATAAATATTAATAACAGCTGATGACAAGAACCTTAAAAGGCTGCTTTCCCTTAGAATCTTCAATAACTGAGTGTGCATTGCAATCTCCACAAGGGAGACTTAGGGTGCTACATTTCCCAAATTTATTCTACAAAGTAACTTTATTTTTTCTCTTTTCAGAACTATTAACAACTCCTGAAATACTAAGCTACGAACACAGTTTAGTAAAGTGGGTTAAGCAGTATTTCCTGTGACGTAACTAAGCTAATTCAGCCAGTGTAGTTTAGACTAGAGGGGACTAGAAGATTGATAGAAGAAACCCATATTTTAAAAATAATATTATTTTTTGCCATTAGGTAGAACATTTTAAAAACAGTATCTTAAGATAATTAATTTATATGGACTATCTAAATAACAAACAAACAAACACTAAAATATAGAACACTATTTTATTGGGCTTCATGTTGCTTGGGTGTGGCCCATGTCACCTTTTGCCCTTTGGATTAAAAATGCTTGTGTGGCTGACCTGGGAGATGGATCATCGAATATAAATTTACATGTGTAAGAACATCTGCTCTGAATTATAAAGCACTCACTCACAATTTCACCTTGGAAATATGACTTATTTATAAGATGGCACTACCTGTAATGGAAAGATAAGCTTCCTACATCATGGATGTGTAAGCAAATGTGTTGTCATTCAAGCTTTGCATTCCTTATCTGTGTTGGTCTAAACTAGTGAGGCGAGCTTATCCCCAGAGCTGACATGTGAATACAGTGTGAAGAGAAAAGCACTCCTTCTTCAGTGTTTCAGCCCCACTTGCAGTTCCAGTCACACCTCCTCATGTTACTGCTAAATCAGTCAAGCTGCTGGCATGAGTTTGCTGCTCAGAGCCAGGCAACTTGTCCCTTGCTGAGCTAAGGGGCAGCCTCCAGGCTCCTTTTAATCTGATTGTTTTGATTCAATTTAATCTGCCCAGTAAATATTTTTCTTTAGCTACAGAAAAGTGTAAATCAACTAAGCAGCTCATAATCTATGTATACAGTTAAGAGAACTCACGCTAGCTGATACAATGGGAGTTGATGTGAGTTTGCTTTTGCCAGGCAATCACCACAGTTACCCTGGAGGGGAAGCATTTGATATGACAGCAATAACAGAAGCAATACCTCACCCCAGTAATAACTCCAATTAATTGATCATTTTCTGTGTGCTGGTAGCTTTCCGTTACTCTCATTATACTTGGGAAAGTTGGCATCGTTATCCCCATTTTACAGATGAGTTAAACGAGGTGCAGAAAAATTGAATGATGTGCCCAAGGTCTCTCCTAAGAGTTGGTAAAGCCAGCATCCAAACCCCAAGTATGTTCCATGCCAAATACCTTTGTTATTGCTATTATACTACCACCATTCTGCCTGTATCAAATGAAACACACACAATTTTAACCTGCTCAGTTCTATGACCTAACATCCTTGAGCTGACTCACTAGACTTGGCTGGAATTTGTTTTTCTTTAAGGCCAAGCATGTCAGAATCCAGATCAAATTGGATCTTTCAAATTTCTTCCAGAATTCCCACAGAGACACAGACAATGATAATTCACACCTCTACTAACATTCAGTACTAACATCCAAATATTATCCAGAACTAGGAGGCACACGCACAACTGTAAGACCATGAGCCTCTATAAAAGAACATTATCTGAGGCCTGCTTCTGTGATGTTTCTAGGGAAACTGAAAACCTCCACCCACTAAAGCAAGGAGGAAGACTATTTCCTTGTTCTACTATTGATCCATCAATCCAGAATAATCAAATCCTCACCACAGCTCAAGACCCCTCTGCTTCACAGGGGTTAGTGTTTGAAGCAACCAGGACAGGGAGGGCTGAACTGTTGTCTGGTGAGTAGGGGTATAGGGACAGAAAAGGCTGTGGAGAAGGAGTAGGAGGAGTAAGTAAAATTATGTTAAACATTTTACATGCGGGAGAATCAAAGTTGACAGCAATAATAATAATAGCAATGTACTGAGTATACACAAAATGATTTCTTTTCAAAGACATGCTTGTAAGTTTGTCTGACTCAGAGCTTAGAAAACTTAGCAAGAGTATTTTCTTTTTCCTTAGGGGATAAGAAGATTGATCCGTGGTCAGAAAGAATTGGGTTTGGATCTCATTATGCTACTTTCTTTTTTGAGACAGAGTCTTGCTCAGTTGTCCAGGCTGGAGTGCAGTGGCGCCATCTCAGTTCACTGCAACCTCTGTCCCTGAGACTCAAGCAATTCTTGTGCCTCAGCCTCCCAAGTAAATGTGAATTCAGGCACCTGCCATCACACCTGGCTATTGTGTGTGTGTGTGTGTGTGTGTGTGTGTGTGTGTGTGTGTGTGTAGATGGGGTTTCACCTTGTTGGCTAGGCTGGTCTCGAACTCCCAACCTCAAGTGAGTCACCTACCTTGGCCTTCCAAGGTGCTGGGATTATTGGTGTGAGCCTCTGCACCCAGGCTCATTCTGATCTTTACTAGTTATGTGACTTTGACAAGTCATTTACCTTTCATAAACCTCAATTTACTGAACTGTCAAATGAGAATAATAATAATACCCATTTTTGAAGGATGCTGTAAGATTAAATGAGATAATACATAGAATATGCATAGCCTGGCATGTTGCTACCATTTAAAATTGGTAGCAATAATAATATTTGAGGCCTTGTTCCTGTATTACAATTGGGCCACAAAACAATCCATCAAGGTAAGCAGAAGAAATAGATCCAGAGCCTGCACATGACTACCAGTGCAAAGGCTGTGTTTAAATTGAAATGATTATTCTGGTCCTAGTTAATGCTTTTTCAATTACATCTCCATGTTTTGTTTTGACTTTCAAAGAAAAAAAAGAGTATTTTTGAAAATCTTAAAAGTAATCATTAAAAAAATTGAAACCATATGTGTGCCTATTAAACTTTGGGAAAATGTAAAAGCGAAGACCTCCAAGTTGAGAAAAGCAAAAGAAATATGAAATATACAACACAAATATAAAGTACACACACACAGAAGAAAAGGTGACAGAATAACACAAAATAATTGTTAAATAAAGACAAATGAGTTTAACATTCTTATTAAAATACATCCTCCTTTGGGGAACAAAAATAATATTAGTAAAACAAATGTCTGCTCTTTACAAGGGTAAATCTTTAAACAAAATGACGGAAGAATAATCAGAATAGTAAGATGGGCGAAGATTGTTCTAGTCAATGCAACACAGTGCTTAATGTTGGGTAAATGGATTGTGTCTTGCAATTTTCATTTGCATTCCATCAGTTATAAATGAAATTGGACATCTTTTGTAAGTTTTCCAGTTGAATTTTTTTCTTGTAAACTTCCTGCTCGTAATTCTTCCTCAATTTTCTATTGTATTTTTGACTTTGTAACGGATTTATTAGGGACCTCTATATTAGTCTTTAATCTTATGTGTTTCAAAAAATTTTTCTTATTTGTCCTTTATCTTTGGACTATCTCACAACAGTTTCTAAATTTATATGCACAAGATTGTTAATTGCAACTTATTTTTAATAGTAAATACCTGAAGAACACTCTTCTATATAAATATTAGGAACAACTTTCAACTTGCTTTTTTCACCAGAACTTCATGGGGTATATTTAAAACATTATATTGAATCAACACAATTATTTATGGAAAACTGATTTATATATGTTATTAAATTTTTTCATCTATGATTTTCATTTCACTTTATCATTTATTTCTAAATATTTATAGTTTTTGTTAAAATTTGTTCTTCAAACCACACACTACTTAGAATTACTTTTTTTGAAATTCCAAATTTGTGAGATTTTGCCTATCATTTTTAATTTTATTGAATTTTAGTTACAAGTAATGGTTTTATAAATTATTTGATATTTGTTGAGATTTTCTTATTGATTAATACTGCATTCATTAGATGGAGTTTCACTCTTGTTACCCAGGCTGGAGTGCAATGGCGTGATCTCGGCTCACCGCAACCTCCGCCTCCTGGGTTCAGGCAATTCTCTTGCCTCAGCCTCCCGAGTAGCTGGGATTACAGGCACGCGCCACCATGCCCAGCTAATTTTTTGTATTTTTAGTAGATACGGGGTTTCACCGTGTTGACCAGGATGGTCTCGATCTCTCGACTTCGTGATCCACCCGTCTCGGCCTCCCAAAGTGCTGGGATTACAGGCTTGAGTCACCACGCCCGGCCTGCATTAGTTTTATATTGCTGCATAACAAATCACTCCAAACTTCATGACTTAAAAAGACACCCATTTATTAGCTCATATAATTCTGTAGGTCAGAAAACTGGTACAGAGCAGCTGGGTTCTCTGCTCATGGTCTCACAGTACAGAAATTGTAGTGTCAGCTGACCTTGTCTGGAAGCTCTGGGAGAGAATCTGATTCCAACCTCATTCTTGTTGGTACAATTCAGTTCTTTGTGGATGTAGGACTGAGGTTTCAGCTACCTCTGCCAGCTATCACCTGGGGACTGATCTCAGCTCCTAGGGGCTATTTACATTAAGAGCCCCATCTTTAAAGCCAGCAACAGAAAATTTCTTTTGTACCAAATATCCCTCATATTTTGAATCTCTGCATTGTCCTGTTTCTGACCTAGAGACCCAGATTTAAAGGGCTCATGGAGCTAGGTCAAGTCTAATTGGATAGTTTTTCTATTTTAAGGTCAACTGATTTGGCACCTTAATTACATCTGCAAAATCATTTTACAGCAGTACCAAGATTAGTGTTTGATTGAGTAACTGGGTGTATGTATACCAGGTTTTGGGCTCTTGGAGTCCCTCTTAGAATTCTGTCTGCCACAGATGTGTGCTCAAAAAGACTATATTTTATATATACACTGTATTCAGTGTTTCATATATATCTGTTTGATCAAACTTACTATGACCTTCAAATCCTCTATGTCCTTACTAATTGCACAGGTTTTAATGTGTCTGAAACAATGTTTATGTTAATATCTTGACATTCGTGAAAGTAGTGTAGTCAAATCAGTGAAATTTAAGACTTAGAAGTTAGTGGCATTTAAGACCTCATTATCTACAAGAGGGACTCGCATTTTCTCTCTCAAATATTTTTTGTCTATACAGTTCTTTAAGAACTCAATGAGAATCAATTCCTTCCTATTTCACAGATACACCAGGTAATAATACCCTACTCCTGGCGTAGAAAGGTTGTTGCTTCACTAATTCAATTCCCCACTTCAATAACTCTAAAGCATTCTACAAGAGCCTCTTCAGTCATCTCTTCATGTAACACCTGACCTCCAACATGCTATTATCTTATAGTCTTTTATTTATTTGTTGTCAATTCTTCCTCCCTCCCTCCCTCTTCCTTCCTTCCCTCCTTTGCATAATAAGCTTTTGTTTCACACACACACACACACACACACACACACACATGTACATTTGTGAGCAGGTGTTTATCTGTGCATGTGTGTGAATCTTTAATTATAGCTCCTCTTTTCTTCTCCAGCTATACTATGCTGCCTATGACTGGGTGTGAAGACTGGGGAGAAACATGTGTTTTAGGTTAATATTGTGTTCCTAGCATTTAGGATAGATCCTGTTCCATAGCGCTGTTCAAATATTTGTTGAATAGATAAATGGATAAATAGATAACTGTTTATAAAGTGCACATGATGAGGCAAGGCTTTCATTCAATTATAATGGCACTTAAAATGTCATTATAATTCATAAATTATATATATTTATAAGTGGATACCTCTGCTTTCCCTATTTGTCTATAGAATCTATGCACTGCTGCAGTCATCCTAGTCTACAACATCACCATTTCTTACCTGGATTTCTGCAATAGTCTCCTCAGTGCTTTCCCTGCATTCTGATTCCCTGGCTTCAAATCCATCCGCCATACAGCAGTCAGAGTGAACTCCTAAAACTATAAATCACATATTTCACCACTATGCTTAAAACATCTTTTAAAAAATAAAGTCTAATTCTTTAAATTAATATATAAGGGGCAACCACACAAATCAGTTTGCCTGGGACATTTCTATTTACGCCTACTATCCTAACATATATCCTTCTGCAACTGCCTAGATGCCAGTCTATGGCCCATGGGTAAGAGGGTAAGAAGTGTAGTTTTTGAGGACATCCTGGGACTGGCTTAAAGACTTAAATGCCCTGAACCTGTTACATGTGCTTGTTACAGATATAAGTGAATTAAAGTGAGTAGGAGTTCAATGATCCAGAAAGGGTCCTCAAAATTTCATGAGTAGTGTTTTATCTGGATGAGAAGAAGTAATGGCTTCAACAGCACTGACGTCCATTATGCAAGTTGATCCTGCTTCAGAATGTAGGCTATTGATATTTATCCCTGTCCATGCAGGACTTGATGACACACAGTTATGACCTTCACAAAATCAGCCACCCTTGTTCTTGGAGCACCTAGTCCATAGGACTCCTAGAGCAGGTGCACTCAAAGATGGGTCTCCCAAGAGCATTATGTAGCAAAGGGCCCATCCTCCCTGGTGACTATGGATACCATTGGCTCTGGTTACTCCTAGAAAATTTCTCTTTTCTCGATGCTCCTGGGTAATATGTAAGAACCAAAACTAAATGAGAGAGAGTGTTCGAGGTTGTTTGCCTGAGGCTAAGTCTGTGGCACCTCTCTACTTCTTTGCAGTGTTTGTTTATAAGGTCATGTGAGGCAGGATAGCATAAGAAAACTGCCGCTGAACATGGGGGTAAATCCTAGTATCTGAATCTCAGCTTGGCTCATCGCTAACTTTGTGATCTTGGGCAAATTACTTCCTTTCTTTGAGTTTTGGTGCAGAAGCAATTTTTGAGGTTGCGGCCAGCTCTAACAGTTTAGGACTGCATCATGCTGTTGTGTCCTGGGTTGTTAGAATAACCAGGTTTTTTAGATGGTGGAATCAGAATGGAGAAAAAAGCAGACAACAAAAAAACCATAAGGGAAATTTTATGGGCAATATCTTATCTGGGTGAGGGAAGTAATGGCCGTGATAGTCCTGCTGCCCATGATTAAAGCCAATTTTTTTTCACAAAAGTACAGTATTAATAACTGAGACAAACCACTGAGTGCTGCTTAGCTGGGAGTTGGGAGAGACTAGAGCTGAGATAGAGGGATGTAGTCTGATGCCATAGGCTCATCTCTTCTGAAACTTTACACAATCTCGGGCATCAAAACTTTTTGCCTTTGAGTGAGAACAGCCTCCTCTCTAGGGCGACTTCTATTTGCTCACTATGTCCCAGAAAGCAAGAGAAAAACAAAAACAGCAGGGCCACTCTTTGCTAAGCCTTTGCTAACACACCGGTCTTAGCAGGGTCAGAGACTGGTAGCTCTGGTCTTTTCGGAGACTACAGCAACAGTTCATGGTCTAGGCAGGGCACAGTGAACTGCAGCATTTCTCTGAGGGAAAGAGAAGGGTCCTCCGAGCTACAGTATCATGTCTAATAGAAAAATGTTCTGGGTGTGACGCTGTGTAGGAGGAGTTGTTTCTGTGAGTGAGCCTTGTGAAAAGATACGCATACGAAACAAGCAAACCAAAAAGTGGAAGACATGAATGTACTTCCTGCCACATTTTACACAAAGATGAAAGTTGATTTTGAGAACACAAAGATATTAGTAAATACTCTCATCTCTATAAAAACAAGAAAAAAATTTAAGAGTTGTGTGTGTGTGTGTGTGTGTGTGTGTGTGTGGTATCTGGCTACTGTACTTTAACAATAATTCCTCTTGACATTATTCAAGGTCAGCAAGTCACCTCAGGACCACCCTGCTCGAGGGTTTGCTTTCCACACAGGGCTGCATGGGCTCTCAGCTGAGAAACGTCACCCAGCACCTTTCATATTTATGGTGACTCATAAACAGGAAACCAGTCCTGTCCATGACATTGTAACTTTTCCATATCTCAAATCCTTTTATGAAAATGAAAGCACATACACACAGGCATACACACACACACACACACACACACACACCAAACAAAACAAGAGAACGTAGCTGCCTTCTACTTTCTGGGCCAAAATAAATATTGCCAAATTAGTAAGGCATACTGAACAAATTAAGCACTAAATGCAAATTTATCGACTGAAATCCAATGGCAGAGTCACCATAGAACTTGCAGTGGTGGACTGCAGCCCTGTAAGTAGGTGTTTGTGTTGGCAAGTCTCTGCAGAGGGACATGGGAACAGTAATATAAAAAGAGAGCATTTCTGTTACACCCAAGATGAACAGTTTGTTTTAGAAAGTTCAAGTAAACAGTGTCTAACATATATTCACTGAATTCAGAATCTCAGTTGCTAACAGAAGAGAGATGAAAAAAAAATAAGCTGGCAAAAAATTTTAAAAAATATCTCATTTGGAAATGTTCAAGTCAGCATCGTAAATCATCTGATGAGATGGAGACGTTCTTCCTCTTCTCTGAGCCATGAATAAGCCTCAGCAGTGCTTTGCAAAGGCAAACAAGAACTTCTCCCTGAAGGATATTTAAAACCTTGCAAAATAAGTAGAAGATTTATCACAATATTTTCTAATGTCCCAAAAGGAATACACATGATTCTTTAAAGTTACGGGCATCATTTATGGTGTCAAAGTTTTAAAAGTTGTATATGTATTGCCTTGTTTGGATGATTGATTTGGGAGGCGTTGAGGTAGAGAGTGGACATGTTTGTAAATGTGATCCTGTGATTGTGGACTCAATGATAGCCCCTCCACACTTCTCAGGTTCTCTCATCTCCTTTATCATGAAATATCCTGAGATACAGAGAAACTCAGTAACACCTCTGTTTGCATTAGATGCTTCTTCTCTAGCAAAGAGTTCCCACAAGCTTTCTTGTCTCTTCTTAGAAATTAGGCAATTGAAGACGCCGTGATTCAGAGGTCTTTTATCATATATTACAAATTGAGAATAGAATGGGAACAGCATAGTATGTCAAACAGAGAAGGATGTTTAGAACACTTTTTTTTTTTTTTTTTTTTTTTTTTAGACGAAGTTTCGCTCCTGTTACCCAGGCTGGAGTGCAATGGCGCAATCTCGGCTCACCGCAACCTCCGCCTCCTGGGTTCAGGCAATTCTCCTGCCTCAGCCTCCCGAGTAGCTGGGATTACAGGCACGCGCCACCATGCCCAGCTATTTTTTTGTATTTTTGGTAGAGACGGGGTTTCACCATGTTGACCAAGATGGTCTCGATCTCTTGACCTCATGATCCACCCGCCTCGGCCTCCCAAAGTGCTGGGATTACAGGCTTGAGCCACCGTGCCCGGCCTAGAACACTTTCTTTAACGGCGGAAAAATAAAGTAAATCTGTGCCAGAGAAACTTCTAGAGGATTATTATTTTTATCTGCTGACTCTTAACCAAAGTTCTTCCTACATACCACTCTCCTCTCAAACACAGTTACTATTTAGAGACCTTTTAAAGACATAATATTCTTTTCCTACACACAGCAACACAGAGTAACAGTTAAATATCTCCTTTTTCATGCCATATTTTGTCTCAAGAAAATCCATCGGCCTTTTTCTGCGGGGGAGGAAATCAAGTCTAAACTCCTGAAGCAATTTGTGTTTTGAGGATAATCTTGGCCTTTGTTGGTCAAGACAGAGGACAAGTTTAGAACTGGCAGTGCCAGGAACATAGTGAGAAAACTGAGAAGAGAAATAAGCCCAGTTGTAAGTACTTAGGGAAGGGAACTCTATTAATAGTTAGTGGGTGGAAATAAAAGTGACTTAGACATTATCTTCAATATTATATTCCCTAAGAAATAGGCTAGTGTTACCTTTTTAAAAGTTAATTTATATATTTTTAAATTGACACATTTGTATTTATCATGTACAACATAATGTTGTGAAATGTGTATATATTACAGAATGTAAATCAAGCAAATTAACATATAAATTACTTCACATACTTATTATTTTGTAGTGAGAAATACTACAAAATGAGTGTTTAGCATTTAGTGTTACATTTTAAAAGTGTCTAGAGAGTCAAACTTGATTTAATTTATTTGCCTATCACAATTTCAACAAACTGGAAACCAACTATAATCTATAATAAGCAGCAGTAGCTTGGGTTCAGAGGCTCACACAGCACAGCAGACACCCTCGTAAGTGCAGCTTAATTTACCTGTGATACCCTGGATTCATCTTAGCTTTCTTTCTTCACCATCAGTCCAGGTCAATAAACACCCATGCACATGCTCAGAAACATGTCCCTAGGAGTTCCGGAAAAACTTGAACTACTAAAAAAAAAAAAATGTAAGGCAGAAGTTAAACAACACTTTTAAATTGGTTTAAATGAGAAGTGATATTAAACAAGTATAGTGATTTTATTAACAATATGTAAATTTCCGTACTCATTAACAATATGTAAATTTCTTGGTGAAAAGAATCAGACTTTAGTGTTACTGCAGTTCAATTCTCAGTCATGTCTCCTTTGGTGGAATATTAAACTAGGTCCTCGTGTGGCCCTGGTTCTTGGTGCAGAACCCACAGCCATCACCGTAGCTGGGTGGCCGATCCCTCCTCTCCAGCTGAGCAAGGCAGCTCAGAGTGTCAGTCTGCTCTAGAATCGACCTGCTCTACCATCAAGGGATTGGGTGCCTCTGTCCTGTAGAAGATACAGTGGCTGTCACCTGTTGGTTAGTGGCCAGTTTAAAGCAATATATATCTTCCAACATGTAGATGTTTAACCAATAGATAATAATGTCACTCTTTTCACATGGGTTGAGCTGCCCCAGAATAATCTTGGGTTGCTGGATTCTTCCTACCTTAAAGGTTGTTGTTCAGATAAATGAAACTGTGAATATGAAAGTTTTGGGTAACCTCAGGGAACTACCAATTTGAGGAGATTGGTTATTAGTATGGACGCTCATAGAGACGCTGTGGCCAACTTAAAATCTGTGCTGACTTTGAAAGTGACACTTTGTGACATTATTTATAAGACATAGAGGGGTTCGCGTATCAGGCCAGGTTTTGCTAAAGCAGTGAGCTGAGAGTAGAATGGACTGAAAGTTGAATAACCACCTTGGCCACAAGGATGGCCACCACTCATACAAAATCAGTCTCCCAGGAGTGGCCTCATCTTTAGCCTTTCTCAATTGAGAGCACTGTGCTGGGGCCCACGGCAAAGCCCAGGGTCACTGGAGGGCTCCTTGGGCAGCACACATCCTGTGGGAAATGAGCCAGGTCCCCACCCTCACTGCTTTCTCTGCCAGTTCTCCTCTCTGTCTCCTTGTAGACTTATTCTTCAGATTTCATTTCAGAGTTTTCTATTTACACAGACACCATCCAAACTCATCCTGTAAATCTTTGTACTCAATCCAATCCCCAGCACATTTGAGGATGTAATAAATATCTAGACTAATCTCAATGTACTATCATTGTCAACATCATTATCACCATCGTTAGAATTTATGTACTCTTTACAACATTCTTTTCAGTTCCTTAATGAGGAAAAGTCCAATGTTAATCTCATACCTGGTAAATATGTTATTTACAGTTTGTTTTACATGACAAAGCCTATGTTAACTGTTCACGAATAACAATTAGGTATCAGAGAAGTCACTCAGAATGTTGAAAATATTCGTTCTGTTGCTGCTGTCAGTTTTGTTGAGATATCCTAAAATAAGGTAACAGGTATCTGGACAGCCTTATTCAGACAGTGCTGCCTTGACCAGGCCATTTCCTGCTGGGGGATGATCTCTACCATCCAAGTGTATGTATCTGGTCTTTCAAACTGTGTGGTGACCTCTTTAAGAGTATAAATCTTATCTCCTCTTTCTGTACTCTTTTCCAGTATCTAAGACAAGACTTTGCACATAGTAAGTGTTTAGAAAAAAAAAAACTCTGCAACAAATGAGGGAGTCTGGGAGCAGCTGGGGTTTGGTTTGGACCAGCATTGCCTTTGTACTTGAGCATAAAGACTGCTAATTCTGTGGGCCTGTCTACAGTCATACATATTTATAAAACCCCATTTCTCGACACATGAAAACACACTTGACACAGGTGATGTGCGTGCATCTGTCTACACACTCACACACCTGTGTAGGCATGTGTATCCTAGTATCCCAGTATGCTCCACTTCTGTGTTCACTTTTCTGCACTCAAAACAAGTCTACGCTGCCCACCACAAAGCCAGACTCACAGCCAGGCACACTTTGTACACAGATACATGCCAATACAAACACATTCAAACTTCTAAACAGGCCAGCACTCATGCACACACATGTTACACACATGCACATCTGCATATACTTCAGGTGAGTTTGCAGCTGAGACTGAAAGTTGGAAAGCACCTGAATCCCTGCCTGTGTGGCAGTCACAATGTTACAAAACATGTCACATTAAAACACAATTCTCTTTAACCCCTGAGGACTGCAGGCTGACTTTAATGTTTTCAAGCACCCCAAATCCCAACTCTTCCCTAATTTTGCTCAGGGCTAGCTCCTGAACAATACGTAAATTGTGTTGGAATCAGTGAGAAGAATACACCGTGTTCTCTAAGTGCCTTTCGCAGTAGTGTAGTGTCTCAAACACCCAAGACAAGGTTACTATTGTCTCCAAAGCTTAAGCCTGTTGTTTTATCTTTCAGGAAGTTTATTCCTAGATAGAGATCTTCATAACACAGATGGAAATGGAGGATGGACAGGCTGGGTGCAGCCTTATAAGAGCACCATTTAAAAGCGGATGAGTTTTCTCCTTAGCAATACAGCCACTTACCCTGCTCAGATCTGCCTTTCTGGAAAACTCAGGAATTGGCCCAGTTGCTGGCCGGATCCACAGTTGTAAAGGCCAGTTGGAAGGGAGAGAGTTTAAATTTTAACTTCTTCAGACATCATGGTACCATCATGAAAATGAATCAGAAACACCCACTGAGAACATTTTTCACAGTCATCGTGCAGATGACAGAAGATAAGGAATGTTAGCAAAGGTGGAAAGTTCTGTACTGATAGCATCTTAGACCTGTGTGGATGGAGACCGTACTTCTCAGAAGTTTGCTGGGGAGTTCGCATTGCTTGTTTTCTTCTGACCTGCAGACTCAGAAAGGAAAACCTATTTCTAAATCACTCTTAAGAGAAATAGTCTCCCCTCCCTCCTCCTAGTTTTAGAATGCTAAGCCTAAAGGGCCTCAACCTGATTCCCCCCCACCCCCTCTCTCTCTCCCCCTCTCTCTCCTTACAGGAGAAGAAAACTCAAGAACACAAAAAAGAAAGGGGTTATTCACAGTGACCTTATAATATAGGGGCCAAATTAAAACTTGAGCTCAAAGTCCTAGACTCTTATTGTAGGTTTTATTTTTATTTTTTCCTACCAGGCAATGTTATTTTCCACTACTCATTTAATTTTCGCCCTTGACCAATGGGAATTAGCCATCTTTTCAGTGAAAATGATTGTTGACTTGGCTTCATTTTGTGCTGCAAGCTCTTAATTTACTATCACATTTGCTGCAACGATCTAAGTAGGGTTTTGGTGAACTCTTGAGTGAACTTTGTGGGGGAGCAGTTAAAAATGAATTGGATTGTGATATTTAAAAGGATTTTTTGTTGTTGTTGTTGTTGTTGTTTTTATTCTAGAGACCTGGGAAATTTTAGAACTGGGTTTTCAAGGTAATGAAATAAGAGGATCTTCTTTGGAATTCATTTTGCTCCAAATGTAAATAAGCCAGCTTCCTGGAGTCTCTACCAGTAAGAAGGCTATAGAAGCATGGGCATGTATGGATGGGCATATCCTGGGGTTTCCTTTCTTGTACCAAAGACCAGAAATCAAAGACCACTTGAATTGTTAAGACATATCTGGAATGGAGTCACATTGCTGTCTCCAGACTTGATCTGCCAGGCTCTAGTCTCTGGTTAACACTTTTCTACCAATTGGCAGAGCTGAACAGGGTTTTGGAGACCATCGGATCCAACCCATTTTATAGGTGGAAAAGTTTAGGGCCATAGACAGTGTGATATTCAGAATAACCCTCTCTCCGTCATCTCCTCTATGAAGATGCCCATGTCCTAATCTTCAGTACCTGTGAATACAGCAAAAGAGGACTTGCAGGTGCAACCAAGGATCTTGAGATGGGGAGATAATCCTGGTTATCTGAGGGATCCAATGTAATCACAAGAGTCCCCATATGTGGAAGAGGGAGGCAGGTGAATGAGAGTCAGAAAAGAAGAAGTAACACCAGAAAGAGAGTTCAGAGGGTTTCGACTCCTTTGTGAAGGTCACCAGCCAAGGAAATGAATTGTCCACTAGAGCCTCCAGAAGGAATGCAGCCCAGCTGGCACCTTGATGGTAACCTCATGAGAACTCTTTCAGAATCTCATCTCCGGAACTCAAATATGAATCTGTTTTGCTTTAAGCCACCAAACCTGTGGTAATTTCTTATGGCAGCAATAGAAAACTAATACAGATGGGAACAAGCAAAAGGGCTAAGGACCTGCCTTCTTTCTTCTTCATTTTAATCTGGAAACCATCTCTCCTCATGCTCTTTCTTCACTTGACCAACTTCTTTCCTCCTCGAGCCTTAGCTGAGGATGCATTGTAGCAACTCCTCCCTTAGACTAGATTCAGACTGTTTCTCGGGGTTTCTCCTGCCTCTGTGCTTTTTCTATGAAATTACTCACCACTGTGGACTGTACTGACTTGCACGTTCATCTCTCCCAGCACTCTGCAGAGTACTTGTGGGCACAAACCAGGTATTAGTCATCTTCTGATCACAAACATCTAGTTCAGGAGAGCTTTGAGTCATTCGTTTTGAATGAATACGTCAGAGAGTAATGGAAAGCTGTTTTTCAGACTCAAGAGTATTAGAGCTTTCTAGCTGGCATTAAAGAAGAATATATGCATTTCTTCTGGGGTATTATCCTTGCCTTTTTCTTTCTGCATTGCAGAAGGGCAAATCCCTGAGATGACCTTGAAACCTGTGAATTCAGATGGATTGCCTATGGGGTGACAGGACCTTGGCGACAGGCTCAAGATGGCTGATCCAAGGCAAGGCTTATGCTTTGAGTTCCTCAGGAAGAGGCTTCCTTGAGCCTGTCACTGAGTTGTTGCAGCTCCATGGACAAAATCTCCCTGTTTGAGGTGGTAAACCAATTTGCTAACATCTTCTGATCCCCAGACAAACCAGGTCACCACCCCAAAAGTGAAGCTTTCTTTCCAGAATGCTGAGGAAAGGCCAGTGCCAGATATCACTTGGAACTTAACGAATGGCTCCAAAAATCTGTGATGGGCTAATTGCAAATGTCTGTTCCTATGTATGAAGATAAGCATGAACAAACATCTCTCACCAGCTGCTGGTTCTCGGAACTGGTTGAATGACCTAGCGGAGTGGGTTATTTTGGAGAGGAAAGTCCTGGTGCTTTTTTTCGCTGGCTTCTTCTACACTCCTCCGCGGGGTATGCCCATGACTCCTACATGGACTTTTGCTGGTTCTCCCAGTGTCACAGACCCCAGGAAAATAATAGGACTCATTCATCTCAGCTCTTCCATCTGATTGAAGCGGGGTTGTTTTTGTTACCCAGGTCCTTCACTTTAACCTCTGTGGATATGGCTCTGACTCAGTTGCTAAAGCTGTGTGCAGCCAGTCTGCCACCAGTGGTAGGTGCCCTAGATATTGGTGGGTTGGGAGCTCAAAGATCTGGCATATGTGTCTTCTTTCTCAATATTTGTTTCCATTTTACATATGGAAGACAATTTAGGCTGAAAGATATCATGCTTATTGCCTGTAATACATTGCAGGGGCTACAGCCTTGGGAGAATTTCTGGCAAAGGAAAGGAAGCAAATATATACGCAGCTCCAAAACAGGATGGTTATTTCATAATGGGACTTCTGTGGGACGTCCTTCTTCCCATGAGTAGGCTAAAGCAGTCATTTCTTGGTATGGTTTGGGTCTGTGTTCCCACCCAAAGCTCATGACAAATTGTAATCCCCAATATTGGAGGTGGGGCCTAGTGGAATGTGACTGGATCATGGGGGCAGATTTCCACCTTTGGTGTTGTTCTCGTGATAGAGTTCTCATGAGATCTGGTTGTTTAAAAGTGTGTGAAACTTCTTCCTTTCTCTCTTTCTCTTGCCCTGGCCATGTAAAATTTGCCTGCTTCCCCTTCCCCTTCCACCATGACTGTAAGTTTTCTAAGGCCTCCCCAGCCATATTTTCTGTACAAACTTCAGAACCATGAACCAATTAAACCTCTTCTCTTTATAAATTACTCGGTCTTAGGTATTTCTTTATAGCAACATGGGAACAGACAAGTACATTTCCCCAGCAGGGTCTTCTAATGTATTCTTGAAAACCTTGTGAAACAGGTTCAACAGTCAAGTGGGCTTAGAAAAAGCTGCATCTTGGGTGGGCAGCGTGGTTCAAACCTGTAATCCCAGCACTTTGGGAGGCTGAGATGGGTGAATCATGAGGTCAGGAGTTTGAGACCAGCCCAGCCAATATGGTGAAACCCCATTTGTGCTAAAAATACAAAAATTAGCCAGGCATGGTGACACAGACCTGTAGTCCCAGCTACTCAGGAGGCTGAGGCAGAAGAATTGCTTGAACCTGGGAGGTGGAGGTTGCAGTGAGCCAAGATCACACCACTGCACTCCAGCCTAGGTGACAGAAAGTGATTCCGTCTCAAAAAAAAAAAAAGAAAAAAAAAAAGAAAGTAAAAAGAAAATAAAAGAAAAGAAAGAAAAGAAAAAGCTGCACCTTATGTCTTTTGGAAATTTACAACACACCCTGAGAAGTCATATAGGACCAAAACTCATCTAAATTTATCTCACGATGTTTTGAATATTGTTCCATGAAAACTTTCCCCTGCTGAATACCTGTTAATATATCATTTAATTAGTATCCTGCAGCTCACATTTTATGAAACCCTTCTCAGGGGTCCTTAGTGAGGTCAGTTTCTTTGCAGTGCTTTCTGAATGCTGCAATTACCATTTATGAAACAAGTGTCACAGATTCACCTCAGTTAATTGTCAAAGCAACTCTGAGGTACCTATTAGTCATTCAATCACCAATTAATTAAATAATTCATATTTATTTATTATCTACTATGGGTATGGCACCCAGGACAAGTTTTCTATTATCCCCATTTTGTAAATAGAAAAACTGAGGCACAGAAAAATTAATCTATCCAAAGTGACATGATCTGCAGATGGCAGAGCCAGAAACAAATGCCAGCTTCTTTGATTCCCCATCTTTTGTTGTTTTCACTTTTCTAGACTGCAGATAAGTCTGTTACTGTCAGCTTGCCCCAGTATCTCTCTGAAAGTTCAAGAGAGGGTTCTTTGCTATAAGCCTAATCTAGATTCCTGCTCTGCCTTATCTTCCCCTGATGCTGGCTCTGCTTTCAGCTCTGAGGGTCTAAAGATGGAGAGCAAGACAGAGGCCTTTGAATTCCCCTGCACTTGGCTGCTTCCTAGAAGAGACTCTCCCAGACACAAAGCTTTGGGACAATCATTCTAAAGGGTGGGTGGGGGTGGGAGGCCTTTGGACTTTGGAGTTTCCTGTGCTGTGGTCTAAGACCTGTTCAGTCAAGTCGAATTTTACTGGAATTCTGGGGTTTTTGTAGCGAGCCCACAGCCAGCTGTTTATTATTTTAAGAGGTCTTCGTTGCTGCCCTTAGATATGGGGGTAGAGGGGGAAGCCTACTGTGCAGGGCGGCTGCCACATTCTTCAGGGAATGACAATGTTCCTCTGTGTACTCTGCAGTGGCCCCTCAGGCAGAGCTACTGCATTCCAGAACGCTACCCAGCCAGATGAACAGAAACTATTTTATCTCCTCAGTTACTGAGACAGAGCGGTGGGTCCAGCAGTTGGGCTTTCACTCATTTAGCCTTTATATGGAGAAGACTTGAGATTGAGATGCTCTATCAGAGTAATGGGTCTGCATGCTCACACTATGCTCTGTGAAGCTCCTTCTTGTTTTTTTTTATTGCATTTTAGGTTTTGGGGTACATGTGAAGAACATGCAAGATTGTTGCATAGGTACACATGTGGCAGTGTGATTTGCTGCCTTCCTCCCCATCACCTACATCTGGCATTTCTCCCCATGCTGTCTCTCCCCAGCTCCTTCTTGTTTTCCTTACCTTTCAAAATGTGTCTCTGCTGGGTGCCCTGCAGTAAGAATGTCTCAGTGTCCCATTGGAATATCTGCTATTGCCCAATTGGGCTCAACACACCTCCCAGCCATGTCCTAAGACACTAGCGCTGGTACTTCCAGTAAAACAGAACAATGTCCTCGAGCTGTAAATGCCTCCCAAAGACAATCAGACAGAACTTCATTGTTTTAGGGAAGAAGGCGCCTCACATAGTGGTCACATTGTGGTTACCAGGGGCCTGATGATTAATCCACAGAGAGGATGTGCAGGAGAGAGGAGCTGGCATTATTCCTGTAAACAGAGATTCTTTAAAATTTCATGTATCTGACTGTACATGTGCATCAGAAACACAAGATTCCCATTATGACAGTTTCTTTCCTTATTTTTCCATTTGTGAGTTGGCATGTATCTAAGTACCTTTCGTCTCTGCCCAGAGATACTGTGTTCCTGAAATGTAAATGTTTTCACTCTTCAAAAACAAATTGTGTTGACAACAATTATACTTCTAAAGGTGCACACACATTTTGCTTTATAACATTTCTAAATCAGAAATGAAATATTGAGCAAATGATACATGTGGAAATTGACATATTCATATACTAATTATTATGTATATATTTAGTATAAATATGAAATTCTTTTTAAAATCAAGTTTTCAAAAGCTCTGTGCCTAGATCTTGAAAAACTCCTGTGTTTTCAAGCATGGTCTGCCATGATTCTGTCCTTCACATGATCACCCCTGGGGAAGAGGACTCTTTTAAAATGAGATAAACACTACACTCATAGGCAAATACTGTATGCGGGGAGCTGAAACAGAAGAATATAATGATATCTAGTAGAAGACAATTCACTGCTCTGACAATACAAATATACTGGACCTTTGTCAGCTTCTTTGAGTTTCTGTTGCCTCATCCAGGTAAGTTTGCTGTGAAGAATAAATCATAAGATGTGTATATAACATACTCTTGTTCATCCAGCCTGATGGAATAGCTGGTTATCCAGTTTAGGATGGCATTGTGATTTTGGACTGCTTTGAAATATTTTCAAACATAATCTCAGTAACTGTACCCCTCAGGCCACTTCAGAACAGCAGTGGCAATGGGGATGGAGGTGGGGCTGGTACAAGTGTCACTAGGAATTTGGTAATGGGTTGGATATCAGATAGGGGAGAGAGATGTGTCTCAGAGAGTTTGTGTTTCTACAGTGGACAGCTGGGTATCTAATCCTGCTTCTTCCATGTCCATATTAAATGTATGCTTTAGCCTTTGGGGAAACCCAAGGCTGTACCGCCTTCAGGTCTGTATCCAGAAGCAAGCCTTCTGTCAAGGTGGAGTGGGATGAGCTGCTGCTTGTTTTTATAACCTAACGTCACACCGGACAGGGCTCAAGGCTCAGAAGACAAAGCAGAGAAAGTTGTGTCTCTTTGTTTTGAGCTCAAGGCCTTTTAATGCCATCAAATGTCTCCTTGTTCCCTTGTTGTGCAACAGGGCATGCAGCTCTGAATGGAACCTTTTATAACTGGAAATTCCATCACCGTTCCAGTTGTCCCTGACTCTCTTCCATGCCAAGCAACATCCTCCAAGACTTTGAAGTTGCATGTTTGAAGGAAGCACAGCCCACCCACACCTCCCAACCCATGTACACTGTCTACAGTGTCAGCTCGGGCTCTGGAAGAGCAGGAGGACCAGCTTCTGGCTATCAAGTTGCAGGAGCTGGAGTCAGGGGACCTGTGCTGTCTCATGGTCCAGCACTCCCTGTGCCTGAAACTGCCAAGGACAGTGCATCCAGAAATTCCATCTAAAAGGAGGGGCTGGGCTTCTCCGGAAGGGAATCCCTATATGTCTCTGCTGGGTCCCAGTTCTAGAGAGGGCATTTCTGGGAGAGGCCAGCCTTATATACTGCAGACCCAAGCCCAACCCACATCCTGTCCCAAGTGTACAGTGTCTGCTTCACATGCAGCCCCTGCTCTCCTCATTTGTATGTGACCAAGTTTCTGAAAAAAATATCCATAGATGTTTTCCTGACAATTAAAGAGCCATTGGACTAGAAGTGCATCCAAACACAGTGATAGCTTTGTACCTAATCAGGAGAGGAGGAAAGGACAAAACATTTATTAAGTACATACAATGTCAGTGGTTGATTTTATATTTTATTTAATCATCACAAAAAACACTGGGAGGCTACCTGCATTGTACACATAAGGAAAGTGAAGATTAAAGACTTTGAGGATTTACCCACGTTTTCATAGCAATAGTGAAGGAATGAGATTCAAAGCCAGGTCTACTTAACCCAAAGATGGCCCTTTCTTTTAGAGCATGCTGATTTTCAAATCCTTTTCTTACTGACTCTGGTTATTAATAAGGCTTCTCTTTTGGCCAGCTCCTTGAGAGATGTGTCTTGGGCAGACTCTTCCAGACTTGACATCCTCCTGCTGTGTCCTTTTCTTCCTGATGCTCATCATTTCCCTAGCTTCCTCAGATTCCAGGGTCCTCAGGATCTTCCTGCTTCTCCCTCAGGCTCGCAGCCAACACATATTTGACATGCTCCATCCATGTTACATAGGTGTGAAGGACAGTTAGAGAAGCACCTTGTCTCAGTTCATGCAGGCTGCTATAGTAAAATACTGTAAACTTGGTGGCTGAAAAAAAACCAGAAATGTATTTCTCACAGTTCTGAAGGTTGGAAGTCTAGGTTCAAGGGGCTAGCAGATTCAGTACCTGGTGAGGGCCAGCTTTCTGGTTCATAAATGACATCTTCTTGCTGTTTTCTCACGTGGTAGAAGGGATGAATGCATTCCCTTGGGCTTCTCTTATAAGGGCACCAGTTCCATTTATAAGGGCTTGCCCTCATGGCATAATCACCTCCTAAAGGCCCTGGCTCTTAATACCATCATCTTGTAGATGAGGATTTCAACATATGAATTTGGGGGATACACAAAGAATTGACCATTGCATACCTTTTGTGTATATATTGTCTTAATTCAATAGGGCTTTAAAACCATCAGCCTAGAAGAAGGCTGTTGTAGAGTACGGGTCTTGTCTGATTAAGTTTTACAGTCCTAGAATCCAACACAGTTCTGGGCCTTTGCAGGATGATATGGTTTGGCTGTGTCCCCACCCAAACTCATCTTGAATTCCCATGTGTTGTGGAGGGAGCCAGTGGGAAATAACTGAATCATGGTGGTAGGTCTTTTCAATACTGTTTTGTAATAGTGAATAAGTCTCTCGAGATCTGATGGTTTTATAAAGAGGAGTTCCCCTGCACAAGCTCTCTTTCTTTGCCTGCTGCCACCTATGTAAGATGTGACTTGCTCCTCCTTGCTTTCCACCATGAATGTGAGGCTTCCTCAGCCATGTGGAACTGTAAGTCCATTAAACCTCTTTCTTTTGTAAATTGGCCGTTCTTGGGTATGTCTTTATCAGCATTGTGAAAACAGACTAATGCAGTAAATTGGTACCAGTAGAGTGGGGCACTGCTGAAAAGATATCCCAAAATGTGGAAGTGACATTGGATGTGGGTAACAGTTTGGAGTGATCAGAAGACAGGAAAATGTGGGAAAGTTTGGAACTCCCTAGAGACTTGTTGAATGGCTTTAAGCAAAATGCTGATAATGATATAGACAATGAAATCCAGGCTGAGGTGGCCTCAGATGGAGAAGAGAAGCTTGTTGGAAACTAGAGCAAAGGTGACTCTTGTTATGTTTTAGCAAAGAGACTGGCAGCATTTTGCCCCTGCCCTAGATATCTGTGGAATTTTGAACTTGAGAGAGAGGATTTAGGGTATCTGGTGGAAAAAAATTTCTAAGAGCAAAGCATTCAAGAGGTGACTTGGGTGCTGTTAATGGAATTTAGTTTTATAAGGGAAGCAGAATATAGAATTTTGGAAAATTTGCAGCCTAATAATGTGATAGAGAAGAAAATCCCATTTTCTGAGGTGAAATTAAAGCCTGCTGCAGAAGTTTGTGTAAATAATGGGGAGCCAAATGTTAATCCCCAAGACAATGGGGAAAATGTCTCCGAAGCCCATCAGATGTCTTCATGGCAGCCCCTTCCATCACAGACCCAGAGGCCTAGGAGAAAAAAATGGTTTTCTGGGCCAGGCCCAGGGGCCCCCTGCTGTGTGCAGCCTAGGGACTTTGTGCCCTGTGTCCCAGCTGCTCCAGCCATGGCTTCAGAGGGTGCAAGCCCCAAGCCTTGGCAGCTTTCATGTGTGTGGAGCCTGCAGGTGCATAGAAGCCAAGAATTGAGGTTTGGGAACATCTTCCTAGATTTCAGCAGATGTATGAAAACACCTGGATGTCCAGGCAGGAGTTTGCTGCAGAGGCAGAACTCTCATGGAGAACTAATGCTAGGGCAATGCAGAGGGAAATGTGGAATTGAAGCCCCCACATAGAGTCCCTACTGGAGTACCACCTAGCAGAGCTGTGAGAAGAGGGCTACTGTCCTCCAGATCCCAGAATGGTATATCCACCAACAGCTTGCCCTGTGTGCCTGGAAGCTGCAGACACTCAATGCCAGCCTGTGAAGGCAGCTTGGGTGGGAGGCTGTACCTGAAAAACTACTGGAGTGGAACTGCCCAAGACCATGAGAACCCACCTCTTGCATTGGTGTGGCCTGGATTTGAGACCTGGAGTCAAAGAAGATCCTTTTGGAGCTTAAAGATTTTACTGCCTTGCTGGACTTCAGACTTACATGGGGCCTATAGCCACTTTGTTTTGGCCAATTTCTCCTATTTGGAACAGATATATTTACCCAATGCCTATACCCCCACTGTATCTAGGAAGTAACTAACTTGCTTTTGATTTTACTTTCTCATAGGCAGAAAGGACTCGCCTTGTCTTGGATAAGACTTTGGACTGTGGGATTTTGAGTTAATGTTGAAATGAGTTAAGACTTTGGGTACTGTTGGGAAGGCATGATTGGTTTTGAAGTGTGAGGACATTTAAAACGGTCAGGGGTGGGGCAGAATGACATGGTTTGGCTGTGTCCCCACCTAAATCTCATCTTGAATTTTCACATGTTGTGGAAGGGACTCAGTGGGAGGTAATTGAATCATGGTAGTAGGTATTTCCTGTGCTGTTCTCATGATAGTGAAGTAAGATTCAAAAGATCTAATAGTTTTATAAAGAGGAGTTTTCCTGCACAAACTCTCTCTTTGCCTGCTGCCATCCATGTAAGACATGACTTGACTCCTCCTTGCCTTCAACCATGAATGTGGGGCCTCCCTAGCCACGTGGAACTGTAAGCCCATTAAATCTCTTCCTTTTGTAAATTGCCTAGACTCAGGTATTTCTTTATCAGCAGCATGAAAATGGACTAATATACATGAATAAATGATTGGGTAGAATATCAAGAAATTAGCCCACTCATGAATGAGCATTTGGGAATATCAGATATTTTCCCTTGCATCTGTGAAGTCATGGTATGTTGGCAGACACCTCACAAGCCTGTGCACAGTATCTCAAAACATTACATTTATTTGTTCTTTTATAATTTCATTTAGCATTTTCTCAGCACCAACTCTTAGGTTATGCTGGGGGTAATATGGGTATGGAGAAATATAGGCCCTACTCTCAGAAAGCTCACAATTCAAGTAGGAGGCAGACTTTATTTTCATGCAAGAAATAAAACATAAAGAAATAGACACTTCATTTGAGAAGCAGATGTCAAAAGACTACTTGGATGAAACGTTCCTTGAAAAGAAGGATGTAGTGTGGTCATGACAAATGATTTTTGTGAAGGGGTATGAAATGGGCATGTAGAATCAGTAGCAGCCTTGCAATGTTAGAGTTTGAAACTGTATTATTTTAATAGGAGGGCATACTAGTGTGGGCATGGATAATTATATTTTACTTATATAGAATGCTTCTACATGCAGTACTTACTCCAAATGCTTTACATGAATGAGCTCACTCGATCTTTGCTACCACTCTGAGATAGGTTTTCTTATTATTCCCACACACTATAGGAGGAAAATGAAGGTAAAAGCCACACAGGTAATCCATTGCAGAGTAGGAATTCTAGCCAAGACAGTCTCTGAACCCCCAGACATGTCTGCCTTTTAAAGATATAATGGAGTGTACTTTCTGGAAACTGGGACTATCCTCTCTAAGTACAAGACACTCATGGAAGTGGTGGCCAAAGTGTAACCTTAATCCCAGGCTTGATTCTTGAACTCACTCTAATTCCTGATCTACATGGCAATGCCAGGAAGGTACGCATCATTGTGTTAGCCTGGATAGCTCATCAGGTGGTTTCAGATTTTGTGAGTTCAACATTTCAGAGACATTGAATCTAGTGGAAACAGAGAATACATGGAAAATGACCTCACTAGCTAAGGGCTAAAGTTGAGATGCCTTGCTTAAATTTTGGCTTCACCCCACCCTTTCTTCCTTTTTGGCTGCTCCTGTGGCCATGTGGCCCAGTCCCAAGGCTGCTGCATAGAGTAGCCTTCTGTGCACAGGGTGGTAGCTCCTGGCAGCACTCTACCTACTCTGCTCCACGGAGAAGGAACTCCCCAATTTCAGTAGCAATCTGCAAGATTACCCAAAAAGACTAAGGTGGAGGCAGTTATAATATAGAACTATGTTTCCCTGTATGAAAAAAATGGAAGAAAATGGTGTGACTCATTGAAAATTTTCTCTGAAAAGCCCAAATAATTGTTGGGGGTATGGCATATCTACATCAGTACAGTCTTTCTTTTCTTTTCTTTTCTTTTCTTTTCTTTTCTTTTCTTTTCTTTTCTTTTCTTTTCTTTTCTTTTCTCTTCTCTTCTCTTTCTTTCTTTCCTTCCTTCCTTCCTTCTTTCCTTCCTTCCTTCTTTCTTTCTTTCTTTCTTTCTTTCTTTCTTTCTTTCTTTCTTTCTTTCTTTCTTTCTTTCTTTCTTTCTTTCTTTCTTTGTAAAAAAAAAACTCATATATCTTCTCCTCCAGCCTTGTGAAATAGACAAGTATTCTTTGTTCTTTATTGCATATGAGAAAACTGAAACCCAAAAAGTTAAGAACAGGCAGAACCAAGCTTTCCAACTGGGATCTTTTGGACCTTTGGTTTAGTACTTTTCATCCTGATTGATGCTGCTTTTTCTGGTCTTCTGAGTCCAAGCTGAGTGTTCTGTCTTCTACTGTGAACTATGCTATTTAGCCTATTTGTAAGCAAGAATGATGTTCTGCTGTGTGCACTATTTTGACATTTTTGTTGTTAGTAAATTGCACCTTACTGATTGGTCAATGACAATGCTACAGTAGTGTTTAATTATTCTGACTATTTAATATCTTTCTTTTTTATGTAAATATTTAATATTTTCTATTATCCTGCTTCAAAATGATTTATGAGTCTATAAAAGTATCATAAAGTGGTAAGATAATATTATTAGATGTTGATAAAGAAGCAAAAAGAAATACAAAGACAAAAAGATAAATTTTGGCAGAAATGAGACCAACACAAAAGTGTAAATCTTAGTCTGAAATACTTTTTTAGGGATGAACCACTTACTGGATTCTAAACCTCCCAGGAACCAAAGGCAGAAGAAAAGCTGATTTAGTGTGTTATGTACTGTGTCTTTAAGAAAAAACAAAAGTATGTTTGAAACAAAATCATCTTCCTGAGCCCACTCAAAAAGAGAACACTGTAATTTAATAAGTACCATTTCCAGAATATCTATGAAATAGGGCAATAATGAGCTTGAATGGGTCATTTCAAAGGCTGTTTGAACCAAGAGGTACAATGTCCAACATCAGTCTCTATTTTTGCCCTGAGTTGTTTTGTGACCTTCTGAGGCTACTTGCATTGTCTGCCTTATTAGATAATTTTTCTAACATGTGACGCTCGATTCAATTTTTTCCTGAGAAATTACCAAACAGTAACTTTTACAAACTAGAAACATGAAAGAGTCAAACTACAATTAAGGATGTGGGAACACAGTCCTGCTCAAAATACATTTCTTATGTGACTGAGCTCCTTCCCTTTATTATGCCACAAGGCATGGGAAGTCAAACGTTTTTCATTACCCTCTGATTTAACAGGTGGAAAATCCTATGACCATTTGTAGAATCCTTGGCAACTTCAGACAGAAAGTTTTCAGTGTAATTCTTACACCCATTCATTTTTTCACTCATTCATCTTTTTATTGGAAATGTATAGACTATTATTATATGCTTGGCCCTGAGGGCACAGAGACAGTTAAGTGCTGCTACCAGGAAGAGATTATGAATCAAAGAAGGAGACAGATATTAACAGGAAGAATCACAGGGTAATGTGGTGAGCATTGTAGCAGAGATACATACAGTGTGGTGAGGAAAGCGGGGGAAAGAACCATTATCACCACCTGGGAAGCTAGGGATCGTTTCCTATAGGACTTGATGGTTGATTCCAATCTGGACATCAATTCCCCAAGAAATTGAGATTTGGAAGAAGATTATTTATGGTGTGAAAAATATGTTAATTCCACAGTAGTGACCAAGAGTAGAAAATGTATTTGGGCAATAGTCAGCATTTGAAGGATGCAGGGTAGAGCTGCTCAGAGGTTTGGGAAGGCTTTTATTCAATAGGACTTTAGTGATAAGATTTAACATCAGACCACCTTGCCCATAAACCTATTAAGAATCCATATCTCTCACTACTGTATTTTAAAAGAAAAAATTTACTAAACATATGGCTTATTTAAATTTTAATAAGGGGTTTTCTTATTTGTATTTTCTTATTTGTTTATTTGTATTCATTAAGGCTCTGAGAAAAAGAAAAAAGATCAGAAGCACAGAGAGTGTACTGGATCCATGCAGGACTGTCTGATGGCCATGAATCACAGGCCTAGGCTAGTGACTGCCTGTTTTCCCTCAGACATAATGCTTTAAGAAAAAATTTCAAGCTACGGCATATGATGTTACGTCTTCCATGATGTGCTTCTCCCCTTGGTAAGGGGTGTTGGGCTTAAGCTTCATGTTTTGGGCTTGCATCAACTCCACTCTGCATGATTAATACGCAGTTCACATGGCCAAGAAAGATTGTGTTGCCTCCAATTCAGTTGTCACATAGCCATTCATCCCAAAGGCACAGATTTGCAAAAGTCACACCATGCGTTAATTTTTTTTTAAAGCCAGAAAACCTCATTGCCAGAAGAATGAAGTGCCTTTGGATTTGTGATTCTATGAGGTACCTTCAAAGTGAGAGGAAAATCAGAGCCTTTATAGCTATTAATAAGTGGTGTGTACTCTTGAGGTTGAGTTTAAAAAATTAAATCCGTGTTGAAACTTAATAACCTCTGAAGATTTAGAACACATCATTCAACGTTTTCAACTTCATCAGTAGCATTGGAATCAATATAAGTGCCAGGAGACTTGCTACACAAATAAATTTAAGAAGTCCAAAAAAATGAATGGATTGTTGATGTGTATAGCACAGATAATTGGCTGGATATACAACTTTAATTTTCTTTAAATTTTGGTGTAAAGTCCTTTTCATTTGTCTTAGGATACAATTTTTTTAAGCAGAATAAAAGAAATTGGAGCCTTACTGTCATAAGTGATCCTAGACTCAGAGGTCTACGCTCATATGTCCTGCTTTCTAAAATTGGATCATCCAAGCCAATCGGTAGACCTAATATCGAGTTTCAGTCAGTTGCCTGAATTTGCCAGATCCCCGAAAGGACTCTGCCACAAGCTCAAGCTCATTAGCTAGCTTCCTTACTGCAATAGTAATTTTCTCTCATTCTATTTAAAGTAACCCTCATTCATGCCATGGTAAATGATTTTACATTGCACAAAATGTGCTGAAGCATTCACATTTTGGCTGATCACAAACCACACAGGAATAGGACTTTATTCTTAAAGAATAGTTTTTGCCTGCTCTGGGTCTTCGTTGCTCACTTTCGGCACTCTTTGCCAGCTTAACATTCTCCAAGAAAGTGTAAATCCTACCACGGGAAAATGAGGTGTGGAATATGTGTCTTGGTTGATGACATCACCTCTGGTTAGGGCTGTAAATTGTATGAGCCTATGCATTCAGATACTGGCTTCTAAGGTGCTAGGGTTTTATAGCTGTATATTTTGAGCTTGGAAATTCATCATTTAAGGAATGGAGATCATCCCTTCTGCCCAGCAGAGAGCCGTTCTGGGAACTTAAGGGAATGCATTGGCGCAGAAGTCCAATGAATAGGAGGTTTTACATATAACAAAGCTACTGATTTCAGCCAAATGCTTGTGATTGGTTTATTATAGGTCCCCATTATAAAATTCTGATAAAATAGCTAATGACTACATCGGCTACCTTATCCTCAGGAAGGGGCTACCTTCATTAAGTGATTTTGGGATCCCAAAGGAGGTCATTAAGCTAGTAAAATGCCTGAACATCTATCAGAAGATAGTCTCCATAGCTTATTGCCAATTCCCTGAGAAAGGACCACTGTTGAAGTCCCTTTTAGTACTAATTATTAACTGGAAGTGATAGTGTCCCCAGAGGGATATTTGGCAAAGTCTGGGACATTTCTGTTGTCACCACTGGAGAAATAGGATGCTACTGATGTCTGGTCGGGAGAAGCCAGGAGTGCTTCTAAGAATCCTACAATGCACCCCCGTCACCCACAACAAAGAAGTATCCAGCCCAAAATATAAATAGTGGTGAGATGGAGAATCCCTGTCTTAGTGTAAACGAGGGATGTAAGAGGCTTACTGAAGAGGGAAGAGGGAACAGCCTGAGGAATATGGCCCCTTGTGTGGAAAGTTAGGAAGCCCTGAGCACAGAGACAGAACATAAGGGGATTGTCATTCTACTGATGCTCAGCCCTAGACCTTTGCTGGAAAGTTACAGTTTTCAAGATCTTTTTTTAGAGCTCAAAAAGAATGAAATAAAAAGTTGCATGGTCTCAGGTTCTATTCTGAGCTGGCAGACTCCATCAAAAAGAGGTTTCACTACAGAGAATATAGAATCCAAGACCCAGGTGAAAGACCTGTCGCAACCCCAATGGAGTGGGGGCTGTCAGATTCCATGCAGAAAGTTGGACCCGCAAGATCTCTTCCCTAACTAGTTGAGTGTTCTCTCTTTGTAGCAAACACAAATCATCAGTATTAATCTAGTCAGTTGTACATGGCATTCCAAACTAGTAGGGGAAGTATTGGGTTCTTCTTCTTCCTAGTGTGTAGATGATAGATTCAGAACCCTCAGATATTCATAGACTCTCTAAGGATAATAGTGGGTGAAGCATGGAGCATAGCCATTTTCCTCAGGCGAATTCTCCAAAGGTGGTGCATATTCAATAATTTTCAACAAAGGTTGATATGGCAGCTGTTTGCTGGATTATGATAAGATATTAGCAGAAACAATGAAAAGCAAGGCTCGAAGACACATGGAGAAGGAGTTATTTGCAGGCTTCCTTTCCCCACCTACCAAAAACACATGCCCGCTTCCAGGCTCACTCTGTCGATAATTTAAACTTGTCCAAATTCCTGTTGTCCCTGCAAAATTCTATCAGCAGCATCCACGGTGATGCACTAACTTCTTGTTAAACCAGATTATGCCATAGCTCTCTTTTTACTTCCTGTTTGTTCATAAAGAAACTGTCCAGATCTTCTTTGGTGTTTTTTTTTTTTTTCTGCTCAGATGTCAGCTACATGAAGTCACATTGTAACCACAAAGAGACTTTGTGCTTGTGCCGCTGCCTAGTGTTAACAAAGCGCTAATGCTGCTTGGCGTGAAGAAGGCTAGTCATTGTGGCCAAACTTCTGAGAGGTGCAAGGGGCCAAATGTCAGACTGCCAATTAAGCAGCAAGGTGGAAAATTCTTGCCTTCCTTTTGGCTCAGATGAGCTGGCTGTGAAAGAAATTAAAATGAAATGGGCAATAAGAAGAGAGATTTTATTTTTAATGTATCTAAGTAGTATGAGAAGTGCCAACATTAGTATCCCATTGATAACCACACATCGCACTCTCCACACACATACAGCCCACGCACATATATGCAAGGAAAGGATTTGAAGAAACTGTCTCTTTGGCATCAGTTCCTGGAGCTCCCAGTGGGGCAAATCTGCTTAAGAGGAAAAGCAATTTACACCCCAGGTCAATGTCTTAACCTCTGTCCACAAGGCCCTATTAAGACAATCTATCTTCAAGGATTCAGAGTGAATTATAGAGGCATAGAAATCCATTTTTAGGAATAATAGTAACTATACATGTGCATAGTGCTTTAACTGTTACAGGGAGTATGCACATGCATTTTCTTGTTCTATCTTTACAACAACCTCATTCCTTCATTCACTAATGCCCTACTATGTGTCAGGCACTGGGTGTATGAGATTAACTGGGAAGTGAGATCAAATACCGTGGCTAGGATCATCATACAACTTCTAAGTAGAGCAACCTGCACGGAAACCTGTCTTCTAACCCTCAGTCACAGATGTTTTCAACAAGCTATATGTTACACTTTCTGCTTCCCTCAATACCTGGCATTTAGCTTATGTAGGGCTGATGAGTGGAGCCTCTGATTTAATAAGATAGTGATCTTACAGCCCCTTAGTTCCACATGGGACAATTGTAGCCTAGTGAAAGTTCTTTAGGCTTTTTCCCATGATTTTTTTTTGAGAGCTACTCCCTGTGGTTCTCAATATTCCAAGGATATGGGTAAATAGTGGGAGTGGATGATTTTAGTATATTTTATAGATGGCCTAGGTGTGTCATGGGGACAGAAAATGATTTGCTTAAAATCATTCAATATTCTATAGCTCTACAGGCAGATTTATTTATTTATTTGAGACAGGGTCTCACTTTGTTACTTAGGCTGGAGTGCAGTGGTGCAATCTTGGCTCACTACAGCCTCTGCCTCCCCAGGTTCAAGCAATTCTCCCAACTCAGCCTCTCGAGTAGCTGGGATTACAGGCACATGCCACCACACCCGTCTAAATTTTATATTTTTAGTAGAGATGGATGTTACCTTTTTGACCAGGCTAGTCTCTGACCTCAAGAGATCTGCCTGCCGGTGCCTCCACAGTGCTGGGGTTATAGGCATGAGCCACCATGCCTGGCCAGCCGCTATGCCCAGCCGAGGTTTATTTTTGGTACAGTTTTTATAAGTAGGCTCTGCAAAAGGGAGATTGTTTCTTGTTTAGGAAAATCAAATGCAACACAAATATGCTGTAGATATTTTGGCTCTTCAGTCCCTGTGATTTTACATGGACTTGCTAATTTCAGGCCATGTTGACTCCAGATTGCTTTTTTCACATACACACATCATCCTTTATTCTAAGAATTGATGAGTTTCCTTTTAAGCCAAAGGCCTATTGAATGGGAAGTTTGGCCCATATTCTACATGTCTGAATCCTAGCTCTGGAGACAGTGATTAACATTTCTCTCCTTGTCTCTCTTCCCCACTTCCTCTTTCTCATCTCCCTCCCTTTCTCCCTTTCTCCCCACTCGTTTATTTATTTCATTCATCTAGTAACTTATTCCACATGTATTAAATGCATGAGTATTTATTGAGTACATATTCTGTGCCAGGTGCTGTAGTAGTTCTCTTGAGGATTCGCCAGAAAACAAATGATCCAGTTCTTGGTAGGCGATGCGTGCATGTGTGTGTGTGTCTGTGTGTGAGTGTGTGTGTCCTGGGGCAGGGTATGACCCTGTATGTGTGTGTATATGTCTATGTGAATGCATATGCTTGCACTGTCACCTGTATTACCGCTATAATTAATATACAAAAATTCTGTTTTGATGCCTCTTAGACCCAAAGTATAAAAGAAAAACACCTAAGGATATCTTTGGTTCCGATTTCTCTACAATTTTCCCATAATCTGTCCTATAATGAATTTAACTTAAGAATTATTTTTACTTTCAGACACACCTCTTCTGTCTTCTAACTTGGATACATCAAGAGATGATAGGCTGAGATTGTTTTTGCTGCTCAAACAATACTTTAAGCAACTAATCTCCAACTACTAGACTTTTCTTTCTTATCCTTCCAAGAATATACTGTAGTTAATGCTTATATCTTGAAACAAACAAATAAAATTTGCCCTGAGAAACACAAAACCAACTCAAAAACTGCCTGGTGAATGACTCCCTGACAGCTTTTTCTTTAGCTGCATGGTGCTAGCAGGTGCTTGGTCTGGATAACGAGGGAGTTTCCATACTTTATGCTAGTTCTCAATGTATCTTCCAAATACCAATTTATGCTAATTTCCAGGTAGATTCTGGCCATTTTCAGTGTCTTCTAGTTGCTCTGCCCAAGTGAAGCAGAGGAGTTCATTCCAGATCATTTCTCTGTGTCCCTTTCCAACCAGCTCCAGCCAGGGAGCTAGACTAATTTTGAGGACAAACCACTGGCAAATTGGCTTTCTGACTTCTGCAGTAATGCTTTTCTAACTATTTGTGTTTAGACCTTTTCTCTATTCAATTAACTAATACATTCTGCCTAAAATAATTACCCTTAATGTTATTCTGTTTTTACTGCTCACCCAACACCTTCAGGTACCATCTAATCCATTAACTAGTCATATGCCATCTATGTATTAAGACTAGAATTGCCTTCTATTAGGAGAACATTAGCATACATTATGCTATTTTATCTACCAAACAGTCTTGTGAGTTAGGCATTGGCAGCACACATATTCTGAAAAAAAAAAAGAAAACTAGGGAAGAGGAAAATAAAGCCATCAGCTAAAGCAGTCTCTGGACTCGGTTTTGAATCATCTTCTGCAATATCCTCCACTAGGTTACAGCAAAGATGGAGAGGGAGCGCAAAGGTGTCCACCGAGGAACAAAAGAGCATGAGATAGGAGCTGTGTTGAGATCATTCAGCATCCCAAGGGTAGCTTTGCATTGAGAAATTTTTGCAAGTTTGAGGACATGTGTTACTAACAGACACAGATGGGTAATGGCTGTGACGAGTGTGTAAACATCTAGAAGTGAGAAGTAAAAGCATACTCTAAGTTGGAGTCTGTACAGCACTAGATCATGTGGAGTTTGTTGGCAGAGTTTTAAGTTACAAGATTGAAGCATGAACTATTTTCTAGGCCTGCTTGCCAAAAACTAGGAAAGAAAATTAGGATGAAGCAAGGCTGCCTAATGTCCCAAGCCGTATCCTGGGAGTTCCTGAAGGGCTTTCCATTCCTGTGGTGTCAGATGCAATAGCTACATCCAACCAGGGCTGTCCTGGGGAAAACCATAGACAGACAAGGTAACACAATGCTTAACAGCGTGGGTTCAAATCCTGGCTCTGCCTTTTCTAAGGGATATGACTGGGCAGGTGAGTCTACTCCTCTGGGCTTCAATTTTCTCCTCTATAAAATAATCACCCCCTCTGGGAGTGTAATGAAAACTAAATCAGGTAATCTCTATTAAGAATTAAGCAGAGCAATTGACATTATGTGTTCAACTAATAGTTATTGAAAAACATAATTTTAGATTCTAATTTAGATTCAGGGGATACATGTGCAGATTTGTTAACTGAGTATATTGTGGGATGCTGAGGTCTGGGGTATAATTAACCAGGTGCTGAGATTAGTACCCAATAGTTTTCAACCCTTGCCTCATCTTTTTTCTCCACACTCTAGTAATCTAGTGTCTATTGTTGCTATCTTTATGTCATAAATATCCATTGTTTAGCTCCCACTTAAAAAAAATAACATGTAGCATTTGGATTTCTGTTCCTGCATTAATTAACTAAGCATAATGGCCCCCAGGGGTATCCATATTGCTGCAAATAACAAGTATTTTTTCTTTTTAATGGCAACATAGTATTTCATGATGTAAATGTACCACATTTTCTTTATCCAGCCCACCATTGATGAACACCCAAGTTGATTCCATGTCTTTGTTATTGTGAAGAGTGCTATGATAAACATGTGAATGCCTGTGTATTTTTGGTAGAAATGAGTTATTTTCTTTTGAATATATACCCAGTGATGGGATTTCTGGTTCATATGGTAGTTCTGTTTTGAGTCATTTGAGAAATCTCCAAGCTGCCTTCCACAGTGGCTGAGCTAATTTACCTTTCTGAACATTGTATAAGCATTCCCTTTTCTCTTGCAGCCTTGCCAGCATCTGTTGTTTTTTGAAAAACATTTTTAAAAGGCTGCCATATTTTACCCCGGATGTACTCTTCTCTCCTCCTGACTGAGGTTAGGGAGATGCTTTGGGAGACTTCACTTCGGTCTCCCATTCCTGCCCTACACACAGAAGTACACAGACCAGCCTCAGGCAAAACAGGTTGAAGGGACAGTAGTCCTTTTTTCGCTAGTCAGGTATTTGTGGGCTGGTATGGCTGGGAAAGACATGAGTGCCTTGCAGAAAAAAGAAATACTTCAGTAGCCAGCATCCCTGGGCCTGGACTCTGGGTCCTGAGGAGACAAGGATTTACTCCACTGCTCTCTCTTATCTCTGCTGGCCCTGGTATACTGGCCTTACTGTCTCCAATTGTTGATGGGCTTTCTCTCCAGAGGAGGGAATGTGTTCATAGGTAGCCCCATGTCAACAATTATTGAAGAAGATAAAATATGAAGTTTTCTTAAATAATGAATTCAAGGTCCCAAAAGCAAAATGGATGACTGATTTCTACCAATGCGATTGAAGGAAGGTTTAGTAAAGGAGCTGTTTCCAAAGGTGTGTGCAGGATGTAGGTAGGGTGACTCACCATCCAGTTTGCCTAAGACTGTTTTAGTATTGAGAGTCCTCTCATCCCAATGAGAGGGTTTCACAGCACTCCTTCTGCGAAAAGTGGGATGAGTGGCCATTCTAGGTAAGAAAAACACAAGAGGCAATGCACAAGAGGCCAGTAACAGCAGGGTTGTGGCCACCCCTCCTCTTCCATTGACAAAGGGAGGGAGCAGTTCATGGAACTTGTGGGGAGTGAGTTGTGTGGAGGGGCCCCCTGTGAGGAGCACTGGTCTTTGGTGAGTAACTCAGCCAGCCTAAGGCAGCCCTGAAAGAAGGAAGTCAGGGAGATAAAAGCCCTGAACTTATTTTCTTTCTTCTCTCCCATCTTCAATAGTTTGAATTTCAAATCAAAGAACATGCTGGAGTGTTGTCACGAAAAGCAGATTCAAAACTGGTCACTTGGTTCATTCATTTTAACACCAGTTTACTGAATACCAGTAGGACAAATTCTATGTAATATGCTAGTGTTTAAACAAAGGCATCTATACCAAGAGTTAATGAAGATGGGGAACTTGGAGCCCAAGAGAGAGGTAGTTGTAGTGAAGAATAGGTGCACAGTGTGATGGGTGAGGCCAGGTAGATTAGGCACCACTGGGGAAGAAATACTCAAATTTATAGCTCTGGGTCCCTGGGATTATCTTCAGAAATTACGTTCTATGCATGTACTTCTTCTTAAGGTGTATACTCTGTTCCTGGGGCCATCACCTTCTTCCATTTCAAGACACAGGCTGCCTCACAACATGGCAACTAATGAGATTACAGCTTGTTGCTATCATCACTGAAATCTATTAAGATTATATCTTGACTCCTAATGTGTAATTACTACTGACAACTACTTCCTAACTCCTTCAGGATAGGCATGGTTTATACATTATATTATGTACTTTTCATGAAAAATCATGATAAACATATTTTCCTGGTTTAACAGGCTCAGGGATTGGGTAATTTTTCCAAAGTTGTACTTAAACAAGGACAGGAATCCAGGACGGACTTTCCCCAACATTCCTTCTCTTTTCATTGTACCAGTTCAACTGATTTAAGTCATGCAAGATATAGATAAATACTATGCTAGGGTCCTATTTAAATTTCTATGCCAGAAAGAGACAGAAGCTGTGACATGACCCTATATGTGCTATGTAATTGATCAGACCAGTATCAGTGAAAGGAGCTACAGGATGTGGTAGGTCACCATGCAGCAAATGGCCATCTCTGAGGCTGGAGCAATAACAGGGGGTGCAATGGGTTCTCCTGCAATGCGCCCCTGATGTCAGCACAAGGTAAGCAGTTCCTGCAAAGAGTCCCCTGGAGTCAGGGCCAACATCCTTGATTGTGGCTATCCTTCTCCTGTTAGTAACTTTTTTAAAGCTACTTTCCCTCTCTCTACCTCTATTTCCTGATTGCTGGGGGCTTTTCCAACTCTTTTGCTCAACCTCATTAAGAAATGTATGGACATATTTTTCAGCACCAGCATTTAAGTACTTCCCCATGATCCGCAGGAATGGTTTCCTGGAAAGACTTTGCATGGATTTTCCACTGCCTGCTGCCCTCACTAGCACTTGGGAAACTGCTATTTTTTCTCCCTGGTTGCATTTGCCACTTACCCTACTGAAAACCGAAATTAAGACTTTAGACAGCTGCTTACTACATAAAATTTTCAAATAAAATATTCCTATTACATTCTCTTAGGGAAAAAGTTCACTCGATTAGATTAGCAAAACTAACATAAATATGAAGTAATGCCAGTGGCTGCCTGCAGAAGGTGTTTTTAACTTTCCATTTGACTTAAGTGTCCACTGCATTGAGGTGTCTGTGACACTCTGTTCTGTGTCACATTTGCGAGCAGGATGATGTTGTAATGCTCCCGTAATGGCTAATATTATGTTAATGGAGATGAATGCCAACGTGTATGCATATATATTTAGTCAGGTGGAGGCATTCCCAACTGGTAATGTAACCTATGTGGTTTAAGAATTCACACATTGAAATGGAACAAGGAGGATTCAGCTCTGATTCTGGACTCTGCCTTTGCCCTTGCAGGAATAGTTAACATTATTCAATAATATTTGATATTATTCTCTCATAATGGCCATTTTTACTCTCTTGGGAACACAAAAATATTCTAACTAAATTAATGAATGTATAGAACTCCAGTTCAGCCTTTCAAAAAGTCTAGGATGGTGCTGGGGAGTTGAAGTTGCTTGTGAGGAGAGATGGCAGGTCACTTCTCCTGGATGTCGTCTCTTTGGTCACAGCCACATGACACTGAGCAAAAGGGGTAAGTGGGACAATACCAGGACGATCCAGGGGTTAACCTACCTCCTTCACCTGTGTAAGCAAGAACAGAAAGGTAAAGGATCAGGAGTAAAAGACTTCTCTCTGCTGCAAACTTCCTAGGTGACTTTGGAGGAATCACTAAACTCAATTTTCTCATCTATAAAAAACTTGGGACCCTCTGCTGTGACCTTCCTCTGAGTTGTTCAAATAAAACAATTCTGGGAAAGTGCTGGTATCAATGAAATGTTTTACAAAATGATGGGATTATGTAAAACGGTGACTATGAAGTGGATAATGAGCTCACAGAGCCCTCTCTGACCCAAGACCAGATGTTTGCCTAACCTCTCCCTGGGTCAGGAGGCCTACCCAACACTTCTTCTGGAGGAGGCTCATGCATCGCCACCTTTCTGTCACCACCACGCCTCCAGTTCTTATCTCAGGCATCTGTAGCATATCTGACATGTTTGAAGAGCAGACGCCTCTTACCAGACACTTTCTTATAATGTTACAGAATCGTAAGTTTAAATTACAGAACATGGAATCCAGTTTTTATAGTCAGTAAATCTCATGTGGAAGCAGAAATGCCTCCTGATACACCAAAATGTCAGTCCATGAATGCCAGTCCTCTCCTTTCCCGGTGGAGAGGACGGCATGGGAGTCCGTCTTCCTGGCTAAATTTTCTTCTTCTCTTATGTGGCATGCCTTTATTCCTGTGAATCCTGATATTTTTATTCCAAAGCCTTTCATGTAGGCATCATCTGTGGAACTTCTGGGATGCACAGGTCATGCTTATATTTTGGATTATGGAGATGATAGGTATTTAAAATTTCTTCTGACTCTCCCATTCACAGCCATATAACTTGGTGGAAGTCACCTAGTCCAGTCTGGGCCTGGAAAGTCAGCGAGATGAGATCTCATGGTATATACAGTAAAGAAAAAGAGGGATTCAGGACACAAATTATACAGATATTTGAAGGTATATTGACCAAGGTAGCCCATGCATCTGAGTAAAGAATCAGGAGGATTTTATGTCTAGATGACTACGAGTTAATATGGCCTTCTGATTCACTTTGTTGTAAATGATGACTGTATAAGTGAGATTCCAGGAGGCAAGCAAGTAGTTTTAGCTGTATTCATGAAAGAACTTCCAACAATGAGAATTAGGTGAAAGTTTCCGGGATACATGAAAGGCAGAACTCACTTTAACTCAGGAATGGTTTGATCAGAGCGATACAATCAGCTAGCAAAGACGTTATAGCTAAAATTTTTATTTTATTTTATTTTTTTTGAGATGGAGTTTCGCTCTTGTTACCCAGGCTGGAGTACAATGGTGCGATCTCGGCTCACTGCAACCTCCACATCCTGGGTTCAGGCAATTCTCCTGCCTCAGCCTCCTGAGTAGCTGGGATTACAGGCACGCGCCACCATGCCCAGCTAATTTTTTGCATTTTTAGTAGAGACGGGGTTTCACCATGTTGAGCAGGATGGTCTCGACCTCTTGATCTCGTGATCCACCCACCTCAGCCTCCCAAAGTGCTGGGATTACAGGTGTGAGCCACTGTGCCCAGCCTATAGCTAAAGTTTTAATTGGGATAGAGACTGTTGGAGTAGAGGTTGAATCAAACATTCTAAGTGGTTGCTTGCAAGGCTGAGATACTTGGACTCATTAAATAGGTGGCCAGCTGAGTAATTCCCTCTCAGACACACACACATGCTGCCGCCGCCACCACCACCACCACCACCACCACCAAGACCACCACAAAGCACAGAAGCTCTATACATGTTCTAAAACTGAAAGCCTCTCCATAGAGATCAGACCCCTGCCCAAGAAAACACTGAACAATGGCAGATACTCAAGGGAATTTTGCTTATTAATAAGTAGCTAACTTGTTTGTCAGAAGACCAGCAGGAAAGGAGGAAAGAAGACATCTCTGCAGGGGGAGGAGAGAGAGGGAGAATACATGAAAACAACTAGGAGACACATTTTACCTTTTGGCCTTATTCAAACACTGTGAAGTGGGCCCCAGGAATCTAGTTCTGGAGCTTGTCCAGCAAGTAAGCCCTCGAAAAGTTTGCACAAAAGATTCTTAAGTAAGCTCATAAATGTGACACCAAGAAAACACTGGCAAAATTTAGCCAAGTCATAAAAGCAGTTGCTGGGACCATAGAGCAGCATTACCTGAGGTGGAAAAAGCTTGTGTGCAGCGTTTCTCTACCCATAATTAGGGATCAGGTAAGTGACAGAGATTTCAAGCTTTATTTAATTTGGTCCTGTACCAGTTCTTTCTGGTCTCTAGACTCTTGTCATAAAGGGGAACCAATATAAAGTAGGACAAGACCAAAGAAAATGCGTGAACTTTTTATTATGTAAATGTGAACATTTTATAGAAGAATCCGGTGAGATGTGAACACGTCACTGCTGTGGAAGTCGGGCACTGGGAAGATGCTCCAAGTCAGAGGCTGTGCTTGGAATTATCTTGACTACATTCTTTTCTCAATTATTTTGTTTTTAATTAAATAACTAGAATCTTCTATTCAGTCCGTGATCAGAAATGATCACTGCCAGAGAAAGTGAATGTAGAGGATGGCTCAGCCTGACATGATAACGACCTGAGTATTAGTTTCTTAGGCTGCCATAACGAAGTACCACAAACTGAGTGGCTTAAGTAATGTACATTTATCATCCAAAAGTGTTGGAAGCTAGAAGTCTGAGATCTAGGTGCTGGCAGGGGTGGTTCCTTTGAGGAGCTGTGAGGGAGCAGCTGTTCCATCCCTATCACCAAATTTCTGGTGGTTTTGTGGACGTCTTTGGTGCTCTTCGCATGTTGAAGCGGCATCCTGATCTCTGGCTTCATCTTCACATGATGTTTGCCTTGTGTTTGTCTATGTCCAAGTTCCTCCTTCTTATTGGGGACACTGTCATCTTGCATAAGGACCTTCCTAATGGCCTCATCTTTATTTGATTACCTCTATAAAATGCCTAGCTCCAAATAAGGTCACATTGTGAGATACTGCGGGTTACATGTCACCATGTGAATTGGGGGTGTGGGAGGGGCATAGTTCCACCAATAACAACCTGATTTCTATAGCCAGAATAGAAGGGAGACACTGTTCATTCGATTTTTTAATCCTATAGAAAGAAATAATTTACAAAGCCCTGGTGAAGACAATGATTATAGCACTTCAGAAGCATCACTTTAATAACCTACTTTAGTGCATTTATAGGCTTCTTGTTCATTGCCCACTGTGTAAAATCTCATTTGAGAAATTTATATTATAGATAATACCAAGAAAGACCTAGGTGGACTTCATCCTTTTTGATAATAAGGACTAAGTAATTGACCACGTTTCATTTCTTTCTGAGGTTACCTTCTGGTAAATCTGAGAGACAAATGTGGTACTCAGTCTTGGTTCCTTCACTTATTTCTCTCTCTTTTGTTGAATTTGGTTTTCAGTTCCTGTTTTTCTGCTTTTTGTATGTGGTCTTAATGTGCCTCTGGCCAGCTGTATCCCAGACTTACTGGAGAGAGGTGGGGTGCACTTGGGTGTAGTGAAAAGACCAACCCCAATGTCACTGCTGCCTCTTCTGCTTAAACTCCTGGATCCAACATCCATTTATGTTCTTCTTAGTGAGATTTACCCTAAGTATTTTGTAAATTGCATCTTTTCATTTTATCTCCAAGCTTCCATCTGCCTGCTTGCCAGAACTTTTGAAAACAGTGGTTAACCCTTCTTAGAGTATGGAGCTGTTCAATCCCTTGAGTCAGATTTTTATTTGAAAAGAAATTCAGCCTTAATAATGCTGTTTCACAAAATACAAAAGCAACTTCTTTGTGTGACAAACAAAAATGAAGTGCAAAATGTTCATTTGTGCTTAGTCTTTGGGGAAGGCCGTTGTCATTTCTCTGAGACAGGAGACATCTAAGACATGGGGAAGCACACACATCACCACCACCCCCCATACTACCAAGAAAATACCACGAATTCATACTTCAACGTTCTTTTGGTGTTCCTTTGGATCACATTGATGGAATTATAAGCTATTTGATTAAAATCTTTAATTTATGAATACCTCATTAGGCGTGTGAAGCTGGAATTTACCTCAAGAATTTTACTTGGGGTTTGATATTTTTTGAATCATAACATGGGGTTGTGAAGTTTAGTCACCGTTGATTCAGGTTTGCAGACAACCATAAAATGAAGAGGCTTAGCACATTGAATTCGGGATTCAATGTTTGTTCTGTGTTGCAAGCTCATTTGTCCATTGGATTTTTAAGATCTAAACTAGTATTCAGCTATGTCTATACTCTTTTCAGTTCATTAAAATTTACAAATTGTATATTTTTATTTCCAGGAAATCTTTTTTACTTGGCATCTAAGTGACTTGCTTTCATAATATATCTTATGTTTAAAGTTTTCAAGAACTCTTGACTTGTATCCAATATCAGTAGAAGTCATCTTTTCTAAAGGCACATCCTTCTCCATGAGAATCCTTTTTGTGCCTGCACATTTTTCTCTACAGTTTCAGCAAAGGAACCATCAGGTTGGAAGGTCTGTGGAATAGTGGGGAGCAAGAGAAGGGTGGAAGGTGCAGCCATGTCTCATCCCGTGGGCCAGCGGTGAGCACACCAGATGACCTGACTGCTGCTGCAGCACTAACTGAAAGCCTCTTTGCAGCTAGTCTCAGCCCCGTAGGGTCAGTGCAGAGGCAATAGCATCCCCTGGGCCTAGTCCTATTCTAGGGGAATTGACAACCTCAAGCTTTATCATCTTTATACCTTCCAGAGAGGATGGTGGGAAAGAAAAGAAATCAGGAAGACATATTCAAGTTGCCATCATGTAAATCTCTGTCCAGATTTTGATGAGTTCCAGGGGGAAAAAAAGGCAGCTGTGAAGCAAAAGCATTTTGCACCAGGTCAAAGTGGAGTTTATCTAGAAAAAGTATGAATATTCAACATCAAGACATCTATCTGCATAATTCCCTGTGCCAACAAATTAGAAGAAAGAAAATACACGTGAACAGGTACATATGTATAGAAATGTCATTGTTAAGATTTCGGAGGGCCAGCAATTCCTAACAAGAATTCTAACGAGTGGAAATAAAAGAAAAAGATTAGTTATAGATGAAATTAGTTATAGTTATATATAGTTAGTTATAGCATATCAAATATTGAAATGCTAAAGTCATTTTTCATAAAAGTGAGAACAAAACATAGATGGTAGCTATGTTTCTCATAAGAAATACAGTTTTGGAGACAATTTCAACCTTAGTAAGACTATAACATAAAATCATTTATATAAATACTGGAGAAAAAAGTCAAAGAACATGAAATCACATGTGTCAGAAAAGCATTGCTAGCATGCTATATTAGTTTTCTGTTTTTATTTTATTTTTTTTAAATTATACTTTAGGTTCTGAGGTATATGTGTAGATCATGCAGGATTGTTGCATAGGTACATACATGGCAATGTGGCTTGCTGCCTCCACCCCCGTCACCTATATCTGGCATTTCTCCCCATGTTATCCCTTCCTGACCTCCCCACCCTGCATTGTCCCTCCCCTAGGCCCCCCAAAACAGACCCCAGTATGTGATGCTCCCCTCCCTGTGTCCATGTGTTCTCATTGTTCAACACCCGCCTATGAGTGAGAACATATGGTGTTTGATTTTCTGTTCTTGTGTCAGTTTGCTGAGAATGATGGTTTCTAGATTCATCCATGTCTCTAGGAAGGCCACCAACTCATCATTTTTTATGGCTGCATAGTATTCCATGGTGTATATGTGCCACATTTTCCTTGTCCAGTCTATCATCAATGGGTATTTGGGTCGGAGGTCTTTGCTATTGTAAACAGTGCCACACATGTGTGCATGTGTCTTTATAATAGAATAATTTATAAACCTTTGGATGGATATAACTATATTTATTTTCTATGCTGGGTAACAGATTATACAAATTTAGAGACTTGAAATGACATGTGGTTATTATCTCACAGTCTCTGTGGATCAGAGTACTGATATAGCTTATTCAATCCTCTGTTTAGAGTCACATGAGACTACACTCAAAGTGTTAGTCAAGCTGTGTCCTCATCTATAGGCTTAACAGTGGAAGAAACTGCTTCCAAGGTCACTCAGGTAGTTGCCAGAATGTATTACCTTGTAGTTAACTGACTTATGGCGGCTTCCTGCTTCAAAATAAGTGAGAGAGAGAGAGAAAGGAAGTCTAGAGTGAATTGACTGGTTAGACACAGTTTTACATTACGTCACATACTGAACAGAGTGACACTTCATTGCCTTTGCAATTGATCAGAAGCAGGTGACAGTTTCTTCCTGTAATCAGGGAGAGGGGGTTACTTGAATCCCAGGAGATAAGGACCATGAAGGTCACCTTAAATTTCTATACCCCAGGAAAACAGTTTAGCAGTTACTGAAAAAGTTAAACAAAGGATTGTTGTATGACTCGACAATTCCACTTCTTTATGCATATTCACAGCAACACTATTCATGGTAGCCCAAAGTAAAGACAATCTGTATTAGTCAGGGTTCTCTAGAGGGACAGAACTCATAGGACAGATGCATATATGAAGGGAGTTTTTTATGGAGTATTGACTCACACTATCACAAGGTGAAATCCCACAATAGGCTGTCTCAAGCTGAGGAGCAAGGAAGCCAATCTGAGTCCCAAAACCTCAGAAGTAGGGAAGCCGACAGTGCAGTCGGGCAGTGTTCAGTCTGCAGCCAAATGCCCAAGAGTTCCTGGCAAACCAGAGGTGTAGGTCCAAGAGTCCAAAAGCTGAAGAACTTGGAGTCTGATGTTTGAGGGCAGGAAGCATCCAGCATGGGAGCAAGATGAAGGCTGGAAGACTCAGCAAGTCAACTTCTCCCACCTTCTTCTTCCTGCTTTATCCTAGCCACGCTGGCAGTCGATTGGATGGTGCCCACCCACATTGAGGGTGGGTCTGCCTCACCCAGCCCACTGACACCATTATTAATCTCCTTTGGCAACACCCTCACAGACACTCCCAGGAACAATACTTTGCATCCTTCAATCCAATCAAGTTAACACTTAATATTAAACATTATACAATCCAAAGGTCCGTCAACTGATAAATAGACAAAATGTGTTATGTACACAGAATGACTCAGTCTTAAAGAATGAAGCAGTGTTACATACTGCAACATAAATGAACCTTGAAAACATCATACTGGTGAAAGAATTCAGTCACAGCAGGCCATGTACTAGTACAATTCCATTTATATGAAATGTCTAGAACATGCAAATCCATTTAATCACTTCCTGGATCAGTGATTAAGAAAGGTTGAGGTTGAGAGGAATTGTTCTGACTGACAATAAATACAGGTTTCTTTTTGAAATGAAGGAAACATATTGGAATTCGATAGTTTTGATGGTTGCACAATGTAGTGAGTATAGTAAAAGCAGTGAATTATTTGTATCTTTTTTTTTTTGAGACAGAGTCTCACTCTGTTACCCAGGCTGGAGTGCAGTGGTGTGATCTCGGCTCACTGCAACCTCTGCTTCCTGTGTTCAATCGATTCTCCTGCCTCAGCCTTCAGAGTAGCTGGGATTACAGGTGCACTCCACCACACCTGGCTAATTTTGTATTTTTAGTAGAGATGGGGTTTCACCATGTTGGCCAGGCTGGTCTCAAACTTCATACCTCAGGTGATCCCCCTGCCTAGGCCTTCAAAGTGTTGGGATTACAGGTGTGAGCCACCATGCTTGACCTATTTGTACATCTTAAATGTATGTAAACAAATATTATGGTGTGTAAATTATATTTGAATTTTTTTAAACAACTCTATACCCCACGCATGCCTAATTAATGTATACATATACAAAATTAACTTTTCAATATAATAGAAACAACCCATTAGAAATAAAGGAAAATTATATTCATAATAGTAATAAAAGGTTTAATTTTCTATGATTCATTTTAATAAGAATAGGAAGATCTATGAAGAGAATATGAAATAATAGTATCAAATATCAGTATTTACAAAATTAATGCATAATACAAAATGATAAAAATCCTAACGAACTTTTATAACTAGATACATATTTTTAAAGTCATTATGAAAGCATCAATGTCTAAAAGTAGCTAAGAAAATTATGTTTAAAAATCTTCCTGAATAGTTAAACTTAATTTACAAAATTCCTGTAAACAGAATCATGTGTTTTTCACCCAGGTGTTCAGTGGAACAGAATTAAAGGTTTTGAAATAGATCCAACTAAAAATGAGAAGTTAATATGGTATTTTGTTTTAGTGGATAAAGAGTGTTTATCTAGTAAATGATTCTGATATACAGGCAGTATTAAGGCAAATCTAGGCCCTTTACCATATATATATATGTATTTCCATACTCCAGGTGGATTAAATATATAGGAAAACATATGTTAGGAAGATCTAGGGGAAATATCTTATTACTGAAGGAAAGAAAGAAACTCAGGGGTAGAAACAATAGTAGATAGTTCTAATTACAGTGGGTTAAATATGCATATTGGATATATATACTAACTATGCTATTAATATGTATTTACTCACAAATATATCCATATATGTAAACTAAATATTATTCATAGTTGTGTATGTTTAAAAAATAGATAGATAATGCATACATAGAAATTTTTCTGACTTCTCAGACAAAAGAGTTAATATTGCTAAAATCTTAAGAGTTTATACAAGCTCATCAGCGGAAAACACAAAGAAAAATGGACAGATGTGAATAGGAAAGTTAAGGAAGATTAATCCAAGCAGGCTATAGACATATGGAATGATGCCAACCCTCACCAGGATTGAGAGAAAGGCAAACTAAAGCAGCAACAAGGTAACATTTTCTACCATTAGACTCTAAAAATTAAAGTGATCATACTCACTGGTTATAACTCTTTTTAATACAACTCATTAGAGCACCTTTATTAGCTCCAGAAATAGAAGATATAAAATAGAAAGATTAGTTTAAAATCGACACAGGGCTGGTAAGGGCAGCCACAATTCCAGGAACATTAATTGCTGGGTAGCCTCATTATTGATTAAATAAGAAATTTCAAATACCATTAGACAATTGTGATTAAATGTATGTCATTCCAATTGAATGCATGGTATATTGCCTTCCACTGAATCAGCAGGTCACCTTCCTGTTTTGAATATTTGGAAAGGGCACATCTATGCAGATCTCAGGTTCCCTATTGTACGGCATACTCCATCACCACCTGCAAATACAGCCATTTAAAAAGAAAGGTGGCACTTCCACTTCACCTGCTCAGCAAGTGAATTGCTGTAACATTTTGTAGGGTGATCAGCAAACAATTATTAGAAAAAAAATCACATGCTTTTGATTTAGCAATCCCACTTTGAGACCGTCTATGAAAATAGAAGCATCATCTTTAAGGACATTAATGGGAGCATTATTTTTAGTAGCAACGTATTGGAAATATGAACATCCATCAGAGTTATGCTTTCAAGAATCATGTAATATCCATTATGTAGAACATTATGCAGCTATCCAAAACAATGATTTAGACCCTGTCATCCTGGACAGATGCCCATAATCCATTACTTAGTGAAAGAAGCAAGTTATCTAGTATTTCAATTATTTTTGTAAAACTAAAACTAAAACACAATACAATGCCAACACCCAGTGCTTTACCTGTGAATGTGTGGTCTAGCTGTGTTCTTTCTCAGCCATAGGGAAGGGCGAGCACTGACCCTAACAGACTACTGATATCTGTTGCCTTAAATCTATGAGAAAAGTAAAATGAAAAGACAGGGAAGTTATCTCCTTTTTTTGCTATATCTTGCTTTCTTCTACCAGCTATAATGGTCTTGTGTTATTTTGTCATACAAAGAAAGTAACAGAAAATGTAAAAGAACAGTGTCTTTGGTTGGCTGATATCTTTTCTCAGTAATTTATGTACTTATTTTTGTTTTGTACTTACTGCATTTAGTAGTATTTTCGAGATGGAGCAGAGATAAATGTAAATTCTTTTTTTAAAAAATTTGAATCAAAAGCCTAGATTTTGTTTTATTGAATCACTCTGGTCAAACTTCTATTATCTCCCACTTGGTGGGACAGAGCTCCCATGAATAAAATTGCCCCATGTGGAGAAAGAAAAAGGGTGCTCTCAGAGTTGGGCTAGCCTGGCAGTAACTGAGAGAGGTTTGGGGAAATGCGATTGCACCAAGCAAAGACCTTTTGAGGATGATCAAAATTGAAAACTTGGGCAGACAAACCCTGTGTGGTTTTCCCAAATGTACTTGGAAAAGGAGAGGTGTCTTCCAGCCCAGATCCTGGGCATGGCTTCTGTCTCACTCTGCAAGAGACATAAAAATTTCCCCACAAATTGAGAGGACCTCAAGGCCTTTTCTCAGTATATGAAGTGTAATGGAGAGAAAATATTATCTTGGAACAAAGCCTTGGCATGTGTTGTTGGAAGAGCTTCTGTAGCATGAGAAATAATCTTTCTCTCTAAACATGTGAAATACTTCTCCAATAAAATCATTCAAGCCTAGAGTTTGTTGTTATTGTTTGTTTTTCTGTTTTGGGGTAGTTAAAATTTTTTCCCTTGATTGTTTTTTAGCTAGGCTTTACATTCCAAGTTGAGTTCGTTTGCTAATGAAAAGTGTTTTTAGTTTATTTCCTCAGTATTTCATATTTGCTAGAAAAAAATTTAATATTCTTTGTAACACAGTGTTTTGTATTTCCATTTTAGTTGTAATTCTGTCATATTTGGCTAGTTTTCAAAAACCTTATATATAATTTGTTGGTTATTTACAAAGTATCATCTATTATGTTGTTAATTCTACTCTTTATTTCTGATTTATACAGTTATGGTTAACTTAATTATTTTCTTTGTCCTCCTATCCTTAGTAGCTTTTCATTGTTTTAAAATATTCTAATTTATTTATTTTTGACAATGAGTGCATTAAATACTATATAATGACCATTGATATAATTTTGGCTACTTAGTATTGAGAGAGTCATTTTCTAATTTTTTCCCAACTTTTATGTCTTGTGTCTCAGTGCTCTCTTGGGGGCTCAGTTTGCTCCTTAATAAAATATAAACTGTAGTAGGTGTGTCTTTCAGTCATGGTCTGTGGGTAGTACCCTGTAAATGTCTTTATTTTGCTTTCATTCTTGAAAAATGGTTTCCTCAGCACTTTGAGGTAATTTTTTCATTGTCCTTTGAAATCCCTTGCTGCTGATGTGAAGTCTGCTAGTCTGCTGTTGGATTGTTATCATTTGTAAGCAATGTCTTTTTCTACCCTTTTTATAGCTTTTCTTTTTTCCTTTCTCTTTTTAGAGATGAGATCTTGCTCTGTGGCCATCGTTCACTGCAGCCTCAAACCCTGGGCTCAAGTAATCCTCCCACCTCAGCTTCCCAAGTAGATGTGACTACAGTCATGTGCCACCAAGCCCAGCTCCTTTCTCAAGCTTTAAAACAACAGTGAAAACAAACAAACAAACAAAAAACCTTTGCATTGTGTAATTTAGATTTATTTTGTAACCATGTTGGGATTAAGTATAATTTTTATTCTGAGGACCCTTCTTTCTTGAAATTGTGGAAAAATAAAAACCAAAATAACAAAATATTTTATAATAAATAACAAATAAGAAACCATGATAAAATAGCAACAAAACCTAGTAAATAATAAATAGATGACTTTCAAAATTCTATGTCTAAGAGTAGAAATTATAAAGAAAATCATTTAAATGAAAATATAAGTATCAAAATGACATCTAACTTTTTTTTGCTTTATCTCATTTTTTAAATCTTTATTTCTGAATAGTCAGATATATGTTGGCATTTGCCTTTCTATTATTCAATATCTTTACTTTCTTTCCTTTTTGCTCTCTGCCCCATCTGAGAAGTTTCCTCATGTCTACATTGCATTTTTAAATTCAAATGTCATAGTCAAATGCAGTGTCAAATTCCTCTCTCTTTTGTAGTATACAGTTTAACATGTCAATTAAAAAGTTAGAAAAAAATTAAATTTTTAAAAGAGTCTTTTAAAAAATTTTAGTGACCCACTAGAATTTTCAGGTCTGGAAATCACTGCCACTTAATGCACATTGCTGTTAACTGTGTGAGCTTGGATTAATCTCTTCTTCAGTTTTCTCATTTGTAAAATAGAGATAATACTAATTTCTTCCTTAAGGAGTTGTTGCCATGATCCAATAAGTTAATCTATGTAAACTGTTTTTGAGATGCTTTAAGTAGGATAAATTATGTATATTTTACACTGCACAGGAATGAAAGTTGAATGGATATATTTTGGGGCTTACACTCTTTCCCATCCACCATTTCAGAGACCTTCTCATTTCCTGTAAGTTTTGCAAAAGGCTGATTTTAATTCTTTGGCAGCCAATGCCGTTGTTTTTGTTTCTTTACCTTTTTTCAATATTTACAGAATGTTTTTATTAGTCCTAAAAATTATGTCTAGGTAAGGATTTAATTTAATGAGTTTTCCTTATTACTATCTCCCAGTGTATCTGGTCTTAATATCTTTTTTAAACAAGGAAAATTTCTTTCTGCTATGCATCTGATGGTTGTTTAGCTATATTTTCTTCTTAATTTCTGTAAGCCTGTTTCTTCATCTATAAAATAGAAAAAAAAATGCTACCTACCTCGCAGTATTGTCCTGAGAGTTTACTTATGATAAAGGATCAAAGGAGTCCAGTCCTGGGTGGCATTAACAAGTCATATGCCGCCTCAGTAACGTGACCAAAAGACATGGCAGCACATTCTTAAACGTGTCCTTGCTGTCTGTATTTCAAATATTTTCTCCTTCTAGATTTTTTCACGTTGAGTTCTTTTTTTTGTTTGTTTTTTTGAGACGGAGTTTCACTCTTGTTACCCAGGCTGGAATGCAATGGCGGGATCTCGGCTCACCGCAACCTCCGCCTCCTGGGTTCAGGCAATTCCCCTGCTTCAGCCTCCTGAGTAGCTGGGATTATAGGCACGCACCACCATGCCCAGCTAATTTTTTGTATTTTTAGTAGAGATGTGGTTTCACCACGTTGACCAGGTTGGTCTCGATCTCTTGACCTCGTGATCCACCCGCCTCGGCCTCCCAAAGTGCTGGGATAACAGGCTTGAGCCACCAGCCCACGTTGAGTTCTTAAACAACAGAAAAAAAAAAAAAAAAAAAAAGAGCAGAGAAACTGGCACATGGTAGACACTCAGTAAGTGGTAGTACCCCTAGTCCTTATTTTTATGAACTGGAATTCATACACTGTATTTTTAGTATTCTTTCTATGTATCTGTCATCATTCTTACTGTTTGCATCTCTTTTCCTTCCTCTTCATGTGACGCTGCTTTTCAGTTTTGTCTTTTGTATCGTTAATTCAACTCTGCTCACACTGCAGTGGGGGCTTGTTTGCTTTGTTCTGTTTTTAATTTAGTCATCACATTAGAAAACCTCAGGCAGTGGTGGCTCAAGCCTGTAATCCCAGCACTTTGGGAGGCTGAGGCAGGTGGATCACGAGGTCAAGAGATCAAGACCATCCTGGTCAACATGGTGAAACCCCGTCTCTACTAAAAATACAAAAAATTAGCTGGGCATGGTGGCGCGTGCCTGTAATCCCAGTTACTCGGGAGGCTGAGGAAGGAGAATTGCCTGAACCCAGGAGGCGGAGGTTGTGGTGAGCCAAAATCATGCCATTGCCCTCCAGCCTGGGTTAACAAGAGTGAAACTCCATCTCAAAAAAAAAGAAAGAAAGAAAGAAAGAAAGAAAGAAAACCTCAGGCAGTCTCTTCTTTTTGCCATCTGTCACAGCATACTCTTCCTATCAGAGTGGCATATATTTCACTTTAAAAGCAATGTCCTTGCACACCTCTCAAAGCACACATAAAAGAGTTTCTGAACATTATGTTTCTTTGACAGATTTTGTTTCTGAAGGATTTCTCCTTATCAGTATGAAATGATCTTGTAGAGTGGACTTCAAATTAATAATCTCTCTCTTTTGCACTTGGGCCTCTCTGATCAATGGCTCTTATTTTAATAACATGTATTTAGGATTGTTTTCCATAGCATGATCAACTTACCAGAATGAGTAGAGTATAGAACTCTTTGAAAAGGCAGTTAAAGTTTTGGTGTTGGATTTAAATTTTTCAATGTTTTTGTGACTCTCTGGTAGGAATTTAAACTCTCATGATATAAATTATTATCAAGGGTAGTTTGGGTATAATTTCTATGTGACATGGATTCTGCGATAGTCATTTTTTAGCTGATTTATGTCGTGGGATACCCTGTTATTAGCAGAGAGTTTCTCTTTTGGAGTAAAATAAGACTTGAAGGCAATAGTCTACACAAACCTAAAACCTATTCAAAGGAAACTAGACTCAAGAAAATTACCTGCATTTCCTATGCACCATCCTTGATATGCTATTATTCAAATTACTTGTATACCTTTATGAGGACACAGAGCACAGAATGATCATAAGCATACACTGTTTTCTCAGTGTTGTAATTACAAGCCTTAGGAGCTATCCTATGAACTAAATCTGCATGATAAAGGTTTGATTATCTTCATATTAGTTATTGATTCCATTAATGGAAAAGAAATTGAGAATTTCTTTCCTTGAGATTCCTGAGTTCAGAAGTTGTTTTCTTTTAATTTGGAATGCAACAGACTCAAAAATGCCCTGAGAACAGTGAGGCTCTATGAACATACCTGTGCATGGGTCTTTATGTTAGAACTATTTACAATCCTTTGGGTATATACCCAGTCATGGCACTGCTGGGTCAAATGGAATTTCCATTTCTAGATACTTGAGGAATTGCCACACTGTCTTCCATAATGGTTGAGCTAATTTACACTCCCAACAGTGTAAAAGTGTTCCTGTTTCTCCACATCCTCTCCAACATCTATTGTCTCCAGATTTTTTGATGATCACCATTCTAACTGCCATGAGATGGTATCTCAATGTGGTTTTGATTTTCATTTCCCTAATGACCAGTGATGATGCAAATTTTTTCATATGTTTGTTGGTCTCATATCTGTCTTCTTTTGAGAAGTGTCTGTTCATATCCTTTACCCACTTTTGAATGGGGTTTTTTTTTCTTGTAAATCTCTTTTAGTTCCCCTGGAACCAACCAAAATGGCCATCAATGATAGAATGGACAAAGAAAATGTGGCACATACACACCGTGAAATACTGTGCAGCCATAAAAAACAATGAGTTCGTGTCCTTTGTAGGGACATGGATGAATCTGGAAACCATTATTCTCAGCAAACTGACACAAGAACAGAAAATTAAACACCTCATGTTCTCACTCATAGGCAGGCATTGAACAATGAGAACACGTGGACACAGGGAAGGTAGCATCACACACTGGGGTCATTTGGGGGGGGGTAGAGGTGGGACAGCAAGGGGTGGGAAGGGATAATGTTGAGGGAAATGCCAGGTATAGATGATGGGGGAATGGAAACAGCAAACCACCTTGCCATGTATGTACCTATGCAACAATTCTGCATGATCTGCACAAGTGCCCCAGAACCTAAAGTACATTTATACACACACACACACACACACACACACACACACACACACACACACGAGTGAGGCTCCTTGAGTGTCTGAGCTGAGAAAGGCTTTATGACCTTAGGTCAAAGGCTGTGGGCTTCTCCTGTGTGTGTGGTCCATTGCACAAGTGGAAAAGTTGATATAAAAATATTAAATTTAAAAGAGACTATTTTCTATATGGTTTAATTCAATTCAACTTTTGTGCCATCAATGAACTCTGGGGCAGAAACTCATACCTGTGATGCATCCAGCATCATGACAGATTTTGCATAGGTGGAAAGAGTATTGCATCGGCATTGATCATGGCGAAAATGGACAATGACGAGTGAAGTGAGCTCCAAGGGTTTTAATCTGGTAATAAAATAATTATTAAACATTTACTTGAGACCTATCTTTGTGTTAGGCACTTGCATAAATGTTAACCCAATGAGTCATTATGGGCTTCCTGCCAGACAGGTATTGTTCCTCTTTTATAAATCAGGGAACTGAGGGTCTGTGGTTCAAGTGAAGGCCACCTGGACTGGAGTTAGAAGTGACCAGATCTTTCACTTAATGGTGGAATGGCCTGGGGAAGTTGCTTATTCTTAGTCACCCTTGTGGATTTGGCCCTTATGATGCTGAAGGCCCTTCCAGCTCTGACACCAATGGTTCTCGTTTATTCCACTGCTTGCTAGTTTATTCCACACACAGGCCAAAGACATTGCTGGCAGTCATTGTGTTTTCCTTCACGTTTATGTGGTTGTGGTTTACAAATAAACTCATTCTTTGTGTATGCCAACTACTCTCTTCAGAATAGACCAGAGCCCAGTGCCCCATCAGGAGCTGGCTCAGAAAAAGCTCCAGAGACTACTCATGGCTGGCTTGGAAACCCATTTTCTGAAAGAAGCCAAAGAAAGATGCCAATTTGCTCTGCAGGGGAGAAAAGGCCTCATATAGGGTGGGACACAGGCATTCTGTGCTGCTCATTCTTTAAGACCAAAGGTAATAATCAACATGCTCTTTTTGGTGCCAGCTATGACCACCGGAGTTATTACTCATTAATACTATGAATGAGTGCAACCTTCAGATCCATTATGCAGAGATAAAGGCAGCCAGTAGAGCCACAAGTGCTGACTGTGTAAGTCAGGCTACAGAAGGAACTTCTGCAGGAAGGGCCAGCTGCTCCCTTCATAGACACACTTGCACAACCAGGACTTTGTATCATTCTCACTATTCACATAAGACAATTTATCTCATTTACAAACAGAGCAAGGCTTCTGAACCAGCAATCTTAGCAGCTATCAGTGCCCTGAGGACTATTTTATGAAAACTACTTTGTGAGTTTTCATATCTGTATATTTTCAGATATATTTGCACTTTAAACATGAAATGTACTCATATGTAAGCTCTTGTATAACACATTTGTATGACAGATCCAAAGATATGTATAAACTATCTGTTGAGGCTATTTACTTACTTTAATAAATGAAAGGAAAAACAAATGCTTTGAAGACTCTAAAAAATGTGCAAATCCCATCATTTTCAGCACCTCGGTGGATATAATCAGGTGGCTTATCTGAATTTCTCAGCCAATTATTCTTAGGTAATGGAGTTTCTGAGAGCCTTTCTCTGGACAGTCATCTAAGAACAACAGAGCCCAATGCCCCATCAGGAGCTGGCTCAGATGGGGCCAGCTCCTCCTCCTCCACCTCTTCCTCCTCCGCCTCCTCCTCCTCCTCCTCGTCCTCTGCTGCTTCTTTTCTTCTTCTTCTTCTTCCTCTTGTTCTTTCTTTTCTTATTCCTCCTCCTCCTCCTCCTCCTCCTCCTCCTCCTCCTCCTCCTCCTCCTCCTCCTCCTCCTCCTTCTTCTTCTTCTTCTTCTTCTTCTTCTTCTTCTTCTTCTTCTTCTTCTTCTTCTTCTTTTCTTCCTTCCTTTCTTCTTCTTCCACCTTGCCCAGCTAATTTTTGTATTTCTAGTAGAGGTGGGGTTTCACCATGTTGGCCAGGCTGGTCTCAAACTCCTGACATCAGGTTGATCCAGCTGCCGTGGCCTCCCAAAGTGCTGGGATTACAGGCATGAAGCCACTGTGTCCAGCCTGCAGCTTGCCTCTGACTGGCAGTAAGCTTGCAGGACCCTAGCAAAACAAGCTTATAGGGACAACAAAAGTGGAAATATATGCCTTAGAGGCTTTAGAGTGACAGAGTGTGGCCATACTTGATTTAGGAAATAAGACGTTCATCATGAACAAGCATTAACATTTCATGCACACACACACACACACACACACACACACAAACCACTCAACTCTATACACCTCACCTATTTCCTGTTGGTGCCTTCTCCTTATACTACAGAAATCTATGCAGGATTCCTGGTTCTACTGATCAGATAGCCTGGTGAATTCCACAAGTTTAAATATCAACCAATTATCTCTTTAATGGGATAGAGGAGATGCTAGTTCTGTGCCATTGGATAAAGACATTCTACTTTGCCAGAACTACCAGTTTAGTGATCAACTGGATAAAGGCATTATATAAACCCCCTTCCATGTGCTAGTTGCTGAGATAAAGTTTACTCTAGGAGTATTTATGCGTAAGAAAATAGGCATGAACTGTGTTGCTTTTGCAATTTAATACCCATTTTACCTCAAACTTATGGCAGAAAGAACTATAAAGTTGCAAATAAAAAGCTTTCAAAAGCAAAACATAACCAGTCTCCCTATCCCTCTATAAAAGTCTGGAATTCTCCTCAGGCATCCTTTAGATATGCTATCTAGATTTTAAAGTGTCCTTTCAATCCTCTTGTTGAATGCTAACCCCACCCTTCAGGCTGCCCTCACATCCGATGTGACAGCATCCCTACACCCCCATCCTGATAGAAGGATGGTGGCATCACCAGGTCCCTATTTCTCCCCCACCTTGGGTGGACAGACATTGTTGCGTTTCAGAGCAGTCAGAGCTCATCATTGTGACCTGTTTTAATCTGACGTGTGACCGTTCTACATTTACCAACTTCCTGCAACCTTTTCCTTCCCAGCATCTGTAGTGGCGTTAACTTTCCATTATTTCAGTAATTAAGACAGTCACTCCGAGACAGGTTTACTTCACAATATCTGCAGTCAACAAAGTCTGAAAGAGGAATTCTCCTAAATTCTAGAGAGGAAAGTGATGCTTGGCTTTTCAGAACAGAGATGATTGTGTGGGCAAAGGAAAAGAATACTAAAGTGAAAACATCACAGTGTTTGGGTTCAGATGGGCTTGGTGTCAAACCTTTGCTCTACTTCTTGGAAATTGTGAGACTTTAGAGAGATTATTCAATTTTTCTGAGACTTTAGTTCCCTATAGGCAAACCAAAATAAAACGTCTCCTTGGTGGGATTCTAGTGTGGAGTAGGGATTATAAGCGTCAAATATCTTGCTTACTATAGGTCCTGCTGTATTCACAATTACAGTGATTATCACGGCTGTGATGGTGGAGGTGTTGGAGACGGAAGAGGTGCTGGAGGAGGTGGTAGTGAAGGAGGACGGTATTGGTGAAGGAGTTGCTATTGGTGATAGGGAAAGTGGTAGAGGTGTCAGCAGTGCAGTAGTGGTTATGAGGTCTCCAAGTCACACATAGAGGAACTCCAAACTTCCAGGGAGATTTCTGAGAAGAATCTTCCGTTAGTATGAGGTATAGGAAATAGATTTTCCTTAATTTTCTAGGTAAGTAAACCTTGAAGAGTAGTGCAAAAGTAGCATGCAGAGTGAAAAGTGAATTCAAATTTGGATGCATGAGATTTCAGTGTGTGCATAATAATATGCTACCAGGAAAATGAAAGAAAAAGATTTCAAGGATGAAAAGACCCATCCATCTTGAATGGTAAGTTTATATCACTTAATAATGGCAGAGAAACAAGCAAAAAATTCGACATGTACCACACACATACATGTACATATACACACACAACTACACATACTCACCTACCTTCTTTTGTACAATCAACATTAGAAAATAACTATTATGAATGCCATTTTGCCGATAAGAAAGCTGGCTCTCAGAGAAGGCCGAGGTACTGTAGGAGGCTTACGCGCTTAGGCATATGACGGATATTGCACTAAACCTTTGTTTTCTGTGTATCAGCTCTTTGACCTTATCACTCACTCTTCCCAAACTGCAATTGCTTTATCTTTGATAATGATGCCAATAATTGTTTTGCAGAATTGCTATGAGGAATAAACAAGGTATGTTTCTGGTCTACATGATTGGCAGTGTCATATAAAGAATATAACACAATATTTATCATATATTAAGTGTTTAACAAAAAGTCCTGCTTTTCATTATTCATTCACTCACATTTTAATTTATTCTTCCATCCATCCATATATCTATATCTATCTATCTATCTATCTATCTATCTATCTATCTATCTATCTATCTATATATGTGTGTCTGTGTGTGTGTGTGTGTGTATATATATATATATATCCATTGAGATTTTATATATATATATAAAACAAGGTGGGGTCTCACTCTGTTGCCCAGGCTAGTTTTCAACTCCTGGCCTCAAGCTATCCTCCCATCTCAGCCTCCCAATGTGCTAGGACTACAGTAATGAGCCACTGCTCCTGCCCTGGCCCCATCTATCCTATAATCCATCCAGTCCAGCTATACTATATGAAAAGTCAAGATCAGTTTCAGTCCATGCAAAAGCTCCAAAAACTGCATTGGTTGAAAATTTTGGATTTCAAGAATTATAAAACCTGGCCCAAATCTACAAAGAAAGTTTATTGGTTAAAGTAACCAAAACATCCAACTGTAGGTCCAGCTTTAGGCAAGGCTGGACCATGGGTTCATCTGATGTCTCTGCGACTCAGTTTCTTTCACCGCCACCTACCATAAGTCCCTATAAGCTGGCTTCTTTCTTGGTCAGACTCTCTTTTAATGATTGCAAGATCAGTAGTTTCTGAACATACTTATTTAAGTCCAGAACAAGGGTAAATTTTTTTTCACAACAGTCTAAAGCCCAGGATTTGACTTCCAGGCAGGATGATGGATCTGTTTCTTAACCAAGCACTTGCACTAGTCAGATTGGTTGCTATGTTCAGCTTTAACAAGTTTCTAATTGCCCCTGGAGTATCTGAGGCAAGTTCCCCAAACCACATGCTCTAGAGAGGCAGGAGGATTGCTTGAGGACAGGAGTTTGAGACCAGCCTGGGCATCACAGTGAAACCTTGTCCCTGCAAAGAATTTTAAAAAGTTGGGCATGGTGGCATGCAGCTCTGGCCCTAGCTATGTGGGAAGCTCAAGCAGGAGGATTACTTGAGCCCAGGAATTTGAGGTTTCAGTGAGCTATGATTGTGCCATTGCATACCAGCCTGGGTGACAGAGTGAGACTGTCTCATTAAAAAAATTGTCTTTTTTTCTGCCCAGCATGTTGTATAAAATTTCGTCATTGAGAACTATAAGCATTTTCCTGTTTAAGAGCTTCTGGTAAAATTTAAAAACCTCATGGAGTTCTGTCTTTATCTTCCCCTACTTTACTGACAAATCTTTCCAATGTAGCTATAGTTAAACAGGATAAAAATAAAAGTTACCTCAGAGGAGAGTCATGACAGTTGCCAAGTCTGGTCCAATTTCTTTATATTGTTAACATTCAATAATTTCTCTCTGTCATTATCACTATTGCTATCATATACGGAACTCATACAGTTCTCAGAGGAACTGTGTTAAATAGATGGTCCCACTTTACGGCTGAGAACAGAGTGGGGGCTAAGTAAGCCTTAGGGTAACTTTCTGGTTCACGTCTAGTCGGAGGTGTACACAGGAGTTGATTCCTTCTCTGTTTGAAGTTCAGGGCTTTGCCATTTTTACTGCTTCACTATACTGATTTTCAAACTCTCCAAGCAGACCTTAACTTCCCAGGAGGAAGGCCCAGTCTGAGCAAGTGCCTAACCAGCCACGGGGCAAGTGGCCTGCCTCTAAGCGCTTGTGACATGAAACGATAAAAATCGCTCACATCACAGATGAATAACCTGCCTGGATCCAAATGTGGATGCCTGAGAGTTCCTGGGACTTATAAAAGTGGAAGCCATTCTGTTTGCCAGGGGCCAAGGATGCTAGAGTTACTTCAAGGATGCAGATGGGTCCCTGCTCCAGAATCAGTCTTGAAAGAACCTTGAGGCAGCTTCCTAGGAGCCTTTCGCCACGGCAGAAAAATTGAGGGCTCCCTTCTCTGGAGTCTTGAAGTGAAACACAGATTCTTGTTCCTTTTGGTTGGGCAAGCCCATGTGTTTGGCTTAGGGTGAAATGTATACCACACATCTGGACACTGGGAAAGCTGGGGAGGGCCGGTGTGGTCAGCGGGGCTGCAAGACCGTTTCAGGGCGGTTAAGCTGGAGTAACCCGAGTCCGGCAGGGGCTGAGTCATCCTGGACTCAGGGAGCTCCCACTCGGGTGGAGTCTGACACCTGAGCTCAGTTGTGGCTTTGCCCTGGCTGGCCCTGCCCTGCTGTGTCTTGTCCAGCACAGCTCAGCCCAGCCAGCTTAGGCTGGGCCCTGCTGGGTTCCAGCCCAAAGGAACTGGGCCCAAACTGCAGAGCCAGGAGCTCTGAGCAGAGGCAGTGACGTCAGCAAGGGTGGGGTATGATGTGTGCACAGCCCCGGGAGGTATCTGTTTCTGGGTTCATGTGTCCACGTGTAAACCCATCATTCTTGTGTGTGCCTCCCTATGACTGTCTTATGTGGACATTCTGGGCATTTACGTATGCATTTGTGGGAATGTCTGTGGATGTTGTTGACTTACATGTCTGGGCATGCTTCACCTGGGAAATAAAAATATAGTGTCATTGTCACAAATTTTCTTGGTTAAAAAGCAACAATTGTAAAGAGGTTTTTAAAAAAATCTCCCTTTTGTGTAAAGTCTTATGCCAAGGGCTAAGGAAGATTTAGCAAACTGCAAAGAATCACCCTTTAAACTTAGGGAATGCAGAGTCACCTGGGTCACACACTTTCCTAGGAAAACTGAGCTCCTGCTCCCAGGAATGTCTGTACAGGACCTAGGACAAGATGTCAAAGAATGGCAGTCACTGTGGTCGAGGTTACTTGAGACATCAGCCTGGGGCAGACTGGGATGGGGAGAAGAGAGATGTATGGCAAAGATTTATTCTTTTCTCCAAGTATTGATCGCCTTTGATAAATATAGAAACTTTGTGTCATCCTTTCATAACATCAAAATCCAAGATATTTTTAAAATGCATCAAAGCAGTAGGCTGAAATGTTTTTTCTTGTTGTTGTTCCCCATCTCTGGCAAAATCACATAGACTAGTAACACCAAGATGGGACATCCTGGCATATGGTCCTTCTGGCTCCCTCGTGGGGTCTCCTCCTTCTGATTTGGTGATGCCTGATGCCTGTTGGTGTCTGATACTGCTGCTCAGATTCAGTGTGGGATGGGGTCCCACCTGAGCTAAGCCATCCCGGGCCCCTGCTCCAAAAAAGGTAGATATGACTTAAGAGGAAGTACCTCAGCTGCAAATGAGGAATTCAGGACTCAGAGACCGGGAGTCACTGAGGATTAACAGGAAGTTTAGAGAATAAAATGAGATATTTGTGAAGACTCTTAGAAGAAAGAAAGAAGGCAAAAAAAACAGGGAGGAAGAGAAAGAGACAGAGAACGAGAGACAACAAATAACACCAGACAGTACTCTGCTGACACATCTAGAGACAGAGCTTGCGACTTCTTTCTGTATCTCAAGTTTTCTCTGTAGGCTCCCTGATCAACTTAGCTTGCACAGCCTGTGGTGTCTCATTCCTTTGCTTAACACCCACTCCAATAATGATAAATTCATTGAGAGAGCAAAAACAGCCCCACCCCTGGCGCACCCTCTGTTGTTCTCTAATAAACACCAAGAACAGGCAAGAGCCTATTGTGCACTTTATTCACCACTTCCAAAACACTTGAGACATTCCCTTGAGGTCTACCTCTTAGCTATTGAATGGAATTTTACCTGTTACACAGGGGCTTTCTAGAGAGGGACTCAAAGTCTCCCTTGTGGAACCAGACACAGAACCTTGGATCCCAAATGTACTCAACAAATAATAAATGCATGATCGCTTAAGGCGTCCCACATACAGAACTGTCACTTTAGCCTGACAACTTTTATGGATTAAAAGTAAGGCCCCAAGTAGAACCCGGAACTACTATCCCAAGATTGACTCTGGCATTGAGAGTGTTCAACATGGCGTATTTCTAACTCTCACTAATAAACTGCTGTAAGCCCCAGGCCTGTGTATTGACTGCATGGGCACCTGCAGAAATAGCAGGGCTCTCCTTACCCTTTTCCTGTACTGTACGCAGTCATATTCAGTGAGTGTTTGACTTTTGGTTTAGTTTAGAAGATAAGAAAATAATACAACTAAGCATATGGTCCTTCCAATGACCCACACTCTGTGGTGTGCAACAGTACCTTGGGCTTGGTGTGGATGGGCCATTAAAATTTCAAGAAGGTTGAATCTCATGTGGGCTCCATCAGATTGATGTGGGAAGGTCTCCCATTTTCTGTTAGAGATGGTTTCATGATACTCACAGAAAATGCAGGAAACACCTATCACTCTTGTGACCATCTGCATAACAGCAACCAACTCTCCTGACCATTTGTTGATGGGTGAGGAGGGAACAGCCTTGGCGTTCTCTGGACACAATTGTTAAAGCGGGAAACTTCCCTGTACATTTGGACCAAGCTTCTGGGAAACTGATAGAACAAAATGGTGCCAAGAACTTAGCAAACAGAGACAGCCTAAAGCTCCCCAGCTTCTTAGAAAGCAAAACCACCTATCACAATCTATCACTGTAAATGGCCCGCCTGAACTGCTGGTGCCTGTGCCTGCACCATAATATTTTATTCAACTACCAATTCATGACACACACATCCTGAAAGCAAATAATGTTAATGTAAATAATTGGGGAAGCATCGTTCCATCTGTTGAAAATGTGCAGTAGTTGCTTCGCCCCTTGTCTAAACTGGGGCGGCTACTTTCAGGCAAGTTTGGGAGGTAAATTAACTGTCTGGATGCTTTTCTTGGCAGTCTTTCTTATTAGTGGGAGGTGGCAGTAACGAGAACATGAGGAAGACGGAAAGTGTTTACTTAAAGTCATAGCCAAATGGCGAGGGAGAGTTAAGATAAATCATAAGCTGTCAATGATGACAACTTCAGACTGCTACTAGTTCACTCCTGTTTATGCAGTTTCAGATGCTACATTTAGAATGTTGAGGAGTTTATTAAAGTCTTATTGGTAGAAGTTGCTGATTGTTTCGATGTCGATGTTTGAGGAAAGAGGCAGTACCCACCCAGACTAGGAACGATGAGCGAACAAAGCCTTTGTCCAATCATTCCAGATGATCGTCTGCTTGGTAAATGGGCGTCACTGACAGAAATCAAGCTATGGATCAGCGTGGGCTTTGGATACCACAAAATATTGACGGGCCAAAGCCAAATGGATAAAAGAGCCAAAGAGCCTGGTTCTTTGCTTTTCTAATTGCATTTTTTTTCTTGCAGGGGGACGGAGTCGTGCTCTCGCCCAGGCTGGAGTGCAGTGGTGCAATTTCGGCTCACTACAACCTCTGCCTCCCAGGTTCAAGCAATTCTCCTGCCTCAGCCTCCTAAGCAGCTGGGACTACAGGCATGTGCCACCACATCCAGCTAATTTTTGTTTCTTTAGTAGAGATGGGGTTTCGTTATGTTGGCCAAGCTGGTCTCGAACTCCTGACTTCATGTTATCCAACTGCCTTGGCCTACCAAAATGCTGGGATTATATATGTGAACCACTGGGCCTGGCCTCTAATTGCATTTCTTATGCAAGGCAATTTTGCTTGGGTGTTGACTCTTAAATTGTAGCTTTGAGGTTGGTGCACATGAACAAAAAGCCAGATTTTTATTTATTTATTTATTTTTTGAGACAGAGTCTCGCTCTGTCACCCAGACTGCAGTACAATGGCACCATCTTGGCTCACTGCAATCTCTGTCTCCCAGGTTAAAGTGAATCTTGTGCCCCAGCCTCCTGAGTAGTTAGGATTACAGGCATGCTCCACCACACCTGGCTAAGTTTTGAATTTTTCATAGAGATGGGGTTTTACCACATTGACCAGGCTGGTCTTAAACTCCTGACCTCAGGTGATCTGCCCACGTTGGCCTCCCAAAGTGCTGCGATTACACTGCACCCGGACAAAAGGCTAGATTCTTTTGACGTTAGCCAATGTTCTCAACAGTTTTTCCTGAAACTCCTCTTTGAATATATACCCATTCCAAAGATTTGGCTCTTGTGAGCCTTCGGTGCTTTTAAGAAACTATGAGCTCTTTGTCTGTTCTTTGAACTCCCTCATGGAAAGATTATGTGATCAGCAGCAAATGCAGAGAGTGAGTACTTCTTTTTTTTTTGCACCCAAGGGCAATGAAGAGCTGTAAAGTGCTCCTCTGTGACTTGTGTACTCCTTTCTGTAAACATCTCTCAAACATATATTAAGTGCTGGCCAGGACACAGAAGCGTCAAAAAATTTCCAGAAAAAAAAAAAAGGTGAAGCTGTGATGATAGAAGCTTGTATAAATTATTGAAAAGGGTGAAGGTGGGGAGAGTTCAAATCTCTGAGGAATTTTGGAAAGATGGCACTTACTTGAGATCCTGGAGGTTAGTAGGAGTTTTCCAGATGAACAAGGGTGGTATGGTTATTCTAGAGAGGGAAATGGCATGTGAAAAGGAAACCAGAAACATGCTCTGATTGGAGAATTGCTTAGTAAGTTGATGTGGCTAGAGAGTGATTTACGACGAACAGTGCTAGAAAGTGAGTATGATACTTGATTGTAGGCTTTAGAAGAATGAGCATAATTGCCAAAAAGAACAACAGAACAGCAGCATGGAAAGCAAAAGAACTTTCTACCTCTTCCTTTTGTCTGCACCTGAATACTGCCTTTCTTTCAAACATTTTGGAAAAGACAAAATCACCCAGAATTTCAAATTATAGAGTCTCTGGAAAGATCTTCATTGATTTCTTTTTTCAGTAGAAAATCAAACTAAGATAATCTGCGGCATTTTATCAACAGGGTGAAAATTCTGTGTTTTGAAGTAGGAGAGCTGAGGTTTGAAAAGAAAACAGAGGTTTCAGATATAACCAAGAGCATGAAAAATTAATCTGGGAAATCATAATGAAGAGGGCAGGAAGAGGTAGATGTATCTTCAGTGCGCATCTCCCTCATCCCACCTGTTCTGAGTTGCACCGTATCTCCTTAAAAGATTATAGTTCTAACCACCAGAACCTGCAAATGTGACCTCATTTGGAAATAGGGTCTTTGCAGAGATCAAAGTAAGATGAAATCATTAGGGTGGGCCCTAATGCAATATGAATGTGTCCTAAGAAAAGGGAAATTTTGGACACACACACACACACACACACACACACACACACACAGCGAGAACACCAAGTGAAAATGAAGGCAGAAACTGTGGTGATACTTTTATAAACCAAGGAATGCCAAAGTTTGCTGGCAACCACCAGAAGCCAGGAAAGAGGCACAGAACAGACCCTTCCTCACCGCCGTTAGAGGAAACTAACACCGCCGACATCGTGATTTCAGATTTGTAGCCTCCAGCAGCATGAAAAAGTGAATTTCAGTGAAGCTACCCAGTTTGTGGCACTGTGTTACTCAGACCCGGACAACTAATACAGCACCAGACTGTGGACTCAGCTTTGAAACAGCCTTGCTGATGGGGAGAGAATTTGAGATGGGAAATAAGCATCCAAGGGCCAAGAAGCATGGAGCCCAGGATGGTTCTGAGCAGCATAAGGTAACCGCGCATGGCTGTCTATGTTAGGCTTGTACGTGGATACTTGATACTATTCAAAGTAAAATTGATTTTGTGATGATGAACCCAAAAGGGTTTTAGATGGATGAGTACTGTGGAGTTCAAGTAGGTGTTTCATCAGGGATCAAAATAAGTTCTTTTTTGACTGAAAAGAAATGTATAGATAACATATATGTATTATTTTTAATGCATACAAGTGTTTATTTTAATACAGCTATCCAAGGAAATCACATGGCATAGAATTTTCAGGTATGTGCCTCAAAAGAGAAGGAATGACCAGGCACGGTGGCTCATGCCTGTAATCCCAGCACTTTGGGAGGCCAAAGTGGGCAGATCACCTGAGGTTGGGAGTTCAAGACCAGCCTGACCAACATATAGAAAACCTGTCTTTACTCAAAATACAAAATTAGCCAGGTGTGGTGGTGCACACCTGTAATCCCAGCTACTTGGAAGGCTGAGGCAGAAGAATTGCTTGAACCCAGGAGGCGGAGGTTGCAGTGAGTCAACATCACACCATTGCCCTCCAGTCTGGGCAGCAAGAGCGAAACTCTGTCTCAAAAAAAAAAAAAAAAAAAAAAAGAGAAGAAATGATTATTCACTTTTTTCTCTGAAAGTTTAGTCACCAATACTAACACCAAGGAGACTCTGAAGAAGGTTTTAAACAGATGTGTTTATAAGTCATATGGCATCAGCCTTGTAAAACACAGCTACAAAACAAGGCAATGTTTCCTCAATACCCATGTTAAAGCATGCACCCTGACTGGCCAACTGCTGGAAGTGCTCTCTCCCCTCTAAATATTTGCAGGTATTTCTCAGACTTTCACCTTTTCTTCAACAATCCACTTGCCTCTGCTCTGACCCTTGTCTGTGCTGGTATGTTCTCTGTGTCCTTCCTGTAATAACAGCTGTTGAGAGCTTTGTTCTGCTGGCACTGTCGTCTCCATGCATGTCCACCTGGAATTCCCTCTTCTCTCCAGGCTCAGAGAGTGAATGTTCCTTTCTTTGGCTCTCCCAGCTCCACTGATAGCAGCCTAAGATTTAGTAAGAGTTGCTGAAGGTTTGTGGGTTTTTGTGAGTTGACTAGTTCGACTCACAAAATAATGCAGGTATTCAAACCTCAATCTGGTCTTGATAGGACACATCAGAATCAAAGCCAAACTCCTCTCTGGCTCTGTATGGAAGCACATGCTCTCCCTCAGTTCTGTTCTAGGGTGGCCATAAGGTTGTTTCTCCTAGGAGAAACCCTTCTCCCTGTTCATAAGTGAGTATCTCTTAGATCCCTGTGGAACAGACATGGCAATACATGTAATCAACCACATACTAAACATTCATTCTGTCATTCAGCAAATATTTATTAGATGCTGACAACAAGTAACAAGATAGACAAATTTCTATTTTTGTGGGACTTATGACTTAGTGGGGAAAGAAAAAGCACAAGGAAGCAAAGGGAAAAACATTAGGGAATGTGGTTAGTGCTACAATGGAAATTGAAAGGTGATTACGTAAAGGCACAGTAGCCTAAGTTGGAACAGGAAGGGGGAAAATGAGTAATGTTTTCTAAATTAACTGAATGATGACGTTATATTGTAGCACAAGTATCACAAGAAAGGTACTGATGGATATGGAAAGAAGGAGAGTTCTCCCCTCATTTTAATTTATGGGATATGATTCTACACAGACCTGTTCCCACTGGCCTGTCTTAGTCTCTCTGAGATTTTGTGCTAATTTAACAGAAAATACTGTTGTCCAAGGAAAACTGTGTTTACTGTACTTCTGCCCTTCCTCCCTTCCCTACAGATTAAGGATCTTTTTCCTTTGTGAGGAGGAAAATAGAGGAGAGTTCAGTCCTAAACCACAAGCAGCACTTTCTTAAGATATTGACCAATCATTTTGCCAGTGCCCAGTGGCACATACAGAATGTGCTTATAAATGTGGATATAGATGTATGCACTTACAAACACACACACACATATATTTAGAGGGTAAAATAATATAAAAGCTAGAAAGCACATTTTTGTAGATTTATGTATAACTATGGAAACCTTCATTTCTTTGAAACCTGTTAATGAGATCAGTCATAATAAATACATAATATACTGAATACAAAATATATGTACATATTCCTACAGTTGTTTGCACTCAATTATTGTTTTAACTCAGGTATCTAGCAATTGGGGTGATCAAGCATATAATCAAGGTAATTATAAATTTTACAAGAAAAAAATGTTTTCTTTGGAATGCAGAAGAATGTCTCAATATGAAGAAGTTTCTGATCTTGACAGTTAACAAGAAAACTTTTAGACTGTGGTCTCCCATGTTTCAAAATAAATAACAGAGTATTTTTTTTTTTTTTGAGATAGGATTTTGCTCTGTTGCCTAGGCTGGAGTGCAGTGGCACAATCATGGCTCACTGCAGCTTTGACCTACAGTCCTCAAGCAATCTTCCCACCTCAGTCTCCTGAATAGCTGGGACTACAATTGCACACTACTACACCCAGCTAATTATTTTTATTGTTCTTTGTAGAGATGGGGTCTCACTATGTCCCAGGCTGGTCTTGAACTCCTGGGGCTCAAATGTACCTTCCAGTACTATCTCCCAAGGTGCTGGGATTATAAGTGTGAGCCACAGCACCTGGCCAGAGGGTAAATTTTAAATGTCTTAATAAGACATGACAGGTAAGTGAGGTGACAGATATGTTAAATCTCTTGATTTAATCCTTCAATGTTGTATACGTAAATCAAAACATCATGCTATACCACAAATATGTATACAATTATAAAATAAAATATATACAATCATGGTTTGTCAATCAAAAATAACACTGAAAGAAAAATCATTTAGAGAATGCTACAAAGAACATGATGAACAATGCCTGCTTTGCTCTATTTCTGTAGAAAATATAGAGTAATTCAGTATCTACTTTGAATATTTTCATCCAGGCCAAATTGCAATGGCTAATGAGAAAAACAAATCAAGTGATTTCCAAACACTGTTGTAATTAACTGTGTAATTTTGGTATGAGAATCTCAGATTTTTTTTTATGACTGTAGCATGAGCTCTGGACTTAGCCCAAGATCACATTTATTAGCTATGCGACAGATATGATTTGGCTCTGTGTCCCCACCCAAACCTCACCTTGAATTGAAATAATCCCCATGTGTCAAGGACAGCACCAGGTGGAAGTTATTGAATCACGGGAGCGGTTTCTGCCAGGCAGTTCTCGTTATGGTGAGTGAGTCTCACGAGATCTGATGGTTTTACAAGAGGCTTCCCCCTTCCCTCGGCACTCATTCTCTTTCCTGCCACCATGTGAAAAGGTATCTTCTGTCATGGTGCGAGTTTTCTGAGGCCTCCCCAAACCTGCAGAACTGTGAGTCAATTAAACCTCTTTCATTTATAAATTACCTGGTCTCAGGTATTTCTTCGTAGCAGCGTGAGAATGGACTAATACAGAGGTCTTGGTCACATTTATCTTTCTGAGACTCCTTTTTCCTGTCCGCATAGCTGTCACTGTGATTCTTGCTTGGAGTCTCACACCCTGGAAGGCTCAGGATTGCTAGGCAGAGGTTAATAAGGGTTAAGTTATTATTATTACTATTATTGTTTTTATCTTGAACCATGCAATGTATGTGTTGGGACCTATGAGCTTCTTGAAATAGCTAACTTAATAGGTAATTGCGATGGTTGCAGGAGTTTCCATTTAAATTCCCCTTCAAGATGCAAGGGACTCCAACTCTAGTATTAACGATGACAATAAAACAACCTCAAAATAAATAAAGGCCTTTCTTTCTCTTTTAACTAAACTCTCACTTGTACAGGGTTGAGAAAACAGACTTTTCACCCTCTTATCCTGTTTCTCACTTTTTCTCAAGAAATTATGGTACTAAACTATGTTAGATCCTCTGCTGCTGGGGTGGTGCATATTCACTAGTGGCAAGTTCATTCCAGGCTAAAATTTACTTTCTTCTTTAATCTTATGGCCAGATTGGAAAGAACACCTCAGTTTAACCATCCCTTGTTTTATTCTTGTACCCAGAATTTTATGCTGGAACACATCCTCCCTCTCTATCACTTAGGCATTAGGTTCAGAAGATCTGTCTGCCTGATGATAGATAACTTTTTATAGAAGAGCTGTTTTTTATGGTAGAGTACTTTTCATTTGTTTGTTGTCTTGTTTGAATAAAAGACACTGTCTCTGAAATTTCTCCAGGTTAATTTTATTCTTTTTCCATGCAATGCTTTCCTTATTTATTACTTCTGTCTCCTGTTCCATGTGAGCAGCTTAAGGATGCTAAGATTCTAAGATAAGTTATTTAATTTAGAGTTTGGTGGTCTGGACTGTGATCTGAGAGTATGCCATGTGTCTTAGACAAATTACCAGAAAGTACTGCATTTGTTTGTTTGGCATTGGCCAGGCTAATCATAAAGTATACTTTAATTTCTTATTTGCTGTGGTCCCTTGTTTTTATGGGGACATTACAGGAAACACTGTGAGATTAGGGAAGGATTCAAATGTTCCAGGTCTGCTGTCCCCAGAAGAATGCTATCTAATGTTACAAAATGTCATTGCTCCTTTTCTTTTTCTTTCTTTCTTTCTTTCTTTTTTTTTTTTTTTTTTTTGAGACAGAGTCTCACTCTGTCACCCAGGCTGGAGTGCAGTGGCACAATCTCGGCTCACTGCAACCTCCACCTCCTGGGTTCAAGCGATTCTCCTGCCTCAGCCTCCTAAGTAGCTGGGATTACAGGCACGTGCCACCATGCCCAGATAATTTTTGTATTTGTAGTAGAGACAGGGTTTCACCATGTTGGTCAGGCTGGTCTCAAATTCCTGACCTCGTGAGCCACTTGCCTAGGCCTCCCAAAGTGCTGGGATTACAGGTGTGAGTCACTGTTCCTGGCTCATCCCTGTTTTCTAAAACATCACTTTTCCACGGAGAATACAGCCATCAAAATGTTTTCTGGATTTGAAGAATATGCACAATCCCTTTCCAAATCTTTACCAAATTAACATGCCAATACAGAGGAAATCTGAATAATAATGAGGTAAAAATACAGTTGGAAAGTACTGAGTTTTGGTCCAGATACTAAGGCAAAAAGATCCCAGCTGCAAAGTGCATCATCAGTATCTGGCTTTCTGGGTTATGATGTGTTCAGGGATGTGTCTCTTTCGGCCCATTTTGAAGGGGCAAAAATGAGGATTCTGGTTCCACATGTTTGGATTTACGTGGAAGGGAGAGTTCCACCATATGGAAAAGGGGAAACAGTCCGGGAAGTATGGAGAGAAAGGTTATAAGTAAGTTGCTACTCTTTGCTCGGAGTCTCACCAAACAGCTCCTCTTGCTCAGGCTGGTGGCTGGATCGTCCCCTTGTGATACAGCATGCAGAGAGCGTGGCTTCTGTCCCATCTCTCCCTTAGGTGAGGTCCTCATTTTCCTTTGCCTTCGCCCCATTTACGCCAGCACGGCTCAGCGGCTCAGTGAGGCAAACTGAAGCAAGTTGAACTGTAAACAACCTGAAGCTTCTAAGATGAAAATTCCGGTTGCCTCCAAATTCTAGGTTTTTTTTTTTTCCCTGATTAAATACAGTTAAATAATCAGGTGTGTGGATTTTCTCAACCCTGTTCTATCTGGTTCTTAAATGTGTGTTTTCCTCCCTACCTGTCTGGTAACTTTAATCAATTTTACTGATCTTAGAATTTTCTTGGAAGGTAGAGGTAAAAGTTGGCAAAAATGTAAGGCCAATTCATTTTAAGTCTTAAATGTCTTATCAGGAAAAGACAAAACAAAACAAACATAAACAGAATAGGCTTACTAGATGTGGGATTATTAAAGCTCCTCATTTAATCCTTCCTTCTTCCCAGGAAGTCTATGTAGAAAGCATCTATCTTTGCTGACACAATGTTGAAATCTACCTCTCTTCCAACAATCCATAAACACCATGAGGTAAGAAATCACCTCCTACTTCTTGATATATCCCTAGTACCTAAATTGTGCTCTAACAACTTTCAGGCAATTATCAAATACTTTTAAAAATAACATACAGATGAAATGATTGACTAACAGACTGTGATTTCTCAATCCTTGGTTAACTATTTAAACTATGCTTGGATCTCAAATACACAAAGATGGGTTGCCCACTTATTGTAAGTATGTCCCTGGCCCCCTCTTAGTTTACTGTATCTTACGGTTTTCTACTTCACCCACCATCCTTTTATTTCCAAGTTTCTAAGTGCATTAACCTCGCTGTCAACTTTCTTATCTAGAATAGCTGCACTACTTAAGGAATTGCTATCTATTGTTTCAAATAAACCCAAACTCTTGGTGGCTAACGAATCTGACATTTATTTTTTGTTCATGTAAAGTTCAATGTGTGTGTGTGTGTGTGTGTGTGTGTGTTTGCATGTGGACACATACATCTGCTTTTGGAAGCCTTGGTTGTGGGGTGCTGTCTCACACAGTCACCCAGGAATTTAGACCTATGGAAATCTATATCAATGCATACTTCCCAGGGTACCCAGAGTGGAACTTCTGTAGGAGACTTTTAGGAGCCAGGCTTAGAACTGGTTACATCATTCCTTCTTATATAACCAGCCAAAACTCTGGTCCATGGCCACAGCTAACTGCAGGGCCGTCTGGGAAATGAGTTTGATAAACTACAAGTTAGTCTCAGCTTAGAATTCTTTCAAAACATTGTCTCTGTTAATTTCACAATATGGGTACAACAAGAAAAATATTTTTTTTGCTCTAGTGGTGGTTAGTGTTATTTTTCTGAAGATGTAAGGAATACAATCAATTATGAAATGGTATTGGGCTTTAAATCTCATTTTATTTTTCTTTCACTGAAGATTTTTTGCTATGATAATATCTAGCACTTATATACCTTATTGTGTTATATACCTATATACCAATAGATAGCGTATTATGTACCTTACACTGTTCTAAGCTCTTTGAATGGATATATTTATTTAATACTCATGACAGCTCTGTAAAGAAACTAGTGTTAGAAATAGAGACTGTTATTTCTGTTTTACAGATGAGGAAACTGTAAATAGTATAACCAGATTATGAACCCAAGAAACTCCAGAATAGCTCCCCATACTCTTCATTTATAATTTATAAAAGGCATCTGTAACCTCCTTCTTTTAATTTAGAGTTTTTACTTAATTTTCTTAGTTCTCTTTTGGCTGAGTCCTGTCTGATTATTATTTTCAAAGGTGTAGCTGTAGGTTTGATTAATCATGTCTATTGCAATTTACTGTGGTTTGTTGATTTTTTTCTCCTTTTCTTTGCTATCTTATTAATTTGTTTATTTGGATTTACTCTGCTGCTCTTTGTCTAGATTTTGAATTTAGGTCCTTAATACATTTGTTTCCATGTATCTCCTACTCTCTGATAAATGTGTTTAAAGTTGTAAATTTTCCTCTACCGTCTGGTTTAACTACATCCCAGAAATTTTCGCATAAGATTTTGTTACTGTGATTTACCTTTTAGCACCTACATAATTTTCTTTATAGTTTCTGCTTTAATCCAGGAGTTTTGTAGTTAGTGGCTTATAGAAACAAGGGATTTGAAAGTCATCTGTTTATGATTACTAAAAGCCAACTGTTTTATTATTGATTTCTAATGTTATTATTCTGTATTATTTATTATTGATTACAATTTTGTTATAGGCCTTCTTTGTGAGCCAATATGTGATTAATTTTGAAATGTTCAAGATAGTCTCCAAAATGTTGTGTATTCTGCTTGTGTTGACTGTAGCATTTCTAAAGTTAACTATTAGATAAATGCTATTGCACTGTGAAAATCCCTTCTTTTTCTTCTTTAAAGTCTTCTTGATACGTCAGCTCTTGATGGAGTTGCATTAAAATATCCAACTACGATTTATTATTATTGCTTCATATTCTTATGCATTGACTTGCTTTGTATTTTGCAGGTGGTATATTAGGTTCATGTATATTTCTGATTGCTATAGCTTTATGAACTCTTTTTCTTTTTGTCAGAATGAGATGCTTCCTTTTTTTGTTTTAAAACCACATAAGAATTTTATGCCTTAAATTCTCTTTTGTCTATGTGCCAAGACAACTCAATGATGGAGGAATACTCTTTTCAGCAAATGGTTCTAAAACAACTGGATATTTACATGTAAAATAATGAAATTGGGCTAGTGTCTCACAGCATGTACAAAAGTTAATTCAAAATAGACCTTAGCCATAAATACAAAACTTAATTCAAAATAGACTTTAGCCATAAATACAAGAGCTAAAACTGTAAAAATGATTTTTATGGTTTTAAATGAAAAGAAGAAAAACACCGAAGTCAATCTTCATGATTTGGGATTAAGCAATTGTTTAGATTTAGTTGTTTGACATTCACAAAAATAGCATCCTGGGATTTCTAATTCATCACCTGTTTTTGAAAATTAAGTTTATTGATGGACAGCATGCTCATTCTCATTCATTTACTTTAGTCTAAGACTGCTTTCATGCTACAATAGTAGATTTGCATAGTTTAGATTGACCATACAAACCCTAAATTATAAATTATTTCTCATTTGGTCCTTTATAGAAAAACTTTGTCGACCATCCCTGGTTTAGACAATATTGATAGTAATCTTCATAAAGGTTTTTCAACTTTTCTTCCTTATCTTCTTGTTTTTTTCTGAACTAATTCCTATTCTCATTGAAGTGATTTTCTCCAAGAGTTTCTTCAAAGAGATCCTATGTGTAGTAAGCATTCTAAAAACCCTCGATGACTAAAATTATTATTTAGCCCTTAGATTTAAATATTAATTTACTTGGATTTGTAATTTCAGGGTCCAATTTTTTGAATAAAAGGCTTTATTGTCTTCTTCTTTCTGCCTGACTATTGAAAAATCTGATGATTCTTATTTTTTTGGAAAGGATTCACTTTTTTCTTTTGAAAAACCTCTCTTTTTGATTATCTGACATTTTAGAATAAATGCCTAATTTTTTACTGTTACTTACCATGTTTAAAACTCAACAAGCTTCTTTAATGTTTTCACATTATTTTCTGGTACATTTATTATAAATAGCAACTACTTAGATCATCTATGTCATTTAATTTCTCTCCTTTTTACTTCTTGATCTTTTTTATTCATTCTTTATGCCTTTTGGGAAACTATTTTGATCAGTAATTTCTGTTTTGTTATTTATTTTACCCACTGATATTTTAATTTCAGCAATTATATTTTTATACCCCAAATGTCCAAGTGGTTCTTCTACAAAATAAATTAGTTCTTTTTCATGTTTTCAGTGTCTTTGTTTGTTATGCCAAAGATATTTTATTGTGTTTACTTTCAATTCTTATCTTTTTATTTCATTAGTACTAATTTCCTCTCATAGAGATTGTGCCATCATTTCTTTTATTCTGTCTCACATTCTCACATATCTCATAAATGTTTCATTTTTCTTTTTTTCTGCTATCAGATATCATGTCTACTAATATCTAACTGGAGGAAGAATTAAGACAAAAGACCCTTGGTTGTGTTCAGAAAGATTCAAATGGTGGGGAGCATGCCTCAGTGTGGAGACCCTATGGTGTTGCTATCAGGACTCCATGGTTCTTTGCCATTTTCCCCAGGGAATCTCTTAGTATGGCTGGTCTAATCTCTTCTCTCCCATGGAGGCAGTTAAGGTGGGGCGAGAGGAAGTGGGAGCCAGTAATGAGTTGAGGTCTAGCTGCCCACCTTTAACATAGCTGTTATATCCCTATCCCAGCCTACTGGCAGCTTCAGCTCTCATGCTTTTCCTGGCTCAGGTGCATTCTTATGCCGTGACAACAGTAAGGCAGGATTTGCTCCCCGCAGGGCAATGTGAGAGAGGGAGAAACAACACAACCCAAGGTCTCTCCCAATCATCTCTGCCTCTGCAAAGATTTTGTCACAGTCTTCATTGTTTTTTGAGACTGGATTTGTGACAATCAATAACCCTAACTTTGAGGACAGGGTTATCCTTTGAGGATAAGGTTATTGAGTTTTGAGGGAGGGTCCCAGTTTGTCTTTTTCTTCCCTCCATAAATGGTTTGGTGCATTTTTAATGCGCTATCCCTCTTTAGGAATTTAGTTCTGGATAAGAAAAAATAAAGAAATTATAGTATTCTTATTTTATTTTTCTTGCCTTGATTTTTATTACAAGGTGGCAAATGTTCATCATCTCATCATATTAAACATTAGTAAATAAAAATGAATATTTTAGATCAGCTGAAATTCTACTAGTAAAGGAAAATTTAAATTAAAACTGGATAAAGTTTATATTATAATTTTTGACTCTTGGTGTTTGAGAAATTCTGTCAAAAATAACTGAGGTAAAGAATTTTCATTTATCATTCTTTTGGGATCTAGAATGATCTTTCTCTTATCCCATGGGCCTGGAAATCAAACTAGAGTGAATTTGGAGAAAATGTAGAGCAAAGATCATCTGGATAAATTGTAAATATGTGAAGCACACAAAACATCTCCAAATCAATCTTAAGAGTAATAGCATTGAAGGCTCATGTGTTCCCTGTTGGCCACAGTGTTTTTAGAACATGTTTCCTTTTGTAGACAAGTCCATGGAAACTTAAGCAAATAAGAATAATAACAAAGAAAGGTGGTGAGAACATCACAAGAGGCACAGAATGGGAGGACTCCTACAGAATGTAAAAATCAGCTGCAAATCCTATGAACACAATCCCAATGCTATATGCAATCAACATTGATTTTTTTTTAATTGTCTTTTAACAGTTTTCAAAGGATGAGAGAGGCAGTCAAGTCTATATGTGAGGTCGAAAAGGGAAGGTTTTGGAGCGAAAAGTTACACTTCATCCCTCAGAACAGAAAGACAATAGATAACACCTAAATGTGAACAATATAAAAATAAAAGAAATAGAACCTAATTGCATTATCTAGCAAAATAGAAAGTTAAGCAGCACAGCTATGAGCTGGGAAACACAGGGCACAAATCTGCTGTTTTAATAAACCTTGTGATATTGACTTTATAAACTCATGTACTTTTTTTGTTTGGATAAAAACAATTGGCTAAATAAGACCAAAAATAAATAAATAAATAAACAAAAGTCTTAAGAAAGCTGAATAAAATATAAGAGAATGTTTACGGGATCTTAGAGTGCTGAAGTCTTCCTAATATAAAGGCAAATTATTTGTAAGACTTCCTTGACTGCCATTTTTATAGTAAGCCCTGTCCGGTTTGTCACATAGGTAACAATTTTAATTATGGTGCTCTGAAAATGAGGATATTCTTCACTTTTATGTTCTCGTATCTGTTACCTGAATATGAAATATGCTCAAATGACATAAAGAGAAAATGAAAAACACACATGAAAAACACACTCAAATGTAAATAAAAAACTGTATTAAAAGCCAGATAAAAATCAAATGAAACCATAGGATATGCTGTCTTGCCAATATTATTGGTAAAGATATGCATCTTCAATGGTAGTGCCATTACGGCTACGAGTGCAGAAAGTTTCTAGAAGTAGACTTGCTGGGACAAAGATATGGTACACACAACCAAAATCTTCCCCAAAACTATCAAGACTCACTTTTAGGGTGATATCCACATACCCAGACTGGAGTGCAGTGGCATGATCACAGATCACTGCAGCCTCAACATCCTGGGCTCAAGGAATCGTCACACCTGAGCCTCACAAGGTGAGGTGCGTGCCACCATACTTGGCTAATTTTTTAATTTTTTGTAGAGACAGGATTTCACCATGTTGCCCAGTATGGTCTAGAATGCCTGGGCTCAAGTGATCCTCCTGCCTTGGCCTCTCAAAGTGTTGGGATTACAGGTGTGAACCACTGCAGCCAGCCCAGTGTGTGAGTTTATGATTGTTATACATGGCCACAAGTATTATCTGCTATTAAATTATCTTACTATACTTTCATTTTAAAACTGATCACCTTATAATTTAGATATTTCTAGAAGTGTATGCTTTTTTAAAATAATAAGCAGAAGGATAATCTCTCCCATCCATACATGTCCGTAGAATGTTTCAAACTCATAGTAGGTTTTCATAAAAGTAAATTCATTTACAAAGTGCCATGCTAACTTATGATTTCTCTTTCAACCAGTACTGCTGGAGAAAGAACGTTTTCTTTCTTCATGCAACTGTTACTGGGATAATTCTTTCCTATCTCTTTTCTAGTTAGTTTTGCTGCTGTAAGGGATTCCTTTGTCTTCAAACGTATGTTTCTTCTCTCCATACTCCACTGCCGTTGGCACTAATAAAGACTTTATGTCTCCTACTACCTAGGAAATCGTGCTCTGGCCAATAAAATGCAGGAAAGACAAGGGAATAGTTTCAACTCTAAGATAAACCATATGATAGGACACAAAACAAATCTCAGTAAATTTAAGAAAATATAAATTATATCAAGTACTCTCTCAAACCATGGTGGAATAAAATTGGAAATCAACTCCAAAAGGAACCCTCAAAACTATGCACATTCATGGAAATTAAATAACCTTCTCTTGAATGATCACTAGGTAAACAATGAAATCAAGATGGGAATTTAAAAAAATGATCACTAGGTAAACAATAAAATCAAGATGGAAATTAAAAATTTCTTTGAACTTAACTATAATAGTGATACAACCTACCAAAACCTCTGGAATATAGCAAAAGTGGTGCTAAGAGAAAAGGTCATAGCATTAAATGCCTGCATCAAAAAGTCTGAAAGAGCACTAATAAACAATCTAAGGTCACACCTTACAGAACTAGAGAACAAGAACAATCCAAATCCAAACCCAAACCCAGAAGAAGAAAATAAATAATGAAGATCAGAGCAAGACTAAATGAAATTGGGTAAAACAAACAAAAAATGCAAAAGATAAATGAAACAGAAAGCTGGTTCTTTGAAAAGAAATAAAACTGATAGACCATTAATGAGATTAACCAAGAAAAGAAGAGAGAAGATTCAAATAAGCTCAATTAGAAACAAAATGGGAGACATTGCCACTTAAAACACAGAAATAGAAAAGATTATTCAAGGCTACTATGAACACCATTATGTGCATAAACTAGAAAACTTCGAGGAGATGGATAAATTTTTGGAAATATACACCCCTCCTAGATTAAACCAGGAAGATATAAAATCTCTGTACAGGCCAATAACAAGCAGTGATATTAAAATGGTAACAAAAAATTGCCAAAAAAAAAAAGTTCAGCACTAGATGGATTCACAGCTGAATTCTATCAGATATTCAAAGAAGAATTGAATTCTATTGAGCTATTCCAAAAGACAGAGAAAGAGGAAATCCTCCCTAAATCATTCTGTGGAGCCTGTATCACCCTAATACGAAAACCAGAAAAGGACATGAAAAGAAAACTACAGACCAATATCCCTGATGCAAATAGATGCAAAAATCCTCCACAAAATACTAACTAACCAAATCCAACAGCATATCAAAAAGTTAATCCACCATGATCAAATGTGTTTCATACTAGGGGTGCAGGGATGATTTAACATACATAAGTCAAAAAATATGATACATCACATAAATAGAATTAAAACCAAAAACTACATGATCATCTCAATAGACAAAGAAAAAGCATTTGACAAATATAGCATTCCTTTATGATTAAAATCCTCAGCAAAATTAGCATAGAAGGGACATAACTTAAGGTAATGAAAGCCATATACCACAAACCCACAGTCAACATTATACTGAATGAGGAAAAGTTGAAAACATTCTCTCTCAGAACTGGAACAAGACAAGGATGCCCACTTTCACCACTTCTATTCAACATAGTACTGAAAGTCCTAGCCAGAGCACTCAGACAAGAGAAAGAAATAAAGGGCATCTATCCCTAGAATAAATGTAAATTAACAACTATCTGTAAAACAATTGTCAATAAATATCAAGGACCTTACAATATTCATACCCTTAATCCAAATCATTGGGAATTTATCCTAAGAATCAATTATAAAATATGGGGGATGGGGAGACGTATAAAGAGAGGTATTCATTTTACATCATTTAATATAAAAATCTGGAAAATAAAAGTAATTCATTAAATTATGGTATATTTGTTAATAAGTGATTAACATATTAAGAGTTTCTACACACATTAAAAATACTTGTGTTATATTCTTCTGTGTTAGAAAAAAGCCAATATAAAATTATGCATAATTGTGATCCCAATGATATAAAATCAATTTATCCTAATAAAAACTGATATTCACCAAAATATAGTTATGGTACATTGTGAATTATGAGTTATAATTTTATTTATACTTGTCAATTTTGTTTTGTTTTGCTTTGTTCTGTAGAATAAGAGGGTGGAGCTCGGAGTTCAAGTCCAAGGTATTCCCAGCTAGTTTCTGATAATCATCATGATCCTCTCTGTTTCATCATCTTTCCTGGTTCTTCTGTGATAAGCTTTTCAAGATGTGCTTCTCCTACTTTTTCCTGAAGAGAAGACTAAAAATATAACTAGAGCTTCTGGGTTGAAAGGCTGAAGTTGACAATTACATATTGAAAATGCCTTGGAAATCTTGATGTCTTTACAAAATGCATATACATTTATTTCTCATTCTATCTGATAACATATGTATTGGTTTTAATATAAGAATAATATAGTTGTGTGAAAGTACATGGGAGTATACCATTTTACAAAACAAAGTCTTAAGAGATTAACAAATTGATATCCCAAGTCCCTAAACCAAATGATAATAATGTAGTTTCAAATAAATAAAGATAGAACTTGTAATTGCCTAGTTTCCTGCTTAGAGAAAGTAAGTATACTTTCTCTAGAAAAGAAGAGGCTAGAAGGAATAATTCCACAAGACTGGTGTTTATAAAGGAAAATGCTACTAGGCACATGCAAGAAGGAAATACAGACTCTTCTATGAGAGGAAATAATTTTATTTTAATGCAGGACAGTGGGATGGTCCTAGAAGTCACATGACAAATTGGATCCTATGCAATAACCTATCTGGATCATCGGCAGATGGTAAAAAAAAAATCCTACCATGAATCTCAGATGAAAAGTTTTGCTAAAATCCAGAGTGCATGGGAGGAGATGATAGACTGGTGGAAAAACAAAGCCCAGAGGAGTGTCTCTAACTTGGTGCTGTGAGATTTACTGGGGCCCGACAGGGGTCAGACTTGAGGTCCTTCTTGTTCGCAATCTATAAAAAATGATATAGACTGGTTAATTCTGCTGACACACAGAGCCAAGGGAGGCATAGCCCTTCAAACAAAGTCAGCTAAACTCAGTGTTTGGGACTATTTCCTCGGCCTAAAAATGCTCAGAAATTAGTTGAAGCTAGTTCATCAGTGCTCACATTTGGGGGAGAATGTATGGCCTTCAAAATAAGTGTAGAAGACTCAATCAAAAGTTGTTTTTGGCACAAGAGGTAACATTACATTAGTGTAACTTGATTCCTGGATTGCTTTAGACAACGCCAAGATCTGGGACTCGATTCTAGATAAGGCAAGTTTCCCAGCCTCCTATTTCAGTCATGTCAAAAGAAAGTATAGCGAACAGGAATCGTGCACATACGTTTTTAGTGTGACAGAACATGTCCCCTTCAGCTTGTGTGTGGTGGTTGACCATGGAGGGGACTGGGACCTGGACCACACTGTGTTCTTCACAACAGACAACCCCGGAAATCATAGCACATAGAGATTCTCGTTTCATCCTTCCCTCTCCCTTCATGGAGGCTCGGCAGAAATGCTGTCTTCTTCCTGAAGATGAAATGAGATGCATCCAAATTATTTGCTGTTCAGTATTAAATTTTTCTTCCAATTACAGAGGGGATGAACAATTCAATATAGGACCAAAGGCCCCTATACTCATGATTTTTTCTGTGCTGCCCATTGCTTTCCTTCTCTCCAGACAAAACATTACTATAGTGTTTGTTTTCATTTTTATGTCAGAAGAAGGAAACTCTGAACACACAACCTGAACTGGGAAAATCATCTCCTTCCACAGTAAACAGATTGTTGCACTGTTTAAACACAGCTAGTGGTGTCAGGTTTCTAAATATAGTGTTTTGGTGGGTGTCAGGGGCTTTTTACCAGTTGAAAAGTTCTGTGATCTGGCTCACGTTTTTTTGGAGTGAATTGTTTAGGTTATAAGAGACTCCAAAGCCATTTGAATTAGCAAGGCTTTAGGATTGTGGATCATGAAATTTCCCAAAGCAGTTTCAAGATTGATGGTGGGAAGCCAGACTTCCTGACAGGATACAAAAGGGTGCTAAGCATGAGAAAATGGACTCCATAGAGGCTGGCAGATGATTGACACATGGGTGAGGAGAGCTAGCTGGTGTCAGGAGCCTCAGTGAAGAAGAGTTATCTCCATGAGGGTGGGAAAGCAAGGGTCTAGAAGCTGTCATGTAGGTGCATAAAAGGTTTTTCAGTAGCTCCTACAACCACCATGGGGACTTGGAGGTCACATCAACACAAGCAACACCATCACTACAAGTCTACAGGGTCCCAGAGACTATAGTGTAGGAAAAAAAAAACACTTTCTGAGGAATCTGAAGATAGAGGAGAAGGACTGTATAAAATGGAGTGGTCTTTTCTAGGAATCCCATGGGATTCATTGGGAGCTGGCTCATGAAAGGAGAGGCAGCAGGATTAGGACAAGGGCCACAGAATGTGCTCTAAAAACTCAGGAGATGCTGCAATCCTGGCTGGTCTCAGGAAAGACCAGGAATTGAGAAACAGAACCACTTGAGTTGGAAGGGAACAAACGAGCTAAGAGAAATGTAGTTAAATTTTTAGTAAATTATACTCTTCAGCTGCGCATGGTGGCTCATGCCTGTAATCCTAGCAACCCAGGAGGCTGAGGTGGGAGAATCACTTAAGCCCAGAAATTCGAGACTGCAGTAAGCTATGATAGTACCACTGCACTCTAGGCCTAGGGGACAGAGCAAGACCCTGTCTTAAAAAATATACATTAAAAAATAATTAGAAAGTCTTTTTAGTGCTTGATGAACCTGAGAAATGGGAGCTCCATTTCTGGGTAAGTGGTGATTTCTTTTCTTTTTTTTTTTTTTTTTGACGTAAGTGGCGATTTCTAAACATGTCCTCATTTAGATGACATCATTCTTGTGTGAATTGGTCTTGTTTTCTGAACCTGGCTTTCTGCTTAAAGCAAAATTGGGGTTCACTCCAGTGATATGAACACAAGCCATATATAATTCAGAGAATGTACACCATTTTTGTAAAAGTGCTCTCTTCCTTTTCAAGTCATGCTAAGGATAACTGCAAGGATGTTCCAGCACTTGGAAGGCCTCAAAGGAGGGGGAAGGAACTGACTCTAAGAGTAAAAGGTTGAATGATTGTCAGGCGAGGGGCCAAGGGAAAGGGGAACACATCTGCCAACTCTCCACTCCCCATCCAAGTGCTCCAACTTCCCATCCACCGCCAAGACACATTTTATTTTTCTGACATGAAATATGTATATAATTCTAGCCTGAGTTTTTAAAGCACAAGAGGGTTGATTCTGTTTATGCTTCCCTCTACTCCCACCCAGTGCAAACATTGGCCTCCAGCCTGGTGATGACGACAGGACCTAGCAAACAGAATCCAAGAGCCAGGAAGTAGATGGCTAAGTAAATATGCCCTCCAATGCTGACATTTTTAACCAGGTAGGTGTAGAGGTGGAGGATCTGGACAGGAAGGCTCAGGCAAGGGAAGTGGGTAAGAAAACAGCCACTAGCACTTAATGACTGATTTCTTTTGCATGGAGTCTAAAGCTGTTTGTCTGGTTCCCACATCTGAACTTCAAGCAGCATCTTCCGGACTTAGTTCTTGGTGGCTGGAGCAGGGAAAGTGTAGCCTCATTGAAATGGGATCAGGTTTTAGGATGTTTCATGTGTGTATCTGACACACACAGCTTTGCATCTTCATGAGCAAATAAGATTTATATAAGAAAGGAGATGTAGGGTAAATTAAAGGAATTGAGCAATGGAAAATACGTGAGTCCATGAATTAAGAGATTAACATTATTGAACATTTCTGGTGCGCCAAGGCACATCCATACTGATAAAGGAAGCCGCCCTGCAATGTATCTGGTAGCTCTTATCTCATTTCATTTAATCCTCATGTGGCTGTAGGTCAGCAGTGGGAAGAACATTTAATGATATCACTCCCACTGCAGAAGGCAGGAATCCATGGCTTCAAAAATCTTGTGTCGCTACTTATTTATTAAGGTTCCTAAAAAATTATTAAATTTTATGCAATGTTTCAATGCTTCAATGAGCAGAGTGGTTCTATTTTCTAAGGTTGTGTTCATTCCCAACACCTGGCTTATAATATATGTGTTTTTATTACATGCATTTTTTGAATGAAAAAATAGGTGATAATGAATGAAGGATTTATTTTCTCCGTGCTTGATTCTGAGAATGTATTAATTCAGCTCAATTTATGCTACTTATTTTTTGGTCTCAGAGAGCTGTGGGAAGGATGTTTACTGAAAACCAAAGCAAGACCTTCCTCCTTTTTTTTTTGAGACAGTCTCACTTAGTCACCCAGACTGGAGTGCTGGAGTGCAATGGCAAGATCTTGGCTCACTGCAACCTCTGCCTTCCACGTTCAAACAATTCTCCTACATCAGCCTCCAGAGTAGCCAGGATTACAGGCACCCACCACCACACCTGGCTAATTTTTGCATTTTTCGTAGAGATGGAGTTTCATTATGTTGGCCAGACTGGTCTCGAACTCCTGACTTCAGGTGATCTGCCTTCCTTGGCCTCCCAAACTACCAGGATTACAGGCATGAGCCACCACACCTGGCCAACCTTCCCTCTTTTAAGTGGCTGCTTCACATTGTTGCTCCTTTATGTTCAGGTACCAGAGTGCAAATGTTGCTGAGTGCAAAGTGTTGTTGCTGTGGTCAGCAGCTTTAGCATAGGGAACGGCATGTGCTCTTCCAGTAGCCCAGGTTAGACCTCATCTAGAGAGGGATTTGACATTTATGAAGCTGAAAAAAAGAAAGTTAAATCTATAAGAGATCCTTCAAATTTTTGCTCTGGGTCTGTCTTCCCCTTTCTTTCTCCTTCTTTCTATTCTCTCTCTTAATCTATAACTCTATCTACAAATGTTTCTGTCTGTCTTAGAATGGAGACCTCAAATACTCGCCGAAATACTTAGCCCTGGGTCAGCTTGGAATCTGAAAAGTGTCTTTCTCATAGGTTGTAACTCAAAACAATATTTGTTATTATAAGAATCAAACCAAAGAACATGCCTATGTGGGGATATGCCTCAAATTCAAGTTATTAATTAATTAATTAATTACCTGGGTTAATGTTCTGTATATTTAATTCTCAGTTTTTCATGCCTCTATGCATGCCAACAGAATACACTGCCTTTGCACTGGACTGCACCTCATGCAACCTCCTTCTCAATTTTTGGCTCATCTTTTATCTATGTTTAGACACCTGAGATCATCACTACACTCTCCTTTCTCCAACTGTTGTTGGGTGTATTCCCATGCTCCTGACTGCAAGCTAGACAGTTATGGAGCAGGATTCTCACTAAATTAAGATGGTATCTAAATAGCAAATGGGCTCTTCTTAGCCAGAACAAAATAATATCTTCTATTTTCAGCCAACATGAGGAAAGTTCTGGAGTACTGTCACTAAATATGAGATGATGCTTTATTAGGCTAATGGTATAAAGCTATCTTTCATATATTATACTGTTCCTTTTTGAGATTTATTTTTTTTCTATATCCCCACCAAGTATCACATCTCCGCCTTCATACTCCATAACTGCAGGGGCCAATTCAAGCAGACTGCAATGAGAAAGGTGTTCCCTGGAAGTTCGCAGGGCAGACCCAAGCAGACATATGTGTGGCACATATTATTAAAGTCATAGTACATTAGCACTAAAATGGAAAGTATAAATAATGTACTCCAATTTCTACCTTTCACAGATAGAAACTGAGGTCCAGCAGTGGAGGTTCTTCCATATTTTCGTACACTTATTGATCCAGTGGCTGTATGAGTTCATATGTAGACCATATTTTGCCTTACTGTTATCCAGTTTTCATGCATAACAGCATTTGATGGGGACTAAACTTTTATTTACCATATAACATTGTTTAAAAATATTTTCACTTTCATAAACTTATAAGATCCCCACTTCCAGTCCCACCAACACAGAGTATTCTTAATTTAAAAACCATTAAACATGGAAATAAAATCAAAATTTTATTCCAAAATGTTTTGCGTGAAAACATAAATACTCTTCCTAAGAAATAGTTTGGGGTAGCATGAAATATACAAATATAGACTTTTTAAAAATTCCTTAAAAACACCCACAGTTTTTTGGTCTTTTTTTTAACAGGTGATCCAGTCTTGAGTAAAACCTACTGTTTGGTCCCTGTCTTCTAAACAGCATGAGCTTTATCTTTGATGAGTAGCATAGCCAAGAAAAGAGAGGTCCACAGCCCCCTATGCAAGAAAGAACATGGGCTAGGAATTAAAAGACAAGTGTCCCTAGACTTGACTGTCTTGAGTTTCACTATTTGACTCTCAATTTTATTTCCTTCTCTGGCCCATAGTTTACCAGTCTGTAAAAACAGGCTAGACTAGATGATCCCTAAGGGTTCTTTTCATCTTTAATATTTCATAATTTATTTTTCTTGAATTAGGTAGAAGGTAAAGACAAATAGTTGTAATAGCATAAGATTCTCTGAAGATTAATTATATCTCCTGTAGGGCATCTAATTTTCAGCCTTGCTGCCTATATTTCCTTTTAATGGGATCATTTTGCTATACTATTCATAACTAATATCTGACTCCTCTTTGCAATCAACTAGCTTGATCTCTACAGTGCAATGTCCTGGTTCCACCCTATCACTACCAACCCCACTTTTTAAATCTTGGAATTTCTTAGCCTTGAAGCAGCTTCTTGATTCTGAGCTGGGTATTTGTTTATCTGGTGTTTTCTATCATCTGGGAATTCCCATTCCGAACTCTCTGTTCTGTGTTTATCCTCTCTCTGGTCTCCGTGCTCTTGGCTTCCTTGCTGATTATTCTCTTGCCTGATTTCTTTCCCTATATGGCTCTTTTTTTCCCCATTTGTTTCATGTTGTTTATGTCAGTATATTTAAGCTTGGGGTTGGTTTTTTTGGATCCGTTCTAACAAAATTTTGTATATGTTTTCCTTTCTTTTTCTCCTTGCTAGATTATCTGTGCCTTTTCCTATAGTTTTATTCTAGGAGCAACTGCAGAGAATTTGTCAGTGCAGTTGAAGGTTTTCCCATTTGTTTACTGGAAACTTCCTTCTTATTCTCAGGAGGTGTCACCTTCTAAGTGATATCACTTGGATACTGAAACGTCTCCATGAACTGGAAGAATATATGCTTCAGTGTGGTAAGCAGAATTTCAAAATGACCTCTTCCTCATGAGATATCCTGACATAATCCCCCAAATTTGTAAATATGATGATATATCATTCTTATGATTTTCTGTTATGTTATATGGTACATGTATTAGTCAGGGGGTTCCAGAATAAAGGAACCTATGGAAGATATGTATATATATATATATATATATATATATATACATGTACACACGCAGATAGGAAGAGATAGAGAGACAGAGATTCTTTATTGATTTCCTTGCAGCAAAAATGTAGGCTTTCCTAAACCAAATGGAGTGCTGATAAACAAACCACCTAAAGGAAGACAAATAATATTGGCCAGGCATGGTGATTTATGCCTGTAATCCCAGCACTTTGGGAGGCCAGGGTGGGCAGATCACCTGAGGTAAGGAATTCAAGACCAGCCTGATCAACATGGAGAAACCACAACTCTACTAAAAGATACAAAAATTAGCTGGGTGTGGTAACAGGTGCCTGTAATCCCAGCTGCTTGGGAAGCTGAGTTAGGAGAATCATTTGAACCCAGGAGGCGGAGGTGGCAGTAAGCCTAGATCGCACCATTGCACTCCAGCCTGGGTCACAGGTGGAAACTTTGTCTCAAAAAAAAAAGCATAATTTATGTACCTACGACTTATGACAACCATACTTTAAAAGAGATGTTTTCCCAATATATGGAATAAATATGTTTCATATTATAGTATCATATTTAAGTTTATACCTCTAAATGAAAAACAGAAACATTTTTATTTTTCAGTTGGAGATGGCTTAAATATATACTTATTTAAGGATTTCAAACTGACCACTCACAGGTTAAATATCATTTGGCCTATACAAACTTTTAAAAATAGGAAAATGTCGCAAAAAGCCTGCACATGAACACTTTAATCTGTAATACAAGTTGAAATTATTTTTTAAAAAAGAGGTATTGCTTAGAGCAAAATTTACACAAATAAAGTTGATGGTATGACATGGGTTAGGAGACTTGTCCTTACTGTCTGAACATCATATTAAATCCCTCTGTTACTCAGTTTTCTTATATGTAAAGTGAGTTGTTTAAACAACAGCAAGGGTTGCCAACCCAAAAGCCTTCAGGGAATAGGCAAGTGATGTGAAAGAGTGAATACATCAGGTGCAATACAAAAGTGAGTAATGGAGCCACAACAATTGGAGAATTCACAAGCTACCTCAAGGAGGCACCAGCCTGTTATTGTCATGGGAAGAAATGGGCACAGTGTTGCCAGATCTTTTGACTTTTCAAAAGAAGTTGGTATCTATTTATTATAAAGAATTTGCTGCTTGAGTAATTACAGAGGCTGAGAAGTCCCTTGATCTGCTGCCTGCAAGCTGGAAACACAGGGAATTGGTGATGTCATTCTGAGAACTGGAGGGTCAATGGCATAATTTCTAGTCAAAGGCAGAAGAGTGATGTCTCAGCACAAGCTGTCAGGCAGAGAGTACATTCTTCCTTCCTCCACCTTTTTGTTCTATTCAGGCCCTCAGTGGCTTTCATGAGGCTCACTCACATTGGGCAGGGCCATCTACTTTACCTAGTTCACCAATTTAAATGTTGATATCATCTGGAAACACTCTCAAAGACACACACAGAAATAATGTTTAATCTGGGAACCCTGTTTCCCAGTTCAGTGGAAACCATCACAATCCATTCACTTTTACAAATGAGTTATCCAAGTGGGCCTGATATAATCATATGAGTCCTTAACAGCAGAGAGCTTTCTCCAGCTGGAGGCAGGAAGAGAAGTCAGAGGGATTTTAAGTGTGAGTCCTGAATAAACCCTGGCTGCTACAAAGATGGAGGGCCTTATAGAGAGCATGAAGGAGAATATGCACAGACTACACAAGCAGAAAGAACCCCTGCCTGGCAGCCAGCAGAGAATGGGAACCTTATTCCAACAACCAGTAATCTAAAGGAACTAAATTTCGCAATGACCTAGGTAAGCATGGAAGCAATTTCTTCCTCAGAGTCCCTAGATGAGATCCCTGCCTGGCCAGCAAGACCCACTTTCTCCCATGAGACCCTAAGTGGAGAACCCAGTTACAGCATACTAGGACTCTGACCTACAGAAACTGTGAGATAACAAATTTGTTATTTAAGCTTGTAAGTTTATGATAATTAGTTACACAACAATAGACAATCAATATTCCCTACTATTGTGCTTCTTTGGTGCTTCTGCCCTCCTACCTCTGTATTTAGTACCTATAGAAGTGGACTTTGTGGTTCATTGAGTTAAAGGACTCAAACCACATCTTCCAAGCATTGAGGGCAGCCAAAATTCCCAATTCATCTATTAAAGTATTCTAATTTAGAATTGCAATATTACTTTACTTGAAGAGAACTGAGAAGAGTCTATCATAGAGTTTTCCCTAATCAGTTACCAGTACCTGAACTCCACAAATCAGTAAATTATGCCCTAAACTCACTCAGTGGTTGGGGTAGGGGACTTGGTATGTGAAAGTGGTCATGGATGGTATTGACCCAATCACATGAAAATTAAACAAGTTGCTAGTAATGCAATTTTAAAAGTAAAATTTTAAATGTAAGATCAATTTGCAAAGGCAAAAAAAGATTCAACTATAAAAATATCAGAAATATTTGAGATGGGTTGATCAATAAATTCTAAAAATTTGATTCAAACTAGATAGAAAATAGCCATTTCTTTTTGGAGGTTAGAGAAACTCGGTAAGCTAGAAAAAACTTCTACATATTTAGGTAGACTGCACGCATGTTATGTTACATTATGTCTTTTCCTTTTGTCTGGCTAAAAAGTGAAACATAAGCTATGAGCTTTAAGGGATAACTTGGATTTTTACTCTGATAATTTGAATCTGTGAATGTTGAGCACATTTAACAGGATTAAGATTAAAGAAAGCTAGCTGTAAGAGGCTTCCTACATCAAATTGCACTGAAGCTTTGAAACTTTCTGAAAGGGTCAGATGTTAAAACATAAAAAATAAACAGATACAAATGACTGGTTTATGAATAAAAATGGAATTATTCAATTTAAGAACATCTTTGGTAAAAAAAAAAGTTCTAAAGATCTCAGAAGCTAAGGTTTAAATTTAGAATTTGGAAATTTTTATGTAAGTGTTTTTATTTCAATAGATCTGCTTCAGAATGGCATGTCATTTGCATATAAAAAATTATCACTGTGTAAATAAACTTATTTTTCCAGAAATAAAAATACTTTAAGGGAAATTGCCACTTACAAACTATAAGATCTTGTGAGAATTCCCTCACTATCACAAGAATAGCATGGGGGAAATGCCCCCATGATTTAATCACCTCCCACCAGGACCCATCTTTCACTTGTGGGGATTACAATTTCAGATGAGATTTGAGTGGGGATACAGAGCCAAACAATATCATGATCATTAACATATCTCACAGTCTGAGATATGCAAGGTCCTACTTTCATAAATGGCTTTTACTGTTCTTTGTACTGGCTAGACACAGGCCACAAATTGTGGTTAGTCTAGCACATTATTATATTCTATTTTTATTTCTATAAAAATACTTAAGATTAAAGAAAGCTAGCTATAAGAGGCTTTCTACATCAAATTACCCTGAAGTTTTGAAACTCTCTAAAAGGAAAAGATGTTTAAACATAAAAAATAAATAGATACAAATGACTGGCTTCTGGAAAGAAAAATAGAATGTAATCATTTGAATCTGTGTATGTTGAACACATTTAACAGAAGAATACGCTATTGGGCTCACTGTCTCTCCTGCCACCATGTAAGACGTGCCTTTCACCCCTTCACCTTCCACCATAATTGCAATTTTCCTGAGGCCTTCCCAGACATGTGGAACTGTAAGTTAATTAAATATCTTTCCCTTATAAATTACCCAGTCTCAGGAAGTTCTTTATAACAGCATGAAAATGGACCAACACAGATTGTTCTCAGAAGTTTCCCAAATTTCTCTGCTATTGGGTGAAATAAAGATGTAACTTCTCCTAAAATAAATCTTAGGTGTATCTTCCCACCCTGAGAAGATGGGGCCATTTCTGTCTCCATTAATTCACTGGAGTGTAAAGTGAATGAAATCCTAAGGTATTACTGACCTAGGCTTGTCACTTAGAGCACTAACCAGGACCTGAAATATGAATCCTAGAGTCAGGTGAGGTAGGGAGGTGAGGAGAAGGAAGCTATTCCTGGTAGAAAAAAACAGAAGGAATGTAGGCAACCCAGGTAACTTCCTTTTGGAATGGAGATGTTGCCGATTGAGATGAAAATGATGCCTCATATTTTCACACTTTTCTGAGTTAAAATGTCCATTTCTCTTCTCTTAGGGGATCTTCAAAATAGCTTGTTGATATAAGCAAGGCAGGAATTTATTACCCCAGTATTAAAGATGAGAAAATTGAGGTCAGGAGGGAACCTGGTAGCTCTCCCACAGTTGACCACTGAGAATCTGACACAAGCTGCACTCAAAAATGCTGCTGTGAAAGGTTACACGTTATCAATTACATGCATTTTACAATTCTTTATGGATGTTTTTGTTCATGTTAAATTGTAGGGAAACAATGTTAGAGAGTTTATATAATTTATCCAAAATCATACCAGCTAGTAACTATGAGAACTCACCTTAAAAATCTGTCCAATGCCTAGTCTTCCCTTTACCTGAAATAATGAAAGACCTATTAGGTGTTAGATCAAGCCCCAAATAATTTGTATCCTTCTTAAGTTAAGTTGGCCACCTGGGCAAATCAAGACAACTTAATTCTGTTTGATGGTAGGCTTCCTCCCCACTTTACCATGTCTGACATTTAAAGCTGCTTGTGATTTTCACTGTGGCAAAGACCAAGGTATTCTCACATCTGTCCTATGTATATGTTTCGATGGTCGAAGAGCCATGGTCCAACATTTGCTCATAGAATATCAAATCTTCGTGTACTTAGTATGTCAAAGGAGAGTTCTTTCAAATTTTTGTATGGTTAGGGAGATAAAAGAAATGAGGGAAGACTTGACAGATGATAGGAGAGGTCGGGGAGGGAAATAGTGGGATGATGGTTCCAGGAATATGGAGAAACTTGGAGAAATGCCCAGAATTGGGAGTGGGAGGTAGGGAATGAGACACAGAGAAAATAAGGGAGGTGATGCAGACAAACTCAAAGTGTAAGGAGGCCTTGAATATCAGGGCAGGAAGTTTGAAATTGATGACGGAGGGACAGAGGAGACAGAGAGACATGTAGGGAAGTGGGGAGTAGTATTGTCACGGGAGCCCTAGGAGCCTGTCAGGGGCATTGGGAGTCTTGGCTGGCTGGGGCTTTGGAAAGAAAAGATTGCAGGGGAAAGGAGAATTGGAAATTCTCCTGTGCCTCACAGATATATAAATAAAGCACAATAAGAACTATAATGAGGAAATAAATGTCATAAAAATGTTTGATAGCAGATGGAACATACAAACACAAAGAGATGCCAATAGCCTCCAGCCAAGAGAAACAAGGGAATGAGCTCGGTCTAGGTGACCCTGAAGCTCTGTTTCAGCTTGCGTATTCTGTAGTTTATATGCTTTATTTAATTTATTGAATTTCACTAGTGTTTGCCAGCTACTGCCTATGTAGAAAGCACTATGCTGGGTAGTAGAGAGTGAGGAGTGAGAGGGAATGTGAGGTTGAATATAATTTTGTTCCCTGCTTGGAAGAAGGTTTCTGTATATTAGGAGAGAAGACCCTGCAAACTTGTATTACATTCCAGGGTGAGCCAGTGCCTCAACGGGAGGATGGGTGGACTTCGATGGAGGTGATGGTTTTAGACATAGGCAAAGAAAGGTAAAGGAACTTACTAGGCAGAGGAAAATCCACTTGTAAAGAGGTAAGAAAAATGCTCTGTGAATAATAATTATGGTCATCAGAATTCGAATTTTATCCCCAGTGAATCACATTCTCGTATAAGAATGTGATTGACCATAGATGAAACTATAGGCCTGCTTTGTTAAAGGCGGTGGATGTCATTCCCATAATTACATTGTATCATATGGCAAAGGTGAGGCAATATTCATTCCTGTGTTTGTGTTCCTTTATATAAGACTCCATCTCAGCACAATAGAGAGAGATTTCCTGCCACCTTTGAAGAAATCATTTGCCATTTATGAGAATTCCACTTAGCAAGGAAGTATGGGACCTTCTAGGAGTTGAGAGCATTCCCTAGCTGAAGACAACACAAAAGAAAAACCTCAGTCTTCCAATTGCAAGGAACTACATGCTGTTAGGTTGGTGCAAAAGTAATTGCAGATTTTGCCATGCAAAGTAAGGCAAAAACCGCAATTACTTTTGCATGCATGGCAAAACCTGCAATTACCTTTGCACCAACCTAATACCAATAAGCAGATGAGCTTGGGAAATACCCCTAAACTACAGAAAGAAAAGTAGCTCAGAGGATACCCAGAGTGTAGTCTGGAAAGAACCTGAGCAGAGTATATAGCTAACACATGCCTGGGCTGTAGAGCAATGGATAGTGAGACAGTAAAGGGATGTTTGTCAAGCCACCAAAATTGTGGAAATTTGCTGCTCAGCAATATAAATCTAATACTATAAGCTATCAGGTTAAGTTTGAGTTCTGAGTACATGTTGGGGGTTGGTGGAATGGAAGGTTGAAAAGATTGGGAAGAGACAATTTAGTCCAAATTAGAATCTATGCAATGGATGCAGTTAGGTTCCAATTAGAACTAAATGAAATGCCAGTGGATGGGACAATGTTGGGAGACACCATATTCTGTGTCTACCATATTCTATTCCAGCTACCATGTTCTGTGGTAGTGGACATGGCACAGTTTGGGCAGTAAGAGAGAGACTGAATATTCACATGCTGGTTGGAGTTACCCCGATACTATCTTTCTGGCACTTTCCTGGCTTGTGCCAGTTTACAGGCACTGCCAGGATTTCCTATGGGACTCCTCCACTCTGAAGTTGTTAAAGTCTCATAGCACAAGGTAGTGGAGAAGCACAAAGAAGAAAAGAATTGTGGCTAGACGGAAGTACCATAGAATTCTGGCAGTTCGAGGTGGATAGAAGCCTTGAAGTCATGTCTCTTAATTTTATCTATGATGCATGGCCCTTCTCTATTAAGTTTCTAATACATGTATACCGACTAAAGTAACTCTACTAACTGATGGCTCACTGCTACGGAAAGACCAGATTGTTAAAGCACATCAAGCATGAGAAGCATTTATTAATCTGAGCTATAATTTAATGAAATGGCAATTGTCAGAGGTGAGAGGTGCCTTTAAGATTATTGATTTAAAAGAGGAGAAAACAAGACCCAGAGAGGAGAAGGTAATTACACATGCTCCCATAATCATTTGATAACAGGGCCACATATAACCAGCACCCCTTCCAGCAGCCTCTCAAGTATGGAACAGACAAATCAAGGAGGAAGGATTTATTTAAACATCCTATTAGGTCCAAAAAGTGGCTGACTTTGCCTTTTGAAATTTATTCCAAACTGAACAATTATCCAAGCATTGCCATGGCTTACTAGAGAGGACACTGTCAAGTTTGTTATGAGTGCATATAGCTTTCTGCCATCTGTTCTTCTTGACTTCTACTTCCCATTATTTGTTTATTATATATTTATTGCATACATTTGTATCTTTTCATTTAGAAAAGCACTGCTAGCAGTAGGCTTATGTTTACTTCTAGAGTTGTCCTCTTAATATTAGGGTGTGATGTCTCTTATCTATGAGATTCTTTTCTCTCTCTGGGCATAGACCCCATCGTCTTCCTCTCATCTTTCAGCATCTTCAAGTAGATGCTGAAAATAAAAATCTGTAAAGTACTTGAATTATAATAGCTCTCCAGATCTAGAGCAGCAGAGTTGCACCACTAGAATGACACATGAAGATTGGAATGGCAGTTGAGGAAATGATACAGCTCAGTATCACCCAACGTAGCACTCTAACTGCAAGGCAAGTTCTGTCGTTTATTTCCTCTGAAATTCTCCCATATGGCAGACAGAGAGTAAGAGACAAGAAAGAGAAAAAAGAAGAAAGGAGTATTGGAGGAAAGAAAATTGAGGAAGAGAGACACAGTAGAGTATTGAGATAAGAGAAACAAAAGGAAACATATAATGTTAGATATTTTTCCTGACTCAAAACATTAAAAGCAATTTATCAAGTTGTGTGTGCACCCAGATGGATTTCCCTTGATTTGAATGCTGTGGCTACTTCAGTATTAAAACCAGCCACCCATTAAACACAGATTGATATCCTGGAAATTTGGGTGGAGGTCAGTGACTGTCTTAAAAGGAGTTGAAATTCCTGTAGCCAGGATGGCTGAGTGAAGCCTCTTGCATCCTTCTGTAGAGTCTGTCCAAGGCCTCAGCTGATAGGAAAAGACAAATAGCCACTCTCCAATAGCAGAATTACCCCCTAGAGAAGCATTCCTGGGAAAGAGCATAAAACCACAATCAAACGACCATGCTGCTTCCCACATTAAGTACACAGTGGTTCATGTGTGGGCTTTGGACAGAAGTCTAAATCTCCAGACAGACAATTGGACGGCTGTTGTTCCTAATGACTTCACTGGCCTTGACATGTGAGCAAGCAGGACATGTACCCATTAGAGGCAAATTTTATTAGAGTGACCATTCCAGGGATTATTAGGAACTTGTAAAGAATGCAATTACCACTTAAGCTGTATTCAGTTGAATATATTTTAACTATAATTGAAAACAAATGAATGCTTAACTGTATGGTTCGTTAGGCCTCCATAACCAACTGTTATCTTATTATTTACATTAATTAAAACAACATGCACTGGGATTTATTTGTGAGTGTGCAGTTACAATTCAATAAAGACTCAAAATAGATTTCTTTATTTAGCATTTGCTCTGCAGCATTGACTCAGTGTTGGCCAGTATGATTTTTGCCACAAACTCTTCTGATCCACTGAAATGAGAAAAGAGAGATGTGTATTTCTTTTCATTAAAATAAAATTAGTGCTTTCAAAAAGCATTTAAACTCATCAAGTTCTTTCTTTTCTTTAGTGTAACAGGAAGGCTATAAATGGGTATGGCCACCTGATGATTTTCAGAAGAAATCAGCTTTTAGCTTTTGTTCATCATTATGTCAAGTGTTTCAGGCTTTGAACTGCTGAGAATATTGTATCTGTTTTTAAGCAAATGTACTCATCAAGGATCTCTTAGTATTTTTTTGCCTCAGATTTGATGTTTCTCCCCAACATATTAGGAAAAATTAATTTTGGGAAATTTTCTGTAATTATGTAACTTTCCTTTGGAGAACACCTCTAAGATTCTATATTGGAAAGAAGAGAGCTGACTCTAGCTCCCTTGTTCAATGCAATATTGGGACGTGACTTTGTGTCCCTGGACTTTAATTTTGCAATCTGTAAAAATGGGGATAAAAACTTGGTCTTGTCTACCTAGCAGGGATATGTTGAGACTGCATCAGATAGCATTGGAAGGGTTTTGAAATCTGTCATGAATATCCCAGAGGTCAGGGTTGTGACCCATGATCATTGCAGACCCATGAAATTGGTCTCCGTTGAAGGCAGCAAGAGTCTGACAGTTAGTAAGTGCTCACTTAATGTTTCTTGAATGGTTTTATAGCATACATCTTTACTGGTTATGAAGATACATTTAGAATAGGGAGAAAGGAACCTCAACCTCAGTTGTGAGGATTTATGTAGTTTGAAAGAAAGTGCATGTGTTTGCAACAGTGAGCTGCAGGAATCCCTCCTGAAGAGCACTCTGCAAGTCCCTGTCTTTTGCACCTGTCTTTCCACCAGTTTTCCTTGACCCTGTTGTCACAGCTAGCTAATGGCTTCTTTGAAGGCATTGCCCTGTTTTATTTTGCTTGTGATCATCAACTTTATTGTCAATGTAATGGACACCTTTGCTTAGCTAAACGCAAACATACACAATACATTATGACATCTTCTAGCCACCATACAACGTGGCAATGAGAGACGTGAACCTGGGGGCAATGCCTGGAAGAAGAAGAAAATGTGCCACAGAGAGGACAGGAGCTCAGGGTTCGAAATTCTTTAAAAGACTCTGCCATAAGATCCTGACAGAGATGGGTTAAAGGGTTATTTAATTTCAAGGAACCAAATTTGAGGAAATCAAAACTAGTTACAGATCAAGTTGTGGTTAATTTTCCTTTATAAAACAACTACCCAATGAACATGGCCGACAAAATTTCATCAAACCAGCTCTTACCACCTGTTTACTCATGAAACACATATAATCTACATGTGAACAGCCAGCATTGTCCCATTCTCTGAACATGTAATATTTTTATTCTTCTGTACCTTTGTACCTACTGTTATCTCTGCCTGGAATACCTAATTCCTGTCTCCCTCTGAAGCTCAGAGTTTGGTGATAATATAATTTCATGTCTGCCTTCTCTATGACCCATGAGTCTCTTGAGGGCAGAATCTCATCTTAATCTTTTTTACACTTTTGAATTTCAGTCAGGTGCTGGCAGGGAGTGTTTATTTGCTGAAGGCATATATATCATTGGTGTCCAATATAACTTTCTGCAAAGATGTAAATGTTCTGTATGCATGCTGTCTGGTCCAGCAGCCACTATCCTTATGTGGCTATGGAGAACTTGAAGTGTGGCTTGTGCAACTGAGAAGCTAAAGTTTAATTTTAATAAACTTAAATAGCCACATGTGAGAAGTACCTGATGCATTTGGACAGCATAGCTGTAAATAATGATAAGAGAAGGGCCAAAAGTGATTCTGAGAAATGCTGCTCACATTCTATGACAAGGCGACTGCTATAAACCCAATCACGTAGGTCTGGAGATGAGAAAAAACATTCTATTCAACCTCCACCTTTCTCCCTCATGTGATGTTGATCATACAGTTCTGCAGCTGTCTCGGAAGCCAGATGATGCGGTATGCATAGCTGTGCTTTCTCTCTGACTTTACTCCACTCCTGAATGGTCCACACATTCTGTTTGGTTGGTGCCTGTAAAAAGAACCCTTTTCATAAAGTATGAAGAGGGCTTTAGAAAGGGAATCAAGAAAATGTACAGCCAGTGATTCGGCACCATATAGCAGGAGGTTAAGGACCTCATTCCCAAAGTGCTGATCATGATAAGCACAGAATGTTTGTGCCGGACCCTACAGCTTTCTCCATCCCTACATACTCCAGGTCTGGCCAAGTCCACCATGGCCCCAACCAGGGCTTTCTTGAGGGAACAGGTGCCACCTGATGTGAGACCCAAGCCTCCTAAAGGCCAAGGGGCTGTGTTAGAAAGAATCTGACACAGCCATCAGAAACATAATGCTGTTTTGGCTTCCATTAAGTCAAATAAGTGGGATCTTTTGAAAGCTGAGTGGGATCAACACCATTATTGCAAGTTTTTGGACAACCTTGTGAGAGCAAGAATCAAGGATGCCGTGCAAAGGTTTATCCTTAACATTGAAGAAAGGCGAAATAAGCTATATGAATTTTCAGTATTAGAAGAAAATGAGTATTTTACAGAAATGCAGTTGAAGAAAGAAACCATCAAGGAGAAAAATGATAGGATGAGAGAGAAAACTAAATTACTAAAAGAGAAGAATGAAAAAGAAAGGCAGGATTGTGTAGCTGAAAAGGTAGACCAGCAGTTCAGGGAATGCTGTGAGGAGCTCCATGTTGAATTGTTTTGTATCCATCAGAAGAAGGTGTGTGAGGAGTAAAAAGCACAGATCACATTTAATAAGGAGCTGAGGAGGCAAGAGGTGGTTGAAGAGCAGATGTTCTCCAAGCTCTGGGAGGAAGATCGTTTAGCCAAGGGAAAGCGAGAAGCCCAAGAAGACAGGAGATGGAAAGAGTTGATGGAGAACACATGCCTGGGGCTCAATGCCCAGATCACCAGCATCAAGGCGCAAAGGCAGGTGGCACAGCTACTGAAGGAAGAGGAGGCGCGCCTTGTGGAAAGTAACAATGCACAGATTAAACATAAGAATGAACAGGATAAACTAAAAAAAACAGAAGGCAAAGCAGGAAACTAGGACCATTTTGCAAAAGGCTCTACAAGAGAGGATAGAGCATATTCAGCAGGAATCAGAAGAACAGGATTTGAACATGAAGCTCATGCAGATGGCCCTTCAAGACTTACAGGAAAAGGCAGATAAAAAGAAACAAAAAAGAGAAGATATGATAAGAGAACAGAAGATATATCAAATATTTGGCACAGAAATGCAAGGAAGAAAAAGTTCAGGAGAAAGAATTTGACAGAATATTAGAGGAAGACAAGAATAAGAAGTTGGCTCAGAAGAACAAGGAGCTGAGACTTGAAAAGGAGGCAAGGAGACAGCTTGTGGATGAGGTCATGTGTACAAGAAAACTTGAAATTCAAGAAAAGTTTCAGTGAGAAGCTAAAACACAGGAAGAACGTGCTGTGGAACAGAAACACATAAATGAAGGTCTTAAAGAATTTAACTCTGAAGAGAAGGAGAATTCTGCAAGAAACCAACGTTTAGCCCAGGAGTACAGGAAGCAACTTCAGATGCAAACCGCCTACCACCAGCAGTCCCAAGAAGCAGAGAAGGAAGAGAAATGCTAAGAGTTTGAAGAAGGGATAGCAGCAAACAAGATCTGTTTGGACAAGATCCAGAAAGTCCTGTCCACCCATCAAGTGCTGCCCCAAAACTTTCACCCTGTGCTGAAGGCATGCCCCAGTGAGCTTCCGCCATAGTTCCGTGAGCATCAATATATCTTTTCTTGGTCTTTTAATATTTTTAACTACAGTGTGCTTGCATGCTTCTTTTAACTCATGGATAAACTGTTCTTTTTGTTGCCCTGAAAAAAAAAAGAAAGGAAATCAAATTCAGTGATGAGGGAGGAAATGAACTTTTCAGAGTCCACTGAAGAAGCCCGTGTAATACAAAGCAGTGCTGTAAGACCCTTCTCAGAGTGGAGTTGTCTTGCCTTCGGCACACCATTCCTGCAAGGTCACAGAAAGCCTGGATCAGACAGGGAGACAGAGAATGTCTGGGTTGGGAAAGAGAAGGAGCACTGCAGGGTCACCAGTTGGAACAGACTGAAACCAAACCCAGCTGGAGGTCAGGCGACATGCTTTCCAGATGCCTCCCAGGGACTGGCTCCCATTATTTTCTGCAAAAGAGGTGCTTGAAAGAAAAGTGAAATCACCACAGCTCCATAGTCCTGGGACCTTGACTCCCTAACACTGCCTTGACTCTGCTGGGGAGTATTTAACTGTTCATCACCTCCAGGGTTTCTGACCAAGGCTTCAGAAGATCCATGAGTCCCCAGAATGGTAGGTCAGTTTTGTGCATGTTAAGTGTTTTCCAGAAAAATGAATCAAAGCATTTGTAAAAATTTCAGGATTTATAAATCAAAAGATTTAGAAATGCTATTCTATTTTACATCCCACCTGTCCTGTCTCATATGAAGAACCAAAGGCTAAGAGAGCAAAAATGACATTTCCCAGAGCATGCACTGAGTCAGTGACAGAGCAAGAATGGAAGAGGAGAGAACAAAGGACAAAGCTCATAGCCCCACATCAGAGATCCCGTCCTCTCTTCCGCAGCAATCATCAGCACTTTGAAAGTAGTCAGTCTACCTAATATGCACCCATCATGTCAACATCAGCCTTTATTTCTCCAGTCCATAATATATCGTGAGAAACTTAGTTGTGTTTGGGTGAAGTCCAGAGTAAAAGTCAGGTCTTCATGATTCCCAGCGGTCTCTGGGAACTGCAGAATTAACACAAATAATCTGTTCATTCTCAAAGCAACCAAATATTATCTGCAGTCTGAATAAATTACATTTTCCACATACAAATGAGTGCCTTAAAATGAATGCAGATGCTATTGAGATAAAACAAAATGCTAATTTATCTAAAGTTAATTTATTTCAAACAAAGCACTAAAAGTTAAACAACCATGATTGGGGCTACAAGCTTTGAAGTATTTTGATACCATAAAGGAGTCCTCACACTCACAAAAGTATCAACCATTAGAGTACATCTATTACATTTTCCTGATTTGTCAATGAAGAAATAAAGTAAGTTCAAGTTTATTTCTCTGACTAATGTTTCAAATGTTTTTTTCATAACCAGGGCCTGTAATGCTTCCAGGCATTCTCCATTTCACGGAGGCTGTTGCCACTTAGAAGAAGCACATGGGTTTCTGATTTTTAGGATGATAGGATGTAGGTACCCCTAGGTGTCTTTTCCAGAGATATTGGTCTTATCTGTGTGTGTGGACGGGTTGAGGTTATAATATCTTTTTCAAAACCGAGGACAACTGGTACAGCTATGGATTGTAATGGGAAGGTGGCTCTGGGGTTGACTAGATCCCCTTCTGCCAACTGCATGACAGGCAGACTGTCTCATCCTAGGTCCCAGGAGGAAGCAAATGGCCAGTGCAATCTTCCTGGTTTCCTTATGATAAAGACACCATTTATTATGCTCTCTGCTTTGTTTATTCTCATTGAGATTTTTCATAAATAGAAACAAACTTGTGGATTATACAGTTATGAATATGTAGAACATACTTGCTGAGACACTCCAGTTGTCTCACATCATAGTTTTATCCTAAAAATCCTTAATTAAATTCTAGGCCAAATAAATCCCAAGGGCATAAGACCACACATGATACTTTAAACTGTGTTTTAGGAGATGATGGATTATATCCTCGCAGTAGCAGGTTCTTAAAGACGTTTCCACTCAGTGTTGTTTGTTTAGACATCTATGGACAGGAACCCCATTCTGCAACTAGAGCACAGAGCACCTCATTTTGCTCATGTTTTTGGAAGTAGATAGACAAGTGGCTCTGGTCTTGCTATTGAAGACACACATGACATCTCCCCAAGAAGTCCATGGGGTTGCTTGCCAAAGGGAAGTGAACAGCAGCAGGGACTGCAAGGGCAGCAGAAATTCTGTTATAAGGAAGCAGGCTCACTAGGAAAACACATGCAGATCTTGCTGAGTTTATTTACAGAGCTGAGTGGTTCATATGCACCAGACCTGCTCCTCACCCAATGTTGGCAGACATGGCTCTCTAGGGTTTTGCATCCTCCAGAGTTAGCATAGGCTTTGGTGCGCTATGTCCTTTTTCCCAGCCAGTAGCCACCATCTGTTAATAATATCTTCACTGTTCCTTCCACATAAGGCTTTTTTCTCTACTATGATGCCTCTACCCTTGTATCTCTTGTTAACCTTCCTTCAGACATGCATTCTTCATCATAATGGACTTTCAGACTTTTTTCTCCAGAAAGTAGTTTTGATAGTAATCTGTGGGGCATAATCATGCATATTTTGATTGCTAATGAGAAGACAAAGAATATTATGTCATCAAGGTGAGTGAAGATGATGGGAGATGAAAAAGGGAACTCTATATCAGCCTACCTTAATGGACCACATTTGTTTTTGGAGTTGAGTTCCCAGTGTAAGAAGTTACCAGGGAAATATATGACTAGAGTTGGAAATGAGTTCTTCATATACCACTTCACATCATGGTCTTTCCTGCTAATTTATCTTGCTTTATTCAACTACTAATCAAAGCCAGTAGGGATAGACAACTGCTGACTCTTTCATAACACCTGATTACAATATACCCTGTGCCAGCTATAATCCTGGGATTGCTGCATTCCCAGAAACAGGGGAAAGAAGCTTACAATATCCACCCAATTTACTAAGAAAGAGTCTACTTTTAGAGGGTTAGAATGATGTGGACTGGACAAAAAGATATGATTGGTAAATGTCATAAAGCCATGTAAATCTGAAAGATGGTGCTTTTACAGATGCCCTAAATGGTCCCTGCCCAGAAAACCCAGTTGAAAACAAGTATCTTTTGTCAACAGAGGAGGCCTCCTGGAACTAATTCATGAACATAGTTCACAGTGACTCAGGTGCTTTCAACCACAGGATGTAAAGGATTTCTCACTATGGATTGAACTTTTAGAGATAACATTTGCCAATGTTGTTTTTATAAGATGGTTGATTATTTTAGGTGGCAAGTATTTAATGAACACCTACACTAGATGGATCAGTAACACAAACATGAAAACAGACTTAGCTTTGGGTATGAGGCCCACCCAGATTCAAATGGCTTCTAGGGAGCAAAACTTCTCATTTGTTTTAAAGTTAATCCAATACAAAAACATCTTTCTGAACAAAATTTCTGTAAATAAGAAAAAATATAAACCCAGAATTATAGCAATGGAAACACAATTGTAGGTTCTACAAAAATAGTTTTCATAAAGATCAAAGAAGATAAGAAAATTAAAAAAAAACCATCCTGGCATATTGGAATGGTATTGCTAATTTTTCTCATTTTATATTCTCAGATGGGGAAGGGACTTTTTTGAAGTAACAGAGTAAACAACTGGGTGAAATCATCCCAACTTTTAAAGTCTAAGTCTAGGGTGTTGCTCCTTTCTCTCCTAATCTTCACTCTTTTCCTATTGCCTTCCTGAGCTACCTGTAACAGTTTCGAGTTTTTTGTACTGAGGCACTGAAGAGGCCAGGAGAAAGTGTACAGAAGTCATCATTTGGTTGCATGTGAGCAACCAGGCTTTTCATTCCCTTAATTGAAAATGCGAGCTGCTTCTTGGTTGGATGACATAGCAAGTGAGAAATTCTATATGACTAAACGCTCTGGTCACCTCTACAGAAGGTTATATTTCCACATGTACTTCTCTACAGAAGCCACCGTATCGCTGTGGTGTGATTCTTCCCTACACCCCAGGTGGCTGTGTCTCTCCCAAACATTGTAAGGAACAGGACAGTCCCTCTGATGTGCTGGTACCTGGCCACCATGAAGATCATGTGGGGACAGAGGCAGGCTGCTTCAGGGAATACTGCCATAGAGGCTGAGTGGGAGAGAATGGGAGCTCAGATGTGAAGAACAAGGACAAGGGAGCAGGGGAGAGCAGTGCAAGTGTTTTCAGAGTCAAAGTAGGAAACTGTGAGAAGCTCATCTTAGAAGCCCTCTTCTCTGAGCTATCCCAGTAATGTGATTTTATTATACTGTTGGACACTAAGATAAAATTCTTCTACCAAAAAGAAGAAGATTGACTATTTTCTCAATCATTAATTTTGGTAAGTGTTTTTGAGTCTTATTCATATAATAAAACTAGATGGAAAAACAGCTGACGTGTGTGTGTGTGTGTGTGTGTGTGTGTATGATATATATGTGATATATATTATATGTATGTATCATACATACCATCATATATGCTTGTTGGTTCTGCTCAGCTTTCTGTTCCCACATGAGTATAGAATTTATGTTGGGTTCTGCAAAAGACAAACCTCCCCACTCAAAGCTTTTGCTCATTCTGGGATTCAAAAGTATCATAAACTACTAATCAAGGCAAGGTTGGACAAATAGGCAAATGAAGAGTGCTGATAGAGACAGACTTTGGGAGACTTTGCTATTGATAATTCCTGGATTGAAAGTCACATCAAGGAGCTCTTGCAGTGGCTGGTTTCAAACACCTCTGGTAGCTCCCACAATGCCTTGCATATCTCTACTCTCACCCAGGGCTCAGCACTGAGGCCTGAAAATACTTGCATTTTATTTTCCATAAGAACAGAGATAATCAATCCTGTTTTCATTCATATGTTTCTTCTTTTTTTTTTTTTTATCTCTTGCCAGGACCCCTGAGGCAGATCTCAGGTAATTCTGGCAGTTGCTACCTCAGAATATGGCTCTTTTTTGTTTGCTGTCTGGGTCAGGTCCAGGCCAGCTTTATGGAGGACCTTTTATGTTCTTATCCTGGGCTATCACAGAGTTCACAAAGAAGGAATATCTGGTGTTCTAACAAAGTTATTCAGGAACAGAAAGAACAGCATTGGCATTCACTTCCCAGATATATATTTATTAAAATAGGGCTAACAGTTGGAAATAGAAAGAAACAGATCATCCCTGCTGGGGAGAGGCCCACATTGTGGTGGGCAAGCAGACATGGAAACAGGCAATCACAAAGTGGTGGGCTGCTAGTAGACAGGTATGCATGCAGTATAACAGCAGCATAGAGAACAAAATTATCTCCCGTGTGAGAAGGAGCCATAAAATAGGTGAGAACTGAGTTTAGCTATAAGGAATAATCTAGGGTTCACCAAAGTAGGAAAGAGTAAAAAAATAAACAGACAAAAGACACAGCATATGCAGTACTGCAGAATATATATTATGCTTAATCTCACATGGGATATGGTGTAGTTTATATTTCCTTCTGAAACCATTGCAATTTTCCCTTCACCTGTTGGATTTGTTGTTCGTTTTGAGAAATAAACAGATAAATAAGGAGGAAAGAATTAAGGGCAGAGTTGATTAGGGAGATAAATAAGAATAAAAGTAAATATGCTAGACCCTTGCTTACATTATTACCACACTAAAAGAAAGATGAGAAAAATCTTCAAAGTCACTGATTCATTTGTGCAAACTCCTGGTAACACCTAGCAACTTCCTATTACTGAAATTGTGCAACTGAGCCTGGAATGGAACATTCTATATCCGCCTTAGTCATTGATCCCATTGAGTCAGAACAGTGCTTCATGGAATCCAGGAGGTTGCCTAGTGCAGGAATCATGCTTTTTGTTTCCTCCAAAGTGCCAGCAAAGCACCTTCAAGTGGAGTCAGCTGATCTGAGCAGCATTTGAGCTTGCAGTGCTCCCATGAGTTACAAGTACCTGAATTTTTCCAATCCAGTCTATTATCAATGGGCATTTGGGTTGATTCCAGGTCTTTGCTATTATGCAGCAATCAGAAATGATGAGTTTGTGTCGTTTGTAGGGACATGGATGAATCTGGAAAACATCATCCTCAGCAAACTGACACAAGAACAGAAATTGAAACACCGCCTATTCTCACTCATAGGCGGGTGATGAAAAATGAGAACACATGGACACAGAAAGGGGAGTACTAAACACTGGGGTCTATTGGGGGGAAAAGGGGAGGGCCAGTGGGAGGGGGAGGTGGGGAGGGATAGCCTGGGGAGAAATGCCAAATGTGGGTGAAGGGGAGAAGCAAAGCAAAGCACACTGCCATGTGCGTACCTACGCAATGGTCTTGCACGCTCTGCTCATGTACCCCAAAACCTAAAATCCAATAAAAAATTAAAAAAAAAAAACAAGTACCTGAATTATAGGCAAGATGTACACACAGAGATAGACACCACTGACTCCATGAGACCGCCAAAGGAAGACTTCTTGGTCCATGAAGTTTGGTAATACACCTGGATCCTTCAGCAACGGTCTACAAAAGAACTTTCCCTGAAGAATAGGCTCCTGAATGCAACATGATTTATGGAAAGTGAAGCAGTACAATGAAGGACTTGGCCTCTTCCTTTATCCTGGGCTCTGGGTAACTCCCTTGGGAAGACTGTCCATTCATGGTAGTCAGAGGTTATGTCCAAGTGTTGTTTGAGGGGAGCAGCAAAGAGCCAACTGCAGGTGTGGGCATGCCCCTTCTTCCATTCCAGACCTTCTGAAGAAGGCTGTGCTTCCTGAGAAAGGCCTAATGAAAAGGATCAAGCTCACACAGAGGCCCTGCTGTGCAGGAAGATTGCTTCCAAGAAGCGATTCATTTTTAGTTTAACAACTGTGCATTTGGTCCCCACTCAATTTATCTTCATGCAAAATCACATACCTGTGTGCCAGATGTGCACAGCTGTATATGAGCAACTGCTGATCCATCTGTATCACATGCCAAGTGCCTGTTTCTTTAAATTAGGGTGGGTTGGGATTTGGGCTGTGTGAAAATTTCATTTTGAAACCAGAAACCAAGCAAGCCCTGACTATACAGGGGGCAGTGGGTTTGGGGTTGTGTTGAACATAGCATCATGATGAACCAAAGTTGAGTTAGTCTTTTCCAGGACCCCCCAGAAACTCCCCCTTTCATGACCCCTAAAATTCAGCTGCATTCTAGGTCTGGAGAGGTTAAGTTATCTGGAGACTTAGCTCTGCCAAAGCGTGCGGCCCTTGTAAATGCCTGTGGTGAAACTGCAAAACCTCTGCCCAGCCCTCAGGAGCTCTTGAAGCAAAATAGAACTTGACATTTTTAGATGGTGTTTCAGTTTCTACTGTCTGGATTCAGAAGAAGCAATACCACAATACATAAAATGAAGGCTACTACCCCAACAGCAGGGCATTGCAATTCACCCAAGAGCAGGAAACTGAAGTGATGAGGGGACCGTTCCTCTGGACACCCACATCTTTGCATGCACCGAGGGATCCACAGCAGAACTTGTGGACATTTTCCCTCTGGCCTTGTCGATTTGTCCTTTCGTGGCCAAAGAAAGTCAACAGGAAAAGCAGACTCATCCATTATTTTGTCAGTTTACGACTTATTTTTGAGTATCCACTAATGCTAGGTGTCCAGGTAGATATCAACAGGAGGTTCAGGAGTATAGTGCTTGACCCATAATAAATATTCAATATATGCTAATTGCTGATAAGGTGATTGCAGATGTATTTTTTTTTCCATTTTTTTTTTTTTTTTTTTTTTTGAGACGGAGTTTCACTCTTGTTACCCAGGCTGGAGTGCAATGGCGCGATCTCGGATCACCGCAACCTCCGCCTCCTAGGTTCAGGCAATTCTCCTGCCTCAGCCTTCCAAGTGGCTGGGATTACAGGCACACACCACCATGCCCAGCTAGTTTTTTGTATTTTTAGTAGAGACGGGGTTTCACCATGTTGACCAGGATGGTCTCGATCTCTTGACCTCATGATCCACCCGCGTTGGCCTCCCAAAGTGCTGGGATTACAGGTGTGATCCACCGCGCCCAGCTTTTTTTCCCAATTTTTGAGGACCTAACAGATGCCAGGTACTATGCATAAAGTCCCCTCTTACGTCTCAACAAAACAGGCAATATGACTCCTATTCTGCCAGTAGGAAAACTGAGGCTCAGAGAGGTTTAAAAACTTACTAAAAAAAGTCACATATCTCCTACATGGTGGAGTTAGGCTTAAGATTCGGCTGTGTTTAACTTCAAATTTTTTGTTCCGTCATGCTGCTGTTGTTTCTTCTCTAGCTGTTTTCAGAGCCTCAAGGGAAGACTTCTCTCTCTGGGAATATATTGCCTTTGCTCCTTCTGGCCTGGGAATCTGTCCCTTTAATAGGTACCTGGATGAAAGACCCCAGAGCAACCTCCCCACAGTTATACCTCCCAGTTCCTTTCTGGTTCTCACATGGGCAGGCACTGATAAATCAGCTTACAGTACACAGGCTCAGTTTGAATTTCAACAAAATTTTCTGAAAACAGTAACCAGATGCAATTCAAATCACATTGTGTCCACATAAGGAATCCATTCCAAGAAAAGTCAGAGGATGCGTCTCAGTCAGATGAGTGCCTTCTAATCTTCCCTGGGCTTGTTTTAGAACTCCAGGAAAAAATAATATCCAGATTAATTTAAGAGTTCAGGCTTTGAATTTGGTCTCAGGAAAATTGCATATATAATTTAGTCTTATAAGGATGGCCCCAAGATCAAAGATCACTCAGGTGTAGTAGCTCCTTCTAGACACCTGCAAGACTCAAAACAATTTCCTCTTTTCAGTTTAAAGAACTATTTTAGGCTTTGTTTTCCTACAAGCTACTTTGAAGAAATAGGCCACCATCCTGGGAGAAAAACAGAGTTCTTCAGGAATTACATCATCTATTTTTCAACAAATATTAATTTAATTTTGTTTAGTTTAATAAGAGTGCATGATCACAGGTTTGATAACCAAATGGATGTCTTGACATAAACTTCAGTCCTAGTTTAGCTCTCTTCCAGGGAGAAAAACAACGTCTCTCAAAGGTAATTGGTATATCACTCTTCCAAAATGGAAAAAAAAAAAAAAACTAAAGGGTAGGCTTTCAATTTTCTTAAACATAAAACTCAAAATCCACATATAATAATAAACAAATGGTTTAAGGCATTTTATGTCATAAATGTGCTGCCATTATTTAGTTATGAATTTTCAGGTTCAGGAATTATGCTAAAACCCAAGGGTCATTATGGAATGTCTGTATATTTGATTTCCAAAGCTCCAGATAGGTTTTAATGTGTTCAATATTATACCACTGTACTCCCCAAACAATTTCTGTATCCTCAGAGACATGTCCTAATAGCAGGCCTCTGTGTCTTCTGCTTAGTGAAAAGTGTGAATAATAGCTCCAAAAAGAATATATATATATGTAATATATAGGTTTTTTTTTTTTTTTACTTTAACATATGTTCCCACATAGCCAAATAATTCAACTCAATACAGTTAACAACTTTGAAAGGGATTCACTGAATTTTCCAGGTCTCTTCAAGACCAGAGTTGCTTTGTAAGGAGACCCTAAATGCGAAATAATCAACATGTTAAAGTGATCTAGATGTTTATGATTTGATAACTCTTTCGTGCATTGTTTGACAACATGTTTTCAATTTACTTTCCTTCAAATAGCTCCAAATAACCCTGTGATTTTGGATGATTGATTATGGGAATGCTGCTTTACTGTACATCCAAGGTAATTTTTAAATTACATCTTCTTTTCATTGTTAAGGGGTAAAATCATTTGCAGGTTTTGACATGATTTATCAGAGATAGAGGGACGAAGGGTCAGTCCTGGTCTCACTCTATTAGGACATTATTATATGATCCCAGAAGGAAAGCATGCAGCTCTGTGGAAACTGGGTTCTAGTTCCAACATGTCAATAATCAGTTCTGTGGCCCTAGAAAAGTCGTCAACTTCCCAGGTCTCAGTTTCCTTCCATATGAAAACCAACAAAACAATTAGAATCAAAACTTCTTCCCTAGAGAATCTGCTTCATTATAAGTGGAGATGGGCCCAGAAATCTGTATTCTCTGCTTAAGAACCTGATGTTTATTTGGAATATACTAGATCAAATAGCTTCTAAGTCCAAGTCTGAAATTATGTAATGCTAGAACTAAGATTTCTTATTCTACTGACATTTTTTCTTTCAATATACTTTTTGATTTTTAAAAATTATTTATCTATCTTAGTGAAAATCATACTTCATAGTGACTCATGCCTGCTTCTCTCAGACACTGTGCTCCTTAGTGAAAATCATACTTCATAGTGACTCATGCCTGCTTCTCTCAGACACTGTGCTCATGCTTGTATGTAAATAATCTGTTTAATCCTACTAAGAACTTCACACTGCCAGTATATTAGTTATAATTATTAATCGTAGATGCTGTAACAGACAAACTCCCTAATCTCAGGGGCTTAACAAAGTAAAGATGTATTTCCTGCATGTGTAAAATCCTCCTTTACCTTGTAACTATGCCGTCCAAAACACGTTCTTTACAGGAAGACAAATATGGGGACGCTCTGAATGACACCTATCTTAATACTTCTGTTCACAGTTCCTTGGTTAAAATATCACATGACCTGATCTAATTGAAAGTCAGGGAAATATAAAGGAGTATATACACATCTGGCGAGCAAAATCATCCACAGTAGAGAAGGTAGATTTCACAGTTTATGAAACTGCAGCTCAGGAAGGCCAATTAAGAGTAGGGTGGGACCACACTTGATGAAGAATGTCACCCTGGCATTTCATACAAAGAAAGAAGGCAAAGTTTCCAAGAATAGAATGTATGTTTTTCCTTAGGAAGAAGATTTTTTTCCCCTAAATATATAACTAGAGAAATGATACTGTGAAAAATGCCCTTGCCACTGTGTTTGCATGCTAAAATCAAAAGACATCTTTTTCCTTCAAGCAGCCAGATATTCCTAAAGGGGGCCACGGGATCTAACGCGATTGAATTTGCTGTGATCTACTGTTAAAGTGACCCACTCATGACAATGAAATAGGGATCCCCAGTTGTCAAAAAGACATCCTTTTCACTTTAGCTTTTTCAAACGGTTCTCAGTACAGATTATTTCTTCACAACTGAACCTGCGAAATAACAGCTTTGCCCATTCAAAGCATACCTGTCATAAATGATACTGTTTACTTTCTGTCAATTTTTTGATGCTGAGAAACCTCTCAATAATTCAACAATTAATTTTAAGAGTGTGGATGGAGCCCAAAATCTGTAGCAACAGAATTCAAGATGATAGGTCTTATGTTGGAGAAGCCTCTAGTCCGCAGCAAAACAAAACAAAATCACAACAACAAAGACACGGGGTGGTACCATCCTCAGTGTATATCTGAATTAATAAGGCCTAGAGAAAGGAACAGGTACTTCTGCTGACTTGAGGAGTCAGGACAGGCAGTGGAGATAGAGAGAGAGAGAGAGAGAGAGAGAGAGAGAGAGAGAGAGAGAGGAGAGAGAGAGAGGGGATAATGATTGATATAGGTCTGCATGGATGAGGAGGTGTCATCAGTCAGATATACGGAGTGGGGTGGGAGTTGTGATGCATTCCAGGGGAAGGGAGAACTTGAACAGGAATGTTTAGGTGGCAGAGAGTCAGCATTTGGGAGAATGCAGTACGAAGATGATGGCTAGAAATATGGCTTGAGCTAAATGTTAAAAAATCTAAATATCATCCAAAGGAGTTTGGTCTTTACCCTCTGTGCATTGGAGGCATCTGAGGTTTTTTTGCTTTTGTTTTGTTTCATTTTGTTTTGAGATGGAGATTTGCTTTTGTTGCCCAGGCTGAAGTACAATGGTGCCATCTCAGTTCACTGCAACTTCCACTTCCCAGATTGAAGCAATTCTCTTGCCTCAGCCTCCCGAGTAGCTGGGATTACAGATGTGCACCACCATGCCCAGCTAATTTTTGTATTTTTAGTAGAGACAGGGTTTCACCATGTTGGTCAGGCTGGTCTCGAACTGACAAGTGATCAACCCACCTCAGTCTCCCAGAATGCTGGAATTACAGGGGTGAGTCAGCACACCCAGCATCTGAGGTTTTTAACAAGGGGATAAAATATGTGCCATGGAAAGATGGTTCTGGTGTTCTGGAGAGATAGAATGTTGCACTTGCACAGCATCTCTAGATAAATCTAAACAATAGTGTAGCGCTGACAGAGAGTTAATGCTGCCCCAATGTCTACCTTATTCTACTTATATACAATAATAGATATTTAAGCCAGACATGTGACTATTCAGAAGGAAAATGAATTCCTCAGGTTTCCTTACAGTTGGTATGGCCATGAAACTAAGTTCCAGCCAATGAGACTTCAGCCTAAAGACCGTGGCTGTTCCTGGATATTTTTCTTGAAAGACCTCCGGCATGCACGGAGGCATCTCTTGTCTTCTTGCTGCTACTTAGAATGAAAATGAGAGGCCTACCCATTTGGGCCATTTTTTTGACAAGGCCAAGTTGAATGGAAAAGGTCAATTGATTTCTTGTTCATTTGAATTGCTTTCCCACTTTTGTTAAAAGTCAGTTGGAGAAATGCCAAATGTGGGTGAAGGGGAGAAGCAAAGCAAAGCACACTGCCATGTGCGTACCTACGCAACTGTCTTGCGTGCTCTGCTCATGTACCTCAAAACCTAAAATCCAATAAAAAATTTAAAAAAAAAAGTCAGTTGGGTATATATGTGGGAGTCTATTTTTGGGTTCTCTATTCTTTTCCTTTGATCTATGTGTCTATCTCTCTGCCAAGAACACATTGTGTTAAACACTGTGATTATATAGTCAGTGTCAGGTAGAGTAATTCCTCTCAATTTAGTATTTTATCACAAGACTCACGATCCATTTGAAGAAATACACTTTACTTCATAACCTAAAATACACATACATATGTATGCACATATACATGAAACATGTTTCATGAAAAACTTACATTATTTGTGATATGTTTTTTTTAACCTATTTTATTATATTCTACTTTTTATTGAATATGAGTTTATTGTAATTATTAACTTTCGTGTTTACTTTTTAAAGAAATGTATTTATTTTACTTTAGGTGCATACTATATCTGGCATTTGTCCCCATGTTATCCCTTCCCATCCTCCCATCCCTCCTCACCCCCCACTGTCTCTCCCCTACCCACCCCTGAGATTGCCCCCAGTGTGTGATGCTCCTCTCCCTGAGTCCATGTGTTCTTGTTGTTCAACACCCACCTATGAATGAGAACACATGGTGTTTGGCTTTCTGTTCTTGTGTCAGTTTGCTGAGAATGATGGTTTCCAGATTCATCCAAGTCCCTACAAAGGAGACTAAATCATCATTTTTTATGGCTGCATAGTATTCCATGGTGTATATGTACCACATTTTGTTTGTCCAGTCTATCATTGATGGGCATTTGGGTTGGTTCCAGGTCTTTGTTATTATACACAGGGCTGCAATGAACATACGTGTGCATGTGTCTTTATAGTAGAATGATTTATAGTTCTTTGGGTATATACCCAGTAATGGGATTGCTGGGTCAAATGGAATTTCTTTTTCTAGATCCTTGAGAAATCACCACACCATCTTCCACAATGGTTGAACTAATTTACACTCCCACCAACTGTGTAAGAGTGTGTTCCTATTTTTCCACATCCTCTCCAGCATTCTATTTTTTCATTAAAAATACTGGTCATTACAACACCATTGGATAAAATGATTTCATAATTATCCAGTTGATCTCTCGACCCACAGTTTAAAAAGTACTCACTAGAGGCCAGGCGTGGTGGCCCATGCCTGTCATCCCAGCACTTTGGAAGGCTGAGGCGGGCGAATCACAAGGTCGAGAGATGGAGACCATCCTGGCCAACGTGGTGAAACCCCATCTCTACTAAAAATACAAAAATTAGCTGGGTGTGGGGGCATGTGCCTGTAGTCCCAGCTACTTGGGAGGTTGAGGGAGGAGAATCTCTTTAACCTGGGAAGCAGGGTTGCAGTGAGCCAAGATTGTGCCACTGGACTCCAGCCAGGGTGACAGAGCGAGACTCTGTCTCAAGAAAAAAAAAAAAAGAAAGAAACTCCACTAGGAGGAGAGTATAGTGCATATTTACCATAAATCCACCATATCTCCTGCAGATGAAACTACAGTAAGAAGCCTCTTTGGAGGTGGAAGAAACAATGATGTTGTCCCACTGCATATCAGGTTTCTTTCTGCCTGGCAGGAGGGCTTGTAAGGAATATGCCACCCATTTTTGAGGATGTTCTCACCAGGAAAAAAATCTCCAGTCTCTAAATATGGGATTGGTTTTCTTTGAAAAATTAAAAAAAAAATTCAAGAAATTTAAAAACTGTAAAATGATACTCATTTTCACGCTAATCAGCAGACCAATTTTTCTTCACATATTGTCTTTCATCCTTATACTATACTGCTCTAAGAGTTATGTTATAATTTAAATTTTCCATATGATGAAAATATAGACTCAATAGAAGCTTAGGGACAGCTTTAAGAAGACTGAGAAATTTTGCTCAGATTTACATTTCTGATAGGCAGCACAGGTCAGACTCAAATATGCGCCATGAACTTGAATCTCATGAATGAAACTAAATGAGAACCTCCATGTGGTCAAAGATCAGGAGCCTGTACAGGAGGGAGATAGACTCTTTCGGAGGGTTTGTAAGATTTTTCTGAAGATGGCGTTATAACTGCCTACGTGGACCAGCTGCTTTCTTTTGGGTCTCCGAGAAAGCCCTCATGGAGTGGAGCCACCACACAAGCCCAGGACAGCTACAGCTGTTCTTCTACATGAGCAGGAAAAAAACTTTTATCAGGTTTAAGCCACTGTTGTTTCAGGTTTATGTTATTCACAGTTAAATCTAATCCTAACTGATACAACCGCTATCCTGCAAAAACGGTGGCAAAAAATATATACCACATATCCATCACATAAATCCACTTTTATAAGGAAATGCAGTCAAATTATTACCCCCAATAAAAAGGTGTTTCGCAACATGACCCAGGAATTTTGAAGTACTATTTGTTCACTGTTTCTCCTCGTCTCACATTCTCCCGGCTTCAGTGGATGAGTATATGAGAGCACACTTTCCCTGGTGTCAGGATATGAAGGTCCGGGGAACAAAAAAACCTCAAAGAACAACGCCAGGATTGTCGAGGTTTGACTCGCAGTACACTTTCTCCAACTTTACAGTCACACACAAGGTGAAAAGCGCTCTTGTTTTCTCTTTTCCTAAGTTTTCTAAAAGAAGAAAGAAAAGAGACAATGACGGATAAGTGGAATTGAGGAAAAATGAAATATAAACAAACTACACTCTTCACTGAATAGAAAAGTTCAATTAAGCAAAGACAGAGAGAAGAGACATGTAAGATGCTAATTTGAACCATAGCCCCATGTCTAATGCTTTTAGGCAAGGAAAAAAGAGAAAAGCACAAAGAAATCTGAGTCAGAGGGAAGATGTCATGGTGAGTTTCAATTCGATGAATTCCTTATTAATTCTAAAGAACACGATGCAACATGGATTTAATTATACAAGTCAACCCACCCACATTCCTCCGCTGCCTTTCACACACATGGGCTTCTGAGGATGATGAAAGGTGGGTGGGGAGAAAGGGAAAAGGAGGCAGAGCACGGGATGGCTAGGGCCACTGAGAAGATGGCGCTATCTCAGAAAACTGAGGCTGTGGTTTTACCCTTTCTAAACATGAGCGCCGCTTTGCCCAGCTCCAGTCGCTGCAATAGCCCCTGACCATGGCCCAGCTAATTGTTTCACCTTGGCTTCCAGGACACTTCCATGCTGTTCTATTTACTGGGAGGAGAGTTTCTTAAACCTTTGAGAAATGGAGAGAAGGAGGATAGATAGGAGCTTAAGAAAAATCTCTCAGCTGCTTTTAATTTCCTATGGAAATGCAATACAATCTCACCAATATTTCCACTAAGAGCAAGTCTCCATTAAAACTCCAAAGAGTTTAAATGTATTAGAAATTTGAAACACTTTTCAGATTCTCCTAAAATTTCCTTGGAACTTTTAACCTATACTATCATCAATACCCCAATCTCTGCACCAGCAAAATCGTTAAAAATGTCCCATAATCATGACCCCATTGTTTCTTCCTGCTTTTACTTTTCACTTTCAGACAATACCCCTAAGGGTGCTAGTTGAGAGAGGCCCACTGACAATTCTGTACTTTAGCTAACCATCTCTGGATAGTTTTAGACTTTTAAACTGAGGATATCGCACTTGGATAGAAAGTCATGATGGAACTATAAAGTCACAGGGCATCCGCATGAGGGTTCAGTTGCAAATAACAAAACAAACACCCACTCTAGCTGTATCAAGCAAAAGGAATGTGATCGAGGGAACTGTGTACTTAGAAAACCTTTGAAAGGCTTTCATCTGACTTCCACGAAAGGCTCTCAGAACAGCACCACCAAACTGGTCCGTCAAAGTAGCTACTTCATTTCAACCAAGTTTTGAAGGGTGATCTTCCAAAAACTTTCAATAATTCATTTTTAAAAACTAAAGTAATTCTGAGGTAATTTTAGATTTTCATGCAAGTATTTAAGAAATAATGCAGAAATCCCAGGCACTTTTTATTCTGTTTCCCCCAATGGCAATGTCTTGCAAAACCATAATACAATATCACAACCAGGATATTGACATTGGTACAATCTACTTGTCTAATTCAAACTTCCCTGGTTTAAGGGTGTGTATTTGTGTGTGTGTGTGTGTGCGCACACGCGCGTGTGTGTGTTTAGCTCTTTGCAATTTTATCACTTGTTTAGATTTGTGTATCTGTTACCACAGTCAAGACATAGAGCAGGCACCCTGTTGGGCTCAAAAGCCAGGGCTGACTATAAAGAACGGTAATGGGCTATCTTGAGTAGTTCATGAGATAGCTCCAAAGATGATTTCCAGCGGGCTTCTGGAAGAGTGTTTGCTGCAGCGACTTTTTGACGATAATTATACAGCCTCCTTTAGTAGTGACTTAGACCGAACTTCTGCCACTGTTTTGGTGTCTGTATGTTCAAAATAAAGCTAATATTTAGTTATTTCTCTTGGCTTTAATTCATTTCTGGACTAATAATTATTGGCCCTTGTGCTTGGATGCCAAGGACTGTGATAGTGGAGACAGAGTTCCTGCTCTAAAGGGCTTATAGTAGGAAGAATCATTATTGTAGAACCAACTTTCTCTTTATTTTAACCTCCATGAAGGCATCAAATTTTGCTCATCTTGGCTCTTGCCTGCTCCCTTGCTCCAGCCTCCCCAAAGCCTGGGTCCTGTTGAGTTTTCTGGTCTCATTCCTTCTCCAGCAGCTTTTTCACTCCCTTCCACCTTATGGAGCTTTGGAGTTCATTTTATTTCTCATAAAGAAATAACACATTCCAGCCCAGTCAATCTTATTTCTACCCCTCTCTAGGAGTCATGTATGAAAACTGCAAACTCTGCTCAGAGTGTCCATTCCATGCCCTAAGAGTACACAATAGCGATAGCGCAGAGCACTGGAACTGAGAAGATGCTGCAAAATACCAGCTACAATTACTACACCTGCCCTAGCAAAACTTCTCTCCCCCGCAGTCACCACTGTCTCTTAAATTCAGTTATATCATTCTTCAAAAGTAAGCTCAAAACTTCATTATCTAAGAATCTTTCCTTTATTTATTCCACCTAATTTATCTTAGGCAATTCATCTTGGACAATCACTGTTTTATAAAGTTCCCTTCTAACTCTAACATTCCTCATCTTATTGTCTTGCTCAAAACCTGTTGATTAAGTCCTCACGGCTGAAAAGACTCTACTTCATTATTGTGGCATTCAAGGCCCTCTTCAGTCTGTCTTCAACTATTATTTGTAGGCTCATCTCAATAATTTTTCTGCAAACATCCTATGCCCCTTCATTACAAATGCACTTGCCATTTCCTATAATATGCCATGAAATTTTGCGTTATGGCTTTGTGCATTTTGATTCCTAAGGCTGAAAGTACTGTCACACTCTTTTGGCCAATCAAATCTTACCCCAAGACTTCTCAAATGGCTCCTATTTATGAGGTCTTTCCTGATTTATCTTTCCCTTCTTGATCCCTGTTGGGAACCTGTAATCAACTGTGCTTTGACACATGCCGTAAATAAGTTATAATGTAGTCAGTGAGTATTTGATGCTTTCACTGAATGGGGCTTGAGTACAGGAATGGGGCTTGAGTGCAGGACTGGGGCCTGAGTGCAGGAATGGGGCTTGAGTGCAGAAATGGGGCCTGAGTACAGAAATGGGGCTTGAGTGCAGGAATGGGGCCCGAGTACAGGAATGGGGCTTGAGTGCAGGAATGGGGCCTGAGTGCAGGAATAGGGCCCGAGTACAGGAATGGGGCTTGAGTGCAGGAATGGGGCCCGAGTGCAGGAATGGGGCCCGAGTGCAGGAATGGGGCTTGAGTGCAGGAATGGGGCCCGAGTGCAGGAATGGGGCCCGAGTGCAGGAATGGGGCCCGAGTGCAGGAATGGGGCTTGAGTGCAGGACTGGGGCCCGAGTGCAGGAATGGGGCTTGAGTGCAGAAATGGGACCCGAGTACAGAAATGGGGCTTGAGTGCAGGAATGGGGCCCGAGTACAGGAATGGGGCTTGAGTGCAGGAATGGGGCCCGAGTGCAGGAATGGGGCCCGAGTACAGGAATGGGGCTTGAGTGCAGGAATGGGGCCCGAGTGCAGGAATGGGGCTTGAGTGCAGGAATGGGGCCTGAGTGCAGGAATGGGGCTTGAGTACAGGAATGGGGCCCGAGTGCAGGAATGGGGCTTGAGTGCAGGAATGGGGCCCGAGTGCAGGAATGGGGCCTGAGTACAGGAATGGGGCTTGAGTGCAGGAATGGGGCTTGAGTACGGTTTGTGTTTCTATCTCTATCTCACACAGATATGGAGGGGGCACAGTGGCAAGGAATAGGAAATATTCTCCATGTAAACTAGAGAGATTCTGGAACATACTGTGTGCTACTAGAATTTTTATTAAGATATAAGTATCTGGAATAAATGGTTTAAAAGAGGTTTGAGGATTGAAGATTGGGACCCTAGGACACAGGGGTTACACTCTTGAAATAAAAAAAGGTAAAATGTGCTTTAGTGTTTGAGGAAGTCCTAGAAATTAGTAAACTCATTTTGAACTGGAAGATAATTAAGGTTCAGAGGCCCTATTTTGAAACACTGGGATTTCAGAGAAAAAAATATGCTTGACATGAAATACAACAATTTCACTTGACTATCCTTGAAGTAGATTCCTGGTAATTCATTTCAAGGTTCTGTGCTGTAGGCTGATAATACCTGAAAGTCCAGAATGCCTTTGAAAAAGTCTCATCAGTGAGTGTAATTCCTGGGATAACTATTCCAAGATTTGGGACACCTTTGAGTGGTGGCAAAAACAAGAGTAAAGGCAGTTCCAATGGCAAGAGGGAGGCTAACTAGTTTTAGAGGTGACAAGAGCAGCAGCAGATGGGCTTGGGGCCCACAGGGAAACTAGTGGCAATGATGAGAACCACCACTGATTGAACACCTAGGAAGCATGAAAAGTTGCCAGACACTTTATAGACATTATAGTTAACCTTCATAACTATGATTTAAAATAGATATAATCAATCCTTTGCAAATGAAGATACTGTCTCAGTGAGGAGGTAACTTGCTTAGATTCATAGTTCGGCAGTAGCAGAATTTGGGTTTGCTATTAAGCTCATGGTCTTCCTGCCACACTATAATTTCTCTTAAAAGTGGGAATACTTGGAAGGACATATGTCCCCAAAAATTTTAGAGCATAAAGGTGCTGAGCGAACCTGTTGCTGTGTTATTCATGTCAGAATTATTAAGGCTGGCACAGTCTTGGGATACCAGTAGGTTTACAATAAGTGGTTGAGTTAAATTGAAAGGAGCTTATGCTAGTGCCACAGTCTAATCCCACTATTTTCACCCACGATGTGTTTAGGAATCTTCTTTTCCTCCTTTAAAATTTATTTGTAGCATTCTTCACTTGGCAGGAGAAGTTCCCAGAGTCACCTCTTAAGAAGGAAAGTACCCATTAAATGTGCCACTGATTTTTTGAGGGTTGGAGGGAGGCTAACTAGACCCCATCAGTGGTTAACCTCACAGGAAGAGGAAAGAACGATTGTAGTTATTAATGTGGTTTAGACAAGTCTGGCTCAGCAAACTGGGACTCTGAAGCTAAGAAAAACAACAACAACAAACACATGCCCAGTCCTGCCATTTTGTCCTCCCTTTCTCTGGGATCACTCCTGAATCAGCCGCAAGCATCTTCTTTATGTTTCTACCAATCTCAGCAAGGAACTCTTCAGCCATTTCATTGATTTGGTCCCCTCTGTCATCACCACCTTTGCCATGGACTTCTCTTGTTCACCTCCCAGTCTTTTCTTTGGCTGCTGGGATCACTAGACTTTAGCCTCTCTCCTAGATTTTAGAACTATTCTGAATTGAAGATATATCAGATTCTATGATCTAACTCTTAGGTATTTTCTAGAAGAAAGTCTCTAAGAGCAAGTTGGATTTTAAGCTTACAATACACATGTTGATCTAGAGCTTACTTTAAACAAAATCCAAGCCTTTTCTAATAAATATTTATGACCAAACTACAGGATAAAATAAAGTATAGAATTCATGAGATGCTGCTAGGTCATGGGAGCTGATAGCTTAAGTGGCAACAAGTGGTCTCTTCACCAGCATCATGCCAAACCCATCCATTGAGGGTATAGGTAGAAAAACAATCCCAACTGTAATCTCTTAGGCATTTCAACATTCTACACACTAACAAAATAAGGGACTATAAAGATTCCACATGAAAAATCCGTATTATAAGGCTAAGAGTTTCTAGAGTTTTGGACAAGAGGTGTACATTTCAGAAGCCATGGTAAGTCTGTGGATCTTTGAAAGTGATTTTGACCCTCTTTTCTTGATTCTAAGCAATATTGGGATACATTGTACAAAGAGAAGATGCAGGAGACTTTTGAGAGTAACATGATCACACCAAGGTGTTTTCTATCCTGTGTTTACCGTTCCTGTCCTCCTCAGCCTCTCCAGTCCTTATCTTCTTCTCCCCATGGTGTAGTCTGCTACTGATAAATTCTCTGAGCTTTTATTTTCAACAATTTTATTTTTATTTCCAACAATCAGCTGTCTTTTAAACAATTTTCCAATATTCACATTCTACTATGTAATGTGGGACCTCAGTTTGCCTTTAATCTTGGGCGGCTTTGGGACATGTCTGGCTCTAGTGTTCTATTTTCCTCAATCCAGCTTCAGTGAATTAGCAGGTGATTCTATTTTCTGTGGCCCGCCATATCTCATGGACTTCAGTCCTGGTTCCAATTAAGCTTTGGTTTTCTAAATTGAAGATAACTTTTTGTTTTAATATGCCCTCCTGGTGACTTATGGGAAGGAGGTCGCAGAGCAGACATGGGAAGTTTTTAAGGGGTGACATAAACAGAGAAGGCTACTGAGGCCTTCTCTATTTACTGAGTTTCTGCAGGTCATTCTTTTTTAGCTGGCAGCATCTGTGAACTGGCCTTGCCTTGCCATACAGAAAGCTAACTTTTCTTGTACCAACCACACTTTTCTCCTTCATCTGTTTACGGTTCACACACATTCTCAACCTAACTCTCCTGGTTTATATCATTTCACTCAGGCATCACTTCCACTCTTTCACTGAAAGACTTTCTGTTTACTTTTACCAAATCACATGATGTGAGATAAATGTTCAAATCCTTATTTATGGGCATTTACAGATTGCAACACTCTTTTTACAAGGCAGCTATTTGATTGCAGCATGGATAAGCTACAAAGCTAGAGTTGGCCTCCATCATGGCTTGCAAGATGAACGGCACTGAAGTTATTTTTACTCATAAAAAGGTAAACAGTGAGACACAGACCTGGAAACAAACAGAACCGGAGTGTACCCTGTGGAATGCCGGGAGGGTCTATTGAAGTGACATCACTATAGCAGTATAGTGATATTCAAACAACTAATATAGATTCCCAAATTCTTCGAGTTGTTAGCCAATTATACTGCCTAATCAAACTTATCTACAATAACAACATCTAAAACAAGTGCTAAGGTTTATTGACTGTTTAGGACAGTTCTAGTGCTACCCAGACATTATTCATCTAATCCTCACAGCTACCATTAGGAGTAATTTTCATTCTACAGATAAGGGCACTAAAGCCCAAAGGGTACTTATACCATTGCCCCAGATCACACAGCCAGAAAATGGCAGAGCTGGGTGTATTAGTCTGTTTTGAGTTGCTATAAGTTAATACCTGAGACTGGGTAATTTATAAAGAAAAGAAGTTTATTTGGGCTCATGGCTCTGCAGGCTATACAGGAAGCATGTTGCCGGTATCTGCTTCTAGTGAGAGCCTCCAAAAGCTTACAATCATGTTGGAAGACAAAGAAGAAGCTAGAGTGCCACGTGGTAAGAGGGAGCAAGAGAGAGAGAGGAGGAGGTGCTAGGATCCTTTAAACAAGCAACTCTCCTGTGAACTAATTACTATGAGGATGGCACCAAGCCATTTATGATGGGTTCACCCACATGACCTAAACATATTCTACTAAGCCCCGCCTCCACCACTGGGGACCACATTTTCAGAGTTCACTGTCACTCAAGGGAGCCATTTCTATTGCTTCGCAGGAATTTCAGGATGGCTTTCCTCACGTTGAACTAAAATCTGCCTGCCCATAACTCTTCAGTTGGGTCTTTTTCTACCTTCAGAGCCATCCAGCGCATTTTGCTCTTATTGTTTCTTTTCTTCTTTTAATAACCTTTAGAGATTTGAAGATATAAATTGACCCTCCAATTCATACCCAAATATTATTTTTGTGGTTAGTGAAAACCATCTTATCCTGATAGAAAAACTGTTGCATTGAGTAATGAAACAGCTTTCTACCTTTCCAGCTAGTGGTTGGCAGAATAGGTCCATAGTGGAGTGTAAAGTGCTTGAGGAATAAACTCCAGGAAATAAGCTATGCTGACAAAAATTTACATAGTTATATACAGTGTTGTTTTTATTAACCATGAATTATGAATAACCTGTGTACAAACAATGCCATTTATAAACAAATTATAATTTGTCCATGTGATATAATGCACATTCATTAAAATTTATGTTTTCAAATTATACCTCAGGATGGGAAGTTCTCAGAATAATATTAATTTTGAAAAGGAGTATTTAAAACAATATTTAGAGTGTCACTCCAATTTCAAAAGAAATGCAAAAAAGAAAAAAATACTTGTGAATACATAGAAAGATACATAGAATGCCTAGAAAAAGAATGAAAAAATTCACCATTATGGTAATAATAAATTAGCTTTTATATATTTTATAAGTACTTTTTATATTCTCTAAATTTTCTAAAATGGCATTCATTACTTTTGAAGTAAAGGAATACATTGTTGGTGGTGGCGGTAATGTGTGTGTATACGTGTGTTTAAAGATCATATTGTGTCTAAGAATTACCCACAGCTGAACTTGGACTTGAAGATTGGGGAGAGGAGCAAATGACATTGGAATAGGTCCTTGTACCATCCATTACGTTCCCAAATTTTGGCCTCCAAATTGCTTTGAACTCCATTAGGTGTTTAAGAACTCAGCAACCAGGATATAAGAGTGGCTGGGGCCTCTTCCCTCCTCCATATTCTATCTCTTGTGCTCTTGTATTGTCCACTACAAGAGCACAAGAGATAGAATATGGAGGAGGGAAGACAACAAACCTTACATAAGACATATTTTTAAATTATTGATTATTTATCTAAAAATCAGACGTAGCTTGGAGACCTCTATTTTAGCAGCTGTATCTAGCAACCTTACTTGTAGATCCCTTCAGATGCCATTTCAACATTTTTGTAAATGTAAACATTTCTCTCCTCTTCTTTACTGGTCCACCCTGAGAATATTTCTTTATTAATTCACTCACCCAGGAATCTCGCTTCTGGTATTTCTCTGGAACTTGAACTCAGGAGAATCTTCTTCCCCTTTCCTGCCTCCATATCCCTTTCTCTGTCTCTTCAGTTCTACCTCTTTCTTAAGAAATACTCTCTACACATTTCTCAAAAATTGCTCGCATTTAATTTTCTATGGATTATCTAAAAATAAACATCCTCAGGATTCTCTCCAGTGTATAAACATATTACCAGTACAAATAATAATCACAACACAAAACTGACAAAGAATACAAATATAGAGTTGATAAAATCTGTTGATAAGAGAAGAATCAAGTTGGCTATGAAATACAACCCAGGAAAATTGGCCGTAATAGAAATGGTAACCACAAAAAATACATGATTTTAGAAATGAAAAATAGATACACCCTAATTATATTATTTACAGTTGATTAATCAATTGAAAATAATTTAAAATGCAGATAAAATGGAATGTGTTTAGTTGCATATATTAAGAATTTAACTTGGAGTTCACTCAAAAATGTCTCTTCAGTGGAAATTTAACAGTGTTGATAAAATTCTGATGGAAATGACTTTATTCGAAGTCCTCAGGGTGAAAGTCAAGAGGTAAAAAACGTTGTGCTCAAAGTGTTCTCTGTTGATAGACAATCTTGGCAAAGTTGTCAGAATAAACATAAAGCAGCACGTGGAATCTGATTCTGCTGCCCAGGGAGAGATACCGAAGGAGAAGTGGGTATGAAAGGGGGTTAGGTCATGCCATGGAGCCATAATGAAAGCTGCTTTGTATTGGCCAGGCATGGAGTAATTGTAGCAGCAAGGAAGGTAATTGCCACAGTGGCCCTAAACACATATTTCTGATCAATAGAAAAATTGTGAAATACTTACTTACTAAGCTGTTGGACCCTATGCTAGACATGAGATCACCATCATCTCTGTGATCACATGAACTGTTTTTCCTACTTTATAGATGAATATGGAGACTTAATGAGGTTAAATAGTGTTAGATTCACATAACCAGAGATGTCTGACTCCAAAGTTGAGCTCTTAACAGCTGTGCTTTGTGTCAGGCAATCTGTCTTCCCCATTCATAGAGCACCTCACTTTGGGTGGACTTCAGCATCAGATGAAGGAGATTGATATTAAATCTATGGATGCCAGAGTGTTAGGCAGAGTCCTGAAACCATATTATTCCTTCCTTAAGTTATTCTGGTAAAAGTGCAGGGTCAGTGGAAGACCAGAGACAAAGAGACCAATTAAAAATATTTTAATATTAAGAAATGACAAAGCTTGTCACCCAAGTGAGTAACAGTAGGGATGAAGGTAGACCGGAAGTATAGAAATACACTGTGTGGGTGAAATTACCAGGGTTTGGTGGTTAACTAAATGTGGGTCATGGAGGAATGGGGTCAAAAATGAATCCAGACTTAAATTTGAGTGATTGGGAAGTTCTGCTGCAGGGAAAGAAGGAGATCCATTGTAGAAATTTCAGACCCATACTGATCGTCCCACCAAAACTTCCATTTGTATGTAAAACACATGAACTTCATAATTACAAGTTTAGGTGTGCAAACCATTGCCATCATTATATTCTACAAGTTAACAATATAATTTTAATTTTTTTTCCACAATTTGCCTTTTTCAGTAAACATACATCTCTCCGTTAGAGAAGAAATTTGATCAGCTCAGTTTTGTCATTGTTTTGGTCGGGGGAGCACTTCAGGTTGAAAATTTATTACTCAACAAGACTTTTTTCTTCATCATCATTCTCCATAGTGTTGAGATGAAATGGTAGCTCTGATGTGAGATGAAGAGCCATGCATGGGGTAGGGTGGGAATAAGTGGGAAAGTCAGAGACTTACGCAATTTTGACCTTGTTTTGGGGTAGGAGGGGTAGACTCATCTCCATCTTGGTCTATTTCCTGGGTGCCATGTTGGAATAGTGTTGCCTTATCATTGTCAGATTCATGCAGCTTCCTAATATTGACCCACAAAGAGGGAGCCCGAGTTCCTATCAGTGGCAGCAAAGCCAGCCCACATGGTCTGCTATGTGACCATCCCTCTCATCTGAGTCACTGGAGCACAGGACTCGTGGCTTTCTCTCCCTCTTGGAAGACAGAAAAGTTAGTTCCTAGTTCCCTGGGGACACACAGGGCCCGGGGAGGCTGCTTGCTGACTGTGTGCCTCACAGAGCCACTGTGCCTATTGTTCCGGCTTCCAACGCTTCTCTCCGACCCCTGTTTTCTTCTCAGCTATGCACCTCTTTTTCTGAGAGGAAGGTGAAGATGCCTACAAAATGGTCAGACTGATGTGGGGAGTTCCTGTGTCTCTCCCTTCCCAGGAGCTTACTCAGGGTGGAGGGAAAGTCACAGGCCAGTATCAAATCTAGTGACTTTCTCTAATCTTTCTTTTTCTTCCCAGTTTGTGGGTGTTCAGACTGCCTGGGGTGAAGTGGAGAGGACAGGAGTTCTGAATTCTTACAAACACATTTGCTTTCTACATCACTCTGTCTTACAACATAAATGTTTTAAAATTTAACAGATAAGAATTGTCTCTGCTCTCTGATCCCATCATGATAAATAATCGCTGTGACAAATGGTCTTAACTGTACAAGTTGATGAGGGGGAAACAGAAGGAGGAAAAAAATGTTGCTTAAATCTTATGTTATGCCATTTAACCACACAATAAGTCAGCAGGTATAGCAGGAACATCATAACAAGAATCTAGCTAGAACTTGACCAAAACTAAACCAAATTCAATGCAAACTTTGAATGTTGGTATAGGCCAGAGGACAGAATAATGTAGAATAACACCTTCTTCTGATCTTAGGCTGATCATCATCTAGTTGGAAATAAATCTGAGATCCTAAATGGCAACAAAAAACAAAAACAGTTCAAGCAAGTAGGCAGTATTCACTGATGATGACTTTGGTGACACAGAGAAAAAGAATTGTCAGGAAGAAGAAGGGAGGGCATGGAAAGTGAATGTCTCTTTGCTTGCCTCATTTTTTATGGTTGCAGCAGGGATAGAAGGGCAGGGCAACAATCCCCTTTCAGACATAACGTGCTGGGGAGAGGGAATTAGTGAAGAGGAGATAACACCCTCTTTAAAAGTTTAGTTGTCTTCCATCCAGTTTCTTAGGGTTACTCATGTCTCCATTGACCTGTTTGATGTAAATAGAAAGATTTTTCTAGTTAGATTTAAATGATAAAAATCTGGTTCAGCTGGCTGGATGACTATAAAGAATGTCATAGCCAAGCATTTTAGGGCAAGCTTAGTGAAGGTGAAATAGTGCAGAGGCATGAAATACAAATATCCATACATTCATTTATTTAATTAATCCATTGAGCAAACAACTTTAGAGCAGCTACTGTATTCCAGCCTATGTTAAGCAGTAGAATACAAAAACCAATAAAAAAGAGTCTGCACTATCTAGATGCTCAGTGCAAAGTAAAGAGACACATAGCAACCAGCTATATTATATGATATTCTATGACGGAGGCATGTCATGGGAAGACACCAGCTCTACCTAGCTGGGGATAGGGAAGGCATCACAAAGAAAGCAGAAAATATTCAAATGTATCCTTTGAAGGGAGAACATCTGGGAGTTAAAAAAGACTTTGATAAGGACCAGAGGACAGAGAGAACACAGCCTGTTTAGGGAAATGACTAGACTTTAATGTGAGAGGACCTCAGAGAACTTTGCTGGAAGCAAATGGAAATGAGCCTGGAAAGTAGGCAAGGGCTGGATTATTAGGGATTCCCTAGCCCATGATATAAAATCAGGACATTATCCTTTGATGGTGGCGCACCATTGGCTGGTTTTTAGCTGGGAAAGAGTGACCAAGCCCATCACATTTTAGAGAGAACACTTTAGTGCTATTGTGTTGAATTAATTACAAGGAGTCTATAGTGGAAACTGGAAGGCTATTATATACTATAAGGGAACTAAAATGGGGTCCAACCTAAACCTATAGGAGTGGGGATTGAAGAAAGGTTCAAGAGGTGGTGTGGTATAGAACTAAGGCATTAGGATGCATGCAAAGGCAGAGCGGGGATAAAGATGTTTGGCCTGAATGGGGAATAATAGAGCATACAGGATAGAAAGAGCATACAGGAGGATAGAGGAGGTTTCCTGGGGATTAGAGGATGAAAGTTCAGTTTTAAACATGCCAAATTCGAGATGCCTGTGGGACATCAAAATGGAGATGTCTTATAGCTGTTTGATGTACAGGTCTGCAGCTCAGAAGAGAGGTCTGGGCAGATTTATATTTGGGAGTCATGTCTGTGAGGCTGTGAATCAGTCCCGTCCAGAACGCTGATATTTATGAAGCAAGAGAGAAGAGTAGCAGTGAATGAGACTGAAAAGACTAAGCCGATCGGCAACCAACAGAATGGGAAAAAATTTTCGCAGTCTACCCATCTGACAAAGGGCTGATATCCAGAATTTACAAACAACTCAAGCAGATTTACAGGAAAAAAACAAACAAGCCCATTCAAAAGTGGGCAAAGGATATGAACAGATACTTTACGAAAGAAGACATATATGAGGCCAACAATCATATGAAAAAATGCTCATCGTCACTGGTCATCAGAGAGATGCAAATCAAAACCACATTGAGATACCATCTCACGCCAGTTAGAATGGCGATCATTAAAAAATCTGGAGACAACAGATGCTGGAGAGGATGTGGAGAAAAAGGAACACTTTTACACTGTTGGTGGGAGTGTAAATTAGTTCAACCATTGTGGAAGACAGTGTGGCGATTCCTCAAGGCCTTAGAAATAGAAATTCCATTTGACCCAGCAATCCCATTACTGGGTATATATCCAAAAGACTATAAATCGTTCTACTATAAGGACACATGTACACGAATGTTCATTGCAGCACTGTTTACAATAGCAAAGACCTGGAATCAACCCAAATGCCCATTGATAATAGACTGGATTGGGAAAATGTGGCACATATACACCATGGAATATTATGCAGCAATCAGAAATGATGAGTTCGTGTCGTTTGTAGAGACATGGATGAATCTGGAAAACATCATCCTCAGCAAACTGACACAAGAACAGAAAATGAAACACCACATATTCTCACTCATAGGTGGGTGATGAAAAATGAGAACACATGGACACAGTAAGGGGAGTACTAAACACTGGGGTCTATTGGGGGGAAAAGGGGAGGGCCAGTGGGAGGGGGAGGTGGGGAGGGATAGCCTGGGGAGAAATGCCAAATGTGGGTGAAGGGGAGAAGAAAAGCAAAGCACACTGCCATGTGTGTACCTACGCAACTGTCTTGCATGCTCTGCTCATGTACCCCAAAACCTATAATCCAATAAAAAATTAAAAAAAAAAAAAGACTAAGCCAGAGGGATAGGAGAACATGGAGCCTGATTACCAGGACACAAGGAAGGAGGGAGCATTAGGAAGAAGGGAATGGTTGCATAGTCAAATTCTGTAGCAAAGTTGCATGGGTCCATTGTAGTGAAGTCAGAGGGCAAAATGACTACTAGTGAGGGGGAGGCAGATTTTGCTCCAGTACATGGGAGAGCTTTCTAGCAATCGATACATCTAGTCCCCTGCATGCAGCAGGCAGTTGCTTGAAGTAAGGGGTGTTTAATGGTGGAATTATTTGTCTGATGAGGACCACACAGGACCTCTTTAAGCCAACGTGGGCAGCCCATGTGACAGGGCTGTTGTAAAAGGAATACTTGCAATGGGCAGAGAGCTGTAGAAAGAGAGCCCTTCAAACAGTTTGGATGGCAAATGTTTGGTGTGAGTGTAGTGGTTTTGTTTTTGTTTTTCATTTTAAAATAAAATTACTTCTGCCAAATTAACAGTGAACCTCAGGCCACTCCTTACTCATCATGCCATTTGACGTAATTCTTGTAACCCTTGTGTCATAATTTCCTCACTCATAAACTTGGGACATATCATCTGTCCTATCTACTTCTCCAGAGAGTAAACATGCTTGTTAAGTGTTTGGGAACATGAAGAAAAAAGGAAAGGTGATGATACAGGACAGGTCTGGGAGATCTAAGCCTGGCTCTGCTACTGTTTTACTCCGTTGACTTAAACAAACTAGTTTTTACATTTATAAAATAAAGGGGGCAGGCAAGATGTCGAAGATCTCTTCTGCTCCAAGTGTCTTTCAGGCTGTGATGATCGTTTCTTCGGCATAATCACCATTACCATCATTCCCAGGTTCAGGGCACATACAGGTGAAAAGGACTTTTTAAATGCCCACTGGCTCAGGTGATCCCCAGTGCAGTCGAGTGATGGGGGTAGGGAGGAACTTCATTATTGTGTCCACTTTCCAGATGAACTGTGGCTTAATAAGGTGGACTGTGGCATGCCTGGGGTCACAGAGCCTACAAAGGCTGGAATGGAATCTTGAGCTTGGTTCTTTTGTCTCCAAAAACCATGCTCTGTTCCCCTCCCTATATCATTGTGTATTTATCGTGGGCATTATTATTATTCAACGGAAATCCCAGATTGATAAGGAAGGGGTCAATCCTGCCCTCAGAAGGCCCAACTTATAGTCCAGTCTGAAGCCCTTGTTTGGTATTCAACATTGAGAATGTCCCTTCCCCTTTGTGGAGATGCTCGATTTCTTCATATACCAAGAAAAGAGCCATTGCATCCTGCAGATTCAGAAGGTCATGAAAAGGGTGAAATGAGATGAGGGAGGCAGGCTAGGAATCACTGTGTGCATTGCAGTGCCTGTCTTTCTGCAAGGTTTGCAGGCACATGGTACAGCTGACTGCACAGCGATTCCAGTCCTTTCCAATGCTGTGGGGCTCAGCATGCCTGTGCTGGGAGCTGGTTCTCTCCCAACGGCTTGGGTAAAATACCCCTCAGAGGAGCTGCATTCTCCCTCCCTTTCAATCCAAATATTTAGCTTCAAGCCTGCCTCAGCTGTGCTTTGGCAAGAAGTGTTTGGGAGGAGGAGGCTGCTCCGAGGGGCCCTCCTTTGAAGCCCTGGATGTCCTACAGTGATATGGGGCCTTGGCCAAGGGAGTTGAGCTTTGAGGCCAGCAGCGGGTTTGAGACACTTGGGGGGCTGCTGACTTCAGCTAAGGGGGTTTAAAGCCCAGATCCCCACACAGCTGTGGGCTCTCAAGATCTCTCTTTCTCTTTCTTTCCCTCCCTCCCTCTCTCTCGGGCAGAGCTTCATGTGCATCTCAGCCAGCCCTGCAGCAGCCCTTCTCTGGGGCTGGAGCATCTGTATGCCCAGGAAGTCACTGGGCTGAGGGCGCAAGGTGGGATCTTGGCTTTCTCAAAAGAGGAATGAATTGTTGTTATTGAGTCCTTTGGGGGAACTTGGGGCTGGCCTCACTATTACTTCCAGTGACCTACTTGGGAGATTTCTGTTTCTTGTTCTTGAAACCTTAGATTCTGAGGGCTGTTTCTACCAGGAGATACAGGACTCATGAACTTAAAGCTATGACCACTGCTGATCAGTTTGGACCCACGGCGCCAGTAGAGCAGCTGGCAAAGGAAAGATTTCCTGCACTGGCACTTATAATATACCTTGATCATAAGGAGACAGCATGGTTATTTCACAAAGAGGGTAGGAAGGGGTAGGAAGAATATTTACTTTTTCCTCCGTAAATAATGGAATTGCTATTGAATGTATTGAGAGAAGTTGGCACTTAGGTATTGAGAATGCTGTCACCTCTATTAGAATCAGGGGTAAGAAATAATCGGAGAGAGAGCAGTGGAAGTTGAAGAATAAGATCAATGGAACATATATGGAAGAGGAGGGTCTCCCCTTTAGGGAGGTGTGACCTTGGCATTGTAGAAGGGCAGGAGGCAGAGGAAGGTGGATGCCCTTCTCACCAGTGGCTCTGCACTCCCTCATCTTTCTCAGAATAATAATTGGTTGTGAGGAGAAAAATGATGTCACTATACCACACCATCTCCTTATTTGAGGCAATTAGGATTTAGGTAAACTTCAACTTATTGTTAAAATTGAGAGAAACTAAAGAATCATTTGGGTAAACAAACTAAAAAAGCAGAAGTTTGTTGACTTAATTATTCCTAGAATGGTCACTGCCAGCTTTAGTTTCTATAGCTGGAAGTTTTCTCACATCTTTCTGTAAGATGTGTGCCTTGAATAGATTGATGTTCTTGGGGAAGAGTATTCATCTCGGAGGTGTAATCATTGATTAATGTTTTCTGGGGATATGATTATCATTGAATCTGCAATGGCTAGAGCAATTCCTGGCAACATAGATAGAAAATATTTGTTGAGTAAATGGAAGGAAGGAAGGATGAAAAAGGATATGAAAGGAAGGAAGAGTATGGAAAGAGATGTGAGAGGAGGGGAAGAGAGGGAAGCAGGGAGGTAGCAGAGGGTAAAGAAAGAGAGGAAGGAAGGAAGAAAGGAGGGATGGACAAATGGGAGGGAGGGAGGGAAGGAGAGAAGGAGGGAAAGGAAATGAAGGAAGGAAAAGAAGGAAAGAAGGAAGGGAGGGAGGGAGTGAGGAAGGAAGGGAAGGAGGAAGGAAGAGGGGGAGTGGGAGGGAGTGAGAGAGGGAGAAAGAAAGGAAAAAGGGAAGGAGAAAGGGAGGAAGGGATGGAGGGACTGATGGAAGGAAAGAAGGGAGGGAGGGAGGAAAGAAGAGAAAGAGGGAAGGAGGGGGAGAAGGAAAGGAGGAAAAGGGTGGGAAGGAGGGAGGGAGGGAAGGAAGGAAGGAAGAAGGAGGGGAGAGAGTGAGTTTCTTATTTCTGGCTCATCAGATTTAGAGGTCACACTTGTGATACTATTCCATGATAATGTATTTGGTATTGTGGAGGTGGGAAAATTCATTTTTTTCTCATTAAATTTATAAAACCTAACGCTTTTGCCTAAATGAAAAACTGTGTTAGTAGAATGGTGAAGTGTTTCTAAGTAAAGTGATCATGTAGGAAAAAATGTATAACTGTTTTGTTGACATCAGATTTTTACTATGGTAAGTTCAAAAAGTTGATGTTCCTTGACTGTCCCTCTTGGTCTGGTGGAGGCTTCTTTTTATCACTCCTGTATCATAACTGAATCACTTTGTATCATGGCTCCTCCTCACCTAAGATAGTTAACTCCTGCCTGCTCCTAAATAGCAAGAATTGAATGAAAATGTGTAGACTTAAAAAAATATATACCCCAGAGCCACCTTTAAATGCATTTTTCCATGGCATATCAAAATATCCTTGGAATTTGTTGTGAACGTTTGACCACATCCTAGTTAGCATGAGGTTAAAATTAACAGTAACATGTGTTTTAGGGATCTCAATTTGCAAAAATATTAATAGAGGCATGGGCCGTTAACTGCAATAAAGGGAGGAAATGAAGTTTATAGTGTGAGGCCCTGGGGATTACAGCTTTCCCTACCCCTGAGCACGGTCATATCCCAGAACTCACGTAAAGTGAGGAAGGCCGTGAAAGGAACAAAGAAGGAAATCTCCAGGTTGATATTGTAGGTCTCTTTCTCTTCCCTCCTGGGAAGGCTTCCAGTTCTTCCAGAGGTAGCCTCACTTAGCCTCAGTTTCCTCCTGCCCATTCAGAAATCGATTATTCACCCTGAGGTGCAAAAACAGTGACCTTCAGTGAGACTCATAGCTGCTGAAACATCAGAAAGGAGCCCTGACTAATTTCTTATCACTTCTGTGGAAATATGATTCTTTTTGGGTTTTCATCTCAGGTTAAACTACTTGGGCAAAAAAAAAAAAAAATTTTAAAAGAAAGGTTATGGAAGACATCCCAAGTTGAGAGTCAGTAGACATGAATTTATGCATTCTCGCTATTGACTCTCTTGTGATTTTAAGGAAATCACTCCTTCCTTCTACCCTTTTGCCTGCTCACCTAAACAGAAATAGTAGGGCTAGGGGATCTCTAGGGGTTCTTCCTGCTCTTTAGTCTGTAGTTTAATGTGAATCTGATTTTTGTCTAGTGGGCTTAGGAAAACCTACCTAAGAATGATCATTGAACACAAGATTCAGATATTAGAGCCAGGAAGAATCACTGCAAGCTAAAGTAATCACAATAGCAAGAAAGACAGGCTTTATTTCAAAGGCGGGATGGAAATTAAATCATGAAAGAGGAACGAGGGCATTCCCGGCAAAGAGAAGTCTTAGGGTAAAGGCCTGAGGTGTGAAGGCACAAGGCCTGATTTGAAATTCAATGGAAGAGCAAGGTGATTGGAGCACATTAAAGAAGGAAACAAAAGAGGAGGACCTCCATGGCCTTTCCAGGACTTCATCTGGGCCATTTCTGGGGCCACCTTCAGGGACACACTTCAATGTCATATATGGGAACATTTTTGGATTCAAAATGTCAAAATTGGTGGCTGACCTGGACCTTTTCTGATGAGGGCCCTAGTGGTCTCACCTGCCCAAATAGTGCCCTTGCAGCTGAGACCTGACTTTCTCTCACCAGTTGGTAACTGTCCTCATGTCAGTTCCTTTCACACTAGCTTCTCCACAGGCCTTTGTCATACTCATCTGCTGCTTCTAGAATGGGGTCATTCTGCTTTCCAGAGAGCCTCCATGGAAAGGCTCTGGGAGTGATGATTTTCCAGTGTGTCAATGTATGAAATTTTCAACCCCCTTCATATTCTTAAGGCTGAATCTTCTGAGCTTCCAGGAGGTCTGAAGGTACCCAGGACTCACACCACTTCTGCTCATGGCAAGGTTATCAGACTTGCACCACTTCAGTCTTTGGGACAGTGAAGATCAGTGAAGTTCAGACTATTCGTGAACTCTTGTCAGTATCTGTTGACTGGGTCTGATACCCAGGCACTCTTATTAGATTCTAATCACTTTTTGCCACAGTGAGGTCTCAGGTTTGGCACTCTCCAGGTCACCCTGCTGACATCTCTAATCCCTCTGACCTTGTCCCTAGAACTGGGATCCGCCCTTGCATTTTTCTTAGTCATGAGCTCCTACTTTGTTGAGTGTTTCAGGGCCCCCAGGACCACAGTTCTCAGCTCATTTATCGGGAGTATTAATATCCTGCCTTGTGCTTGCCTGGATTCTTTATCTGACTGGCAGGTGCTCTGGGGTAGATCACCTTCTGAACTGTGACCTAGGTTACAACAGCCTCTCACACCTGTATCCTTAGACTCATGTGTGTTGCATGCTCCAATTCCCCAAACATCCATCACACATTCTTCTTACTTAAACTTGATTTCTTGCCCTTGATTTGTGAGCAGTTAGAGCAATAGGCCCCCATAGAAATATCAAAAGCTGTTTGTTATTACAAAGACCTCATTCTACTCTCATTAAAGATGTTTGGAAAGAATCTCATGATGCTAACTCATATTCTTGATGGGAATTATTTGATAACTACCTGATAACATTTTTTAGGCTCATAATCAGTTGCCATGAATCTCCAGAACACTGAGAAATTGAAGGAAATATGTAAGGGTTGTTTTGTTCCTTTAGTTGCTTATTTTAATTAAAGTCAGCATTTTCACAAAAGCTGTGGTCTTTTTAATTGTGCACACTTTGTGCCTTTGTTTATCTGTGTTCAGTTCCTAGCCAGAGGTCTTTTGTTTTCATGAGAATTTACATGTGTCTGAAGCACCAGAGCTACAGGCACTGCTCCCACCCACTCCCTGCAGACTTCATCCTGTTCAGTCCAAGGCCAGGGAACTATCCACTGGCTCAGACCCACTATGAGTGAAATCTAGAACTATCTTTCCTACTAGTCCTGGGCCAAAAGGAAACAGAGGTAGCTCATCAGTACACAAGAGTCTAGTGGATGTCAGGTCTCTCAACCCCCATGAGCATGCCTACCATAGGCAGAAGGTGCCCACTGCCATCCCTCACCAAGTAGACTGAACACTTGCAATCTCATTGGACTGGTCAGTGCTGAGTTAATAGCACCTGTTTGGACCCTATGCACTGGATACTTCAATACATCCAACAAAGGCTTCCACACTTTTTCTTCACTCAAGACATACTGAGCTTTTATTCCTCAAATGGGCCCATGCAATTGGTGCCTGTATGGTAGACTCATCTGAGAGCAATAGCTTAACTTAAGCATACCCTGAGAATGACCCTGTACAGCAGATGAACTTGACAGCAATAATTTAAGAAATTAGGGTTCTCTGTGGAGGTTGCTGGGGAGAGGGTGCTAGGTGAGGATGTTACATAAACTGTACGTTTTTTGCCAGTGGTTGTGGTTCTCCTGTCCAGCCTGCCACCACTGGACCATTCCTGTATAAAACCATAGGCCTCTTTCCTGGCTCCAGATCTTTTCTCTAGCCTCTTGAACGCATTTCCATCCCTACTGAAGTTAATAGGGGTCTGGCATGACAGTGTCTCATAGCATGCTTCAATGCCTGCAAAATCGACTGTCTTATGGTTTTGGCTCTGTTGAGTTTATTCTGATGAAGGGAAGGTGCTTATCCTTTTCACTCATCCATAGTCAATGGGAAAGGCCATCCAAGGGAGCTGATGCCTCAAGGGTCTGGTCTCCTGAATAATTCAGGTCTAGTCTCTTGAGCACAAGTGTCAATGTGGGAAAAATTCCTTCTGACTTCGGTCCCCAAGTTCTCTGTATTTCTTGCTTTTCCAGCAGACTCCCTTAAGCAGCCCAAAATCCTGTGAAGGGATTGACATGTTCTGAGTTCCTGAAGGCTGTGGGTAGAACCAATCATGGAGCTTCGGGGGATGCTTGCATGTTGAGCAGGCTGAGCAGAGGCACTGTACCATGCAGTATTTACAGAGTGAAGAGGAATTTGGGTTTTTCTCATCTGGAACCAGGGAAGATTACTGGTGTGACTCAGAGGATTACAGTCAAAGAGGCTTTTCAACAAAGGGGTATAAAGGAAATCAGACTGAGTTTGCAGAAGGCATCTTGGGGTTTTAATCCCCGCTTAACAACTTACCAACTCTGGGTCCATGAGCCATTTGTTTCTCTTAGCCTTGAGATCTTTATCAGTTAAATAGAGAAAATAATATGTATCTTGAGGAGTTACATCTGAGAATTACATGTGGCCATGGTTATAAAATATCAAAACAACATTTGGTACAGAGTAAGTTCTCAGTATATAGAAGCTATTTGCTATAATAAAGGAGAGTTAAGGCAGGTTACTGGAATTACATCATCATTTTCTCTAGATCTGAGGGATTCTAACAGAGCTGATATAACCAGATATATGGCCTAGTTAGTTCTAGGAAAATTATAACCTCACATTTTTCTTATAAGCTTCAGAAGAACTAAGAGAAATAACTGCCCCAATGTTTGAAGAAGAGCAAAAGGCTGAATTTAGGACCTATTTGTCTTGCAGACAAGTAGAAGCTTCCTACTGCACACCCAACACCGCATATGTGCACAGAGATGCACAAACACATACAAAGGTGCAGACACACGTGCATACACGCACATGTTCACATATGAGCTCCCACTCTGAGGCTGAGCTACCTCATGGGATCCCTTGCTCACTGTTCTTAAGCACCTATGTTGTATTAAAGGAGAAGAAACTGATGTTTCAAGCTTGCTGAATTCTAACTCATCAAAATAGTTTGGGTTACCCCCTGTGCTACTTTACAAGGAACTTAGGCATTTTTTTCATGGGGTTTGGAAATCATGTTTCACCAGTAATAAACAGGATCAACCCCCAAAGACTGAAGCTCAATTTCAAGCTCAGAACTCAGGAGGTCAGAGTGGATTCTATCACAGAGAATCACAAACTCCCTTTCTTAAGCAAAGCAAAACATATTTTGGGCAAAAGAGAAGAGGCTTAAAGTGAAGCACAGAAGTTTCTAATGTTTTTCCACTTGACTTTTCTTAATTAGCGTTGACTAGCTTAACGAAGCAATTAAGGGGCTTATTTGCTTTTTAAAATCACATGTGAAATTTAAGAAACCTTGAAATAGAAGAAATATTTGTCCCCAAGATCTTACCCCACAAGGGATATCAGTTTGAATATTCTCCAACCACTAGAAAGTGAGAACAACTGGCCCTGTTCTCCAAATGAGGCCCAAGCAAAACAGAAATCGCAGTAGCCAGCTCTGCATGTAGAAATCCTCAGTAAGTGAAAGGCTGCTTTTCAAATGTTATTTCTCAGACTTCCATTGAAAACAACACTGATAATTAGCTTTTGATAATCAAGACATCTACCACTTATTGATTAATTATGAGCTAACCATTGTGTGGCATACTTTTCATATATTATTTCAATTTAAGTCCATAAATTTTCCCTCCCCTTTTTACTAGAGTAAGAAAATAAAGATTCAGAGAGGGTGAATGGCATGCCCAGGGTCACACACCTGTCAGGGCCTCCATTGACACTTTTCTCACTCAGACACATGGTTTTCCCATGACATTTCACCTTTTTCCCTTCTGATAATTCTAAACCAGAGGAATTGTGGCTTAAGTACATTGAAGGTCATTAAATAACTAATAATTATATCTGATTCTCTGTATGACAATTTAATATGTCTCTAATGTATGGTATACTAATCCTATGATTATTGTTTTATTTTTTAAGTTATTTACATGAAATGATAAGCTTACACATCACAATTTGTAATTGATGTAAACAAATTGATAATAGTACAAATAAATATACACGATTAAATGTGACATATACATGATACATACAAATTCATAATATGTAATACAAGCTGTAACATATGATAAATAAAACAGATAATATATGTGATATATGTAATATGTTTGTATAAAATACATAATACATGGAAATTATGCCTTAAATAATTACATATATTTACAGAATTTTCATAAATTTTGATAGGGTTAATAATTAGATTATTTTAATAAATACATAATTACAGGACAATATTCTATATTATGATATAACTCAATAAATGAATTTGATTATTAAATAATATTATGAGGTAATTAACTGGACTATCCAGTGTTTAATGTGTGCCTCTAGCCATACACAAGTTCACATTTATTGCCTACCATGTGCTAAAAATGGTGCAAAGCATTTTACATATCACCTTTTTAAACCTTTCCACAAACCAGTAAGGTAGGTATCATTTACTAAAAAGAAATTGAGACTTATGTCAGTTACTTTTTTTTTCCCTTTAGAGGCACAGAGCTAGCAAAAGAACCAGAGATCAACCCTTACTTTGTCTGACTGCAAATGATAGAGTGTTTGTATTCTACCAAGTCAGTTAAGTAGATGGAGAAAAGACAAAGTGATAAAACACAGGAGGGACAATGAGATTATGCCTTCATGCTTCCCTGCTCCTTGATAATGTAGTATATGCCAAGTTTTCATTGATTCAGTGGGGAAGGCAAGGGACCCTGGCCTGGTGCCAGTTTAGCCCTCTCAGTCTCTTGTTTATTCAACAAGCTATTCCCCTGGGTCCTGGGGAAGAGGGAATAATTTGGGGTGGCAGCCCATGGCATATGTCCTGATGCAGCCCATGGCATATGTCCTGATGCAGCCCATGGCATATGTCCAAGCCCCTCCCAGTGTGACACTCTTGTGACTAGGGTCCATATGCTCATGACGCTTCCTTGGACTTGGCTATTTTTTCTTTGTCTCTGGGACTGCAGGCTAATTACTTGGCATTGGAAACATTGCCAGCAGCAGGACAGTTTGGGAATACATCCCACATGGGCACTGAGTCAACAGTGCCAACAGGGGGAAAACATACGGGCCCAGGGAGATTTTTTAACTATTTACCCAGTGGGGGAAATTGTTTATTTTCTACATATCTCCCAAAGAGTTCATTTATGAGCTCCCTTTATGACTTCAAACAGGTAAGTTGGCAGAGACATGGCAGTAAAGATAAGACGATGACTAATTAATAGTCTTGCAACAGGTTTCAACATCCAGATCTACAACTACCATTATTTTTTCTTTCTTAACCACTAACATTTATTTTCCAATGCAAACATGCTTTTAAGTATTTTTCTTAATACAGATAATAGTTTTATCTTGTTCCTGGCACCATTTCCTCTTCCCAATAGGGTTATAAATAGGGTATTCCATTTGGCAAGGGTCTTGTCCGTGGCATTAGAGAGACGGTTCTATAGTTACTGTAACAAAACAGCACATAGTTGGCATATTTCTCCCCAAACTTTCCTAACATTTACACTGCCATCTGCATACTTTTCACTTGACTTCACTCTGAAAATTGACTGTTCCTATGATACATACCAGAGACTTGGCTACTTGGACATTTGGAAAAAAAATAAAAGGAGCAAAACATGAACAAGGAAGCATTCTTCCCATTTCTGATTCCAGGCATTCAGTACTTGTAATAGTACAGTTGTTTGTAAGAATGGTTTAAGGTAGCTTCCTTTAAGGTCAATTTTAATTTTAAGATCTTAGGATTCTGTGACTGAATGATAATTCATTAATTAATAAATTAATATCAACAACTGCTTTATTTTCCTGAGTTTATAGGGCTGATTGCCTATATTCAAATATATATGTAGAAAAATGTAGGATCATTATGTATGTGTAAGAAAACTCAAAAATGAGTCCTAAAAACACAATAAAGTTAAAATAGAAGATCCAGACTAAAACCATTTTCAAAGTTCTGGGGCCAACATTTCAAATAAATGTTGGATAAGGCAAATGAGTTTTTAAGAGGATTAAGATGCTAGAGCATAATATCCCTGGACATTCAAGGATTTCTATTGCAGTGAGACAAAGAATGCATAAGAATACAAATCTCTATAGTTCCGTCTTCAAAGATAACCAATAACCCTCATCAGCTGGGCTTCACTTTCTTTTCAGGTTTAAAAAAAGGAGGGGGAGGGTTTTGGTAATAGCTGTAGGGGTTATTGATGAATTGAGGATTCTCCAAAATGAGACTTTTAGAGAGAGCGAATACCCAGAGCCCTTGCTTGGAGAACTGGGTAAATCCACTCTGGGTTCATCAAACATACTTAGCCCAGGCATCATTTGAATGAACATGAAGGAAAAAGTAACTTCTCAATGTTTGTTTGTTTTCTGAAACTCTACCTGTGCATTTGCTCATGTCATATGAGCATGCAGAAGAGAAGCCCGGTCACTGAGTGACTACTGGCCCATAACACACTTCATGGAAGCTTATTTGGTGCCTATTTATGCCCAGAATGTCTTCATATAAGGATTTAGTGACCCATAAACAATTTAAGATTTATTTGAGAAGTCAGCCAAGTGATGAGTCCATTTGCGGATACAGAGATACTAGTGATTAGAATTGTTGTGTTGAAGGTGAGATCTTACATTGCTATTTCTGCTACTGTTTTATTCTTTTTCTTTGCTCTTATGCAAAATATTATAGGAAAAAATTTTTTTTACTAAATTTACTGTGAGATTTTATTTGTGATTTCAATATTTTGATTCTAAGCCCTTTGGGGAATCGACTCCTTACAGCTGGAGAGGTTTAATTTTCTGTTTTTATTTTAAACAATTTCTGTTTTTCACAATCAATTTAATTCATAGAATGAAGGAGTGAACACTGGCTAACTTTATAGGATTCCTTATCTATAATTAAGAATCTAATGAAGCTGAAATGAGAAAATTGTTTCTTATGGGTTTAAACTAATACAGATAATGTATTTTAATTGCAAGTGCTTTGGAAATAAAAATTTGAGAGAGAATAAACCAATACACACTTGCACACATGCAAACACATTTACATACATACAGAAAAAAACAATACTTTTTTTAAAGGTTTACCTGTTTACATGTATTGTGTTTAAATGAGTGAATATTCACCATATCCAACTCTTGCCACTTTCATCCATCTTAGATATTTAATTTAACTGTAACATTAACACAGAGCTATGGTTGCGTTTGTCAGAAATTATCACATGCACAACATATATTTGTGTGAGGCATAATGCTGGGTTCTGGATGTTGACTGAGAGGTGAAAATATGGACATCATTTTGACATTGGAAATCCATAAATTTGATGGAGAACAAACTTATTCATACCAACTAAATGAGTGTAAGTTGCATTTTGAACTCAGCAGTTCACAAATGTGTCAGTTACAACCTTGGCATCTTCTTTAATCCCAATTTTCAATTCACCTATCTTATATTTTTCTTACGTTGGCCTCTTCAGGTTCTCTGAGTTCATCTCTCTTCTTCAGGCGGTGTCTGCTTCCCATGGGTAGATCTGTAATTTTGTGATAACCTGTCACTCTGTAATTCAACTCTTTCTTGATTGGCACTGTCCAAAATGGTAGCCACTAGTCACATCTGGCTTTTAGATTAATATTAAAATTAAATTAAACTTGCAGTTTTTTATTCAAACCAATCACCTTTCAAGTGCCCAATAGCTACAAGTGGCCCATGGCTACTATTGGTGGATGACGCTCATGTTTCTACTGGCTCAGAAAGCTCTGAGATAGATCTGCTCTAAAACACAGCTCAAAGCTTGCTTGCCAGGCTCTTCTCCTCATGGTTTCCTCAGGCAAGTGAGCCTCCAATAAGTTAAATATTTATTGTTTTCTGCATATATTCTGAGCTTCACTGACTTGGGGGCTTTGCTATTACCAAAGCTCAAGTGTTCTTTTGAAATCCTATTATCATAGAAAATGAATATGTCTAGAAAAAAGGATTGTTTCCTTTTCTCTTAAGAAGCCTTTTTAAATCTTCCCAGTGAGAGCTTTGACTCCTCTGGAATCTGAGAGCAGCACACTCTGTGCCTCAGCTGTGCTTCACTCGGAGCTCTGCTTCAGCGACAAGAGTTCGATGCAATGAATATGCAGCCATTTAAACACAGCCTATGAGAGCAGATAAGCCTTAAAAAATTTGTGAACTGCTGAGTCCAAAATGTAAGTCCTCTGAGGACTTTTTTTGTTTGTTTGTTTAGCTCCCGTAGCAGGTTACGCTATTTTTTTGAGGTCAGGAGAGACATGAAATTTTTATATTTCATGACTTCTGGTTTTTATTCTTTGTTCATGTGTTTTATTTTAGTTATTTTTTAAGTTTAGAGGACATTAAGGAGAAAATAAAAGAATAAAAATGGAAGAAGGACATATTTGGTGACAAAATCTGAAGGTGAAAAGAATGAAGTATAGTTACATCAACTATATATGAAGAAACGATGAGGTTACTGCACATTGTAGAATAAAGTCTTACCATTAAATTCTTTTTCTGCCAATTTTCTTTCTGGATGTACGTGAGTTAATTATTATCACTAAACCTGTTATTTGCTTTTGTTTTATCTATAGAATAAAAATAGTAATGCTCACCACATAGGTTGTTGTAAATATCCCTTGGGGTAATATGTGTAAAAGTGCCTCTTTAAAAAAATGAAATGTCTCCTACAAATGTGAGTGGTTGTTTATAGCGAGCTCCCAGAAAAGGAGGGTGTGGAATGGGGAGAAACACATGTTCTCCTGTCCCCTCACAAATCCACTTTCTTCCGACGAAGCCCTGCCGACTGATAAAGTTCCAGTAGGATCTTGGTGAGTTATCCACAGGGTTCTCTTTTTATCTCACAGAAATATTTATATATCTATAAGTATCTATAAGATTTTTTATTCCACCCTCCTTGGGATGTAGTTATGACTGTTGAATATTTACTTTTCAGACATTCCTTCTCCCTTTGAAGAAATCCACAAAAGAAAAAGCAAAATACTGACAAGTTTTCAAAGCCATGATTTACAGGAATGAATTCTGAAAAGCAAGTGGCCAACATCCGAGTTCATCATCAAATAATATTTCTAAAGCACCCTCTAGTGTCTGGCCCCAAGCCAGATGATTCAACGCCTGAGGAAGCTACAGACTTTTTAAAAGTAAAATGGACTCATGTCCTCTCTTGAGAAGCAAGTCAGCATCATTTAGGATGCCTTAGGATTGTCTCGCTAAATAAAGATGAAAAATGTATTGCTTTAGAAAAATTAATACAAGTACAAACACTAATAATATTGAATGCGATTTAAATTCCATTTAAAAACAGATAATAGGGTTTAAAGTAACAAGTCGAAAATTACACCGGAATTAGCAAGTAGGAATGTTAGATGCATCAGCCATCTGATTATGCTGTGACTGGTACTAGCCTGTAGTTTTCACCCAGTAGATTCTCAGTGGTGCAGTAGAAAGTGTGGTGTGTAGAATCATAAGACTTGTAGTCTGTGGTCAACTCCATTACTCACTTGGCCATGTGGTTTGGAACACATCACAAAAGATTTATGAGCCTTTGCTTCTTCACATGTAAAATCATGATTCTCCCATCTTCATGGAATTGTTAGACTTTAGAGGATTAAATAGGATACAATGAACTAGTTCCTGAAAAAATACTTGCCCCCAAAATGTTACTATTTTTTATTCTACTTGTGTGATTGATTTTGCAATCAGCAGTTTAATAATATGCATTCAATAGGTTTATAATAGGCATTCAATTGACTCTTGCATATCTCCCATTGAAAAAAATTTGAATATTTTAAAAATCTTATTCCCATATCTTTGAGAATGGGATATTTTTATTATGAAAATGAGGCAATAGAGTCAATTTCTGAATAGGTTAGTTGACTTTAGTGAGAAATACCCATTCAGTCATTCATTCATTTTCAACTCTTGAATCCATAATGGCCCCTTCACTAACTGGAGTTCTTTTTTTTTTTTTTTTTGAGACAGAGTTTCGCTCTTGTTACCCAGGCTGGAGTGCAATGGCGTGCTCTCGGCTCACCGCAACCTCCGCCTCCTGGGTTCAGGCAATTCTCCTGCTGCAGGCTCCCGAGTAGCTGGGATTACAGGCACGCGCCACCATGCCCGGCTAATTTTTTGTATTTTTAGTAGAGACGGGGTTTCACCATGTTGACCAAGATGGTCTCGATCTCTTGACCTCGTGATCCACCCGTCTCGGCTTCCCAAAGTGCTGAGATTACAGGCTTGAGCCACCGCGCCCGGCCTTGGGTTCTTATATTAGTAAGATGGACCAGAGGCTTTTAGCACCTACAAACAAATCTTTGTGGGCAGAGCACTAAAGAGTACTGAATCATTTTAAGAAGTCATATTGGAAATGACTTTTGGACATGGAAGGACTCGGCTTATTCAAGCAAATTATATTTCAAAGTTTTACTTGCAAAGTTATTTATTACCATGTGGAATCTCACTCCTGTGGCTGGGGTCAAGAAAAATGGGGACACAGGTGTCTGCCTATTTGCACAGGCATTAAAAAGTATTGTAAAATGAGCTTCAGCCTTTTAAGTTACTGTCTTATTCTTTATAATAATAATCTTTTCCATTTTACAAGGTCTATATTATTTTTAGGTAAGAAAACACTGTAGAGTTCATGTTTTGTTGTTCCTTGCAGTTATATAAATTATATTTGGCCAAAACAAATGTAATTCCTACTGTGTGAACTGGAAACCCAAAATGTTGATTTTCCTCAAGTTATAAACAATGTGAAGATATGTTATACTGGGTCACAATTTTCCAGAGCAGAGCAAAATATATAACTCAGTTTTAATAACAAAACTGCATATATCATTAAAGTTTCCTACTCCACACAGAATGTATTATATTACTCTACCCAGCAAGAGACATCCTTTGTGTAGACCACAGTTTCTAAAATACCATTTGATTGAATAGAAAACAGTTTAGCCATTTGTTAGTTTAAAAGAAAATGTAATGGTTAAATGATCATGGACATTCTGCTTTGTCTTTGCTGGTGAATATTAAATTTCTTCTCACTAAGTTTAAATGTCACAGATTTTGTAAACAACAAGATCTGGGGAAAACCATTATGACCTTTTCTGACTATTAGATGAATCTTCATATTTTTAACAACTTAGAAGCAGATTTCTTTTCCTTTGCAGCACCAATAAACTTTATTTATACATGTACTATGTCAACTTCAAGCCTCATGGTAATTATTTATGCACAAGTCTGCCTCTGCCTCCCCAAATAGACTTGAAACTTAACAAGGCAAAATCCAGGCTGCATTATGTTTGTATTCTTGGCCCCCGGTTCAATGCCTACCACAAAGTTGGAGCTCTAGAATGTTAAATAAGAGAATAAATGCTGAAAAATCATCACCAAGTCGTTTATTTACCCACCTGCCTGTTTCTTTCAGAATAATTTTATAATTCAGGAAATTTATAAATACTATCTCTACAATACTAATAGGAATCAGGACATATTTCCTTTATTAAAAAATCACAGATGGGATTATTAGCCAGTCTGTCCTCCTTATTTCACAGATGGAGATTTGAAGGACTAGAAGGAAGCTTCTTTATTCTTGCTGTCATAAAACTGATACCAATTATGTTTATATGATATAAAAGTAGTATATCTTAATTCTAAACATTTTGACAAGTTCAAAGATACATAAAGGAGCCAACAAGCATATGAGGAGATAACTTCAAAAATCATTAAATGTAAATCAAAACCACAATGAGGTATTACCTCAAACTTATGAAGATAGTTTAATTGAAAGCAAAGCAGAAACCAGAAACTAACAAATGTTGGTGAGTATGTGGAGAAACTGGAACCCTTGTATGTTGTTAGTGGGCTTGTAAAATGGTGCAACTGCTATGGAATAGTATGACGGTTCTTCCAAAAATTAAAAGTAAAATCACCACATAATCTAGCCATCTTACTTCTGAATAGGTATCCAAGAGAACTGAAAGCAGGCCTTGAAGAGATATCTGCATGCCCTCGATTATAGATGCAAATTCCAAATGTCCATCAAGGTTTATTAATGGACAAACAAAATAAGAACTGGAATCTTACCCAGCTCTGAAACAGAAAGATAACCTGTCACATGCTACAACATGGAAGAACCTTGAGGATATTATTTTTAGTAAAATGATCCAGTTATAAAACAAATCAAATACTTATGATTTTACTTATATGAGCTATCTAAATTAGTCAAAGTCATAGAGACAGAAGATAAAATAAACAAATAATTATCCCTACAGAGATTTATAACTGTATACTTACAAAATAGAATTTAAAAATAGATGTCAGAATAAATAGCATAAATTGATAAATATTTGAGATCCTCATGAAGAAACTTAATTTTTTTATCTGTCATATTGAACTATAATATTTCTCTAGCTTCACATCTATTTTTAAATTCTGTTTTGTAAGTATACAATTATAAATCTCTGTAAGGAGATTTATTTATTTTTATTTACATTTTTATTTTATTTTCAACTAACAATGGGGTAGTCAATGATTTTGAGATTTAAGTGGACACCTCATGAAATGTTTAGCAACATTTTCAGTACTATATCTTGACAAGTCTTGCAGGAGTTTTGCCTAGGACGGTCTAAGGCCTACACAGTCTGGAATAATTGGTGTATCAACATCAGTGTCGATCATAACAACAAAAACAAGGAAAAACAAAACCCGTAGCTACAACTCTTTGAGTGTCTGCTTTCTGCCAAGCACTGAGTTGACTGATGTAACTCATTAGCTTAATTCATACTATTATTATTACCATTTTTACAGAGAATTCAAGAAGCATTGATATGTTATGTAATTTTCTTCAAACACTCAGCGGTTAGTTGAAAATGAGTTTTGACTTCAATCCATCCATATTCAGAAATCTGGGGCTCTGTCACCACTAAGGTATGTTCCCTCTAAAAGTTACTAAGCTGTCTCAAAATCGTTACAAGGTTCATATAAAGACTTACTAAAATTGCCTTTATGTTTCTAGATATTTCATTTTTTTCCATAATGTTTTGAATTTTTCAATGATTTTACTCTTTTTGGATGGCTTTTTTTTCTCATATTTTCTTTTTGATTACTTTTAGTATCCATACACTATTGAATTCTTACTAACGTTAAGTGGTTACAGTTAATTTTCTTGAGTTTTCTAATTGTTATTTCTTCTGGAAATTGTATTCCTACTTGTGTTCGATATCTTATAGTAATAGCCACAAGTTCTATGACCATTGAGTACTAAAGGGCAGAGCATGTATGTGTGTTTTGTTTCTAAATACAAGGGATATAATTTAGGTTTTACAAGTAGGCATAGTGAAGTTTCTCAGATTAGGAAAGCATTACTTATCATGTTTTATGTATATTTTATATCTAAGATTTTCTCAATGAAAATAAAAGTTTTATTGCATTTAAAATTATTTGGCATTTTATTTAGATACATGATTTTAACCCCCTCTTTGTCTTACATAAAAAATAAAAATGCATCTACATTTCTAGGGCAATTGTCATACTCTAATCAGTTTTAAGCAGTTTACATGCATTTTCATACTTTATCGTCACAAAAAGCCTATACCGTAGGCACTGACATATTTTCTTTTCCAATTAACAGATGAGAAAACTGAAGCAGAGTGGTTAGTGACCTGCACAAGGCCATATAATGAGTTAAAGGAAGACCTGAGATTTAAGTCCAAAATGATCTGCCTCTAGAGCCAATGTTCTTAATCACTCAGAGACACATGAGGACACCAGTGGAGAGAGGTTTTGAGAAGTCCGCCAGAATTAAAACCTGCAACAGGGAGACAGAGAAGGCCATTGTATACATACCTGTAAGAACCAGATGCAGCTTAACCCTAAAAGGAAATAAAAAATGAGAGTCTAATTAGTAAGAGTGCTTATTTTTTTTGGAAATCATCTCAAGGTACATTTTTATATGTCAAGGGTAAGTTTCCTGTTCACCCATCCCCTTTTCTAATGGGCAGTAAGTGAGGCATATAAAGGAAAAAAATCAATTGTTTGGCCTGCTGATCAGAACTGCAGAACTCTCCTCTGATATTTTGAAATCAGAAACTCTGAGTGACCATAAGGAATCACAGAGGAGGGAGGTTGCAGGCCAGGGGCGTCTAGGCAGAGAAATTGGGCCCACAGATATGAGCATTCTGTGGTGCCAGCTCAGAGACCAGAGAAACACATTCCATGAGATATTATTCAAGAGATTTATTACAAGCAGGAAGGAGCTTTATACTAGTGTCCCTATTGGCCAGCCCTCTCTTTAGAATGCTCTGCCTTTTTTGCAAAATATCAGAACTAGTTGCACAATATAGAAACAGTATATGCAATCAGACAAGCAGGGACTCTCAACTATGAGAAGGGAGAAGAAGGAAGTGGCATCCAGGAATCACCTAATGTATAAGGAAAACCACTAATGAGAAAGAGAATAACTGAAGAGCTAAGAGCAGAAGGGACTAAAGAATAAATATAAAAATAAATATAAAAACAAAAGTATACATCCTCTTGAAATAGAAAAAAAGAGATGGAATTACACTAGAAGAAGTTTGTTCCTCCTAGTTAGTTCTCAGCATTAAGGCATTAAATCTGGCCATGTGCCTGGCCATTCCATTTTTTCTCCTCTAAACATATTGAGGGCCAAACTGTATTTTGAGGACTGTGTTTAAGACGCTAGGGAATATTTAGAATGATTTTCATCATATGTGGTTAACATTTTTTGAAGTTTTGGCACTTAAATTCACAGGCTTTAGTTATTTGTAATATTGATCTGTAATAAATAGTCCATTGCTTAGTGATGGTAAATAAATGAGGCATTATACTTTTGTTGATTTGCACACTAATATGGGGAGTGTATTTTATTTAACAATGCAAAGACTGTACATGTTAAGTTTGTTTTGTTGCTATGTGTACTGTTTAGTCCCAGGATATCTTGAACTGGAAAGAAGCCCTGTTGACGGACAGGATAACATAATTCTACCTTTTTGGTAAACTGTCTTGGGCCTTGGTGTCCCCTAGCTCAGATATCCATATATCAAGAGGTATGTGGGTCTCACACTGCTCATTCTGGTTTGACCTTAAGCCAAAAACTTTAACAGAAGCCTGAGTCCTGGGCCTTCTTCCTAAGCAACCACCACTGTCATAGAAGTAGCCAATCCCTGCTTATTACTGCAACTCATGTTGACAGGAAATGGGGTGCTGACCCTTTTCAAAAGAAAGGCAGTGAAAAACCATTCCCCTGCAGGTGGAGTTTTCTGGCTCATGTACGGATTGGAAATGAAATTAGCCATTGGAAATTTCATTCAGGTTAGTCCAAACTCTGCAAAGTACAACAAATGCAGACCTTTCCACATTTGGTAATCAAGTTCAATTTTTCTCTACATTGTTCCTCTAAAGCAGACAGCTGCGAAACCTTTATTAATTGCCTTTGGTGTACCGAGTTGCTGCCAGAGTTTACAGACACAAACCATCCAGAATGAGCTTTTACAGGGGTTGTGAGCCAGTCTGGGAGACCAGAGTCACCCACACAAACTATTCAGTGAACAAGGCAGCCTATGACAGAGTGGTCAGCTATGTGGTTCAGACAATAGAGTTCAGAGCCAACAACAACTGCTAAGTGCATCGTAGAGCCAACTTCAAGAGAAATGGGAATATGACAAAATGGTGTAAATAAGATGCCTGATTTGGATATTTCAACCTCCACTGTTTCCTTTCTTCCAACTTCAATTTCCCTGTAACAGATCAAAACCACTTTGTAGTAGTAATCACTTTAAAATGAATTTTAAATTAATGGGCACCTACTCTAAAACAATGTTTTATTCTGGATGGACCCACCACCCATCCATCACCATGACCCACTCCAGCAAAATGATGCATAATCCATCTCGGAGCTTTCTGCACATTGTTCCCCTGCTCAAACACATAAATGGCTTCCCACAGCCAACATCAATCAACCTCTGCTTGGAGTTCCATAGCCTCTTCAGCAGGGCCCTGCCTCCCCACAATTCACAGCACAATGGCTTTTCCTTTAGGACTGCCACATCCCACCATACTGACTCCCCCACTCTGTGATCTCATGTGACCATGCTAGTTTATAGAGTTGATGATATACCTGATTTGATTGTTTCGTATGTGCAGGCCTTGTTGTGTCCAGTTGGATGACATTTTTCTCCAGTACAGTCCTTGCAATGTGATTGGAACTATTTTTACTTTCCCTACAAGAGGGCACATGGTAGATGTTCAATAAATCTCCAAGTTGTTAGCATTATGGTAATTGTGAGTGCAGGCCCAGGACTAGGGTGAGGCAAGTGAGGAGCTTAGGGTACAAAATTTAAGGTGGCACTCACTCTCAGCTGTGGACTCTGCACTTGTAGGACCCTGAGAGTGAGTGCCTCCTTAAACTGTGTTCCAGATGCTTTGCTCCTCTCACCCTAGAAGTTGTCATGATTGGATGGTATCATGAAGCATGTTTGCAGGATCTGTATTTCTACTACAGAAATAAATATTGACTTTGTCTCTCCCATAGTTATTCCTAAACAAGATCAACATGTGTGTATGCATGTAAAGGGGCTAATCCTCCAGAGCAACCCTCTGCGATGGTGGCAAAAACATAAAAATAGTAGAGTCAAGATGCTACCTTCTTCCTCAGCCTCAAAGAAGGTTTGGCTTTGGTGAAAAGAATTTGGCTCTGAGTTAGATCTAATTGGCATCAAAGTCTAACTTCACTCTTCACTACCTGCATAATCTCAACTGAACCTCTAACAAACTATTTGGTAAAGCTATAGAATAATAAGAATGAGGACACACACACACAAAATAAATAAATAGAAGGAGGAGAGGAGAAAGAAAAGCAGAAAATAATCATAGATTTTTTAATAAGGACCGATGAGAAAACACAAAGCCCTAAATAACTCTCGGTTGTTACTACTTTTGTTGCTCATAATTTTGCGTTGCTGCTTTGAGTGCACTCACAGCAACAGTTTCTCAAGTATAGAATTCTATGCACATATATCTCTAAATGCACATAACTATTATAAGTTAAGGTATCCATACATAAATTGCCTGTCTAATAATGCTAGTGAGAGATAAAATAGAAATTCTAATCACTAAGGAAAATGAAATATTGAATGGGGCCACTTAGAAAGTGTCTTTGGAATCAACGTTGTATGCAACAGGAACCATTTCTTTTATTGACTTTCAAACTGGGAGACATCAAAGTTCATGGCAGCATTGATACCATTAACAAAAACTGAAGACACAATAGCAGCAGAAGATATGGAGACAAAATGACACATTCAGGCTTGAATTTCCAGTAGCACCCAAAGCAAACAGTAGTTTCTCTGGTAACAAAACAGCAGTAAAACGAAATAGGTCATTTTCTAATCATTCATACCCAGGTAGTAAAATACATACCATCTATGCTATAATGTAAGGCACTCGTGTGCCTTCTGAAGCTGTTTCATTTAGATATCATGGTTATGTGTTTCGTGATGAGCTTGATAAATTCATAAAATATTGCCTAGTTGAGACCATTTCTACCATCAGGCATGATGTTTCCATGACTTATTCTGGCTAGAGTAGACTGGCATTGAATCAGTAAATATGTACATACGTAGCTTGGAACCACAAATGATCTTACCTAAATTAATAAGACAGTTGAGACTGTATAGACATGTTTTGAAAAATAATTCATAAGACCCAAATGGAAAAAAACTGTAAATTATTTATTTTTAGCCACTATATTAGGGTTATATGCAACCAGATCATTTCACAGGACCTAGTGAACTATTAGCAGCAACACTAGCATTTGGATATAAATGTTTTTACATAAGCAATTTGAAGAACGAACTGATTTGTTTTTTCTAACCTCACTGAAAAAATACTTATTTTTTAGTCTTTTATTTCTTATTTTTTGCTTGAGTTGTTTAATTCTTTTGCTTGACTCTCCTGAGGTTTTAGGTATGCCAAATTCTGAGGCAGTGACATTAAAGAGAGGTTTAAACCTTATTCTAAGGACAGTGGCCTTTACATGTGAATTTAAAGAGAAAAGAAAGGAACCAATGAGATGATCTAATATTAATATCCCATTAATAATTTAATATTTAGGACAAGTAAGTAAAGCCAAATGTTAACTGAAATGTCTCCCAGTTGGGTCAGAGTCTGAACATGCCCCTCCAGTGTAAACACTCCAGCCTTGTGTGCAGGAGTTACAGTGTGGGCCAAGGACCAGCTCACACAGGTTTCATTGCCCAATCAGCATGCAGTTAAAATAACTAAAATAACATGACATAGAGACACAAGACTCATTGAAAAACAAACTCACACACACACACACACACACACACACACACACACGCACACACGCACACACGCACACACACGGCAAAGAAGAAAAACTTGATACTAAACAGTCCCAAATTATCTTCTATTAACAACTCAATTCTATTGGTAACCCACCACACTGATGGCTTGAAATCTTCCAGCTCTCATTTAAGAGTCTCGGGGTGTCTGATTTACTTCTCAATGGCCCATTCATCCTTTGAACGTTTACTCTGTAGCCTGTGCAGTTATAACCTAAGTTGGATTTCATACATGAAAACTGACCTCCGGCACCCAATATTTTTGCCAAGTCTCAGTGAAGGCTCTTGGAATAATTTAGAGTTTGCCTAATGACAAGTTAAAGATTCAATTATTAAGTGTAGTAATTTATTTTTACTATGTTTGTAAAATGGCTTTCGCCCAACTAATTTCACTCCCCTTCACAGCCAAAAGGCCTAAGATAGCAACGATGATCCTCACGGCAACACACAACAGGGCAGTTCGCTCTTGGTTGTTTAATGCCACGTCAAACAGAAGGGTTTCTACAGGACTCAGATGGAGACATTTCTCTTTTGCCTTAGTTTGGGCAAAAAAAAAAAAAAAAAATGATTTCCTTCAGATAGCTGTAATGGATGGTGAGGACGGCAGAGAGTAATCAGGCCCAGCCCGAGGCAGATGCCAAAAGTTTCCCAGAAGGATAAATCTTGTTTCCTGCCTTACTTCACAGAATTAAGCCTTAAACAAGTCATGTTCTGTGGCTTGGATGCTGTGTTTATATCAGCTTTGGCTCCCTGGCTCGTGGCTGGGAACACTGTATTGGTCTGTAACTCAGGAAGGTTTTCCTGAAGCAAGAAATCACTACGCCAGTATCTTTATCTCTCATTCCATTTTATTTGTTCTATTAATACTGGCAAACAAACCCTGAGTGGTAAGTGGATTCATAGGAGACAGTCACATTGACCAGGTGCAGCCCGCAAAGCCCATGATTTAGCGCTGTGCTTTTGGTAACCGTCTTTCCCAGGAGTTGTATGAAAGATGCCTCTTCATAAAGGATTTTGTTTTGGAAAATAATAACAGCACCTCATCTGTGCATGGCTCATTCTCAGTAGGTTTAGGGAAAAAAATCTTTTCTGTAGAGTTCAGGGTCGGCGGAGACCTTGTGGTCTCCCAGCGTCTTAAATGAAACCAAACCCTCTGGGGAGTGCATTCGTTTATGGTTAGTACAGGCGACTTCCTGTTTCGAAGCAAAATGGGCTTGAAGAGGCTTATAAAAAAGACTCAAAAGGTTTCTTGGACATCAAATGACTCTAGTAAAACATTTTGATGAGTTAAGTGTAAATGTACCAGCAGCATACGGATTAAATTCCCTTCTAAATAAACATTAACAGAGAACATGTTTGGCAAAATGCATTTTGAGTTTTGCAAAACTGAAAACATTTGAAAAAGGAGTGTGAGATATTTGATGAACTCAGAAAGCAGCCGGATTGCCCATCCCATACTTGAATATTGTCTTTGGATGTTCTGCAGATGTCAAATAAATTAGGATGCTGATTCTAAGACCAACTTCTGTTGCAGGAATGATCAGCTGCCTGTCAGTTAGGATGGCGTTTTTGTGGACACTCTGTTCCTTATGTGTGGCCGAACAGAGCCGGGGGGGACCTGTAACCCTTTCCTCACCCACAGGCATCCTCTCGTTCTTGGATTCAGTCCTGTAAGACCTTCTATTATTTGCAGTTCTTGCATCTGTTTTGCTGCCTGTGAGATATTCTGGCTCCCAAAGAGGATTCCTGCTTTGCTATATATTTACAGTGAATCTTTTGTGCCACGAGGCAGATGACAGCCTTGGTGTTACTTGAGCCAAGGCCTTTTATCCAGAAGCCACTGTCCTTGTCAAGATTCTTATTATCTTTCACTATCTCTTTTTTCTGACATGCTCCCGAAACAAAATTTATGAATCCTTTGAGATGGTGGAATTAACAACGGAACACAAAGAATTAAACAGAGAAACATTTTAAATGGGCCAACTACACTTGGTAACTATTAATAAATGTAGAAAAGAATCAAATGTTACTCTAAGGGTTGAGTTTTAGTGATCATAGCACTGGTGAAGTCACTGAATTAGAGAAACGCCTTTAGAAATCTCTTCCATTATTAGGTCTGATAGAGCAGGAAAACACATCATTAATATCCTTTTTGTAAAGTATTTGACCCAGAATAACAAACAGTCACGTCATAGGGCAAATCTCAGATGATCTGGATGCCACTACCTTGTAGTCTGTAATCATACTGACTTATGATCATTTTGGTTTTAAACTATACATGCAGAAAGTAGATTTGAATAAAATTAACAGGCAAATACACGGCAAGTATTATGTTGAAATATTTAAAAGATTAAGGTTTAGCTCTGTGTATTTTGGCAAATAATATTATTTATAGATAGTAATGACCCATTATCATACCGAAAATAATACAATTAATATGCTACTTAGTAAAATGTTTATTAAAGCCTCCATAGGGAGCACCCACTTCTCTTTTTGGAATTATTCAACAGCCAAAAAACTCTCAGCATCTTCTCTTCTGCTATCTTCATGCATTCATTAAATGGTTTTCCATTAGGACTGTGGTGAGACTGAGTCTGTTGACTTCATTTCTCTGTACTTTCAAATTACTCTACATATGGTTGCCAGAGTTTTCTTTCAAAAGGACTAGTCTTGTCATTCACCTGTTCAATAATCTTTGATGCCTACCAGCTGCCTCCAGAATAAAGCCCAGGTTCTTTAACTCGGTGTTCAAAACCCTCTGGTCTGGCCTTAATTCACCTTTCAGTTCATGTTCCAGCACCTCATAATCCGGTCATACCAGACAAATTCCCTATTCCCAGATTCCACATGTTCATATGCCTTAGTATTTACTACTTCTTTTCAGCATTTTTCACACTTGTAAATATTTGCTAAATTGTTTACCAGTTTTTTCACTAAACTCCCAGTTAAGTGAGGGTGACGGTTGTGTCTGTCTCGTGTATTCTATGTCCTCAGGGTCCATCTCAGTGACTGGAATGCAGTAGGTGCTCTGTGATGTCTGGGAACTCATGGAGCCATCTCTCTGTTTTCTTGTGGCACTGACTGTGTATTTCTATCACAGCACTTAGGAATTCTATGTCTGCCTACCTGACTTTTCTACCACAATTCTTTGAGCCTAGAGGGCAGAGACTGTGCCTCATTTATTTCTGTATCCTCAGCACCTGGTGTAGTGCTTAGCAACCCTGAATACTCAATACATATTTGATAAAGTTAAACAAAGAACATTTGCTGTAGGTTCTAAAAATCATGCCAATCCTTAGGTAAACCTATCGGCATGAAGACAATTTTAAAATGTAGCTTTCACTTATGCATAAAAGGCAACATTCTGGGGCATGCAAGTTATAGGTCATAGGCCAAATCTGTCTGCCACCATCTCTTTTTGTAAATAATTTTATTGGAATATTCATTTTTAAATTGTCAATGTTTCCTTTCATACTATAATAGCAGGTTTGAATAATTGCAGAGACCAAGGACTTTCAAGGCCCCAAATATTTACTATTTAGTCCATTACACATGAAGTTTGCTGACCACTGTTATAATGAAAACACATAAATAAGAATACTAATAGTATTTACTTTATCCAGTGGTTGTAAGAATTAAATTAAGTAATATCTATAAAATGCTTAGCACCATCTTTGGCACACATTAATTGCTGTTAGGTTAATACCGTTAGGTATTGTCATCATTATAGTATCTTAATTATTTTCTAACAGCCACAAACATATTGCAGAGCAGGTCGGTAGAAACTTGTTACAGGTCATTCTTCTACAAGCAGGGATGGAAGAAGCAAAATCTGAGAGCTTGGCAATGAGGGAGAAGCAAACTACAAAGCAGACCAAGTGTTGATAGAAATGTCATTTGATATAAATATATGACCATTATATACCCTGATGGTTTTATTATCACCCTTATTTTACAGATGAGAAACCTAAGACATCAAATCCTTGTTCATTTGTCCTAGACACTCAAGCTAGAAGTCACGGGGCTGAGACTGGAAATCAGAACTTGAAAGGACTGTACATATGATAAAGAGACAGAAACAAGTCTGTTCCCTGTCCCAGGCAAGCAAGTCATCAACTGGGCTAGGACGACTTGGGAGAAAGAATGACCAAAAACAACCAAAACCTTGCAAATTGTGGAAATCCAGAAAGAAAGCATTAACATTGAAATTAATCTGTGACAAATATATAAAGAGCTGATCAGTGTCATTAGTGATTAGGGGAATACTAATCAAGACCACACTGAGGTATTATTTAACAAACAGATACATTTTGCAATTGACACATGTTTTAAAAGTTTGATGTTGCCAAGTGTTTGAAAGGATAAATCGAAGGAAGATTTTAAACTTTGCTGATAGGATTGTAAAATTGGTGCAACCACTTTGGAAAACAGCTTTACATCACCTAAATTTGAACATTTATATATCTTATGGCACAACAAATACACTCTTAGATATGTGCCCAACACTTGCACACACATGAGAAGGAATGTGTGCATGAATGTTCACGACAGCTTTATTCTTAACAGTTAAAGCCTAGGTACTCATCAACAAGATTTCACAAGGTCTCAATAAAGGACTTACACACATCAATGCAAACAAATGAAGAATAGCAATTTACATTACAGATTCACCTTAGTAATATAATATTGAGACATTAAGCATAATACTAAATCAGTCACTAATTTCTCTTATAGTGTGGCATGATACATTTCTGTGAAGTTAAAAGCTATTGAACTAAGTAAAGAACATATAGAGATGTGATAAAAATATATATAATTTCAAAGAACATGTAGAGTAATAAAAATACAGCAAGAAAATAATGAACACAGGATTTAGAATGATAATTTCTTAGTATGTAGGAGAGCAGTTTCAAAGATCCAATTGGGCTGTGTTTCACAAGGGTAGCAGTTCATTTATTCCTTTATTCATTCAACAAATAGTTCTAAATATTTATATATTAAACACTGTTAAATGATAAAAATTATTAAGCACCTATTGTATGCTTAGGTGCATAAAGCATAAAGCACTAGCATAAGTAAAACTGTAGTAATGGAACAGACAGACATGACTTTTGCCTTCAAAAGGCTTGTATTCCAATAGGAGAAAGGTCCTGGAGAAGACTAGGATTCACAAAGTGTTTTTATCTTAATGAGGACAATAACATTCATCTTTGGATATGGAAAGAAAGAGCCTTCCCAAATGTCTTCTTATGTGTAACTTGTAAGTTCAGCAGGACTTCTGTAAAACAAATCCAAGTTAATAATAAGTAACAAACTCATAGATACCTGAGTGTACTATACCAAACCGACACTCAGAAGATATATTTATAGAAAATGTAAAGACACTGATAACTATTTCACACCATTGACACATGGCTCCTTTTCCAGCACCAGGAAATTGATTATTTTAATTGATGAATTTTATTAGTAAACACGTATTGAATCCCAACTATACATGAGTCCCTGTGCTTGAATTTGAATGGTCTTAAACAGTTGTTACTCAAACTTTAGCAATATGCCCCAGCAGCAATGACTGCAGAAGAAATTTGGTCTCAAATAGCACAGATCTGTGAGTTCATATGAAGCTATACAGCTGGCAAGGTTGACACAAGATATTTTCCTAATGACTCATGGAGGTGACAGGTTTGCATAAAGCATGACTCCTTGCAATTTATATGGAGTGGCTGATTGCTGCATGTTAAAAGCTCAAAGTTCTAACTCCAGCTAATGAAAAGGTTAGAGTTGCTGAGTTGTACATGAAAGACCTGTGAGCTACCCAGGCTGTGGGCATCCTCAATTTTTCCTGTGCACAACTCTGATTACTCTGTAGTTAGTCCTTAACAGCTCTCCCTTTCAATCTTACTCTCTTACTGACATAACTTCATAGTCACTAATTGCTAATCTCTTTCTCAGTAGTGTTCATTTTCTTAAATTATACTTTAAGTACTGTGGTACATGTGCCGATCATGCAGGTTTGTTACCTAGGTGTACACATGCCATGGTGGTGGTTTGCTGCACCCATCACCCCATCATCTACATTAGGTATTTCTCCTAATGTTATTCCTCCCCTTGAGCCCCACCACCCAGGCTCCAGTGTGTGATGTTCCCCTCCCTGTGTCTATGTGTTCTCATTGTTCAACATCCACTTATGAGTGAGAACATGTGGTGTTTGGTTTTCTGTTCTTGTGTCAGTTTGCTGAGAATAATGGTTTCCAGTTTCATCCATGTCCCTACAAAAGACATGAACTCATTCTTTTTTATGGCTGCATAGTATTCCATGGAGTATATGTGATACATTTTCTTTATCCAGTCTATCATTGATGGGCATCTGGGTTGGTTCAAAGTCTTTGCTATCGTGAACAGTGCCGCAATAAACATATGTGTACATGTGTCTTTATAATAGAATGATTTATAATCTTTTGGGCATATACCCAGTAATGGGATTGCTGGATCAAATGGTATTTCTAGGTCTAGATCCTTGAGGAATGGGCACACTGTCTTCCACAACGGTTGAATTCATTTACACTCCCACCAACAGTGTGAAAGTGTTCCCTTCTCCACATCCTCTCCAGCATCTGCTGTCTCCTGACTTTTTAGACTCCCACCAATCGTGTAAAAGCATTCCTATTTCTCCACATCCTCTTTAGCATCTGCTGTCTCCTGATTTTTTTTAATGATCACCATTCTAACTGGTGTGAGGTGGTATCACAATATGGTTTTGATTTGTATTTCTCTAATGACCAGCGATGATGACCTTCTTTTCACATGTTTTTGGCTTCTTTTGAAAAGTGTCTGTTCATATCCTTTGACCACTTTTTGATGGGGTTGTTTTTTTCTTGTAAATATGTTTAAGTTCTCCGTAGATAATTAGCCCATTGTCAGATGAGTAGTTGCAAAAATTTTTGCCCATTCTGTTGGTTGCCAGTTCACTCCATTGAGTTTCTTTTGCTGTGTAGAAGCTCTTACATTAATTAGATTCCATTTGTCTATTTTGGCTTTTGTTGCCACTGCTTTTGGTGTTTTAGTCATGAAGTCCTTGCTGATGCCTATGTTCTGAATAGTGTTGCCTAGGTTTTCTTCTAGAATTTTTATGGTGTTAGGCCTCATGTGTAACTCCATCTAGAGTCAATTTTTGTATAAGGTGTAAGGAAGGGATCCAGTTTCAACTTTCTGCATATGGCTAGCAAGTTTTCCCAACACCATTTATTAAGCAGGAAATCATTCCCCATTGTTTGTTTTTGTCAGGTTTGTCAAAGACTAGATGGTTGTAGTTACATGACATTCTTTCTGAGGCCTCTGTTCTGTTCCATTGGTCTATATCTCTGTATTGGTGCCAGTGCTATGCTCTTTTGATTACTGTAGCCTTGTAATATAGTTTGAAGTCAGGTAGCATGATACCTATAGCTTTTTTTTTTTTTACTTAGGATTCTCTTGGCTATGCTGGCTCTTTTTTGGTTCCATATGAAGTTTAAGATGTTTTTTTCCAATTCTGTGAAGGAAGTCATTTGTAGCTTGATAGGGATAGCATTGAATCTTTGAATTACTGAATTTATAATTATGTTTGCCAGTATGGCCATTTTCACAATATTGATCCTTCCTAACCATGAACATGGAATGTTTTTTCATCTGTTTGTGTCCTCTCTCTTATTTCCTTGAGCAGTGGTTTGTAGTTCTCCTTGAAGAGGTCCTTCACATCCCTTGTTAGTTATATTCTAGGTATTTTATTCTCTTTGTAGCAATTGTGAATTGGAGTTCATGATTTGGCTCTTTGTATATACAAGTTTTCACCTTGATTTGATTTTACTTTCTGCTCATGGAAAAGAAACAGGTTAACTTCTTCTACTTGTTTGTTTGTTTTTTATAAACAAACTAACCCTTGGATGAGACCAGCTTAATGCATCTTCCAATAATCTGTTCATTAGGACTCACAAAGTAGGACTTAAGTTTATTGTTGAAATTACTGGTAAATTGGATTCCATGCTCCTCTTGAGGGACTGCATCAAAGTGGGCACTGCTAATTCAATTATCTGCCAATCTGAACCAAGGACCAGGCAAACAGCTGGAACCATGATAATAGGGCTCCCACCTTCTTCTGCAAGACAGACTCAGGGAACTGCCCACACTGCCCAGGATGCCACCTCAGGGTGAAACATCCAGGGTTTGCTAGTTAGTGAGGGATCCTAATCACTAAGAAGCTTTCTTTTTCTAATTTCAACCAGTTATCACTATATAAGATGGGAGGGAATCAGAACCTAATTGTGGCCATAAGAATGGGTGTTGTGCGGAAACCACGTGACTGGGAGAGTGAATCCCTCTATAAGGCAGGAAAAAAAAATTAATGCTCAAAAGGGAAGAGCCAAGGACTATTGGTCCACACTGTGAAAGAAGCAGTTTGTTTGTTTTGTGGGTACTTTTTCCCTGTGTAAACATGTTCTGAGGCCAAGTGATTGGTACATGTTTTATAAACTGGAAATATAAACACAGACATTCTCTTCCAAAAACTGATCTTTAGGACTTCCCTAGGAAAATTGCTCTTGTTTGTTCTGAATTCTGAACTTGGCTTTAGTTAAAATGTTACACATCTAATATTTGAGGTGCTAATCCCAACATTAAAGAGAAGAAATGTTGAAAAGGTTTTGAGACGCCCTACCAAAAGCCATTTCAGCTTCTGTTATGAACACTTAAATGACATGCCTTAATAAAGGAAGAAAAGAGATGAGAGAGAGAGAGAAAGAGAGAGAGAACGTGTGTGAGTATGTGTGTGTGTGTTGGGGTGGGGAGAGCTGGTACTTTGGAGATCATTCTCCTTTAACCACATGTTCTGAGGCCTCTGCTCATGCCAGGTAACAGTTCATTCTTATGTGGTTCAGTTATTTCTCATAACATGACACCGTTCCTCTAACCTGGTCATGAACTGGTTTAAAAGAGCTATTTTGATAGAACCCAGAAATATTTATAAAACATCTATACATTCAGTGTATTGAATGCTTCACCAAATGGTGAACTTCTAAATAAATGGTCTCTCTGCAAATAAGATGGTTCTTCCCTACCAACTTGTAGAGGGCTGGCCTAGAGTGCGGCTCCTAATACATCTGTTCTTAGTTCAAGAGCCTCCATTCTGTCCTGCTGAATGATACTATTCAGCTGGGTAAGAAAATTACAATATTTAAACTGTCCTCGAAGAAGAACAATATTTTTAGGGAGAGCATGTAGTGTGTACTGCCAAGGGAATGCACTCAAGTGTTTGGAGACAGTCCCTCCTTATGCATCTTCTTTCCAGAAGAGACAGGGCAGAGACTCTACAGCCTCTTATGTAAACTTTGCCCTGTGCGAGGGTCCCCTGGGGTTTCCCTAGAGGATATTTGTGGAGAATGTCTATTTTTGGTTTATGAAACACATCCTTTGTCATTTGGCTTTGGATCATATGTACATATTGGGGAACTTGTGAGAACACACACTGAGTCTTGATAGTTTCTGTACTTATCATTCAATTGGTTCAAATTCAGGCATCACCCTATCTCTGAGTTTTATATTTACTGAATCTGATATTACAAACAATATATGTTTCCTGATTTCTACCCCTCCCCTTCTTCTCCCTTCCAATTCAAATCAACACAATGGAATTACCAGACTAAGGAAAGGAGGTTTGTCTCTAGTCTTACCCTATAAAGAACCACCAATTAAAAGTTGAATGAAATATAACTCATTCTCACTACTGATACATTTTTCTCATTCTCACTACTGATAAAAAGATTAGGATATTTTTTCACTTTTCTCACTGACAGCAGTGCTAGATTTGCAGTCTTCTCCTCCAGCCTTCCCTCTGTGGTCCTCTTCATTGAACTTAAACTCCACATTGATGACCAGCCCTGCCCCCAACCCATTTGTCCTCAGCCTCCTTAAATCGAGTTTATTTCAGCCAACTTAAAGCACAGCCACCCTTTGACTCTCATCACTGAGTAAATACATGTCTACTTGTGATAAACTATACAATGAACACCCCACTATTCTGATTTAATGTATCTTTTCAGACCTGATGCCAACAACCTAGCAAGAGTCCTTGGTTTCTCCCAAATCTTGCCTGTCTCTGTCTCACCTGAAGATCCACAGACAATTATTCTCACTTCCTAAAGGTTCACACCTCCGTGCTTTAGCACAAAGAGCCTCTCTATAGGACGAATCTGTGTTACACACATCCTAGATATGCTTTAAGACCAAAACGCAGTTGACTTCATGAAGCCTTCTTCTATGTCTAGATGCCAGGTTTAACTTAGTCTTCCCTCTGCACTTCACAGCACCGTGTTTCTTTGGTATGGCATATAGCTGTACTTCATCATTCAGCTAAGTTCTATCCATGGATACCAATTACAGTAAACAGGGTGAGATTGGTAAATGAGATGACATATGAAACAGTGACCATGACATGTGTGAGGATGAGAGTGAAGTCTCACTCTGTATCTTCCCTCATTCTTATGTCAGCTTTTCACTGAGATCTATTTTGACCCTTTTTGAAATTATAGCCCCACCAGAACACATACTCATCCTCTTTGCCTACCTTATGATTTTTTTCTAGAGCATGTATCACTTTTTAACATATTATGTGACGTATTTTGTTATCGTATTTATTATTTATTTCTCCCCCATTCACTTGGATGTGAATTCAATAAAGACAAGAATTTTCTGATATGTTTACTGCTGTATTAGAAACCTCAGAATAAACCCTAGAACTAACAGAAGCTGCTTAGTAAATACTGGTCATCTTTGATAACATTGTGATCAGTTGCATAGCTAGTGCATTTGAGACATAGAGAAGATCGTGTTTTAGACCATTTCCTCTGCATGACTAAATTATTTTAATTTATAGTCAGGAAATAAGGCAAATGATAATAAGAGCCAAAAAAAACCAGGTACTCACTAATTTATTTCATTGATATATTTAACCATATTATTAAAAATATAAATTACATTTCAAAAAAACCCAATTCTGTATAACTATTTATTTAACAGTTATTACATGCAACTAAGAGTTTAAACTTTGATTTTTTGGTTGCAGCCTGATATAAAAATCTTGTATAAATAATTATCAAATAACCAATAAATGAATTTTAAGACAAACACAATATCTTAAAAGGTACAATTAAGACATGCCATTGATTAATGTTTGATTTATAGACATATTCTTTAATTTTGCAATAATTAACAATGTTAAAGAATAAACTTTAGCTATGAGTATATGAGTTAAATTCAGTAAAATATTCATATGTTCATAGTGAGCTAAAATGCCTATTTATCAAACAGAAATATCATGTCTTAGTTTGTATTCTGACCATTGACTTAAATTTTAAAAATATAAAAATACTCCAAGCAGTCACAGAAATGACTCAGATTTTGTCTCTTTATCTGTAAAACTCATGATTTTCACATAAACAGAATTAAAAGGAAAAATCATCAGATTACCCCAATAGACACAGAAAAAGCTTTCAGTAAAATCCAACAAACTAGACCTTAGTCCAACAAAGGTCTAATATCCAGAATCTCATAAGGAATTTATGAACTCAACAAGCACAAAACAACCTATTAAAAAATGGGCAAAGGACATGAACAGACACTTCTCAAAAAAAGACACAGATATGGCCAACAAACATTTGAAAAAATGATTCTCTACATCACTAATCATTAGAGAAATGCAATCAAAACCTTAGTGAGATACCATCTCACACCGGTAGGACTATTACTAAAATGTCAAAAAACAACAGATGCTAGCAGAGCTGTGGGGGGAAAAAAATAGACTGTTGGTGGGAATGTAAATTAATTTAGCTAATGTGGAAAGTTGTTTGGAAATTTCTCAAAGTATTTAAAACAGAACCACCAGTGAACCTAGCCATCCCATTACTGGGTATATATTCAAAAGAAAACATATCATTCTACGAAAAAGACACATGCACTCACAAGTTCATCACAGCATTATTCACAATAGCAAAGACATGGAATTAACCTAGGAGCCCTGTACTGGATGAAAAAAAGTGGTACATATATAACATGGAATACTATACAGTCATGAAAAGAATGAAATGTCTTTTACAGCAACACAATGCAGCTGGAGATCATTATCTTAAGAAAATTAATGCAGGAAGAGAAAACCAAATGCCATATGTTTTCACTTATAAGTGGGTGTTAAACATAGGGTACTCATGGACATAAAGATGACAACAATAGAAACTGGGGACTAGTGGATGGGGGATGAAAGAAGGGGAAATAGGGTTGAAAACTGTCTATTGGGTACTATGCTCAGTACCTGGATAATGAGATCATTAACAATGCAACCTTAACATCATGTAATATATCCAGATAACAAACCTGCATGTGTACCACCTTAATCTAAAACAAAAGTTTTTTTAAAAAGCTAAGAACAATTGATTTTGTATCCTGAGACTTTGTTGAAGTAGCTTATCAGCTTAAAGAGATTTGGGGCTGAGACAAGGGGGTTTTCTAAATACACAGTTATGTCATCTGAAAATAGAGACAATTTGACGTCTTCTTCTCCTATTTGAATACCCTTTATTTCTTTCTCTTGCCTGATTGCCCTGGCCAGAACTTCCAATACTATGTCAACTAGGAGTGGTGAGAGATGGCATCCTTGTCTTGTGCCAGGTTTTAAAAGGAATGCTTCCAGCTTTTGCCATTCAGTATGATATTGGCTGTGGGCTTGTCATAAATAGCTCGTATTATTTTGAGATACGTTCCATCAATACCTAGTTTATTGAGAGTTTTTAGCATGAAAGAGTGTTGAATTTTATCGAAGGCCTTTTCTGTATCTAATGAGATAATCATGTGGTTTTTGTAATTGGATCTGTTTATGTGATGAATTATGTTTACTGATTTGTTTATGTTGAACCAGCCTTGCATCCCAGGGATGAAGCTGAATTGATCATGGTGGATAAGCTTTCTGATGCACTGATGGATTCAGTTTGCTAGTATTTTATTGAGGATTTTTGCATCGATGTTCGTCAGGGATACTGGCCTGAAATTTTCTTTTTTGTTGTGTCTCTTCCAAGTTTTGGTATCAGGATGATGCTGGCCAAAAAAAAAAAAAAAAAAAAAAAAAAAATGACTTAGGGAGGAGTCCCCTTTTCTCTATTACTGTTTCAGAAGGAATTGCACCAGATCCTCTTTGGACCTCTGGTAGAATTCAGCCGTGAATCTTTCTGGTCCTGGGCTTTTTTTTGGTTGGTAGGCTATTAATTACTGCCTGAATTTCAGAATTTGTTATTAGTCTTCTCAGGGAGTCAACTTCTTTCTGGTTTAGTCTTGGGATAGTGTATGTGTCAAGGAATTTATCTACTTCTAGATTTTCTAGTTATTTGCATGGAGGTGCTTATATTATTTTCTGATGGTAGTTGTATTTCTGTGGGATCATGGTGATACACCCTTTATCATTTTTATTGTGTCTATTTGATCCTTCTCTCTCTGTTATTAGAATCTCTAGCAGTCTATCTATTTTGTATTTCAAAAAACCTGGTCCTGGATTCCCTAGAAGAAAACCTAGGCAATATCATTTAGGACATAGGTATGAGCAAAGATTTCATGACTAAAACACCAAAAGCAATGGCAATAAAAGTCAAAATTGACAAATGGGATCTAATTAAACTAAAGAGCTTCTGCACAGCAAAAGAAACTATCATCAGCATGAACAGGCAACCTACATAATGGGAAAAAGTTTTTCCCATCTATACATCTGACAAAGGGCTAATATGCAAAATATACAAGGAATTTAAACAAATTTACAAGCAAAAAAACATCAAAAAGCAGGTGAAGGATATGAACAGACTCTTCTAAAAAGAAGACATTTATGTGGCCAAAAAACATAAAAAAAAGCTCATCATCACTGGTCATTAGACAAATGTAAATCAAAACCACAATGAAATACCACCTCATGCCAGTTAGAATGGCAATCAATAAAAAGTCAGCAAACAACAGATACTGGAGAAGACGTGGAGAAATAGGAACACTTCTACACTGTTGGTGAGGGTGTAAATTAGTTCAACTATTGTGGAAGACAGTGTGGTGATTCCTCAAGGATCTAGACCTAGAAATACCATTTGACCTAGCAATCTTGTTACTGGGTATATACCCAAAGGATTATAAATCATTCTACTATAAAGGCATGTGCATATGTATGTTTATTGCAGCACTGGTCACAATAGCAAACACTTATAACCAACACAAATGCCTATCAATGATAGACTGGATAAAGAAAATGTGGCATAATTATACCATGAAATACTATGCAGCCATAAAAACGGGTGAGTTCATGTCCTTTGCAGGGACATGGATGAAGCTGGAAACCATCATTCTCAGCAAACTAACACAAGAACAGAAAACCAAACACTGCATGTTCTCACTCATAAGTGGGAGTTAAACAATGTGAACACATGGACAAAGGGAGGGAAGCATCACACACTGGTGCCTGTTAGGGGGCAGGGGGCTAGGGGAAGGATAGCATTAGGATAAATACCTAATGTAGATGATGGGTTGATGGGTGCAACATACCCCTATGGGTATCTATGTATATCTATGTAACAAACCTGCATGTTCTGCATATGTATCCCAAAAATTAAAGTAGAATTTAAAAAGGTATTTAATATGAGGCAAAAGAAAAATGTAAAAAAAAATCATAGTTTTATCATTATTTATTTCAAATTTGTTATTTAAATGCAAGAATGGCTAGTACCTCAAGAGTTGGATACAAATTATACCTAAAATAAACTCCTACAATTCTGAGTCTCTATTCACAGATTTTCAAAACAAACACATAGAGCTGAATGTATGTACATCAACACTAAGTTATAATGACATTCTCTGAATGAAGGTATATAGAATGGAATGTTTATTCAAGGATAATAAAATATGCACATTTTAAGCTTTTATATATATATATAAAATGACTTTATAATTATATATGTCATATATTTATTTTAAATAGCTTTAAATATGTTCTTTTAAAGTAAATAAATATTAAATAATTATTTTAAGGGTTTTATATTTAAATATTTTAAAATTTAAAAAGTTTTACAACATGTATGTACTATATATGAGTAATATGTATTAAACATATAACACATAGATTTAATAAATATAAATTATAAATAATTAGAAACATATAGTTAATTAACATAGTTATATATGCAATATGTAATTTATGTATAATTTTAAATGTATATATAATTAGAATTTCATAATAATCACAGAAATCATTTAGAATTTAGTTCCAGAAAGTATTTGCTCCAGGAAGGGGTATTTTATCACCATTCTTGCTTAGATTTGCTGGAGCAAGGCAATAACAAAAAGCATTATCTTTAAAAGTGTTGTATTAAAATTATCTACAGACAATGCCCACTCCTTTTCCTCTCTTGCTGTATCTAGTGCCCAGGTGCTCCATGAGTGTTGAACACATCCCACTGATGTAAGCTGATGAAAGTGCAGGACAGCCTTTAAGGAATGCATTTCAAGGCAGTAAGCTTTTCCTCTTTAAAGGCCTAAGGAAAGGTGTAGAAAGCGAGAAGGTCATCTCATCAAACTCAGCCGTGCTGAGAGTCATGGTGGTCCTCACCCACATAGAAACTGAGATGCACTGCCCCTGCGCCGGCCCATTCTGGATCATCACTTTTGTATTCAGGAGGTATTCCTGGCAGCTCAGGGATTCTCAGTGGGCACAGGCCCCGGGGTTCCTCAGGACATAGCTCTGGGCTTCTCTGTAGCCGCAGGGGCAGCCAGAGTTCTCAAGACCCACGACTATATTAGGAAATATATGCGCCAAGGGAACAACAAACATGTTTGTTTTTTCCAGCACAGTCTGCGCTGCTTATCTCAGACACCTCCCTTTCTTCAGCAGAAATCACAGCCTTGGGAAGAATGTTCCCTTTGGGTTTGGGAAGCTTTTATTCCATCGAAATGAGGTCTTGCCCTTGGTATTTGTGAAATCATTTCAAAAGGAATTATTTCTCTAAGGCCAGTGGATAGTGTTTGAATTATTTCTCTGGGACCAACAATCTTTAAAATATCAAATGAGAGCCTCCATGGAAAGGAGGCATTCCTGAAGGTGAGCAAGATGGGTTTATTACCGGTCATTCATTTGCTTGAAGGACCATCAGCAGATGTCATCACAGATCTCCTAACCACTGTGGTTTGCTGTTAATCACTGTGCTCAGGGCAGTGAGAGCTCTGTGCCTTTGAAGAGAGAGACGACAGGGAGCATTTGCATCCGTGTCTTTGCTCTGCTCATCGTTTATAATCCTTGGTGCTTATACAATGCTCTAAACCAGGGGTCATGAGAATCCACTCACCACAGCCCATACACACCTGCTCCCCAGGACTCATTCTTCCCTGTTCCTTTTATGAAATCTGACACAGTCCATGACTTTCTTTATGTACTTGCCATTAATAAAAATTCCTTATTTTGCTGCTAGCCACAAAACTGTATTGTTTCAGCAATTAAAATGTTAAGACATATGTAGTAGTCAAAACTCCAAATTTCACTTAAAGTTACAGTTATCCCTTCCCAGCTTGAACCTTTTGCAGGCAAGGCCTTGCGGTAGGAAAGGGAAGTGTGGTGGGGGTCTTCTCTAGTTCCCTGCTTTCTGTTTGAAGCTTTCCTCCTCCATCTGAGAGCCAAGGCTACCAATTTCTTCCCCTAGAGATGAAGAGAGGAAAGAGATGTGTGGTAAAAGGCAGGAAAGGCCTTATTTGATTGGTATTCTTGGAATTGCTGTCAATACTCTGGGTTCTTTCTCTTCTGGATGCTTCTGTGGGATCTTTGGAGGGTTCTCTCCCATCACTAATGATCTCTGCTTGCATTTCTTTTCCAGCTGATCCCTAAAGCCTCACTTTTCAGCCTGAGGGCATCTGCAAGAAAACCTCCAGCCTCTGTCCTCAGAGCTTCCTTGCCCCCCAGGTGGCCTCTTGGGCAGGACTGAAGACAATCCCAGGCTAACACTGTCCCCTGTAGCTCACACATAGTCTCATTTGGGTTGCTTCTCAACTTTCTCTAGACTGTTGTTACTAAGATCTTTTGTGTGAAAGTCATGGATGAAACAGAGACAGACAAGATCTCATTTTAATACTATAATAATCCAGTTCATACTTGCCTACCAATATTTAATTTACAAGTGCTTTGAAAGCCATGTATGTGTGAAAATTAAAAGGTCCAATAAAGCAGCAAGAAGAGATAATTGAAAGAGTGTTTGATTCAGTGATACCAGATGTAACCCAAGAGTAGGGAGATTTTGTTGAGATGGTTCTGAGGGCTCTGAGACCTCTTGTTTTCTTCTAACCAAAATGCATGGAGGCCAAAAAAATTCCTATCTCCTAAGCCACGAAGCCCATTTAGATACTCTAGAAACACTGTGGCACAAATAAAGGGCATTGCATCACCTGCATTTTTAGATTCTATGGATATATTATACCAGAAAGGGAAGAGAGAAGTTTTAGGAATGTAGTCATGCACAGCTTAACAATGGAGATACATTCTGAGAAATGTATTGTTAGACAATTTCATCCTTATGCAAGCATTTCAGAGGGTACTTACATGAACTTGGATGGCATAGCCCACTACATGCCTAGGCTATATGGAAAAGCTCATTGCTTCTAGGCTGCAAACCTAGACAGCAGGTTACTCTACTGAATACCGCAAGCAATTATAACACAATGGTAAGTAATTGTGTATCTAAACATATTTAAATATAGAAAAGGTACAGTAAAAATACAGTATAAAAGATTAAAAAACTGCATGTTTGCATAGGGCGCTTACCATAAATTAAGCTTTTAAGACTGGAAGTTGCTCTGGGTAAGTCAGTGAGTGGATGGTGAGTGGATGTGAAGACATAGGACACTAATGGAAACTACTGTCGTAGGCAACACTGAATTTATGAAAAAAGTTTTCTTCAGTAATAACTTTAGATTTTTGTAACTTTTTAACTTCATATACCTCTTAAGTTTTTAACTTCTTGACCCTGTTGTAATAACACTTATCTTAAAACACAAATACATCGTAAAATTGTATAAAATATTTTCTTAAGTCCTTATTTGTAATGCTTTTTTCTATTTGTAATTTTTTCTTTCTTGTTTCTTTAAACTTGTTTGTTAAAAGCGAAACACACACACGTGGTAGCTTAGGTTCAGGAACATTAATATCACTGTCTTCCACCTTTATATCTAATTCCACTGGAAGGCCTTCAGAGGCAATGATATGCATGGTGCTATTACGTCTTGTGACAACAATGCCTTTTTCTAGAGTACTTCCTGAAGGACCTGCCTGCAGCTTTTTTACAGTTAACCTTTTTTGCTATTGTAAGTAGGAGTACACTCTGAAGTTATGGTGAAAAGCATAGTATAGTAAATACATAAGCAGGTAACATAGGCATTTATCACTACTATCATCAAGTATTATGTTTTGCATGTAATTGTACGTGCTATATTTTTATATAATTGGTCATGCAGGAGATCTGTCTACACCAGCATCACCACAAACATGTGAGTAATGCATTATGCTATGATATATGGCAGCTATGATGTCATTAGGCAATAGGAAATTTTCTGCTCCATTAGCTGATGGAATAAGATATTGACATTGTCTATGCAGTTTGTCATTGACCAACATGTCTTTCTGTGTTGCATGACTGTATAGATGATGAAGTTACATTTGAAAGAATTGGTGAAAAAAATACAAACAAAATTATGGGGAACTTGGCAATCAATCAGTTTAAGTAAAATAATCCAGAAAGAGAAAAATAGTTCTGACAATAAAGTGACTAACATGAGAAATTATGAATATTCCTAGGTGTTCAAGAGGTACTCATTAATAGAAAATGAAGACCTGCGTGAGAATAAAGACATAACTACAATGGAAACTTTTCTCTCCAAACTTTTTCTCTGCCTGGTAGGAGGTATTTGTTGTTAATCCCTCCATGACCTAGAGATAGCTGAATGTCACTAAGGGTAGTGCATGCACATATATTACCATACAGAGTTGCATCTATGATTCTAGAATCATAAGGTTCTAGATCTTTTCAGATCATCCTTTGATGGTCTTTGCAAAGTCTTAAGCTAAAATAATGCATTCCAGGATTGCTTTGGAGAGGGGTCTGGCCAATATTTGCAAACCATTGCTCCACATTGACAAAATGAGGGATCTGCTTATGAAAATTCACCTGAACCTGTTCCTATCTTGTTTCCTTATGCTGCACCTTTGATACTTTCACAGAATTATTTCATCTGACTCTTAAAACACCTTTAAGATGTATCAATATTTGAGATTAAAAAAACAAAGCTTATAAAGGTTAAATTATTTTCTCATGATCATATCAAAGTGGGAGAAATGATCATATTTGCCTTTCTTTAATAATACTTCAATTATGCAAATGTAGTAAAGAAATTCAAAACAGAAATTTTCCCATCAATCATCTATTGAATTTTGCAACTTTGTTACTCAAAGATTTCTCCTTCATAGGTGAAAACATACTAAGTCACACAGCTGATAAGTGACAGAAATCCTAACTCAGTCTAAGCCTTTCTCTGAAATATTACATTGTATCTGTGTATATTTTTCTTTCTAAAAATATGTATATTTCTTTATTTAATTTTTAGGTCATTTTAAAATTACACTTACTAAGAAATGCATACATGTGGCTGGCACTTACTCCTAATCTCTTCCCTCTTACTTCCTCATTTAACCAGCCAGGAGTTTGAACCACAAGACAGAGTGAATTAAAAATCCAGTGTAAGTACTTTTTGTTTATATCAATTTCAGTGCTGGCCCCCAAAATACAAACCAATATCAACAGTTTGAAATTACTGTGTTAACATTTTCTGTTTCTAAACTAAGCTAAACATCAGAGCAAATTGTATTGCAACATAGATTTGTTTTAATTCCAACTACAACTGAGATTCTTATCCAAGACATGTTAAACTTTCCCATAGTTACCCGTATAATGAAGGGATGAAGTTCATGGACTACATTGGCTTACAAATTTGAGTAGAAGTGAAAAAACTTGTAATTTTTTTACAACTCGACAGTCTGTTTTTTTTCCTATTAAATAACTTTGCTCTGTCTCACATAAAAAAATCCTCATGTTTCATCCAGTACACATTCCATTTTAGCTTACAATTTGTAGCAATAGCCCTCAGTGGAAATATATTAACAAGAAGATTTTTATAAAATTGATTTTTAAAAAACCTATTATCAAATTTGATGGGAAAATAATCTCTTATGTATACTCCACTCTTGTACAAATAGACAAGAAATAAATCTAATTATTTAAAGTTTTTTTTTTATATCTCATGATATGGTAACTAAAGTTCTCTTTTGAATACAACTTTATATGTTTTCCACCCTTACTCATTTTCTCAGGGGTCATTTAACTTTCTCCTGGCATAAAATTATACCCTTGGAAGGACAATTTTCCTAAAAATTAGAAAAATTGCCTTTGGACTAAATCTATTCCTAGTTGGTTCTCACAGTCATAGAGTTGTAATGCTAAACATGCTTATTAGAGGATCACATATAATAGCAAAATCTGCAAAAAAATAAAATTTCAATAGAAAAGACTGATTACATAAATTATGACAGAAACTTACAATGAAAATATTATTCACTACTAAAACAAATACCTAAAAAAATTTTTTTATGACCTGAGATGTTGCTCATGAAACAGAGTTAATTATTATTTTCTTTTCCTTTTAAAATTATACTTCAAGTTCTTGGATACCTGTGCGGAAAGTGCAGCTTTGTTATATAGGTATACATAGGCCATGGTGGTTTGCTGCACCCATCAACCACCATCTACATTAAGTATTTCTCCTAATGTTATCCCTCCCTTTGTCCCCAATCCCTGACAGGCCCCAGTGTGTGATGTTCCCTTCCCTGTGTCCATGTGTTCTCATTGTTCAGCTCCCACTTATGAGTGAGAACATGCCATGTTTGGTTTTCTGTTCCTGTGACAGTTTGTTGAGAATGATGGTTTCCAGCTGAGAATGATGGTTTCCAATTTCATCTGTGTCCCTGCAGAGGACATGAACTCATTCTTTTTTTATGGCTTCAGAGTATTCCATGATGTATATATGTCATATTTTCTTTATCCTGTCTAAAACTGATGAGCATTTGGGTTGGTTTCAAGTCTTTGCTATTGTGATTAGTGCTGCAATTAACATACATGTGCGTGTGTCTTTATAGTAGAATGATTTATACTTCTTTGGGTTTATATCCAGTAATGGGATTGCTGGGTCAAATGGCATTTCTGGTTCTAGATCCTTGAAGAATCACCACACTGTCTTCCAGAATGTTTGAACTAATTTACACTCTCACCAACAGTGTAAAAGCATCCTGATTTCTCCACAACCTCTCCAACATCTGTTGTTTCCTGACATTTTAATGATAGCCATACTAACTGGCGTAAGATGGTATCTCATTGTGGTTTTGACTTGCATTTCTCTAGTGACCAGTGATGATGAGCTTTTTTTCATGTTTGTTGGCTGCATAAATGTCTTCTTTTGAGAAGTGTCTGTTCATATCCTTCACCCTGCTTTTTGATGGGATGTTTGTTTTTTTCTTATAAATTTGTTTAAGCTCCTTGTAGATTCTGGATGTTAGCCCTTTGTCAGTTGGATAGATGGCAAAATTTTTCTCCCATTCTGTAGGTTGCCTATTCACTCTGATGATAGTTTCTTTTGCTGTGCAGAAGTTCTTTAGTTTAATTAGATCCCATTTGTCTATTTTGGATTTTGTTGCCATTGCTTTTGGTGTTTTAGTCACAAAGTCCTTGCCCATGCCTATGTCTTGAATGTTATTGCCTAGGTTTTCTTCTAGGGTTTCTTATGGTTTAGGTCTTACATTTAAATCTTTAATCCATCTAGAGTTAATTTTTTTAATAAGGTGTAAGGAAGGGGTCCAGTTTCAGTTTTCTGCATATGGCTAGCCAGTTTTCCCAATACTACTTATTAAATAGGAAATCCTTTCCCCATTGCTTGTTTTTTTCAGGTTAATGGAACATATATAAAAATAAAAAAGCTATTTATGACAAACCCACAGCCAATATCATACTGAATAGGCAAAAACTGGAAGCATTTTTTTTGAAAATTGGCACAAGAAAAGGATGCCCTCTCTCACCACTCTTATTCAATATAGTACTGGAAGTTCTGGCCAGGGCAATCAGGCAAGAGAAAGAAATAAGGGTTATTCAAATAAGAAGAGAGGAAGTCAAATTATCTGTGTTTGCAGATGACATGATTGTATATTTAGAACACCTTATTGTCTGAGCCCTCAAACTACTTAAGCTGTCAGCTTAAGCAACTTCAGCAAAGTATCAGGATACAAAATCAATGTGCAAAAATCACAAGCATTCCTATACACCAATAATAGACAAACAGAGAGCCAATCATGAGTGAACTGCCATTCACAATTACTACAAAGAGAATAAAATACCTAAGAATACAACTTACAAGTGATGTGAAAGACCTCCTCAAGGAGAACCACAAATCACTGCTCAAGGAAATAGCAGAAGACACAAACAATTGGAAAAACATTCCATATGGATAGGAAGAATCAATATTATGAAAATGGCCATATGGCCAAAATGATTTACAGATTTAATGCTATTCCCATCAAGCCACCATTGACTTTCTTCTCAGAATTAGAAAAAACAACTTTAAATTTCCTATGGAACCAAAAAGAGCCCATATAGCCGAGACAATCCTAAACAAAAAGAACAAAGCTGGAGGCATCATGCTGCCTGACTTTAAACTATACTATAAGGGTATAATAACCAAAACAGCATGGCACTAGTACCAAAACAGATATATAGACCAATGGAAAAGAACAGAGGCCTCAGAAGTATCACCACACATCTATAACCATCTGATCTTTGAACCTGAGTTAATTTTTAAAAGCTTGTTATAAGAAACATACTACATGCTATCAGCTCTAACATGCACATTTTCACTTCTTAACATTTCTAGAATCTGAATGCTTCTTGAAATCCTTAGTGTACAACTGTTACAGGCCAGGTAGCAGTAATGGCATGTTGCTTTTGCTGGCACATGTTTGAACTTGGCTGCTATTTCTGGTGGAATGATTGGACAACTGCGATTTCTTGCTGTTTCAGTCAACAAACCATTTAAGGACAACTTGCAGAATAAATACAAATCCTGGTTATTGCTTAAAAATCTTACATAAATTCTTGCTTCTAATAGCAAAAAGTGTGTTAGCAACAAAGCTAATGTAAAATGAAGGACTGAAAGTTTTCCTCACTAAAACTGGAAGCAAGGCAAGGATTCATATTCCCACCACAACTATTTAAAATAGAAATGAGTGTTAGCCAGTGAAGCAAAGCCAGAATTAAAACAAAAATTTCTATATTTTGAAAATAAATAAATAAAAAAAACTGTCTCTATTTGATGAAGGCATGATTATCTACATAAAAAAATCTTTAAAAATCTACAAAAATATGTAGTTCCTTGACTAAATATTTTAGTAAAACAGGATCATAAGAGTACAAGGAAAGCCCATAAACATCAATCATATTTCTACTAGCATGAATAATAATTAGAATTCAACTAGAATAATAATTTAATTCAATTAGAATTAAAACTACAATTCTATTTGTAATAGCTCCCCTAAAAAATTTAGACATAAATCTCACAAAATACATATAAAAGCTACATGCTGAGAAATGCAAAATACTGATAAAAAAATTAAAGAAGACTCAAATAATTAGAAGACATATATGTTAATGCATTGAAAGGCCCAGTATAGAGATGATGTCAATTCTTCTCAAACTTGTCAATTGTTTCAAAACTATTTCAAGCAAAGCATCAGAAAGATCTTTTGTAGATACAGACAAGCTGATTCTAAACTTTATGTGGAAAGGCATAAAGATTAGAATAGCCAGAACAATTTTGGAAAAGAAAAATAAAATTGGGATAGTCATACTATCCAATTACAAGATTTACTCTAATGCTACAATAACTAACCTGGTGAAAACATAGACATATAAAAAAATGAAACACAGTACAGTGTCTAGAAATAGACCTGAACCAATACAGTTAATCAATTTTTTTTTTTGAGACGGAGCTTCGCTCTTATTGCCCAGGCTGGAGTGCAATGGTGCGATCTTGGCTCACCGCAACCTCCGCCGCCACCGCAACCTCCGCCTCCTGGGTTCAGGCAATTCTCCTGCCTCAGCCTCCTGAGTAGCTGGGATTACAGGCACGTGCCACCATGCCCAGCTAATTTTTTGTATATTAGTAGAGACGGGATTTCACCATGTTGATCAGGATGGTCTCGATCTCTTGACCTTGTGATCCACCCCCCTCGGCCTCCCAAAGTGCTGGGATTACAAGCGTGAGCCACCGTGCTGGCCACAGTTAATCAATTTTTGACCAAGTTTTAAGAAACAATTTAACAAAGAAAGAGTAGTCTTTTCAAAAAAAAAAAAAATGTGTTGGAACAATTAACATATATATGCAAAAAATAAACCTCAACATAATTTTTATACAAAAATTAACTCAAAATGAACCATGGGTAAATATAAACTGTGAACCAATTAACCTTTTACACTCTTTTTGTTCTGGAATAAATACTTTAAGAAAATGAACAAAAAGAGAGGTTTAAACAAGCGGGTTCTGATTGCCCTGATTTGCAAAGGCAATCTTATCCGTGGATATGATACGATGAGGTGATTTATTCAACTTGGAACTTCCTGAAGACAAATTTAGTTCTTGTTACTCACACCCATCCTCTCACAAGGTAATTTTTCAAGATACAACATCAGAAATAATCTGCAAAGCAACAATTAACTTGGGATTATTTCTGGCAATTGAAATGTATCATAGTTGGAGAATTACCCACAATGTTAAAAAATGAATTGTTATCTTTATTGGGAAAGAGAATACTGCCTATGGCTTCATCTTTTTAAAACTCTCAAATTCTGGGATGTGATATGAAATCCAATATTTCAGAAAAGGTGTAACAACACTAGTGGTGGATTTGCATTTGTTCTCTGTCTCTGCCCCCTTGTGCACATGCATTTCCACATGTGGGCTCACTCTGGGAAACCAAAGGCAACCGTTCTTTTTCTGAACTCCATCAGTAACGACTCCAGTAACAATAACTGTCAGGGGCTGGAATAGTAAACATTTTGTAAAAGTAAATGGCTTCCAAATGTGCACTTTCTCCATGAGCATGTCCCTTGTGAGTCTGATTCAGAAAGCCAGAGCAGGTAAAAGCACTAAGCCCAAAGCCTGATGACAGGCTCAAGCAGCTGAAATCTCTGAATGGTAACCTCAACTCCATCTGCAATCTCTTCTCTCTTTCCACTCTAAGGTGAGTTTACTTGGCCTGTTGATTTGATCTACAAGAGTGGCCCTTTATGAGTTTTGTGTACTGTGTTAATCCTGGGGACCATTTACAAAGCCACTAGGTATCTAAGTACAACCTGGCCTACTGGCAGGGGGATTGCTAGGTGGAGGGGAGCAGTTGATTTGCTCCCTTGACCTTGGGGTCTCCTATCCAGAATAAAATATTTTAATTTTACTAAGACTTAGTATCTGTGTTTTTAGAATGGCCACTTAATCTCTGGAAATTAACACTATGACTAACTCAGGAGCCCCAAAGCTATTTATTTAGTTGTTTTATGAGAACCCACATTATTACATAATATTCATAAAATACAATGTGTACCACTAGATTTAAAAACAATGTTTTCAATATTTTGAGTATGTAATTAAAGAAAAGGGCAGGAACAAAAGAATTATGTACTATTTTATTAAAGCACTCAAGAATGGGGATGTCTGCTTTAAATGGAAACCATATAGGAGCATAATAGCAACTTTTATTGCTGAGTAGTGGGATTATTAGTGATTTTTATTTTTTAGATTATATTCGTGAACCGGATGACGGAATTTTGGTCAACAACAGGCCACATGTATGACCCCGATTCCATAAGATTGTAATACCCTATTTTTATTTTACCTTTTCTATGTTTAGAAACACAAATACTAATCATTGTGTTATAATGCCCTATGGTATTCAATACAGAAACATGCTGTGCAGGGTTATAGCCTAGGAGCAATAGGCTATACTAAATAGGTAGGTGTGTAGTAGGCTGTACCATCTAGGTTTGTACAAGTACATTCCATAATGTTCACAGAATGACGAAACCACCTAATAATGCATTTTTTCAGAACATGTCCTCCTACCTAAGAGATGCATGACTATATTTACATGTTCTCATTTTTTTTGCCAACAACATATATTTATTTTTAAAAAATCTTGAAAAGTAACACTTCAAAATGTACCTATTATCTCTACATTTTGGAATTAGATCAGATTTTTATATCTTTCTATAGTGGGATCATTTTACTTTCCTGTAGTTACAAGTAATCAATTAAAGATGTATTATTTCATAATTAGCACTGAAATGGAGGATTTTTATTGGCATCTTAGTGAAAGGGAAAGTATTTTACTTTATCTTATTAACTGATTATTTTAAACCTCCCCAAAAGCACTTCCCTTGGCACATCCCGGCTCAGCGTCTGGGGGGACTCTGGTGTGTGGGGTTGCTCCCTTTCAACTTTCTCCTTCATTCCTAGGGGATTTCCTTGTTACTCCCTGCCGAAAAAGAGTGTTCTGTGGAAACAAAGGCCAGCTCCTGTTACAGAACTAAAAGGATTGTTTTAAAAAGCAGATCATTCCTCATCTAACTGCACAGCTTCTGGCCACCAGAGCAGCTGAATGAAGCTTGAAAAACTCAGGGACATCCAAAGGTGCTTGCAATAAATAAAGCAAAACAGTGCATACTCCTCAGCCAGGGGGCTCAAGGCCCCATAACAAACAGTTTCACCCAAGCCTGCAGCTGCTGGCTCTTTTCTATGAGAGCTGGGACAAGACGCACTGGGCCAGGACCTCTGTGTAACTTAAACAGATGCTGGGCCTTTTGCAAAGTCTGCTGAACATACACCATCTTCAAAGAACCCCCCACCCCATACATCCCTTTGAAGAACTTGCTTTACTCAGGACAAAATATCAAGATTCTTGCTGTTTAATTTTCACAGGAAGCCAAGGCACTGATAAATGAGAGCTCATCCATACATGTTTTCACTCTGTTACCTAAGAAACTATCTTCAAAACAGAAGTCCTCATAAATACTCGGGAGATGCATCAGACACTCTCCGGTGCTGCGCGACACTGTGTATATTGTTTGGCAGGAGTTCATGGGGGAAGATAAACTAGCACATCTTGCCAGGATTCTATTACTCTTGACCCTGACCTTGGCTGGAGGCTGTTTCCAGTTACACTCCATCTTAAAGAAAGACATCACCTACTCTTTCCCTAAGTTTCCCTCTTCCCTTCTCTTTTTAGTTGTCCCAAGCACAATGCCTGACTGGAGGGAAGAAACATCTGTTGGCTACTGCTTTTCATTCTTAGCTTTCTCATCTGAACACCGATACTCAAATGATACCATAAAACCTTTAGGAACTGGAGGCTCACTTTTAGAAAACACTTGATCTTTACACAATGTTGTTCACTGTGATTATTTTTTTTCCCCCTGAGTGATGACTCAACTTAACAGTGCCCTCTCTGCAATATGAGGTTCCTCAGCTTTCAGGGTATGGTCTACCAGGGTGGCATTTTCATCCCTCACTACCACCAGCCTAGACTAGCCTCACTTCACACATTCTTCAGGGGAAAAAATAAATTTCCTATTAAAGTGGCACCATAAACTACAAAGCTTGGGGAGACTCACGGGGTGTGGACAAGGGCTTCATGCACAGATTTTTTTTTTCTATATAGTAATTGTAACTGAAGCAGAATACTACAATTTTGAAAGTCTTGGATTTAATAGTACCCTTAAAAGTGAAAATAGTGACTATGTTGGTTCTGGGGGGCCTGGGAGTTCTTGCACTGCTACAAAGAAGTATCTGAGATTGAAAAATTTATAAGGAAGAGATTTGATTGGCTCACAGATCTGCAGGGTGTACAGGAAGCATGATGCTGACATCTGCTCAGATTCTGAGGAGGAGGTCTCAAGAAATTTACAAACGTGGCAGGAAATGAAGGGAAAGTGGCTCATCTTACATGGCAGGAGCAGGAGGAAGTTGGGAGGAGATGCTACATACATTTAAACAACCAGATCCCAGGAGAATTCACTCACTATCACGAGAACAGCACCCAGTTCGAAATCTACTTTCAAGATTCAATCACCTCTCACCCGGCCCCACCTCCAGTAGTAGGGATTACAATTCTACATGAGATTTTGGTCAGGACACAGAGCTAAGCCATATAAATGGCTTATATTAATATTTTTCAAGCAGTTACCATATGTTTTCTTTAACATGTATGTCATTTTATTCTTAAAATAATCTAATGTAGTATTTCCCAATTTTACTTGTGAGAAAACAAAAGCTTGATGAGGATAAGTAATTGTCCTTTGGGAAATTAAATGGTAACTCATAAAACAAAGTTTGAATCCAGCTCGTTCCATTCCAAAGATTGGATTTCCCGAACCCTGGCTCTGCTCCACTGCAATGTGACATGACAGTGAGAGATCTGAAATAGTTGGGAAAAAGGGAAAATTATGATGAATAAAATATCCTTAGGCAATTGACTATTATTTGAGATTTTTTTTTACTCTTACAGCAAAATGTCAACCTCTAATTGTTAGGTATTATTTTAAAATATTCATGAGACCCATTCTCATACATAGGGACCTTATTATTTCCCTGTGTAGAGATACAAAAATCTAACCTAATTCCAAAATATAGACATAACAGTTACATTTTTGAGTGCTGCTGTTTTCGAGTTTTTAAAAAATGTGTTCTAGCCCAGGTGTGGCAACTCATGCCTGTAATCCTAGGACTTTGAGAGGCCAAGGCGGGTGGATTGCCTGAGTTCAAGAGTTTAAGACCAGCTTGGGAAACCCAGTGAAACCCCATCTCTACTAAAAAAAAATAAAGTAAAATAAAAATAATAGCTGGGTGTGGTGGTGCGCACCTATGGTCCCAGCTACTCAGGAGGATGACACAGGAGAATTACTTGAACCCAGGAGGCGGAGGTTGCAGTGAGTCAAGATGGCGTCATTGCACTGCAGCCCGGTGGACAGAGCAAGGCTCCGTCTCAAAAAACAAAAACAAAAAACATGTTCTAGGCAAAAACTAGAGAACACATAAATAATATGGAAAATAAAAATCCCTCAGAATCTCAACACAGTAATAAAAGTTGCCTGCTCCTTTTTTTTTTTTTTTTTAACCTATGTGGTGTTTCGGTTTAATGCAGACATCCTTCATCGCAGAGTGCAGTAATGACATGGTTCATAACTCTTTTGCCACTGCCTTTTTCCTTGGTCACATCTTTAATATTTTTGAAAACATGATTCTTAAATCTAGCTGATGCACATTGTATGAAAGGTACATAATTTATCTACTGCTTTCTTCTTAAGCATTTGGATTTTTGCTGGATCTTCACATAGTGACCAAACCAGGTACATAAAAAATACTTTTACATATTTCTAATTATTTCTCAGAGTCTAGAGTGCTAACCATTTTCCTCCCCAGTGAAATAAGTAGGGCAAAGAATCTAAGCAGGTTTAAGACCCTATATGAACAATGCAAATCTGTCGCACAATTAAGGTATTTTAAATTTCCTTAGGTGGCATACAGGAGTCTGCATTTGCCTACACATTCGCCTCATCAGATGGTGTCAATCTTTGCTAATACCACAGGCAAAGAATGGTCATCTCTAATTTTTTATAAACATTTGTGGAATTAAATTTGTTTACAAATATATTTTGAGTGTTTTAAAAATTATTCTTAATTTTCTGTTTTACTTTTTTGCCCATTTTATATAAGAAACCTGAAAAAATTTCTAAAGATATTTGAAATATTAATGTGTTAAGGTTAATCTTTGACACAAATATTTTCCCAAGTTTCTGCCTTCGAGTTTTTGTCTACAGTATAAGTTGATGGAATATTTTTGTGTGATAAAATATATCGATTTTATTATTTATTTATTTAGCTTGCTGTCATTTATTTGCTTGTCATTTTCTTTGTGCATATGCCTGTGTGTGTGTGTAATAAACCTTCCCGACTTCAAAGCTGGGTACCTATTTACTTTTTTTTTTTAGTGTCTCTTTTTGTATTTAATTTTATATTAATTTAAAATTAATAGTGACATATGAAATGAGTTAGAAATTTAACTATGTATTTTCCCCAACTAGTTGCCCTGTTTATTATTCCTAGTGAATAAAAATGAAGAAGAATGGACAGCTATAAAACTGAGTCTTTTCATCCAGGGAAAGAAGGCGGCTATATTTTTTTTGATTTTTAAATTTTCAGTGAAGTTTTACTGTATTCTTTGCACATTTTTGGCAGGTTGAATGTTTTGTAGATGTTTTTATTGTTAGTATAAATAGAATATTTTCCAAATGTTTTCAAATTGATTTGTGGATTCTCATGAGAAAACTACTGATTTTAATTTTTTGTATTATTCTATTAACTTTAAGCTATTATTAATTCTAATAAATTTTAGTTAAATATCTCCTGAATTTTTTTTTAAATTTAGAAACCCAAGTTATTGTTGGTAAATGCCTCTGTGTGTATGTATATTTGTGTGTGTATTCTCTCAAAAGCAATTTCTGGCATTTTCTCTATGCATTGTACAAACAACAATATAAACAGCCAATAGATATATAGAAAAAAGTAAACCTCCTTACTAATAAAATACATAGAAATTAAAGTAACAAATTTACAATTATATTTAGTCTATACTCTATGCCTTCTGCTTCTAGCACTGAACATCATTACATGAATACTATATTAATTCTAATCTTGAATTATTAAATTCTAATCATCTTTCAGTCATTTTTAAAAGAAGGAAACCCTAATATAAAGAAAATGAAAGTCTGTCTCTGTGGTCATCTATGATATGAACAAACACTTTCTTTCCTTTTATAACTCCTTATCTGTGCATGTTGGCGTACAAATTCAATACAATAGAAGCTGAAAGCTGGGATAAAAATTTCAAGGCTGGTTGGATAAGAAAAGTGTTCAGTTGCACAGAAATGATAAGACAAGTTATTTTTTTATCTAGTAAATGAATCCCATAGACTTCTTACATGGTTTCTGCTGTACATCAGTTTTAAAGGTCAGGGCAGTGGTAGTCCTGTTTAAATCTTAGAATATCTCCTAAATCCCCAGTTCTCTGAAGTTAGCTAAACCTAAACTGTTTAAGTCCCTGAGAACTTGTCAACCTAATGCTTTAATAATAGTAACATCTCTAAAACAAAATTTGCTCACAGTCAGCAGTCGGTAATTTCTTCTTAGTCAGGGTAGAATTCTTTCATAGTATTCTCTAAAAACTTGTTACTTGTAAACGTTACTGTATTATCCTATGTTTTCAAAACACAGGCAATAAGATATTTGTATTTCTAGAGATAACCTCAGCTGTGAAATCAGATGACATGTTTTAAAATATTATATAATCCATGGTCAAATTATAAGCAATTTTAATTAGCTTTAGAAGTTAAAAATATTTTCTATCATTAAGAGATTATAGAATTGTTGCCTTCTAAATGAAAAGGGATTCTATTAAAATTTTATGTTTTTAGTGAGAACACAAGGGCACAGGGAAGGGAACAGCACACACTGGGGCCTGTCTCTGGGCAGTGGGAGGGAGAGCATCAGGGTAAATAGCTAACGCATGTGAGGCTTAATACCTAGGTGATGGGTTGATGGGTGCAGCAAACCACCATGGCACATGTTTACCTATGTAACAAACTGGACATCCTGCACATGTACCCCAGAATTTAAAATACAATAAAATTAAAATTAAAAAATAAATAAAGAAAATTTTAAAAAGTTAAAACATAAATTTATGTTCTTGATATAGAAAAATCTTCTTATTTTATTTTATTTTTTTTCTCTTGCCATGTTTATGTAAGGGCAAGAAAATTAAGAACTGAAAAGCAAGTATGGTCTATTTATTTCTTCACCCCACACTGTATCTCTGCAATTTATTTCTATAATGCAGGCAGGGTACTAGGGAAGATGATAAAGATTATGAAAAAATATATACTGGCCAGGTGCAGTGGATCCCGCCTGTAATCCTAGCACTTTGGGAGGCCGAGGCAGGTGGATCACCAGGTCAGGTGTTTGGGACCAGCCTGACCAACATGGTGAAACCCCATCTCTACTAAAAATACAAAAATTAGCTGGGTGTGGGGGTGTGCACCTGCAATCCCAGCTACTCAGGAGGCTGAGGCAGGAGAATGGCTTGAACCCTGGATGTTGCAGTGAGCAGAGGTTGTGCCACTGCACTCCAGCCTGGGTGATAGAGTGAGAGTCTGTCTCAAAAAAAAAAAAAAAAAAAAAGATATATACTAAGAGAGCAAGACATTTCACAACCTTAAGAGAAATGTCACTAAGTATTGATAGAAAAAAAAAGTTAGAGTGTCAAAGTTGAAGGTAGTCTTAAGGAGATAAATCTATATATTCTAATTTTAAATCTGATTCTAGAATAGGATATATTAGGAGATATTGAATTAAAGAAAAAATATAGGGCTAGTTCACACTTTGATTTACAACAGTTAAAGTTGACTAATAAAGGAATGATACTGTGCCTTAATGTCTATACATTAAGGTAATCAAAACAATGCAACATAAGAAAGTCCAAATTAGACTCAAGAACACAGAGAGCATTTTATAAATGATAAAGATGGCATGACAAGTTAATGGGAGAGAATAACGATTAGAAATTATATTGAGAAAACTAGCAACCAATTAGGGAAAAAAAATAAAGTAACCTGCATGCTTCATTCCTTTCATTAAAATAAATTCAAATTGATCAAAGAAAATAAAACAATAGGTAGTGTAAAATATATCTATATGGATAAAAGCTTAGAGTGGTGAAGATGACTCTAAGCATTACATAAAATGCAAAATTCATTAAATTAATAAATCATTAACAAAATAATGAAGTCAAAAGGCAAACAGAAGAAAACATACTTGCATCATAGATGATCAAACACTGAGCTGATAAATACAAAATATAAACAATTCTTAAAAATCAAACAGCAAATAATTGACTCAGGAAAAATATGAACAAAGAATATAAACAAGAAAGCACTGTGTAAGAAATACAAACAACCAATAGATATATAGAAATAAAATCAATGTCCTTAGTAATAAAATACATGCAATTTAAAATAACAGTGAAATAATACCGTGTTTGGCATAGAAACTGGCAAATATAATCAATTTTGCCAACATTTGACACTGATAAGGATATCAGGAAAATACCCTTCTATTTACTACTGATAGGAACATACTAAAAATTATCTTTTTGAGTGGAAATTGGAGATATAAATCAAACAAATATTCATGGCTTTTTATTCTATGCAACATAATGTTCATTGTAAATTATAACTTTTCATACTAATAAAACATGAGAAATAATCAAATAGTCTAATAATAAATCTTTTGTGATACAGTCATGCCATAGACTATTATGTCCCATTAAAAATGAGGAAAATAAGGTAGATTTTATACATATACTCACATAAAAATGCTCCAAATATATTGTTAGTTTAAAAATAAACAGTTCATAATATATTTTGTATAATTTTTTCTTTTTTTTTTTGAGATGGAGTTTCACATTGTTCCAGGTTAGAGTAGAATGACTAGGTATCGGGTCAGGGCAACCTCCATCTCCCGGGTTCAAGCAATTCTGCCTCAGCCTCCCAAGTAGCTGGAATTACAGGCACCTATCACCATGCTCAGCCAATTTTTGCATTTTTAGTAGAGACAGGGTTTCCCCATGTTGGCCAGGGTGATCTCAGATGATCTTCCCACCTTGGCTTCCCAAAGTGATGGGATTACAGGGGTGAACCACCAATTCTGGCTTATATTTCATTTCTGCTTTTTAAAAGCATTTATATTTTACAACTACATTCACGACTCACCTCTCTTTCTTATCTCTGTCTCTCTCTCTCCATAGTCTACACTGGAAAATCTGAAAAATACCAAAATTTATCTGTGATTATTAGGGATATGTGATTTTTTTAGTGAACTAACACTTTTGAATGATATATCATTATATTTTATAATTTTTTACTATGGGAAATGTTTTTACTTAAAAATATGAGAAAGTTTAAAAGAAAACATTATTAAAAATATGTGAAAACATGGACAATGAATAAATTTCATTTGTTTTGGAAGTATATTTGGGATAATTGCTTTTTTTTTTCATTTACTGACATCTTCAATTGCTACAACATCCTTTGTGCTATAAACCATCAAAAATGATCATTTGGAATGGATACAAATTGCTAACTTCCTTCTACTTTGCCTTAGTGTTACTGTAGAGGTTGAAACCTAAAAATGACATTCCCAAATTCCTTGGCAAATAAGCTTTCAGATGTCATTTACCTTTGATCATATAGATTTACTCGTGTAAAAGCTACAGACTCCCAAGCATTCAAACTGCAAGGTAAATGATGAAGATGATGATGGTAAAGATGGTAATGATTATGATGGTGATGGTAATGGTGTGTATGGTAATGATGGTGATGACAGTTTTCTGCAGCAGCCTCAGCATATGTCCTAGTGATGACTAGCTGCCTTCCTAAGAATCAACAGAATTTAGGTCATCCATTTTCCCTCTTCTGGAGCTGGCAGCAGTGGTAGCAATTTCTCAGTTCAGTGTTTCCCTGATAATAAAAGAGTCTCTGAATTGCCCTGGGTCTGCTCAAGTCAGAGTCTGTTTCTTCAAACATTCAAAGGATTCTTCTAAGCTAGATAATATCCACCAATGAGTCTCCTTGTTCTTAAACTAGAGTGTTGGCTAGGACCTAAGTTCTGATTGAGGTATTGCCAAATAAATAAGTGAAGAGATGAAAACACATAGAAAACAAACATAAAGTACCTGGGTAAAAATGAGCAAATATACATTGCTAGTGAAACATTTATATGGCTTCATAAAGTATATATGACCGAGTCACTACTAACAACCTTTCTAGATGAATTGAAATTATAGATTCTGAGATTTTTTTTTAAGTTAGGCTTAAACCTTTCAATAACTACTTTTATTGTGTTCCATTTTATTGCACTTTATAGAAATTACATTTTTACTAATTGAAGGCTGTGGCAACCTTGCTTCAATCAAGTCTGTGCAACAATTTTCAAACAGCATGTTTTCAATTCATGTCTTGTGCCACGTTTTGGTAATTTTCACAATATTTCAAGTTTTCCATTATTATTACATCTGATATGGTGCTCTGAGATCAGTGATGTTCGATGTTACTATTGTAATTGTTTTGGGGAGAAATGAACTATGCTCATATAAGTCTGCAAACTTAATTGATAAATAGCATGTGTGTTACAGATGCTCTATCAACAGGCTGTTTCCCCATCTCCTTGTCTCTCTGTGGGCCTTCCTATTTCATGAGACACAAACATATTGAAATTAAGCAATGTGGTAACCTTAAAATGGTTTCTGAATGTTCAAGTGAAAGGAAGAGTTGCACATCTCTCACTTTAAATCAGAAACTATACATAAATAAACCTAGTGGGGAAGGCACACCGAAAGCCAAAATAGGTCAAACGTTAGACTTCTTGTGCCAAACAGCCAAACCGTAAATTCAAAGGAAATGTTCCTAAAGGAAATTAAATCTGCTACTTCAGTGAACAAATGACTGATAAGAAAGCAAAACAGTCTTACTGCTAATATGGTAAAAAAAAAATGTTTAAGTGGTGTAGATAGAAGATCAAACCAGCCACAACATTCCCTCCAAAGTTCAAAGCCTAATCCAGAGCAAGGTCCTAACTTTCCTCAATTCCATAAAGACTGAGAGAGGTGAGGAAGCTGCAGAAGAAAACTTGGAAGCCAGGTGAGGTTGGTTCATGAGGTTTAGGGAAAGATGCCATATTCACAAAATAAAGTGCAAGGTGAAGCAGCAAATGCTGCTATGAGGCCACAGCAAGTTATCCAGAAGAGCTAGCTAAGATTACTGATGAAGGTGGCTAAATAACAGAGTTTTCAGTAGATGCAACATCCTTATATTGGAATTTTAACAGCTAGAGAGAAGAAGTGAATGCTTGCTTTAGATGCTTCAAAGAATAGGCTGACTCTCTTGTTAAGGGCTAATGTAGCTGGTGACTTTAAATTGAAGCCAATGCTCATTTACCATTCCAAAAGTTCTAGGACCATTAACAATTATGCTAAATCCACTCTGCCTGTGCTATATAAATGAAACAATGAAGCCTGGGTGACAGCATGATTTGCTGAATATGTTACGCCCATTTGAGGAGATTACTACTCAGAAAAATAAAATTCTTTCAAAATATCGCTGCTCACTGACCATACACCTGATTACTCAGGAGCTCTGATGGAGAGGCACGAGGAGATGAATACTGTTTTCATGTCTGCTCACACAACAACTGTTCTGCAACTCAGGGATCAAGGAATAATTTCGACTTTGAAGTCTTATTATTTTAAAAATGTATTTTGTAAGGCAATAGTACCAGAGATTGAGGTTTGTTACATTGATTGACTCTTCCTCTCACAAAAAAAAATTCTCTGCAGCATGTGATGCTGTTTGGTAGCAATTTTTTTTTTCAAAACGGAAGTCAATTCTCACACATTCTGCCACTGCTTTATCAATCAAGTTTCTGTACTGTTCTTAATTCTTTGTTGTCATTTCAACAATGTTCACAGCATCTTCACCAGGAGTAGATTCCATCTCAAGAAACCACTTTCTTTGCTCATCCATAAGAAGCTACTCAACTTAAAGTATAATAAAAAATACAATTAAAAAAATCTTTTATCATGAGATTTTGGCAATTCAGTACATCTTCAGGCTCTGTTTCTAATGTGAGTTTTCTTTCTGTTTCTACCACAGTTACTTCTTTCATTGGGCCCATATAATAAGACGTAGGGGAAAGTGTGATGGGGCTACTTGCTCCCTCACTTCTAATAAGTAGTTAAATGAAAAAGTCCTTTCCTCCCTCCCTCATCCCTGAAAGTTGTCTTTTTTGAATGTGATGCCAGGACTCTCTGGCATGTCTTATAAATGTTAAATAAAGTCAGGTTGAGGATGAAAGGGGGAGAAAGCCAAACTACACAGCCTTCTTCAACTGGGCTCTGCTTTGGAATCACAAAACAAAGATATGGATATTTTCTTAGAATACAGTAAGAGTGATAGTAAACAGTACTACTACAGATGCATAGAAGTTCATTAATTACATGCAATAGATGCCTTAAGGCATTAGGGCTCAATTCTCTGGAGATCCAGTTAAGAAAAGCTCCATAATGAGTGGGATAATGGTACTCACTGTTATTATTCTGTATTTCTTTTCATGAAAAATAGTACATTTCTTTATTATTTAAGGTAATTAGAGGTGGAATTTTCTGAAACTTGCAGCTGAAAGCAATTTAGCTCATACACCCCTTACCATGAGACATAATGAGTTTCGCTTCACCTCTCTGTTTCCTTGTTGATGGACATGGGAGCCAATATGAAGTCAGTAAGTATTTATTGTCAGCAAAGAAGTTTGACATCTTTAAAGGTATAAATCATGGCTCTGTTAAAAGTTCCTTTTAGAAAGGTGATAATTTGTTAGGTTCATTCAGACCCTGAAATTTGAAAACATTTTATTCATCATTTAGAGAAACAAAACTAGATTGTCCTGAGCACTGTTAGGATGAATAAACATTTAACATTTAATGATTTAATAACTAGCCATGAGAATAATTCAGTCCCAACAATTGCTGACTGTTGACAGTGTAAGTGTAAATATAACCTCCATTCATGCATTTGCTGACAAGCATTTAGAAGCTTGAGGATGGGAATGGCAAGTGTGTATCAAGCATGGGGCAATTTGTTTAAGTTGGACATTGCCTTGAGGGGAAGGCAGGAACAGTGTTTTCTCAGCAAAGTTTTTTGCCTTACAGAGATGATGAGAGACACCTAGAAAACAGGAACAAAGAGGCTTTGTGGAAGCTCAGTTGATGAGATCTCTGAACTAACCCTCAGTGTTACTTAGAATGGACATCACTTTTCTTTAACACTGTGCTGAAGATTCTCCCCAGTGAAGTTAGGCAAGAAAAAAGAAGCATCTAGATTGAAAAAGAAGTAAATCTCTCTAGTCCTAGGTGACATTGACAGTCTATGTAGGGGATTCGATTAAATATACTAAGTTGAGTTATGAGATCAATGCACAAAAACTCATTGTATTTCTATCTACAGGCACTGAACAATTAAAAATTAAAGTAAAAATTTAAAAATATTACCAAAATATGAAATACTAAGGGATAAATCTGACAAGTAACATGCAAAATCTATATGCTGAAAACTTCCAAACATTATCTAGAGAAATTTTAAAAGATCCTAATAAACTCAGAGATACACTGTGTTCATAATTTGAAAATTGAATACTGTTAAAACATTAATTTTTCTCAAATTGACCTAAATTTCCATTAAACATATGGTTTTTGTTTGTTTGTTTTAATAGAATTGGACAGGCTGGTTCTAAAATTCAAATAGAAATGCAAAGGACCTATGTAGAAGAGCCAAAACAACTTTTTAAAAGATAAAAATGTTGGAGGATTTACATTATGTGATTCCAAACATTGTTATAAAGCCACATCAATTGGGACAGTGTAATATTTATCTAAATACAGACAAATGGAATCACAGAATAAAAGGGAGGTCCAGAAATAGGTTCAAACATATATGTGTAACATATTTTTCCACAAAGGTTCAAAGGCAATACAGTGGGGAAAGACTATATTTTTTAACAAATCAGAAAACTAAACAAAAAAGTTTCAATTAATACATTTTGCCAATTATAAAAATTAACTCAAAATTGATACCATATCTTTATTTATAAACCAAAATCATAACTTTCAGATTAAAACACAGGAGAAAACTTTTGAGGTTTCAAGTACATTTAAGTTATTTCAAATGTTGATAACTTGGATGTCATCAAAAATAAAAACTTCTCTTTTGAGACACGGTTTTAAAGTAAAGGAAACTATAAACTGGGAGAAAATATTTGATAAAGAACAAATATCTGATAAAGAACTTGATTCCAAGTTCATAAAATAATTTCAAAATTCAATTACAAGGAAACAAGCAATTCAATAAAAAAACTGAACAGATATTATTGATGAAGATGTACAAATAAAAATAAGCCCATGAAAAAATGTTCAACATTATTAATCATTAAAGAAAGGCAAGTTAAAATGAAAATGACATACCTACTACAATGGCTAACATCAAAAAGACCGATAATCTCAGATGCTGAAGTGTTGAAAAGGGTGTGGAGAAACATTTTGGTGAGAATGTAACACAGAACAGCCATGTTGCAAAATAGTTTGGCAGTTTCTTAAAGATGCAGCTGCTATACGATTATTATAGTCTTATGCATTTACCGAAGAGAAAAGTACATATCTATAGAAATACTTCAACGCAAATGTTCACAGAAACTTTATAATACTCAAAAGTAGACAACAACCCAAATATCCATCAACAAATAAATGAATAAACAAATTGTGTCATATCCATACCGTGAAATACTCCTCACATATAAAGGAATGAACGATTGATACACTCAACAACATGGATAAACCTCAAAATAATTATGTGAAATGCAAAAAGAAGGCCAGGTCAAAAAGAGTACATACTGTATTACTTCATACATATAACACTTTGGAAAAATGCAAGCTAACAATATCAGAAAGTATATTGGGGTTTGCTTGGAGACATGAGCAGGAGTGTGGAGGGGATGTAGAGAAGGATGAAAAAGGAGTACAGGGACATGTTTGTGTGTGATGAATATTCTCATTATCTTGATAGTGGTGATAAGTCTATACATATGTTACAATGTATCTAGGTTATAATGTATAAAATCATACTACTTACTTCTAGGTTGTTTATGTCAATTACACCTCAATGAATCTGTTAAAATAATTCAGAAATGTTATGAGTCATCATAAAAGGGAAGGTCAGAGTGCTATGGGAACATAAAATGTGGCAACTTCCTCTAGGCTCCTTCTCAGGGCACCTACCTAAAGTAATAACAGGCTACATAAGGCATTGGGAGCTTTTTGAAAATCTAAGAAGGAATTGATATCAAGGAAATGAAAAGCCAAGTCAATGACTGGAGATAACTTAAAAGCATCAGATATAAGCAAAGTAGCACATTTAGATATATTTTCAGATTTAATAAAAGTTATGTTAACAGTAACTTAAATGAATCATGTTTTATATCACATTTATTATTATTAGAAAAAATCCCCAGCCCCTATTATGCACTGAGTATTTGCATAGTCTCTGGATATATAGATATGAAATATGTATATATATATATATATATATATATATATATATATAGTATAGAGAAAGCGTGCACTAGGAATAATATGAACAATGATAATCAAACATTAGTGAATATTTAAATAGCATAAAAAGTTGCACCGCATTGTAATTAGTGTTAAGTAAGACAAGATTTCATCAGGGTTGCATGTAGCATGTGACATGTGCAGAAAATGGATTCAACAAGAGCACCTAGATATACTAAACTCACTACTTTACACTAATAATTAAAATTTCTTAATGTGTGTAAGAATGCTTATGCCATCAGGTGAGCACATCCTCTCCCAGGTTGGAAAGACTAAAATTATTTCTAGAATTTTGCATTGTAATCACGTAGCCAGAGCTGAGCATTGGAAAAGAAGACTCTATCTCTACTATAGAAATAGACCTATCAATGCTAAGCCCAGTCCATTTGAGTATCCTTTCTTCTGGACCATGAGGGAGTCACAAGTCTGTCATTTTTTTGTTTTTCCTTTAAAAATCAGGAAATGAAGCATCTTTCTTCTGTGGTGCATATTTTATGGGTGAAACTGTGTCCCCCCAAATCTCTGTATTGAAATCCTAGATCCAGTACCTCAAAAGGTGACCCTATTGAGAAATAGGGTTTTTGCTGATGATCAAATTAAGATGTGATCACTGGGGTAAGCCCTAATTTAATATGGTACATATACAGAAAAAAGGCATTTGAAGATAAAGGCATGGATTGAGGTGATGCATTTATAAGCAAAGATGTCAAAAATTGCCAGAAAACTACCAGAAGCCAGGAAAGAGTCATGAAACATAGTCTCTTTCACAGCTCTTGGAGTGAATCAACATTCCATTACCATGATCTTAGACTTCTAGCTGCAGAGCTGTGAGAAAATACATTTATGTTGTTATTTTTAGTATTTTGTTTACTGAAAACTAATAGACAAATTTTCTTCCATGATGTTGGTACAATGTTTATGCCTAGTTTTTCTTTCTATGCCCTAGACTATATCCTTTGGTTAGATTTCTACACCTACCGCTGTGGTTCAGAAGATACTCTGTCTCCTAAAAGTCTCCTAAAGGGACTTCTGTGGAAATATCCCATCCACTCTGATTTAATTTTACTGGTTTAGCTCTTAGCGGTAGTGGTAGTTTTCACATAAAAGTCATATTCTCTCACACTTTTTATAATGCATTGGTATAAAGCACTATTTTGGGGATAATCTGATTTTTCATTTGGCTACCCAAGCACCCTGTGAGATAAAAAGAATCCTATCATTCACACCTTATATCCAAATTGAGGTATTAACTTTGAGCAAAGAACGATTCACGAATTGGGCAGCACTCAGAACCAGACATTCAGAGAGCTCTGCTCTACAATATGGGCCATGAGAATTTACACACAACAGTGGAAGTAATGTACCGAAATAGCTTGATTTATTACAGCTAGGCATTTGCCTCATTTGAACATGATCTGATGAGTTGGCATCATGTGATTGGCTGAAGTTCTTATGATTGGTTGAGACCTAGCTGTTACAAAACATAGACTCTTAGGTTGCAGTTTCTTTTTATTTTTCTTTTTTTTATATGGAATCTCGCTCTCACTCTGTCACCCAGGCTGGAGTATAATAGTGCGATCTCGGCTCACTACAACTTCTGCCACCCAGGTTCAAGCGATTCTCCTGCCTCAGTCTCCTGGGATTATAGGCATGTGCAACCACACCCCGCTAATTTTTGTATTTTTAGTAGAGACAGGGTTTCACCATGTTGGTCAGGCCGGTTTTGAACTCCTGACCTTGTGATCCACCCACCTAAGCCTCCCAAAGTTCTGGGATTACAGGCATGAGCCACCATGCCTATTCTTTTTTTTCCTTTTTTGAGACTAAGTTTCACTCCGTTGCCCAGGCTGGAGTGCAGTGGCACAATCTCAGTGAGTTGTTGCTCACTGCAACCTACACTTCTCGGGTGCAAGTGTTTCTCCTGCCTCAATCTCCCAAATACCTGTGATTACAGGCTCCCACCACGACACCTGGCTAATTTTTGTGTTTTTAGTACAGATGGGTTTTACCATGTTGGCCAGGCTGGTTGCAGTTTCTTATCTAAGAACTCCAAGTAGGAAAACATCTCAGGCCAATTATTTAATTCCTGCTTATTTAATTTATCATAGGCATTCTCATATTAATTGGTTACAAGGGCCAGATCCAAGTCAAAGAGATTTGATTTTCAAACACAAGGCATAAGATACAATGGAGACATCAACAACTTAATAACCCTACAGAGTATTTGACACAATGACCAAATGAAATAAGGTGGAAATGTTGGAATTGAATTACTTATTTGTAATCACCAGCCACCTAAATTCTTGGGTATTAAGAAGAGCTTCCACATCCTTCTTCGATTTAGTTTCTTACAGAGGTTCTTGAGAGTACATTATTGCTTTTGATACTTAACTGAGGTATTAGTAAAGTCCATGCATTCACTCATTTACTCATCCAGCGGCATTTACTAAACCTAGTCTGTTGAAAGCATCACGCCAAGTGTTGTGTATTTAGCGGTAAGCCATACAGGCGTGGTCCCCACTTTCATGTTATACACTGTCTAACAGGAAAATGCTATTTAATAAACACACCATTATAAATTGTGGTAAACATTAAAATGGAAAATAACACCTACCCTGAGTGTAATTAGAAAGAATAATGTAAAACTAAACACCTAAGTACTTTGTATTTTTACTACACATATCAGTCAGGTAAAAGAAATCTAACAGAAAGTTTTAAAAAAGCAACAATACTGGGGAACAGGACACAATTTCAGAAAGAGCAATGCCTAGGCTTGCCTCAGAAGCAATGGGATGCAGGTACACTGAATATTGAATGCTGATACCAGTACTATTTATTTCTGCTTCTCTTGTCTGTTTTTCTCTGTGTGAACTCCATTCACTTCTATTTCAAATCTCCTTTGTCCATTCTGGTGTTTCTAGGCTTATATCTTCATAGCTTGAAGGCAGTTCATGACAAGGGTCTACCTTGCTAGTTCTGGTTCCTTGGTAGAAAAAGTCCCTAAGAAATATTCCAACGGGATTAGAATGAGTGTTTTATTCCAAGGAGCTACCCTTTAATGGTAAAACCAGAAAATAAGTATAGGATACTGAAGCTTAGACAACACTAAAAGAAACTGCATAAAAACGCCAGTTAGCTTAAACAACTTTCACTTAAGTATTTCTTTCAACAATCTAGGCAGCCACTGTGAGCAAGCAAGAAAGGATGAGGGAGGAGGCCATATGCCATTTGCTCAGGAATTGGCTGGAGTCTCATTAGGCTGGCCTCTTTCTGTGCTGTGGCAGTGTTTCCCTTCCCATTACGTTCAGGGTGTGCAAAGCCACAAGCAGCTCTGGAGCAATGCAGGGGGTTACTGCTCTCCTTAGCCTGGCAGAGATGGGGCATGTATACTAATTAGGATCCTGGGAGCTCTTGGAGTGCCTTACATTCCACTGATTGGCAGTCACAAACCTCATCTTTGGATTGGCCACAACCAAAGGTACATTAACTAGTACAGCATTGCCTATATGCATTGTTTACTACTCCTTAGCAGCACATTTGTAACTTTTTGTACTTTCTAAAATATGTTTATCATTTTGGGGTTTGGCAGGTGTTTATCTCCTTTGAGTGAAAGAACCATATGCTTGCCTGTAACAGGGTAAACATATTTACAACTTTATACTTGTAAAAAATGTGTTTATATGCAGAGGTCCATGTTGGGGAGAAAAGCTTACTTACTATTTTTAAGCACAGCAAACATGTTTTTTATTTACTTCTGTTGGAATGATGAGAGAGAACTGTCACAGCCAAGAGGAGCCTAAGGAGACTAGACCACCGAATGGAATGTGATAACCTGGATGGGATTTCATATTAGGCAAAAGCTAAGAAAATCTGAATATAGTATGAACATTAGCTAATAATAATGTTTCAATATTGTTCATTGATTTTGATCAATGTACCATACTAATAATTGGGAAAATGGGTATGTCTCTGTGGGATACAATTTGTACTTGTGTCTGTATAAATTCTATGTAAATCTGAAACTGTTATTTTTAAGAAATCTGAGATGAGACATTCTTTATAAAAATTTATTTCACATATCACAGTGAATCATGTTGTATTCCCACCTCCTCACCAAGGTCAGAAGGATTGGTTATTATGGTTGAAAAGCAGAGAAAAGAAGGGAATGGTGTTCTGAGCCCCACAAAACAGGAGCAATTACATTTTGTTCCAGACATTAGTATTTGAAGACTGAATTTTCAACACCGTCTGTATTTGCTATGAATTATTAATGGTACACAGCTAAAACATAATTTTTCAGTGATAAACTGATGACAGGATCTGAGATTTTCAAAGTACCATTCAATAATACAAATTGCTCTTATGTTTATCTCTAACCACATCTGTTTACAGAATGCATAATAGCTCCTCTTTTCTTTATGTAATGACCCCAAGCTGAGAATCATCATTCCCTCATGGTTTTCTTAAACTCTCTTCCCCCTCTGCTGTTCTTTTTGTCCCTTTTGTTCAACTCTTACAGCAACATTTATTGAATATTAACTCTGTTCTTGTCACTATGCTTAGACGCCATCAACTAATACATCATCTAGTGTGAGTGTGAAAGATACAGGCAAACACAAAACTGAATTCACTGTGCAAGGATAAATAAGGCAGCTGCCTTTCTGTTTTCAAAAGATCTTTCAATGGTTCTAGGTTAGAAGGACAGATTGGCATAAACTAATTACTTAATAGAAGGTCTGATGTAGGATGGGAAAAGTCAGATGATCCATGTTGGTTACGAGGGTATGAAACACTTGATGTGAGGCTCATCCCCTTCCATGGCCCCAGCTTTCTCATGGGGCCATAGGATGAAGATGCTCAACATTTGGGTGCTTAACTATAAGGGCCAGGGGCTCTTTAAGAAATATTTGCTCCATATGATATTTAAAGATTTCTAATTCTCCAAGGATTGGCCAAGGAGGGTTTTCCTGTTTTTCCAAGCTGCCCCGCAGAACGTATTATACTGTCCAGAAATGATGTTTAAAGTTTCAATAGCTTCTGGTTCTCTGGGCCACATCACCTTGCAGTTGCCCTTAAATTGTTTCTGAATCACGTTTCCTCTGGCACGAAGCAGGAGCCCTCGTTTCACATTACGCCTTACAATGCACAGCACTCTCACCCTGCTGCAGAGGAGCTTTAATGTCAGAATGAAAAATGATAAAGCATAAATGAAATAGCAACCACATGTTCTCTGCATTGTGGCCCTGGGCCTGTATGGCCTTTCAAAGCAGCGAGTAAACCAGTTTTGCAGCACTCAGTAATAGAGATAGGGCCTGCTAAAAGGGGAGACTGCCTCTGCAGTCCACAACCTGGGGGAAACTGGGGACCAGAAGGGTTGACTTGCTAGCCAGACTCACCCCAGAAATTGCCACTGTATGTGGAGTGCAGTACGGTGAGGTAGATAAGAAATCAGTGGGATATGGAGAAGGTAGAAGACTAGGTTTAAGTCTCTATTAGATCAGTCCATCCAGTTGATTCCACACTTTGATTGTCAAATCCTTCTTTCCTCTTTATTCCTAGCCTTTCTTGTTCTCAGTTAGGTTCCTGTGCCATCCTTCTGACTAATTGCTACAAGTAATGTGATTGCTTTTAAAAAATGAACTTTTTATGTTCCCTTATAGTAAAGCAAGTCTAGACGTTTTTACACAATTTAAAATTTTCTTTATGATCTTATGTCTCTTTTGTTGACACTTCCTCGGGACACACTCATGTTATGTCTTAACAAACTATTCACAGTTCTCTTGACACACCATGCTTACAGCTGTCTTTACATACCATGCTCATGGACACATTTGTGTCCTTTCCCATGACTTTCTCCAGCTTGAGAAGCCTTTGCCTCACATTGACTGACTGAATAATTAATACTTTTTTCAAGGTTCAATTCAGACATCACCTACTCTGTGAAGCCTATCTGATAGCTGTTATAGAAAAATTTGTACTTCCACAGGTCTCTGGATAAATGTGGTCTCTTCCACATTTATTACAGCATTTGTCTAATTGTACATTGTAAACACTTATTTATAATTCTGTCCTTGGCTTAAAACCATGCACAACTCAAACACAGGGGCTCTTTTCTATCCCTTGTTGTCCAGTGGTGTACTCTCGCCAGAGCCACTCGTTCGCATCTATCCCACCTCTAGGTTCACTGATGGCATGTAGTCCCAAATCAGCCATAGTGAAATTATTTATAGTACAGAAACTGGTGAATACTACAAATCAGCCTCACCCCTCACCTCCCAAGAAACAACTGTGAAACATATACTGGCATTCTTACATTCATCTTCACTGTTTACATTCATCTTCAAAACCTAGCACAGGTTCTGAAATAGTGTTTACCAAAACGAAAGGAATAAGTATATGGATTAATGACCTAGAGTCAATGAATCAATAAATCTACTTAGTCTCATCAGTGCTTTCATAATAAATTTTCATCTGTAAAAGGAGGACATCCTAACCACTTGTACAGAGAATAGAAAGGTGAGATGGATGGAGAAATGTTGAAATACATAAATAGGCTGGGTGCAGTGGCTCATGCCTGTAATCCCAGCACTCTGGGAGGCTGAGGTGGGCAGACCATGGGGTCAGGAAATCAAGACCATCCTGGCCAACATGGTGAAACCCCATCTCTACTGAAATACAAAAATTAGCTGGCCATGGTAGTGTGCACCTGTAGTCCCAACTACTTGGGAGGCTGAGGCAAGGGAATCTCTTGAACCTGGGAGGCAGAGGTTGCAGTAAGCAGAGATCGTACCACTGCACTCCAGCTTGGAGACAGACTGAGTTCTGTCTAAAAAGAAAAAGAAAAAAAAAAAATACATAAAACACATCACATATACAAATCACAAGGGATTCACATTTGTTTCATTATTATCAATAGCTGTGTAGGAATGCTGCCAAATGAGTGATGAAGGGTTGAGGGTGGCCTGAATCCTTCTAGTAGGCCACATACTCTTCTCCCATCCATAGGCTTTAGGTGCCACCTGTAACAATGTCCCTTATACTTCTATGAATTAAACTGCTTACAATATATCCTGTCATCTAGTTTTAAATAGCTTAACTCCTACTAAAGAATTACATAAAATTAATGGTCTTTGAATCTCATTTAATTTGTATCGACCTGCAGCTATGAATCTGATGTTCTGTCCCCAATCACTTTCACTCCCACTTCAGCTTCAAAAGCTAGATCTGTTTGATGCTCTTTCTACTGCCAAAATCTAGAAAGAATTTTTGTTTATTGCAAGGCTATGAACATGTATTGAGAAAGAGAATCTGGGATCTATTCTTGCTAGGCTTCTGAAACCAGAGGGAGCATACTGGCATGAAGAGTGCAAATGATCTTTTGTTCCTTCACCTGCATTTCCAAAGTTGGTTCAGGAATAAAAGATCCAGGAAGCATAAATGTTTACCCTCTACTGTGATGCCTCCTGCTTTTTGACTACACCAGACTTTTTCTACCCTTCTCTACATCTTATTTTAGGCTTTCCCTTTCTGAAACCATTTGGAGAGTGCAACTCTCCCCACACACAGTCAGACACGAACTTCGTATGTATATGAGTGGAGATGGCTCAGTGGACAGAAGAGGGGAGTGAGTAAAGTTAGAGTTGGATCTTGTCACCATTGAACCTGTAAGCCCAAGAAATACCAGGATCGAAATGGCAGGGGAGACTGTCATATAGAGAGTTCAACTTTTTTTTTCTAATTTACTTTAAAAGAAAGTATAAAAGGAAATATTCTATCTAGACAAGGTTATGGGTAATGTTTTCTTCTTGCAAATTTCATAATTTATGATACTTTTAGTAAGTAACATAAATTTAAGATGCATTCTTAAAATAAGTATGAAACAGACATGTTTAACTTGAGGGCTGGGGGAGAATTATTCTGGCATATTTGGAGTGGAGGAAGGTCTTTCCAGATATTTGCCAGCAAGAGAAGGAGTTATGGACTGGTGTTTCTAATAAGAGGCTAAGTCAAAGCTGTGAGAAGCCAGGAGGCTTTTTTCTTCTTGGCAAATCCTCAGGGGATCTACATAAACAGACAGAGATGAGCGTGGGTCTTGTCTTCCATCTTCCACCATTCATTGGTGTGGTTCCCAGGTCAGAGTTGAAGGAGAAGCTAACATCCCCAGAAAGCCTCCTCTTTACCTCGTGTCTGTCTGTCTCTCTCTCTCTCTCTCTCTCTCTCTCTCTCTCTCTCTCTCTCTCTCTCTCCCTCCCTCCCTCCCTCCCTCCCTCTCCCTCTCTCTCTTCCTCCCTCTCTCTCTCTCTCTCACTCTATGAGATTCTTAAGATAAAGCACGAGATTGACATTTGTCAAGGAAAGTAAGGCTGTAGCCCAATAAGCAGCAAAACAGAAACTGTAAAGTATTTTTCCTCTACAGGCACTAGAGTATTTCAGAGTGTTTCCCTTTAACATCCACAGAATATAGCACAGATCCAGGCTTCTGGTAGTTTCTAAATTGAAGCACAAACACGTATATTCATTTATGTAAGAATAAACAGCCTAAAGCCTAGAGCTTTCGTCTTTGGCACCTCTGAAAGTTGCTAATTGAAATATTAGCAATGTAAGGGGTGGGACTGTGAAGGGCAGGGTAGACTGCTGCATGGGAAAGTACAGTCTTGACTATGTGCCCAGGAAAATTTAGAAACAGGAAACTTAGACACAGCCAGTTAAATATAATGTGAGGTTCTGAGCAGGAGAAATTTGATTGTGACTTTGTGAGTGGCACTCTATGATTCTACAAGCTATTGGGCAGTAGATATGATTCAAATCCTGAAGAGGGAGGTAGAATGGCTGGTCCTTCTATTAAAAAAAACAGTTGGCTATGACTTAAGCAAAGAGTCAGCCAGGCTAGTGAGTGGCTGTATTTAACTCCTGCTCCCTTTGATCTCTGTCTTTGGAGGCTGGTCAGAGGATCCGTGATACAAACAACTGAGGCTGGCCTTTGTAACTGAAGTGGCTAGATAGATGTGAGTGCACAGGGGATCCAGTCTTTGCTATTTCAATATTTCTACAGGCATCTCAGTCCTTCCTCTTTGAGAATGCAAATTTGGGGCTAGAAGTAAGACAATTTATTTGCAGAAGCAACACAAAAATGTTCTAAGGGTACTCTAGGATGATAGGTATGGTTTAGCTGTGTCCCCACCCAAGTCTCATCTTGAATTTCTACATGTTGTGAGAGGGACCCAATGGAAGTTAATTGAAGCATGGGGCAGGTCTTTCCCGTGCTGTTGTCACAATAGTGAATAAGTCTTATGAGATCTGATGGTTTTGAAAAACAGGAATTTCCCTGCACAGACTCTCTTTTTGCCTGCTGCCAGCCATGTAAGACATGACTTGCTCCTCTGCCTTCTGCCATAATTGTGAGGCTTCCCCAGCCACGTGGAACTGTAAGTCCAATTAAACCTCTTTCCTTTGTAAATTGCTGAGTCTCAGGTATGTCTTTATCAGCAGCATGAAAATGGATTAATACAACAGTTTTCCAAACTGTGTGCCCAGGTTCCCTAGGATGCCACAGCATGTTTATAGAGAAGCCACAGGCTTTTAAATTTTCTTAATTGAAAAACTTAATTTCAAGGGGGACACAGAAAGGGACACTGCTACCTGCCTTACATCACGTGAACTACTGACTCGAGGTAGGGCACAGTTTTAACATTAGATTGTATCACATTCCTTTCAGTGATGCTGTATTTTTGCAAATCACCAAAAACGGTTTTGGTGGTTGTGGATAAAAGCACATACTGCCTAAAAATTAATATGAAACAGGAAACTAGTGGCAGCATTCAATCTGACTCCAAATTTTGTGGTTTCACAGGGTTCACCAAGTACACATCTCATTAGTGAGTAATTGTACTTTTTTTTCCTTTTTGAGACAAAGTTTTGCTCTTTCACACAGGCTGGAGTGAAGTGGTGTAATATCGGCTCACTGCAACCTCTGCCCCACAGGTTTAAGTGGTTCTCCTGACTCAACCTCCCGAGTAGCTGGGATTGCAGGCATGAACAACCACGCCCAGCTAATTTTTGTATTTTTAGTAGAGACAGGTTTTTGCCATGTGGGCCAAGCTGTTCTCAAACTCCTGACCTCAGGTGATCCACCCACCTTGGACTCCCACAGGGCTAGCATCTGGGGATGTTAGCTTCTCCTTCAACTTACAGGCATGAACCGCTGCTCCCAGATGTAATTTTAGTTTTTAAAGAATGGAATAAAAACTTTTTTCCTTTGTTATATTCAGCATATTATTACTTTTTCAAATGACTACTAAACCCTTGAGGCATAAGTGTTTATCAAGTTCTTTAGAACTAACTACTTACAAAGGGGAAATATGTATTAGTAGGTTTTCGGTCTATGAGTACCATGAAAAACTTACTAAGACACTTAAGGATGCTGTCCTTGAAGAAAGTCTGGTACCTTCTGCACCAGGCAAAGGTGGTTGGTGATTTTACAAAAGGCCAACTCTCAAGATTTCTGTTCTAGCTCAGGCTCCCTGGACCTGAGGGGATGGAGGAAGTAATTTGTTCCAGCAAGTATTGACAAATGTTTCTTGGTGAATTTTTCTCTGAACACTGATTGAGCCAGGTACAAAACAGGGCATTTGAAGTACATTATCTCATTTAATCCTTAACAATGTCCCAATGAAGTGGTTATTATATTTTACAGATGAAGAAACCAAGGCTCATGGGGCTAAGTGAATTTCCTAAATCACACAGCTAGTAGATGTCATTTGAACACAGAATGGTTTGACCTGAAGCTAGTGCTTTTTCCACCACACCACTATTTCCCCAAATGGGTGGGTGTATGGCTGCTGGTACAAATCAAAGGTCTGGCCTTTCTGAACAGGAGGAATACTTTAAATGCCATGGAATGGTAGAGAGAGCTAGATTGTGTATTTTCTTGGGTGAAAAAAAAATCAATCAAATCCTCTTCTTTAGCATACTGAATAAATAAAACCAGAATGCCTGATATATCTAGATCACATTCTGCAAAGCTTACCCTCTCTTTTGCATTTGGAAAATACACAAGAACTATATTCTCTGTTACCACACAGTTGAGTCCTAAGGTCTTAGTAAAGTCATAGGCTCGTCTAAGTTCAAAGAAGACAGTCCCTTCAGCTCTGCGTCTCCTTCATCTGACTAATACAGTTACAAACCGCTGGTCCAAATGCTTGGCATGTTTGAGATATTTCTGCCGCAGTCAAGCATATCTATTTGCATAAAATATTTAGATATTAAATTTCTAATGCTAAAAAGAATCCTTCAGAGCAGAAGTATATTTTTCTTAACATCATTTGTTTTTGAAAAGAGAGAATGAGAAAGAAAAGAAATGCATCATGCTTTTACATGAAGGAAATAGCTCCAGGCAAGCTTTCTAAATATTTTAATGGTTTAAACATTCATTTTAGCAAGTTTTTTTAAATTTTCTTAACTTTGTTCCTTTTGAACTGGCTCAACCTTCATGTTTAATCCTTGGAGCTTTCAAGGAACAGCTCACAGAAAGTTATATACACAAATATAACAAACATTTCAAATAAAGCACAATGCATAAAACAGAGAACAGGAGAACGCTGACAACAGCTGCTAGATTTAACACTAATAGTTTTGAAAGATTTTGGCTTGAAGGTTAAGAGTATCTTATGACAATAAGCAGGCTTTGTATATAATGTCAACAGTCCCGTTGCAACATGTCCAGTTTTAATTTATTCTTTTTCATTTGTATAAGACAAATAATATAATTATGGATGTCTGGTTCATGACATTAAGTTTTAAAAAACAGAAATCAATCTTATTTTTCAGAAATAACAACTCTTTTAAATTTCTGGCCTATAGGCTTCTAAGCTACGGTTTAGTCTAAACATGATAATATGCTTCAAGTCTTTATGCATTTATTTTATTTAAATGAGTGTTTGGTGAACTGGTGCTTCTGTGAGTGTGAAAGTGATTGAACTTTCCACCCAATTTGCTTCTTCAGAGGGAATCATAACTGATACTCAGTATAGAGATGGGAGTTGTGTGCAACGACCTCTCCCCGGCCCCACCAACCCAGCACACGTAGACGTTTTCAGAATCAGCCTCTCGCCTGCCCCTGGCAAAAGCTCTGGCACCATCCCAGGCAGATCAGAGAGTTTTTACATATATTCACACATGCATAAAACACTCACATACACACACAGGCAGTCTTGTAAGAATCTTTGTCAGTCTTGGTTTAAGTTGTCAGGTCATAAATCTCAGAAGGGTGTTTTATAATTGAGTAAACATTTAGAGGACATAAAATAAAAGAAACACACAACTGGGTTGCTATATAGGAGGCAGATGAGATTGAAGTGTGGCTTTAAGAAGGAGGAAGGATTCAGCACAGAATTGAGGATGAGTTCCCTCACATGAACACATAAATCAAATACAAATGCCCAGCAAGGCAGTAGCACAGAGTGACCTGGACTTCCTTCTGTGTTCAGACTAAGAATACCAGCTCTCTCTCCACATTGAAATGGGCTATACAACAGACCTGGTTTCTGTAGCTCAGAATCCAGCTCAGGTGACAAATTCAGGTAAGCTCACAATGTTGTAGTCCTTCTCCCAAAGGCATACCTTGGCCTAGAGCACTACTCTCTAGAAGAAATTCTACAGTTTAACAATAATAATAATAATAATAACATTTTTTAGTAAATCCTGTGTGACAGGCAGTGTAATGAGTGGTTTACTAAATTTTCTCACTGATTCTTCACCATTCTATGAAACAGGTACTACTATCTCCATTTTGTATATAAGAAAACAGAAGTAATAACTTTTCCCAAATATATGGCAAAGACAAGACTCAAATTAAGATCTTTCTCCTTAAAAGATCTGCAGCAATCACTTATCTGTCATTCCAAGGATAAAAATGCCTGGGATTGGACAAATGACCTCACACATGATGATTTGATTTTTTCCTTGATATATTGCCCTCCTATGGGGAGTTCAAGATTGTCCCTTTTCCCATGTCTTTCTGTTCCATGGCACTTTCTTGTGCAAGCATTAGAAGTACACCTCTCCCCACACTTGTACTTCCATAAACACCTGCCAGTTAGCTGAGCCCGCCCTGAAACACACATGGGTACACATGCATACATGCACAGGTGTCTCTGCTAACTAACCTCTGATATCTCATTAAACTACCGCACATCAGTACTGAACATCAGGGAAGACTTAGACACTGCAGGATTCAACCCTCTCATTTTACTAATAAGTACACTGAAGTTCAGTGTCTGGTCTGAGTATCAAGAGGACACTATTCTACAGACATTCCCAGAATCTTTATTTTTTATGCAGGGCCGTGTTTTGTTCAGGAAATCACCAGAACAAATATGAGATCCATGCTCTCATTGGTTTGTAGTCAAGAAGAGGTAGATAGGTGACCTGGCAATTACAGCTCAGTGTGATAAGTGCTTCTCCTAGAATAAACACCATGTGCTAAGAGAGGAAGAGGGGGCACTGGCACACAGTAGAAGCCTGCTACCCAGGTCTCCTGTACCTCAGTCTTTTACTTAGATAGAAATGCAATAAAATTGCTGTGGCCATTTCAACACTTGTAGAAATTGGTGCTCTATGCAATGATGATCATGGAAGTGTCTATAGCCCCAGAACTGAGGAGTGCACTCAACTCTGTTTCCATAGAACAAGGGACTTCCAATTTGACATGGCACTTACCCTTTTGTCATTAGACTATGAGCTTCTTGAGGGCAGCAATCATTTCTATGCATTGTATATCCAGTGTTAGCACTGGGCCTGGCACATGGAGAAGGTTCAAAGTAAGTGTGTTGAATGAACAAAGGCCACAGTTAGATAGGAAATCAATATGGAAAAAGTCTTCACTCTTTACATCACTGCCTGGGTCTGGAATAGGACCTACTACACCACATGCAGCCTGGGCTTCCATGCATGATGCTTCCACAAGCCTGTGCAGCTGAAGTTTTAACCACTACTGGACTCTGGGGTCTCAAACATGATGATTTCACTAAGTCTATCCTCTTTCCACTTTGAGAGACAGACAAGCCCCTATATAGCCAGAAACTAAGCCCAGGCACAGAATGAGCTTCACTGTAGATCAAAGCTCCATCTTAATGCAAGCATTCTTGGGCAGTGTTGTGTGTGGGGAGAGCAGCTGGGATCAAGATAGGTAGTCAGCACAGCTCTGTCATTAACCACGTGTTAATAAGCATGTATTAGGAAAAAAAATATATATATATACACACACACACACACACACACACATGTACACATGAGACAGGATTTTTAGTTATTTCTAGTATTTTTCTATATTTTAAGTGTTTTTCTTCTGGTTTGAGTTATTTTTAAGTTAATAGTAGTATGCAATCAGTAAAAATAAATATTTGTGATAAGTACTTATATAGTTTATAAAAAAAGAGAAAAAAGGAAAAAAGAAAGAAAAGAAACACTTTTGAAAGAAAGGAGTGATAAACATGCTTCAGCTGCTTATTTTTTTTTTTATGTTTTATTTTTTGAGATGGAGTCTCACTCTGTCACCCAGGCTGGAGTGCAGTGGCATGATCTCAAGTCACTGCAACCTCCACCTCCTGGGTTCAAGGAGATTCTCTTGCCTCAGCCTCCTGAGTAGCTGGGACTGCAGGTGTATGCCACAATGCCCAGGTAAGTTTTGTATTTTTAGTAGAGACGGAGTTTCACCATGTTGGCCAGGCTGGTCTCGAACTCCTGACCTCATGATTTACCCACCTCAACCTCCCAAAGTTCAGGGATTACAGGCTTGAGCCACTGTGCCTGGCCTTAACTATTTAATAAATGTATACCAAGTATATTTTTAAGGATTTTAGTAGATGTCAAATTGTGAGTTTTAAGGTTCCAATAGATAAAATTCACTGAATAATGGGATTCTTCTAATATTCAAATTTTACTATCATAGGCTGGCAGTTACATTCTTTAGAATAATTTAAATTTATGAAGAAACATTTTAGAAGGCCACTGGGAAACAATGTGAGAGAGCACAAAAATATTGAAACAATTCATGAAGATTTTAAAGGATTAAAACAGCTTAAAGACACTGTTGGTGACGCTGCTTTTCTCTTGGAAGCCTTGGCTCTGTAGCTTTTCCTCATGTTATAGAGAGACTCTCACTTCTAAAAGCTTGCTAACACCGCCATGGTTACCTGAAATGGGTCTGTCCTGCTGTTTTTTCTTATAATGTTGCTCATCATTACACAAGTTGACATAGTTATCAGAAAAGCACTTGGGTAGAAATGACAAAGGCTGGATTCAGCTTACTTCAATAAATGTTCATGTAAGAATAGATGGACCTTCATAAAATTAATGGAAGAGGTGTACAAATTGGAAACTTCAGGGACAGTAATCCGACCTCTTCCAGGATGCCTCTTCACTACTTCTCCCCAGTGTCAGCTGTGTCTCCTGGTGTCAGCTTTATTCTCTCCTGTGTCCCCATAATGCAGAGGACATGGTTACCCTAGGTCTGTAATCATCATATCCATGATGATCCTCTGAGAAAGAAAAATAATTTTTTCTACTTGATCTATTTAAGAGAGTCCTAGAGGAAACACTGATTGCTATAGCTTGGATCATATTCCTATTCCCACAGCAATCACTGTAACCAGAGTTGTGGGACATTATTATTATCCGGATCTGAATCCTGTGCTCACAGGGTCTCTTGAAAATGGGGTAAGGGAATTGGAAGCATGCGGAAACTCAAGGTTTCAGTGTAGCAGGAGCAGATCCCAAAGAAAAGTTTTCTACTATCAAAACAAGGAAGCCAAAGTGCTGGGCATATAGAAACAAGAGTTGCACATTACACATGATAATAATTACAGCATAATTTATGGGAAGCTTAATGCGTGTCAGGATTTTACATATAATTGCATTTACATATAATTTCACTTCCTATAACAAACATATGAAAAGATATTTCCCTTAATTCATTGATGAAGAAATTAAAGATTAAAAGGTTATGCTTGGTAGGGTGTGGTGGCTCATGTCTGTAATCCCAGCAGTTCAGAAGGCTGAGATAGGAGGATCATTTGAGCACAGGAGTTTGAGATCAGCTTCAGAAATGTAGAGAAACTCCTGCCTCTGTAAAAAAGTAAACTAAAAAAAATAGCCAAGCATGGCAGCACGTGGCTTTAGTCCTTGTTATTTGAGAGGCTGAAGTAGGAGGATCATTTGAGCCCAGGAGCTTGAGGTTGTAGTGAGCTAAGATGGTTCCATGGCTCTCCAGCCTGGGTGACAGAGCCAAACCTTGTCACACACAAAAAATAAGTTAGGCTGTATAGGAATTCCTAAGGCTATGGAGAAAGGCTGAAGAGTCACCCAGTTTGAGAAATATTTCTGGGTGTCTTGATTTGATATATCTAAGTTATTGCCCTGGAGGAAGATACAATACAATGTAATACGAATTAGTAAATTGTATTGATTATGCATCAAATAAACATCAGAGAGGAGAGATGTATAGACACAGAATCAAAATCATGACTATTAAAAGAATATTTGTATCTCAAAAATAGCCTATAGTGCTAGAACTACAAAAACCTTTAGAAATTAAATAGCATCTTAAATAGCCATTCAAAATTTCTGAAATTAGATAAATTGCACAATTTGAAAATGGCCATTTAAAAAAATGGAATTCTAAATTCAGTATTTGCCTTAACTTTACAGGATATCATCTTTTAGGTGCCATTTAGAGACACTGACAAAATAACCATGAAAGAAAAGCAAGATATTATAGAAACAAAGATGATAAAATATTTGAAAAAATATATCATATTACAAGGGAAATAGCTATTAAAATATTTAATATATGAATATGTGATCATAGTTTGATGACAAAAGGTAAAAATATAAATAATTTATGTGTATACTGCAATATAATCAAGAAAGTTTGCAAATCTCTACAAAGGTGAGCAAAATATCAAGTTTATAAATCAAATTTATACAGATTCCAAAAAAGCTTTTTATGACCTAGATCATAATAGAGATATTTATTATATTAATATCTCAGATAAAAATATGGGCTTAAAGGTAATGTATGTAGTAACATATGTTCAGCTAAAGATGATAAAGGATTTGGTACCATAAACAATAGAACTGTTGGTAAGAAAAACTATTTATTGAGCTGAATCACCTAAAGAATAGCATATCCTCTAATGAAACGTTTTTGAAATATGTGCTCATCTTCCATCAAAATATAATTACAAACGGGGTCATTATTTAGCTAGTGACACTGTATCAAAATAATGGCCACAAGTACAGTGTCAAAATGTCAATAATGAATTAGAAATTACAAGGACGATTCTATGAAAAATGTGCATGCTTGTTTATATCACTTAGTAAAAAGTTATAATACATAGTTGATTTACAGAACAAAAAGAACATTTAAAAATTTTTATTTCGTATTTTGATTTCTTTCACCCCATTGGTAGTAAAATGTTTTACTATTCTTTATGCACAAATATTTACAGTATTTGTGCATAAAGAGTTAAAAGGACATAGAGACCATTCTCAAGTCAGGGAAAGGCCAAGAGTGTTTTGTGTAAAAAGAATGATTCGGAGGGTTGAAAGATGGATCATTTCAATACAGGATCAATAAAAGAGAATATTTGATAGAACAAAATCGTGAAATTTTAAACACACAAACTGATGACCACTACCAAATGCAATGAGTTAGTATTAGAAGACCTTAAGGATACCAGTGAAAACCACAGTCTATCAGGGTAGAATTAGATCAGACTGTTAGTATCTTTAGGGTCGCATGGAGGCACAACATTCTTTTGGCTTTTGTTTAGCCCTGATTATTTTTTCTTTTGGAGAATAGTGACATTCTTCATCTGTAAAATGGAATAAACAATTCCTTAAGAGTAAGAATTTAATTATGTAGGGGAAAGAACCTGACAGAAGGCTGGGTCTATTGTAGATGATTGAAAAATGTATTGTGGCATATAAAAGTACTCTACCTAGCTAAAATGTGCACAGTCTTTCTTCAAGCTCACTGAAAACACCACGACTGAGAGTTCAGTATTAACAGAAAGATGAGGTAATTTCTCTAAAGAAGACATACTCTATTGGTGCTAAATCTGTTCATTAACTTGTTCTTCAGCATTAGAATTCAACAATAACAAAGGAATCTTTCTGAAATGGATTATACTTCCTTTAGTACTAAAAATACAAATTACTAAATTCATTTTATTTTTGGATGACATAGTATACAGAGTTTTGCTTCCATGTCTAGTCATGAAATTTTGCTGAGGTTCAGAGCACGTAGCCAGTTGTATATTTTTTGGCTCATATGAAATTCAAGGTAATGAGCTTTAACACTACAAAGGCTCTGGAATGCTTTCAAAAACATTTGCTTCCCACAAGACAAATTAGCTGAACCAAGCAATAAAATGTGACATTAAGCATTCAATACTCCCATTTTTATGTAGTCCCAGGTCAGCTCAAAATGACCCCATTGGGGGCATTTCTCTAATGCCCTTGCTCATGGTTTTACTAAAAACCTGTCTCTGAAAAGCTAATCAATAGTTATTTACGCCTTGTAGACCTCCAAAGAAAGTCTACCTCATAAATTGAACTCAAGGCATTTTGGAAGCTTCTGGACCTAATGCAGTTTATAAGGACCCTCTGTCAAGTGGACCACCCTGCGTGCACATATAGATCTGCATGTGTCTATGTGCATTTGCAATTTATCACTTTTACTTATTTGGTGTTGTATCCTAAGATCTTGAAGAAAACTCTTAAGTTGTCTAACGATTAGTAAGATCCTACTGATTTTAACATTTTTAAACAATCCTATTTAGACTGCCTAGTTGTTGAGTGTCTTGTTTTTAGAATATGAGATGGGTTCATCTCACTTGGAATATCATATTTTATTCTAGGAAAAACATTTCTCTAGGCAAACTGTAGAGGGTCTAAAGCAGAGAGACCAGGAGAGGGGAGAAAGGTTAATGCACAGCTTACATGGAAGAGTTGTGAAGGCTGGTGTGCCTAGGAAGAGAGGAAAGTTGAGGTGGAGAGAAGAAAAGGCAGCCTCTGTATGTCTGCACGAGACTGTCAGTTAAAAGGGACACCAGGGCTTTTAGATGAGGAACAAAGCAATAGGTAGACAGGGTTTAGGTCAATATGAAAAACTTTCTAAAACAATGGTGCAACAAAGAGTAAACTCTCCAAGTAGAAACTAGTTAAGAGTGATGTTTCAGACTCTTTTCAGCCCTGGAATGAAACACCCCAGGGATCCTTGCAACACACAGCTTTGTCCTGCTCGTAGGGTTTCAGGATATCCTAATCAAGCCTGAGTTTCTCAGTATGCAAAGCCTTCCATGCTCCAAGGATCCCAAGTTTTCTTTCATTCTAAAACCAGCTTTTTACTTTTGTAAAGGAGAAAGTAAAAAAAGCCAAGGCATTAATTTTAAAAATTTCTTTTCTTTTTTTTTTTTTTTTGAGATGGAGTTTTGCTCTTGTTACTCAGGCTGGAGTGCAATGGTGAAATCTCCGCACACCGCAACCTTCACCTCCTGGGTTCAAGCAATCCTCCTGCCTCAGCCTCCCAAGTAGCTGGGACTATAGGCATGCGCCATCATACCCAGCTAATTTTTTGTATTTTTAGTAGAGACAGGTTTCACCATGTTGACCAGGATGGTCTCGATCTCTTGACCTCGTGATCCACCGGCCTCAGCCTACCAAAGTGCTGGGATTATAGGCGTTGAGCCACCGAGCCCGGCCCTAATTCTTACAATTTTAAATTTACTTTTAAGAAATTTTACCTTGACTATTTTTGAGAATTAAAAAGAAATTATACTAGAAAACTGAGAACTTTCCTCAGTCAATTTGGTGAACTGCTTGTTTTATAGTCTGTCAAAATTATAGGTGCTCCCTCCTTTTAGGCTACTCTATACCTTGATTAATTGATAGAAAAGAGAAAACTTCAAGACATGAAGGGACACACTCTCCAATCAGCTACGTGTGTCCTTTATTTTTAAGAAATGTACTGTCCTAACAATTTACAGGTGCTTTCTGCACTTCTTTCACCCTCAACTTAAAGCAGTTCTAATAGTTCTAGGTCTTCAAGTTGACAGCTGTCGTTTGTGCCTAGGGGCAAAAACGAAGGGACAGTCATGGCCAGTAGCCAAATTTTGGTGGAGAATGTCGAGGCTGCCATTGCGTCAAAGACACCCCACTTTCCTTTTCTATGACAATGCTGAGAGCTGCTACTTAATTATGACCCCTTCTCTTGAAGAATTCCATTGATGACCTCCATTTATTATACAACTTATCATAATACAGTTTTGCTTTTTCAGAGTTGCAAAGGCATACGTTTCTCTGATCTACTGGAGGAATCAGAAAGAGGAATGTACACATACTGGTCACTCTCACTAAGTGCAATTCATATCTTATCCAAGAGCAGCAATCATGGCTGCACCTGCTCTGGTGAAAACAAAAGAAAATGATGAGAGTAGTGGCATGGGGTCTCTGACCCTTTTTGACACTGCTCTAAAGATTCCTTTGCAAAAATCTAGTGGTCAAAGTCAATATCAGGGCAATGGCACAAGTCAGAATTAAAGACTAAACAAGGAAAAATTGCCAAGAGACTAAGTAGAACTACCAAAGAGCTGGAAAAACAGCCAGGGCAGAGATGACCCACAGAGGTGCAGGACTCACAGTTTTATGTCCTGCCGATTCTCTCATGTGGTGCTGTGGAGTTTCTGGCTCCTAGAGACATTCAGCTCTCTTCTAAGTCAAAGGATCTCTGAAAGTCCATTCTAGGTCTATGGCTTTACTTTCTCCAAGAGCTTTAAGTTACATATCAACCCACAGCAATTCTGAGTTCAAGAATCAATAAGTCAGCCAACTGCCAAACACACACAGTCTGTGTGTGTGAAACAAACTTAAAGCAGAGTCACTTTCTCCCCTTGTCTAGCCTAAAAGGCAGATAAAGCACGTATCTGCATACAGAAATTTGTTGATAATCACCCCAGTCAGTGGATACATATCACCAGCATAGGCAGCAAACATACCCATTTCACCCTTGTTGTTGGGTAAGCTGGGTTGGTGCAAGTGGAGAGATTTGAAGGAACAACTCTTTGAACCAACATTCAATTTGTCTGGTGGTTCTCAAATTTATTGAGCTTGAAGACTACCAGGCAATTCTATAGTATATTTTGTGAAATGCTAAAGAAAGTTAATGCTATATATACTGTGTAACATATCACTTTATATAGGATTGTGCTATATTAAAAAGTGGTGGCTGTTTCCAAAAGTGTAAGAAAAAAATGTATCTTTACAAATAAACTTAAAACTATGACTGTTATGACTGGCACCCACTTAGTGGCAGCAAGATGAAGGTCAAGGTAGTTTTCTGAAATGCAAAGGAAGATTATATATATATATGAAGATATTTACATTTGTATATAAAATGTACATATAAGTATATATATAATTTAAGAATCAATAAGTCAAACACTAAAATTTATAATATATAAAGGAATATATTTACATTTATATATAGATAATATACATATATGTATATATGTTAGTGATTTAAGAATCAACAATTAAGTCAAACACTAAAATTTAGGAGAAAGTTGCATATAAAATAACATTTACTCTCTGATTTTGCTTGAGAAAGCAACTTTGAAGAAGGTTAAAAATACAACAATCTTCATCCTCTCCTAGCTTCTGTAAAAATAAGTTTTTAAGAGCTTATGAGGGCCCCTCTAGAGAGCCATTATGGGAGTGTTGCCTCACTCCTCACTTCCCAACACAGGTAGAGATGTAATTTCCATGTTCTGTTCTTCCACTGACATTAATAATGCTCCCTTAACCACGTGAGGGCAGAGTATTATCTCAGCTCTAATCGAGCCAATGTTGGACAGTTAGAACCTGTTTCCTCAGCCTATTATTTTCTCTCCTTGAGAGTCATACCAGCTGACAAGGTGGGGTCAGAATGTGTGCTACATGTAGAATGAAGGGCATGGCTTTTGAAAATGAGGGCTGAGGCTTTCCCCAAGGTACAGGGATTACTTTATATTGCTTTGAGTAGAGTAAGAGAAGGGGGTCAAAAATGTGAGGACCTGTGTAAACACATCAGCCCCTTTCATCTGGAGAATGCAAGGTGACCTTGGCCATGAGATCTCTTTGATAGCAGTCATACATGACAGTGTAGACCACTGAAGTTACCTCATAATATTGTATTCACCAACACCCTGGGTCTTATTCTGATCTGTGCTCACCCCAACCTTATCCTCACTCAGCACCCACCCCCCACACCAACACACACACTCACACTCACACACTCACTTCACCTTTCCCTTCACTCAGCACCCACCCCCTCACTGACACACACACTCATACACTCACCTCACCCTTCCCCTCCCTCAGCATCCACCCTCTCACCAACACACACACTCATACACACACTCAGCTCATTCTTCCCCTCACTCAGAACCCACTCCCTCACCAACACACACACACACACACACACACACACACACACACACCACAGTGGGCTACAAAAAATGTCAGTTGATATGTTTCACTAAATAAGTAACCAACTGCAGATTATTCCCATTATATTAACTTGATGTCATGTCTATTTGGTGTTGCTATAACAGAATACCTGAAGCTGGATAATTTATAAAGAAAAGAGACTTATTTAGCTCACATTCTTCAGGCTGTGAACTAAAAGAAGCATGTTAGCAGTATCTGCTTGGCTTCTGGTGAGGACTTTCCATGCTGTTTCTTAAAATGATAGAGAAGGTCAAAGAGGAAGCAGACATGTGCAAACAGGAAAAGCCCAAGGGGTGTCCTGGCTTTCTAACACCCTACTCTCAAGGAAACATCACTGTGAAAACGAATCTATTTTCCCAAGAGTGAGAACTCACTCATCACCCAGAGAATGTCAGTGAGTCATTCACAAGAGACCTGTCCTCATGACCCAAACATCTCCCATTAGTCCCTACATGCCAACACCACCAAATTGGTGATCACATTTCTGCATGAGTTTTAGGGAAGACAAACTTAAATTATACCACATAATCACTTCCAGGACGTTTTCTGCGGGCAAAAATTCATAGAGGGTGCTATGGTCTGAATGTTTGTGTCACCTGCAAAGTTTATATGTTGAAATCCTAATCTCTAAGGTGATGGTAATAGGAGGTGGGGCCTTTGGGAGGTGATTAGGTCATGAGGGTAGAGTCCTCCCTCCATGAATGGGATTTGTTTCTATACAAAAGAGAGCACAAATAACCCATTTACCCCTTATACCAACACATCTGCAGGTGCCTTGATCTTAAACTTTCCAGCCTGTAGAATGGTTAAAAATAAATTTCTGTTGCTTATAAGCTATTCGGGGTATGACATTTTGTTATAGCAGCAGAAACGGACTGAGACAGAGGGTAACAGTAATTTTCAACATGACTAATGTAGGCACGATAAGTTTGCTTTTTCAAAGAAAAGCAAGCTATATAGAAAACTGATAACATTCATAATATATTCAAATTTTTCACAATGTAGTTTCTTTCATTGAAGTAGTAAAAGTAAAATTTACTTAAAGTTATTTTCTCTCTTTTATCCCATGTACTACTTTTCTTTTTATAGTATCTACATGATTTATGGTAATACCTTACTCATCTAAAAATACCTTAGCTGAAAACTCCAACTGTATGGAATATTACCATGATCCTACTTTGATAAATATAGATGTCTCATAAATTTCTTGTAAAAAATAGCATAGGGAGAAATGCCAACTATAGGTGACAGGGGATGGAGGCAGCAAACCACTTTGCCATGTATGTTCCTATGCAACAATCCTGCATGATCTGCGCATGTACTCCAGAACCTAAGCACAATTTAAAAAATAATAGCCAGGTGCGGTGGCTCATGCCTGTAATCCCAGCACTTTGGGAGGCCGAGGTGCGTGGATCACGAGGTCAAGAGATCGAGACCATCCTGGTCAACATGGTGAAACCCCGTCTCTACTAAAAATACTAAAAAAAAAAAAAATTAGCTGGGCATGGTGGCACATGCCTGTAATCCCAGCTATCCAGGAGGCTGAGGCAGGAGAATTGCCTGAACCCAGGAGGCAGAGGTTGCGGTGAGCTGAGATCGCGCCATTGCACTCCAGCCTGGGTAACAAGAGCGAAACTCCGTCTCAAAATAATAATAATAATAATAATAATAAGTTACATATGCACATGTTCTTCTATAGCATTTATTATTTCATGCCAGAGTTTATCACTCCTTTATACTGCAAGAAACTTGATGGTGTAGAATACATCTTAGTTTATTTTCAATCCCTTTGCCTTTTGCTTGCCTGTTGCATTGCAATGACAAATCAGTTTCTGAGGGATAAAATGCATTTCTAAAGTGATACGGTTTGGATCTGTGTCCTCACCAAATATCAGGTCAAATTCCAATCCCCAGTGTTGGACCTGGGGTCTGGTGGGAGGTTACTGGATCGTGGGACGAGGTTTGTGAAGAATGGTTTAATACCATTCCACTTGGTACTGTCCTTGCAACAATGAGTTCTAATGAGAGCTGGTCATTTAAAAGTAGGTAGTACCTCTCCCCTCTCTCTCTCTTGCTCTTGCTATGTAAGGCACCTGATTCCTTTTTGCCTTCCATGATTGGAAACTTCCTGAGGCCTCCCCCAAAGCAGAAGCTGCTAGGCTTCCTTACAGCGAGCAAAACTGTGAGCCAATTGAAACTATTTTCTTTATAAATTACCCAGCCCCGGGGCATTTTTTTTTTTTTTTGAGGTGGAGTCTCACTCTGTTGCCTGGGCTGGAGTACAGTGGCATTCTCCTGCTTCAGCCTCCCGAGTAGCTGGGGCAACAGGCACATGCCACCACGCCCAGCTAATTTTTGTATTTTTAGTAGAGACAGGGTTTCACCATGTTGGCCAGGATGGTCTTGATCTCTTAACCTCATGATCCTCCCATCTCGGCCTCCCAAAGTGCTGGGATTACACTGCTGTGATCCACCGTGCCTGGTAAAAGGATGTGATCTTTAAGACCACTTCTAACCCTTATTCCGTGACACTCTCTGTGCATTCTTCGTGTGCTATGAGATAGCCATTCGGCAACGTTCATTTTCTCTTAAGCCTTACCCCTGTGTCAGAGGTTCCTGATAAATGACATAGGTCCCTGTATCCACTTGGCATCACAAGACGATCATTATAATTGTGGGGTGCTATGGCCCTGTTCAGTCTCCACCACAACTACCTGGAGAAGTTATTTCCACGCTGTCCTGGCTAAACAAATTAGTCAGCTCTTTCTGAGGGATCGCAGCCCCTGTAGTGCATCTCTGCCAGGCAGACAGGCAGAGGCCACCTTCAGACAAGCAGCTCCTGAGGTTTAGTAAGAGGAAGTCTAATTTCAGACTTCTTTTTTTTCCACTGTTCCCAGTCCTGCTCAGTCAAGCTTTCCTGCATGCCCTGCTTCGTGACCTACAGGCAGGTCTCTTTTCAGGGAAAACCTTCTTTGCCTTTTGCTTTTTTTCTTCTGGATTATACTTATTTAATCTCATGAAGCTGATTTTTGCATTCAATGACTCTTTCTATGCACTCTCAGCAATTTTAACTCAGTTGTTCATCCAGGGAAGTCTTTGGGTTCTAACAGGCACCGCATGACTCTATTTAGAACAAAGGGAGACAGATATTCTAGACAGTCCCCAGCACTAATCTAAAGAAAGGATGCATAGATTTACAGATTGGAGGAGGGTAGACTATATTTTCCTGGTCCCTGTCTCTGACATGTAAAATAAAAGTAGAAGGTTCCTCATCCACCAGACCACACGGTAAATATGCAGGTATTATCTGTGAAGCTTGGTCCTTTCTTGCAGCATCCACCACTTGGAGCACAGATTTGCCCCTCTGCCTCCCATATATGCTCTCTATCAAGGAGGTGGGGCTCATTAACACTCAGCAATGTCTTATGAGGCTTTTTCTAAAGACATTCCATATTCTAGGAATTCGCAGGGGCAAGTCTGCTTCTCATTATCCTGGTAGTCCATTATTTATAACCCCTAATGTGGGGGGAGGGTAGAATGCAAAAGAAAGGGAGCCCTTTGGCATGTTATAGCCCTTCTAGATAAGGTGTTTTCCACCATTCTCTGGAGTCAGTTAGGTCACTGCTCCTGATAGTTCCCCTATCCCACTGAACTGTCCCCTCTCCTGGGTAACACATTAAACTGATTTTGTTGAATTACTGATATTTTGAGTATCGATGTAGATGGTGCTATGGTTTGAGGATGGTTTGTCCTCACTGAAACTCTTGTTGAGGCTTGGTCCCTAGCGTAACAGTGTTGAGAGGTGGTGGGACCTTTATTTGGTGTTTGTGTCACAAGGGATTAGCCCTCATGGAGGGATAAAGGCAGTCTCATGGTAGTGAGTCAATTCCTACTCTGTAAGAATTAATTAGTTCTTGAGAGAAAGAGAACAGGTTAAAGCAAGGTTGTGTCTCATATTTGATTACTGCACATGCCCACTTCCTCTTACTTGTCCCCCAGGTTATAACAGCATGAAGCTCTCACCAAAAGCTGACCAGCTGTAGCTGCCTGATCTTGGGACTCCCAACTTCCAGAATTATGAGCCAAATAAATTTCTTTCCTTAACAATTTACCCACTCTTCAGTATTCTCTTATAGCAAAAGAAAACAGATTAAGACTTAAATAAACTAACTCTTCAATTCACCCCTCTGCAACCCAAATTGTCTTCCTCAAATGAGTTTCATTATATGAGCTCCATTTTCTTCCAATTCTCCTAATATCCTTAGGGATCTTCCCTGTTCATCTACACATTCAACAATCAGTCTAGCAACATGTATGCAGAGGAGTATTGGACGAGGATGACTTTCTCAAAAAAAGAATTTGCCATTAAAAAAATAACATCTGTTTTTACATATTGAAAAATGTTCTTTTTTATTTTTTTTGAGACACAGTCTCACTCTTGTTGCCCACACTGGAGTGCAGTGGTGTGATCTCAACTCACTGCAATCTCTGCCTCCCAGATTCAAGCGATTCTCCTGCCTCAGCCTCCTGAGTAACTGGGATTATAGGCATATGCCACCACACCTGGCTAATTTTTTGTATTTTTAGTGGAGACGGGGTTTCTCCATGTTGGTCAGGTTGGTCTCAAACTCCTGACCTCAGGTGATCTGCCCATCTGAGATACTGGAAACTGTCCTGCTGTAGCCCTTCTGTGCTGGCTGGTGTCCAGGAGGGATGGCAATGTGAATGGCACCTCAGGAGCCTGGTCAGAATGAGGTTCAGTGATCCAACCTGACTTACTCAACCCTAGAATTGTTGGATGGTTATCCCCACCCTCACACATACATCTTGAAGAAGCACCACAGTGGCGGCAAGGATCTGCAGGAGCTTTACCAATACCAGCATCCCCATCCTTAGGGCTTTAAATGTGAGCCTTGCTGATAGTGCTACTTCAGCACAGAGACCTGACAGCATCTATGTGGTGAGGTGAGGTCATGTTTATCTGGGAGTTCAATACATTGGTTAAAAATGATCCTAGCAAGGAGAGGCCAATTCATTTTAAAGAATCACAGTGGCCTGGGAATCTGCCCACTCTGACATGTACGGCAATGGCACGAGAAAAATGTCAGCTTGGCCATGTCACTGCAGGCATAGATGGTCCTGCCTTGACTTGTTGGCCCATAGAACATTTCTTTATTAGGATAACTTATTAAGGAAAAGGTGTAGTCTTTGGAGAGGACAACGTCTTGTGGCACTTACCCTGTTGGCATTAACGCCCTTTCTGAAGGTATTTGTATCACCTTACAGTCCAAAAATGTATGCTCTTAAATTATGCCCTCAGCAAAATGAGAGAGAAAATCAAGCAGGACTCACCTGTCAAACACTGGCATAATCACTTGTGAATTTCTGGAAAACCAAGTGAGAGGGACCTGAGAGTCTGGAATTTATTCTTATATGGGCATGTGGGAACCTGAGGATTGCTCCCTGGGGTATTATTATATGGACTCATTATTAAACAATCAAATAAATAGCTGATTTTTCATCAGAAACCATGGAGGTTAGAAGACAGTAGGGTAATCCATTTAAAGTGTCAAAAGAAAAATGAAACTATTGACCAAGAATTCTACATCCAGTAAAACTATCCTCAAAATGAAGGGGAAACTAAACATTCCTAGGTGGACAAAAGCTGAGAGAGTTTGTTGCTAGTATTATAAAGGTTTGTGTTTCTACACACTAGCAAACTATCTGAAAAGAATATTAAAAAGGCAATCCTATTTATAAGAACACTGAAAAGGAATAAAATACTTAGTAATAAGTTTAACAAAGGAGGTGAAATATTTGTACATTAAAAACTAAAATAGGTGAAAAGAAATTAAAGAAGATACAAATAAATTAAAATACATCCTATGTTCATAGATTGGAAGACTTGATATTGTTAAAATTTCCATACTGCTCAAAGCTGTCTACAGATGTAATATTATTTCCATAAAAATCTCAATGCCACATTTTATAGATATACAAAAAATTCCTAAAATTCATATGCAACAAAAAAAGACCCAAAATAGCCAAAAGAATTTTGAGAAAGAAGAACAAAGCAGGAGGCATCACCCTTCCTGCTTTTAAAATATGTTATAAAGCTACAGTAGGTATTATTATGTTATTATCCATTAGGTATTTTTTAGATATTATAACCTATTAATAGGTATTATATTATTATATGTTAACATATGTTAATTTTTACATATTAATATTAATTACCTAACATCTCAAATGGTAAATTGGAAGGTGCCAGTTGTTATTAGTTTACTATAACAAAGCACCACAGATTAGTACCTTCAAATAATACATATGTCTTATCTCATAGTGCTATAGGTCAGAAGTCTGACATGAGTCTCTGAGATTACAATAAAGATAAAGGTAATGTTGCATTTTTCTCTGGAGGATCTAGGGGAGAGTCAATTTCTCCACCTTTTGCAACTTCTAGAGGCTGACTACATCCTTTGGCTCATGGCCCCTTCCATCTTCAGAACCAGGAATGGAGACACAAGCTCCTCTCACATCAACTCTCTGCTATCTCCTCTTCCACTTTTATGACCCTTGTGATTATATTTGGTCCACCCAGATAATCCAGGATATTTTTCTTATTTTAAAGTTAATTTCATTTGCTATTTTACCTAACATATTCACAGGTTCCAGAGATTAGGATGTAGACAGTGGCAGAGGCAGATATTATTGTCTATGCCAGTGAAGCACTTTGTACCAGCCATTGGATTAGATGTTAGGTTTACAAAGAGGAATAAATCTCAGGGGCTTCCCATTTTATGATATAAGCAAAGCATAAAGCAATGCAGGGCAATGACAGAAATAATCATAGAATAGTATCAAACTATCCTTCCCAGCTTCTGTTGGAGGTGGATGGTATAGTAGAAGGTTTTCTGGAAGAGGAGATATCTGAGATTAATTCTTAGGATTAATAAGTATACACTGGATGAACAATAGGGTCTGCAAATCACACACTTCTCTAATGTGCCCCAAACATGCCAAAAGTCTTTCCTCAATAACTTGGCTGATAAAGTTGCCTTATAATTACAAGGCTGATGGTAGCTAAGTGAGAACTTACTTAACATGTATTCATTTACTTGCCAAATATATACTGAGTACCTATAATGTGTGAGAACATATGCTGGCCATCAAAGCTGTAACAAGACAAAGCATACAAGCACCCTGCGTTTTTGGTGCTTATGGGCCTACAGAGGATGCATGGAAGCATTCATGTGACAAACTACTTAGGAACTAGGCTTGTGAATCTGTCCAGAGAGGTGATGCTTTTCAGATCCCAAGTCTTACAGGAAGAGAACAAATCTTCCATCTCCCCGAATTCCTGATGAACAACAGATGCTACCCCTGAAGTCTGTCATCAGAAACCAAAGCAAGGGAAAGTTTGCAGCTCACTGACTAGGGTGTAGTTCTGTCTGAACAGCTCCCACGCCCATGACAGAGCTGCTGCCAACCACAGAAACCACTGTTTCACCCTGTGCATGACCCCAGGTCCTCCCATGGCACCAACCCCAAAAGTGGCCAGCTACTGGCCCTGCTTCTGATTCAGGAACTATTTTCTCTTCCAGGATTATGGAGTTTTACAGGATCTCATGGGTTGTCACAGAAGCCTGGACATTATTTGCATGCTATTTCTATTGGAAAAATCCTGTACATATGACTTCTAACTGAATTATGATAATACTCTACAACCTAACCATCCACAGGTTAGGGATGGCCAGTAGGGACTTCAAGTACATTTTCTATAGAAAAAGCAAGTTCCAAAGAGGAGTTATAATGAGAATAATATGAATAACAATTGTTTAAATTTAATAAAAACTTTACTGTTTAAGATGAACATTTGGATTTTTCACATCATTTGATGCTTACAGCCATTATGGAAGGTGGTTCTCATTTTTATCTCCTTTTGAAAGGTGAGAATATTTCAGGACAGAGAGCTGAAGTGACTAGGCCCAGATGATACTGTTGAGATTCAGGCACTTTACCCCAAAACCTTGCTTTTACCTCTCTGTTGTGAGGGAGCATACAGCTACTTTCCTCCTCAGCACAAAGGAGCTCTTTTCAGTGTCTATAGTCACCATCAGAGGGGTGGCAGTGGGGCAACTCATTCCCTGAGATGTCACTGTCATTCTAAAATTGCAGCTTTTTTTTTTTTAACAGAGAAGAACAAAGAAAAAAACATTCACTCATTCATTCATTCAGAAAAAATGCTTGTTGAACACCACTGAGCCCAGTGCTGGAGGCGCTGTTAGGAACCAGACATAGTCTGGCATCGTGGAATTCACGTTTATGTCAAGAAAACATATTTTTATTAGTTTTTATTTAATGTCTAACTAGACTTTTGACAAGGAATTTGAAGAAAACGCAGAGGTTTGTTATCAATGCATTACTGTGGCACCCAGCGTGGCAGGCCAGGGAGAATTCTCCTGAGGCAGTGACAGTTAACTCAGACCTGGAGAGTGAGTCAAGTGAGGCATTGGAGGCGAGAGTGCTAGCAGAAGAGGCAATGGCAGAAGAGGGAATTGTAGCTCTTTGAAGCCCAACTTTCTTTCCATCTGCTTGGTGAAGTCCTCTCTAGGCCCTCACCATCACACACATTCATTCATGTCAAAGTCTTGGTCTCTTTGTTGCTGCCATTGTTTACACATTTGTGGGCAAGAGACTTGCTTTTCTAATAAAATTATTTTCATGAAGACGGTGGCCACATTTGCACTGCTATATCCTTAGGACCTCCCCAAGTACCAGAACATTGTAGGCATTTAGCACTTAATGAATAAAGAAATGATCCATTTGAAGACAAAGCCACACTTTACAAATATTGGTTGTTTCTCAAGACCTGGCATAGCTCAGTGTTATTCACATTGGGAAGTTGCTGTTGACCGTTTTGAATGAGTGAATTAATAAATGAGGAGTGTGTGAAATGAAAGTACAAGTGACTGAATCTATGAATAAATGAGGGAATGAAAAAGTGACCAAAATAAGCATGCAACTTCTATTGGGACTGAGAATTTAGCCAAGAGTATATTGTTCCTGAGCAAGTGTTTGCAGGGAGAATTAGGTACACCTACTCAGCATATCGAATTCACCAGAATTTAGTCCTACTCAGCCTCTTAATGTTCCTATGAGACACTTAATCATCTAGTATTCTGGAATTTTATGATTCACACTTGTAGTATGGTGTATATTACACCTAAAAATGAAAGACATATTCTACCTATATATTAAAGGAGCCTAAACTTCTTCACCTGAAAACTATACCTAACTAAGCTCCCTTTAACCAGGTTTGAACATTATTCATGTGATTGCATTATTTTTATTTACTTAATCAAATACCGAAGACTGTTTGCAACAAGCAGAATGACAAATGGAAATAACAGGTACTTTTGTAAGGTCCCTGCTCAAATCCAATTCTGCCACTTATTAGCTGGGTGATCTTAGTTGAATTACTTGACCTCACTAAGTCCCAATATCTTTATTGTACAATTAACTCAAAGCTGTCAGACTCACAGAATCCAAATGACTGAATATACGTAAACCCACCAGGCATAAAGTCTGAGAAAGAATGGGTACTAAGCAAGTTTTTGCATCAATAGCCTGCACATTTATACAGACACACTGCTGTTTGCTTGTTGTGATTCTTATTGTTGGAAACAAGCCTATTCTCAATATTTAATTCTAAATGTCCTTATAATATACAGGTAGCATTACAAATGTGTGTGTGTGTGTGTGTGTGTGTAATTATTGAACTTTGGTCTTTAATGCAAAGAAACAAGCTGACTTTGAGGGTTTCCACTGAGTTCATGGGAGGTGAGCAGGTGTGGAGGAATAGCATCAGTAATTTTCATCTTTAGGATGCTGGTCTTGCCTGAGAAACCTGGGCTCTAACTCTAAGGAAGCAAAAGCTTTTTCACAGCAATGCTGCACAGTTATACTGATTATAGCAAAATACTTTATAAATATTAGTTGCTATGTACATTTATTAAAAAATCACATTCATACTTACAAGCAAGTGTCTGCTAAATATATCAGTTCACTTTTCTCAATCACAGGCCTTTAAGTTGTTCTGAACATATAGAGAGCAATGCTTTGGCAGATTTAGAAATTGAGAGCCCGCTTTGCTTTCTGGTTGTTGGAATAAACTTGAGCAAGACTCTTCCCATCTAGGGAATGCAGGGAGTTAGAACAGTGGGATATGCAGCCTTTTCTACATCTTGATTTGTGAGAGTCTAGAACCCCCTGGTCCCTGCTGTGTTTTCTGCTCTTAGACCTTTGGAGACTTCCAGAGTAAAATTCCTAAATTGGCACAGACAAACCTTTTTGGCATCAAATGGCTCTTATGAAACAGCACACTGATTAATTAAATGAAATGATTCAGAAAAACACCGATTAAATTTCCCTTTAAATACTCAGGGGTTTAGAAATTAAGCAAAACTGCTTGGCACTATGCAGTCTGGATTTTAACAAACCCGAAATGTTTGAAAATTATTCAAGATGTTTTGACAGTGAATGCTACTATGTTCATCTTTTTTCCTGACATCTGTTTTCACCCATCAAAATGAAAACAGAATTGGGGTTACTAGCTGGTGTCCCACAAAAGGCTTTCTCCTATCAAATGGAATAATCCACAGTTCTTCTTTTAATGCTCACTAGCTTCCTTGTTTTGTTGAAAAGTGATAGAGCTGATTTGCTTGATTTCACAACTGAAGCAAAATAAAACTGAGTAACTATGAATAGTACGAAGTGATGACCCTAAACGCTGAGGTCATTATATTTAAAAGAAAAAAAAATAATTCCAATTACATGAATTAAATCTGTAATGTTGCCTGACCTGAACAATGAAGGCAATAAATGTGAAATACTCCCTCCTGCCTTCAGCCTACTGCCCCCAACATCACCACCAGCGGTCCGTGCCCCTGACGCTCACTCTCCTGCCCAAGGAGGGTTGTGCTGTTTGGAAGGAAATAGAAATACTCCTGAGAGGGCACGTGGTTGAGTAAAGAGTTCAGAGCATAGACTCAGGGGTCTGAGCTTCAGCTCCAAACCACCACTGCCTGGCTGGATCACCAGGAACAAGTCAGGTTTTACTTAGAAGGTTGCTGCCCTCAGTGACCCCTCCTAAAAAGTGCACAAGATTGGGAATCTCCAAGATAAGTAATCTCCAGTTCTGGAGCATTCTAAGATACAGTCAGGTTATGTTAGTTGTACTTTCACAGATGGAGAGTATACTTTTAAAACTTACACTGATGGATGAATGAGTCACTAATTTCCTAATATAAATTTCCAAACAAATATTATCCCCCCCTCATCCAAGTGAGAAACATATGTGTGTATCTATCATGGATCTGTCTATCATGTCTTTCTTCTCCATGGAACAATTATTAATATCACTCATCTCATTTACCCATCTATTGAATTTTCTCATCTTGCAATTAACAAAGTGTGTTAGTTAGCTTTTCTTCTCACAACTCTAAAATGCATCAATTAACTCTGTCCTCAAATAATACTCAAGGAAACTAGTACTTCTCAAGGTGAATTCCCTAAGATGACATAGCTGATAAGTGGCAGAGCTGGGGCTGAGCTTAGGTCTCCTAATACTGGTCCTAAAACTTTCTCCTTATAACTTGGGCTGGGCTCATCCAATCATGATTACACTCTCTGAGGCTGTAAAGGGATATAAAAAGCCATAGCCCTGGAGCCCTGGAGCCCTGGAGTAGCAGCAAGCCAGTAGGCTTTTTCCTGTGGTTTTGGTGACCCACAGTTATTTGGATAATTACCAGTGTGAGATCGGTGAGGCACAGCCATTCTTTGGTAACTTGGTAAAACAATGCAAGAGAAACAGTTTCTATTGTCTATTCCCAATTCCCCAAGCATGTCGGCAATGAAACTGGGCTGGTTCAGGGTTCTCATGGCAATCAGAGAAGATCTCAAGATTTAAAAGCCAAGTTTATGCTAGAGAAACAAGAAGCCACAATTTCTCCCCTTTTTTCCTTTCTTCTTTTTCTGAGACAGACTCTTGCTCTGTCACCCAGGCGGAATGCAGTGGCGCAATCTCAGTTGATTGCAAACTCTGCCTCCGGGTTCAAGTGATTCTCCTGCCTCAGCCTCCTGAGTAGCTGGGACTACAGGCAAGTACCACCACACCCAGTTAATTTTTGTATTTTTAGTAGAGACAGGGTTTCACCATGTTGGTCTAGAACTTCTGACTTCAGGTGATCCAACTGCCTCCGCCTTCCAAAGTGCTTGGATTACAAGCGTGAGCCCCCATGCCTGGCCTCCCTTTTGCCATTTTATGTGCTTTGTAAACTCCCTGTAACAGTGAAATCAGGAAGCTGTAAGGCACCCAAGTGATATCATTGAGCTAGCATTGGTGTTTCACAGTACACAAAGACTGATAACAAAGACACAGAGATGAACATGCTGTAATAATGATTATAAACAGCCACCTTGTAGATCAGACATTTACCATCAGTTATAGTCCAGGAAACCCTTGTATATTTGTTATATCACTTGGTCCTTCAGATAACCCTGTGAGGGAGAAAGGATAAGAAATTTGTTCCCACTTTACAGATGAGGAGAATGAGAACTACACTCTTGAGAAATGGTATCCACTGAAAGGATAAGAATTTTGTTCCCACTTTACAGATGAGGAGAATGAGAACTACAGTCTTGAGAAATGGTATCCACCGAAAGGACAAGAAATTTGTTCCCACTTTACAGATGAGGACAATGAGAACTGCAGTCTTGAGAAATGGTATCCAACAAAAGGATAAGAAATTTGTTCCCACTTTACAGATGAGGAGAATGAGAACTGAGGTCTTGAGAAATAGTACCCACCTAGTTACTTGGACTGGCATCCTTTCACCTCATCTCCCTCACTTGTCACAGCTGGTCCATCACTGACCCTTGCCCTCCCTCCACTAAGGTATGTATCAAATCCATCCACTTGTCTGCATATTCCCTGCCACAGAACTAGTCAAAAGCCCATCCGACCCTTTTTCAGCAATGTCCTAATCAGTCTTTCCGTACTTTTTCCTGCTTTCTGAAATTCAAATTGAATCTAGAGTCCGTGGGTGGTGCTGCACTGATCTCACTGTGGCCATTCCTCAAACCAAAATTTCATTCAGCAAAGGGTCTTAGAATATTTAGAATCCCAAGGTTCCTGGGCCATTAATGTTTGCTGATGCACCTTTTTCAAAATGTGGGATTATAAGGAGATTTATGAGTTGCAGCAGCATCAGGGCTCTAAGTCATGGACATCCTGAATGCCCAGCTGACTGAGCAGGGAGGACCCCAGCTCCCAGGCTGTTGCAGGCAGCAGGACACTGAGAAGCGGGCACTGCGATGGCAGAGCAACTAGAGGCTCTGATTCAAAACTGAGTGCATCCGTCCATCTAAGAGAATCTATGTCATCAGCCAAAGAGGCCAGATAGCAGAATCCAGTTGCAAATCACCCAGTTTAATCCAGGGTATCTCCACTTCAGTGCTATTGATATGTTATATTGGATAATTCTTTCCTGTAGGGGGCGCTGTTCCGTGCACTGTAGGATGTTTAACAGCATCCTTGGCCTCTATCCACTAGACGCCAATAGAAACCCTGCCCCTGCCCCTCCATATGTGACAACATAAATGTCTCCAAACATTGTCAAATTTTCTTGGTAAAAGGGAAATGATAATAACCTCTGGTTGAGAAGCACTGCTTTAATAGGACTTCACACCTTGGGCAAGTTACTTACTGCATCTTATCTAATTTATCTCATCAGGAAAAACAATAGAAAACAATAAAATTAATATATTTGTAGAATTAATGAAAATATATGTGTGGTGTCTAGCCTAGGGCTAGTGCAAAGTGAGCGCTCAGAAAACCTAGCTGAGCAAACTAATTCTTTCTTTGGGAAAAAAAAAAAAAAAAAAAAAAGAGTTTCTCTGAGACTTTAAGACAAGAATAAATGCAGAGTTGGCTTCTTTGACTTCATACTGGAAATCTTCTGCCCCTCAAGTCCCATCTGCAATGACAGAAACTCCTATAAGGGAAGGCGTGTGAGGACATTTTGCTAAAACCAAAGGGTTTTACACATGCAGTTTACTTTGCAATATAACCAGATTTCTTTCGAGGCATTCCTTCTCCCTGGCCTCCAGGAGACACTATTTGTATGTGTAGGTTGTTTGCTAGTGAGGGCAGCTGCTGTGGACAGGGTTTTAGAAGGAGCTGTCCCCAAAGGAGGTCCAAGGTGGGTTTCATCTGAGACACGTAGCAATGCAAACAGAGAGGCAGCACAGGTAACATAGAAAGGTAAATGGCAGAGGCTTCAGAGGTAAGTGGAGTTGAGGTCAGAAGTTCAGCCCTGCTCCTGGCTGTGTAGGCCTCATCACTCAACCACCTGAGCTTCACTGTCTTCATCCCAGGGATGTTGTCAGGAAAGGGAATAGTGCCTCGGGACTCAGCACAATGCTGGAGTCCAGCAATCACCGAATGAATTAAGCATTAATGATGGCTACTATTCCTACATTAACTTTTACTGTTATTGTTTTATTGATATTATTATCACCACCATCATTACTGGTCAGAGCAGTTTAAAGTGGGTTACCTTTACTGACTTCAAGTCTGCTACTCCTGGAGCCAGCAGGCTCCATCTCCTTGATTCTGAAGGCTGTGAAACAGGCACTCTGTTTTAGCCCACTTCTCTCTGAGAAGGGCTTGAGGCCCGTTTGAGGTAAAAATCTGTGTAGTTTCTTGTCACTGGACTTCAAAGTGGCTTTATCTCTTTTGGCAGGTTAGGCTACCAGGAATGCTGAACATTTTTCTGTCACACCCATTGCCAAGGTTGCAATTTGGGAAAACAAATAGGGATTTACAGATAGCAACTTTCTTCTTCTTCTATTGATAGCCTGAGATAATTCATGGCTAGGTTTGGACAAATGCAAAAATGTGCATTTAGTTTGGATTTGGATTCATTCCTCATGAATATTAGTCATCTCAGCCCGAAATGCAAGCACTTCTCTGTTTCAGCAGATGGGAGGATGTACTGTGAAATCATACTGCAGCACAGGGAGAAAACAAGAAGGCTGAAATTAAATTTAAGCATAAGTCTTGGCATAGTGGGATGAAGTGTTCATCATCATATATTTCTCTACAAAATAAGGAATGTGCTTTTAGGTGTGGTTTACATTCTTGCAAAAACAATGGGATGGGAATATTTATCAACTGTGTTTGCTTGCTGATTTAACTCCCTGTAGGGTTTTTTTTTTTTTTTTTTTTTCAGATAACTCTTCGTGCAGAATGTCCTTCTACTGAAAGCCCAAATCAGAGACTGGCTCAGAATCTGTCGTGTTCTGTTGATAATGATGAAAATATGATTCTGCAGCCCTGTTACTTCCCTGGTCCTCTTCTGCTTGTTGGCGTTCTACCACCTTCAAAGGTCACTTTTGCCATCATGGCAGAGACTAGACCAGTATTGGACAGCTGGTGGCCCTGATCAAAGGAAAAAAAGTAAAATGGGAGATAAATAGGGAAAAAAAATAATAGAACAAAAACGAAAGAATGAAAGAATTGAAGTAGGAGAACTTTAAGTCTATGTTTGTTCTGTTCCATCACATTGATTAATCGAGTTTAATAAAATATACTTATTAATTCCATTGATAAGTTTTTGTTAACTGTCTACTTTATATCAGACACCATGATAGGTAATGGGGTAAAATTAAACTTTTATGATAACAAATCCAGAATCTACCTAACATTGATAATACACATAGATAACACAGGTAAATACACAACTCTAGTTCCCATATTTTTTCTGAAGATTTTCATTAATTGGTGTATCAGTATGACAATAGCACAATAATTCCTGTCCTCTGAGAGTAAACAAAGGCCATACAAGGTCTTGAAGTTCCTTTTAAATCAAATAATGACTTTTACCATAGTTGAGTCTAATGTTTTCCTATTAACACTGGAATTCACTGAATGCAAGAAAATCCTATGACGTATATCTAATAACCTGTTAAGATAATGTTATTGATTATCTAGGAATTCCCCATTGACTTTTCAGTGACAAAATATACCTTCTCAAAAGTAATTCTGGTTAGAGATCATGCAAAAATTTTTCTAGAATAATAAATATACAGAACATTAGCTTTGTAAGAGATTGCTAAGATAATTTTGTTTTTCTGAACACCACCTTCATTTATTGATGAGACAAATTCAGTAACTGAAAGAGTCACTAAGGAATGATTTTATTGCAAGTGTTTTTAAAAGTTAGATCACACGCAACTACATTTTGTCAAATACCTGTTATGTTCCTAATTTAGTCACAGGTGCATTTATAATATAATCTCTTTAATCCTACCAAGGATACTGGGAGGCAGATACAATGTTTTCCATTTAACAGGTGAGAAAACAGAAGCTCAGAGAAGATAAGTACCTCACTCTGGGTCACACACGGTTAATCTCCAGAATTCAAGTGAGAAGTTTCACTATCTGTTGTTGTAGCTAGTAAGAAATTCTCCTACCCAAATTCTTTGAGCTACTTGTATATTTATGAAAGATCTTTTATGAAACTATTTTGCCATTTACCTTTTTATGCTAAAAATATAATTTAGGAGATTTTGCTATTTATATGATGTTTTAAGTGAGAAATTAAAATATCAGATTGTATTTATTTATCAGGTTCCCAGGTTCTATATCAAATCATTGGCTAGATTTGTTGTATAGTATTTGCTAATTCTTTGTTTTTTGCTAATTCTTTTTAAAGATTTAATTCTTAAAAGTAAATATTGGATAATAACTGCAAAAAATGTCAGGAAAAACAGGAGTGAAAACAAGGTCACTTTTATAGCCTATTAAAGAGGAAACTCAAAGCTTTTATAGCCCCAGCTTAGCTCTAACTGGGTGAGTAATGAGGCTAGATAACATGGTATCACTGTGCAGATGCATGTGTGGAGTAAAACAGTTGTCCCCAGATGATTTTCCTCTACTCCAAGGCAGCTGTCTCAAAATTACTGAAGGTGATCATTTAAATACAGATTGCTATTCCTGACCTCACAGGTTTCAGCAATTTTGGAATGGCTCAAAAATTTTTATTTATAGTTCCTTCTGATATTCTGCTATGCAGCTTTACAAAACGATTGATCATGTGAAGAATATTCTACTTGCATGAGATACTCTGTTCAACTCTGAGGTTTTTTATCATATTAATTATAGAAGCTTAGGAAAATCAAGTCAAATTTCTGAGCTTTATACTCCATACTATAGATAGAGGGAAACTGAACCTTAGTGATATCTGGGCCACCAACCAAGGCCACACTTCACAAGAGATTGTGTGTGTAAAAGTATTTTTAAATTCTAAAGTTGTTTGCAAAGTCTGTAATGATAGTGGCTGTGCCAGCAACTCTGTAGGTAAGGAAATGGTTTTGAGTGTCATACCACGTACTGTCCTGAGTACTTTACCTTCTGAAGTATATGCTCATGGCTGCTTGAACCGGAAGGTACAGAACGTTCTCTCTGTTGCATCTGCATAGCTGCCAGGTGCCTTGTCCCAAACCCATAATCTCTGGTTTACCTTTTCTTGATTTCTGACTTTATATTTAACACTTATGCTCTGATTGCCTCCTAGTGCATGGTACTTCCCCTGGTTACCTGGGTACACCCTCATGCCTTCACTCTGCATCCTGCAAAAATAAATTAGCCCCTCCCTCTTTCTAGTGGACATCTGGTTCCTGGAATTCCATTATAAACATAAGTTTTAGTATTCTGGTTTCTTGAAATAGACAGACTACAATCGCTCTGCAAGTTAAATATTAGTATCTGCTATTTTAAAACAAATGAGAAAAATGAGCCTCAGTGATAATAAATAACCTTTCCAGGTTTTGCAATTACTAGGTGGCAGAACTGGGATTTGCAGCTGGTGAAAACACCAGTTCAGTGTGGCTCTGAATTCTGAGATTGTCCTACTAAATGATTCCAGCTCCCAACACTCCCTGAAAAATGGAAACTTCAGAGAAGAAAGGATAAGATAAAGACTTACATCCTATTCTACTTTGCTAGACATATTGATCTTCTTCAGAAGCACATTGATTACATTCTGTGTTTGAGGACCATCCTTATTTTGAGGAGTACTTTTGGTTGCTCAGATAAATTCCCTCTTCGCCTAGTCTATGTGGTCCTTGCTTCTGAAGGGAAGACCCATTTTTCTGTTTACCGCCAATTTCACAGAAATCGCCTAAAATAATTTGTCTGTGCTCTACCTACTTTTTTTCTAAGTCAACCTTTTGCTGCTCTTCTAAAAGCAGAGTGTTCTTGGGCCCAGGAATCTGAAGACAAAGGTTAAGAGTAACAGGAAACATTTTCTTTTCTTTTATATTGATGTTTGTACTTACTGGTTGAATCTTTGGTTATTCCTATCACTTGTGTTTTCCTATTAGTTTATCCCCAAAGCCTAGGACACAGCCTGGGATAAAATACTTGTTCAGTTAATAAACAAAGGGATTCTTTACATTTTTTGTACCAACAATAAAATTATAAGGCAAGTCAAGTTTGGAGAGCATGCTGGAAAACTCTGTCATATGTTATCAGCTTGTGTTGAAAAAAGCGGTGATTTCTAAGAGCAGTCCATTGGCCATAGTGTCCAAACAGAAAACATTGCAGGGCTCTCTCTTCTTACCAGGTTCTTGCTCCATGTTAAGGCAAGACAGCGTCAATTAAGTAAGGTATTTACAGGGCACATACATCACTGGTTATGAGACTAGATTGTACTTAAAGACCACCCACCATGGAAGCTGTGTGCACTGGGTTTCAGCTCACAAGTAAAATGGTTGGGTAGAGGGAGACTTGGAATTAGGGGGTCAGAGGGAGTAGACATCAATATTAACTAGAGTCCTATGAGAGGCTTTGCACCCAGACAAAGTAAGGGAAGAATTGGTGATAAGAATATTCTTGGCTTCTACCAGGATAAAAAACAAAATAAACAAAAAAAAAATCTGTCTTGCTACATAATCACTTTGGTAAAAAGCAAAATAAAACAGAACTGTGAGATAGCATTGAGTCACAGACTGAGAACTGAGGCTGAATTGTGAAAGGTGATTTTGGTTTCATTTTTTTATGCCAGGCTAGAGTTCTAGCCTTTGGAGCTCAAACTTAATTATTCTTTCCCTTAAGAAGAAGTCCTCATTGGCTTGTCATAGTGGGAGCAAAATTGATCTAACCATACATAACTTTTCTTATGTTTAAAAGGCCTCTATGGTTCTTTCAACTCCTTAAATTTTCAAAGGGAGGGGAAAAAGCATGTTTAGTTGCTTAATATTTCTGTATATCTTAAAGGACCCTTCATATTTATCATCAGAGACACACCAAAGCACATTACAAGTAATGCAAGCCAGCTGGTGCTTTGCGGCCAAAATCAGTTGATGGTTTAAGAGTAAAAAACATCCTTTTGTTAACATTTTTCTGGTGCACATCACCAAAGAATGCATGGCCCCTCTCTGCATTTTTCAGAAAAGAACCGTCATCTTAGCTCCTTTCCTCAGGTTTCTAAATACTTCTAGGATAGGCAGGATTGCTCTGATTTCTTTTGATGACTCTTTCAAAGCTGTCTAAATCACCTTCTGAACATCAGTGAAATGGGTTAAAATGTGTACTGTGGATCTCCAGATCTACCCACTTAAATTGCATCTAATAAACTTGCATAAGGTTAGGAAAACCTTCTTATCTGGGACATATGCTAACCTGTGTCCTCTGCTCTGAGTCAAGCCCTGGTTATTCGTAAAGTAAACCAGAATGACTACTAGATTTGGCATTTTCACTGTTACCTTCTATTTCAAAATTCTGATTAGTCTCTACTCATGGATTTCATTCATTGAGAATGCTCATTAAAATTCAAGAGAGGCCAGAGTATCCAGCCACTTACCCACTCCCCAAAATCTCCATGCTCTTTCCTTCATCTACATATTTACGTATACTGTCCCCAAAGTAATTCAAGGTCCATCCAAAAGACTAGCTCCTTCAAAAACCCTGTTCTGTCATACTTCACCACTTCCCTCCACCCTACCCCAGCTAGTTTATTTTGAATTACACATAGTTTTATTAAATTATATTATCAGACTTTGAGCTGCTTAAAGGGCCAGAACTATGCCTGATTAAGTGCTACACCATCTAGCCTTGTAGCCATCATGGGAACTGGAGCGTAATTCTACAACGTCATTATGTATGCCTCGTAAATCATAGAAAGAAATGACATGCTTGCATAAATAAGGATGGCTAAAGAAATATATCTGAGTTGAATTTTCATTAGATACTCAGCTGTATCTTTGGAGAAAGATATGATACAAAAGAAAAGTATTAACTGTCATGAATACAGCAGTTGAATTTATTGCATGTAAAAATTTCCCAGCAAAGTACTTCAGAAGGTAACTCTTAGGTTGAAAATCTTGGATTTAAAAAGGCTTACCTCCAGCAGAACTTTGCTGGGAACATTTTACATGCACTAAACTCAATTATCTAATTTCATCTTTTCAACAATCCTGAGGAAGTGGTTACTATTCACGTGTTACAGATGTGTAAACTGAAACGCAAAGTAGTTAAAATGCTGACTTGGAACTTTATCATTACTCATAAATTTAAATGCTCTGCTTTTCTCTCTGGTACAAGGAGTTAGCTGGAGAGGAAAAGGGCAAATAATATGATAGAAGGTTCCAGAAAAGGACTTCTATACCATTATCTGCACTCCTATCCTGCCCCGATATAAGAAAACTATCAACTTCATGGATGGAAGTAGTATGATTCTGTTTTAAACTCTAGCTTTTTCTTTGAGTTTGGGTCCTTCCTCTAAGGAGAGGGCCATGAACTCCCAGAGGTCCAAGAACTCCTTCTGTTCCTGGTCACTAGGCATGTCTTGGAGTGGGGATGATGGTGCATAAAACCCTACTGGCAAAGGAAAAAATATGACTCACTGTAATGTGATGATTTCCATTGGAGCAGCTGGAGAGAAACATGGTCTCTGCCAACATCCGCTGACGTCTCTTTGTGCCAACCTCTCAAAATAGAAATCCTTGAGAAAACAGGAGCATCCTTCAGAAACACAAGAAGTCTGCCTGGGGTTTAGTTACATATAAAGATTATACACTGAGCAGCTAGGCTTCTGCTGGCCCCGCCCTGTGCTGTTCTCACCAGGCCTCCCTCCTTCTGTCCTCAGTCATTCAGCAGCCAACAATGCTCTTGGTGATGGAGTTTCTCTTAGAATTGCTTTCCATTCTAGAGAAACAACATACCACAAGTATGAAATTGATATTTTGGCAAGTTGTGACATTTGCTACCTTTTATCTTTCCACAGATTTAATTTTACTTAAATTAACTCTTTCTGGTGAACTGGGGCTACTCACCCACCAAAGTGAATAGGAACTACTCACACCAAAGGTAAAACCTTAGGCAGAGACAATGGCATTGCTAGCTTATTTGCTATTCCGAGTGACATTTCCTCAGATGTTTGCCGCCCTGCTGTGCAAACATAGTTACGCATGAAATAAAGTAAAAAGAAAAAAAATTAAACAGCAGTTAGTGGTTGGATGTTATTTCCAGTTTGGAACCACTGACAGGCTAGCTATAGAAAACTCTTCCCTCTGTTATTACAAATAACAGTTTGTGGATAGTGAAAAGAAAACAGAACTGAATTTTCTTTTAACTTCAAGTACAGAAGCTAGTGTACCTATCATTACCACCACATTACAATACATTATGGGAGAAGGTCATAGTAACTTTAGAGGGGCTATTTCCATCCATGTCTCTCATCCTCTCAAAATTGTTATACTGGGACCAGGCCGATGCCAAATGCTATGCTAAACAAAACACACCAAGTTGAAGTGAGCTAATTAGAGAGAATGAGACAGAACCAAAAGGTCAATGCATGGGCCTCTAATACTGAAACAGGTTTTTTCTTTCTTTTTTTGGGGGGGGCCACAATGCACCCTGACAGAGCAGTACAGTAAACGGCCTTGCTTCTCCCCTTTCAATTCTCCCTTTGTGTCCACTAATGATTTTCCTTTACTCAAGGAAAATCTTTATTCACCTATCTTTCTTCTCTCCTTTATCCAAGGATCACATTTCCAGTCATTGTCAATATCCATGGAATCAATCTAGCAACAAATCAAATTCTTCCACCTCTGGCAATTCATAGAATTAGGTATTATGTCTGTGCACTGACGATGATGATAAAAAAATAAATCAATAAAATACCTAATATTAGTAGTTTTCTACCTACCAGGCAATTTTCTTATTTAAACCACATAACTCTACCAGTTAGTAATTAGGTACTTTCTCTGTATTTTAGTTATTTGTCTAATTGCTGTCTTCAAATGGAACTTACACGATCCAAGGATCTGAGTTTCTATAATCTTGGAGAAAGATATTAATCACAACCTTCAACCCCGTCTCCTAGTTAGTCCCTAGTCAATGTGATGAAATAGAGCTACTAACCATGGGAGAGACTCACATATTCCAGAATAATGGGGTAGGTAATAATATCTGCTCTAAATAACCAACAAAGATCACACCAAAACAATAAACATGCCTAAAGAAGAAAATAGAAAAATCCTGTAGCATCATGTAGTTTTATTGTAAGCCGAAGATGTTTTATTTTCTCCTGGCTTTTATTTTTGCCCATGGGACTGACTAGATGAGTTAGTGTTGGTAAACAGACTCTCAAACTCCCTGCCTGATACTTGATCAGAGTGTTGCTCAAGTTCACTTTGTGACTTGGCTGACCATCTTCAAGGGACACACAAGTAGACTAACATTTTCAAATGACAATAGCTTGATAACTTGTACTCAACTTACACATGTTGTTCCTGAATAAAGAATACATGGATAATAATTGCCTTGAATGAGAGACACAGTTAGAAGAGCTCATCACTTTAATGCTTATCTCTCTCCATCTAATATTTTTTAGGAGTTGGAGGATGTGGCCTTGAGTCAAGGCCCTGAAGTGCCATCACTCTTAGTAAATGGGCTACCACACATGATGGTACTCAGCTCCTCATGGCCACAGCATCATTATCCAGAAGGCTTCTAGGATTCTTTCATTTTTATTATTTTTTATATATTTTTATTGAGGTAGATCTTACTCTGTCATCCAGGCTGTAGTGTAGTGGAGTGATCATGGCTTACTGCAGCCTCAACCTGCCGGGGTTAAACAGTCCTCCCACCTCAGCCTGCCAAGTAGCTGGGACTACAGGCACATGCCACCATGCCTAGCTAATTTTTGTGTTATTATTATTATTTTGTAGAGATAGGGTTTCACCAGGTTGCCCGGGCTGGTCCTGAGCTCCGTGGGCTCAGGCTCCTGAAGTACTGGGATTACAGGAATGAGCCACTGCTCTTCCAGTTTCTGGAAGAAAATGTTAACATACTCTTTTTCTGTTCTCTCTCTAAAATGAACTGATGGAAATGAAGATAACATACAACAGATAGGGGTTTGCTATTTTGATGATTCTATGGAACACCTATAACTCCAAACCACAATGTATAAATAAGGGCTGTTAGGAGAAATAAAATGGTAATATCAGTAAGAGATGATGCCAGAAAAGACACCTAGCTTCCTAGATATTGGGCCAGAGCCAGATGTGCACAATGATTACTTCTTTGGAAAGATACAAGAAGTATTCATAGATTCATTGTATAAGCCTCTTGGAACCAAGTTAGATTCTATGGCATATGAAGCAAACTACAGTTGGATAACAAAGGAGCACCATCTTTGAAGAAGCAGAGGCCTATTGTGGGCAAGGTGCTAAAGAAAGAATGGCAATTAAACAGCCTGAAACTTAAATTTACTTCTTTCTCTCTGTCTCTCTCTGCCTCAGTCCCTCTCTCTTTCTCATATAACATAAACACAAACACACACACACACTCACTCACATATGCATCTGAATCCTGTAGCATCATGTAGTTTTATTGTAAGCCGAAGATGTTTTATTTTCTCCTGGCTTTTATTTTTGCCCATGGGACTGACTAGATGAGTTAGTGTTGGTAAACAGACTCTCAAACTCCCTGCCTGATACTCAGAGGGGCTTCCATTTGTCATTTCCACCCCCTTGTTCATCCTCCACAAAATTCATCCATAAATATCTTGTTCAGAAAGAATTCCCTCAGTTCAAAGATAATTTAAAAAACAATAAAATATTACTACTACCATTCATGGTTTAGTAACAAGAAAAAAATAATTAAACTTGTCAAATCTATGAGACATACATTTTTAATTATAAAGAAAATGAGAAATTGAACTGAATAATAAAACGATGAAGCATCAATCATGGTGGCTCACATCTATAATCCCAACACTTTGGGAGGCTGAGGTGGGTAGATCACCTGAGGTCAGGAGTTCAGAAGTAGCCTGGCCAACATTGTGAAACCCCGACTCTACTAAAAATACAAAAATTAGCCAAGCATGGTGGTGAGCACCTGTAATCCCAGCTACTCAGGGAGGTGGAGGTTGTAGTAAGCAGAGATTGCACCACTGCACTCCAGCCTGGGTGACAGAGCAAGACTGTCAAAAAAAAAAAAAGATTAAGAACCACACCATTAAAAGTATACCGTAAAGAAGCAGAACATTTTGCCATATCTTTCTAACAAAATTTGAGAATTTAAAGAAAATAGGACCTTTATGGGGGAAAAGTCCAATGTGGAACTAGAGAGGAACAATGAATAAAAGATTAGAACACCAGCCAGGCACAGTGGCTCATGCCTGTAATCCCAGTACTTTGGGAGGCTGAGGGGTTTGGATCACCTGAGGTTGAGGTTGGGAGTTTGGGACCAACCTGCTAACATGGAGAAACCCCGTCTCTGCTAAAAATACAAAATTAGCTGGGTGTGGTGGTGCATTCTTATAATCCCAGCTACTTGGGAGACTGAGGCAGGAGAATTGCTTGAACCCAGGAGGAGGAGGTTGCAGTGAGCTGAGATCGCACCATTGCACTCTAGCCTGGGCAACACAGGCAAAACTCTGTCTCAAAAAAGAAAAAAAAAAGATTATAACACTAAACTTTCAGAGGTAAGGGAAAATATGTAAGGGGTAAACAAAACATCAAAAGGAAGTAGAAAAGAAGCACACAGACTGCTTTAAAAAAAAAGCAATAGCAGTAATGATGGCAGTCTCAAAAAACCTGAACAAATTTTTTTTTTTAAGATTTGCTGGAGGCCAGGAAGTTGAGGTTGCAGTAATCTGTGATCACACCACTCACTCCAGCCTGGGTGACAGAGCAAGACTCCTCCTCTCAAAAATAAATAAATAAATAAATAAATAAATAAATAAATAAATAAATAAAGTATTAGAAAGATACAATTCTGGAGCTCCTGATTAATAAATTTAAGCAGCAATCATCCATTGGCTATTAAAACCATTAGGTGATAGACTGATGGAGAACTTTATAATGGGCAGATTACTTTGACAACCCATCAATTTATTAATCAGTCTTAATGTCATAAAAGTTTAGAACCAGATATTATGACTTTCCAATGTGATGAAGTAGCAAGTACCCAGCATCATATATTGTCCCTGCAGTTGAATCTCAATCTGATTGAGCTTCTAGATTTAATAGTTTACAGAAAAATAAGGATGGAGGATAGAAAAACATGTTAAATGACAACACAAGGATGCAATCAAACTCAGAATGTGACAAATTCTATAGGGCAAATGTCTCAGTTTTTTCAACAAATAAAATTGAATAAAAGGGGGTACCACAATCAAGATACTGAACACACCTATCACTCCCCAATTTTTTAATGCTCCTTATAATCCCATTATTCCACCCTTCCCCACATTTCCCCCACTTTGTTTCCCCTCCCTTTCACCCTGCTTCTTCACTCCAAGGTGATCACTAATCTGCTTTTGGTCACTCTACATTTGTTTAGATTTCCTTGAAATTTACATAAATGGAATCATGCAATACGTGTACTCTATTTTGCCTGACTTCTTCACTTGAGAATTTTGAGATTTATTCATGCTGTAGCACATTTATTCTTTGTATTGCAGTATTTAAGTAGTATCTTTGTATTGTAGTATTTGAGTAGCATTGTAGAATTGAGTAGTATTGCATTGTATAGCTATACTGCAGTTTGCTAACCCATTTACCTATTGGCAGACATTTGAGTTTTTTCTAGTTTTTGGTTATTAAAAACTGCTAGAAACAACCAAAAAGAAAAGAAAAGAAAAAATGGGTGGAGGGAGAAGAAAGAACTATTACAGATTCAAGACAAGAAATATTTAAATATCAACCAAATGCAATATCTGGATCTTATTTTAGCCCTGTTCAAACAAAGCAACTGTACAAGGCTATTTTTGAGACAACTGGGAAAATTATACATAGTCTAAGAATTAGAAGGAATTGTGAATTTAAATTTAAAAATTTTACATTAAATTTTTAAAGGAATTGTAAAAAAAAAAAAAAGATTTTGAAGGATTAATAGGAGGATGATAGGTGTGGAAAACAAAGGGGTGATAATATATGCATAATTGGCATCCCTGAAGAAAAATATAGAGCAAATGGAACAAGAATAAAATATCTGAAAACATACTTCAAGCAATTTTTCTAAAATATAGAAATACTTTAATCTTCACTTTAATAGGCACATCATGTTTGAAGAGGAAAACAATAAAGATCAATCAATGTTGAGATATAACATAGTATGTTCCCGGATTCAGACTATGTAGGAATTAATTCTGGAAGCATGTCCAACAAAATAAATCAAATAATCAACAAACTGGCAAAAGCAAATATTTGGCATTAACTTTGGCCACCCAGTTTCTGAATACCTTACTACACCTAGGCAACTCTTCTTCATATTATCAGTCCTGTTGTGAAGAGCAAGGAACAATCCTAATTTGGTCACGAGGAGTGAAAATGGTAGATACTCTCTTTCCATGTCTTCCTTGTATTTAGGGCACAGTGTTGTGATGTGGGATTCACCAATCAGTTACACCCATGTCATATTTTAACCCAGGAGTTGGTAATGTGAAGGTGTGGGGTGAGGGAACTCTGTCTTTGGCAGTGGCAGCAAGCAGTGGCTGGAAGGTCAAGTTTCTGGCACTGATATCTCAATCAAGTCTAGAAGTAGCACTGGTGAAAACTGTAGTGTCTAGCACTTGGTAGCAGCCCTAACAGTTCCTTTTTGTGTTTGTCATAATATGTTTTTATTTTTGATCTTCAGATGCAGAGGGTTGAGCCAATTATGCTCCTCAGTTTATTTACCCTATGATCGGTTCATATATGATAACTCTTTTATTTAAAATATGCATCCATTTCCTTTTGCCTCCCAAATAATTTCACTTATACTCTATATGTAACATTCTGTAAGATATATATAAATATATCTATAATATCCATATCTATATCATAGAGATATATAAATACATATCTCTATAATATAGATTAGATATAGAGAGGCAGAGAAAGATATATTCATGTAAATTTAGTTTAGTTTTGGATGTATGCCATTTTAATTAACAAAATGGTTTCAAGCTACAAACATCATTCTGTAGTTTTTTCTTTTAAATTTTTATGAATATATAACAGTTATACATATTTATAAGGTACATGTCATATTTTGATACATGTATACAATGTGTAATGATTAAATCAAGGTAGTTAGAATATCCATCACCTCAAGAATTTATTATTTATTTGAGTTGGGAACATTCCTAATCTACTCTTCCAGCTATTTTGAAACATATAAAAAATTACTGTTAACTATAGTAGCCCAACTGTGCTATTGAGCATTAGATCTTATTCCTCAATCTAACTCAATTTTTGTACCCATTAACCATCACCTCTTTATCCCCTACCCCCTGCTTCTTTTTCCAACTTCAGCTGACCATCTATTCATTACCTCCATGAGAGCAATATTTTAGCTCCCTATATGAGTGAGAATAGGCAATATTTGTCTTTATGTTCCTGCCTTATTTCACTTGACATAATGACCTCCAGTTTCAACCATGTTGCTGCAGATGACAAGGTTTCATCATTTTTGTGGCAGAATAATGTTCCATTGTGTATATACACACACTCACACACACATATATATAAACACATATATACCACGATTTTTATCCATTCATTCACCGATTCCATATCTTGGCTTTTGTAAATAGGCTGCAATGAACATGGGAGTGCTGCAGATATCAACATATCAATATCCTTCCTTTTGGCTATATACCCAGCAGTGGAATTGCTGAATCATAAGGCATTTCTACTTTTAGTTTTCTTGAAGAAATTCCGTACCATTTTCCACAGTGGCTGTATTAATTTACATTCCCACCAGCACTGTAGGAAGTTTCCCTCTCCTGGTGTCCTCTCTAGTATTTGTTATTATCTGTCTTTTTGAAGAACTTGGAGTCCAGTGATTGAGGACAGGAACCATCCAGCATGTGAGAAAAATGTAGGCTGGGAGGCTAGGCAAGTCTTACCTTGCCATGTTTTTCTGTTTACTTTATACTCACTGGCAGCTGATTAGATTGTGCCCACCAGATTAATGGTGGGTCTGCTTTCCCCAGCCCTCTTCCTCAAATGTTAATCTCCTTTGGTAACACCTGCACAGACACACCCAGGATCAGTAATTTGTATTTTTTAATCAAATCAACACTCAATATAAGCCACCACAAGCCTACCCCTTGTCAACTTGAGCCCATACACATCTCCTGAGATCATACATAATCTTCAAATAAAGATAATAATAACAGTTATGGTCCTCATTGCAGCTCATGTGGTTGTAGCTAGTATTGATGACTACCTTTTCCTACCCATTCTATATTCCCTTTGCCTTCAGCAAGCACGTCAGCAGGTCATGGCTTTATTTTTTTTTTCCTGGTGGAGTGACCCAAACTTCATTCCTGAGGATTCTAGACCATTTGTAGTACTGCCTGGATTGGGCAGGTGTAGTTTCCCTTTTACCTTAATCACAAGGCATCGTAATACTAAGAGATGCCCTAATGGGTCTCCTGTAGTCCATGCATACTCTTTCTTACCTCTGTTATGGAGTAGTAGACCAATTTCATCTTGATAGTCTGGGTCAATCACCCAAGTCAACACTGTAACTCCCCTCTTAGCCTGTTGACTTAAAGGTAGAAGGAGCACAGATTGTCCAGGTGGTAATCTTAACTCCTACTTTGATGGAATTGCTGTTGTGTCTCCTGGTAGTAGCATTCCTCCCTATGGAACTAAGATCTCTAGGCCAACAGAACATAATGTAATGGGAACAGGAAGCAAAAATTTTGCTAGTGGATCACTAGAGGTGATGGTGAGTAGTGCTACCTCTACTTCCACCCTTGATTCCTGGACCCATGACTCCTAGCTATGGAAGAAACAGTACCATATGTTGAATGCTGATTCAGAGCATACACAGCCTTCTGGAGAACTTTGCCTCACACCTGCAAGGTATTGTCACCTAACTGGGGTTGTAATTGTGACTTCAGAAGGCCATCCACCATTCTATGAATCCAGCTGCTCTAGAAAGATGGGGAACATGGTAAGACCAGTGAATTCTATGAACATGAGCCCACTGCTGCACTTCTTTATCTGTAAAGTGAGGGCCTTTGTCAGAGGCAATGCTGTGTGGAACACCATGTTGGTGGATAAGGCATTCCAGGAGTCCACAGATGGTAGTCTTGGCAGAAGTATTGTTTTCAGCATAGGCAAACCTATGTCCTAAATAACTAAATAATTGTCTATTCCAGTGAGGACAAACCTCTTCCCTTTCCATGATGGAAGAGGTCCAATATAATCAACGTGCTACCAAGTAGCTGGCTGATTACCCCAAAGAAAGGTGCCATATTGAGGGCTCAGCCTTGGTCTTAGCTGCTGGCAATTAGGACACTCAGCAGTGGCCATAGTCAGGTCAGCCTTGGTGAGTGGAAGTCCATGCTGCTGAGCCCATGTGTAACTTCCATCACTGCCACCATGACCACTTTATTCATGGGCCCATTCAGTGACTGACAGGGGTGGCTGGGGAAGGAGGCTGAGTGGTGTCCACAGAATGGATCCTCCTATCCACTTGATTATTAAAATCCTTCTCTGCTGAGGTCACCCATTGGTGAGCACTCACATGGGATAAAAGGATCTTCATAGTTTTTGACCACTCAGAGAGGTCCATCCACATACCTCTTCCCCAAATTTCTTTGTCACCAATTTTCCAATCATGCTTCTTCCAAGTCCTTGACCATTCAGTCAAACCAGTGGCTAAAGCCCATGAATCAGGATATAATCACACATCTAGGCATTTCTCCTTCCATGCAAAGTGCACAACCAGGTGCACTGCTCAAAGTTCTGCCCACTGGGAAGATTTTCCATCACTGCAGTTCTTCAGGGATGTCCTAGAAAGGGACTGTAGTGCTGCAGCTGTCTTTGAGTGGTGCCTGCGTATCATGTAGAACCATCTGTGAACCAGGCCCTAGTCTTCTCCTTCTCTGTCAACTGATCACAGGGAACTCCCCATGAGGCCAGGCTCAGGGAGAGAAGGTAGGGTGGCAGGAGTGGAGACCATGGGCATTTGAACCATTCCCTCATGTAACTTACTTGTGACTTCAGGACCTTCTTGAGCCTGATGATGTATATAACACTTCCATTTGACAATAGAATGCTGCTGTGCATGACCCACTTTATTGCTAGATGGGTCAGAAAGCACCCAGTTCATGCTAGGCAACTCAGGTGGCGTGGTAACTTGATGACCCAGAGTCGAACATTCAGTTTCCACCAAAGCCCAGTTACAGACCAAGAGCTGTCTATCAAAAGGAAAGTAGTTATCTGCAGAAGATAGCAGTGCCTTGTTCCAAAATCCTAAAGGCCTTCACTGTGATTCACTTATGGGGGCCTGACAAAGGCTTCAAACAGCAGTCATATGTATCTGCTACTAATACCTCAAGCACCATTGGAGCTGCTGGGTCATATGGCCCAAGTGTTGGCATAGCTTGCATAGCAGTCTGGACCTGTTGCAGAGCCTTCTGTTCTGGACCGCACCCAAAACTGGCAGCCTTTCAGGTCACTCGATAAATGGGCTGGAATAACACACCCAAATGAGGAATGTGTTATCTCCAAAATCCAAATAGGCCCACTAGGAATTGTGCCTCTTTCTTTGTTGTAGGAGGGGCCAAATGCAGCAACTTATCCTTCACCTTAGAAGGAATATCTCAACAGACTCCACTCCACTGGATCCCTGGAAATTTTACTGAGGTAGAAGTTCCCTGAATTATAGTCAGATTTATTTCCCATCGTCTGGCACACAAATGTCTCACCAATAAGTCCAGTGTGTTTGCTATTTCTTGCTCACTGGATCTAATCAGCATAATGTCATCAGTGTAATGGACCAGTGTGATACCTTGTGGAAGGGAAAAGTGATCAAAGACTCTCCAAATAAGATTATGACACAAAGCTGAGGAGCTGATATACTCCTGAGGTAGGATGGTAAAGCTATATTGCTGGCCTTGCCAACTGAAAGCAAATTGCTTCTGGTGGGCCTTATGGACAGGAATGGAAAAAAGGCATTTTCCAAGACAGTGGCTGCATACCAGGTACCAGGAGATATATTAATTTGCTCAAGCAATAAAATCACATCTGGTACAGCATCTGCAATTGGATTCACCACTTGGTTAAGCTTAAGATAATCCACTGACATTCTCCAAGATCCATCTGTCTTCTGCACAAGCCAAATGGGAGAGTTGAATAGGGATGTGGTGGGAATCACCACCCATGCATCTTTCAAGTCCTTGACGGTGGTACTGAGCTCCATAACCCCACCAGGGATGTGATACTGTTTTGATTTACTATTTCTCTAGGTAGAGGCAGCTCTAATGGCTTCTATTTGGCCTTTCCCACCATAATAGCCATCACCCTACAAATCAGGGAGACAATGTGGCGGTTATGCCAGCTGCTAAGTATGTCTATGCCAATTACGCATTCTGGCACTGGGGAAACAATAACAGGATGAGTCCAGACACCCTCTGGACCCACTCTACATCAGACCTGAGCTAAAACTCTATGAATTACCTGACCTCCATAATCCCCTACTTCAACTGGAGGACCACAGTGGTGTTTTGGATCCCCTGCAATCAATGTCAGCTCAGAGCCAGCGTCCAGTAGTCCCCAAAATGTCTGATCATTTCTCTTTCCCCAGTGCACAGTTACTCTGGTAAAAGGCCAGAGGTCTCCTTGGGGAAGGATGGGAGAGAAGTTCACTGCAAAAATTGTTGATGATGTAATGGGGGGCCCAACCTCCCCTTCATTCAAGGGGTTCTGGTCTGTAAACTGGCTCAAGTCTGGAAATCGATTGAGGTGCCGTGATTCTCTGTTTTTAAAATTTAAATTAGTCTTTTGTCCATTCGACCTAGAAGTTTTCTCTTTATATAAATTATGTAGGAATGCAGTAGGTGTTGTATCAATTTCACTTATAAGAACACCATGATTAACTAGCCGATGCCAGATCTCTATGAGTCAGACTATTCTGATTGCTGCTTTGTCCCTGCTGTCCATTAAGTAGCTATATTCACCTTGCCTTCAGCAGTTGAGTGCTGCCACTTGGCCCTTGCCACCTAGGGATCCAATTATTTTCACTGTATTTAAATTTTGTAATTGAATGACTGTGGTTCCCACGGCTAGATCTGACATACAGAGAATAGCAATCACAGGGCTCTGTGATCCAAGTGCCACCCTCACAAATCTGTTTTACAAGGCATTGGTCAATGATATATCTTCTGGACCCTCCCAGCTGGGAAGAGTAGGTCTAAAGTGACTAATCTACTTCACCATTCCAAACTCTCTAAGCCTTTGGATGCCTTCCTCTACATTAAACTAAGGGAGATCAGGCATTTTCAGATCTCTCACAGTGGGCCATCTTTTAATCTGTATTTCAGTTAACCAAGCAAATAAACTATTAGAAACTTTTTCAACTACCTGAGCTGCAACATTAAATGCAGATTGCCTACTTAGTGGGCCCAAATCAATAAATCCAGCCTCATCCAACTGTATGTTCTTTCCCACACCCTTAACATCCATTCCCATGCCTGTTCTCCAGATTTCTGATCGTACAAATAAGAAAACTCAAACAGCTCTTTTCAAGTGTGGTGCACTTCCTCATGGGTCACACTCTCAACCTCACCTCTAGGGGCCCGCCAGAACTTTAGTCTAGTTACAGGTCTAGAAGCAAACAGGGATGTTGGGGGTGGCTCCAGAGAAGAATCAACATTATATCGCCTGGCATCTACCCCAAGGGAGGCCATCACTGTTGTCTCAGGCAGCACAGGGTTTATCTCTCCAGACAAAGGTGGAAAGGTTGATGGCAGCTTGGGTCAGGGAGGGGATGTTGCCACTACTGGGTATGGGGAAGCTGTTCCTTCTAGCAAAAAAGGTTCATCAGAGTTTACAAACTCTGTCCCCAGACTCACCAGCATCCTCTCACACAACCCCATTCCAAGTTGCAGGGTCCCGTTCTTTTCCAATCAATGCCCTCACTTCAACAGTAGACACCTGGAGAGACTGCGCATGCACCTTTCATTGCAGGTCAGCCACTTGCATGATAAGAGTTTGTGTCTGTTTTTCCACAATTTCAGCTTTTCTCTACAGAAGATAAATTTAACTTATTGATTACGTTTATTCCTAGGTATTTAATTTTTTGTAACTATTGTAAATAGAATTACTTTCATTATTTCTTTTTTAGATAGTCGACATAGAAATGCCACTGGTTATTATATGTTCATTTTCTATCCTGCAACTCTACTGAATTCATTTACTAGTTGACAGTTACACATTTTGGTGGAGTCTGTAGGGCTTTCTACATACGATATTTCATCTTCTACTAACAGAGAAATTTGACTTTCCTATTTCCAACTTTCATGACGTTTATATCTTTATCTTGCCTAACTGCTCTGGCTGTAACTACGAATGCTATGTTGAAAAGAAAGGGAGAAGGCAATCTCTTCAATAAATATTGCTGTAAAAACTGAATAGACATATGTAAAAAATTAAAGTAGATCTCTATTGCTTACCATATACAGAAACCAACTCAAAATGAATTAAAAATTTAAACACATGGCATCAGACTATAAGAATAATAGAAGAAAACATGGGAAACTTTTTTTTTTTTTTGAGACAGAGTCTCGCTGTGTCATCAGTCTAGAGTGCAGTGGTGCGATCTCAGCTCACTGCAACCTCCACCTCCTGGGTACAAGTGATTCCCTTGCCTCACCCTCTCATGTGGCTGGGACTACAGGTGCACACCACCACACCCAGCTAATTTTTGTATTATTAGTAGAGATGGGGTTTCACCATTTTGGCCAGGATGGTCTTGATCTCTGGACCTCATGATCCACCTGCCTCGGCCTCCCAAAGTGCTGGGATTACAGGCGTGAGCCACCGCATACAGCCCAAAAGGGGAAAGTCTTTATGACTGGTCTGGGCCAAATTTTTTTGGATAAGACCCCAAAAGCACAGGCAACAAAAGCAAAAAGAGAGAATGGAATTACATCAAACAAAAAAGATTCTGCACAGCAAAGCAAACAATCAACAGACTTCCATTAATGTCAACAATAGTGAAGAGGCAACCTACAGAGTGGTAGAAAATATTCACAAACTCTGCACCTGACAAAGGATTAATATCCAGAATATATAAAAGTAGGAGCTAAATGAAGAGAACACATAGACATTAGAGTGGAACAACACACCTCTATCAGAAGGTGGAGGGTAGAAGGAGGGAAAGGATCAGAAAAAATAACTAAGGGGTACTAAGTAGAATACCTGGCTGATGAAATAATCTGTACTACAAACCCTCACTACACAAGTTTAAATATATAACAAACCTTCACGTGTACCCCTGAGCTTAAAAGTCAAAAAAAGAAAAGAAATCTAACAACTCAAGGGCAAAATAATTATAATTAATTAATTTCAAAATAAGCAAGAGATCCGCACAGACGTTTCTAAAAAGAAGATATACAATGTCCAACAGGCATATGAAAAATGCTCAATATCACTAATCATCAGGGAGATGAAAATCAAATCCACTATATCATCTCACTCTATTTAAAATGGCTATTATCAGAAATACAAAAAAATGTAAAAATGCTGCTAAGAATGTGGATAAAGGGAAACTTTTATTTGTTGTTGATGAGAATGTAAATTAGTATGACCATTATATAAAACAGTCTGGATTTTCTTCAAAAATTAAAAATAGAACTACCACATGATTCAGTATATATCCTATTCCTGGATATATAAAAAGTAAAGTGAAATCAGTGTGTCAAAGGAGTATCTGCACTCTCATGTTTATTGCAGCATTATTCACAGTAGCCAACGTATGGAATCAACCTTTGTCTAACAACAGATAATTTTTTTAATTGTGGTATATATACATAATGGAATACTATCTGTCCATAAAAAGAATAAAATCCTGGTCACTTGGAAAATAGATGAACACAGAGGACATTATGTTAAGAAAAATAAGTGAGGTACAAAAGACAAATGCTGCTTTCACTCATACGTGGAATTTAAAAGAGATGATCTCATGGAAGTAAAGAGCAGAGCAGTTATCAGAGAGGAGCAGGAAGGGGGAAAGAGGAGAATAGATACAAGGTTACAGTTTGAAAGGGGGGCATAAATTCTGATATCTCACTGCACAGCAGGGTGAATACAGTTAATAATATATTGTGGGCCGGGCGCGGTGGCTCAAGCCTGTAATCCCAGCACTTTGGGAGGCCGAGGCGGGTGGATCACAAGGTCAAGAGATTGAGACCATCCTGGTCAACATGGTGAAACCCTGTCTCTACTGAAAATACAAAAAATTAGCCAGGCATGGTGGCACGTGCCTGTAATCCCAGCTACTCAGGAGGCTGAGGCAAGAGAATTGCCTGAACCCAGGAGGCGGAGGTTGCGGTGAGCCGAGATCACGCCATTGCACTCCAGCCTGGGTAACAAGAGCGAAACTCCATCTAAAAATAAAATAACATAAAATAAAATAATATATCGTATATGGTCATAAAATGGCCAGTAAGAGGGATTTTGAATATTCTCACCATAAAGAAATGGCAAGTGCTTTAGGTGATGGATATATGAATTACCCTGATTTGATCATTACACAATGTCGTATACATGTATAGAAACATCACATTCTACCTTGTAAATATGTAAAATTACTATGTGTCAATTTTAATTTTAATTCTGAAGCTTAAAAAAATCCACCCTTCTTGCATTCTTAAAATAAACAGTTGACCTTGATATGTTCTTTTAAATCTATCATTTAATGATTAGTTAATATTTTAATAGCTATATTGAAGTATAATTGACATATAAAAGATTTCACATATTTGAATTTCACATATTTAAATATATATTCTGGATACAAATTTTTATCAGATATATGATTGGCAAATATCTTCTCCAGTCTGTGGCCTGTCTTTTCATTCTTTAAACACTGTCTTTCAAAAAGCAGAAGGTTTTAATCTTGATAAAGTTTAATATGTCATATATTTATATTTATAGACTGTGCTTTTAGTTCTGTGTCAAAGAATTATTTGTTTAATCTGAGGTAATAAAAACTTTCCTGTTCTCATGTATAAGTTTTATAGTTTTAGGTTTTACATAGAAACTTGCAATTCATTTAGAGTTAATTGTTGCATGTTGTATAAGCTATAAATTGAAATTCATTTTGTTTGTTGCATATGAATATTCAATTAATCCAGTACTTTTTGTTAGAGGGAAAGAATGTGACTATCCTTTCCATACTAAATTCTCTTTGCACTTTTGTGAAAAATAAGTTGCTAATATAAGTGATTCTGGTTCTAGACTCTATATTCTGTTCAGTTGATCTATTTGTCTATCTTTATGAAAATGCCAGAGCACTTTAATATATCTTTTAAATAAGTCTTAAAGTAGTATTAATACTTCAACTAGGTTATTTTTTAAAGTTTCACTATTCTAGGTGGTTTGAATTTGCATGTGATATCTTACATAATGTCTGCTGTGATTCTGACTGAGTTTGCCTTAAAATTGCAGACCAGTTTGAGGAAGACTGACATCTTTAACAACTTGTGTCTTCCGATCCATCACACAGTAAGTGTACCATTTAGGTCTTAATTTCAATTAGCAATTTTCTGCAGTTTTCAATGAACATGACTTGTGTCCTTTTGTAAGATTTATCTCTATGTATTTTATTCTTTTTATGCTATGGTAAATGGTATTATTTTATTTTCAAGTTTTGATTGTTCCATGTTACTATATAGAAATATAATGGGTATTTGTATATTGATCTTATATCTTGCAGCCTTTTTAGATTCATTTATTAGTGCTAGTAGCTTTTTTGAAAATACTTTTTTCTGTGAAGAAAATACTTTCTATGATTTTCTATGAAGATTATCACATTGTTTACCAATAAAGATAAATTTCTTTCTTTCTTCCAAATCTGGATTCATTCTATTTTTATTGCACTTGTTAAACCTCCAGTTGAATAGCAAGAATGAAAACAGATATCTTTATCTTGGTTCTGATATTAGCAGAAGAGCATTCATTGAGCTTTTCATCATCAAGAATGATGGTAGTTGTAGATTTTCCTCAGAGACCTTTATTACGTTGAAAAACTTTTACTTTATTGCTTGTCTTTTGAGAATTTGTTTGCTTGCTTGTTTGATTGGTTTTAATCAGGGATGGATGTTTGGTTTTTTCAAAAGATTTTTTTGCATTGTTCAGAAATACATATCTTTCTTTGGCAAATAAAAAAAATCCATATTTAAAATTAAGTCCATGATCTTTTTTACAAAACATTTGTATGTGTAAGGTAGTGTATATATGTACATGCATTTTCAATACAGTCTTAATGCCTGTTTCTTGGTAGTTATTTTTGCACATTATATTTCCAAATTTCTCTACTTTCTTTTATCTCCTTTTTCCATCTTTCCATCTTTCCATGCAGGAAAGATAACTAAAATTGTCTTATCATAATTTTAAAAGCCACATATAAATATATATTCTATTTTTATATTTGTGGTTATTGGACTGAACTTATGACAAATATATATGTTTTGTCCTTGCGTTGTTTCAACTTACCAAATACTTATTTCCTCTCAATGAAAAATACAAGTATTTTATGTTCTTTCAATTTTCTTTGCCTATAGTATAAATCTTTTCCTTCAATATCTAGAATAAGGTAATAAAATTGGCATTTCAAATAAGTAAAGAAAGAATGATGTGTTTAATAAGTAGCATTGGTGTAATTATCTATCCATCAGGGAAAAAAATAAAGTTAAATTTATAGTATACTTCACATAAAAATAAATTTTATATGAATTAGAAATCTAAATGCAAAGAACATCAAAATATAATTTATAAATTAAAATTGTTAAGGAGAATATTGATATTACTTCAAAGTAGGGGATATATTTTAGCTAAACAGGAAATCTGAAATCATAAGTGACATCATAAAATATTTCTTACATCTCACTATTTAAAAACATGGCACAATTTATTTGCTTTATATTTTTACCATGTTCATTATTTACATATTTAAAATATATTTTGCAGGCATTTAATCAAACATCTATTAACATTCATTTAGCAGTTTTCAAATTTTAGAACCAATAATTTTTCCTCAGTTTTCTAACATTTTCATTGTTTTATATACATGCATTTACTATATATAACAATGTTTATATATATAACATTGTTATATAATATACATATTATTGCACTTTAGGTTCTGGGGTACATGTGCAGAACATGCAGGATTGTTGCATAGGTACATACGTGGCAATGTGGTATGCTGCCTCCATCACCCCATCACCTATACCTAATTGCTCTTCTTTTAGTCTTGCTAGGAAAACAAATACATGTTTTTGTCACATAACTAAAATCTTTTTGCTTATTCTATCAATTTAAAAGAAAATATTCTTTTGAAAACATTATTTTTTTTCAGCAGCACACTAACTTCCTGTACTGAGCTAGTAGTTTATCATGAGATTTATTTTCATTATTTTTCTCAGCTAATTCTAATGTATCTTTTAACTCATATTTTATATTGCTGACTTTTAAAATCTTATTTTCTTGAGGATGTCATCTAGAAATTTTCTGAAAATTAATGTATGATAAAATTGCTATAAAGTTTCTTTTTTGTTGTTCTCATATATTCTGATAGCTTACTTAAATCTATAAAACTCTAGATTTAAACCAATTTATTCTTAGAGCTTGGAAAGAATTCTTGGATTGCCCTCAAGCAACCATTATTGGTAAAGAGAATTCTCCTGCTAGTTTAATTTTCATTCTATGAAGTAAATGTGCTTTGCCTTCTAAGGATTTTCTCTGTCTTTAGTGTTGTGAAAAATGAAAAGCAGAATGAAAGAAATTCAATTGTGTGTGTGCATGTGTGTGTTCTTATGTTACCTTGTGAGCCTTTTGAATTGTTCCCTTGGAATTAAAATATCACATTTTACCATACCTCTGATAAATATGTTTCCATTATGTATTTATTTAAATCCCATTCCATTTTTGCTCTCTCTTTCTAAATTGTATTAAATGTTAATTTTATTAGTATTCTGGATCTCTTACTCTATCTTACTTATCAATTTTTACTCCTGTCTGTGAAATTTTATCAATTTTTGCTTTTGTCCTTCTCTTGAACTTTAAGCTTAGGCAGACTATTTTTAATTTCCAAGAGGCCCTTTATAATATTTGTCTTTCCTTTTGTTATCACAGTCTAGTCTTGTTTTGTAAAGGCAACAAGACTCCTGAATATTTCTAATAGTTGTGACATTTCAAAAGTCTATTATGCTCCCTAAATTATCCATTTTTGGTGGAGTTAATTGATCTTGACCTTAAAACTTTTTAAAATTCATGATAGCTATTTATTTAACTCATATTTCTGGTATGATGCTAGTTATCTGATATAGTTAGCAATAAAGGAGATTGTAATTTTTGATACATAGCTGGAATACTATTCCTCTTACATGACTTCCAGTTAATGACCTAATTGGGAGCTCTGTCTAGTGTAGTGACTGTCAACTAGAATGCTTTACTGTAAAGTCTACAAGTAGCAATAACTTGGCTGTTAGCCTACAAGTTCCCCAAGTGTCAGGTGACAAAGGCCTTTAGAAATTTATCCTTTCTCAAGAGACAGGTTGTGTCATGTTGAAGAAGCCTACACTTGGTTTTGTATTTACTGTTTTGTTTGCCAGGCAGCTAGTTTATCTCAGGGAAGGTGGTGGAGAGTATAAGAACCAACAGGAGTTCTGGTCTAAGGGTCACCTTTTCTTCTGTTTTAGGCCCCTATTTGTACCTGCTAATTCTTAATGGGTTTTCTCCCCTGTATTCTTCCATATAGATTGGATCCTTCCTCTTTCTATGAGCTTACATGCTAGTGTGGAGGATATTTAAATTAATTACACAAATGAACATTTCTATAGGCATTGTAATTTCAAACTGATTATTACTAGGACAGAAATAAGATAGGGTGATAATTACGGGGTAAGACACTGAGAGGTGACTTACGTTTTGCCTCAAAAAAAGGTATTCCATTAGGAAAGGAGGAAGTCAAATTGTCTCTATTTGCAGATGACATGATTGTATATTTAGAAGTCCCCATCGTCTTAGCCCAAAATCTCCTTAAACTGATAGGCAACTTCAGCAAAGTCTCAGAATACAAAATCAATGAACAGAAATCACAAGTATTCCTATACACCAATAACAGACTAGCAGACAGCCAAATCAAGAATGTACTGCCATTCACAATTGCTACAAAGAGAATAAAATACCTAGGAATACAACTAACAAAGGATGTAAAAGACCTCTTCAAGGAGAACTACAAACCACTGCTCAAGGAAATAAGAGAGGACACAAACAGATGGAAAAACATTCCATGCTCATGGGTAGGAAGAATCAATATTGTGAAAATGGCCATACTGCCCAAAGTAACTTATATATTCAACACCATCCCTATCAAGCTACCAATGACCCTCTTCACAGAACTGGAAAAAAACCACTCAGTTCTCTTTCTCTCCAAACACTAGGACTGATGTGCTGCTCAATCTCTCAGAAGAGTGCCAGTAATTTATTATGTTTTCTTGTTTGGGTGACCAGTGACAGAGTATAATCCTAGACTTTTTCTCCTGCTATACCTACTTCAAACTCCATCTCCTGTTTCTAATACTTTAAATTTAAATTATCGTTAGTTGCAGATCTTAACTTCTGTCCTACAGGGGCAAGAGAAGGCAATGTATCTGTCCAGGGCTGTTCAATTAATAGATTTTGATGGAAACATTTTAGCCTTTATATGTTAGTAAATCATAATTTAAAGAACCAAAGGGCCTCAAGAGCTATGATGAGGCAAGTTCATATACTATTGGTTTTTCTCCTGTTCCTAAAAGTAATATCAAATTGTCCATTCATATTTTTATTTGCATTCCTCATTCTCTACCCAGTTACTGTCAGACTTCTAAGGGAAATTACATAGCTTCAAGAAATACTCCACTCGCTGCTTTCTTTATATCATAGGAGGGTGTTGTGTTAACATTTTCAAAATAATATTAATTCATATTACCTCAAACAAATGAGCACTCCTATTTTAGCCATTATTTTTAGGAAGGAGAAGGAACAAATAATTATATATCAAATGCTGAGCTCAGTCACATTTCTTCTTTTCTGAAAATCTTAAATGAACGAAGAAAATTTTAAAGCAACAAATAATGATGAGAAGTTGTTATTCTTTGTTCATATTTTACTCCTTGATGCGGTAACTTTAAATGGCATATTGCTAAATGATCATTCCGCTAAAATAATAGTAAAGAGGGAGCATATAAAAGGTGGGAGATATTTTGTCAGTATTAAAATACTAATAGGCATTTTTATTTTTAGAAAATCTCACAGACTTTTTTTTTTTTGGAAAATACAAACATCTAATGAGAACTGTATAAGTCCCTCCAGGAAAACAGCTATTTTTTAATGCTCTGCTTTGATCTTTGGGGGTCCAGTTAGGTTACAAAGAACATCTTTATTAAGGATGCACAGAGCATCTGTATTAGTCCTTTTTCACACTGCTGATAAAGATGTATCCAAGACTGGGAAATTTACAAAAGAAAGAAGTTTGTTGAACTTACAGTTCCACACTGCTGGGGAGGCCTCACAATCGTGGTGGAAGGTGAAAGTCATGTCTCACATGGCAGCAGACAAGAGAAGAGATTGTGCAGGGAAACGCTCCTTTTTAAAACTATCAGATCTCATGAGACTCATTTACTATCACGAGAACAGTGAAGGAAAGACCCACCTCCACAACCAAATCACCTCCTACAAGGTTCTTCCCATGATATTTGGGGATTGTGGGAGATAAAATTCAAGATGAGATCTGGGTGGGGACACAGCCAAACCATATCATTCTGCCCCTGGACTCTCCAAAATCTCATGTCTTTGCATTTCAAAACCAACCATGCCTTTCCAACAGTCCTCTAAAGTCTTAACTCATTTCAGCATTAACTCAAAAGTTCACAGTCCAAAGTCTCATCTGAGACAAGGCAAGTCCTTTTCACCTATGAATCTGTCAAATTAAAAGCAAGTTAGTTAATGCTTAGATAAAATGGGGGTACAGGCATTATGTAAATATCATTCCAAATGGGAGAAACTAAGCAAAATGAAGGGGCTATAGGCCCCATACAAGTCTGAAATCTGGTAGAACAGTAAAATCTTAAGACTCCAAAATGATCTCCATTGACTCCATGTCTTGCAGCTGGGTCATGCTGATACAAGAGATGGGTTCCCATGGCCTTGGGCAGCTCTTTCCCTGTGGCTCTGTAGGGCTCCCTCCTGGCTGCTTTCATGAGCTGGTGTTGCACATCTATAGCTTTTCCAGGCACATGGTGCAAGCTGTTGGTAGAACTACTATTCTGTGGGGTGTGGAGGACAGTGGCCCTCTTCTCACAGCTCCACTAGGCAATGCCCTAGCAGGGACTCTGTGTGGGGGCTCTGATCCCACATTTCCCTTTTGCACTGCCCTAGGAAATGTTCTCCATGAGAGCCTTGCCTCTGTAGCAAACTTCTGCCTGGACATCCAGGCATTTTCATACATCCTCTGAAATCTAAGCAGAGGTTCCCAAACCTCAATTCTTGACTTCTGTGTACTCACAGGCTTAACACCACATGCAAGGTGCCAAGGCTTGGGGCTGGCACCCTGTGAAGCCATGGCCTGAGCTATACCTTGGCCCCTTTCAGCCATGGCTGGAGTGGCAGGGATGTAGGGCACCAAGTCCCTAGGCTGCACAAATGCAGGGACCCTAGGACTGGCCCAATAAACCAGTTTTTCCTCTTAGGCCTCCAGGCCTATGATGGGAGGGGCTGCCATGAAGACCTCTGACATGCCCTGGAGACATTTTCCCCATTGTCTTAAGGATTAACATTTGGCTATGGTTACGTATGCAAATTTTTGCAGCCAACTTGAATTTCTCCTCAGAAAATGGGATTTTCCTTTCTAGAGCATTGTCAGGCTGCAAATTTTCCAAACCTTTATGTTCTATTTCTCTTTTAAAATTGAATGCCTTTAACAGCACCCAAGTCACATCTTGAATGCTTTGCTGCTTAGAAATTTCTTTTGCCAGATACCCTAAATCATCTTTCTCAAGTTCAAAGTTCCACAAATCTCTATGGCTGGGGCAAAATATGGCTAGTCTCTCCTAAAATATAGTAAGAATCACCTTTGTTCTGGTTCTCAGCGAGTTTCTCATCTCCATCTGAGGCCACCTCAACCTGGACATTATTTTTCATATCACTATCAGCATTTTTGTCAAAGCCATTCAAGAAGTCTCTAGGAAGTTTTAAAGTTTCCCATATTTTCCTGTCTTCTGAGCCCTCCAAATTATTCCAACCTCTGGCTGTTACCCAGTTCTAAAGTGACTTTCACATTTTTGGGTACCTTTTCAGCAATGCCCCACTCTGCTGGTACAAATTTACTGTGTTAGTCCATTTTCATGCTGCTGATAAAGACATACCTGATACTGGACAATTTCCAAAAGAAAGAGGTTTATTGGACCTATAGTTCTACATGGTTGGGGAAGCCTCATATTCATGGTGGAAAGTGAAAGGCACATCTCATATGGCAGCAGACAAGAGAATAGGGCTTATGTAGGGAGACTCCCATTTTTAAAACCATCAGATCTCATGAGACTCATTCACTGTCAGGAGAAGAGTGCAGGAAAGACCTGCCCCCATAATTCAATCACCTGACACCAGATTCCTCCCACAACACATGGGAATTGTGGGAGTTACAATTCAAAATGAGATTTGGGTGGGTTCAGAGCCATAACAGCATTCAAAATCAAAATCTCCTAAAATGTCATCAACCAGGGGATGAAAGACTGTAGAGTTATTACCTACCTAATAAACCACAACACGACTTCCTTTAAGAAAAACAATAGCATTTTATCATCAACAAAAGCATACCAGTTGGACTTCTCTCTGTCACAATAAAGTTGATAATCAGTGCCTTTTACTTAGCAAGGCGTGGTAAATAAACAAACCTGTCACAGTATCAAATACTGCTTCTGTATAATTGTTTCCTACAACTTTGGCACAGATAAAAGAAAGTTAAGATCTAGCAAACCCATATATTTCAAATAGGGGACACTCTGAGTATTGCTTTTTTTTTTTTTTTTTGTAGCTACTGCATTTTCCTCTGCCTAAATAACAAATGAAAGTCTTGTACTAGTCCAGTTTGAAAAAAAAAAAAAAGATAGCTGGTACTTGGCTGACCCCTGGCTTATCCCAGATATTTTGTGACTGAGATGTGTTAATTCACATTATAATTGGAGTAAAATCAGTGAGACCAGCACTCCACACTCAAGGATAGGGTCCAAGAAGCCAATTAGTACTTGAGTACTGCACAATGATTAACAGCACTCTGTGTCTATGTGCGTGAAGTGACGTTGGGGGGCAAATACTGGGGTTAACAGGTTGGTTTGTATTTCTCTGTGAATAGGGGCCAGCTACCCAGTGGTTTGAACAACTAATGTGCATCTCATTTAATGTAACAATATACATTAAGACCTGTCAGGTCCCATTGTAGAAAATGAAGAACTGCACATTGTACCACTTCATATGGAAGGCTGCATATGGAATACTTTAAGGGTTCTTAAAAGACCCATTGGGGTTTCTAATTATTGTGAAACATCTCCTGGAATCCAGGGAGAGAAAGTTCTTGGCAGAATTACTTCTTTCATTTCAAATGTTCGCTATGAAAATAATTAGATGATGAGATTTAGACAGAAACCACTAACGAATTTTTTTAAAGTCTCTTTTGCTTTTTAGCATACAGCAAATGAACATCCAAAATCGGCAAGCACGAAAGGAAAACAATATGGTGCAGTTCATTCTGAGGGTGGGACTGGGGGTTTCTTTTTTCTGACTTAAATGCTTGGCTTCCTGTGGTTACAAGTGGGGGGGGGATTTTTTTTCATTTTTTAAACATTATACAATCCTCTTGAAAATTGGACCAAGGGTTGTTTTTTTAAACTTCTGTTCTAACTTTCTTAACTCAAGTGAACCTCCATTGTTCCTCCAGGATTATGCTTGTTTCTTTAGAAGAAACTCTGACATTAGAGAAACTTGCTTTAATCAAGCTTGAAAGTTATCTCTCCTTCCACATGCCCAACAAGAACCAGAGAAACCCCATCCTCTGAACCTACAAGCTGAGCTAGCATGCAACCAATTAGGAGCCATCACTTGGACCCAAGGCACAGAACATACATGTTCAATTAAAACAAACAAATATGATTAGTAGTTTACAAAGTTGTGCTTAGGAAAGATGAATATCTCAAAAGAAATACTGGGTTAAGACAAATATGGCTGTGATAAAAGTAGGTTGCATGAAATCAGACAGGTTAAGTTAACAAATGGGTACACAGGAGTCAAATTCTGTGCAGAGCAATCAGGGTTTTGGGACTGAATGCATTAAGTTTGCATTCTACTGCTGGAACCCATAAGTTCTGTGCCAATGCCTGATATGGTGAAGATATTCCAGCTTGGGGATTTCATCTTTCTCTTCACCTGTCCACAACATCTTAATTCACAGGAGTCAAGGAAGAGCTGATTTGATTCCATTCTTTCCTATTTTAAGCTCCTCAAGTCTGAGCATCTTGTGCTTTTCCTACTGCAATTTAGGTTAAGGCAGCCCTCCACCAGCAGTGGACTGGGAAGTGGATGCTACTGTGTGCCACTGGCCCATGACATTTTCTTCAGCTGCCTCCAGTTTGGGATTGGTCAAGTCCTGGATGGACTGTCTTTACTGTAATAGAATCAAAGCACATATTTGCTTAATCAAACATTGGTCAAAATATCCCTCTTTACCTGTTTATATTTTTTAGGGAAATGCCTAATGCAGTTTATGTTTCTAAATCTCTTTTGTCTATATGTGGATTTCTAACAAATCTGTAACCATCAACCAGAAAGACCTTTACCAGATGTCCAGTGAGAAGTGCTTTGGATGTGGCATTTAAGTCAGAAGAAAAGACATGATATAATTCCTGCCCATAAAAAAACTGATTATTTATTCGGAGGGATGGTGGTGAAGATTTATGTAAATATTAACACACATTTATCAAATGCCTACAATCTGCACACTGATCACAGAGTTCTTGAGAAATTACAAGAACTTAATGTTTGTACTAATGAGGTGACATTTTGTTGTTTATTACTCTAAACATATGGGATGTGTGAAAACTGTACACTTCAGCTAACCAGCCACCAGTGTCCTTCCTCTTTCTGTTCTACATGCCAATGCAAGGGCCATATCCTCAGGATGGAATGCATCATGTTTTTATTTTTTATCCCACATTTCCTGACCAGATGTATTCAATAAGTTGCCATATCTGAATAGCTGTAGTTGCAGGAAATGTCAGGAGATCAATGAACATGTATTGCATACTTACTACACCCCAGGTTCTGTAACACGTTCTAGGAAAAAATTGTCTATAAAATAGCATTCCATGGGAAAAAATTTTTGCAGTTTACCCATCTGACAAAGGGCTGATATCCAGAATTTACAAAGAACTCAAACGAATTTACAGGAAAAAAACAAACAAGCCCATTCAAAAGTGGGCAAAGGATATGAACAGACACTTTACGAAAGAAGACATATATGAGGCCAACAATCATATGAAAAAATGCTCATCGTCACTGGTCATCAGAGAGATGCAAATCAAAACCACATTGAGATACCATCTCATGCCAGTTAGAATGGCAATCATCAAAAAATCTGGAGACAACAGATGCTGGAGAGGATGTGGAGAAAAAGGAACACTTTTACACTGTTGGTGGGAGTGTAAATTAGTTCAACCATTGTGGAAGACAGTGTGGCGATTCCTCAAGGCCTTAGAAATAGAAATTCCATTTGACCCAGCAATCCCATTACTGGGTATATATCCAAAAGACTATAAATCGTTCTACTATAAGGACACATGTACACGAATGTTCATTGCAGCACTGTTTACAATAGCAAAGACCTGGAATCAACCCAAATGCCCATTGATAATAGACTGGATTGGAAAAATGTGGCACATATACACCATGGAATATTATGCAGCAATCAGAAATGATGAGTTTGTGTCATTTGTAGGGACGTGGATGAATCTGGAGAACATCATCCTCAGCAAACTGACACAAGAACAGAAAATGAAACACCGCATATTCTCACTCATAGGCGGGTGATGAAAAATGAGAACACATGGACACAGAAAGGGGAGTACTAAACACTGGGGTCTATTGGGGGGAAAAGGGGAGGGCCAGTGGGAGGGGGAAGTGGGGAGGGATAGCCTGGGGAGAAATGCCAAATGTGGGTGAAGGGGAGAAGGAAAGAAAAGCACACTGCCATGTGTGTTCCTACGCAACTGTCTTACATGCTCTGCTCATGTACCCCAAAACCTAAAATCCAATAAAAAATTTAAAAAAAAATAGCATTCTTGCCCTCATGAAGATTACACACATGCACCCACACACACAGTGGAAGAGACAAGATGTCTGACTAGCCACAGAGCTTCAGAGAGAACAGAACATTAGGTATACTGGGACCCTCTGAACAGATCTTCTGAATAAAAGGCATTGAAAATGGAAAGAGAATACAGAGCCCAGGGCTGAAGTGGGAGTAAGCTGGGAACTCTGCATGGGGTTGCCAAGCACCATGATGCATTCCTGCCCCCAACTGGTTTCTAGGGAAGGGGTGAGTGAAGTAGCTGTGAGACAGACTACTGTCATGACGGACCTCCAGGAAACTAAATGTAAGGAACACCCATAATCCCCATGGACATTTGAGTTTGTAGGGAGAACTGCCAAGACAGTGGTAGAGACAGAACTCCAGACCACATGCAGCCTAGAGGGCTTGGCATGGGAATAGTTACAGTGAAGCACAGCCATGGGTGCTCATCTCCTGAGATTCACCATCCTTCTCTAGGTGGCTTTAGCCTTTGTTAGTTGCTAGACCTGGAGACAGCAGAGCTCCCTTAACCATGGGGCAAGTCTGATGCAAATGTCCTCCTGTCTGCTGGCCTCTCCCAGGCTCCCTGCCTTGCCATAGCTGCTTGCAGCACAGCCTCAGCTGCCATGCCAAAGTGCTTGTTTACACTCACCACCTTAACTCTTACTAGCAGCCTGTGGCCACCCATCAGAGCGCTTTTGCAGACAGACCACCACTGAGGTGCACTTGCCCACAGCCTAACCCCATGAACCCACAACTGCAAACACTCATGGGAGCCCACTACCATTCCACTGTTGTGCGCATGTCTGCAGCTGCCCCACCACTGCATACTTGCCCATGGTCCCTTTGCCATCCTGTTGGTACACACTTGGCCACAGCCCCATCACCCCATTGGTGCATACTTGCCTGCAGCCCCCACCCCTCACCACCCTGCCAACACACAATCACCTGCAGCACTCCTGCTGGAGCACACTATCCCATGGCCCACCTGCTGCCCCACCAGAGGCCTTTTGCTAGAAAACTTGTCAGAGCATTGTTGCCATGAAATTGGGAACACATCAGCCCCTCCAGTGTAGCCGGTGTTTGATTTTGTGGAGACTGACAACAAAGTTGTAGACCTGGCCCCAGCCTCCCAAGGTTAGAGCAAGCATTCCAGGACTACTGAGCTGAGCCTTTGCCCCCTGAAAACATCCAGAAACAAAGTCCATCAACTAAACCCAACTTATGCCACAGTCAAATCCTTAAGGGCATAAAGAATATAAAAGCAAAGAGCCCCATTCAAAGTACAGCAACTTCAAAAAGCAAAGGAACATCAGTCCACATAGATGAGAAAGAAGCATCACAAGAATTCTAGCAACTCCAAAAGTCATACTGTCGTCTTACCTCCAAATGTCTGCACTAGGTCTCCAGCAATGGTTCTTAGCCAGATTGGAATGGCTGAAATTATAGTTACAGAATTCAGAATCTAGATAGCAAGCATGCTCAATGAGATACAGGGGAAGGTTGAAACCCAATCCAAGGAAAACAGCAAAATGATCCAAGAGTTGAATGATGACATAGCCATTTTAAGAGAGAACCATACTAAATTTCTGGAAATGAAAATTTTACTACAGGAATTTCATAATATCATTGGAAGCAAGAATAGACCACGCTGAGGAGACAATCTCAGAGCTCAAAGACCACTCCAAATCAACACAAGAAGCCAAAATTTTTTTTAAAAGATAACTTTTAAAAATGAACAAAACCTCCAAGTAATATGGGATTATGTAAAGAGGCCACACATACAACTTTATGCATTCCTAAGAGATGGAGAAAGAGCAAGCAACTTGAAAAACATATATGGGGATGTTGCCTATGACGATTTCCCTAACCTTGCTAGAGAGGCTGACGGGCAAGTTCAGGAAATTCAAAGAATTCCTGCAAGATTCTATACCAGATGACTGTTCTTGAGACAATAATCATCAGACTTCCAAGCTCAACATAAAAGAAAATCTTAAAGACAGCTAGGGATTAGGGGCAGGCCACATATGAAAGAAACCCCAATATATTAACAGTGAATCTTTCAAAAAAAACTTTCCAAGATAGAAGAGATGAGGGGCCTATATTCAGTATACAGAAAGAAGAGAAATTCAAACCAAGAATTTCCTATTCAGCCAAACTAAGTTTCAGAAGCAAAGGAGAAATAAAATCTTTTCAGGCTAACACACGTTATGGGAATTCCTTACCATAAGGCATGCCATAAAAGAATTTTTTAAAGAAGTGCTAAATATGGAAATAAGAGATATCTGTCACCTTGAAACATACTTAAGTACCTAACCCACTGACACTATAAGGCAACTATACAGTCAAGGCTACATAAAAACCAGCTAAAACATGATGACAGGATCACATCCTCACCTATAAATATTTACAATTGGCTAACTGCTCCCATTTAAAAAGCACATAGTGGCAAGCTGAATAAAGATACAAGACCCAACTGTATGCAGTCTTCGAGAGACCCATCTTATATGAAATGACACCTGTTGGCTCAAAGTAAAGAGATGAGGAAAGATCTATCAAGCAAATGGAAAACAAACAAACAAACAAAAAGCAGAGATACCTATTCTTATTGAAGACAAAACAGACTTTAAACCAACAATGATGAAAAAGGACAAAGAAGAGCATTGCAGGCCAGACACAGTGGTTCAAGCCTGCAATCCCATTACTTTGGGAGGCCAAGGTGGGTGGATCACAAGGTCAAGAGATCGAGACCATCCTGGTCAACATGGTGAAACCCCGTCTCTACTAAAAAATATACAAAAAATTAGCTGGGTATGGTGGCACGTGCCTGTAATCCCAGCTACTCAGGAGGCTGAGGCAGGAGAATTGCCTGAACCCAGGAGGCAGAGGTTGTGGTGAGCCGAGATCGCGCCATTGCACTCCAGCCTGGGTAACAAGCGTGAAACTCCATCTCAAAAAAAAAAAAAAAAAAAAAAAAAAAAAAAAAAAAAAAAGAAGAGCATTACATAATGATAAAGCATTTGATTCAACAAGAAGCCTTAACTATTCTGAATATACATGCACCCAACACTGGAGCACCCAGATTCATAAAACAAGTTTTGAGCAACCTATGGACAGACTTATATAACTATACAATAGTAGTGGGAGAGTTAAACACCCCACTGACAATGTTAGAGAGATCATTGATTCAGACTGCTAACACAGATATTTGGGACCTAAACTTGACATTTGACTAAAAGAACCTAAAAGACATCTATCAAATAGTCCACCAAACAACAACGGAATATAATTGTTCTCATCTGCATGCCACACATAGTCTAAGGTTGACTACATGTTTGACCATAAAGCAAGTCTAAACAAATTCAAAAAGCTGAAATCATACCAACCATACTATTGGACCACAGCACAATACAAATAGAAAACAATACTAAGAAGATCTCTCAAAGCCATAAAATTACATAGAAATTAAACAACTTGCACCTGAAAGACTTTTGGGTTCAGAATGAAATAAAAGTGGAAATCAAGAAACTTCTTGAAACTAATGAGAACAAAGAAAAATCAAACCAGAATCTGACACACAGCTGAAGCAGCCTTAGGAGGAAAGTTTATAATGTCAATGCCTACCTCAAGAAGTTAGCAAAATCTCAAGGTAACAGCTTAAGATCACACCTAGCGGAACTAGAAAAACAAATGCAAGCCAACCCCATGCTAGCAGAAGAAAAATAATCAAAATCAGAGCTTTACTGAATGAAATTCAGATGCAAAAATTCATACAAAAGATTAACAAAACAAAAAGTTTGTTATTAGAAAGAATAAGCAAGATTCATTGCCCACTAGCTAGATTATAAAGAAAAAAGAGATAGGATCTAAATAAATACCATCAGAAATGACAAAAGTGGCATTATCACTGATCCCACAGAAATACAGTTAACCCTCAGAAATCAGGCAAGAGAAAGGAATAAAAAGCATCAAAAGAGAAGGAGAGAAAGTCAAACTATCTCTCTTCACAGATAATATGATTCTACACCTAGAAAATCCCAGTCTCTGTCCAAATGTGCCTACAATGAATAAACTTCAGTGAAGTTTCAAAATATGAAATAAATGTACAAAAATCAGTAACATTTGTATACACCAATAACATCCACACTGAAGGCCAAATCAAGAATGCATTTCCATTCACAATAACCACAAAAAGAATAAAATACCTAGGAATACAGCTAGTCAGGGAGGCAAAATAGCTCAATAACAAGAATTACAAAATACTGCTGAAAGAAACCAGAGGTGACACCAATAAAGGGAAAAACATTCCATGTTCATGGATAGGAGGAATCAATAGTGTAAAATGGCCATGCTGCCCAAAGAAATTTATAGAGTCAATGCTATTCTTATAAAACTACCAATGTCACTTTTTACAGAATTAGAAAAAAAATCTAAAATTCATGTGGAAACAAATAAGAACTGGAATAACCAAGGTGATCCTAAACAAAAAGAACAAAACTGGATGCATCACACTACCAAATTTCAAACTATACTAAAAGGTTACAGTAACCAAAATCACATGGTAATGGCACAAAAATAGACCAGTGTGGGAGGTTAGAGGACCCTGAAATAAAGTCGTACATCTACAACTAACTAATCTTTGACAAAGTCGATAGTAACAAGCAATGAGGAAAGGATTCACAATTCAGTAAATGTTTCTGTAGTAACTGGCTAGCTATATTCAGAAGAATGAAACTGGACCCCAACTTTTAACCATATACAAAAATCAACTCAAGAGAGATTAAAGACTTAAGTGTAAGATGTAAAACTACATATATATCATTCTCGACATATACCTTGGCAAAAGTTTTATGATAAAATCTCCCAAAGCAATTGCAAAAATATCCCAAAATAGGCAAGTGGGGCCTAATTAAACTAAAGACCTTCTGCATAGCAAAATGAACTAACAACAAATAGACAACCTACAGAATGAGAGTAAATATTTTCAAACTATGTGTCCAACAAAGGTCTAATATCCCGAATCTACAAGGAACTTAAACAAATCAACAAGAAAAAACAAATGACTCCTTAAAAAATGGGCAAAGACATGAACAGACACTTCTCCAAATAATTCATACATGTAGCCAACAAGCATATGGAAAATAAGAAAAGCTCAACATCACTAATTATTGGAGAAATGCCAATCAAAACCATAATAAAAGGCTATCTCACATTAGTTAGAATGGCTAATATTAGTAACAGATGTTTCTGAGGTTGTGGAGAAAACGGAATACTTATGCACTGCTGGTGGGAATGTAAATTAGTTCAACCACTGTGGAAAACAGTTTCCACAGTGATAGTTCTCCCAGATCTTAAAAAAGAACTACCATTTAACCTAGCAATCCCATGACTAGGTATATACCCAGAGGAATATAAATTATCCTACCAAAAAATCATATGTACTCCTATGTTCACTGCAGCTCTATTTACAATAGCAAAGATATGGAATCAACCTAGATGTCCACCAGTGATGGACTGGATAAAGAAAATGTGGTATATATACATCATGGAATACTATGCAGCCATAAAAATAATGAGAAGATGTCCTTTGAAGCAACATGAATGCAGCTGGAGGCCATTATACTAAGTGAATTAACACAGAAGCAGAAAACCAAATACTTCATGTTTTCACTTATAAGTGAGAGCTAAACACTGAGTACACATGAACACAAAGAAGAGAACTATTTGATGGGGGAGGGTAAGAGGAGAGTGAGGGTTGAAAAACTAGCTCTTAGTTACCATGCTAAGCACCTGGGTTGTGAAATCATTTGTACACCAAACCTCAGCAACACATAATCTACCCATGTAACAAATCTGCACATATACCCGTGTGCGTGCACGTGTGTGTGTACACAGTGGTAAGTGGAATGGGGAAAATTAATAGCAGAAAAGAGGTATAGTGAGTGCATGAGAAGTAAAATATTTCAATTTTACATGCCTATTGAGTACCTACTATGTGCTCTATTCTCTCCTAGGCTCTGGTTATACAATACTGAATACAACAAAACAAAACAAAAAATCTCTTGTGAAAGTGCTTATGTTCCAGAAGAAGAAAACAGAATCTAGATACATAACTGAAATATATAGCACATTCAATGATAATGAGTACCAAGGATAGAAACAAGACAAGGCAAAGCTATAGGGAATATTATGGTGAGGGCATCTTGAGTGCATCATACTAAGAAGGTCCCATTTGTACAAAGACAAACAGAGTCGAGCTATATGATAACCGGTAGAAGTACACAAAGAATGTCCCAAGATGGCTTCAGACATCAGCCTCTGAATGGGGAAGTGACATCTGTTCATTTTCTATTTCATACAGACCTTGAGTGTGTCAGAGTAGGAAATTGGGAGTTAAGTATCTTCTTGTCTTTACATGTAGTCTTTTTTTCACTACTCTGATAAAGTACCTTTTTCCTTTTCTTAACACTCTTTATGCCTTACTGTGGGTGGAGATTCCTTTCAAATTTTGACATTTTTGTCAGAATCTTTAATTTTTATCATTGCACATTTTCACAGTATTTTATTAGGAAACCAATAAAACACACAAACATACACATCAACAGTGTTGCCACCAAACACCACACTGAACTATGAAATAATTTATTTAATCTTAAAGACAATCCTGCAAGATTTTCACCATAAGCCCCAATTTTATAGGTGAGAAAACTAAGAAGAAATAAGAAATGAATCACCCAAGATTGGTCAAGTAATTTCACAATCTAATTTGGTAAATGCAGGCATCTTTGGGACAGTGAAGTCTATGTTTTCCCTTCCACCGCATACAGCCTAGTGGCAGAGACTGCTAACTACATGCCCAATGTTCATTTTCCCTCGTCATTCTTAGTAGCAAAAGTTCTGTATTGTTGGGTATAGCAATGTAATCAGCTATGGAACATTTTCCAGGCTTTCTTGCATCTAGGAGTAGCTAATGAGTTGTGGGGAGAAATTTCGGGGTAGAGGTTGCAGAAATGCTCTGCAATCTGTAAGGGGCCTGGCTCAGTTGGGAGGTGTGTCATTTGTTCACTTGCTCTTCTATTTTTTCTTCCTGGAAGGTGCCAGCAAGATTTCCAAGCTGCCACCTTGTGATCTTGAGGATGGATACCATGTGTTAAGGACAGTGCAGCAGAAACATGAAAGAAGCTTAGAACTTTGATGATAGCATGTATCTACCACACTCTCCCTGGACTGTCTCCCTCCTGATTTCTTATACTCCAGAGAAAAGTAATCTAACAGGCTTAAAATGCTGTTATTTTACATCAATCTCATCAATAGTCAAATGCAATCTTTAATTCATACAATACTCTCTATTGTATAATATGCTATGATAGGAAGTGACATTTACTTTGCCAGGCCACATTTATTTAATAATTAATAAAAGCTCTTTGCTTCAAAAGTAAAGACATTTATATGAAATGCATTGGTTGGTACATGAAATATACTTCAGTACACCATGTTGAATAAACAGAGTAGTTATATTTTATAGAAATAGATTTCCAAACCATCAGTTCTAGCATGACAGCAAGGCCTCACTTGAGAACTACTGAGTCCTAACTGGAAAGTACAACAAAGATACACTGCTTAGACATGACCAAGATTCTCTGGCTAAAGGTCACCTTGGGTTGACCATACTCTTCTGTGTTAGCCTCAGCCTTTCTACTACTTTGATCATCTTTAATCTTCTATCCATGCTACCCCTGTTCTAGCAAAAGGAGAATTGCTGTGATACAAATGTGTGAGGAATTTCAGTATTATTGAATGCTTTTGGAAGTAGAAAAGTTTCAAAAAAAATTCTTCTGTTTTAGTTTTGCTTATTAAATGTCACAAAACCTTGATGATTATGTACCTATGTTCACATAAAGCAAACTAACCCAATAAGAGTTTCTTTGCTTTCTTTCTTATTTGGTTCCAAATCAATAATTATTATTGGTCTATAGTTCCAACTGAATCTTTGTCAATGCCCTGGTGAATCTGACTCTGCTGACATGACCTCTGTGAATAAAGCAGAAGCCAGCATGGCATCACACGCTGGGAGCAGAGGATCTTCTGAAGGACTTAAAAGGCAGACATCCATTCAATCTCTAAATAGAAGGCATTCTCAGCAAAGGACTCTAGCTCAGCTCTGTTTGACCAAAAGTAGCTGCATTTATATTTGCCAAATCTGTCATCTGTATGACTCAAATTAGTATTCAATGAACACCAGATACTTGAGTATATGCAGGTGGAAAACAAATATGTTCCACTTAGAACCAAAGCCTGGAAGTACTAGTATTTGAACATCAGATAACACTTATGACCTCAGAATTGCAGGTGAGGAGGTAAGGGGAAAGGCAGTGGTATTGTTATAAACTTTTGCTTGTAAAAGTTCCTTCCTTTCTACCCAAATTAGATTCAATTCAACAAATACTATTGGAGGCTAATTATTGAGAAATATTGTTCTAGGTGCTATGGTTGTTATGAAACTAAATCGGACATGGACCCTATCCATTCTTCAAAATGTACTTTAAAACCTACATCCTCAGTGAAGTGTTTTATATACCTCACATCAAATGTAGCCACTCACTCCTCTAAACTATGATACCCTAGTACTGTAACTCTAGAATTCTAGAATCAAAATTTTCTGCTCAAGGAACTTAATGCAATCCAACAGAACATTAGCAACATTTATGCTCTAGGCCCTGTGGAAAATTCTATAATAGAAAGGAAAATAAGACACAGTTCATGCCCTCCAGGAAATATTTTTATTTTCCCCTTGATACTATCATGTGCATTTTACTGCTTAACTCTGAGTAGGAATCTGGGGACCCTTTTCTTCACCAACTTCAGCTACTTACTACCTACATGGTTTTGGGTTCAAAGTCCTCTAAAATTTTATAACTCAATAATGCTGCCATATACATATCTATTATTTTATTTGGTTAAAAAATTCAGATGACAGGGAATGGGGGGACCCAAGATGGCAGGGTGAGAACATCCCAGGATTGAAGCTCTCAGTGAATGCGTGGAGAGGGTGAGTCAGGGCTGCATTTCCAGATGAATCTTTGTTGCCCACAGAACAGGGAAATTCCCAGGTATAAAAGAGATGTGGGACACCAGGTAAAGGCTTTGGCTGGTGCAGCCGGCAGCAGGTGCAGCCGGTGGCCGGTGCTGTAGCGCAGCAGCGCTACATAGTGCTCCACACAAAGCGCACTGGTCCAGGTGCCCTGTTGAACTGGCAATCTGAGACTTGAGAGGGCTGAACTTGAGACTAAACGGGACTTGGACATTGAGCCAGGCCAGGAAATTCCAGGGAAACAGCATTTGGAGTAGCGCAGTGAGACAAACAAAACGGCATTTACAAACGCTCCGGGTGGAGAGGTTCCCTGAGGGCACAGCTGAACCCAGGATGGTGCAGCTCCATGGGTGAGAGGCATCCGCCATTACCGAGGCAATCTGCCCCTACTGAGGTACATGCCCATTGCTGACCCAGCCTGCCGTTGCCGAGGCAACTCACTACAACAGAGAGACTCTGCCGCAGGGCATAGCCCGTGGCAGCAAGGCGGAGACCGCAGCAGCAGGGCAGAGCCTGCAACAACAGGGCGAACCTCACACCAGTAGGGCGGAGCCTCGGCAGGCAAATAGTGACTAGACTGCCTCCTAGCTGGGCAGGACAGCACAACAGACACTCACAAAGAAAGCCCCAGCCCCTCCGAGACAGAGCATCTGAGAAAAAAAGGGTTTTTTTTAATGAGTTCGGCTGCAGCAGAATTAAACATAGCAGCCTAACAGCCCTGAATGAACAACAGAGCTCACAGCTCATCACTTGAGCTCCTATAAAGTACAGACTGTCTCCCCAAGCAGCTCCCTGGCCCCTCTATATCTAAAAGACTGACATTTGGCAGGCATCATTCTGGGACAAAGATAGCAGAAGAAGAAACTGGTAGCATCCCTCACTGTTCCGCAGCTGCTATAGGTGCACCCCAGACAAGCAGGGCCTGGAGTGGACCTCAGCAGTTGTATAGTGGAGGGGATAGACTGGTAGAAGAAAAACCAAGTAACAAAAATACTTCATCATCAACAATCTGGGCATCCACTCAGAGACCCAATCGAAAAGTTAGCAACTACACAGACAACAGGTGGATAAATCCAAAAGGTGCGAAGAAACAGTCACAAAAAGGAGGAAAACACCCGAAACCAGAACACCTCACCTCCTACAAAGGACCAAAACTCCTCACCAGCAAGGGAAAAAAGCTGGATGGAGAATGACTGTGACGAAATGATGGAATTAGACTTCAGAAGGTGGATAAAGAGAAACTTTTGTGAGCTAAAAGAACATGTTTTAAATCATTGCAAAGAAACTAAGAACCTTGAAAAAAGATTGGAAAAAAGATTCGAGGAAATGATAACAAGAATGGATAACTTAGAGAGGAATATGAACGAAATAAAAAAGCTGAAAAACACAATCTGAGAACTTTGCGAAGCATGCACAAGTTTCAACAGCCGAAATGACCAAGCAGAAGAAAGAATATCAGAAGTCGAAGATCAACTCAATGAAATAAAACAAGAAACTAAGATCAAAGAAAAAAGCACAAAAAGGAATGAACAAAGTCTCCAAGAAATGTGGGACTATGTAAAGAGACCTAACCTATGTTTGATAGGTGCACCAGAATGTGATGAAGAGAATGAATCCAAGCTGGAAAATACTCTTCAGGACATTATCCAGGAAAATTTCCCCCACCTAGCAAGACAGGCCAACACTCAAATGCAGGAAATACAGAGAACACCACAAAGATATTCCGCAAGAAGAGCAACCCCAAGGCACATAATCGTCAGATTCAACAAGGTTGAAATAAAGGAGAAAATACTAAGGGCAGCTAGAGAGAAAGGTCAGGTCACCCACAAAGGGAAGCCCATCAGACTCACAGCAGATCTCTCGGCAGAAAAACTACAAGCCAGAAGAGAGTGGGGGCCAATGTTCAACATCCTTAAAGAAAAGAACTCTCAACCCAGAATTTCATATCCAGCCAAACTGAGCTTCATAAGTGAAGGAAAAATAAAATCCTTTGTGAACAAGCAAGTACTCAGAGATTTTGTCACCACCAGGCCTGCTTTACAAGAGCTCCTGAAAGAGGCACTACACATAGCAAGAAACAACCAGTACCAGCCATTCCAAAATCACACTAAATGCTAAAGAGCATCAACATAATGAAGAATCTACAACAACTAACGGGCAAAACAGCCAGCTAGCATCAAAATGGCAGTATCAAATTCATACATAACAATATTAACCCTAAATGTAAATGGACTAAATGCACCAATCAAAAGACACAGATGGCAAATTGGATAAAAATCCAAAACCCATCAATGTGCTGTATCCAGGAAACCCATCTCACATGCAAGGATGCACAAAGGCTCAAAATAAAGGGATGGAGGAAGATTTACCAAGCAAATGGAGAGCAAAAAAAGCAGGAGTTGCAATTCTCATCTCTGATAAAATAGACTTTAAAGCAACTAAGATCAAAAGAGACAAAGAAGGCTATTACATAATGGTAAAAGGATCGATACAACAAGAAGAGCTAACGATCCTAAACATATATGGACCCAATACAAGAGCACCCAGATACATAAGGCAAGTTCTTAATGACTTACAAAGAGACTTAGACTCCCACACAATAATAGTGGGAGACTTTAACACTCCACTGTCAGTATTAGACAGATCAACCAGACAGAACATCAACAAGGATATCCAGGGCTTGAACTCAGACCTGGAGCAAGCAAACCTGACAGACATTTACAGAACTCTCCACCCCAAATCCACAGAATATACATTCTTCTCAGCACCACATCACACCTACTCTAAAATTGACCACATAATTGGAAGTAAAGCACTCCTCAGCAAATGCAGAACAACTGAAATCATAACAAACAGTCTCTCAGACCATAGTGCAATCAAGTTAGAACTCAGAATTCAGAAACCAACCCAGAACCGCACAGCTTCATGGAAACTGAACAACTGGCTCTTGAATGTTGACTGGATAAACAATGAAATGAAGGCAGAAATAAAGAAGTTCTTCGAAACCAACGAGAATGAAGACACAACATACCAGAATCTCTGGGACACATTTAAAGCAGTCTCTAGAGGAAAATATATAGCAATAAGTGCCCATATGAGGAGAATGGAGAGATCCAAAATTGACACTCTATCGTTAAAATTGAAAGAGCTAGAGGAGCAAGACGAAAAAAACTCAAAACCCAGCAGAAGACAAGAAATAACTAAGATCAGAGCTGAACTGAAGGAGATAGAGACACGAAAAACCCTTCAAAAAATCAATAAATCCAAGAGCTGGTTTTTTGAAAAGATCAACAAAATAGACAGACCACTAGCCAGATTGATTAAAAAGAAAAAGAGAACAACGAAATAGATGCAATAAAAAATGATAAAGAGGAAATCACCACAGATTCCACAGAAATTCAAACCATCATCAGAGAATATTACAAACAACTCTATGCACATAAACTAGTAAACCTGGAAGAAATGGATAAATTCCTGGACTCCTGTGTCCTCCCAAGCCTAAACCAGGAGGAAGCTGAAACTATGAATAGACCAATAACAAGGTCAGAAGTCGAGGCAGCAATTAAGAGCCTACCACACCAAAAAAGCCCAGGTCCAGATGGGTTCACAGCCGAATTCTCCAGACACACAAAGAGGAGCTAATACCATTCCTTCTGACTATTCCAAATAATCCAAAAAGAGGGAATCCTTCCCAAATCATTTTATGAGACCCATATCATCCTGATACCAAAACCTGGCAGAGACCCAACAAGAAAAGAAAACTTCAGGCCAATATCCATGATGAACATAGATGCAAAAATCTTCAATAAAATATTGGCAAGCCGACTGCAACAGCAAATAAAAAAACTTATCCATCATGATCAAGTAGGATTCATCCCAGGGATGCAAGACTGGTTCAACATACGCAAGTCTATAAACATAATTCACCACATAAACAGAACCAAAACCAAAAACCACATGATTATCTCAATTGACGCAGAGAAGGCATTTGACAAAATTCAACAGCCCTTTCTTTATGCTAAAAACCCTCAATAAACTTGGTATCGATGGAACGTATCTCAAAGTAATAAAAGCTATTTATGACAAACCAACAGCCAATATCATACTGAATGGGCAAAAACTGGAAGCATTCCCTTTGAAATCTGGCACTAGACAAGGATGCCCTCTGTCACCACTCCTATTCAATATAGTACTGGAAGTTCTAGCCAGAGCAATCAGGCAAGAAAAAGAAATAAAGGCTATTCAAATAGGAAAGGTGGAAGCCAAATTGTCTCTATTTGCAGACGACATGATAGTATACCTAGAAGACCCCATCACCTCAGCCCAAAAACTCCTGAAACTGATAAGCAACTTCAGCAAAGTCTCAGGATATAAAATCAATGTGCAAAAATCACAAGCATTCCTCTACACCAAAAACAGACTTAAAGAAAGCCAAATCAAGAACAAACTGCCATTCACAATTGCTACAAATAGAATAAAATACCTAGGAATACAACTCACAAGCAACGTAAGGGACCTCTTCAAGGAAAACTACAAACCTCTGCTCAACGAAATCAGAGAGGACACAAACAGATGGAGAAACATTCCATGTTCATGGTTAGGAAGAATTAATATCGTGAAAATGGCTATACTGCCCAAAGTAATTTACAGAATCAATGCTATCCCCATCAAGCTACCATTGATTTTCTTCACAGAACTGGAAAAACCCACCATGAACTTCATATGAAACCAAAAGAGAGCTCGCACAGCCAAGTCAATTCTAAGCAAAAAGAACACAGCGGGGGCCATCACATTACCGGATTTCAAACTATACTACAAGGCTACAGTAATCAAAACAGCATGGTACTGGTACCAAAATAGAGATATAGACCAATGGAACAAAACAGAGGCATCGGAGGCAACACAACATATCTACAACCATACAATCTTTGATAAACCTGACAGAAACAAGCAATGGGGAAAGGATTCCCTGTTTAACAAATGGTGTTGGGAAAACTGGCTAGCCATGTGCAGAAAGCAAAAACTGGACCCCTTCCTGACACCTTACACTAAAATTAACTCCAGATGGATTAAAGACTTAAACGTAAGACCTGGCACCATAAAAACCCTAGAAGGAAACCTAGGCAAAACCATCCAGGACATAGGAGTAGACAAGGACTTCATGACCAAAACACCAAAAGCATTGGCAACAAAAGCCAAAATAGACAAATGGGACCTAATCAAACTCCACAGCTTCTGCACGGCAAAAGAAACAGACACTAGAGTGAATCGGCAACCAACAGAATGGGAAAAAGTTTTTGCAGTTTACCTATCTGACAAAGGGCTGATATCCAGAATTTACAAAAAACTCAAACAGATTTACAGGAAAAAAACAAACAAGCCCATTTAAAAATGGGCAAAGGATATGAACAGACACTTTACGAAAGAAGACATATATGAGGCCAACAATCATATGAAAAAATGCTCATCATCACTGGTCATCAGAGAGATGCAAATCAAAACCACATTGAGATACCATCTCATGCCAGTTAGAATGGTGATCATTAAAAAATCTGGAGACAACAGATGCTGGAGAGGATGTGGAGAAAAAGGAACACTTTTACACTGTTGGTGGGAGTGTAAATTAGTTCAACCATTGTGGAAGACAGTGTGGTGATTCCTCAAGGCCTTAGAAATAGAACTTCCATTTGACCCAGCAATCTCATTATTGGGTATATATCCAAAGGACTATAAATCGTTCTACTATAAGGACACATGCACATGAATGTTCATGCAGCACTGTTTACAATAGCAAAGACCTGGAATCAACCCAAATGCCCATTGATGATAGACTGGACTGGGAAAATGTGGCACATATACACCATGGAATATTATGCAGCAATCAAAAATGATGAGTTTGTGTCATTTGTAGGGACATGGATGAATCTGGAGAACATCATCCTCAGCAAACTGACACAAGAACAGAAAATGAAATACCACATATTCTCACTCATAGGCGGGTGATGAAAAATGAGAACACATGGACACAGGGAGGGGAGTACTAAACACTGGGGACTATTGGGGGGAAAGGGGAGGGCCAGCAGGAGGGGGAGCTGGGGAGGGATAGCCTGGGGAGAAATGCCAAAAGTGGGTGAAGGGGAGAAAGGAAGCAAAACACACTGCCATGTGTGTACCTATGCAACTGTCTTGCATGTTCTGCACATGTACCCCAATACCTAAAATGCAATAAAAATTAAAAAAAATTCAGATGACTTGAACATGTTTAGCCTGCAGAAATAAAGACCAGAATAGATGTGTCAGCATTTTTATTTTGTGCCAAGCCCTCAGAGTAAGAAATTAGTCAGTAATGACAGAAGGAGAAGCAAAAGCTTTACATTTCTAAGTAAGGTAATAGCTAAATAGGAGAAAATGACTTAAAAGGTTGCTAAGAGCAATGATAATTACAGAAAACTCTTATATGGCCAATTCCATGATACATATAATACCAAAGAACATGTTTTCACTTGTCTTGTTGTGATAGCAACCATAAGCATATTACCTGCCATTTATGTCACACTTACTGTCTGCCAGCTATGGAAGTTCACATTTCATATATATTATATCTCTTCTCTAAGTGCAAAAGTTACATATTTTTATGATCATTTTAAGATTACAAAATTGAGACAACCTGCCTCCAGGCCTCTAGATAGATAGATTTTAAAACCAAGAATATTAGCCTTCAAACCCATTACTATGTGACACTGGCTCTCAAATAAAAAGACACCAGGGAATAATATCCAGTTAAAGTACTCATTGAAGATGCACTCATACTGCTTAGAAATTCAGGTCTTTAGGGACCAGAGGTAACTTTATCGAAGACTGAGCTGTAAGTTTCCTGGACATATATGGAATATGCTACCACAGGTCTTCCTTTGGGCTCCAACAGACATTTCTAATTAGTTTGCCTCATTCCCCTACTATCTTTACTTCCTTCTATAAAGGAGTAAAACACATTTGTAAAGATTAACTACAGCACCCCAATTATTATTTATCTTGTAAGCTCCAAGATGGCAGGGACTTTATTTTATTCTTTACTGACTTTCCCCGTGATTGGATCAGTGCTGGGCTCAAACTAGGTATCCAAAAACTACAGCACTTCATGAAGGAATCAATGAATGACTCTGACACAGGTTCTGTGGTCAGTAGAGCAGTCACATAGACCCCCTCCTTCCATTATGTTCATACTACATAAAGAAACCAGAGCCTCTTTCTTCAATAGAACATTTTTTACTTCTGCTTTACAAATGACAGGTCCACAGCTCCTGATTGCAAATTGAAAACAGATGTCAGATTGAAAGCTTTATATTCATAAGTAAGGTAATGGCTAAAAATATGAAATTACTTAAGAGATTTCTAAGAGCAATGATACTTACAGAAAATGCTCATATGGCCAATTCTGTGATACATGTAATACAAACGACAACATTTTCAAGATGACTAGGAGTACCAGGTCCTACATATCCTTTCAGAAGAGAGAAAGGATAGATTAAGAAGTAAGAGAATGGAGTTTGAAGCTACAATGTGCAACCATGTCCTGGGATTTCAAGGACATTTCCAGTTGGTCATAGGATCCCTGCCTCATTTACTAATGACTGCATTGCTATCTTGGCCTGTTTCTCTTAGCTCTATTCAATTTACTTTCAGAGAACATAGGCTGAGTCTTCAAGCAGACATCAGTTAAATTCATACTCCATTACTTAACGGGAGGGTTTTCTCACATTTAAGATGAAGATAATATTACCAACTTCATAGAATTAGAGGATCAAATAAAAGAGCCTATAGAACATGTGTGGGGCACAGAAGACATTCAACAGTATTAAACAGAAACCTTGTTATCAAAGGCACTGAGCTCTGGATGTTTATGTATACTTACATATTTTTTCCTGCTCAGAATATACATGCTTGAATTATAAGAATTAATTTTTTAAAAAACTATTTAAATAGTTTTTTAAATGAGTGATTTAAATGTTATAATGTCAACATGTATAAAATGTATATATATTATGTATATATATTTTATTGGTAAATATAGATATATGTAAATATGTGTGTATATGTAGTTTTATATACATCTACAGAAATTACATACAGTATACACAGTGATTATATATATATGGACACAGGTATGTATATAATCACATAAAGTTCTCTCTATCCCCGTCCTCAGTTCATAGTCCACCTTCTCCTAGGGAAAACTACCTTCGAACCTTGGAAATATTTCTTCAGGCATTTATCTCATGTTTTTAAACAGCATACATATAATTGGTTTCTTGACTCATCTGTCTTAGATGTTATCCCACATCCTCCTGTCATGGTAGATGATCATTTGATCTCTCCTAGTCCTCCCTCCCATCCTCATTTTCTTGTTAAATTGTAACCTTAAGACTGTGCTTACCTTCTTAATGATTATATCTTAAGTCCCTGGCTCACTCACTGTCTGCAAATTCTGGTAGGCCTTATATTTAGATGGTTTTGTTCTGATAATTAATTGTGTAAAGTCACTTTAAATGAATTTTGTTTCACATTGTTCCTAGTCATAGAGGGTCTAAATGCATTGTACTTTGTAAAAAATAAAACAATAATAGCATGAAGATGTTTATTAATAAATATATATCAAGTTAGTGTTTAGAACTTTTTAGGTCTATATTCCAGATAGATAAAGCCATTCTTTACCTAGTGATTTTGGAAGGGATTAAAGTAATATATTTTCCTACCATAACATCAAAAAATTAGCTTATAATAGAATAATGCTTTCATCTCCTATTATATCAATTATCCAGGTGACAAAAATGTTCTAAGGCATTCACATGGATTTGAGTGTAGATATCTTGACAGATGCTTTCACACAAGTTTTTTTAAATTTAATAACACATCCTTTTAAGGTTAGTTTTATCATATCTCTTTTGGAGAAGAAGAACTGAAGGCAAAGAGAAGATAACTAATTTCCTAAGGGCACAGTTAATCTGAGACCTAGGATTTGTTTGCAGGGCAAGAACTTCATCCATACGATCACAGTGGACTTCCGTGTGTTCTGCCTAAAATCCCCAAGTTATTATGACAATACGACCTCAATGTGAGACAGGACAGCTTACTCTATAGGGGAGTGAGTGTAGCAAGAAATGCTAACCCAAAATTATCATATTTTAGGGACAATGACAAGTCAATTTACCATATCTTCCCTAGTCACTACACAATTTTTTTTATAGATACATGGAGCTCTATTGTCAAAATCCTCCCCTAAAGTTATCACACTACCCACCTAACCTCACCATAAATAACTCGCTTTCATTTGGTTAAAGCCACTCTGCTTCCCTTTCCTTTGGGGCAAAAGAAATGATAGGCCATATTACTGGTGTCAGAGCAATAAATTCACTATTTCATAAGCCTTCTAACTCTTCCAAGATAGAATGTTCATCCTTGTTCACACCATCTGGGAGTCTGACTATAGTGGCTCCCAAGACTGAGAATCCTTTGTGTTTTTGCTCCCAAGTGATGTTGCTTTGTGTTCTGTGACTGCCTGGATTCCATCATTTTGTCTACCTCAACATGATAGATGAGAAATGGATCTTTGGTCTCAAGCAGCTTACAGTCAGGTGATGGAGGGAGTCTACAACTAAAAAATTTTAATGTGTTAGCCTGGGGTCTGGGACAGAAGTAAAGTGATGTCAAGTTCCACAGAGCATGTGGGAACCGGCCATGTGGAGAAGCAAGGGGTGAGGACAGTGTCGAAGACAGAGACACTGATCACGATGGTTCAGAGGGAACTGTAATGGTGCTGCCTATAATGAGAGGTAGGGGGTTAGAGACATGATGGGGACAGGACGGGGCCCTTTTGTCTAATGACTTACCCTGTAGGTCATGAGAAACCATTCTAGAATGGCCACAGTGGAAGAATATATAAAAGACTGATTGAATTAAAAAGGCTGGAATGAACAGAGACCAGCCTAGATACTGTTGTAGGCGTCTAAGGATCCAGCCTGGACTAGTGCAATAGCAGTGCAGAGTAAGAGAAGTGTTTGGATGTGAGAGACATCTAGAACTGTCTTAATGTCTCTAAATTCTTACCCGCCCTTTTGAGGGCTACTCATAGTCTGGGACCTCTGTCCATACCTGCTGATTGCTGCTGACCCTGCCTAGTCCGGGCTTTTGGTGAGTGGTCAATGTGTTCCCTCAAGGCTTTTGTAACATGGGGACTCCAGGCGCCCAACCTTGCTTCTGCCCAGGCTATTTGGAGTCTAAGTTGATGCTGAAATTATTCTGAATTATGTGCACTGTTAGGTTTTCTTTCATTTTAGTGGCACCAAATCACTTATTTGCAATACAAAAATAAAATAAAAATTATCTTAAAACCCAAGTGATTTTTTATGTTTGACCAAAGTGTTCTGACCACAGAGTTAAACCTGAATTAATGTGAGATATTAAAATGAAGACTAAAATGTTCTGTCACAGAGATATTAATGCATTTGATCACAAAATGCTGGCTTAGACCCTTCTGGTTATAGATTCTTTGTATTACCATTCTGAGATCCAAACAGTTTGAGTCTGGCTTTCAGGGTTGGTAATTGGTACTGCAGGAGTGTATCTGAATTTTTCTCATGGTTTTGATGCAGACTGTGTAAGTCAATGTCAATGACTGTGACTTACATTTTCAACATGTAGTAATCTAATCAAGTCTCTCAGTTATTCCTATCACTCCAGTTACATATATACCATATAACACCATTCTTGGACTTTTAAACTCATCAAGAAGCTCCACTGAGATAGCAGCTGCTCCATTTAAAATGCTCAGAAATATCTCTGCCAGTTGAAAAAAAAAAAACTATGATTCTAAGATCTATTTAACCTTTTCACTGATATTTCAAAGCAAGTTTATTTAATTAAAAGGAAACATTTAAAAACTGATAATATTTTTTTGCAGTATCTCAGCAACAGGTGATTGAACCCATGCCCAGAACAAAGAGTAGAGGTTTTTGCCAAAAGGACCACATACTAGTGATATCTTCCTTTTAACAAATGGAATAAATCTAATATTGTTTTGGACAAGCTGAACTGGATTGCATCATAATATGAAATCCTGACAACAAAGCCACCATAGGGGTAGTACATGCAGAGAGTAAAGATTGGGTCCTATAGATTCTTATAGCTTTTCAAATAAAAAAGCATATGTCACGAACTCCTTTGTGCCCCGGCTTCAATTCAAGCGTCTAAAGTAACAGTGATCACAAAAGATTATTCTTACAGTCCCTGGACACTCACAGCTCAATTGCACAGCAGAAAACTCAAAGGCAGAGAGTTCTGTCTCCATTCTTCATAGCCTACCCTAAGCTGGAGATTCACTTAGAATCGGTGTTTCTTAACTGGTTTGAGAATATAACAGAAGCCTCAGTGTAGAAGATTGCACCTTTAAGATGCACATAAAAAATATTTACATGATTTCTGAGGGTTTTTAGAACTGGGTAAACTTAATGTTGATTTCCATAATTATCAACAATTCCCTGGTTAAAAATTCCTCTATTTCATATTGCCAATCTCAGTGGAAGCAGGAAGATGTGTTGTGACTGAGGTGCTTCGCTCTGAGGGTCTGTGCTCATGTCACATTGTAACTCACACATTCATGTAGGCAGAAAGTGGAGGAAAAGTATTAGAGTGTAAAGTCCCATTTCGGTTAATTACGGTGGAAGTGATTGTTTTCTTTTTAAGGTGGTTCTACCCTTGGGCATTTACAAACTGATTGGCAAATGAAGTGTTAACCACTAAAGAAAGCCTCCTTTTAAAAACTCTAAGCAAAACAACTTTTAATACTCTCAAGAATGTCTTCAGTCAAGGCCAGTTGTCCAGCTACATTTATAAGCAGTCCCAAGTATATAATAAAAATCCATACATTTGCTGCAATAATGAGATTATATATGTAAAATATCTAAAGTAGCATGGTAATGTATCAGTGCCCAGCATATTGTAGTAATCATTATTATAATTACTGGATAGTATTTATAATCATACAGTGTGATGCAATTGCTAGCATCATTCCTGGCTAATTTAGGTGAAGCCAAAAGAGACCACACATTGAAAGGAGAACAATTTAAAATAGGTTTCAGGTCTGTTGGAATCTCTCCCTGATCAGAGGAAATCTAGCTCTTTTTTATTTTTATAGTTAGTCATCTGGCAAATATTTATCATTTTCAGAGTTCTAATTTATGCCAGGCACTGCGCTAGGTGCCAGAGATTTAAAACTTAGTAAAATGTGGTCTCTGACTTCAAGAGATATGTAATTCATCAGGGAGAAAGAGGCACATAAATACATAATTGTGATATTGCATGGAAAGTGAAAGAACACAAGGGAGGTCAATCTAATCTGAGTTGGCAAGGGAGGTGTCAGCTCAGTTCACCCAGAAACAGAGACTGATGCCAATGCGACCCCAGAGAACCAGAACAGAGGAGATGCTGGGAGAGAAACAAATGCAAAGATGAGAGGGCTCACTACCGATGTGGCCAGTTTCATGATAAATAGGAATGGTTGTTCTTTACCTCATATCATCTTGAGAGAAAATATTAACTACCTGTTCTCAGAATAATAAATAGGGTCAGGGAAGGAAGAATAACTTTTTCACTGACTTTTTTTCTGTCCTCTGTCTCTCACTGGTAAAAATCCACTAACTCATGGCTTCCTTGGACTAGAGACCCTGGGGTCCAGTCAACCTCTCTGTTAGCTGGTGTCATGTACAACACTCCTCAAACTATAGTGGAGACCAGCAGTAGCAAAATTGACACCATAACTGTGGAACCAGCTCAAGCTTTTACTCAGATCTTTAGTCTAGAAAGAACATATGGCCAAGATCCAATGAGAAAGGTAGATGTAGCTACATGGATTCCGGGTAGTTCAATGATTGCATCTAGGACAAAGAAATTGCCTCTTAGAGACCACCATCACAAGTTGCCAGGCATCAGGACTTGAGGGGGAGTAAAGCATTTCATAGAAGAAAATTTCATGCATTAACAAAGGCTGAGGTGAACAAACCTCTAACCACAGCACTGAGTGGAGAGCATATGAATTTCAGAGGGAAGGAAGCTCATAACTGGAAAGAACATGTTGGTCCCTCCAGTGACTATACCTGTGGGAAAGGACGGGAACAACCAGAGGACACAGTGGCATTTCTTCCTGCAGAAGCACTCTGCATCCAAAGTCCATGCTTTCCCTTTGGGGATGCAGAGAACCCTTCCTCCATTTTCTGTTCCACCCCTGCCTGTTCTTGCAGGCATGCATTCACTCCCCAAGCATCTATTCAGCTCTACCCTCCAGGTACCATGATAGGCATCTGGAACATAGAGTGAATAGGTCATTCCCTGAGGTCTTCACATGAGGACCACATATTGAAATAACCTCACATTGAAATGGAGAGGTCCTATTTTAAATTGTTCTCCATTTCAATGTGTGGTCTCTTTTGGCTTCACATGTCGATAGGCACATAAACAGTGACTGGTGGTCAAGAAGCCAGCAAAAATGTAAATGATGGGGGCACAGAAGAGGAATAAATTACTCCCTAAGAGAGTTAAAAAATATGCTCATCACATCAGAAAGATGTTGCCCTGTAATCTGAGCTTTGAGCATAAAGGGTCAGTTGGTCCTGTAGGGAAGACAAAGTGAAATATCCCCATCAGTGAGGCAGCATGTGGAAAACAGAAATGGGAGGGGCCAGGCTCTGTGCAGAGGTGGGTTGGGGGTAGTTGGTATCATTGAAGTTTGGGTCTCACCCCAAGTCAGAAAGCAGACAAGTGGCAGACCCAGCATGGTAACTCAGCACACCACACTTCCACCAGACTAGTCTTTCTACAAACTGCATGCTTTTCCCTATGCCAATCAAATACCATTTCCAAAGCACTCCATATTTCTAAGGTTAGGTATGGTGGTGCTATGCAAAAGGAAGGGACAGAGACTTTGTCTTTAAAAGACCATCCCACATGGACCCCTACTCAGACAGCCATCTGATGGAGAACTCTTTCCCACCCCAGCTCACCTGGAGGTCAGCCCATCAGAAATGTGCTTAGAGTCACAGCACAGCCAGCAGCAGATAACACCTTCCTTTGCCTTTGATCTGCAGGCATGGGGATTGTCAGACTGTACATTTCCACAAGTGATGAAAACACTAACAATACCTCAACCCCAAACCTTAACCCTGAACCACAGGGTTGATAATGTTGTCCAGAGCAAGCAAGGGCACAGTCTGGAGCCTGAGCCCCGTTGTTTGGTGAAAGCCTTAAGGGCAGCCTGTCTGGTTTTTCACGTGCAAGCCGCACTGGTCGTGCTGGGAATTTGCTCCCTTGCCGGCAGATGCCACATTTAAATAAAAGTTGTGTTATGCACAGGGTCGGAAAAAATTTGAGAATGTTTGCTATTAAACTCAGGCTGACTGGCCCACCCCAAGCACGAAGACAATCTGCCTCTAAGCTGGGAAGGAAACTTGGAAGGACATCTTTAGGTCTTGGCACGACACAGGCTTTCTGGGCCTTGGTGACTTGTAGGTGCTTTGTAACGTAGCACATTCGTTATGCTGTTTAAATATGTATGTCCTGGGTACAGAAAGCTAATATCTGGAACAATAAGGTAATTCTATATGCTTTTCAGTGGAAAACATGAGCAGAGGCTACTTGCTGCCAGAGTTCTGCCATTCTTGCTTAATTCTGTCTTTCAGTTATGTGATATCTTTGAAGGCACATTTGGTTAAAACTGCATGGAGAAAATGAGCTGCAAACAATATCCACTCTGCCTTTGAGAACCAGGAGGCCAATTAAGCATTGTTTCATTTGAAACTCAAAGAAACAACCAAGGAGAAGTTGTAGGTCTCTCAGGGAAGCATCCCTCCCTGATGCCTAGTCCTCATTGTCCCAAGCCTGCTGCATGCTATCTGAAAGATAAGAAGTGTGAGGAGAAATGAGGAAAGAGGTGAGAGTGGAGGGAAAGGCTGAACTTCCTCAAATATTTCAAAAAGTACTTCATGGGAGGGAGAGACCAAAACTCTTCTGCATATTACAGGCAAAAGCCTCTCTTGGCCTAGGAGTGTAGCTTTCTGGGGCCACAAGTTTTGGAAGGACATTTCAGAGAGGATGGAACAAATAGCTAAGTGAAAAATGAAATGAGTGGGGGTGGTGTTACAGGGAGACTGGGGGGTGAATCTGAGGACAAGCAGGTGCCCAGCAGACTTCTGAAGATAAGAGACTCTCAGCATCAAGTGCTGCCTGGTGTGAGAGGGAGAGACACCCCAGCCCACCCAGGCTCTATTAGGCAGTGCTTGCTTGCTTACAAGCTCTCTCTCTGTTCTTTGGTGCTTTCTACTGCTCATAGAGGCAGCATGGATTAATACAAAGAGCCCAGACACTGAACTTGGGAAATCCCTATTTTATATCCTGGCTCTGTGTGTACATTGGGGTGAATTATATATCCACTCTCACTGTCAGGTTTTTATGTATAAAATCTGAATAATGATCTTGAGCTTACAGGGTTGTTATGAGAAATAAGAGTAACTCACATAAAATTGCCAAACACAGTATCTGATATAAACCTGTAATGCAGCAAAGATGCAGCTATGTCAAGACACATAATGACTCCTAAATAAATAATCCAAAAATAATGCCAGATGCGGCTCTACGAGATACCTAACAGACAGGACTCCATTGACCTATCTTCCACCCTCCAAACCTGCACTCCAGGTCAACTGCACTCTCTTCCTGGTCTGCTTGGAACAGGCTTCAACCTAAGTAGCCACACTGGGATCTGATGGGCTGAGGTTAGTTCTTCAAGTCTTACTTCCTACACCAATTCCTCTGAGAAGCCTTCACTGATTTGCTAGGATGAGATGTTATGTGACCATTTTCCAGGTTCCTGACAGCACAGAATGTGTTATATATCTTTTTTTTTTTTTTTTTGAGACAGAGTTTCGCTCTTTTTCACCCAGGCTGGAGTGCAATGGCAGGATCTCGGCTCACTGCAACCTCTGCCTCCTGGGTTCAGGCAATTCTCCTGCCTCGGCCTCCTGAGTAGCTGGGATTACAGGCACGCGCCACCGTGCCCAGCTAATTTTTTGTATTTTTAGTAGAGACGGGGTTTCACCATGTTGACCAGAATGGTCTCGATCTCTTGACCTCGTGATCCACCTGCCTCGGCCTCCCAAAGTGCTGGGATTACAGGCTTCAGCCACCACGCCCCGCCAAAATGTGTTATATTTCACTATGATTTTATGTAACTTGTTCAGTAACCTCCACCAGCCTGGGACTTTTGTCTTATTTACCTCTGTATCTCCCCAACCTTGGCTAATACAGAATGACATAGAATAAGCATTTCAAATATATCTGATGAGTGAATTAATGAATATATGAATCAATGAATAAATAAATAGTATTAAGTAAATAACTATTTCCTCCATCTCCTAGTTAAAAGTCCAAATATTTTGTAATTATGAGCAGATCTTCCAGTCTTCTTGTTAGACCATGAAAATACAGGCAAAGGGAGCCCTCTGTAAACCGCATCCCAAAGAAATAATAGCAATTCCAGCTCTCTAAATGAACATTTATGGAATCACACAGTCACAGAAACCACTATCAGACTCAAAAAGGAGCCTCCTGCCTTAAGAGTAGTTGAATTGAAATGATTGAGCAGCCAGAAATTCCTTACAGGGTAGAGGGCAGAGGGCACAGGTGTCTTCTTCCTCTCTAAATGCTTATAGCATCAGTTAGTTGGGACTTTCATGGGCCACTTCTATCTCAGAACAAAGCCTGTTTCAGAAGCTGCTCTTGCACTTATTGGTCCAGCTACATTCTCAAGAGGATAAAGCATTCTCAGAAGAAACATCCATCAAGGCCTATGTATTGTGAGAAAAAAAAAAAAAAAACACCCAAATGACAACTTTGGTTAGTGTTTCCACAGAGGCATATGTAGTACCTTTTCCCTGGTCTCAGAAAAACTTGGTAACTGACTCAGCTGTCTTGTTCTCTTTTCCCCATTACATTAAAACACTCCTCTAGTCTCTGAGGGCAGCCAGGATCTAAAGAAAATAGAAGCCTATGAGGATACACATCTATTGTCAAGATACAGATGGGAGTGGAAGGGGTGGGGTAAGAACAGAGGACAAGAAAAAACAGAGTCATTTCAATCACATAATCCATTTTTGCCTTGCTAGAGAAATAAACATCCGGAAATGGAGAATCACAAGGAGTCTTCACACTTGTGTTCAGTCTTTTATCTGTCACAGTCATTGAGCCCCTGACATGGTTTAACTGTCCAATACATGGGTCTAGAGAAGTTTGTCTTAGTAGCCCAGGAGAATTGGAACCCAAGAAGGCTCTGCTGGGGATTGACGAAGGGCCCGTAAGAAAGTAAATGGCTTGCTTTTTCCTGAGTTAATTCACATGATACTTGCTTAGCATAATTTTAGATTTTCAACTAAATGAATTAGAGAATATTTCACCTAATTTTTAGATAAATTTACTACCCAACAATTGGTGGTACTGGGCAACTCCTCGAATTGCGGAAGGGGAGCAACCTTCACTGCAAGATTTCTGTCTGAGCAGTGGAGAGTGAACCAGATGGTACTCTCTCTGCAGGAAGACTGGTTTCAAAATAGGCAGACAAAGGACACTGAGTTCAATTTCTTTTCCCACCGTACCAACCAGGTAAGTTCCTCCTCCTCCCAAAAAATCAGGGTAGAGAGACAGAAGTGTGTCAATAGCTAGAAGTCCCTCCATATGGAAATAGGCTTTCCTCTGTGATGTCACTTGATGTCACACATGTGCCCTGGTCTGGGAATGGGCTGCTGCTCTCCACAAAAGAGAATAGCTTGTCCCACTCTATTAGCTAGATCTGAGAATGAACACAATGAAATAGCAATCAAGGGAGATGACACATGCTGTTGTAGTATATCTATAAAAGCCAAACTAATAGGCACACATTCTCATTCAGCAGTGGAATCTTGCTCCTCTTATTGCATTATGAGAGCAAAAAGTAATCACAACAAAGTTAATTAATACCTGAAGTTTACTTGAGATCATGGCAACTAGTTCTGGACTGGTTCAACAAACATTTCTCTACTTTCTTAGAATCTCTGAAACTAAAATCATATCCCATGAGATTTGAGGAGTAAAATGATTGTACTCCAAGAATGGGTCTAACACAGACTTCATTAAAGATGTTTCTTACAGACCACTTACTAAGACTGGACAATTAATAAATGTTTCAGATATATGTTCACAGTTTAAGATAGAATTGATGAAATATATTATTTGTCACAAGGTTGATTAACAAATTACCCAAAATTGTCTGGCTTTTACTGCATTATAATTTAAAACAAAGAAAACTGAGTCATGATTTCTTTCAGTTTAATAAGTATATTATGTTCAAGTTTAAATGATCATCTGTCTTAGCAAAGGGGTAACACATTAGCAGTCAGTGATTGATTCATTATTTATTCTTTTAAAGGGTAAGTGAAGGAGATTAATATTCCGATCAGCTTGTTACTGATTTGTGGGAAGTGCCTGGCATTCTTTCATTATGGGATCTATATAATGTGTCAGACATTAATGCCATTATAATTTACAATTATTACTAATGCCTTCCAAATTATATTTAATGGAAAAGCTATTATGTTAACTACAAATAATTTCTTTTTTAAAAGTATGAAATGGATTTCAGTAAAGAAATGCATAGTTAAATTAACAGTGAGGAAAAAGCAATAAGTAAATCAACGAGACATGGAACAGGTGGCAAAAGACAGTATATTTTTCTTTTTTTTTTTTTTTTTTTTTTTGAGACGAAGTTTCACTCTTGTTACCCAGGCTGGAGTGCAATGGCGTGATCTCAGCTCACCGCAACCTCCGCCTCCTGGGTTCAAGCAATTCTCTTGCCTCAGCCTCCTGAATAGCTGGGACTACAGGCGTGGGCCACCATGCCCAGCTAATTTTTGTATTTTTAGTAGAGACAGGGTTTCACCATGTTGACCAGGATGGTCTCTATCTCTTGACCTCGTGATCCACCCGCCTCGGCCTCCCAAAGTGCTGGGATTATAGTCGTGAGCCACCGCGCCCGGCCAAGACAGTATATTTTTCTTATTTTTCCAACTAGGTTACTTTTTAAATTCACATTCTACGTGTACTGATTATTAGGTGGCAGTGGTGGGGAGCGGTGCATGGACGGGTGAAAAGAGGAAAAACATGCAAGACCTCCTGTTAGTCAGACACCTTGCAAAATGCTTTAACAATTAGTTCTTTTAATTCTTGCAATAACCCTATGAAGTAGATCTGTTCCCCACTTTACAAAATAGCAAAATGAGTATCATTGAGGTTAAATCCGTTAAGCAATTTACACCAACAGGGATGTAAGAAAGGGAAAATTAAACCTAGTCCTATTCAGCTTCAAGTTCCCATTGTCTCAGCCATGTTATTGCTTCTCATTCTTCTGCATAAGGACAGCTGATGGCATTGCACATTGAGCCTTTTAGAGCTTCATGGGAACCCCTGTAGATGGCCTACTACAGTGATTCTGTGCTGAGGTCTGATAATTTACATTTCTAACAAATCCCCACTTTGATAATCACTGACATAATTCAAGCTTCATGTATACAGATGAGGAAAGTGAGGCCCAGACTGGAGAAGTAACTTGTCCAAAGTCAGACAACTCATCAGAGGCATTCAGTGTGTTCTTATTTCTAAATGGTTTATCAAAGTAAATTCTGTTTCGTATGAGGATGTGCATGTGTTTGTGTGTTTGAAGTGTATCGTCAACAGGTCTTTTTGTTTGTTTTTAATTAATGTCTAACATCTTTAGGCTTCAAACCTGGGACTTTTAATTTTAAATTTCATGGTCATTTCACAGCATGGTCATTTTACAATGTGCTGTCTTCATGTTAAAAAGCACAGTTGTCATGCTGCCAAGATGCTAGCTCAGATTTCATCTTTATTTGTCCTTTACATGCTATATAAATTACATATATATAAATTGATGCTTTTGGAAATGTGAGAAGAAATGCCAATGGGAATCCAGATCACAGGACAGTCAAGTCAGGAAGAGACACTGAGTATCACAGAGCGGACCTGGTCTCTCCAGCACCGAACTCAATGATAATCTAGATGCAGTCTTTCTCTATCCAAACTCCACACTGTGGAACTCTTGCCAGCAGCTATCCTTATGCCGAAGAATGAGAAGCAACAACATGGCTGAGACAGTGGGCAGTTGAAGCTGAATAGGCGTAGGTCCTATGTCTTGAGTTTGTCATCTATTTGCAAGCAAAAGGCAAGTCAAGAAAAGAAATCAGTTCATACATGATAAGTGTCACATTCATGGTAATCCCAGGACCTATGGGAACACAAGGGAGGGAGATTTAACCCAGGGGCTAGAAGACGGAAATAACTTGGTTATAATAGAAGGTTGTCTGGGAGAGGAAACTGTTGAAATCTTCATATTAAGTCCAATGAGGAAAGTATTAATTCTTCTACTTTATACAAGAAACTGAAGTCCACAGCAAAATGTCTAAGTTCACACACACACACACACACCCCACAGAGCTTTTGAAATGTAAAGACAGATTTTCAGACGTAGAAACTCCTATATTGTCTGATTTCGTGCTTCTGCATTTGTTCATAATAAAGTGACTGTTAGGGGACAAAGGAGTCCTCCCCACACCCTGCCAAGGAATAAAATTCAATCCTTATAGGTGAGGTGGTTGGTTGGGGGAGCTCCAGTAGTCAATGAGGCAGTGGTGGTAGAGATCTGAGGCCCAGGCATTCACCAGCAAGCTTATTAAATGTATCAGATGTCATCAGTACCTCCTTTATCCTTCTCACTTTGGACCTCACAGGCCGATAAGAAGGGGAAAGCGTTAGAACCCAGAAGTAAAACTGTGGCATGATTATAACCCTGACAGCCTCCCTCTAATGAGCTTCCCTGCAGATAGGGAGAGGGGAGAGTTCTTTGATCTCCGGGAGCAGCAGGCTGAAAGGACCACTGTTTGGAGCAAAGCCGTCTAACGGGATCCAGTCTTCTAGTAATCAAAGTCACAAGCTACCATCTGAGCCATTTGTGAACCACAGATAAGATTAGCTGCTCATTTGATATATCAACCACCACCATCAATGGTGGCTAATTGTATCTGAAATATGACCGGGGACGTGTCAGCTCCTGGAGACAAGCATTTCCTTTATCCTGTGTTTGAAGCTGAGACATATTTTGTTTGAAAACTTGAGCAAAACCTAACACATACAGCATTTTTCTCCTTTTTTCCCCAGATATAAGATAGGAGGAAATGTGGGGTTCTTTGAAATAGACATGAATCTGCACTTACGTTTTTACAAAGATTATGCATTATAGTATGAGAGAATAGGCAATGTTTGGGTGGAAGACCGTAAGCCCAGGAATAATTGCACCATGGAATTACTTCGTAGCATCATAGTTAAAAAAAGAAAATTCCCTAACTTGGAAAACTGTATTCAGAAAGACCTGCTTTGAAATTCTAGAGTGTTGTGCTGTAGGAAAAGAAAAGATGACTGGTCATTTGGAATCCGAAGGCACTTATAAGGGCTGCATTTCGATTCAAAAGCTGGTGCAACTGACAGCTTTACTTTCTTAGAATTTGTTCCTATGTCAATAGAACTTAAGCTCAAAATGAATCATGGCCAGGCAGCTTGCATAGCCCCTCTGCTCTGGCAAATGAAGAAAGCCCACTGTTAACTTCATGTTCACTGAAGATGGCTGTTTGCTCCTTAAATGATTATCCATTCTTCTGTATTCTCTAGACATAATATGGTGCAAGAGTCAGAAAATCTAGTTTCCTGTCTTCTGTGAATGGTTGTGTATGTGATTTTTGAGCCACTTTAGCCTTCCTCTTCTGTGAAGGGGACAACAAAATTCCCCACCCCTACTTCACCCTGCTGCAGCTCAGGCTTCTCTATTTCCAGCCTCATCCACTATAGCTCTTAAATTGCTAGGTTGTCCCAGTATCCAGGCGGCTAGTCAAAGCTGCCTGAAAATGGCAAGGTATGATGAGAGGCACCTCATTAGGGCTCCTGAAATACACAGACCTAGAATAGCCCTGTGCAGCTGGGGTAAGAAAAGGAGGAGGGGAGCAAGAACTTTGGAAGAAGTAAGGAAATTTTTTCGTCACCTCCTCCCAAACTCTTAAGCCATGATGACCTTGGAGGAACTGCCTTCATCAACTTTCTTCTGCTTCTCAGCCTAAGCTGACACTCTGCCTTGGCAGCATCTGATGGCTCAGGTGTAGAAACTACCTTTACAGTGCTGAAGATGGTGACCATAGTAGCAGTGCTCCAGTAGGTCCTCCTTAAGCCCAGCCCTCACAACCACAGAACATTACAGGTGGAAGTGCCTTTATAAATAATAAAATGTATCATGTGCTGTGCAAAGCATATTTCATTTAATAGCACATTTAATTCTCATGCACCATCTCACATGAAGTTATAGTTATTATTTCTGCTTTAAAGATGAGGAAATTAAGATTCAAAAAGGTTGATCAAGTTGCTTCAGGAATATACCTAGTAAGTTCCTAAGCTGGTATATAAAACCTGACTTATTTGACTAATGGCAGAATTTTCATTTTTTAATACAATGCAATAGCTCACTTGGACCATTGTTCTAACTTTTAAAAAAGGTTCTGCAGCAAAAGACTCAACTGACCCTCTTCAATACCCCAATCTCAGCCATGGCAATCCTAAAATTCCAGCGTAGTAGCCAGTTTAAATGCTACCAATCTAGTTCAACTTAGTAAGAGCACAGATGTGAGATACCATGAAATGGAAAGCTTTGGCTACTTTTCTTAAGTCCCTTAATCAGTGGGACAGCTGGAGCTGGAACCCAGGACTGTTAATTCTTGGGCCAGTCCCCTGTGTGCTCTGCATTTGCTCCAAAGCACAAGCAAATCTACTCCGTACCTGGTACACATTGGGAAGATGCCAACAGAGGATGCCAGGAGATAATCTTCCTATATCCAAGAGGATGACACAACATATTGAGAACCAGTGTAAATTTCCAGTCATGAATGATGAATCATGAGCTTGCTTTCTGGAACATTGTATGATTCAGAATTACACATTCCCCAAGGACCCTAGATGGCTCAGGATAGTATTGTGTGACCTAATTATTAATTCTGTATACTAGATCCTGAGGCTTGAGGTTGATAGGGCTTTGCTGGTCTGTGAAGTCAGGGAGACTGATTGTAGACAGAATCAACAAGAAATCATGGGTGCCACACACTCTGTGTCCTCAGGTCTCAAGGAATGAGATGGGCAGTAAGTGCCCCGGGATCAGGGGACAGATAGGTCCTTCCCTATAGGATTGCAGGTGAGAAAACAGATTTGCCGCAGGCTGGGAAGCATCACCCACTGCTCAAGAAGCTGTCCAAGGCCTCTTGCCAAAAGCTATGGCTCTGCCAATGGCATTTTCAGTTGCTCCAGGCAATATGGCCATTTGTTCTTGGCCTCACTCAGACCTTCTCAGTTCTTAACTCTCCCAGCAGTGTTAGCTCTTATCTAAAAGAAACATCTTTAGCCATTCCCAGAATTTGGATTCTCTGAAGTAGGATTTAATTCAGTTCCATAAGTGTTTGCAACACAGACTCTGTGGTATGGGCTCCAGGAAGCATGTGGGGCCTGCCTCTGGGCATCATAGAAGAACACTCTAGAGGTCAGACCTTCTTCAGAATTAAGTTACTGTGGACCACAAATAGGAAAGGGACATAATTCTAACATGGCCTGGAAATTCAGGAGGTCTGAATTGTAATCCCAGCTTAAGTCAACCGTCTCTCTCGGGGCAAGTCTTTTTTTTTTTTTTTTTAATTCTCTGGATCTCATTTTCTACCTTTTAAGAATGAGGTGATACTTCAGCTTTTAGTCTAAATCCACATAATTCTCAGTCTTTATACTTTGTCTTCCGACAGCATTATGAAAGAGGCTGATTCTCAATAGGCACTAAAAGATGACTACAGAGAGGAATTCTACAGAACACCTGATCGATAATCTTTAAACATGCCAAGATCATAGAAGCAAGAAACTGTTACAGATTGGAAGAGATGAAAGAGATATGATGTCTTAATGCAATGTGGGATCCTGATTGGGTCTTGGAACAGAAATTGAATATTTGTGGAAAAACTTGGTGTCTTAGTCTGTTTGGGCTGCTGTAACAAGATGCCATAGACTGGGTGATTTGTAAACAGCATAAATTGATCACTTACAATTCTGAAGGCTGGGAAGTTCAAGATTAAGGTACCAGCAGATTTGGCATCTTGTGAGGGCTTTATCCCATAAATGGCACCTTCTGTGTGGCCTCACATGGCAAAAGAACATCAGAGGTAGCCAGCGCCCTCAGGCCTCTTCTGTAAGGACACTAATCCCGACTGTGAGGGAAGAGCCGTTATTACCCAGTCACCTCCCAAAGGCCCCATCTCTTAAAAGCATCATTTTAGGGGTTGGGTTTCAAAATATCAATTTTGAGGGGACATAGACATTAAGACCATAGCACTGGGTCAAGTCTGTAAGCTTCTGGTTTAGTTAGTAGTACTGTGTTGATGTCCATTTATTTGTGTTGATACATGGTTATATAACTATATTATATGTTAACATCAGAGGAAGCTGGGTAAAGGGTATACAAGAGCATTCTGTAGTATATTTGCACTTTTCTTTAAATAAGAAATATTTTCAAACAAATTTAAAATAACAAAAATGTGATTTTAGATTTTCTCAGAAAGTAGGACTGTAAATTTCTCAAGACCAGGGATCTTCTTTTCTCTTTCTCTATGTTCCTTAGTACTGTGCATAGAGGCATCTTGCAGTAAATTCTCAAAAAAATTTCTATTAGAATTAAGTAGGCCAAAAATGACTCAAAACCACATTTTAACCTGGGACAAAGCAATGTGCAACTTTGTTATAAGCAGTTAATATTTTAATTTTGGTATTTTTACAACTAAAATAGAAAAAGGTCCAGAAAAATACCATCATTTCCTGGCACCAAGGAAAAGAAATCTCTCCATGTTCAAGTCAGATAGCCAGACTGATTTAGGAAAACAAAAAGAAAAGAAAAAAAATAACAAAGGATCAAATGGCTTTAAAAAAAAAATCATTGTTGCTATTTGGACTGAGCCAGAGCTCCAGATAACAGTAACCACTAAAGAAAAAAAAAAAAAAAAAAAAAAACAAAAAAAAAACATTGAAGCTCTCAATTTGCTTTTCATAAAAAATGAATTGCCCCCACCAAAATGCGCCTTGAAGAGTTAATTAAACAGCTGCCCTCATGGCTGATTCTGAGATGTTAGGAGCCCCCTGACAGGCTGCTGAACAAATGGGGCAATAAAGGTGTGGGCTGTTTAGCTTGATTGAAGAGCTTGAGTTTTTCACCCCTTAGTCTCCAAACCATCTGGAAGTGAGTTTGTGGAATGTGGGATAGCAGCCTCTCTGCCCTTATCTGCTGATAAGATTCTCAGTTTCAAACACGTGTACTAGAAAGGCAGGGAGCAAATATTTTAGACCTTAAACAGCTTGCAAATCCTCTCACTAAAGTTCATGCTGTGCTATATGGCACAGAAGGAAGAAAAGCCATCTTGCATTTTCCCCTTCTGCATTCAGGGCTTTTGACGTCAAAATGAGCAAATACTCAAGTTTTCCTATAGGAAAACTGTGTTTTGGTTTTCACTGCTGAGTTTTATTGACCTTCTTTGAATCTCAAAAACCCATAGGCTTTAAAGACAAAGCTCCTGAGAGTTGCCCTGGAATGAGCCTGCCATGGAAAGGTGTAATTGATGAAGAGTTTGAGACTAGGGAACAATGTTTATGTTCTCAAGCTGAATCTTAAAAAACAAAAATCTAAAGATGGACAATCCTGTATGGTCTGCACATGTACTCCAGAACCTAAAGTACAATTAAAAACTAAAAAAAAAGATGGCCCACTTGTCACAACTTCACTGACAGAGGGTTCAGGTGTCTGACACCAGAAAGGCTTGGCTGCTGAGAAAGAGTCTGGAAATTGTTATTATTTGCTATTAAAGCCTAAAAATCAGACAGTATATATGGTGTGCATAGCTGTTGTGGTATGTGTATATGGGGTGTGTGTGTGTGTGTGAATGTCAAATTAAATTTAGATTAGACAATGGATGTTGAACGATGAAAACACATGGAAACAGGGAGGGGAACATCACAGGGGCTTGGGGGCTAGGAGAGGGATAGCAGGGGGTGGGGAGTTTGGGGAAGGATAACATTGGGAGAAACACCTAATGTAGGTAATGGGGGAATAGAGGCAGCAAACCCCCACGGTATGTGTATACCTATGTAACAATCCTGCAAGATCTGCACATGTACCCCAGAACTTAAAGTATAATAAAAAAAGAAAAAGAAAAAACACAATTAGGTGAGGTAACATCTTGGGTGAGATACACACCATGCACACAAGAACCAAAGGGACACCATAGTTCAAAAGCACTTTGAGAATTCTCTTATTTAATCTTTCATACAGTCTTCCATTTTTGAGCTCCTAGTATGTTCTAGGCACTAAGTGGACCCTGGGAATATAGAGCCAGGTGATACAGTTTAGCCTTGCTCTCAAAGGATGCATGATCTAGAAGCATAGCCAGAGTAACCCAATGATCACGGGACAAAGTGATAAGGGCCATGATAAGAGGAAGCTCAGATTGCCCTGTGAGGCCAGATGTGGGGTGGCAGTGAACAGGGAAAATCTCTAATGCATGATTTGTTTTTCAAAACAGAAGATGTTTCTTCTCCTCTGGGCTCATTCCACCTCGGACTGATCTTTAAACTCAAAGAAATAGGAAGGCATTAATAGTGGTGGAATCGGAAAAATACAATGGCAAACTTGATCAAAATGTTCCTTCTCTCTAGACTCAAAACTCCCAAGTTTTGCTGTTGGAATGACTTAAAAAATTACTTTTTAACACAACAGAAAATAACCATTTAATTTCATTTACCCAAATATTTTTTAAAGTATATACAGTTGGCCCTCTGTATCAGTGAGTTCCACATCCACAGATTCAATTGACCTCAAATCAAAAATATTTGAAAAAAATGAAAGGATGCAAACATCTTTACTGAACAAGTACAGATTTTTTTTCTCATCATTATTCCCTAAATGCAGTAAAACAACTATTTACATAGTATTTCATTGTATTTAGGTATTATAAGTAACCTAGAGATGACTGAAAGTATATGGGAGGATGTGCATTGGTGATAGCAAACACGATGTCATTTCATATCAGGGACTTGAGCATCTGCAAATTTTGATATCCTTAAGAATCCTGGAACCAAATCCCCATGGAAACCAAGGGATGACTTTATTCTGTGCCAAGTGTCAGTGCCCGTGGTGCTAAAGAACACTGTCACTTTGATCTTAACTCCTGCAAAAGGGCCGCTCTGGCCTTCCACATTTTATAAAACTTAATTGATTTCATAAAAGAAAAGTTATCCTATTCCTGCTTCTTGACAAAAACCAAAGTCATCATTTTTATCTACAGCATCCTGCTAGAATCAGAAGTGTTGTCTATAGGCCTTATAACTAATTGCAAAGTAACACAACGATAATGATAGTCTCTTGGGCAAATTAATCTCACAAATATTTTGGCTCTGGCCAAACCAAACCAACGGAATTTCTTTATACATAGCTGTGATATTAATATAATGCCTTACTTGGCAAATAAACATTCAAACACAGCAGCCAGGAAAGATCAACTTTGATAAGCTTATGTTGAAAGAAATGTTTTCCTTGAAAATATTACAGTTCTATAAGGACTCTGTATCAGTCCTTATATCTGCCCACAAATCTCACACAAAACTGCCCAACTAACGTTGTCCTTCAAGCTTATTACTTTTTATATTATATTCTCAAAATACCCTCAAATGCCCAAAATCGATATTCTAAACTCTCTGTCTAATTCTTCAAATATGAACTCTGCTGGTTTTACCAATTGTGCTCCTAGATTAAGTTTCTCTGGCTAAGTGAGGAAAAGGCTTCTGCTTCCAGAGGTCAAACATCATCTTGATTTAGCAGGTTGGGCCCCTGAATCACTTCTATGCTCGGTAGCAAAGAATGCAGGCTGGGAAGGATTAATTACCAAAGCCAGTAATCCTGACTCCAACCTCCAAAAATATGAGGAAGTCCAAAAAAAATCTTGAAAGTGATTTGCAACATTCTGTTCAAATCAGTCTCATGAGTAATGTCACTTTGACACCTCTTACCCATGTAAACATAATTATCGCAGACACATCAGCTATTCTTTCCGAACCTTCTCCTTTTCACCCTGAGGCTCAGTTTTCCCTTCTCTGAAAGAAGATCAACATAGTTCTACTAATAGCTTCTTCCTCAGCCTTCCTACTGAAACGAGTACCCTCAAAGTGTGAGAATTCCAGTAGCTTGTTTTATGACAAGTCATGTGTACTCCCACAGGCCTAGGAAAATAATTAATTATGTATTTTGGTCTCAAGCCCAGGGGACATAGACAATCTTGGCAAGATCTCATAAGTGGGATAAAACCCTGAAATTCCTGTCACTTCACATAAGTGAAATCTCAGTTTATTAGGAGGTAACCGAGTGGAAATTCCTAGTTGACCATTAAAACTCCTAAATAGGTGACACTTTCTTTAATTTTCTTTGATCTGGACTCAGTCAGCTAAAAGTTTGCTATGAGACCACATGTCTTCTATATCACATGAGTAACTGTATGAATGAAATATTTACAGCTGAAGTTATTCACCCATTGAATTTCAATATGAGCCATTACTGACTTTCATACATACATACACACATATGCAAACATACAATATCAAACTCTAGCAGGTGACATGGTTTTGTACGTGTTAGAGATTGGCCTTGCCTAAGCAAGAATCCAAGGTTCAAAATGCTAAAGGTATCTTAATATATCCCTCCAGTAATAAAAGTTCAATGAAGTTATTGGAAAAATAGTGTGAAATGAGAAGAAAAACAGCATCTCACAATAAATGACATAAATAAATTTTATTTAAAATTTGGAGCCTAATACCATATGCTAGTGTCTAGGCATAAGTACAATTAAAATCCAAATAACTGAGAAGGAAATGTGTTAGAACAGCTGATATAGCAAGAAATGTAATTGCTGAGGGGTGCTAAAACCCTGAAGTTTATTGCACACATGTACCCAATATGTGTCACATAGGGAAATTCTTTTTTCCTAACAACAAACCATCAGGGATTTTTAAAAAATAATATTATAACAAAGGAAAGGCTTAATGAACTGCAGATTTGGAAACTTACATCCACAATGTCCAGCTTGAGGTTTAGAAGGAGGCACACCCTGAGGCTTGATAGGAAGGAAGGCAAGTGTGACTTTGTGCCTGCTCTGCCGTTCCCTTACACGGATCTGGAAACGAATGTTGAATGACTGTTACTGCAAGTACATTTGTTTTCTCCTTTAAGCTAGCATTGTACATATCTAAGATGATCTTTTCAACCCTCATTCCTCTGGAAAGGTAGAGCAGGAAAGCAGATTCATTCTATAACCCCTTGGAAATCAGGGAGGCAGACTGGGGATGTGGTAGGTGGTCTAGGTCATCCCATCCTAAGTGATAGAAAGTTCCTTCCCCTACAGGCTCAAGGCTCCATGTTCCGTAAACATAGGGAGCTATGCTGCAGGGTCACCTGCAGCTGGAGCTCTCTTGTGGCACTCTCATATTGTCCAGCACTTTCAGTGTCGTCAAGAGAGACCCACTGCTCTTAGCATTGCAGTCAAATTCCTACTAGTCACTCAAGCCTTTAGCTATAGCTAAACACTGAATCTACCTCCTACTCAACCGACTTCTATGCCTCTTCTATCCTAAGCTTGTGTCCTCGCTTTCTGCAGAACATGTGTGCATTTGTGGGTTCAATCTGCAGCTCATGCCAGCACTGACCAAGGCACTGGGGATGCAATGATGAACAAGACAAGTTCTTTCTCTCAGGTGCATGTGTGGAGAGGAGCTCAGGGAAAGACATCAGCACATAAAGCAGTAAGTGAGTAAAAGTCAGCTAGCAGCAAGTACCGGGAAACTCACTGCACAAAAGGAATTTCCAGGAGGTGGCAGAGGGGAGCTCCATAAATGAAATAATGAAATTGTTAGAAAGCCCTCATTGTGGAGGCTTTCTCAGCAAAAACTTTACCTGAACACAAGGAATAGTGAATGCAAAGGCCCTGAGATAGAAGTCAAGTTGGCTTTTTCAAGGCATAGGAAGAAGCCCGATTTGGCTGAAGTAGTGAATGAAAAAATCAGAAGACATTTGAAATATGACAGTAGTAGGTAGAATTCTAAGATTTTCACTCACTGTGCCTGTGTACACACCCTGTGTAATCCCATAAACTATGAATATAAAGGATTTTATTTTCAAGATCAGGCTAGTTTCCACCAGACTTTTAACAAAGGAGACGATCTGGGTGGGCCTGAACTAATCGTGGGAGTCCTTTGAAGTGGAGGGTTTTCTTCAGCTGGTGGCAAGAAAAAGTCAGAGACTCAGAGCATGAGGATTCAATGCACCATTGCTGTCCTGAAGATGGAGGAGGCCACATGGCAAGGAGCTTTGGGTGGCAGCCAGCAAAGAAACAAAAGTCTCAGTTTGACAACTTCCAGAAATTGATTTTTGCCAATAGTAAGAATGAGCTTGGACTATTTACAATAGCAAAGACATGGAACCAAACCAAATGCCCATCAGTGATAGACTGGGTAAAGAAAATGTGGTACATATACACCATGGAATACTATTCAGGCATAAAAAGGAATGAGGTCATATCCTTTTCAGGGACATGGATGAAGCTGGAAGGCATCATCCTTAGCAAACTAACACAGGGACAGAAAACCAAACACTACATGTTCTCAGTCATAAGTGGGAGTTGAACAATGAGAACACATGGACACAGGGAGGGGAACATCACACATTGGGGCCAGTTGAGGGGTTGGGAGTGAGAGGAGGGAGAGCATTAGAACAAATATATAATGCATGTAGGGCTTAAAACCTAGATGGGAGGTTGGTAGGTGCAACAAACCACCATGGCACAAGTATACCTATGTAATAAACCTGCACATTCTGCACCTGTCTCTTGGAACTTACTGTAAAATTTAAAAAATTAATTAATTAATTAGTTTTTAAAAATATGGTTTTTGCAGATTTCAGAAAAAAAGGAAAAAAAAAAAAAAAAGACCTTGGAAATTGATTTTTACCCAGAGGCTCCAGAAGAGAACTCAGCCCCACCAAGACCTGGATTTCAGGCTCATGATGCCTAGATTAGTCCCTTCTTATACTGCTAGAAAGAAGTACCTGAGACTGGGTAATTTATAAATAAAAGAGGTTTTTTTTTTTTTTGTTTGTTTGTTTTAAATTTAGAAATTTATTGTTTAATCCACAAGCTTTATATAGCTTTAGTTTAAAAAAAAAAAAATCACAACAAAAACAGTGAAACCAAGACACTAATCCAAAGTCTGGGCCCTTCCAGCCTTCCAAATACAAGAGTTCTGAAAGTTGTCTATACCAACTGGAAGAACAAGACAAAAATATGAACAGAGCCATGACATTTCATTAAACAAAATTTTATGTAACTGAAGGATCCTTCCTGGGACTAGCTCATTGCCAAATAAAAGAGGTTTAATTAGCTCACAGTTCTGCAGGCTGTACAGGAAGCATAGTGGTTTCTGCTAGGCTTCTGGGGAAGCCTCAGGAAGCTTTTAATCATGGAGGAAGGCAAAGGGGGAGCAAGCACTTCATGTGGCTGTAGCAAGAAGAAAAGGGGCCAGAGGGCTTCACACTTTTAAACAACTGGATCTCATGAACTGATTCACTATCACGAGAACTGCACCAAAGGGGATGGTATTAAAGCATTCATGAGAAATGGCTACCATGATCCAATCACTTCCCATCGGGCCCCACCTTCAACATTGGGATTAAAACTGAGCATGAGATATGGGTGGGGACACAGACCCAAACAATCTCAATGCCCAACAGAGAACCCAACCACGCCTTGCTGTACCTCTGACCTACAGAGCTGTGAGCTAAAAATCTGCAGTTGTTTCACACTACTCTGTTTCTGGTCATTTGTTACACTGCAAGAGAACAGAGTAATAAAGTTGGAGGGGCAGTCGGGGCCAGATGGTGCAAGGCCTCACAGAACAAGATAAGAGTCTGGATTTTGTTTTCCTGGTAAAGAACTTACTTGAGAGCTTTAAAGAGGAGTCAGTAAAGTAGAAAGCATGTAACCAGGTTGTGCTTTGCAAAGCGCACCCAGGCCTCTGGTGGAGAATAGGCAGAGGGCTGGAAAAGCAGCCATGGGAGAGACCAGTTCGAAGTGCAGTTGTCTAGGTGAGGGATGGCAGTGCTGAGGTCTAGGGCTGCAGCAGAAGAGATGATGTCTGTGATCCATTTGGAGGGAGAACTAGCTAAGTTTCCAAATGGATTACTGTGTACATGGGGTGGGGGATGGGGAAGACAAAAAAGAGGATTTGGAAATGATTCTAAGATTTTGGGCTAAGATCTGAATGAATGGCTGTGCCAACAGATAAAATGGGCAAGAACAGGGAATGGTCAGTGTGTGTGTGTCTGTGCGCGCATGTGTGCATGTGCCCATGTGCACAGGCTCACATGTGCAATCCACGTGCCTGTGGATGTTTTGTGCTTTTCTCTCTCTGCAGTTTTGCTCAAGCTTTCTTCTCTCCTGAAGCATCTTAATGCTGACCCTCTGCCTGTTCTAAATACACACACCTAATAATAAGTCTTTTCTAGTCATCCCCTCTAATGTGGCTTTTCTTTACTCCAGGCTCTTAGAATCTTGCTTTGACCTATCATATAGTTAGGGCCTAACAATCTCAGAAAATTAGAAACATCATATTTCATGAAGTATTCATGACAGCATTAAGGTAACCACCATCTTCGTCTGCCTGATTCAACACTGCAAGTCTCATGTTCTGGGAAACCCCTCGGTCCCAGGCAAACAGGGACTGCCAGGTGGTAAACCTTCTCTCCAAGTGCCATGCTCTTTCTCTTCAAGTGCCACATCACCTGTCCCTAGCTGCTCAGCTCAGAACAGCACATTATGTATAGCCGGTGCTTAGTAGTAACTAGCATGTTTTGAAGATTATTCTTTGTGACTTCTGAAACATATCAAGGCCAGAGGAATGAGGTGGACACTTTTTGCTGTCATCCATCATTTTCTCTCCTTTTCTACTGAGGCAAATAGCAGCAGAAAGTTGCCTTTGAATTGTTTTGCACATCCAAATCTGTTTTGTTTCTATTTTTTATTATTTTTTGATTTTTACTTTTGGTTTGTTTTTTAAAAATTACACGTTTGTGCTACTTTGAATGAGATTTAGGTTGTCCCTCCCTTCTTCTATTTACTAAGTGGACAATAATTTATAGGCTGAGTCTGAGAATGGGTTCATCCCTCTGCAATCTGAGTATAGCTGAGTTTCTGCTCTTGGTTCAAATGCTAAGTGAACCTGCATAACCAGCTTCAGGTGCAGTTTAATATCTAGGCCACTGTTAATTTGTCAAAGGCCTTGCTGTGCACTCCTGTAGGTCAAAAGGTACAGAAATGAGAGGTGGCAGAGAGGTCAGCCCCCCGGGAACTGTGAAACAACCAGGACGTCAGTAGGCTTGGCCATTAGCTCCCTGTGTGGCCTGGACCAGGCCTCATAGTTCCTTGATCTTCAGCTCCTACCTCCACACGTGGGGGCATCAACCCATGGCTTCTCCAAAGGCCTCCCCCTCCTCCCTTGCCTGAACTTACATAGGAGAGGTGAGCTCTGGGGAGAGGGGAAGGCCAAATCTCATTTGTACAAACAGTCACTCCTGGCTTGATCTCACTCTGCATGAGCAATCCCCAATAGTTGTTGAGGATTTACTAGGTGGGGCTCTTTGTTAATTACCTTAATACATATCACATTTAACCTTCACATAACTCTACAGAATACTTATTATTCTGCTAATTTTTGGATGCTAAAAATAAGATGGAGAATTTAAGAAATATCCTCAAGCCACCCAATGAGAAAGCACAAAGCTGGATGACCTCACATTTCATACAAACCATGGTTTACTGTTTTAGCTCTATCGTAGCTGCTGTTGGTACAATATGAATTAAAAGACAATGTTCAAGTACACAGAGACCTTAAAACAATATAAAATGGCACATGTGATGACAGCCATGCACCAATATATTACATACATCATTATATTTGATTTATGTTATTCTCACAACTATACTGCAAAGAAAATATTTCTATCCTCATTTTTTATTAGAGAAACAAGCACTCCGGGAGTTTGAGTAATTAGCCCACACCCCTATATTCAAAATGTGATGGAGGAGAGCTGTGGTTTCTGTCGGAAACAAAGCTCATTCTCTTCCAGTGCATCCTGTAGTCCCTACAGTACAGAGACCACAGGTGAGTGGGACTATGTGTGCTACAGTGTGGCAAAGAGACATGGCCAGTGGGGAAGAGCATGAAGGACATAGAGCCTATAGGAGAGCAAAGTGTCAACCAACGGCGCTTGAGAAGAATGAGCTCATCACAAGAGGTATCAGCAAGAGTGGAAATACATGGGGTGTAGGTGAGCACAGAGGGCTTTCCAGGCAGAGAAGAACCGAGAGCTTGTATTGCAGTCAGCTCAATGCATGGCTCTCTCCCACTGTCATGCCCAAAGTAACTGCCTCCCCATCTCTTTCTATATATCAAGGATGAGATACCAGCTTCTGGAAAAGGAAAATGAAACAAAGAAAGGAGTGCTGTCTTGCTGCCCTTTCTGAAAACTAGTCGTTTAAACACCTGACCCAGCATAAGCAGAAATGCAGGCACAGCTATGAAATCAGAGGCGGTCCCAGACCTCTTCCTAGAAAAGCCTTGGTCCTCATCCAGTGCAGAGTGAGTAACTCCACAGAGAATAAAAAATGCATGTTCATAGGTTTTCTGTACCAAGTAGTTCGTTATAGGTCTTCAGTATGTGGCTCTTGTGCAAGCAGAATTTTCCAGAATTCTTTAGAAAGAGTGGTTACTATTTTATTCCCTAGAGGCCAGTCCTTTTGTAGGGAGTGGGGAAGGAAGTACCACTGAGATCAAGCAGTTTATTTAAATGAGAAGGCAGATGTATTACCAAGATTTATGACCAATTATTTTTATAACTAATATGGCTTATAACTGCCTCTCTTCAATTAGGATGCTATCTCATATTCTGGTCTACCACTGTACTCATTGGATGCATTATTTATATTTAGAGGAGTAATTTGTAAATGACTTTAATATTTTAAAAAAATCATTCCAGCCTTCCCCACTTTGATGTGTTTTACTTAAGCCTGACATTACTACTGGGATTCTTGGCATTTTGTTTAAAGAAAACAGTACGGTCAGGTGGCTTTGACCATTAACGTCCACTTGATGTGTACTAATATTCCTCATAAAATGCCTAAAGAGACAGAAACAATATGCCAACCTCCTTCTGAAATAGACCCTCTATCTTTCTCAGACGTATGAATGAGACATATCATTCATAACCCATGTTATTTGGCATTTGGCACCATGAAGACTAGGAACACAAGCAGTAACTCCTGACAGACTGTACTGCACACTCCAATTTCCTGCCATCTTGCCTAAGGCCCTCAGTGCAGGGATGCTCCCTGGCAATTGCCTCCCCCCTTTCCTTTCATTCCCCATCACCTTTCTTCTCCTCCAGATATTTCTTTCCTTCTCCTCTCTCCTTCTAAAGGAAGGAGAAAACTGGATGACCTCAAATTTCATACACACCATGTTTTACTGTTTTAGCTCAATTCTAGCTGCATATAGGATTGCAATTCTATAGGATACAATATGAATTAAAGGACAATGTTACACAGAGACTTTAAAATAATATAACAGCATATATGTGATGCACCAGTATGGCACTAGATGTCTTATGTACATACTCAATCCATGTCATTCTTGCAACCATACTACAAAGAAAATATTTCTATCTTCATTTTTTATTAAAGAAACTAGCACTCAGGGAGTAAGAGTAATTAGCTCAAAGCCCCACATTCAAAATGTAATGAAGCAAAGCAGTGGTTTCTGACACAAAGCTCATCCTTTCATCTAGATTGTCTGTTTTCTGTCTTATCTTTTGAGAATGAGCTGGGCACCCCAGCCTTTCCTGGATGCCCACCTGGCCCTGGCAAGATTGTCTAAAACAATAACAATATACGTTTGGAGTTTTGGGGAAGTACGTGAGTCTACCCAATTTTTTTCCCCCAGCCCGGAATTAAAAAAAAAAAAGAACTTTTTATTTTTCTAAAATAAAAGAGAGTAAGAGAAAACAAGAAATGCAAGTAAGTCATATTTCTTGATTTTGAGATTAGCTTCTTCCTAGAGAAAAAACCTTGCTGGGGGCAGTTGAGGAAATGGGAGTGAAATAAATCACAGGCATGAAGTGCTTCAAAGAAAAGGGGATAAAGAAGCAGAAAAGAAAAGCAAGAAAAAAAGAAAAGTGTAACTGAAAGCAAGTGCCAACTTGATAGATTAAAATTGTGAGTTTTTTAATTTGAATTTTTTTAGTTTAATGAGATTAAAGTTTCACGTTTACTACTATTCATATTTCTTTTTTTACAAATGATTTCTATATTCTATGTTTATTTTTCTACATAATTCTATATTTCTCTTATGATTTATAATGGTTTATTTTGCCATATTTTGCAACTTTCTTCAAATGGGATTTTTTTCTTTCAATTTTGGTTATATTATTTTTATCTCAAGACTTAAATGTCTATATATTTAAATCTTTTGATTTTTTTTCTTCATTATTTTTGCCTTTGCCTTTATAAAGGCTTTTTTCTCTGCAAGAACAGAGAAATTTTCCTTTATATTTTTGGTACTTCTTTTATGTTTTAATTTTTATACTTAAATATTTACTCTTCCTGTAACTTTATTTCAACATAGTACATGGCACTGAAGAATCAGATTTCTCTCCTAATGTGATGCAAAGCCTCCCAAGAGTTAATCCAGAACTCATATATGACTGTGCTCTAAATCAGTTCACACCTATTTCTTTCACCAAAAATGAGACTGAAAGATATAGATTTCATATGTTGTAACAGAACAGTTTATTTCCACTTCTATCAAGAATATATTAAGGATTTAATTGAAAGAAGTTACTCCTAAAACGTTCTAATTATTTCATAATTTCTTGCTATTTGAAGGAAATAAAGTAAGGAACTTAAAATAAGTTGCACTAACTCCCAGAAAAGCTTAAAAGTTGGCGAATTATCATTTCCTCTAGGATATCCTCTTCTTACTCAAAGTGTGATCAATCTTTCAACCAGCAGCACTGTTATCACATGGGAGCTTGTTAGAACTGGAGACTCTGGGGCCCACCTCAGACCTACTGAGCAGGAATCTGCAATGTGATGGGATGCTCAGGTGGCTCCTATGCACACTGAATTTTGAAAAGCACTGTTCTGTCTAAGCCTTTGCTTTCTCAGTTTTCAGATGGGTCAACAGTAGACCTAATTGAGAAGCATGATTTCTACAGAGCCCTAAACATAGAACACAATATTTTCACACTTCCAATTTTATAGGAAATTGAAAGAGAAAGGCTCAATATGAAAGAAATCTCAGCTTCAGGTTTCAACCTGTCAGTGTTCAAGGTTACAAGGAAATAACTGTTACTGCAGAAAGTTCCTAGAAAGAAAGCAGCACTGTATGCCCTCATGCCCACACATTACGCCAACCCTCTTCACCAGATCCCCTTCCGGTTACTGTAGTTCCTTTGAGTGTTTAGAATACACTCAGGCTGGGGCATATTTGCAATATGCTTTTAAGTTAAAGATGCACATGCTGTACGATGCCAGTCAGCAAATTTACTGGACATCAATTCCAGATAAATTCTTATGTACCAGTACATAAAAGCATGTACTAGTTATAATAGTGCTAGTTATAATAATAATATAATAATAATAATTAGATATAAATGTCTGTAAACATGAAAATTGACCCATAAATTGTGGTATGTTTATACAGCATGCTATATACCATTTTAAATAATGAACTTTGTACACTGATAGGGAAGATTCTCAAAAACATAATATCAAAAATACAGTGTTCTGAAACAGAGCATATAAAATTTAAAATTATTTATATGTAATTTAAAACCTGCAAAATAACACTTGATAAAGTATGTGAATACCTTGTGTTAAAGAAGTATAAAATCACTCATGGGAATAATGAATGCTGAATTTACAATAATGGGTATCTCTGAGAAACGAGGAAGAGAATATGATTGGAGAAGGTACAGAAATGTTTTTAAATTATTGCACATTTTTATATTTATGTTTAAAATCTTTCATGATATAAAAGAAAAATTTAGGGAGGAAGAAGGTGATTTCTGCCTGGAAAAGAAAAGAAACAGAAGCAGCAACAACAACAAAAACAAAACATCATAAAATTAAGTATTTGTAGAATTTGAGAAGCTGTAATTTTTAAAGTAATGACACTCTCTGAGTTACTTTTAACCTAATAATAATTACTTTTTTCCAGCTGAAGGATGATCAAACTACCTCCTAGTTCTCTTTCATTCACTCCACTCCTTGTATGAAAGAATCAGTATTGATTCATGGAAATTTCTGTGAGTCCAAAAAGGCACAGTTGGTTCAGAATTCCTCCTGAGTTCCCCACAGATATAACCAATGTCAACATCTTCTATTTGATCTATGTGGTCAGAAGTAAATACATATTATGCTATTTTTTCATTAGGAAGCAGATTGCATGCAGGTTGACAGCATGAGCCTTAGGAGCTATATGATGTTGAATGAGGTACTCAACTTCACCGAGTCTATGTGGAAATAATTGGTTATGGAGCTGTTACTAGGATTAAATAAGATATAGAAAATAGTACTCTATTTAGCTTACAATAATGTTCTATCTGTGATGTCTAGTGATAATGATGACAGTAATAATTAAGACTGTGACAAGCCTATGCTCTGTAAGTTTTCTTATATCCAGGACTGTAATATCCAAGGAGACACACAATCTATTTTGTAAGTTAAATAACTGAGGCACCCAATGAAATACTGTAGAGGGCTTGCTTTTGTACAGATGTGAAGACATGACAAGGAAAACTAATAGTGCTTTCTAACTCACTCCCCCTTTTAACTTCAAATACCTTTTTTTGTCTTACTTCACCCCAAATATAAGTTCACTTGGGTTCTAATGAAAGATTTTCTGACTGACCTATTATTAGTATTTAGGAAAACTGATGAAAATACAAATTCTAAAACAAGAGTTTTTAAAAATTTGAGCTTTGATTGCTATTTTTTAACTCAAAGTTGCCACAAATAACTTAGTGGCAACTTAGGGTTTGCTCTGGGAGACATTGCCTCAGATGCAAAATCTTAAATCATTTAGGAGATCATAAGTTTGTTAACCAACACCCATCCCCTAACACCTGCCCTCTACACAAAAACTCTTCTCAGCAACCATGAAATAAGCTTGTTATTGGCCTGTGCCGGCCACTTGACTACAAATGGAGCTGTGAGTATGAATAGAATTGAAAAACCAAGGGCAGCATGATGGTGCCAGCTGGCCTACAACTTCTCTTTATAGGATTTGTATTTTCATTAGTTGTCCTAAATACTGATAGCAGATCAATCATGAAATCCTTTGTTAGAATCCAAGTAAATCTCTATTTGTGATAGAGCAAGAAGGAAAGGTATTCAAGGTTAAAAGAGGGGACAAGTTAGCACTATTCATCTTTTCTGGCAGGTGTTTCCAACTGAACAAAAGCCAGATCTGCCCAGTGGCTCGAGTGAGCCCTTTCCTCTATTCTTCTCACCTTACCTTTTGCTCATCAATGGCCACATAATATTTTGTTCCCCACTCTTTCTCCTGCCTCACCCGACAGTGGTAGCTTTATCTCTGAAACGGATGAGTAAGGCTTTTCCTACCCTTTTCCCAGAATAGAAGGAAACCCTACAGGTGACAATATGATATAATATGTCAGAGCTGCACTTTAAGAGGGCAAATCAGGACATTCCGTTTTTGAAACTAAATGGAGCATTGAACACTAGAAAAGAACAATACCCTTAGAAGAACTAAGTTGATCTCCACACCCAAGTCATGATGCTGGCAAAGTCCCTCCCAGCATGTAGCCAAAGGCATTTGTGAAGATTCTGTAATCTTAGGGTGTCAGACAGCCCGGAAATGCAATAATAGTATATGCCTGGGAGAACACGGGGCTCTGTCCAAGTGAAACTGCTGTTGACATTGACTCTTCTCTAGTGTTTTTGACAAAAGGAGTCTGAAACGAAGGGCTCCTTCTATTTGCAAAGCTCCCAAAAATTGTGGGTAATTGATGCTTTCCTGAGAAAATTACCATGAATATATACCAAAACCCTCTTACAATAAAGTTAGACATGGCTCACAGATGTAGGAGAGAAGAGGAACTAAATGTCAATGGGAGTCCAAAAGCCAAATCCTCATGACTTGCAGCCGTGAGTTCAGCAGTGAGCACTGTGGTGCTTGGGGAGGAGGGAGGTAGAGATGAGATAGGAGTGAGTAACAACTCCTGTTAGTTCTAGCTCTGAGATTAGTTGTACAAAAAGAATTGGAGAGTGTGTCTAAAGCATAGACGTAAGATATTTACTGAGAAATTAATGGATACCCATATTGGAAAGCATTTTATCCATTTCTGTTCTGCTAAAATGAAGTAAGCAGTTGTCGAGGATAAGGTGTCAAGCAGATTTCCTACAAATAAAGGGCTTTCCTAATAAATTATGTACTCAGTAAAAGGAATTGCATTTTACATGCTATGGCCTTATTTCACAGTTTTACAGATTTCTTTAATCCTGACTATATTTTCCCAGGTTTTATATGAGCTGCTGACACTAGGTACTAGTGATGGCTGGTGAAATTGTACTTTTTCCAAGGTTTTAAATCTAGAAATGGTAGCTAGAGAGGAAGAAATGGAACTGCAAAGAGAATTGTGGCCACAGCTTTTATGATTCCAGGTAGAAATTAACATGCCTTGAAACTTTCAAAGTTCCCCATTTTTCTATAACTCTTCAGACGATCTCATCAAGAACTGTGTTATCACTTCAAATTTTCAGAAGAAATGGAAGCAAATTAGGATCACTTGAAAATTTGGGAGAAACTTGTTAAGCAATTTTGAAGGAGGCCCTTCAACATATATTAAGCATTCTTTGATTAAATCTGTCAGTATTACCCAAAGAGTGTTAGGTATTTACCAAGATTTCTTTAAATGCTTTTAGAAGGCATTCTTTAATTCCAAAATGGTTAATGAAATAAAATGTTTCCTAGGTTCGAGATACTGAATATGATGCTTCAGTTAGAAGGTACATATGGAAAAAGCAGATTTGGAAAGCGAAATTAACTACACCTTTGCGGTAGTTTTAGAGTATTTTTCCAGCAAGGGCTACATGGTGGCTGAAAAGTGAGAACATAAAATGAGCACCTCAGGCTCAGGTTCAGGCCTGGGTAGTTCACTGGATAGTTGACCAACAAACAGGAGATCAAATTGGCCGATCTTGATGGCTTTTACAACAGCCAAACATTTAAATCAAAACCCCACATTTAGTATGTGCGAATGTGCCAGAGTTCTGTGGGAAATAATAAGCACTTCTAGGGGTACTCCTTCAGGCTGTCTTCCCTGGGACAACGGGAAGCCAGCAGAATAAAGACAAGAAGCCCAAGCCCAAGTTCAGCTCTGTACTCAGTTGATGTATGACTTTGAGCAGGTCATTTCCTTTGGACCTCCTTTCCATGCAAGAGGATAAGCATGGATAATTTATAAGCTCCATCTAATTCTAAAGTTGCATGGCTGAAAAGAATGTTTATCTTGAAATTCAAATCAATATAGTTCCCTCTTTGCTAGGAATCAGAGTTAAAGAGCCTCTGAAAATTAAAGCTAGAAAGAACCTGAGAAATCATCTAACCCAAATCCCCTCATCCTACTCATAAAGAAACTGACCACATGTGTTCATTGGCTTCACTCCCAGATGCCAGTAAAACATTTGGTTGTTTCAAGTAAGTACAGAATGGAACTTGTGAATCTGAGAAATCTACTTTCATGTTCTCTCATTTAGGAGTCATGCCATTTTACTGTCAGAAAAAAAAATACAAATTCAAATTATTGTAGAAATAAGATATTCATGTAAAACTAAGATGAGGTTTTGGGCATCATAAAATTAAATATTCCTGCATGTACCCCAAAGGCAGGACTTGGAAAGAATCTAGGTAGTGTCTCAGCTATCAGGCTTATTGACAGTAGAATCTTGGGTCAGTTGGTAGACCATGGCTGAGAAGGAATAACAGTAGTAAATAGAAGAGTACCTTGAACCTATCTACACGTTAAAGAGGGTACCATGAAGCCAAAAAGGAGGAGATATGGGGATAGAAAGAAGAACAAGAAGCAAAGAGAAACAAAGCAGAGAGTATACAATTATTACTGGAAGGACCAAAGGAGCCAAGTTCCTGTTCATTAGGAGCCAACCCATGAGCCAGTAGCAGATCAGCTGTAAAATTCAAGGTGACGGTATACAAAGGTGATTATACCATATGGCTGTCCCCTAACTCATTTTTTAAATTGTGCTTTTAGAAGGTAATTGCTTTAACTACTATTACTGTATGATATTGTCTTTAAAAATATCCTGGTGTCAAATAACATGGCAAGTACCTGGGTCTTCTCTTACCAGCTGAAATATAAGTGTCTTCAGGATTTTATTGATTATTCTATCACCAAAGACAGACATCTGTTATATAGTGTGTTCAATAAATGTTTGGTTTACTCTACAGCTATCAAACACTGTTTAGGTGAAAGTAACAATATTATCAATCATTTTATTATATTACTGATGAAAACTTATTTTTTTAAGTGTGCACTTTGTATAGTTTTCTAAGTGTTCATAAATCCCTATGGAATGCAGTGAGAATGGATATGTCCAGAGATCTCTGGGTACAGAATGTTCAGCAATCCAAACTTATCTGCATTTATTAATACAACATGTGGATTCATGTTACATATTCAGTTGAATTAAAAAATTACATCTTTGTTCACTACAATAATTTTGTAAAATTCAAGATTTATTTATGTTTGGCCTTCTGAATGTTTCCTACTTTTGAAATATGACTATTGAAATTATATAGGTAACTCTAGATACACAAGACTAAGAATTTCATTTGTATCCTGAAACCTCTTCACTGGATAATTATTCTAAGAAGAGACTCAAATTTTTAACAAATCATTTTACTCTAGAATATGAAGGACTTTGGAGAAATTGTTCATTCTATTCCTCAAGGCCCACTGAATAATTATCTGTCTGCTTAAAAAAGAAACATACATTTTCTATTCTTTTAGAGATCAGGATCATTCTTCCATTTACCCATTCTCTCATGCTAACTAAAATAATTTACTTCCATTTGCTTATTCTCTCAACCTTCTAAAATCATTTACATACATGACAGATATAAAAAATTAATTAGGAAAAAAGGTAGAAAAAGGCCCCTGACATTAAGGCGTTTATGTTATGCAAGTCAGAGAGATAAATAACATTGTCATATTTTCCTGAGTATCCTCCACAGTAACCAATTCAAGCCTGAATGCAAATAGCTACTTAGAAAATGTACCAGAATCTCTGAGACACATTTAAAGCAGTGTCTAGAGGGAAATTTGTAGCAATAAATGCCCATATGAGAAGCAAGGAAAGATCTAAAATCAATACCCTATCATCAAAATTGAAAGATCTAGAGTAGCAAGATCAACAAAACTCAAAAGTTAACAGAAGACAAAAACTAAGATTAGAGCAGAACTGAAGGAGATAGAGACACAAAGAACCCTTCAAAAACTAATTAATACAGGAGCTGGTTTTTTGAAAAGATCAACAAAATAGAACACTAGCCAGATTAATAAAAAAAGAAAAGAGAAAAGAATCAACTAGATGCAATAAAAAATGATAAAGGGGATATCACCACCAATTCACAGAAATACAAATTACCATCAGAGATTACCACAAACACCTCTATGCAGATAAACCAGTAAACCTGGAAGAAATGGATAAATTTCTGGACACTTGCAGCCTCCCAAGACTAAACCAGGAATAAATTGAAACCCTGAATAGACCAATAACAAGGGCTGAAGTCGAGGCAGCAATTAATAGCCTACCGACCAAAAAAAGCCCAGGTTCAGATGGGTTCACAGCCAAATTCTACCAGATGTACAAAAAGGAGGTAGTACCACTCCTTCTGAAACTATTCCAAAGACTACAAAAAGAGGGAACCCTTCCCAAATCATCTTAGGAGACCAACATCATCCTAATAACAAAACCTGGCAGAGACTCAACAAAAAAAGAAAACTTCAGGCCAATATCCATGATGAACATAGATGCAAAAATCTTCAATAAAGTACTTGCAAACCAATTGCAAAAGCACATCAAAAAGGTTATGCATCATAATCAAGTAGGCTTCATCCTGGGGATGCAAGGTTGGTTTTACATATACAAGTCTATAAATGTAATCCACCACATAAACAGAACCAAAGACAGAAACCATATGATTATCTCAATAGATGCAGAGAAGTCCTTTGACAAAATTCAACAGCCCTTTATGCTACAAACTCTCAATAAACTAGGTATTCATGGAACGTATCTCAAAATATTAAAAGCTCTTTATGACAAACCCACAGCCAATATAATACTGAATGGGGAAAAACTGGAAGCATTCTCTTTGAAATCTGGTACTAGATAAGGATGCCCTCTCTCACCACTCCTATTCAATACAGTATTGGAAGTTTTAGCCAGAGCAGTTAGGCTAGAAAAAGAAATAAAGCGTATTCAATTAGGAAAGGAGGAAGTCAAATTGTCTGTATTTGCAGATGACATGATTGTATATTAGAAGACCACATTGTCTCAGCCCAAAATCTCCTTAAACTGATAAGCACTTCAGCAAAGTCTCAGTATACAAAATCAATATGAATAATTCACAAGCATTCCTATAAGCCAATAACAGACTAACAGACAGCCAAATCAAGAGTAAACTCCCATCCATAATTGCTACAAAGAGAATAAAATACCTAGGAATACAACTAGCAAAGGATGTAAGGGACCTCTTAAAAGAGAACTACAAACCACTGATCAACAAAATAAGAGAGAACACAAACAGATGGAAAAACAGTCCATGCTCATGGTTAGGAAGAATCAATATCATGAAAATGGCCATACTGCCCAAAGTAATTTATAGATTCAATGCTATCCTCATCAAGCTACTAATGACCCTCTTCATAGAAATGGAGAAAAAAAAAAACACGTCAAACTTTATATGGAACCAGAAGAGAGCCTGTATATCTAAGACAATCCTAAGCAAAAAGAACAAAGCTGGAAGCATCACCCTACCTGACTTCAAACTATACTACAAGGCTACAGTAATCAAAACAACATGGTACTGGTACAAAACAGAGATATAGACAATGGACCAGAACAGAGGCCTCAGAAAGAATGCCACACATCTACAACCATTTGATCTTTGACAAACCTGACAAAAACAAGCAATGGGGAAACGATTCTCTGTTTAATAAATGGTGTTGGGAAAACTGGTTAGCCATGTGCAGAAAACAGAAACTGGACCCCTTCCTGACACCTTACACTAAAATTAACTCCAGATGGATTAAAGACTTAAGCATAAGACCTAACACCATAAAAACCCTAGAAGAAACCTAGGCAAAACCATTCAGGACATAAGCATAGGCAAGGACTTCATAACTAAAACACCAAAAGCTTTGGCAACAAAAGTCAAAATAGACAAATGAGATCTAATTAAACTCCAGGACTTCTGTACAGCAAAAGAAACAATCATTAGAGTGAACAGGCAACTAACAGAATGGGCAAAAATTTTTGCAATCTACCCATCTGACAAAGGGCTAATATCCAGAATCTCCAAAGAACTAAAACAGATTTACAAGAAAAAAAAAAAAACCTATTCAAACGTGTAAAAGGATATGAACGGACACTTTTCAAAAGAAGACATATATGAGGCCAACAAACATATGAAAAAATGCTCATTATCACTGGTCATTAGAAAAATGCAAATCAAAACCACACTGAGATACCATCCCACACCAGTTAGAATGGTGATCATTAAAAAAATTGGAGATAATAGATGCTGGAGAGGATGTGCAAAAAAAGGAACACATTTACACTGTTGGTGGGAGCATAACGTAGTGAAACCATTGTGGAAGATGGTGTGGTGATTCCTCAAGCACCTAGAAATAGAAATTCCATTTGACCCAGCAATCCCATTACTGGGTATATATCCAAAGGATTATAAATTGTTCTATTATAAAGACACATGCACACGTTATGTTCATTGTGGCACTGTTTACAATAGCAAAGACCTGGAACCAACCCAAATGCCCATCGATGATAGACTGAACAAAAAAAATGTGGCACATATACACCATGGAATACTATGCAGCCATAAAAAACCATGAGTTGGTGTCCTTTTAGGGACATGGATGAATCTGAAAACCACCATTCTCAGCAAACTGACACAAGAACAGAAAATCAAACACCATATGTTCTCACTCATAGGCAGGTGTTGAACAATGACAACACATGGACACAGGGAGGGAAGCATCACACCACTGGGGTCTGTTGGTGGGGGGTAGGGGAGGGACAGCGGGGGTTGGGGAGGAATAACATGGGAAGAAATGCCAGATACAGGTGACAGGGGGATGGAGGCAGCAAACGCATTGCCATGTATGTACCTATGCAAGAATCATGCATGATCTGCACATGTACCCCAGAACCTAAAGTACGATTTAAAAAAAAAAGAAAAAGAAAACATTCACACTAGCTGAATGAATCAATAAATGCGATTGTGAGGAGTTGGGTGTAACAGACATATTTGGTCAATTAGCCCCTAGAGGGTACATCTTGAGTATGAAGGAGCCATATTTCAGATAAAGTAAAACCCAGACCTGATTCATGTGTTTTCAAATTATGAGGTTTGTCTTCTTGAGAATGGTTTCATATTCATGAATAGCGCATCCACAGGATGTATTAGGAAATCCCTAGCATTTGAAGATAATTGGAGAGACTAATCAGGCATGAACCACTTCCAAAAGGAGTCCTCATGTACCTATCAGAGCAGAATCCTGGGTGGGTGGAAAGCCAATGGGGTTACTCAGCTTACCATTATCCATTCATGTTGGCATATGCTAGGCATCTCCCACACTCTCTTTATAGCACTGAAGTCTGCCCAAGTCTCCTGTGTGCCCTTTCCCTAGCATGTCACAGAGACATGCATCAGTTGCTTTCAACTACCCAGATCCTCCACCTACCCATGTGGAGCCTTCCTGAGATGGCTTATCTGGTCTTCACTTTATGTGAGACTGTAAAAGAAAACTAGGCTTTGCTGAGGGTAGCAACAATCCCTGAAACGGCCTGCATGAGCTGCTCATTTTATAACAATACCTGTTTTGCAGAGAAGGTAGTGAGACATGGACAACCTGCTCATACCACGCAGTTTAATATTCAGGAAGCCCACAGTTTCTTTCAACGGAAGAATGAGAGGACAGGTGACCTGAGCTGAGCTGCTCAGCCCACACCAAGTCAAGAGGATTCTCCAGCTTATTTAGGCTTTAAAACATTCCGGGCTGAATGGAATACAGTTAATCTTTACATCAAATCCAGTTCTATACTTAAAGATAAAAGTGTCACTCTTAAGTCAGCAGGCACTGGTGTCTGGCAAGAAGGAAGATAACACTCCAATGAAATGCTGGTTTTAAGCCTTGCAATCTACCCTCTCCCCTCCACTTTTCCAACCCGAGACTTGAGGTTTAAATAATTCATAACTGAATCAACCACAATTCATTCAAAGGCCACACCAAATTCCTAACTTGATAATAACATAGCATGGAGAGGTAAACCTTGAAAATTAGTATTTCATTAGAATAAACACTCTCCAGATATTTCTTATTCTTGTCATTGCAGCAAAGACTACGACACTCTCTGGGAAACAACAACAAAAAAGACAGTGGGACCACAGCACTTTCCACAGATGTCTTGTGCCCCTTCCCTCAACAACTCCCAGGTTCCATGAGGCTTAAAACTGTTGTGGACTTTCTTCTACAATTCCATGAGATATCAACTACCAGGACAGACATTGCTGAACTTAACACCCTGGGAAGAATATATGGGTGGTGAAGACACTGCAAGTATTTGTTTACGAATACCTTTTGTTCATGAATGTATGACTTGACGCAGCTGTCATCAAACACTGACTTTTTTCCCCTCTCATCTCTAAGATGCTAGCCTCTTAGGTTAAACATTATCCTTTTATATCTTTTACAAATTCTAAACCCATGCCTTAGTGTGAATATTTTTATCTTTTTCATTTGACTGTATGCTATATACCAGGCATTGTCTATGTTTTATATATATAAAACATGTGTGTGTGTGTGTGTGTGTGTGTGTGTGTGTGTGTGTGTCACTCCAAAGAACTTATGGAGCTTTTTTCTTAAACTGATTATTAAATTGACTGTTGGAAAGATAAAGGCAGAGCCAGGCTCTGAGTCTAGGATTATCCATCTACTAAGCATGCCACTTTCCTTGTCCCATGAGGCAAGATAAAGAAAGGATGGGCCCATTGACAGCTGCTGTCTGCAGAAAGAGATGTGATGAAAATATGGTAGAGAGATTCAGACCAGGGACATCGCAAGATAAATTTGGCCTAATGCACAACATTGACTGGTAAAATGGAGCAAATCTGTGTTTGACCCATTCAGGGAAAAATGGTTGTGGTTTTCCCCAAGATCAGTAGGGACCTAGACTCCAAGTGTGTTCTTAAAGATCTTTATTTCAGAAACAACCCATAATTATTCATCTAGTCGTGCTGATATTTTACTAATATTTCCAGAATCTGTTTCTATTTCTATCTCATTTCATTCACTTCAACAAATATCCGAACTGGTTTTCCATACATATTTTAATCCTTACAAATGCTTAGCAACACTAAAACCAAAGAAGATTTTTAAAACATAAATATTACCAGGTAATTACCCTGTTTGAAAACTTTTGAAAGCCCTGGATAACCTGGAAGAAAACCATCAAACTCTTTAGCATGACGTGCTCCATTTTATGGCACACCACAAGCTCCATGGTTCTGCACTGTCCCACAGGCTCTTCTACTTGCATATTTTCCACTCACTGCCTGTCTCAGCTTAAATGCCACTTCCTCAGGAATCCCATGACTGTTCAAAAAATTGTGGATGGTGACGATCTAGAACATTACCTTTTATTTGGAGGCCTATGGTTTTAGATGGGCACTGTCTAAGAGGTTAAAGAAGCGTCATACATGAAAATAGTTGAAGGAACTGAGGAGATTATGCAGGAGAAAACGGAACTCACAGAAAAGAAAACTAACACACATTAGAAAAAAAAAATAATACATCATGACAAGCAGCAGACTACTGGGGAGGCTTGCTGAGTATAGCCCAGAAGTCAGAAGCAGGATTTGTAGATGAAAGGAGGTACACAGGAGAAGGTCAGATTTAACATATTTTAGGAAAGGCTTTCTTGAGGATTTTCACCATGGAAACAAATATCCATGTAGAAAACTGTGAGCTCCAGTTTTCATGAAAATGCTAAAGGATGCTGCAAAAGAGGTGTAGCGGGAAAATGCTCACCTTTTCTGAAGGGCAATGACCATCAGGGAATAACAAAGAAATGAGACAGCAGCAGGCTGGAGAGGAAACTGGCCAAGCCCACCAGATTCCATAAACTCCCACTAACTCCTCCACGAATATACAGTCACTAACAGAATTAACTGCACACTACTGCTTTCATGTGAGCCGAGAGGATATTACTTTCTCCAGTCTTTCAACTATTTGAGAAATGTCTATGGTTTACATGAATTCCATGCCCTCAGCACTCTAGTATTGGTAGTTAAGGAATTTACAAGCAGTGTTATTGGGAATATGCATGAATATTTGGGTGTATGGGCACAATCAAAAAAGAAATATTTTTATACAAAGGCATGTTTTAAAATCAATATGTAAACATGTGCATAATTTAACCTTCGGTGTTCAGTATGAGTGTTGTCATATTCGCTCAGGCTAGAACACTGTGATAGTTCAAGACTGTTGAACTGCCACCTTTTAAGAGTTGTTTGTATACTCCTGCATTATAATTCTCCTTCCCCCAGTTTGCTGGTGAGATGCATCACAAGTAATTTGTTATTAATGGTAGGTAAAGTCTGAAATTGGTGAGTGATTTAATTTTAGAATACTATAAATAGGTTCCAAGATCACCACTACAATAATGTCACTGTCATTCATTTGCTTTACAATATGCTTTCTTAAGTAAAAGAGAACAAAGGCAGAACTTAGGAACCCTTCTATAACCTCAGGGGCACCCCACAGCCATGTGTGATACGTCTTCTGTAATATGTGCAATGACCAAGAAATTTCAGATTATTTGTCTAAAACACAGAGTATGAAGAAATAAAATGTTTAGCTATGATTCTGCATTCTATATTAGCATGATCTTAGAATTACATTATATGTAGGAACACATGCTGGAATATATTTTTAAGGCAAAACTTTCGGTTCTCAATTTTTTCAATAAGATCACCAAATATAAACACTTAATGTTTATCAAAAATACATAAATAACGCATTGACTTTTAGAAGAAAAATATGAAGACATTAACATTATCAATCACGTGAATGTGTCAAAAACGTGACCAAATCTAAAAACTCGTGTAAGCCTAAGATAGAACTTCATATGTAATGTCAGCTTGCCAAGTTTAAACTGGAAATAAGGAGGCAAATGTATTTTCATGTATAGTAATCACAGGACATGTAATGTCCATGTTCACTTATGGACAAATAGGTGAAGCGTGCAAATATTCCTCTGAACAACCAACCATGAGAATTACCCTCTAAGAGAACAAGGAACAGCATGGTGCAAGGTGTTTCTAGGGAGGCAAATAGGGGCTGACCCGGCAGAGCCTTGAAAGCCTTATTAAGATGTATCTTTTTCCTGAACCCAATGTGAAGGCATCGGAGTATTTTAAGCAATGTTTAACATGATACAATTTGTATTTCAAATATATACTCTGGAAGTAATTAAAAGTAGATGTAGGTTGTAATTTAGGAAGCATTTATAAAAGTCTAGGCAGTAGATATTATAATTGGGTGGTAGAGATAGTAAAATGTGAATGAAGCTGAAGTATATTAGCAGGTAAAACTGGAAGTTCCCTGTGAAGAATCAGTAATGTGGAGTATCAAAGACAGGGAGGGGTGGAAAATTACTCTTAAGTTTTTGGCTGGCACAACTCTAGGAAATGATGAAAGGGGTAGGGAACAAAGAGTTTCAGATTTAGGGTAAAAAAGGATTGAGTTTCAGATATATGGAGCTTAAAATGTCTTGAAGACATCCAAGAAAAGATGTAAAATAAACAGTTATTTCTAAAATAATGGAGCTAAAGAGAGAGGTCTGAGTGGAGATGAGTATCAAGTCTCATTGTTCTGCCTAACCTCACACCAGTCCCACTCTGTCCTAATAACTGTAGCTTTATGATAAGTCTTGATGACAGATATTGCAAATTCTTCAATTTTGTTCATTTTTTAAAATCTATTCTAGATCCTTTTTATATTCATACAAATTTTAGAATCACCTTTTCAACATCTCCAGAAATAAAAAACACACTTGGATTTGGTTGGAATTACACTAATTCTATAGCTGAACTAAGGACATTTTTTTATTTTTTGTTTGTTTATCTTTTTTTTTAATCGTACTTTGGGCTCTTGGGTACACGTGCAAAGCCTGCATCCTGCAGGATTGTTGCATAGGAACATACATGCCATGGTGGCATGGTGGTTTGTGGTTTGCTGTCTCCTTCCCCTCACCATACCGGTTGCCTACCTCAGGCATTTCTCCCGGTGTTATCCCTTCCCATCCTCCCCTCCCTACCCCCGCACCTAGCCCATTGAGTATTTCTCTCTTTCCTGTACCCAAGTATTCTCATTGTTCATCACCTGCCTATTTTTAATTTATTTTTTGAAACAGTCTCACTCTGTCACCCAGGCTGGAGTGCAGTGGCGCAAACTCAGCTCATTGCAACCTCCTCCTCCCTGGTTCGAGCAATTCCCCTGCCTCAGCCTCCTGAGTAGCTGGAATTACAGGCTTATGCCACCATGCCAGGCTTTTTTGTTGTTGTTGTATTTTTAGTAGAGACAGGATTTCACCATGTTGGCCAGACTGGTCTCGAACTCTTGATCTCAGGCAATCTGCTTGCCATGGTCTCCCAAAGTGCTGGGATTACAGGCATGAGCCACTGTGCCCTGCTGGAAAATTTTAACACACTAGAATATTACAATTCAGGAAAATGATGTATTTTGCTATTTATTTGGAACGTTATATTTTTTCAGAAGTGATTTGCAGTTTTCAGGGTACATAGTTACACATATTTTGTTAAACCTATCAATAAGTATTTTATGTTTTTGATACTATTGCAAGTGATATTTTAAATTTTTTCATTTCCAGTTTTTAGTTGCCAATGTATTGAAATAAATTTTTAAAATAAATATTGACTTTGTATTCAAAGTCTGCTCATCTGATTAAGTATGTTTGTAGATTATTTAAAATCCTATACTTGATCATGTTATCTGTAGAAGAAATACAGCTTAAGTTTCTCTTTCCTTTACATTAACATTTGATTTCCCTCTCTTCCTTCAATTACACTAGCTAGAATCTCCAGTCAAATGTCCAATAGAAGTGGCCAAAAAATACACACTGGCCTTGTTCTTTATTTTAGGAAGAAATCAGTGTTTCACCCTTAAGTATAACATTAGCTACAGATTTGTCTTAGATTTCCTTTATAACATTGAGGGTATTCCTTCTGTTCATGGCTTATAAGGAGTTTCTAATCATAACTAGGAGTTGAGTTTTATCAAATATTTCCATATATTGAAATGACCATTTCTTCTTTACTTAGTTCATATTGTGTAACACTGATTGATTTTAAAATGTTGAATCAACATTGGATTTCTGGAATAAGCCCTCTTAGCCATTACATATTATCCTTTATATAACTGTATTTTATTTATTAATTTTTATTAAGGAGTTTTATATCTACATTGGTGAGCTATGTTGTTCTGCATTTTTTTCCTTTGGTGTCTGGTTTTAGTATTAAGATAATTATGTTTCTAAAAATATATTAGGACATATTATCTTTTCTTCTATTTTTTTCAAATAATTTCTGTAATATATGTGTGATTCCTTCACGTAATGTTTAGTATAATTTACTTGTGAAGTCATTCAGGCCTCAAGTTTTTATAAAAAGGTTTTAATAATTAATTTTGTGGATTTTATAATTATACGATTACTTAACTTTTCTCTCTTCTTTTGAAATTTTTTATAATTATATTTTTCAATAAATTTGTACATTTCAATAAAATTTTAAATTTATTAGCCAAAATTATCCTTTTAAAGTCTATAGAATATGCCATATTATTCCTCCTGATATTGACCACTTGCATTCTGTTTATCACTCTATATCTTTTTGGTGTCATTGATTTTTTTTTCTTAGTCTACTTAATTGATTTCACTTTTTTAAAATTATACTTTAAGTTCCAGGGTACATGTGCAGATCGTGCAGTATTGTTAGATAGGTATACACATGCCATGGTGGTTTGCTGCCTCCACCCCCCCATCACCTACATTAGGTATTTCTCCTAATGTTATCCCTCCCCAACGTCCCCACCCCCCGCTATTCCTCCCCTGGTCCCCCAACCCCCAACAGACCCCAGTGTGTAATGTTCCCCTCCATGTGTCCATGTGTTCTTATTGTTCAAGTGAGAGCATTTGATGTTTGGCTTTCCGTTCTTCTGTCAGTTTGCTGAGAATGATGGTTTCCAGATTCATCCACATCCCTGCAAAGGACATGAACTCATTCTTTTCTGTGGCTGCTTAGTATTCCATGGTGTATATGTGTCATATTTCCTTTATCCAGTCTATCCTTGATGGGCATTTGGGTTGGTTCCAAGTCTTTGCTATTGTAAACAGTGCCAATATGAACATATGTGTACATGTGTCCTTATAATAGAATGATTTATAATCATTTGGGTATATACCCAGTAATGGGATTGCTGGATCAAATGGTATTTCTATTTCTAGATCATTGAGGAATTGCCACACTGTCTTCCACAATGGTTTCACTACTTTACAGTCCCACCAACAGTGTAAAAGTGTTCATATTTCTCCACATCCTCTCCAGCATCTGTTGTCTCCAGATTTTTTAATGATTGCCATTCTAACTGGTGTGAGATGGTATCTCAATGTGGTTTTGATTTGCATTTCTCTAATGACCAGTAATGATGAGCATTTTTCATGTTTCTTGGCTGCATAGTTGTCTTCTTTTGAAAGGTGCCTGTTCATATACTTCACTGATTTTTGATGGGGTTGCTTTTATCTTGTAACTTTGTTTTAGTTCTTTGCAGATTCTGGATATTAGCCCTTTGCCAGATGGGTAGCTTGCAAAATTTTTTCCCATTCTGTTGATTGCTGGTTCACTCTGATGATTGTTTCTTTTCCTGTGCAGAAGTTCTCAAGTTTAATTAGATCCCACTTGTCTATTTTGGCTTTTGTTGTCATTGTTTTTGGTGTTTTCGTCATGAAGTCCTTGCCTATGCCTATGTCTTGAATGGTATTACTTATGTTTCCTTCTAGCGTTTTAATGACGTTAGGTCTTATGTTTAAATCTTTAATGTATCTGGAGTTAATTTTTGTATAAGGTATAAGGAATGGGTCTAATTTCAGCTTTCTGCACATGGTTAGCCACTTTTCCGAACACCATTTATTTACTTATTTATTTATTTATTTATTTATTTATTTTCTTAAATTGCATTTTAGGTTTTGGGGTACATGTGCAGAACATGCAAGATAGTTGCATAGGTACACACACGGCAGTGTGTTTTGCTGCCTTACTCCCCTTCACCCACATTTGGCATTTCTCCCCATGCTATCCCTCCCCATCTCCCCATCCCCACTGCCCCTCCCCTATTCCCCCAATAGACCCCAGTGTGTAGTACCCACTTCCCTGTGTCCATGTGTTCTCAGTTTTCCTCACCCGCCTATGAGTGAGAATATGCGGTATTTCATTTTCTGTTCTTGTGTCAGTTTGCTGAGAATGATGTTTTCCAGATTCATCCATGTCCCTACAAACGACACAAACTCATCATTTCTGATTGCTGCATAATATTCCATGGTGTATATGTGCCACATTTTCCCAGTCCAGTCTATCATCGATGGGCATTTGGGTTGGTTCCAGGTCTTTGCTATTGTAAACAGTGCTGCAATGAACATTCGTGTGCATGTGTCCTTATAGTAGAACGATTTATAGTCCTTTAGATATATACCCAGTAATGGGATTGCTTGGTCAAATGGAATTTCTATTTCTAAGGCATTGAGGAATCGCCACACTATCTTCCACAATGGTTGAACTAATTTACACTCCCACCAACAGTGTAAAAGTGTTCCTATTTCTCCACATCCTCTCCAGCATCTGTTGTCTCCAGATTTTTTAATGATCGCGATTCTAACTGGCATGAGATGGTATCTCAGTGTGGTTTTGATTTGCATCTCTCTAATGACCAGTGATGATGAGCATTTTTTCATATGTTTGTTGGCCTCATGTATGTCTTCTTTTGTAAAGTGTCTGTTCATATCCTTTGCCCATTTTTTAATGGGCTTGTTTGTGTTTTTCCTGTAAATCTGTTTGAGTTCTTTGTAAATTCTGGATATCAACCCTTTATCAGATGGGTAAACTGAAAAATTTTTTTCTCAATCTGTTGGTTGCTGATTCACTCTAGTGACGGTTTCTTTTGCCATGCAGAAGCTGTGGAGTTTGATTAGGTCCCATTTGTCTATTTTGGCTTTTGTTGCCAATGCTTTTGGTGTTTTGGTCATGAAGTCCTTGCCTACACCTATGTCCTGGATGGTTTTGCCTAGATTTTCTTCTAGCGTTTTTATGGTGCCAGGTCTTATGTTTAAGTCTTTAATCCATCTGGAGTTAATTTTGGTGTAAGGTATCAGGAAGGGGTCCAGTTTCTGCTTTCTGCACATGGCTAGCCAGTTTTCCCAACACCATTTATTAAACAGGGAATCCTTTCACCATTGCTTGTTTTTGTCAGGTTTTTCAAAGATTGCATGGTTGTAGATATGTTGTTCTGCCTCTGATGCCTCTGCTCTGTTCCATTGGTCTATATCTCTGTTTTGGTACCAGTACCATGCTTTTTTTATTACTGTAGCCTTGTAGTATAGTTTGAAGTCCAGTGGTGTGATGCCCCCCGCTGTGTTCTTTTTGCTTAGAATTGATTTGGCTATGCAGTCTCTCTTTTGGTTCCATATGAAGTTCATGGTGGTTTTTTCCAGTTCTGTGAAGAAAGTCGATGGTAGCTTGATGGGGATAGCATTGATTCTGTAAATTACTTTGGGCAGTATAGCCATTTTCACGATATTGATTCTTCCTAACCATGAACATGGAATGTTCCTCCATCAGTTTGTGTCCTCTCTTATTTCATTGAGCAGTGGTTTGCAGTTTTCCTTGAAGAGGTCCCTTACGTTCCATGTAAGTTGTATTCCTAGGTATTTTATTCTTTTTGTAGCAATTGTGAATGGCAGTTCATTCTTGATTTGGCTTTCTTTAAGTCTGTTATTGGTGTATAGGAATGCTTGTGATTTTTGCACATTGATTTTATATCCTGAGACTTTGTTAAAGTTGCTTATCAGTTTCAGGAGTTTTTGGGCTGAGGTGATGGGGTCTTCTAGGTATACTATCATGTCATCTGCAAATAGAGACACTTTGGCTTCCACTTTTTCTATTTGAATACCCTTTATTTCTTTTTCTTGCCTGATTGCTCTGTCTAGAACTTCCAGTACTATATTGAATAGGAGTGGTGAGAGAGGGCATCCTTGTCTAGTGCCAGATTTCAAAGGGAATGCTTCCATTTTTCCCCATTCAGTATGATATTGGCTTTTGGGTTGTCATAAATAGCTTTTATTACTTTGAGATACGTTCCATCAATACTGAGTTTATTGAGGGTTTTTAGCATAAAGGGCTGTTGAATTTTGTCAAAGGCCTTCTCTGCGTCAATTGAGATAATCATGTGGTTTTTGTTTTTGGTTCTGTTTATGTGGTGAATTACGTTTGTAGACTTGCATATGTTGAACCAGCCTTGCATGCCCGGGATGAATCCTACTTGATCATGATGGATAAGTTTTTTGATGTGTGCTGTTGCAATCGGCTTGCCAGTATTTTATTGAAAATTTTTGCATCTATGTTCATCATGGATATTGGCCTGAAGTTTTCTTTTCTTGTTGGGTCTCTGCCAGGTTTTGGTATCAGGATGATGTTGGTCTCATAAAATGATTTGGGAAGGATTCCCTCTTTTTGGATTATTTGGAATAGTTTCAGAAGGAATGGTACCAGCTCTTCTTTGTGTGTCTGGTAGAATTTGGCTGTGAACCGATCTGGACCTGGGCTTTTTTTGTGTGGTAGGCTCTTAATTGCTGCCTCGACTTCAGACCTTATTATTGGTCTATTCATAGTTTCGGCTTCCTCCTGGTTTAGGCTTGGGAGGACACAGGTGTCCAGAAATTTATCCATTTCTTCCAGGTTTACTAGTTTATGTGCATAGAGTTGTTTGTAGTATTCTCTGATGATGGTTTGAATTTCTGTGGAATCTGGGGTGATTTCCCTTTATCGTTTTTTATTGCATCTATTTGGTTGTTCTTTCTTTTCTTTTTTATCAGTCTGGCTAGTGGTCTATTTTGTTGATCTTTTAAAAAAAACCAGCTCTTGGATTTATTGAGTTTTTGAAGGGTTTTTCGTGTCTCTATCTCCTTCAGTTCTTCTCTGATCTTCATTATTTCTTGTCTTCTGCTAGGTTTTGCATTTTTTTGATCTTGCTCTTCTAGCTCTTTCAATTTTGACGATAGGGTGTCAATTTTGGATCTCTCCACTCTTCTCATGTGGGCACTTATTGCTGTATATTTTCCTCTGGAGACAGCTTTAACTGTGTCCCAGAGATTCTGGTATGTTGTGTCTTCGTTCTCGTTGGTTTCGAAGAACTTCTTTATTTCTGCTTTCATTTCATTGTTTATCCAATTAACATTCAAGAGCCAGTTGTTCAGTTTCCATGAAGCTGTGCGGTTCTGAGTTAGTTTCTGAATTCTGAGTTCTATCTTGATTGCACTATGGTCTGAGAGACTGTTTGTTATGATTTCAGTTGTTTTGCATTTGCTGAGGAGTGCTTTACTTCCAATTATGTGGTCGATTTTGGAGTAGGTGTGATGTGGTGCTGAGAAGAATGTATACTCTGTGGATTTGGGGTGGAGAGTTCTGTAGATGTCTATCAGGTTTGCTTGTTCCAGGTCTGAGTTCAAGCCCTGGATATCCTTGTTGATATTCTGTCTGGTTGATCTGTCTAATACTGACAGTGGAGTGTTAAAGTCTCCCACTATTATTGTGTGGGAGTCTAAGTCTCTTTGTAAGTCATTAAGAACTTGCCTTATGTATCTGGGTGCTCCTGTATTGGGTCCATATATGTTTAGGATCATTAGCTCTTCTTGTTGTATCGATCCTTTTACCATTATGTAATGACCTTCTTTGTCTCTTTTGATCTTTGGTGCTTTAAAGTCTATTTTATTGGAGACGAGAATTGCAGCTCCTGCTTTTTTGTTGCTCTCCATTTGTTTGGTAAATCTTCCTCCATCCCTTTTTTTGAGCCTTTGTGTATCCTTGCATGTGAGATGGGTTTCCTGGATACAGCACACTGATGGGTTTTGGTTTTTTATCCAATTTGCCAGTCTGTGTCTTTTGATTGGCTAACACCATTTATTAATCAGGGAATCCTTTCCCCGTTGCTTGTTTTTGTCAGGTTTGTCAAAGATGAGATGGTTGTAGGTATGTGGCGTTAGTTCTGAGGCCTCTGTTCTGTTCCATTTGTTTATATCTCTCTTTTGGTACCATACCATCATGGAAAAACATTTCATGCTCATGGTTAGAAAGAATCAATATTATGAAAATGGCCATACTGCCCAAAGTAATTTATAGATTCAATGCTATCCCCATCAAACTACAATTAACCTTCTAAAAAAAGCCACCTTAAACTTCAAATCAAACTGAAAAAGAGCCCACATAGCAAAGACAATAAATTATAAGCAAAAAGAACAAAGCTGAGGCATCACACTACCTGACTTCAACCTACAATTTTATATTATTTTCTTATACTTACTTTGAGTTTAATTTGCTCTTATTTTTTTAATTCCTTGATGTAGATACTTAGATTGTTAACATTAGATTTTCTTTTTTAAGCATTTAAAGCTATATATTTCTCTCTAGACACTGCTTTATCTATATCACATAAATTTTGTAGGATGTGTTTTCATTTCTAAGATATTTTAAATATTTCTAGTGATTCTGTCTTTCACTTACATATAATTAAGAAAGCATTGTTTGAGTATAAATATTTGGGTATTCTTATGACTTTTTGCTGTTGATTTCTAATTAAATTCTGTTATGGCCAGAAAACACTATCTGCATGATTATAATTCTTTAATATGTATAGATAATTGACTTATGATCAAAAGCATGATCTATCTTGGCAAACTGTTTAGGTGCACTTGTAAACATGTATATTCTGGCATTATTGTGCAGAGTATTTTAAAATATCAGTTAGGTCAAGTTGGTTGATAATGTCATTCAAATCTTATTCTTTCTCTGACTAATTGTTCAACTGATTTCTGAAAGAGGATTGTTGAATTTCTAACTGTAATCATGCTTTCTAGTTTTCATTTTAGTTTGATCATGTATATATTTAAGATTATTCTGTCTTCTTGATAAACTTGTCTGTCATCATTATAAAATGTCCTCCTTTATATCTGGTAATATTCCTTTTCCTGTAGTCTACTTTGCCTAGTATTGATTTAGAAATCCCATTCTTTTATTATTTTTATCAGTACTTGTATGGCATTTTTTCATATTTATAATCTACTCCTTTACATTTAAAATGTGTGTTTCTTATAGAAAGCTTATAATTTTATGTTATCCAATCTGACAATATCTGCCTTATAGTAGTCATCTTCATTAAAAAATATAATTTTGATTACAGATTTTCTCCCCCAGTACTTTAGAGAGGTTGTTTTTTTCTTCTCACTTGATCATTTCTGACAAGAAGACAGCAATTATTTTTATTTCTGTCCTCTTGTATTTAATATGCTTTTCCTGTCACATTCTTATTTAAGATTTCTTATTTATTAATGGTTTTCAGCAATTTAATTATTGTGTCTCAATGTGGTTTTCTTTGTGGTTACTGTGTTTGGGATTGGTTGAGTTTCTTGGATCTCTGTGTTTATACTTCTCATCAAATTTAGAAAAGTAATATGGTTATTTTTTCTTCAAATATTCTAACAACTCCTTTTTTCTGGAATTCCAATTATACATATATTGGATTATATATAATATAACCACAAGTCACTGAAAATATGTTAATTTTCATTTATGTTTTTCCTTTTCTTCTCTCTGTCTTTTAGTTTGGTTAGCTTACATTGCTATGTCTTCAAGATTGCCAATTTTTTTTCCTATTGCAGTGTCCAATCTGCTAATTTCATCAAGAGTATGATTTTTGTTTATTATTACATCTTTTGCTCCAGAAATTGCTTATTTTTCTACATCAACTATTTATCTTCTTATTATATTCATATCTTCCTTTAACCTTTGAGTATACTGCTAATAATTCTAATGTTTTTGTCTGATAACCTCTTTTTTCCGTGTTGGTATCAATTGACATTTTTTTTCTTCTTGTTATTGGTCAAATTTTTCTGTTTTATTGCATGTAGAGTAATTTTCATCAGATACTGGACATTATAATGTTATGTTGCTGAAAGTCTGGACTTAATTGTCTTATTTTAACGGTTTCAAACTTTGCTTTGGCAAAAAATGAATAACTTTTCAGGTCAGCTTGATTCTGTTAGGAATATAAAATGTTATTTGAATGAGTATAAAATAGCCTTTGCTTTAAGGCTTCATTAGTTTTAATACTAATGTGTCTTTGTTAAACACTGGTGTTAACCTGATGTTTCTTCATTTTGGCTTTTCAGAATTTAAACTAGTCCCAGCCCTGTGTGAGCTCTGGAAATCATTCATGTTGTAGCTCTCTAGCTGTTCTTTACCCAACTTTTTTGTGCATGTTGCATTTTATGTGCAATGTAGTATTCAGGAGAGAATTAAGAAGTCTTCACTTGCTTTGAAGTGACTAATACACTACAGCTCTTTGTCAGTGTATTAGTCAGCTCAGCCTCCCATAACAAAGTATCATAAACTGGATGGCTTAATGAACAGACTTATTTTCTCACTTCTGTAGGCTAGAAGTTCATGATCAGAGTGCCAGCATAATCAGGTTCTGTTGAGGGCTTTCTTCTTGTCTTGCAGATAGCCACCTTTCTTCTGTACACTCACATGATCTTTTTTCGTGCATAAGTGGTAAGAGAATGCCAGCAAGTTCTCTCTATATAAGGGCACTAATGCCATTATGAGGATCCCACCCTCATGACTTCATCTAAACCTAATTACTTCCCAAAGGCCCCATCTCCATATAGCATTGTATTAGTAATTTCAGCTTTGACATATAAATTTTGGGGAAGTTACTTCATTTCTGGTACTGTGTTTCACAAATCCAATTGCCTCAGTCTCTTCAAGCTCTTCTATTTTTCTCGTTATTTTATTGCAACCATCATGCTCTGCTTGGGTTTCCCCTTCCTGCACTATGTTCCAGTAAATGCCTCCTGACATCAAACTGGGATGATCATAAGGTATCATCTCCTCTTTCCCTTCTCTCATGAATCACAATACTGCACTTCCTGTTATACATTGTCTGAAATTAGTATGTCTGCGTGTCTGTATGTGTTTACAAAAATACATACACACACACATATAAACATATGTGTGTATACATATACATATATATATATATATATACACACACACACACACACATGCATATACTTTAGTTGTTATAGTATTAACAGGAGTGAACATCCAGTGGCAATTGTTATAATTAGCAGGAAACAGATGCCTGAACTATGTATTTTTGAAAGGAAAATGTAAAATAAACTAGTAGAACCAATGACTTTGAGGAAAATTTATAATCAAAGTAACTTATTTGGGTAGGCTGGAAGAAAGAAGGATGTAAGAATTCATTATTTTTGAAATTGAGTATTTATTAGTAGTTGATCAATGTCACAATGTCGTAAAGTAACTTCCTCTCTATCTTCACTTGACAGACGAGTGGCAAGAAAGTGGAAAAATACTGATCAGTTAATTGGTACTACTGTGTATATATTACTTCCTAAGCTACATGAACATCCAATTATTTATTCATTCTATTACCATGCATTCATTGGATATCACCTAGGGTTAAGGAAAAAGGATATTAAAATTCAAATATATAAACTTTACCCTGTGGGTAGGATGAGGTTCTAGGAAGCAAATTAATCTGAGGAGAAGACATCAAAACTGAGTAGAATAGAACTTTGGGAGTGGAAGTTAGAAATTATCATATGTAATGCATTTGATGATTTTTAACAAAATATTCTAGATAAAATACTTTACTAAGTGTATAAATTTTTATATTTTTAGATAATTGTGAGATTGCATATTACTGAGGGAAATAAACCAGTCCATCCATCTATTTCTCTGTCAATGCTTCATAAAAATAGCTGGTTTATGTTTCAGACATAAGACAAAACAAGAGTCTATGGAGTATTTTCCTTTCCAAAATGTTCCAGAAATTACAAGTTACATTATTTGGAATTGATTCCCATATTATCAAAGCCTCCCTATTACCTAAGCGTAAGCCAGAATGGTGATACAACTTTGTGAGTCAGGCAGAATGGACTACAATCCTGGCTGTATATCTCAGTATCTCTGCAACATTTGGGAAGTTGCTAATAAGGAAAAAGAAACAGCATACAGATTTAAGAAATATGGAGCAAAAATGGACAGGAATAGTGGCGTAATGGCTATATAGAAAAAAGAGTCAAAAGCTGTTTCTTGTTTCCAAGCTGGAAGTATTTGAGAATATAACACGGTAATATAAGATAGAAGAAGGAGGTCTTAAGAAAAGTGAGTAAATTCAACTGGAGTTGTGCAAAATTTGAGATACAGGTAAATCTCAATGTTGGGCTGCCAGGTGGAGCTCTCAGACAGACTTTATATATTTGAAATTAAATACTGAAGCTCACAAGGGAAGTTAGTTGTTATATAAACATTTATTTAACCAGCAATAATCAAGTACTTTTCCCACAGACACTGTGCCAAATGCTAGAGATTCAGAGTAAAACTCTCAGCCACTATCTTCAAAGAACTCACTTTAATGGAACCAGGAATTTATTTGAGGCAGATCATCCTATCTCAAGTACCCCATGACTGGGGCTAAGATAGAGGGTAGGGATACAATGCCATGGAAAGACCTATCTAAGAGGTAAGGAATCAAAGTAGGCTTCCAGAGGAATTGAATTAAATCTTGAAGAAATAGGAGTTTGCCAGGCAGAGAAGTGAAGGAGAGCCTTGCAGTCAGTGGAGGCAGAGTATATAAAAGTATAGAAAGTATAGCAGCTTCCCCTAGTATAAAAGGCTTGGGAAATCTCAAGGAGTATATATATAATTTCTATTCATCGTTTTCCTCTGGCCTCACTGATCGCTACACATTGCTACTTTCTTCTCTACTTCACTCCTAACTGACTGTAGTCTTCACTTGGCTGGGGAGCCCGGGGGTGGGGTGGGGTGGGGTGCTGCTGTCCTCACATCTATGGCTTCACATATTTTCATACTGACAACTTTTCACTGAGCTCTAGACCTTTACAATCCATTGATAGCTCCACCCAACAATCTCCTCATAGAAAAAAGCAAAACAACAAAACACATAATGTTCCAATATCCTTTTCTTTCCCTTACCTCCTGCATCAAATCAATTAGTGCATCCTTAGGACTTTTTCATATCTCCAAAATATCATAAAATATATCTACTCATCACCATCTTTATTACAGATACTTTAGTCCAAGCTACCAACATCTCTCACTTGGACCACTGCAACAGCTTCCAAGCTGACTCCTGACAGACTCTCTCGCTCATATACGGTGATTTTTCTACTCAATTGTGACCATTGAGAGATTACTTTCAGTAGGACAAAACCAGACCACAAAGAGTTTAGAAATAAGTGCTTAATGAAGATTTTTATTAAATAAGTACTTAATGAAGAGTTCTGAAATAAGTGCTTAATGAAGAATTGATTAATTTATTAATTAAATTTGAGAAAAATCTAAACATTCATTTAGGGAGATATTGAAGTACTAGTAGAAAGTGAAAAAATGAATATGCAAGATGATCATTGATAAAACTCAAATTCTAATACATTGAAGGGAGGTAAGATGGACCAGGGATAGGAAGATAGGCTCTGGAACATGTATGACCAACATGACACCAGCAAATTATTCACCCTGCTAAGCCTCAGTTTTCTCATATGGTAAATGAAGTTGACCCATGGTTGGAATGGGTAGTAAATGATCTATATGCATAAAGGGCTTCACACAGAGCCTGGCACAAAGTATATATAAGATTTTAACACTTTTAAAGAATTAATGCATAGATATACAGAGATGTTTTGACGTAAAAATATGGTAGACCTTCAATCTCCTTTACAAAGTAAAAGTCAAGATCATCTGTGAGGAGCAAAATGCAGGTCTCAGAGGATAAATAATAATAATCAACTCTTAATTGACTATTCTATGTAAAATACAATACAATGTGAAATACCTTATATACGTTTATGTTATCCTTCCAATAACTCCATGAGGTTAATACCAATATTCCTCCCTTTTATAGATTTTGAAATTGAAGCCCAAAAAGGTAAAATAACTTCCCCAAAGTCACATAGATAATGTCAGGATTCGAACTTAAGTCTACAAAATTCTGTCCTGTCCTCTAAATTGGTATACTACATACTTGCCAACTTCCTAGTCTGCAGATATGAACAGACATGTCTCAAACCATATTAAAATCACCAACTTTTCAACAAAATCAGAAAAAGACAAAGATATTTTATATTGCATTTGTTGATACTCCCCCTTTATTGAAACACACCTTATACAACCAACAAAACAAAAACAGAGTGTCCCTCAGAGTTCCTTTGTAACAGATTTAGCCTGGCACAGAGCAGAAACACAAATTCCACAGAGAAGACAAAAGCATCCATCATCTTGAACTGTAACAATGCTGGTGGCTGGGAGAGAAATCTGTCAGGGACAAGGATCCCAAGCAGATGACAATAAAATTAACTTATTTTTATAGGAAACGCTAAAATAAAAATTTCTTTTCAGAAGTCTCTTTTATCCCTCAAGCATGTTCTAAATATTTGCTCTTCAGGTTTCTGTAAGAACTACCATGTCTTTGCACACAATACACAAAAATAACCCTAGCCTGACCTGGAGGGTTAGGACCCAGAGGGTGATAAATCTGTTGGCCTCAATTTGGAGAGCAAAGTATTTTCTAAAGATCACAGTGCTAGCCATGCACACAGGCCTACAAGTGCTTTCAGAGGTGCCCTCTAGTAAAATCGTGACCAGTGCTTTGATCTCAGAGTCTCTTTCTTTTTGTAACATGTCCGAATACCTGGGATTAGGATGCAGGCTGGAGTCGGAGTAAAATTAAACAAACAGTAGAGAGTGACCAGCCAGGATGGCTTCAAGTGCTGAGGTCATGTGTTTGCCTCTCTACTTGCAGACCAAGGTGAAAAGTGCATCCCAAGCTCCGGCCAAATATGGTATATAAACAAACATGAAAGAAGGATTAGATCTCTTCCCTGAGACTAATGGGAACCCCAAATATCAATAGCTGATTTGTGACAACAAGACTAAGTCAATATTGGAACAAAAGATACTGGCTGTATTCAACTTGCCCTTAATCTCAGGTAAACTTGTAGTAAGTTAAACAAGTATTCATTCCCCTGGCTACAACTCTGCCTGACTCGGAAGAACTACTGATGTAGAAGATACACACAAAATTCCCCACTTGTTTCTTCTAATCAGATCCTCCTTTTCTCCTTTTCACTCAGACTCATGACAGATTGATGTTTACAGACCCTTTTTGTTCTAATTCTAGTTTAGCCAGCAAGAGCTCTGCATGGAGAAAGAAGGCAGTCAGTGAGTTGCTCGCTCTTCCACTCATGTCCTACATTCCCAATACAAGCAGAGAAGCATCAAGAGCTGGGTCCTCGGCAAGAGAAAAGATTGCTGTTGCTGAAATTGGAACATGAAAATTTCCCTTCATCTAACTGATGGAAGCTAGCAACTCCAAGAACTCCATGAGATACCTGGCCTCAAAGTTTATGAGTATTAGGGCTAATTCTGTCACAAAATGTCTAAAGCCTTTAAATTGCCCTACAGATTCAAGTCCTCCACATCAAAGTCTTTTACGAGTTAGTGGTGAGAAGTGGCTAAAACCCATGGCCCATAGTCTTTGCTCCTGAAACAGAGTTCATAAGATGTAAGAGTCCTAGACCAGCCTCTCTGATACCTATCTATTTAACATATTTCAGTTTATTGCATCAACTTTTCTGCATGGAGTTTTTTCCAAAAACTATCAAAGGGAAAAAAAGAGTTAAATACCCAGGAATGTGCACTATCATCATCTACATTTTACAGATGAGAAACATGCTGGAGACCATAGGATGTGTAAAAGATGAGACCAACATCCATGTCCAGTGAGTCTGGATCTAGCACCAGCAGCATGCTCAGGGTCTGCTGTGAGATCTCAGCACAAGTTTTCATTTCTCTCAACTTTGGCTCTTGCAGCAATAAAAGGTATGTTTTAATATACATCTGGCAGTTCTGTAATGAATATAAAATGTATGTTGGATATTTAGAAAAGGCTCATAACATAGAGATCAGTAAGTGGCAAGTTTTCTCTATTGTTTTCTTTGATAAGTGAAAAGGAGCTCTATCTAGCACTGATTTTCTGTGTCACCTCTTGTCACTGTACCATTGCCTCCTATAGTTTTCCACCTAGGTCCTTCTGAGATTTTATTTCATTTATATTGTAGCTGACATGCTAAATCATTTTAGACAGATTTAGGCTGTTCTTTGGGGATATATATATATATATATCCATGTCACTATTTCATCAGGAAGGGCTCATCTTTTCTCTCTTGGTCTTTTTTACTTACCTGAGAATTTCGGTCTTAGAGTTTTGATGAGGAATAAGGAGCTGATCTAGAAGAAATGTGGGATTCTGCTCCCTGAGTCTGCACTGCAACCACAGCTGCTGAGGGAGGACCCACTGGGAGTGTTCAGGGAGACTGGGAGAGTTAAGTTAGAAGAATGGAGTCTAACTCTCCTCTCATTTCATGAATGGGAAAATCACAGAAGAGATGAAAATAAACTTGCTGGGGATCCAAAACAATTAATTCAGTGAACAGCCTCCTGTATGCCCTGATGCTGGAGGCACTAGGGAAACTTTCCATCACCTTCACACCAATAAGAATAAAATATTCTTACATAGAGTACTTGCATTAGTCCATATTCACACTGCTATGAAAAACTTCTGAGATTAGGCAATTTATAAAAAAAAGAGGCTTAATTCACTTGCAGTTCCACATTGCTGGGAAGACCTGAGGAAATGTACAATCATGGTGGAAGGTGAAGGGGAAGCAAAGCACATCTTACATGACAGCGGGGGTGGGGGAGACAAAGAGAGAGAGAGGGGAGGGAGGGAGGGGAAGAGAGAGGAAGAGAGAGAGGGGGAGGGAGGGAGAGAGAGAGGGAGGGATGGAGAGAGAGGGAGAGAGAGAAAGAGAAAGAGACAGAGAGAGAGAGAGAGAGAGAGAGGGAGGGAGAGAGAGAAAGAGAGAGAGAGAGAGGGAGGGAGGGAGAGAGAGGGATAGAGAGAGACCAGGGAAGTATCACACTTTTAAGCCATCAGATCTCGTGTGAACTCACTCACTATCATGAGAATAGCATGGGGAAATCCGCCCCCATGATCCAATCACCTCCCACCAGGTCCCTTCCCTGACACATGGGGATTTTAGTTCCACATGAGATTTGGGTGGGGACACAGAGCCAAACCTATGTAAGTACTTATTTTTAGGCAATTGACTAAATGCCTAAACACATTCATTGAAAAGCACCATTTTGATCTAGTGTTGAATGGCTGATTATTAACAGCAAAATTTGGCTGGAAGCCAAGGCAGAAAGCGAGTAACACTATTCATAGAGTGAACTTTTGAAATATAAGAATAAATTTGAAGTTTTATCAAAAAGAAAATATTATTGCAATGTTATATTCAATATTTTATACTAAAATTTTAAAAGATTGATATAGTGTAGGAAAAATTATTTAACATTGTCAGTTGCTGGATTTCTCTGGCATTCAGTATACTGCACATTTACAACAATAAGCAGATGCTTATTTTCAGCCATAGTGAATGAAGCGAGATAGTTTTGGTCTGACAGTATAAGTCACTTGTTGAAGTTAGTCTTGCTAGCAAGTTATTAAGTTTTCCTTCCTCTCAGATCATAATCAACTAAAGTAAACATTTATTTCCTCTTCATCTTTTCTAAATACATAGTCACTGAAGTCATTTCATGAGCCAAAAACTCTGGACTCCCTTGAAGATGATGCTTCTGGAATATTTTGAGAAGCAGGCTTGAGGGTCTTGACCTTACTTAATATCATATGCATATAGAACCACAAAAACTTATTTAATCCTTCAACTATCCTTTAAGTGAGTCAAATTATTGGTAAAATTATTTTTATTTTACCATGAAGAAATTAAGAATTAGAAATGTTAAGTGACTTAACTAAATTAGCAGTTAAATGGTCAGAATTTAAACCCAAGCAGTCTCAACTTTATGCAAAATGCAACACTGTATTCCAAACAATTTTTTAACCAAACAAACAATAGTTTATTGAATGCCTGCTATATGTCTAGATTTACATATACATAAATTCGTTAATTCTTACACAACGATTGGAAGTAATCATTCTTATGGCTACTTCACAAATGGCCTGAGACCTAACCTAATGACTAATCAGTGGCAAAAGTCTTAAATATATTATTACCCAGTATTCTACCCTGTGTCTCACCCTTTTTTAACACACTGAAGATTCTTTCAATGATATTTAGCAATTGTTATTGAGCTCTGACCATAACACCACATACTGGTAAGGTCTAAGGTCTAACATTCCCATAAGATGTCATGAAGTCTTATTCCACATGGAAACTTAGATTTGTGTTGTCATTCAGGAGAAAAAAATACACAGTAACACAGCACACGAGCAAACACATACACAATACAGCAAAAAGTAGATTTAGATTAGCACAAAGGAGCAGAAGAAAAGCTGAGAGGCAAGAAACCAACTGCTTAGTTCATTGCCATTTTGCTCAGGGTCTCTTCAATAACAGGTGGTGGGAGGTTAGAAGACAGAAGGGCCAGCTTCATGGTAGTGGCCTCCATCAGGCCAACCTCTTCTCTTCCATACACCTGGGATAGGCAACCGAAGTTTGCTGATGGGAATAGGCTGGAGCTAATCTTTTCCTGGGGATATTTGTTTTAACTGAAATATCTTCCCCCACTTCCAGTTAGCTGGTTTTCCATTATATGAGTCAATCTGACAGTTTAAACCAACAGAAATATTACTTTGTTCTCCTAAGGTGTGGGTTAAATGCAATGTTTAACATAATGAGCCCAAAGGGGAAAATGGTTCACAGTAAAGATAAATACTCCTCCTTCAAAAACTGACCCAATTAATAACTAGATGGTAAAAAGTTTGCAAACAAGGAAAGAAAAACAAGGTTGCTCTCTTATTTTCCATTTTTATATTAAATCACAAGGTCTATTGTTTTGTCTTAAAGCTTGAATACTGATGTATTTCATACATTACGGCTATTTTCTTAAAGGAAAAATATAAAACTATTTTATTAACCACTGTTCCCCCATATTTACTGTAAGGTAAATAGCAGCCCTAGGTAACAGCTCTTTTTCTCCTAAATTACAACTTCCCCTTGCTCCCTTGAGACCTAACTAACTCCAGTTTGACAAAGATTGATCCTCAGTCGAGACTGAAGAAGTTATGCCTTTCACAATGCACTCCTCACTTTGCAGTTCACAGTGGCTGAGTTCCAAATCCTACCCAAACCGCTCAGGAGTCATACTTTCACTGTTCCCAGCAAAATCTAAACTTGTTTCTTACGAGGGTTCTTGCTAACATTGCTTACATACTACAATGAGTTCTTGAATATTGCCTTTCTCTTAGCTAACAGCAGGCTGTGGGCTTAATTCTAAATGAATCAGAAACATATGGCATGGCTTTTTCTTAATAGCGCACTGGGTTTTTATAATTAAAGGAGAACAGTGCTACAGGCCAAGTATGCTATGAGAAGCTATTGGAAGGCAAACTTTGAGTGGGATTGAGGATGGTCCATAAATGCAAAAGACAAGCCCATCTGGCTTTGGATTTTGCAATCCTGAGCTACCAGGGAGAACACCAAAGCCCTCATGGAAATCACTAAGAGAACACTCATTCCACTTGCACTCTTTCTTCCTATTCCTTTTGTTTTTCATATTCATCGCCCACTCCCCTGCTTCCAACCACACTTCTGGTTTCTTTATTAAGCTCTCCCTTCTTTTAAAAGTTAATATACTACATTTGTTTAGAAGTTTCTTTATCCTAAGACCCATATAATATGAATTAGATGCCCAGTATCATATTAAGGGTGTGACCAAAGATTGATCTCAAGATGATGTCTAATTAACTTCATTATTAAGCAAGCTCGATGTCAATCTATGCAGATTCTCATGGGGATTTATGCTGTTCTCTTCATTGTTCTGACATCTTTATCAGGTATGAGTGCTTAAAGAAAGAGGAGGGGATATCCTGCACAGCCGGGCTGCAACGTGTCCATTGTAATCTGCCTTGAAGAAGTCACTTCATTTTTCCGAATCTCAGATTTTTTGCATCCACAGTGTGGGAACAATAATAATGCTACATTAGAGGGCTGTGGTAAAGATGAAATAAAATAATGGATTAACAATTGTTTTTAAAGTTGTATTCAGATTAATTTGAATGAGTTAAAACTAATTATCTTAGAGATGCTCCATATTTTAACATCTTTATGCTTTTCCTTAGATTTCATTACATCATTTTGAAACATCAGTTTCCTCGTACAGAGAGAAGCTGGGTAAACCAAGTGTCCAGTTGGTATCTATTACTCAAATTCCTTTAAGTGGAATTCCCTTAAGAACTCCACCTCTTTCAAATTTCAGCCTTTCTGAGAGTCTCTGAACCAACCAACCAGATTTTAGAGACAGCCAAATGAAGTGAACATGAGCACAAAACTGTCTTCTAAACTAGAGTTGGGTATCCCCACCTTCCATTTTTTTTTCAGTCTGTGACCTGTAAATCTTCTCCTAGGCAGCACTCACTCTGACATTTACCTAGGGCCTCCCAAGCTCCCCATGCTGAACGAGGCTATTTTATATGTGCAATCCAATCTTATTTAACTGTATCTCCACCCAGCAGATGTTAGGTAAGTAGAATCCTAAACCAGGGATTATGAGGGAGGCCACACATGCCCCCAAAAATTCTAAAGCCAGAAATAAATCAAGCACAACATTGATTAGGACATAAGAACCACGTGATAGGCTCCCATTTGCTGCCTGGGAACATGAGGGCTGCTCCACTGCATTGCTCCTTGGACCACCTGTCCCACCAGTGTCCCTCCTCACTCAGCCATTTGGGTAGCCTCTGGCCAGCATTCTGGGAAGGCCTGGCTTTGGACAAGGCTAAGCCTCTTCTAAGATGTAAGCCCACGTCAAGTACTTTAGGTCAAGGGAAGCAAAAAGAATGGCAGAGACCAAGAATGGGGGTTCTACATCAAAAAGGGATACAATACCACACAGTGGAGGGGCCATGGAAGAGGCATGGGAAGCCCAAGGCACCTCCACATACTCACCAAGTGACCTTAGTGAAGAATCTGGAATGAAGAGTCATAACTGCCCCACCTTGATAACTGTGCCACCTGGCCCCAGTTCCCATAATTCTGAGCTGAAAACAGTTCTCATAAGTCTGAGCTGGGCACAGTTATCAAGGTGGGGTAATTATGGAAACCGAGACCAGATTCTTCCTTCTTGCACAAGTCACTATTCCAGGGCTCACTTTCCTCATCTGTGAAACAGGCATGAAAATCTCAGCCCTTCCTATCTCATGTGGAAGTGGTGGAGGTTAAATAATATTGAAAAAGCACTGTTTTCTTATGTGCAGTGTAGAGAATTACATAAATGCAATCACTTACCATCTGTGAGGTATAAGGATGGCAACAGGCCCTGGCTCTCCTTCCTGGTGTGGTATAGGAGACACATCTCTAAATCAACCTCTGCACAGGCTTTCCTCTTCCTAATCTTTACTAGGTCATGATGGTGAGAGCCCGGCACCCTCACTGCCTTCTCTAACTAGACCCAGGGCCTCCTACCCTGGTCTCTGCTGAGAGTCTTCTCAGGGTGGAGTTGAGGGAGAGGCCAAAGGGCCTTCAGAAATTTCTCTCCAGAATGGGGCAGGACAGTACCTCCTCTCAGGACCAGGATAAATCACCACAGAAACAGGACTCATCAAATAAGAGCAAGGCAATCAGCTGGAAGTAATGGAAATCTGGAGGAATGGAAATTAAATGCCGCCAGGTGCAGTCACCAAGGAAATGATCAAAGGTATCCCATGGGAAGAAGCATGGCTCCCTGAAGAGAGGGACTGTCAGAAAGCTCTTCCCTGCAGCGTGTATTAACCAGTACCATCACATCCAGCTTACCATTATGAAAGATTTACTGTATCTATCTTCAAAACACACAGGATATTATTCCAGATGGGATACAGCAGACAAGTGGGGAGCAGAGGGATGAAAAGAGAGAAGAAAATGAGAGGTAAGAATGAATGTGAGAGTAGAGAGAAAGAAGAGCAAAGACCAATTTGAAAGTCAAGCTGTGTCCACGCTTGACGGAAAACAAAATGCAGTAGCAAAAACCATTTATTTCCTCACTTGCTTTCCCCCAGAACCTCACCAATATAGATTCCTGAGTTCACCCAAATCTCTGTGATCTCAAACTATGCTCCTTTGAAAAATACTATAGAAAAAAGAGCATGTGTGTGTGTACGTGTGCATGTGTGTGCATGAGCATGTGTATGTGGGACGTATGTCTGCATGTGTGTGTGTGCATGTGTATTCATGTGTAGTGTGTTTGTGTGTGCATGCACATGTGTATGTGGGACGTGTGTATGTCTGCATGTTTGTGTGTATGTGTGCATGTGGTGGGAATATGCAGTGGGGCAGAGCGGCTTCCCTCCTAGGGTCTGGGCACACTTTGCTGCAGGAGCCTTTCCAGTAGGAAGACTGAGACAAGCAAGCCCAGCTCAGGTTTCATGAGGCTTCATCCTGTCTGAAGGCTGGTCACAGAGCAAAGTCGGGTGTATTTCAGAGGCTGATTAAAGCTCTCACAAATGCCAGCTTCTATCATTTCAATAACTATTAATTTAAAGAATATATTAGCCTGGAAAAAAAAGAAAAAGAAAAACATTGCAAACCCTTCCTGTTTTATCACCAAGAGGTCCTTCCTCCCCACAGATCCTTTCCTTTGTCATGAAGTGAGGGAGTCTGAGCTGGGCAGTTATCAAGGTGGGGCAATTATGGGAACTGGGGCCAGCCTCTTCCAATTAGGTAACTGTGCACAGACCTTTGCCATGGTGACAGTAAAAAAACTACCGTTCAGTCCCCCATTCCCACTGTTCAAGTGATAAATGACCCTCAAGCTCTCTCCCCAGAGCCAAGCAAGGCCTGTCTCTGGACAAAGGCCAGGGAAAACAGAAAAAGATTTATAAGAGCCAAAAGCAGGGTGAAGAAGAGCTGCAGGGCATAGGGGAAAGACCAATGAGAAAACATGGTGCTTTTTAGTAGCTACATGTTACTTGATGATGATTGGGTTGGGTCAGAGGGGGAGTTGGGGGTCTGGCGAAGAATATGTGGCCACAGTTAAATAGCCAGCCTGGGAGAGCTCCGTTGGCCCTGCTCTTCGGAAAGAGGGAGCTCCAAACTGCAAATCTCAGCCTGGCTCTTTCATTCACCCCAGTTCTTTCTAAACAGACACCACTAAAGGAATGTATTTAATACTGAGACAAATGGAGACAAAGAAAGAGTGGTCATGTACTGCTAAGATTAAAAGGCATGATGGTACAATTAAAGATATTTACCAGAGAAATTTGAGCCCCATTACACACTGGCGTACAGTATGTGAAGAAGAGCTGTTTTATATCATTAAAGACAAAAGCCAGGTCTATAGGTAAGCTTTAAGAACAATAAACATCCTGAATTCAAGAATAAGTCTGTCAAATGAAGGGATATTGATTTTGGAACAAGGAATATTATGTCAAACAACATTAGTTTAATTGATCTGAATTTAGTTTAAGTACTAAAAGCATTTATATACAAACAGCAAATGAAAATTAACTGCAGCTGAGCCTTGCTGCTTGTTCTCAGGGGTGCGGTGCGGATGAGAACCTGGCACTGAGGAGGCCTGGTTGGAGTCTTGAGCACGCAGAGGAGCTGGGGTTTCTTCCCCAGCATGACAATGAGGAAGGCAATGTGCTTTCTCTCAGAGGTAGGAACATTTAACACCGGCCCTTGACTTCTCAAAATACACAAATGCTGTTTCTTGCTCTAAAGGAATTCATAAGAGAACAGGGGTGAGGCCAGGAGTGAGTCAGTCCCCGAGTAAGAGAAAGGATTCTAGTCCTGAGGTGGGTGAATGAGATGGTTCCTTCTCTGCCTCTGACTGCTTGGCCCCATCTGAGCCAACCTCTTAATAAAGCCTGCCTTTGCTCTGCACAGAGCTCTCCCTTTAAGCTGCTGCCAGGCACTGGAGGCCCTAGGTAGAGGTTCCAGAAAAGTCAGTGAGCATAGGGCTGGAGACAGGACAGGTTTTCAAGAAACAGTTCCAGCCTCAGTCCCTCCATGAGGGTAAAATGGAAAAAGACAAGAGTTCCCAAACCCATTCCTTTCTTGTGTTCTTGTTTTCTATTAAGAAAAAGGAAAGAAAAGAAAGAAAGGGAGAGGGAAAAAGGAAGGAAGGAAGGAAGGAAGGAAGGAAGGAAGGAAGGAAGGAAGGAAGGAAGGAGGGAGGGAGGGAGGGAGGGAGGGAGGGAAAGCAAAAAAGGAAGTAATAAAAGAAAGAAAGATCAACTACTTTTTAAAAAATCTCTTCCCATATTGATCCCATAGAACTCACTCTGGGATGGATCTTGAGAATGGCCAGGAAAGGCTCAGCAATAAACCCAGGACAGAGATGCACATTTTCTCTTTCATTACTAAAGCCTCATGTGCAAAAATAAATGTGGTTTAGGGTCAGGCAAGGGAAAAGCCAGTGAACCCTTTAGAAGTGCATCACCTTGTCGTAGGCCCCCATGAATGGCTGTGGGTGTGAAGACTTCTCTATGTGTCAGAGTCATTATTTAACATCCAGTCAGCTCAGGAGCCAGCCATGTTTCCACTTTGTTTTCCAAAGACCTGATGAAGGCCCTGGGATGTTATTTTGTTTACATCTTGCCACCTGTGTACTCTCTCCGAAAGCCAAATCTCCACTCCAAGATCAAAGAGCAGCTGAGTCTTAGACCATTAAGTGGATCTGGAAGAAAGATCTCTCCACCTCCAGCCCTCAGCTTTCACTTGAACCACAGTGTTCTATGTTGTAAGATTTATAGCTTTGCTTGTGAACATGTTCACAAAAACCAACAGAAATAGCCTAAAGCCGTGGTTCTCTATCCATTCAGACCCTTGCCAAACACATCAACTATGCACTCAGGGTTTTCATTGTAAAAGGACTTTTAGGTGAGCTCTGGAGAGAACAGAGTTCCCATCTTTGTTTTGATTTCTTCTTGAAACACTTTTGTATTCACACTCATATGAAATATTTTCCATTAAAATATTTTCCCCTCTGATGTTCTCAGTCATTATGGCCAGTGGAGGAGCAGAGTGACAGACCACCAGGATGGCAGCAACCTGGAAAGACAGATGTCACTTGATGAGGACAATGCAATAAGAAAGAGGATGCTGGTCAAGGTCTGGATTGATGGAACATTCTGGCAACATTCACTCTGTGCAAGGTACTATGTAGTTAGTGTTTTTTAGATTCTAAAGAACATATATTCCTGGGCTAATATTCATGTTATATTTGCTCATCAAATGTGTATTGAATACCTTTGATGTGCCAGGCCTTATGCAGAGCACACATGAAGACTTGCACACATTCCCATCTTAGTCAAGAGAAGCAGGTGATTCCAGCATAGCCTAGCTTATACCTGCTGAAACAGAGGTACACACAAGCTTCTAAAAGAACCTTGAAGACAAAAGCAATTTCTCTTCCAAGAAAGAAGAGGGGTTTGTCAAGTCTTAACCCAGGAGCCTATAAGCTGGGACTCATGGGCGGGAAGAAAGGCGATGCCCTGAAGAGTGACCAGCAAGAATGAAAGCACATAGAGGGCGCCGGCCATGTCTGCACCATGCTAAGGAATCAGCAATGCCAAATTGCAGGGACCATAGTGAGAGCCTGGCAAAAAGCCTAGGGCAGTCACGCTCATGGCTTCCTAACCCAATTAAAATTGGTTTTATTTCCCATTGAGAGGCTGTAATGGACTGAGTGGCAGATGGTCTTTGGTTTAAGTCACTGTCCTCCATTTCTCTTATTTATATATATATATATATATTTATTTATTTATTATTATTATTTATTTATTTTTGAGATGGAGTCTCACTCTGTCACCCAGGCCAGAGTGTAGTAATGCAATATCGGCTCACTGCTTCCTCTTCCTCCCGGGTTCAAGCGATTCTCCTGCCTCAGGCTTCCAAGTAGCTGAGACTAAAAGCCTGTGCTACCATGCCTGGCTAATATTTTGTATTTTTAGGAGAGACGGGGTTTCACTGTGCTAACCAGGATGGTCTTGATCTCCTGACTTCGTGATCCACCCACCTCGGCCTCCCAAGGTTCTGGGATTACAGGCGTGAGCCACCACACCTGGCCAGTGTCCTCCATTTCTTAGAGGATTTTGGATGCATCACTTAAACTCTCAAATTCCAGCTTCCTTCTGTGACGTATGCAGAAGTGAACAGTTGTCCTGGCTACCCACAAAAGTAGAGATCTTGTGTGAGTAAGCTCTTACAGACACAGGTTAGGCTATAAGGGCCCTCAGTCATAAGACCCAGAGGGGCTCACACAGGGAAATGAGGTGAGGAGCATCAGGCTTTCTCTGCCCTGAATTTAGGAAAAACTCCCAGTAGTTCTTCCCACATGATGCTCGGTAAGTAGTATCATTTCCCCAGGCTTTATTCTCCTCATCCACGAAACAGGAGCGGAAGGCCAGGGTTCATTCCTAAGTTTTTTTTTCAGTTTTAATTTCCAATGACAGAGTTTAAAGATCATTAGGCAAAATCTTCAGATTCCTGAAGACTTTGTTTGAATCCACCTCCTGGAGTGTAACTGTTATATGTCTGAACATTACAAATTATGAAATATTAAATAAATATATCTGCATATACATAAACACATGTGAGTATATATAGACATACATGTATATATGTAACTCAATTGTTCCAGCCAGGGACATCCATCCAATGCCTGGAATTTCTCTTTTTCTTTCAGGATTCAACATTTGGCGTAGTTCCAATGTATTCCCGAGTTTCTGAATCTCGTTCCCACAAAGATCTGTCTTCTCTCTCTGGTTGAAAGAAATGCATGCTGGGCGTCCTGCCAAGCAGTTGGAGGCCTCCTGGAATTCTGCTGTGACCCCTGGGGTGTGCCCCTTTCCTGTGTCACAGCTCTGGAGTGGGGAGGGAGGCCTACAGTGCCCTTGCTGGAGTTAAGCATTAAATTTTGAGGCATAAAAGGTGTACTCAGGCCCAAGACTGAACTCCTCAGAACTGTGTCTCCAGAATCCCAGCCAACCACATCCTGACACATCCAGGGTCTATGGAGTAACCCACAGAAGAAAGAGGGGAACCCCTGCACTCTTTCAGTCACCATCAGTGATTCTCTTACTCTGAAGCAGCCTTTCATGGGTTTACAGAACAAATGTATACCCTTGACCTGAGTAAGTTAAAGCAGGTCTTTAGCATCCAAACATGTACTTAATTCATATGCCTGTGGTCCTACTGGGGTAGTCTTTTGAGGAAATTTCCTCTTACTGAAGTCTAGCAATGCTGTAAGCTCTCAGTTGCACCCAGACTAGGAATACTTTATTCCCAGGCTTAAAGGACAGAAGGGACTAAAGTTGACCATTGGCAAAATGGGGAAAAACTAAAGATGAGAGAACGGGATCCTCCTCTTTCATGCCCTGTCCTCAGCAAGTTATCATGTCTATTTTTCTCATAGCCTTCTTCTGCCTCCTGGCAACAACTATTTTCAGAACAGAATTTATTACCAATCTCTAAAGACCCTTGAAGCTCTGCCATGTTATGGTTTTATTTGAATTTCATCCAATTTCTATTCAGGAGATGAGAAGCTTTGATATTAAGGAGTTTCAAGAATATTGTGGTCATTTGGAGGAGAGAGAAAATTTTTCTTACCTGAACAGATTTTATGGGTGATGTCTTTAGAGAAACAGGCAGCATCGTGCTGCCCAGAGAGGCCGTCAGGGAGCCCGACTCATTCTCCTCATACATAATAGAAGGTGATACAGGCCACAAAGAAACCCCAAGAAGCTAAGTCGCTTCTGGAGAGACACCACTTTTTTACTGATGAATGTCAGTTCACAAAACGATATGCAATATGTACTGAAGGGCGAGAAGTATGAAGATAAATATGCTGTGGTTCCTGGATCTAAGAAGTTTTTTGTCTACTGGAGGAAATATGCACATGAACAGATAATTTCAGTCAAATGTTGTAAGTGATAAAACAGATGTAAGTAAGGGTATTATGAGAGTACGGAGAAGCAGCATTTAATCAATCTAGGAATTCAGAAAATATTTCTTGGCATGGGTAAAAACCTATTCGTATCACATGTTAAGGGCGCTTTTTGTTTGTTACAGTGTGTTCTTGCCCTTGGTTTTACAATATCTTCACTCAATTCCTGTGAGGGAACCAGGGAAACGACCATTATCTCAACAGACAGATGGGCATATTAAGGCAAAGACAAAATAGATAAATTTCAATAGCTAATTAATGATGGCAAAAGGGCAAATTTAGGTGGTTTTATGCACTTGGGAAAAGTGTCAGTTGAATAGAGAATGGATGGCATAAGGGTGAGATTTCTAAAGAATTTGGGTCTTTTTACGAAAAGCTTAGTAGAAAGAAAAAAATAAAGAATAAGGTTTTCAATAGCATGAAATATTATAGCAGTGTGATATTTCCTTCAACCAAAGCTATCTTCTATAAAAATCTACACCCTATAATTCAGAAACACTGTCTCACTTAAAATTTCAAAAATCTGTGGTTGTTTCATGCTTTGTGCTTTGCATATTCTGTTTTCTTTGATTATACTTCACTTCTAGGCCAGGCATGGGGGCTCACACCTCTAATCCCAGAAGTTTGGGAGACTGAGGTGGGTGGATCCCTTGAGTCCAGGAGTTTGAGACCAACCTCAGCAACATGAAGAAATCCCATCTCCACAAAAATTAGCTGGGCATGTTGGTGTGCACCTGTAGTCCCACCTACTCAGGAAGCTGAAGGAGGAGGATTGCTTGAGCCCAAGAGGTAGAGGCTGCAGTGAGCCATGAATGCGCCACTGTACTCCAACCTGGGTGACAGGTAAGACCCTATTTCAACTAAAAAATAAAAATAAAAAATAAAAATTGTACTTTGTCACTTTTGCCATCCTGGCACATTCTTGATCACTTTGAAGAGCACCAACACTACCCTGCTCTCAGTTCCATCAGCCCCCTCAGTGCACATGCCTTAGATCTCATTCTAGGATAACTGCTTGCTCTTTAGGCTGTCTCTTTCCGCACAGACAGTAGGTTAATGAGAAATCAGTGTTATTCCATTTGCATTTATGTTCCTAGAACAAGTGGTAGTGACATAAATACAAATAGAATAAAATTGCTTCAGCAGTGTTTAAATACATGAATGGATGAATGAAGCAATGAATAACAGCTAAGAATGTATCTTAAAACATGGTGTCAGTGAGCTGTAATTGCCTTCAACCTTAGCCCAAGGATATAGACAGCTGGAAAAAGCAGCATTCAAGCAATGAAAAAGGGCCATGTTAACTTGAAATTCATGGCATTTTCCAAACCCATCAGATAGCAGAGATCTGACACAATATGTAGGGAGAGATGGTGCCTGCAGGGAGAGAGAAGGTGTGAACATGTACCCACCTGGGATAGATACAATCGAAAGTCAATAATAAGAGTTCAACTTGAATAGCTGACAAGTTAGCATAGGTGAAATGCAGGTTGGTAGGAAAGAGTAAACTTCTGGGGGCAGGGGGTGCAGGTCACAGAAATTAGGTGAGTTCACAATATTTTCAGACTGTTCTGCATAGATTCCCCAGGTGCTCATTGAGAAGATCAAACAGAACCCTAAGAAGAGCCTATCATGGTGCAGACCTGAATGACAGAAACAGTGGCCCCACAGGAGGATGCTTACCCTATATCCATCCCCACTATAAAATAGAAGCCTTTATTTGAGGGAAAAGGGCCACACTATGACCTTCAGGCATAGGAAGACCCTCAATGCAGCTGAAGGAAGAAAAAAAGTGTGTGGAGGCAATCCTGTCCCTGGGGTGGAATAGAGTTAATGTGCTGATCCTTGTCTAAACCAGGGCAAGGGCAGAGGACAGAGAGGGCTAAGACCCAGAGACTTGGGACAAACCTAAGACCAAGCTTTAATTAGAACAACAGAAATCGCACCTCATCACCACTAAGCTGCCTCCGAAAAACAGGTAATGGAAGAATACTGCTAGAGAAAGATTAAAGAGGAAGAAGAGCTTTCAAAGAGAGCCTAAGATACAAAAATAAGAACTAAATCTCAGAATCCTATAGACATTGCTCTGATTAACCCCCCCATCCTAGACAGAAATTGTCTCTAGAGAAATTTAAAGTACATGGCGCATTGAGTGAAATCAAAACAAAAATAGTGGCACCCAAAACAACAGAATACATCTTCAAAAGTAGATGAAACATTCACCAACATTCCCCATTCAACTAGACCATTGCAAATGCTAATAAACATTTAAGAAAATAATACTGTCATTACACACAACTTCTTCCACAATATAAAAGCAGAAAGAATTTTTCTCTGTTCATTTAATAAGTCCAGGATTACTCTAATATAAAAACTAAACAAAAGTGTTACAAGAAAACAATGCTATAGAAAAATATCTCTCATATAGCGTCAAGATAATAAAAAAAGATATAAAATTAAATCCAACAATACTTTTGAATGGAAACTACATCTTGAACACGTGGGAATTAATTATGCCAAATGTGGGTGAAGGCGAGGAAGGCAGCAAAACACACTTCCATGTGTGTACCTATGCAACTGTCTTGCATGTTCTGTACATGTACCCCAAAACCTAAAATGCAATTAAAAAAATAAAAATAATAAAAAATAATAATTATAGAAATGCAAGGCTGGTTCAACACTCAAAAACAAATCAATGAGATTCATTATATAAATTACTAAAAAAGAAAGAACATGTGATTATCCCTATAGACACAGAATTTAAAAAGCACTCAACAAAATGCAGCATTCAGTCACTTTATTTACCCCTAAGATCAGGAAGAAGACAAGTGTGTCTTCTCTCATCACTTTTATTCAGCATCACACTGGAAAACCACGAGGTACGACAATACAAATACAAAAAACAAAATAAAATAGAACTCACAAAGATTGGAAATGGGGAAATAAAATATTTGCATAACCTCAAAGTATCTTCATTAAAATTAACTAACTACAATGGTAGTTTTAATATATGCTCACTAATTTTTGGATAACCCCTTTTATTAGACTTTTATTGCTTCATAGCAAATTACTACCCAGTTACATGCTTAAAACAATAGCCACGTATTGTATCTGAGTTCTTTAGGTCTATAGTTTCCCCAGGCTCAGCTGGATTCCCAGTGTCTCGCAGACTGAGGCTGATGTGTTAGCTAGGCTGGGCTCCTATTTAAAATCTGTGAGGAGAACACTGCTTTTAAATTTACTAAGGTTGCTGACTGATTCCTGTTCCCTGTGTTGGTAGCATGGGGTACTTGTCTTCTTGTTGGCTATTGGGTAGGGGTCATTCTCCTTCATACACCTCCTTCACCTCATACATAAACAGCCTCTCTTGTTTCAACCTTTTCTCACATTTTAAACTTCTCATTCTTCTGCTTCCTCCCCACAAAGCCCAAGAGAGCAGGCTTCTTTTAAAAAGCTGACTACTACTGTAGACAATAACCATTAGTAAGACATGCTGGAACCTAGAGTAGACATGGCAAACTTCAAAACTGTGAAATTCGGGGAGAATTTGGAAAAGATTTTATCAATTAATCCAGTAAGTGTATAGTAAGAATCCATTATGCAAATAATTTTGTGCTGTCTCACAGCAGTTTGAGAAGCATGGACTCTGCATTTTAACCCTTTCCATTCCTCAGGCACTCCCAATATAAGCCCAAAGTACTGCCCACCCAACTTTCTCGTCATGCCTCATGAGGGAACCCTACTTCACCCCAATTCCTAATATGGCATGATGGGCTTTTATGTCAGTAGTTTTCTTTACTAATCATTTTCTCAGGACACCTCAAGGTAGTCATTAAGTCATGAAGTCACCTTGTTTTTCTTCTCCTATTTTGGTCCTTCTGAATAGGTAGCTGAACTCAAAACAAGCCAATAGTAACGAGCATATAAGAATCCCCACTGGGGGAACCACAGAGGACTTGGTGGCAAGAAAGCTGTAGGCCTGAGGCAAACCTATCTCCTCTTGGACCTGAGGTTGGATTGCAGATGCTGAAGCAGGCAATATGCCTCAGTGATCACCAGCACCAGGACAGACATGAGCTGTTGACTTCAGCCCTTCTATAGGTGAAATGACACTACAGAATGCTTTTTGACTTTGGGAGAAATTATTGCATGCTACCTGTTTTAAAACTGTAAATGTGGGATATAGTATGGTCACTACACCCACAGGAGAAACAAAAATGAGGCTTGGAAGGGAGAAATATAGAACACTCATAGGTCCCAGATTGAGGGTCGCTGCATGTTACTTAAGGACACTAGAGAAAGCACCAATGTGGTCAGGAGGCAGCAGTCAGGAATGAGGGAAGTGCTTACGCCACAGTCCTTACTGGAGTTTCCTCAGCAAAGGAAGACAGGGTGGGATTAGAAGTTTAGGATTGTCTTGTTTAAATAATGCTCAGGGCTCTAAGCTATAGAGATCATCTTTAGTTGCCTGTTACCTTGGTTTGGAATGATGAAGGCAGAGGAGTATTTCTTCTTGGGCTGTGTGAACCAGAGGCTGGATCTCTTGTTATCCCTAAGTATTGGCTAGTATTTTCCCAGACTGAAAAGTTTTCCTTCTAAGATGTCAGGACATCACAATATACAGAATATATAGATGTATGTGTATATATATGTATTTATAAATTTAATAATGTATATAATTATCTGAGATTATTCTTTTCTTAAAAAGTTATATAGCATATGAAAGAAACACAAATAATAAAAATTATTGACATGATAATTAAAATAACTATGGATGCCTGGAGTGCAGACTATATTACATGCATACTGCAGTGATATAAATGTGTAAAGTCTAGAAAACCCAACACCAATAGACACTAATTGGAATAGCAGCTATCTTAAATGAATGCTTATTATGTGCTTTGCATTGGGTTAAGCACTTAGTGTATATTTTTCTCACTCAGTCATTAAACAACATACATTTATGCATCCCCAACATAGTAGGGAGGAAGCCATGACTTAGGAAAGCGCATTATGGTGCCCAAAGCTATGCATCTGGTACACGGCCAAGCCAATATTCATAACAAGCTCTGCTCAGCACCAGAGCTTTTGAACAAAAAGGAAATAAAACAAAATCCAAGACAAACACATACAAAAGTTTCAGTAGCAATGTTGAAGCATCAATCAGGCAGCTTAATTTCTGCAGACCTATTATCAAAACAGTGCAGTGAGTGATTTCTATTAATACTTAAGCAACTCATGAAATAATTTTAGTGCTAAGAAATTGCACATTCATTTTGAGCCAAATCTGGGCTTTATTAGGAGAATGTGCAATCAGAAAAGTAAAAAATCCCCTCCAAAAACAAGCTTAGTCTTTGCCTTTTGAATGAAGACCCTGAATAAGATAACATGTCACTGTTTACCTTTCTTCAAATGAATGCCCTGCATTTTTCTGTAGTGTGACAAAGTCGTGAAAGTAGAATGTTATGACTCAGTTAGGAAGTGAATGATATCTCTGCTGTCTGCTTTCCTTCCTGTCCATCCTTTTGGATTCAAATTAAACAATCCTGTGTCTAAAACCCAAATGTATGAAAACAATGGTCAAGGTGAGTGAAGCTTCCTGATGCTGAAAATATCACAAAGGAAAGGAAATAGAGAAAGCAGTGAATGCAGACACAACATAAAAGATCAGCCAGCCTGATACAGCTGTGTCATCTTCAGGTGGACACTGGAACAGCCGAAAGATTTGAGTGATAAGAGCAGAGAAGTAGGATATCCTGATGGATGAGTGTGAAGGCTGGAAATTTCCACCAAGGAAATGAGAAGATGTTATATTCCCTCGTTTGGGACTTCTCTGTGGCCTTACTCTCTCTGACTTCCAACAGTGTGGCCTATTTGGTTTTTGGAGCTATTTGTTGATTGTGGAGCTGAAATAGAACTTGCTGTAGAGTTGGAAGGAAACAGGAAACAAAGGTCAGTGTACTGTCTCTTTCCCTAAACTTGTTTGGATCTCAGTCCAATGGCAGCTGACCACTGGACCACAGAGAAAAGCTTTGACAGGGCAGAGAATTCCTGGGGAAAGTAACAATTTAAAAAATTTTTCTTTTAGCAGAAGGTGTCACCTACTTTATAGTTTTAGCTATATATATATATACACACACGTATATATACATATATTTAATTGTGTGTATATATATAATTGTGTATATATAGTGTATTTATATACACACATACATATATGTGTGTATGTAAATATTATGTGTGTATATATATATGCATACATACATAATATCACTATAGTTGTTTTTCATTCATTAAAATCTTTGGTGTGTTTTAGTTTGGAGGTTATGTATTGTCCTATATAATACATATACATGTACACAATAACAGACACTTTACGAAAGAAGACATATATGAGGCCAACAATCATATGAAAAAATGCTCATCGTCACTGGTCATCAGAGAGATGCAAATCAAAACCACATTGAGATACCATCTCACGCCAGTTAGAATGGCGATCATTAAAAAATCTGGAGACAACAGATGCTGGAGAGGATGTGGAGAAAAAGGAACACTTTTACACGGTTGGTGGGAGTGTAAATTAGTTCAACCATTGTGGAAGACAGTGTGGCGATTCCTCAAGGCCTTAGAAATAGAAATTCCATTTGACCCAGCAATCCCATTACTGGGTATATATCCAAAAGACTATAAATCGTTCTACTATAAGGACACATGTACATGAATGTTCATTGCAGCACTGTTTACAATAGCAAAGACCTGGAATCAACCCAAATGCCCATTGATAATAGACTGGATTGGAAAAATGTGGCACATATACACCATGGAATATTATGCAGCAATCAGAAATGATGAGTTTGTGTCATTTGTAGGGACATGGATGAATCTGGAGAACATCATCCTCAGCAAACTGACACAAGAACAGAAAATGAAACACCGCATATTCTCACTCATAGGCGGGTGATGAAAAATGAGAACACATGGACACAGAAAGGGGAGTACTAAACACTGGGGTCTATTGGGGGGAAAAGGGGAGGGCCAGTGGGAGGGGGAGGTGGGGAGGGATAGCCTGGGGAGAAATGCCAAATGTGGGTGAAGGGGAGAAGGAAAGCAAAGCACACTGCCATGTGTGTACCTACGCAACTGTCTTGCATGCTCTGCTCATGTACCCCAAAACCTAAAATCCAATAAAAAATTAAAAAAAAAAAATCATACTGTACCCCTATAAATATATACAGTTGTTTTCAAATAAATAAGCATATACTGAGATTATAATAATTATATTTACCCTCAATGTATTAAGAAAGAAAACAAAAAACAATTTGACTAACTGTAATCTTAACCACAAATAAATCATAAAATTGAGATCTAAACACATAACATTAATGTCATGAGAGCGCTATGAATGTCCATTATTGCACACTAAAGGACCGCAAGCCATTGAAAGTTCTGAATTTCAGTCACACCATATTAATAATTACACTCCCATAACTCAGAGAAGCACATCAAATTCTTTGGATGATAATGGTGCTGGCTACATCACTGAAAAAGGCCTTTGATAAAGAACTGTTGTAGATCCCAGAGGCTCATTAGACTGAAAATATTTTGCTTTTTATCAGAAGACATTTATGCTCAAAGTTAATGTGTATGTGGTTCACACTACAAGTTTATTTTTAATGAATATTTTCTCTTATTTTCTTTACCACCTCTCCTGCTCCACTTTTCACCTGAGCCAAAAGGGTAAACACACACTAATGACACCTGCCCTAGCTTTGTCTTTATAAACATCAAACTGATGAGCAGACACCCCAAATCCTTCATTAGGTGGGTCATAAACTGAGTGAACTCTTTGATTATAATATGATGCAAGATTTATTAATAAACATGTATTCAGCTAAATTATAGTATTGGCAGCTTTATGAAATTGTCTTTCCCCAGCAGACAGGTGGGGCCTGCAGGCTCCTGTGAGAATGAAAACACTAAATCAGTTAGTGTAGTACAGAATGATCTAATTACCACCCAACTGAGGGCTGCATGGGGGGTAGAATTTCAGAAAGTTTCTATGAGTTTGCTAGGTCCTGAACCAGAAAAGGTTACATGTATCACACTTTAAGGAACAAAACTAAAATATGTTAAATACAAGGGAATAAACTATGATCTAACAGAAGGCAGGTGGTCAACTGACTTTACTAAAAACAGTAAGAATGAAAGAAAGAAGGAAGGAGAAGAGGGGAAGGAAGAAAAAAATCTTAGAAAATGCTGGGTCACTTGCAGGAAGCTTTGATTCTCCATGATTTTTTTTTATTGTACTTTAGGTTCTGAGGTACATGTGCAGATCATGCAGGATTGTTGCATAGGTACACACATGGCAATGTGGTTTGCTGCCTCCATCCCCCCATCACCTACAACTGGCATTTCTCCCCATGTTATCCCTCCCAAGCTCCCCACCCCCACCCCCACTGTCCCTCCCTTGGCCCCCCACAACAAACCCCAGTGTGTGATGCTCCCCTCCCTGTGTCTATGTGTTCTCATTGTTCAGCACACTACTATGAGTGAGAATATGTTGTGTCTGGTTTTCTGTTCTTGTGTCAGTTTGCTGATAATTATGGTTTCCAGATTCATCCATGTCCCTACAAAGGACACGAACTCAGCATTTCTTATGGCTGCATAGTATTCCATGGTGTATATGTGCCACATTTTCCTTGTCCAGTCTATCACCAATGGGCATTTGGGTTGGTTCCAGGTCTTTGATATTGTAAACAGTGCTGCTATGAACATATGTGTGCATGTGTGCATGTGCAGAATGATTTATAATCCTTTGGGTATATACCCAGTAATGGGATTGCTGGGTCAAATGGAATTTCTATTTCTAGGTCTTTGAGGAAGTGCCACACTGTCTTCCACAATGTTGAACTAGTTTACACTACCACCAACAGTGTAAAAGTGTTCCTATTTCTCCACATCCTCTCCAGCATCTGTTGTCTCCAGATTTTTTAATGATCGTCATTCTAACTGGCATGAGATGGTATCTCAATGTGGTTTTGATTTGCATTTCTCTAATAATCAGTGATGATGAGTGTTTTTTCATATGTTTTTCGGCCTCATATATGTCTTTTTTTGAAAACTGTCTGTCCATATCCTTCTCCCATTTTTTTTTCCTTTTATTTTGTAAAGGTCACCTTTACAAAGTAGCATTTAAAAATAAATCCATCTCACAACTCAAAGAAATTTCTGACAGTACTGCCCTCATGCTGGTCAGCCATCATTCACTGCATGTCTGCTACGTGTCGGCACATATATACAGCTCTTCTTCTTCTTTCCTGGGAACAAACCCTTAGCGCTTCTTCCAGGTAAACTTTCTGCGGGCTCCCTCTTGGCCTGGCTTCTTCCGTTCTCTCACACGTGGATCAGTAGTAAGCAGTCCAGCTTGTCTCATCCACTCGACCTCGTCCTCAGTGAGAAAGCTGCACAAGGCTTTTGCCATTGCCAGTCGTACTGCTCCAACCTGTGCCGACCTCCCGCCCCCTGAGACTGTGCAGGTCACATCGTGTTTCCCAAGCCGGTCAACGAAGTGGAAAGGGAACATCAGCTGTTCTCTGTCCTGCATGATTGGGAAGTAATGCAGGTAATCAATTCCATTTACTTTTATTCTTCCACTTCCATGTTCATAAACAATTGCTTCTGCTTTTGCAGTCTTTCTTTTACCTTCGCTTTTGCTAAAGGCCATTCCTTGCTCATCATACTGCACAGGTTCAATCAGCTGTTTTTTTGATTGAATGATTACACTTCTTCGAAACCTCTGCACAAATTCTTCCTCAGCAGCACCATATTGCAATGTCAATAACTTTTCTAGCAGGTGAATGAACTGCATATAATCTTGATCTGACAGTTTTTCCACTAACATTTCTTCTAGTTCCTCCTTAATCAGCCATCTGCTGCCAATCAGGTCTCTGGTTTTAGTTTCTTCTGGAAGGAGGCCTTTGGCTTGCAACTGACTTTGACGTTTTTCTACATTGAGTAACATTCCGTATACATCATGCATTAATGAATAGTACGACTGTTTGCCAGTATAGAAGAGATAGTGAAATGGACGGCCGTCTTCTCCCCACTGGATTGCTCTTTGTTTTGGAAAAATCAGTTCAGGATGCTTCATTATTGGCCTGGCTTCTTTCTCAAACAAACCACTTGGGAAAAGGTAAGCAATAGCTTTATCAATATCCTCTTGAGTGAAACTTTCTGGATCTTCTCCCATCATGTTGGCTAAATGTCTCTTTCCTATGTTGAACTCTTCAATCTGCTTTTTAATAAAATCCACTGTGTAAGTTTCACGTTTTAAGGCGGGAACATTTTTCTTTCTTGTTGCAACTGCAGTATGACTTTGCCCTGATATCTGGGATCTGACATTTGTTTGCAACTCAGCTGCCGCGGTTTTCCAGAGGACTTGCTTCCGGAGGAGGCTACCCCTACCCCAGAGAAGCAGCCGGCAGGAAACTGCTCCGCAATAGGACACACAGGGGGCCGCCATGTTAGCTCCTTCTCCCATTTTCTGATGGGTTTGTTTGTTTTTTCTTGTATATCTGTTTTAGTTCTTTGTAGATTCTGGATATTAGCCCTTTGTCAGATACGTAGATTGCAAAAATTTTTTTCCCATTCTGTTGGTTGCTGGTTCACTCTAATGATTGTTTCTTTTGCTGTATGGAAGCTCTGGAGTTTAATTAGGTCCCCTTTTTTGGGGACCTAATTTGGCTTTTGCTGTCAATGCTTTGGGTGTTTTAGTCATGAAATCCTTGCCTATGCCTACGCCTATGTCCTGAATGGTTTTGCCTAGGTTTTCTTCTAGGGTTTTATGGTGTTAGGTCTTATGTTTAAGTCTTTAATCCATCTGGAGTTCATTTTAGTGCAAGGTGTCAGGAAGTGGTCCAGTTCTTGCTTTCTGCACTGCTAGCCAGTTTTCCCAACACTATTTGTTAAACAAGGAATCGTTTCCCCATTGCTTGTTTTTGTCAGGTTTGTCAAAAATCAGATAGTTGTAGATGTGTGGCATTGCCTCCAAGGCCTCTGTTTCATTCCATTGGTCTATATCTCTGTTTTGGTACCAGTACCATGCTGTTTTGATTACTGTAGCTTTGTAGTATAGTTTGAAATCAGGTAGCATCATGCCTCCAGCTTTGTTCTTTTTGCTTAGGATTGTCTTGGCTATGCAGGCTTTCTTTGGTTCCATATGAAGTTTAAGGTGGTTTTTTCCAGTTCTGTGAAGAAGGTTATTGGTAGCTTGATGGGGATAGCATTAAATCTGTAGATTACTTTGGGCAGTATGGCCATTCTCACATTATTGATTCTTCCTAACCATGAGCATGGAATGCTTCTCCATTTGTTTGTGTCCTCTTTTATTTCCTTGAGCAGTGGTTTGTAGTTCTCCTTGAAGAGGTCCTTTATGTCCTTTGTTAATTGTATTCCTAGGTGTTTTATTATCTTTGTAGCAATTGTGAGTGGGAGTTTGCTCATAATTTGGCTCTCTGTTAGTCTGTTATTGGTGTATAGAAATGCCTGTGATTTCTGCACATTGATTTTGTATCCTGAGACTTTGCTGAAGTTGCTTATCAGTTTAAGGAGATTTTGGGCTGAGATGGTAGGGTTTACTAGATATACAATCATGTCATCTGCAAATATAGACAATTTGACTTCCTCTTTTCCTATTTGAATACGCTTTTTTTTCCCTTGCCTAATTGCTCTGGCTAGAACTTCCAATACTATATTGAATAGGAGTGGTGACAGACAGCATCCTTGTCTAGTGCTGGATTTCAAAGGGAATGCTTCCATGTTTTGCCCAGTCAGTATGATATTGGCTGTAGGTTTGTTGTAAATAGCTGTTCTTGTTTTGAGATATGTTCCTTCAATAGACCTAGTTTATTGAGAGTTAGCATAAAGGGCTGGTGAATTTTGTCAAAGGCCTTCTCTGCATCTATTGAGATAATCAATATGATTCTGTTTATATGGTGGATTATGTTTATAAACTTGCATATATTGAACCAGCCTTGCATCCCTGGAATGAAGCCTACTTGATCATGATGGATAAGCTTTTTGATGTGTACTGATTATTAGAAAATGTGAAATGTAGAATATATTTGTCAAATAATGTGCTAAAGTCACACTATATGATAAAAAAGCACATAAAATACTAACTTGCTAATAAGTAATATATATATATATATTATTAGCTGCTTAAAAATTAAACATTTGTAAATATCTTCAAAAATTACATGCAATAGTTATATTTATACTATTATATGTCATTTGACTAAATGCTGTTTTCCCAGTGGCCATTTGCTGAAAATTTTAGAGACTTAACATAGTGTCATGCATCAATAAGGAGGTATGCTCCTAACATAGAATGCCTGAAAAACACTTTGAAAATATTTATCAAAGTACCAACAGTATCATAACACTACCAAAAATGCTGAGTTGTTTTGTATAATAAAGGATAACTATTGTCAACATAATGGTAGCTCATAGTCAATGGAATCATTTTCCTACAAGATACATTTTCCTTGAAGTGATTTTTGTAATTCAGTTTTATTTTTTGCCATAGTATACTTTCAAGTATATGTTCCTTTTCATATTTGATATTTATTGACTATGGTTTGTCAAACACCGACAAATTCTCTAAACTAATAATTATAAGTGAAATTTATAATAAATGCCTTAGTTTAAAATGTGGCTTAGGCTAAAACATTTGGTACTTACAGAAAATTTATATATTTCTTTGTAGATGTTAAAGCTGAAGAGTGATAGCAGCATAAAGAGAATTATGTTCTTAACACTGCATTTAAGGACTATTAAATGGGGAATAATTCTTAGACCCTTGGAACTGGAAAGGTCTATGATAAGTTTTGCTCTATCCCTCCCACTATAGATGTAGTTAGAAAAATTCAGATAATTTTGTCAAACATAGTCTCTATAAATGTAGTATTTATTTTCCATCATATATAAACAGATGTGAACCCACAAAAGCCTCTTAGGGAAGTATCAGTCTTCAGATGTTAATAAAGATCTCTCTCATCGTAAGAGAAAAGTATGGCACTAAAGTAGTGCTTGACATCATATAAGAGAATAATATTCTTTGGAGTGTGTTCATGTAGCAAAAAAATAAATCATTTTGAAGTATACAAATAATCATAATAGCTCTCATAGTTTGAGTACTAGTCACTACACCAAGCAGTGTAGTACAGTTTCACATGCCTAAAGAATATCTAACAATACAATTTTCTTTAAAAATGCATTTAACTAGTCTTTTCAACATTTGAACAAATTAGGATTATCAGAAGAAAATATTTACTGGAATACATATAGTCATATATATATTCATGAAAATATTCATTTTCATGGGGGCTTTACGAAGACAGTAGATGTATTTTGTACCCTGCTTGAATCCCATTTTATCATAAAACAGCAATAATAATATTAATTACATTGATATTACAGACTTGCTGTAAGTAATAAACAAGAGAACATGTACAGCTTCTAAGCTGCTGATGATAACTAAATTGGTGATGTTTGTTACTGTGATTATGGCTCTTGAGAGGCCACAATCGGGGGATATTGGGTAGACTAATTCAGGGCCGATTGTTTTAATCTTTGAAAATGGCAGACAGAGCATATTCTGGGGTCACTAGGGAGCCACTGAAAGCTTCTTAGACAGGCAAGTGTCAAGTTTAGAACTTAACATAGAACTTAATAATAATCTAGTCCCCACTAATTTTAATTATTTTATTTTCATTACTTAATCCTCAGAATCTAGCAAATACTTAGAAAATAAATGTAATATTTATTTTCACATCTGTATATAAACAAACGTGAAACCATAAAAGCTTTTTAGGGAAGTAACAGTCTCCTGATGTTAACATCAAAAACTTCAAGAGAAAAGTATGGCACTAAAGTAGTACTTGACATCAAGTAATAGAAATATATTCTTTGGAGTATGTTAATGTAGCAAAAAAAATCATTTTCAAGTATACAAATAATCATAATAGCTCTCAAATTTTGAGTACTTGTCAACTAGCAAATGCGTGGTCCTGAGGATTAAATAATAAAAATAAAATAATTACAATATAGTGGGAACTAGATGAAACGACATTAAAAATTCAACATAATGCAATCAAAGTGCCACACTGAGAAAAGAGAGGGCTTCATGCAACACAAAGAATGGTATTATATGGTGACAAGGGAGCAGCAAGTGCATAGGGTGCTGATACATAATAAGGACTTAGGAGAGTTGGCTTCTCTGCGACTTATCTAGAAGAAGGCAGGAATGCTCTATGCAAGGGGAAGGCCTGGAAATGTGCAGTGAGAAAGAGTTGAACCAATTAAGAAAAAGAGATCGTGACTCATTATGGCTTAAAGCAGAGTAGAAAGGGAGAGGTGGTAAGAGATGACATTAAATACATGGTCTTAGGAAGTATATTAAAAGTTTGGATCTCATCTAGAATATAATAAGAAGTCAACTGAAAAATGTTTAGTAAGGGAATGACATGACTAGCTTGTATTTCATAAAGATCACTCCACTTGCAATGGGAAGAATGGCTGGAGGATTCCAAATAGGAAGCATAAAAAAATCAGTGAAGAGGCCATTCATAAAAACCATGTGTGAGATTATAATAGCCTAAACTAGAACCATGACACTGGGGGTTGACAGAAGAGGAAAATATTTATACATACATAAATGCATATGTACTTATATACATATATGTGTGTGCATATATGTATATATGTTGGTATACATATGTGTACATGTATATGCAAATATATGTATATGTGTGAACAGTTTTATTTAGTTTTAATTTAGGGATTTATTAAAATTTTACATCTGATTGGATATAAAGAAGGGTGAACAAAGATGACAGCAGATTTTGAGTCTGAGAAGCTGATTACGATGATGCCATTATCTGAGTTCAGCAATGATAAAAAAAGGAGCAGTTATTGTTTAAGCATAACAACAATAACTTCAAGTGGGACATATTGATTTTAAGAGCTATGTAGGATGTCCAACTGTTTTCACCCATTGCACAGTTCAAAATATGGATCTGAAGCATACAATGAAAAGACAGTCTGAAAATGTAAATGTAGGAGTCATCAATATGTAAGAAGTAATTAAGTCTTTGACAGTGGAAATGATCACCTGAGAAATATAACTATTTGCTGGGTGAACAGAGGAAGAGACTGTCACACTGGAGAATGAGTAAGCTCAAAGGAACATTGGGAGAATTTCATGTGGAAGACAAAGTGGAAGAAATAGTCTTAAGAAGGGAGTCAGTTAACTGTATAAAATGCTGCTGAGAAGTCAGGACAAATAAACACTAAAATGTGTTCTTTGTGTTTAACCACAAGAAGATTAATGGTAACTTTAATGGCAGCAGTTTCATGGAAATAATGAGGAAGGAGGTAGTTAGAGGTGAACTTTGGAAAAAAATGGGGCGGAGGGGCATTTTTAAAAGATGGGAAAATTTCATTAACCAACTTGCATTTGAAAAACAAGTCAGATTTCTACTGGGAGAAAAGTAGAAACTTCTTGAAGGGGTAAGAGATAAGATATGGCAATTCACAGTTAGTAGAAGAACTAGTGAGTTATCTGATGTCATAGGAAAAATACCATTCCTTGGGGGATGTTAGATAGATTAATTCAGGGCAGATTATTCAAGTCTTTGAAAATGGCAGACAAAAGCATATTCTGTGGGGCACTAGGGAGCCATTGAAAAGTTTTAAATAGGCGAGTGTCAAGTTTAGAACTGAATTTCATAAAGATCATCCCAGCAATAGAATGAATTGGGGAATAATTACCATTAATCAGAAAATGATAAGGACAAATGGTGGTGATTTTTCTCAGTACTAATGCATTAAACCATGGCAATACAGTCACTGTATCATCTACTCATTCTAATATGTCTAGCACGCCATCATTTGATAGTGCTATGGCCTCACAATGCTTGCCATTTTGTGAAGTACCTGTACATATGGTAAGGATATATTAAGAAAGTTTTGCTCAAATTATTTGTACGATACATGACTTTAAAGCAAGATTATTGAATTCCTAATAAATAAGCCTTCTATTTCCAAATTAATGTAAAAACAATCCCTCTCAGATTCTATGTTTACTCCACTTCGGAAAGTGTGGTGAAAACTAGCTTGCTTGCGAATCATTCAGATAAATCTGAATTCTCTCTCTTTTTAAGTTGTGTTTCTTTTTGCAGATAATAATTATTTGGCCATAATTAGCATCATACCCACTAGCCTGGGTTCCTGGGGACTCAAAGTGCCTCTGAAAGCCAATTTCAAGCTCCAATTTGAAAATACTGCCTTTTTTGAAAACATTTTTTAAAATTCTGAAGGCATCTCTAACAGGATACATCTACAAAATATTTGGGACAACAGTAACCTGGTTTGAAGGTGTGCCAGCTGGATCTCACTGGTCTAAAAAGAAGAAAGCTTGTTAGGCTTTTTTCCTCTGGCTTGACTTTTAAGTCCCTAAACTAGCTAGAGTCCTATTAACCAATTAACACAGTTGGGTGCCACTTAACAGTCTACGCTCTTATTCAGGACTTACATCCCCTATTTGACCTTAGAACAACTACCATCCTCCATCAAATGCTTGATTCTGACAATTCAGGCATAGGGACACTGATAAGGGAGAAGAAAGGTTTTCATTTCTGAAAGCAAGACGCCTGAGTCAATTTGTCCCAATTGTATCTGCACAAGACCTATTATATGGACTGTGATTTGGAGGGATGAAAGCTGTGAACTCCCAGGTCACTTGTAAACCGATCACTCCCCAGCCTCTCCTCCTCCTGCTTTTAAGTGGTTTGAGGCTGGTAAATTGAAACCTGAAGAAACACAGAGCTCTGATCTCTGGGACCTCCAGAGCAAACCTGGACTTTGGCTGATTTGCTGTAGGAAGTAACTGCTTACTTACCCCATAATTAACACCACAAGCTGATCTTTGGAAGATAAAGTACAGAAGGTCAGACATAAGATCATCTAGAGAAGCATTTCACTAAAGTACAACTTTAAGCAGCTCTTGTGGCTACTTCATTCATGAAACAATGGGCTATAATTTCTTAAAATATTACAGTTTGTAGAAATGAAAGAGTGAATTACACATCACTGAATATGACCTCAGTCAACTCCCCCTTGATTAATGAAGCCATAGCACATGTCAACTCAGTACTCTATTGAGATGTAAAACATTCAGTTTGCTCAGTGGCAAGTTAACTTGAACAATTTTAACCACGTTTTACAATTCAACATGCAAATTAAGCTTTGTTCCCTGATTAAAAGTATTTGCTGTCTTAGCATTCCCCATCAAATAAAGTCCAAACCCCTTCTGGGCCTGCAGTCCTTAGGGACCTGGCTTCCTAAACATCTTTTGTTGTAGCTGTCTCATTGTCATCCTCTCAGCCATATTCACCCCTTAGAGCACAATGAATGCAGCTGAGTGTCATGTCTGTACACTTCTGCACAGACAGTTCCTTTATTTAGAACACCTTTACTGCCTTGTCTATAAGGCAAAGTACTCCTCTTCCTCAAGATCCAGGTTAGGAACGACTTTTCTGCAAAGACTCCTGTGTCTATATCTGCAGCAGCATCCTTTTCTGTGAGTACTGTGGCTTGTACATATTGTATTCCCGTAATGGGAAATATTACACTATCCTGTAATTTGTGACTCTATGAATTCTGGAAATTGAATAAAGAGAAAAAATTATAGCAAAAATTATGTTTTCATATCTTTGCTTTTTGAATAATCTATGATCAAAATCTATCTTCACCCACATTAACCTGTATCTAAGAATCAATGAAATTAGAGGCAGATAAGTTTCTTATGGAGTGATGACCACTAGAGTTCAAAGAAATCCCATTCAATAAAATTACTATTCATTCTTGCCTAGTTTCTAGGTTAAAATCTCTTACCTGGGAATCAAGAGGCTTAAATTTCAGCTGTGGCTCTGGCTGAATTGTCTCAAAGTTTCTGTCTTCCTCCTTAACATTATCTTGTTTGTAGAATTTAGAAGTTAGATAGACTGTCTCTAAGGGTACTTTTCTACTACAAGATTTTATGATTCTATAAAATGTCCAGGTAGTCTGAGTAACTGTAATATATATTTATAAAGTCTACACTCTGGTAGTATAGACAATTGATCTCATTAGCTTAATTATTATAACTCCAGTGCTAATACAGTCAAAGTTTATGGCCCATCTGGGCAAGTTACCTTGAACAAGGCAAAATGTTGGCTTCCTCAGACACCAATTGTACCCTTACCTCAATCTGTCTCAAACTGTATTCTACTGGTCACATGGGAGCCCACGAGTGAGACTGTTCAGACCATATTCACTGAAACTGTTAAGAAGTCGCTTGTAGCATGTATGTGGTACTGATCCCAGGTCAACAGCATCTCCCTCATACACAAAGGTTTAGTCCCTCTCACCCAATGCTTCTATATTTGGACATCTATTACAAGGCAACAATCTCCAAAATTTGACAAAATGTGACACCCAACAAAATTCTTTATAGCATTATAAGTAACATGAATAATAGAAAATAAGCTAAGCATCCAAAAATAAGGACACTGAAATATTAACAATGTCGGGTACAAAAATGTGATGAAATGTACCAAGCCATTAAAATGATTAAAATCAGGATAAAAAAATCATAGAAAAATAAATGTTAGGTTAGAAAAAAGGAACAAAATTGTCTTTAGTGTGCTAATGAAAAGAGTCAAACTGTAAAATATTTGAAGAGATTTATTCTGAGCCAAATATGAGTGACCAATGGCTCATGACACAGCCCTCATGCGCTCCTGAGAACATGTGCCTAAGGTGGTTAGACTATAGCTCAGTTTTATACATTTTAGAAAGACATGAGACATCAATCAATACATGTAAGATGTATATTGGATCGCATTGGTCCAGATCAGAAAGGCAGGACAACATGAAGCAGGGTGGTAACCAGCAGGGGATACTTTCAGGTTACAGTAGGTAGCTCTAAAGATTTTCCAATTAGCAATTGTTTGGAAGAGTTATTATCAATAGAAAGGAATGTCTGGGTTATGAAAAGCGGTTGTGGAATCCAAGGTTTTATCATGCACATCAAGCCTCCAGGTAGCAGGAGGAGAATAGATTATAAATGTTTCTTATCAGATTTAAAGAGTCTGTTCTATCAGTAATTCTAAAAGGTAGTAGGGGATAATGAGGCATTTCCACCTCCCCTTTCTCATCATGGACTTAACAAGCTTTTGGGTTAACTTTTGAATCCCCTTGGCCAAAAGGAGGGGTACATTCAGAGGGCTGGAGGCCTTAGAATTTCATTTTTGGTTTACAAGAGAATGGTCACAAGAACATACAGAGAAAACATAAATGGAAACCTATACAAAAATACTATATGTTATATAATTATAATAAAGCCAGGGTGACTTTTGAAATCTTCTACCTAATTTTCAATATTTTTAAATGTTAAATAAAAATATGTATTCATTTGATGATTAGAAAGAATGTGTTTTGGCTGGGCGCGGTGGCTCAAACCTGTAATCCCAGCACTTTGGGAGGCTGAGGCGGGTGGATCACGAGGTCATGAGATCGAGACCATCCTGGTCAAAATGGTGAAACCCCGTCTCTACTAAAAATACAAAAAATTAGCTGGGCACGGTGGCGTGTGCCTGTAATCCCAGCTACTTGGGAGGCTGAGGCAGGAGAATTGCCTGAACCCAGGAGGTGGAGGTTGCAGTGAGCCGAGATCGCGCCATTGCACTCCAGCCTGGGTAACAAGAGTGAAACTCCGTCTCAAAAAAAAAAAAAAAAAAAAAGAATGTGTTTTATTTAATTGGCAGCATTTATAAAACTAAATTTATAATTTAGCAAATCGTTACTTTTCAAATGGGTTAAATATAGCAGTCAAATCTGAAAAACTTCACATTTATTCAATAAATTGAAAAAAACAACTAATCAGGAAATTAAATGCAATTTCATTGATTCAATAAAGAAGCATGATAATTTTTAAATAGGCTAGAAACAAACATTTTAAAACAAGTCTCAGAATGTTTCTTCATGTACAATGTAAATTCATTTACAACCAAGAATCCGTGTTTCAAGTTTGTTTATTTATTTATTTATTGATTGATTGATTGTTGAGACTTGCTCTGTCACCCAGGCTGGAGTGCAGTGGTGCAATCCCAGCTCACTGCAGCCTCTGCCTCACAGATTCAAGAAGTTCTCCTGCCTCAGCCTCCCAAGCAGCTGGGACTACAGGCGCATGCTGCCACACCTGGCTAATTTTTGTACTTTTAGTAGAGAAGGGGTTTCACCATGTTGGCCAGGATGGTCTTGATCTCCTGACCTCATGATCCGCCCATCTTGGCCTCCCAGAATGTTGAGATTACAGATGTGAGCCACTGTGCCCAGCCTATGTTTTAAGTTTTAAAAATCCATAATATTTATTTATACTACAAATAGAAAACACTCCCAAAAGAATTGAACTTAAAATGATTTAGATAATGAAATACATATGCAAGGCACTGTCTAGTGATATAACTTTGTACAAATACCTTCCTCTTTGAACCTCAGTTTTTAATACATCAAAATCAGGGCCTTACACAGGATATTCACTAAGTTTACATCTACCTCCAACTTGCTGGTTTTCTAAGGGCTGTCATGCACTGGTTGAAGTGGTAGAGTAATAGGAGGTTTAGGAATATGGCCAGGAATGAAATTTAGCTTTCAACCAGGTAAAAAATATCTGAACAAAGAGGATCTGAACAAAGAGAAAAGTGGAGGTCATGATGAAGGCAGGGAGGAAAGGAAAGAGAAAGAGAGAATGTTTTATGAGATAAAAGCATTAGTAAAATATCTCTCAGGGAAGCTCCAGAATAAGAAAGTAGAAAGTATATGATTCAAGTTTATGTGGAAACCTGAAGCGCTACAAAGTCCCATATCCATTCCCACTTTGTGGTAGCTCCAAAAATGTCATTTCACCTTCCATCAGTAGCATCACACCTTCAGGCCATGACATTAATAATGCAGTGGAAAAAAATAAGGAACCCTAAATGAACAATGTATAGAAAATGAATAAATGTATCATTCAGTACAGATTAAAGATAATACTCAAACAATATTTGAACCCTATCTCTGAGTTCACATATCTCCCTTGGTGACCTGAACCTCAGACTCAACATTACCAAGCTGAAACTCATCTTCATGACACACCTGCTACTTCTCCCAGAATGTTTTGTTTCAATGGTACCTCTTTTTGTCTAGGCTCCAAGGCCACATGTCTAGGAATCATCCCAGAGCCTCCTTCTAAATTATCTCTATAATCTTATAAATTTTGAGTATATTAATTAACCCTAAATATCTCTGGACTCAAATTCTTACCAGTCCCCTTCAAGTCTAGCATTTACCCACAGGTTTTCAACTGTTGTTTCCTCTAATATCACCTCTCTATCATCTACCTGCCCCATTGGTGCTACTTTCTAAAATGAGACTCTGACAACATAATCTCATATCTGGAAGTTCTTGAATAATTCTCCCTTGTTTTATTCCCTTTAAAATAAACCAAACTCCTTAGAATGACATTAAAGGGTTATCAGAAGATGACTGCCTCTCCTGGCCTCTGCGTTATGAGTGACCCAAGGCCTTTCACACTGGTGTCTCTGCATGCGTGCTTCTCTTCATTCTTTAACTTCTACTTCAGAAATCAACTTCACTGAGAAACTTTTTCTGACTCCCCTAGACAGGATGTTGATCTCTTCTGTGCCCAAATAGCATTTAATGCTTTTCTTCACTTACATTTCTCTAGCACTGATCACTGTATTGTGATTACTAGTGTTCACGTGTGTCCTCTTACTGACATGTGAATCCTTCTGAACGTGGATCTGAGTTGTAGAAGTCTTTGTAAACCCCAAATGTGTTCATTTTGTAAATAATCAGTAAATACTTGCTAAATGAATTACATGAATAGCATCCTTTAAGTATATATAGATATAAAACTTACCATGAGTAATGACATGTGTTGTTATTTCAACAGTTACATTTTGGTCTTAAAAGACTGATTATGGCACACATACTTCTCCATTTCCTGGGGCCATCTGTGACTCCATTTCCCCAGTCAAGTTCAGTCAATTGTATTATGCAAGAAAACCTTGATATCACAAAATCATTTGACGATATCCAGAAAAATGTACTTACGATGTCACTGGGCATTCCACTCCTAAGAAACTAAGATGATATTCAAATAATTGAAAACAATGATAAACTTTGCCATCTTGACATAGATTTATTTAATCAAGATTTGAACAAAGAAAAAATAAACATAATGAAACACTCCTAGGTGTTTTGACTCTATTCTCCTTCCTTTATTGTTTTAGCCATTACTTCTATATAAGAAATACTGAATATCAGTCTTTTCTTCTGTCATAATTCCCAGAATACTATTTCTAGTCTTCTGGAAGTCTCCACCTGGCTCTACCATACAGAACCCCTACAGAACCCAAAGTTAACATTGCTATATAGTACCACTATTTCCTGTGTCAACTAACTCTTCCTTTTGTTATGTCTTATCTCTGTGAATGGTACTCCAGTTCACCTAGTCACCAAGAGTATGCCAACCTTCTGTGTTAGCTTTTTTATCATCCTCACTTCATGCTTACTAGGTAATTATTTAGTCATAGAATCTTTTTGTCACTATCCAAAATGTGTATCCCAGTGGTCTGTTCAGCTCTCTCTGTGTTGCCATTACTGGTTGAGGCCCTAATTTCACCTGGAATGCTTTGAGAATAACCTATGGTTTACACTCCTTCTTCCTCATCCTACCATCTGTTTCCCAGACCCCATCAACCCTTCTTTATACTTGTATCAGAAACTAAAATATGATACAATGTGGTATAATAGAAATTTCTGCACTGATAGAAATGTTCTGTACTAATATGGATTCTAGGTACATATCGAGCACTTGAAATATAGCTATTTCCAACTGCAACTGGTGCAACTGAAGAAGTGAATTTTAATTTTATTTTAATGTATTTAGTTACAAATAAAACTATGTGTGGTTAGTGGCTACCATATTGGACAGCACAGATCTAGAGGTAATCATTCGGTCACTGATTCTATAATATTCGGTAATTCAATTGTATCCTAATGGTGAGAATGAAATAAACTGAAAACTTATCAACTTGCCAACATAAGATTCTACAGGATCTGGTTCGATTTAAATGTCCATTCTAGTTTCCTGCGGCATCTTGCCATGAACCCTATGATACAAACATAACGAGATGCTCATAAATGAAAAACAAAAAAACATTTAGTTTTCCCCTTTGGGTCTTCGTTCATCCTTTTGCTTGAAAACTCCAGATTATTATCTTCATCTCCCAAAAGCCTGTCTATTCTTTAAGGCCCCAGAGGATTAAAAGCGCCATCTTTTCAATGAGCACCTTCCTCAACTGAGGGACTACATCGGCACACAATACATTGTACCAGTGACACAGTTTGGCTTATACTTGCGCTGATTTTGCTTATTTCTTACTACAATTTTCTCCATTAGATTAGAAGGTCATAAACTTGGTGTTATTGCCTGTGATACCTGGTTTAAAATACTTATAAACATTTATTGAATAGAATTTTATGTCTTTGTAGGACAAGGAATATCTTCCTTGATAATCTCACTCCTTGAGCCTTTAGAAGAATTACCCCAACATGGAATTTGTTTTAGGCAACTAAAACTGGGAACATTCTCACACTGTGAAATTCGAGATACATTTTATGTCAAGAACCATAAAATGAACAAAGTTCATAATCCTTCTGTACTAAAACTTAAGGAGAAATTCATCAGGACTATGTTTGCATCTCTGAAGAGAAGGAGTACCTCTAAGCTGGAAGTGAACATGTGCAAAGAATTCACTCCACAGTATTATTTAATACCTGCTGTATGATGGTTCCTGGGCTAGGTGTTCTCAGGTCAAAATGGAATGATAAACATTTTTTTTTTTTTTTTGAGACTGAGTTTTGCTCTTGTTGCCCAGGCTGGAGTGCAATGGCGTGATCTCAGCTCACTGCAACCTCTGCCTCTCAGGTTCAGGAGATTCTCCTGGCTCAGCCTCCTGAGTATCTGGGATTACAGGTGCACACCAACACGTCTGGCTAATTTTTGTATTTTGAGTAGAGATGGGGTTTCGCCATCTTGGCCAGATTGGTCTCAAACTCTTGACCTCAGGTGATCTACCCGCCTTGGCCTCCCAAAGTGCTAGGATTATAGGCTTGAGCCACCGCACCTAGCTGAGAAACATTTTCTAATTGGGGTGCTTAAAACTAAGCTGGATACATATGACATGCGCATAACAATGTATAGACCAGCACAGAACAGTCTGGCTTATTAACGTTCTTGTTCTCTGACCATCTGGAATTGGCTATGAATGACAAATTTGGATACTTTGGCTAAAAAAGATGGAAGGTCATAAAGACTAAAACATATGAACAATAACAGAAGAGGAGTGAAACAATTTGCATGAAATGAAGGTATTATGAAATATAAATTTTGCAGATACTAGGGAAGAATTCACAGACCAAATTGTGGAGGGCCTTGGCTCCTAGAATAAATGACGTAGGGTCAGGCAGTGGGGAGCCTATGAAAGTAGTTGAGTAAAAGATAAATAAAATAAACATAAAAGCACAAAGAAGTGATTTCTCCCATTTAGCTTTAACTTTAAAATTAGCTCTCAGGACAGAGAGAATAGAGAATAGGGAGCTCAATGAACTTATCTTCCAGGAAAAAAATAAAAATAAATAACTGGTAGAAATTGAAAAGCTGTATCTTTAAAGTCTCCAGAAATTTTCCTAAAGCCATACAGGAAATGGAGAGGCACTCATGCAATAAACTGTACCAGCTTTCAGTAAGAATATTGAGAGTCTGTGGCATTTAGCTACAATCCATACCATTATTGACCCTCTCTGCACACACACCAGTTTGGTAGTACAGAAGCCCCACAGCTGAGGGCTTTTATAAATACTGGGCTACTGTTTCACCCCAGGATGGGAATGATACTGGTATTTCTTATTCTCCAAAACCTCTTATAGAAATGCTACTCCAGGACCAGCAGGCCTAGAATAATAAGCCCCCAAGTGCCTTTGTTTCAGTTAGTTCCTAGGGTAAAAGTTCTACATCAGGAAGGGCTAGTACAGAAGACTATGGTCTTCCTACTCATTCACCTACTTTATCGTTACTTGTAGAACTGGGGAACTTCAGGAAAAAAATGCATTCCATTCCTATCTTCAGTACAATAACTAATCTGACAAGCTCCAGAGCTCTTTTCCCTTATGGTCTACTTCCTCTTTGGGTAGAACTACCATTATACTAAAGATCCACCCAGACACATCATAACAGAACCTGAAAGTGAAACAAGAGAAAATATTGAAAGCAGCAAGAAAAAAAATGGCTTAATACATACAAGGGAACCACAATAAGATTAACAGTTAGCATATCAGAAACAAAATAGCCAGATGTAGGGGGGAAATATCGAAAGTTAAAATGTCAACCAAGAATCTTATACTTAGTAAAACTATCACTGTACACTGAAGGCAAAATAAAGATATTCCCAGGTAAACAAAAATTAAACAAATGTGTTGCTAGCAGACTTTTAATCTTTGAAATTCTAAAAGAGGTTCTTCAGGCTAAAAGCAGGAGATACCAGTTAGTAATTTGAATACATATAGAAGGAAATAAAATTGGTAATGATAATTTTAAAAAAAGAATATATAGTATAATTGCATTTTTCTTCTCCTTTCTTCTCTTGATTTAAAAAGCACAAGTTGATATGTATATAATTATATCATTGGGGCCAAAATATGTAGAAATGTAAATTATTTAACAACAATAAGTTGTATTGACATACAAAAGTGACACCAGTGGCAACTCACACCCACAGAGAAAAACTGCAGAGAACCAACAAGGGTTGAAAATGTATTCAATTTAACAAACATTATACATATATGTTTCCAATCCTTTCTTTGCTCAGATTATTTAGAAGCTATAATAGTAATAATTATAACAATATATTTTAGATTTGTAGTATATATCAACACAAGATATATAAAAGTAAGTTTTAAAGGGTAGGGAGAAAGTGGTGCTGTACTGGAGTATAGACTCTAAGAAGTAAGGATGCATATGGTAAACCTGAGATTAATCACTAAGAAAATAACTCAAAAATATAATTAAAAATCACTAAAGCAATTGCTTCTCACCTTTTGGTTAAGATCAAGTGTAAAAAATCACTAAAGCAATTAAAATGTCACACTGCATATAGAAGGAAAAAGCAAAATAGCACATGTAAATCCAACCATACCAATAATTTGGACCCCAATCTCAAATCATATATAAACCAGCTCAAAATAAATTATATATCTAAATATCAGTTACAGCTATAAAATTATTATAATAAAGGAAATTGTTCTATATAAACTTAGGTTAAGGAATGATTTCTTAAATATAAAACCAGAGCAAAAGTGACAGTGGAAATATAGACCAATTGGGCTATATAAATTTAAAATCTATAGTGCAAACTACATCATAAAGAAAATGAAAACACAACCCACATAATAGGAGAAGATATTTTCAAATTTAACATATGACAATGGATTTGTATTTAGAATATACAAAAATATCTTAAAACATTTATAAAAAGATAGATAACTTTTTTAATAGGCAAGAATTTCAATAGAAAATTCTCTAAAGACAATATAGAAATGGTCAATAAGCTCATGAAAAGATGCCCAGTATCATTAGTTATTGTGTAAATACAAATCAAAACTGTAATGAAATATCACTTCCCATCCACTTGGATTAAAAAGCCACATGATGACAACTATTGACAATGATGTAGAGAAGATGAAGCCCTCCCACACTGCTGACAAGAATGTAAAATGCTGGAGCCATCTTGATAAAGAGTTTAGGGGTTTCCTAGCAAGTTAAACATAAAGTTATCATATGACACAGAAATTCTACTTTAGAGTATATTCCCAGGACAAATAAAAACAATAACCACATAAAAATTTGTACACATATGTTCATAGCAACATTACTTACACTAGCTAAAGAGTGAAAACAACCCAAAGGTCCCTCAACTGATGAATGGATAAATAAAATGGGATATATCCATACAATAGGATATTGTTTGACCATGAAATAAAATATTTTTACATAGTACAACATGGATGAACCTTGAAATAAATATGCTAAATGAAATAAACCAGTCACACACAAAAACATACCATTTGATTTCACTTATATAATATAATCAGAATACAAAAATTCGTAGAGACAGAAAACAGATTATCAGTTGCTTAGATTAGGAGCAGTAAGAAGATGAAGTCGGGAATCAATGTTATGAAGCATCATCTACTGTTCTTATGGATCATTTTTATATCTTACTTGGAGAAATATCTATTTAGATCATTTGCCCATTTTTAACTTTTTTTAAAATTATTGAGTTCTGAGTGTTCTTTTTATATTCCATGCATAAGTCTCTTATTAGATATGTGATCTGCAAATTTTTTTCCCATTGTGCAGATATTTTTCACTTTCTTGATGTACTTTGAAACAAAAAGTTTTAACTTTGATGAAATTCAACATACCTAGTTTTTATTTCGTTGCTTGTGTTTTTGATGTCAAGCATTTATCCTTCTTAAAAAGAAAAGTAAGAATCTGGTTCTTACGTGTCCCTCCTGTTTATAGAAATGATGCTAAAATATCAATCTGACTCCAGCTGTATCCCAGTGGAGACAGTGGTGCTATGGGGAAGAGTACATCATTCTCTTTACGGGACTAATAGGTTTCTTGTCAGTAGGTCATAATTTAGTGAGTACCTCGCCAGTGCTGGGGAGAAAACAACATTTTGGTAACATGGTGCAAAGAAAATTTTGCCCAATGACAGCTTGACAGCTAGGAATGTGACTGTCACTTAGAGATTTATAATTTTAATCTTTTCATGACCCTCTATGAGCAAAATAATTCATTTGTTTTTTGTGGACAGGGGTCCTGACCACTCTCTCTCTTTTTTTTCAGAACAAGATTCCTAATGGACAAAACAAGACACACACTCTTTCTCTGTTGACTTTCACGTGTCAGTCTCTGTTCTCAAGTTCTCCATACTTAAGACCAAGTGTAAGGTATTCAGGTGAGAGCAAGATTAGATGTTTAAAACGTAAAACTGAGCAACTGACAAGAAGTTGTACTTATGTAACTAACAATATCTTTACAATTCTCAAATTAAAATAGATGTGTCTCATCAGGGTATGCCTGAACAGTGTGAAGCAGGAATAGTGAAGATGGGCTTTTACTACTACTTCCAGTGTGTTTCTATTCCCACCCAGGCTGTCCTAAACCTGTCAAGTTAGAGGGAGGATGCCAAGAAATGTAAACATCTCTCTAACATCAAGGGATTTTCAGGCAAAAAGACAATCATCATCTTAGACTCTTTAGCAACTTGAAGATGGTGAGTATTATCCTCATTAGAGTCTCCTATATCTCCAAGCTGCCTCAAGTATGGAGCTATTGATGAAGAGCTGACATAATCACTCTCTCAACCTCCCACAGTCATCAAACTGTTCTATTCATAACAACACTAAATACTTGCATTTAGAAAGAGCCAGAATTCCGTCAGAATTCAAAAACTCTCAGAAAAAAAGATTTTCTATGCAATAAAAAGTCATAAAATGTGCAAAACTCTTCCTTTTTGGTCAGTATTTTGTTATCTACAGAGAATCTAATCATTAAAGATTATGTTTTTATATAAAATGCATTTTCATATATAAATTTATGTATTATGTATTATTTGGAAATACATAAATTTAGTAAGTTTTAATATTAAAAATAAAGCACAGAGCATGGTAAAGTTGGTATATTTAAACCTAATGTCTGCTATAAATAATGCTTTTTTCTATATTTCCAACTATTTCATTTATGCATTTATTTATGTACATATAGTTGATCTTTGAGCAATACTGGAAATAGGGGCACCTATCTCCCCAGGCTGTGGAAAATCCATCTATAACTTTTGACTTTCCAAAAACTTAACTACTAATAGCCTACTGTTGACCAGAAGCCTTAAGCCTTAGTGATAACACACACAGTAAATTAACAAATATTGTACATGTTATACATTGCATTCTTACAATAAAGTTAGAGAAAGGAAAATGCTATTAAGAAAATCATAAGAAAGATACAATATATTTATTATTTATTTATTTTTTATTTATTTATTTTTTTTGAGATGGAGTTTCGCTCTTGTTACCCAGGCTGGAGCGCAATGGCGCAATCAAGGCTCACTGCAACCTCTGCCCCCTGGGTTCAGGCAATTCTCCTGCCTCAGCCTCCTGAGTAGCTGGGATTACAGGCACACACCACTGTGCCCAGCTATTTTTTTGTAATTTTTAGTAGAGACGGGGTTTCACCATGGTGACCAGGATGGTCTCGATCTGCCAACCTTGTGATCCACCCGCCTCGGCCTCCCAAAGTGCTGGGATTACAGGCTTGAGCCACCGCGCCCAGCCTATTTACTATTTATTAACCATATGCGGATCATCATGAAATCCTTCATCTCCATAGTCATCACATTCAATAGGCTAAGGAGGAGAAGGAAGAGGAAAGTTGGTCTTGTAGTCTCACAGGTAGCAGAGACAAAAGAAAACCCATGTATAAGTGGACCCAGGCAGTTCAAACCTGTATTGCTCAAGGATCAACTATGTTTATGTAATATGTGTTTATTACATATCTACTATGTATTTGTCATGCCCTAAGCATTAACGAACACAGACAACAAACAAGATCAATATACTTATGGAGCTTACTTCTACTGGGAAAAAGTAGCAACAAAAAATGGATTGTGGTAAATGCTATGCAAAGAAAAGAAGAATGATGATGTGATAAAGAGACCCTGGGCATCATCTTAGCGTTGCCTAGTCAAGGAGGAGCTCACAGAAAAGATGGCATTTAGACAGACTGAGATCTGAGATCTAACTGACAAGAAACATGTATAATTAGGCAAGCTTGGCAGGGACAGAAGGCATCCCTCCAGACTGAGAGAATAGCCACTGCATATATCTGAAGGCAGGAGATGTCTTGGTGTGTCCCAGGATCAAGAAGAAGACCAAGGTGGCAGAAACAGGGAATAACAGGAATAACAAGGAGAGTGACAGGAGATGAGGTCGGCCAAGTGAAGTAGCTTGGATTTTTTTAAATTGCATTTTAATACATGATTGCTGACACTGTAGTCTGAGAATCAACATTTTGGTGAGTTTTAATCAATGCCTGACATTAACAGACTGTATGACTGCAGAAAACTTATATCCTTTCTCTTGGCCTCAGAGTGACCTCAGCTGTGAAACAAAGAGATTGGATTAGAAAGTAGATGATCTATGAGTTCCTTTGAGTGCTAACATTCTATGATTCTAATCTTTACCCTCAAATTTGAAGTTGAACACTCCCTTTTCTTAAAAGTCCTGAGGCCCTTCTGTGAACTAGACAAGTATAGCTCAGAGTATGCTGGTCATTTGCCCTGAATTGTAAAACTGCCAAGACTTAAGATAGGATGAGGAGCCAAAGATTGCATTTCCCCTGTTTTGTTGACATTTCTTGTAAGACATATTTGCTGTGACTTTTCTTATTTTGCTCCTGTCTTTATTACTTTTCCAGTTTCTTCTGAATGCCTGATTAAAGCCCCTGTCTTCCCTGCTTTCACCTCAACAAATAATAATTTTTGAAAAGGACAGAAAAGAAAGTATGAAAATGGAATTTATTAATTCCTTCCCTTATCTCAGGCACATTGGTTTTACAAACTCTCCTTTGGGGATAAGATTCACTCATTTCTCTTTGTACAAAGGTGTTTGAAGATATAACAAAAATGTAAGCTTGAGCACCTTGTAGAAATTTCCGATTGGAAATATAAGCAATCAGCATAGTAATTTCCAGAGCCTGAAGTTCACTGTGACCAAATATTAGTTGGCTCTCACCACAAGTAATTTAGAAAGACCACTAAACAAACACTTCAATAGACTCATAGGGTTGCTAAATAAACAAGCAATACATGCACAAGATAAACCTTTTAACAGAACAGCTAAGAGATTTCGACTTTTAAAGAATATTTACCTTGGAACTCAGATAAAACCCAAGAATGAGTTTAAGGAGACAGCACATAGAACACAGCCTCTCTTCGGTGGATCAAGGAGAGAAGAACACTGTTTCTGATTTGTGGCATTTTAGTTTCAAGGCTGTATTGATACGATCTCCTTTTAGAGTCACATATGCTTTACCAGGAAAAAAAAACCACACACACTTTTAAATAATATACCTATTTGTAAATTTGTTGTGTTGTGTAATCTTCACTGTGCTTTAGGGGGCCAAATTACATTTGTCAGAAAATAAGTCTATTCTATTATGAAAAAGAAAATCTGACATACAGAAATTTTACTTTTAAGAAAAAAGTACATATCCTATAAAGTTATTTTCAGCAAAAAAACCCTCTAGAAAAAAAAATGTCATTTAAGTTGCTAACAGTGAGTCATTTGAAAGGTATTTTATTAAATAAAAGTATTTGATGACTGGGTTTTAACACTGCTTCTTTAGTGATTAGCAATGTCAGCTTGGACAAGTTACTCAGCTTCTTTGAGAATCACCTACATCTGCCAAATAAGGCAGTTGGATTAAGTGGTCTCAACTTATAATTCAATGCTGAAAATGTATTTTTAACACTACATTTTATATTTGCATGGAGCACATGATAAATATTTAATCAATTAATCAACAATTTAGTAAAGAAAACTGAAACAGCAAGACAATACTTTTCAAGTTAGGAGAGGACACAATTTATCCTGGAAGTATAGTGGATAGAGTCCTGTAGTTGTTATCATAAAACTCTGGTTATTTCTCCTACTAGTCATAAAGAAATTTTGGAAAGATAATAAATTCTTTAGAGCAAAATTTTCTCATTTATGAAACAGGCATAACAGTATTTTGTTTTAATAACTATTGTGAATAATTAAGAACACAGGTACTATAATCAGACAATCCTATTTTGAAAAATCTGCCTTTACCAGTCTGTGACTTGGAGGTAATTTAACTTCCAAGGGCCTTAATTTTCTCATCTGTAAAATGGAGATGATACCTTTACCAAAGTGAAAGAGTTGCAATGAAGAGGTAAGAAAACACATGTGAAGCAATTAGAATAGCACTTAGCATTCAGTAAATGTCAGTGTTCAGTTATGTTGTTATTACTAGACATAGCCATGATAGCCACACCAGCATTAGCAGTGGCATGTGAATATCCAGGTACTAAGCAGAGAGAAATCAAATTGCTTTAAGGACCAAAAACATATATAGTCCTGTGGTCTGGAGTTAATAAGGAAGGCTTGAGGATGGAATCATGGCTATGGCTGGATGTCAGTGAAGGGAGAAAAAGACAAAAAAGGAAGACATTACAACCTGAGAGGACAGAACAATAAAACGAGGTGGCAGATCACCTAAGATCAGGAGTTCGAGCTCCACTGGGCCAACATGGTAAAACTCTATCTCGAGGAGTTCGGGAGATCGATCCAAGATGGCCGACCACTAACAGCTCAGGATTGTAGCTCCCAGTGAAAGCCCAGAGAACGAGACGACGACACACTTTTAGACGAATTTTCGTCACTCACCGATCAGCCGATTCCCAGTGGAGGAGCCCCACGGGTCGCCAGTGCGACTCTTGTGGCCGCCGCAGCGGTTTTGCCAGCGTCTCAGCGCAGCAGCTCTTCATGCAGAGCCAACGGGACTGCTTCCCCTACTGACTGGAGTTTGGAGCTCCGGGAACTCAGAGCCGCTTGTTGCGGACTCAAGAGGGAAGCCAGACCAGAGATTCCCGGGCAGAAGAGCACCATCAGTCTTACCGCTGCTATTTAGGCTGCCACAGTGGGTTGCTCGGATCCCAGCACTGGGAATCAATAAGTCGGACCTAGACTCAGAAAACTAATTAGAAAGGCGGGTCATCTACAATGAAGGGAAAAAAACAGCTTAAGAAGGCCGAGTGCTTTGGGAGGCCGAGGCAGGTGGATCACGAGGTCAACAGATCGAGACCATCCTGGTCAACATGGTGAAACCCCGTCTCTACTAAAAATTACAAAAAATTAGCTGGGCACGGTGGTGCATGCCTGTAGTCCCAGCTACTCGGGAGGCTGAGGCAGGAGAATTGCCTGAACCCGGGGGCGGAGGTTGAGGTGAGCCGAGATTGTGCAATTGCACTCCAGCCTGGGTAACAAGAGCGAAACTCCGTCTCAAAAAAAAAAATAAATAAATAAAAAATAAAAAGAAGGCCGAGTATACTCAAAATCAGAACCCATCAGCAACGGAACAAGCCCTGATGGAAAAGGACTCATCAGTAACGGAACAAGCCCTGATGGAAAAGGACTGTGTTCCATTATCTGAAGTAGGCTTTAAAAGGCGGATGATAAGAAACTTCTGGGAGTTAAAGGAACTTGTTCTAACCCAATGTAAAGAAACTAAGAACTTGGAAAAAAGGTTAGATGAAATGTTGAAAAGAATAGACAACATAGAGAGGAATATAAATGAACTTATGGAGTTGAAAAATACAACACGAGAACTTAGTGAAACATGTACAAGCTTAAACAGCCGAATGGATCAAGCAGAAGAAAGGGTATCAGAGGTCGAAGATCAACTTAATGAAACAAAACGACAAGACAAGAATAGAGAAAAAAGGATAAAAAGGAATGAGCAAAATCTCCAAGCAATATGGGACTATGTGAAAAGACCTAATATACGCTTGATTGGTGTACCTGAATGTGACGGAGAGAATGAATTCAAGCTGGAAAATACTCTCCAGGACATTATCCAGGAAAATTTTCCTAATTTAGCAAAGCAGGACACTATTCAACCCCAGGCAATACAGAGAACACCACAAAGATATTCCTCAAGAAGACCAACCCCAAGGCACATAATCGTTAGATTCACCAAGATCGAAACGAAGGAGAAAATATTAAGGGCAGCCAGAGAGAAAGATCAAGTTACCCATAAAGGTAAGCCTATTAGGCTTACAGCAGATCTCTCAACGGAAACCCTACAAGCTAGAAGAGAGTGGGGGCCAATATTCAATATACTTACTCAACAGAACTTTCAGCCCAGAATTTCATATCCTGCCAATTTAAGCTTTACATTTGAAGGAAAAATAAAATTTTTTAGGAACAAGCAAATACTCAGAGATTTTATTACCACCAGGCCTGCTTTACAAGAACTTCTAAAAGAAGCACTATACACAGAAAGGAACAACCAGTATGACCCTTTCTAAAAATACACCAAAAAGTAAAGAGCATTAACATAAAGAAGAATTTTTATCAACGAAAGGACAAAATAGCCAGTTAATATCAAATGGCAGCAACGCTAAATTTAAATCAACCAAATCTCCCAATCAAAAGAGACAGACAAAATCTAACGGTATATCCAAAGATATACATAGACTCAAAATAAAGGGTTGGAAAAAAAAAAAACGTACCAACCAAATGGAGAGCAAAAATAAATAAATAAAAAGCAGGAGTTGCAATTTTCACATTTGACAAAATAGATTTCAAAGCTACAAGGATACAAGGATAAAAGGATTAATGTAATAATAAGAGATCTTAACACTCAGATACATAAGACCCATAATGAGATTTAGATTCAACGAGACAGAAAATTGATAACAATATCTGGGACTGGAACTAAGATCCAGAACAAATAAACTCAATAGGGCTCTCCATTTTAAACACACAAAATATACATTATCCACAAAATCTAACGATATATCTAAAGATATACAAAGACTCAAAACAAGGGGATGGAAAAAAACTCACCAACCAAATGGAGAACAAAAATAAATAAATAAAAAGCAGGAGTTGCAATTCTCACACTTAATAAAATAGATTTCAAAGCTACAGGGATGCAAGGGTAAAAGGATTAATGTAACAATAAGAGATCTTAACACCCAGATACACAAGACACATAATGAGATTTAGATTCAACGAGACAACAAATTGATAACGATATCCAGGACTTGAACTCAGAGCCAGAACAAATAAACACAATAGAGGTCTCCATTTTAAACACATAAAATATGCATTAACCACTTTAAACACTCAAAATATTGATTGGCCATTATTGAAACCCATTTTAGGAATGAAGTAATATTCCTTTTTCCCTCTTTTTCTTTTTTTCCCCTTCTTTTTCTCTTTAAAAAAAAAAAAAAACTCTATCTCTACTAAAAATACAAAAATTACCCAAGCATGGTGGTGGGCGCCTGTAATCCCAGCTATTTGGGAGGTTGAGGCAGGAGAATCACTTGAACCTAGGAGGTGGAGGTTGTAGTGAGCTGAGGTTGCACCATTGCACTCCAGCATGGGTGACAGAGCAAGATTTTATCTAAAAACAAAAAAGAAAGAAAGAGAGAGAGAGAGAGAAGAGAAGAGAAGAGAAGAGAAGAGAAGAGAAGAGAAGAGAAGAGAAGAGAAGAGAAGCCCAAGTGAGATTTCCAGGTAAAGATACTAAAATAAATGTACATGCATATACTCTTGCTTTTTTATGAAACCCTAGAAAATCACATGGAAAACATGTTTCTAAGGCATAAAACCATAAAAAGGGAATAATAAAGAGAAAACAATAAAACTTTAGAATTGGTCAAACAATTGGACTTATGCTACATGACATAGGAGATGTGAGAAATAAGAATTACAAGTTTGCAGTAAGAAAAGCTAAAATGTGACCAAATTTATGGCAAAAATCCCCACAATGTTCAGAGGTTTTTCAGCACCGAGTACCTCTAGGAGTAAAAGTGAGTGTCGGGCTAAAAAGAGAATAATTCATTGAAGGTTTGCTTAGAAAACATCTCCTGAGATTCTCTTCTCAGGTCCAAACCATGATATTATCTTACCAAAGGTAGAGAAATTATGTGCACTTTTTATATGCTAAGTATTGAGATTCACCCTAATGCCCCAGTCCCAGTCTTATCACTGCTGGGTTTCTAAAACACTGAGAATTAAAGTAATATCCCACAAGGAAGACTGGAATTGAATAGCCCAACTCACACTCAGCAGCCCATATACTATACTCAGAATGAATAGTCCAAGTGGGCAGATATTAAGGGTCCAGTATTGAGGTTTCCTCCACAAAGGTGCCCATAAAAATCATTTCTCTACATTGAAGATTGTGCCTGACAAGTTCTATCACAGAGAATTTCACATCAGCCTGTAAGAGCATCACTCTAAAAAATTATAAGATCATTCAAATAAACACTAACATGAAAAACAGAGACCTAAATGTAGATTTTAAAAGGACAAAAAAGTCACTTAGAGATAACTGGGGAAAACTTTAAGACAGAAGTCCAATTTTAATAATATGTATCATTCATAAAATTAAAAAATGAAGCCCTTTACAAAAACAATCTGACAATTTTAAAAGAGTCTTGGAAATAAATGTGAGAGCAGAAATAAAAACTTCAGTAGAAAGAGGGCTGCAACAGGAAATTAGGGAAATTCCCCCAAAAAGCAGGACCAACTGTCTAGGCAATGAAGAATAGGAGAGAACACAAAGAAAACTTAAAATCAGTTAGGAATTTTTAATATCCAAAGAATAGGAGTTTCAGGAAGACAGCACTGATTAAAAAAAAAAAAAAAAGAAAAAAAAACAAAGAAGAAAGGAATCACAGTGGAAAACTACAGCAAAATATATTCAGAATTGAAGTACATCAGTTGCTGAGTGTCTGGCACAGTGAATGAAAATAGAATTATACCAAGATAGAGCATCATGAAATTTCAAAAGAAGACCATACACACTTATGAAAAGAGAAATAAATAGTCACATACAAAGGATGAGGAATCAAAAATAGGATTGGACTTCACAACAACGGAGCTAACAGATATAGAACAATGCATCAAATCCTTCAAATTCTGGGAGAAAATGAGTTGTGACCTAAAAGTCCATATCAACCAAACTTTCAATCGAGTGGGACTAGAATGAAGGCATTTTAAGGGATGCCATGGTCTAAAAAATGTTTTGTTTTGTTTTTAATTATTCCTTGTGAAACTACTGAGTAAAGTGCTCTAGCAAAACAAGGGGATGATCAAAACAGAAGACATGGCTAAAACAAGAGGGAATCTAACATGGGAAATAGAAAGTCCCTAAGATAACAGAGGCAATTGTAGGGCAACGGCTGTGCATGAAGCAGAGAAGACAAATCCATTAGGAGCACATGTTAAGAATTTTGATAAGATTTCTTCTGGAATATAAAACTAAAAGAATAGCTGAATATTTTGACAGTTCATGAAAAAATTGGGCTGGATGGTGGTAAGTACAGAGAAAACTAAAGAAAGAAAAAAAATCAAGTATTCATTTCAGAGGTAAGTAAAATTGTTCAGAAAATAAAAAGAAACTATCATTTACAACACAGTTTATGATTTACCTAGTTATAACACAGGAAACACTGAAAATGTATATAACCAAAATTATGATTAGTAAATTGGAATGGTGGAAGGAACAAGAAGTGTGTGTGTGGGTGTGTACACATGAGTGAGGTCAATGGATAGTGTCTAAACTGAAACATCTGTAAGTAGCACTGTATTTATCAATTCTTCTTAGTCTCATTCAATACATGGCACACACACACACACATAAATATTTATAAGGCTCACAGGAATAAATGAAAAAGGCTGACTGAGACTGGAGGCAACCAGATGGGAATTCATACCACCTTGGGTTCCACCTGACCACCCCAAGGGAAGAAGGGATCAATATCTTGCCACACCTGTAGCTTATTTGTTCCTTACTGTTTGAGAAGTTCTGATTTAAAGATAGTGAGGTAAGTACCAAAAGTATAAGTTAAATGAATAGGAAGTGATTTCCTCTGGGGAGAGATACTAATGGGGGGAGGAGAGGAATGGAAGTTAAAATCTACTATTTTTCATAATAAATCTTGTAGAACTATTTGACTTTTTAAACCATATACATATATTTCTTTAACTTTAAAAAGAAAACAAAATAAATTAAAAACCATAAACTCCATTATAAAACTAAAGCCTAAACTACATATAATGGCCAACACTGATTCAGCACTTTTTAAATGTCAGGCATATATTCATTTCCCCATGTGAGCCACATGACAACAAGGCAGCAAGCAATAATTATTGCTCTTATGCACATTTTTTAATAGGGAGTCTCACTCTGTTGCCCAGGCTGGAGTGCAATGGCGTAATCTCAGATCACTGCAACCTCTCTGCCTCCCAGGTTCCTGATTCTCCTGCCTCACACTTCTGAGTAGCTAAGACTACAGGTATGCACCACCATGCCCGGCCAATTTTTGTATATATATATTTTTGATAGAGACAGGGTTTTGTCACGTTGGCCAGGCTGGTCTCAAACCCCTAACCTTAGGTGATCTACCCACCTCCCAAAGTGCTGAGATTACATGCATGAACCACTGTGCCCAGCCCTATTATACACATTTTTAAAGATGAAGAAACATGGGGCAAGAGAAATTAAGTACATTGCCCATGTTGCTAAGCTAATAAATAATAAAGTTGAAATCCAAAAAGACCTTGCTGTGCTGTCTCTGAGGTAAGGTCAGTGCTAGTGGAGACAGATTCTGGAGGACTTTGTATATCAGGCTATGCAAATTCCCCTGAGTAGGTACTTCGGGAGATAGTCTCTTCCAAAAATGTGTTCACATGATATGTGTTCACATCAAACTGCTCAAGCCTAAAAAGAACAGTGTTCAAAACCAAGCCCCATCCCTCCCAAGCCGTTCCAGGGATCTTTTTCCTTGATAGGACCTCACTGCCTCCCCTTGCCATGTGGAAATGGTGCAGCACAGCTTTCTGCCCTTACTCGAGGAAGCCCCTTTCTATCAGAATGTAGTACTATGATGACTGAACCTGAAGGTTGAAAACAGAGACAAAAACTTCAGTGAATGTTTAATGTTGTTAAAGATCACTGCTGTGTTTTGAATGTTTGTATTCCTCCAAAATTAACATTGAAATTAATCCCCAATTCCATGGTATTAAGAGGCAAGTCCTTTAGGAGGTGATTAGGTCATGAAGGCTAGGCCCTTGTGAGTAGAACCAGTGCACTTGTAAGAGGGCATAAGACAATCTGTTAGTTCTTTCTTTTCCCATCTGCCATGTGGAGAATGTAGCAAGAGCTGCCATTTATGAAGCAGAGAGTGAACCTTGCCCAGACACCAAATTTGCCAGTGTTTTGATCTTGACTTTCCAGTCTCCAGAACTGTGAGAAATAAATTTCAGTTGTTTATAAATTACCCGATATAAGATACTTTATTTTAGCAGCAGGACCAGACTAAAATAGTCACAATTGGTCAATATGTTTTCTAATATGAACTCTAATGTCTCATAAACTTCTTTTAGGTATATGCAAAGCAACATATTCTAATCTAAAATTCAGCAGACAAAAACTTAAAAAAAAATTGGTGGACACTTAAATTTCATGTAAAAATGGCCGTAACTTAACAATAGCTAATGCCTGCATGATTTAATACTTAGGTGATGGGTCAATGGGTGCAGCAAACCACTATGGCACACATTTCCCTGTGTAACAAACCTGCACATCCTGCACATGTACCCCAGAACTTAAAATAAAATCAAATGAAAATGAACCTGATTTTAGCAACCATACCATTAAGAGGTTTTCTTTCACTTTTACAGTTTTAAAGCTTTTCTGAATATTTACCTCTATAAAACCTCTAATACACACACACACACACACACACACACACACACACACAGAGAGAGAGAGAGAGAGAGAAGCAGGAGGAAGAAAATAAGATTTAAAAAGATAATAGCAAAGAGCTGTGCTAATCTCTAATCAAAAATCATATTTAACAAGGAAACTATTAGATGATTTATGCTAATCAATAAAATTTAATTGACTGAATGTGCCTATTTCTGTACCTTACTTCTTCTTCTCTCTGTTGCTGGACAAACTAGACATGTACACTTTTGTACCACAGATCTATCCAAAACCTTCCAGATGCCCCATGCTCATCACACACACACACACACACACACACACACACACACACCACACACTCATACACAACCCTGATTATAGAGTAATTATCCTTGTCTAAATCTAGATTCCCTCTCAGAATCACATCTCATTTCATAGTAAGGGTTAGGCTGGCCCAATTTTAGTCTGAAGTTGTATTTGGACCACCCCATAACCAAACAATCTCCAACTGGCTTTCACTTCTTAACTCCTCCACACTCTCCACCATCCCACTATATCTAGAATTCCTTCTTGAGTTTTACAGAAAGAAGTTCCTTTTCTCTAGGAGATGAGTCATGAAAGACTGATCATTAAGAATCTGACCTTTCTTCACTATAAAGATACTCATTTTGCTTTCTTTTCTTAAATAAAAGATATATAGATATATAGATATAGATATATACATATGTATATATAGTGTATATATATGTGTGTGTGTATATATATATATTTTGTGTGTATATATATACAGTGTGTGTATATATATATAATTTGTGTGTATATATAAAAGTGTACATATATATACAGTGTGTGTGTGTGTGTGTGTGTGTATATATATATATATATATATATATAGAGAGAGAGAGAGAGAGAGAGAGAGAAAGAGATCTCAATTTAATTCACTCCATAGGGGTTCATGGAGGCTTCCCCACAGTCTTCCATTCCAAGGCTACATAAAAATACTATCAGATTCATCCTGTCAGTGGTGAATCTGGTCAAGGAGAAATACATATACACACAAATATACATTTAAACTAGATATATAATAAACTGGAAACAAATAATAAACAAGAAATGTGTGTGTGTGTGTGTGTGTGTATATATATATATATATAAAATGCTAGCAGATTCTAGATTTCAAACTGTTAGAGTTTGAAATGGATACTATAGAGAGAATCTCAAGCAGGCCCTTCTTAAGACATATAAAATAGACTAAGATTCAAAATGGAGAAAGGTCTTATCAACTTATTAAAAAATTCAAAAATGTTCTGAGCAGGAACGGTGTTAACTTCTTCATGTATGTATTAAATAGTACATTCATCCATTTCATCAGAAAGTGTTTAATGAAACCTACTTAATTCAATAGTGTTTAAAATAGGGGCAAGAAATCAAGCAATGAGCCTACTGGCTTAATGTTAAAATGGAGGAAAACATGATAGCCTGGATGGTCAGTGGAAGAAGTCAGCACCTAACCTGGACTTACAGTGGGATGAGGTAGAAAGGATGGGGGCGAAGATGCTATGGTCATGGAATAAGAGTGGTTAGAGCAGAGAGAACTGTCTGTCCAAATGACCAGAGCCACAAACAATATTTAGGAAATAAAAGACTTTTCTGCTGAAGCAAACAAGGAAAAAAGGATGGGTCAGGGTTGGTTTGTGAGCTGTGAATACTGAAGATCTGAGCAGGCATCAATCACACAAGCCCTTTAAAGCTCATTTTAGTGGTAAAAAATCATTGGAGAAGTTTTAAAAGGGCAGTAACGTGATCACATTTGCATTTTCAGAATTTCACTGATCAATGACCCTTGGCATTAGCTGGGCACTTTGGAGGTCTATTCTATACTTAAAACACAATAGCACCCTGATTATAATAAATCTATTAATATTTAATTGGAGTTGGATAATGGTTATTTAATACTTGGAGATCACAAAATATTTCCAAATATATTTATATATTTTATCATCATAACTATCTATAAGGCTACTGTGATTTTCCAATTTTTAGCAAAGGGAAAACTAAGACTCATAAAAATGAAGTAGACTCTTGGGACTTGCCTTTATCCATGCCAGTTACACCCTGCCTATGCTTTGTTACCAACCTACTGCTCTGTGCCAGATGGGACGTTCATGTGCTCACTTGGACAGCTTGTAACAAATAGCATAAATAGGCAAGATGAACAGAAGGGTCTGTTGCAGTAGACTGAAATTTATGACTTATAAGATGATCCCAGCTGGGTGTGGTGGCTCACACCTGTAATCCCAGCATTTTGAAAGGCCGAGGCCAGTGGATTGACTGAGGCCAGGAGTTTGAGATAAGCCTGTCAAACATGGCAAAACTCCATCTCTACTATATATACAAAATTTGGCTGAGCATGGTGGTGTGTGCCTGTAATCCCAGCTACTTAGGAGCCTGAGGCATGAGAGTCACTTGAACCCGGGAGGTGGAGGTTGCAGTGAGCTGAGATTGTACCGCTGTACTCCAGTCTAGGTGAGAGAGCAAGATGAAGGCAAAGATGGAGGAGAAGAAGAGAAGAAGAAGGAGGAGAAGGAGAAGGAAGAGAAGGAGGAGAAGGAGGAGGAGGAGGAGGAGGAGGAGGAGAAGGAGGAAGAGAAGGAGAAAAAAGAGGAAGAGGAGGAGGAGAAGAAGGAGGAGGAGAAGAAGGAGGAGGAGGAGAAGGAAGAGGAGAAGGAGGAGGAGGAGAAGGAAGAAAAGGAGGAGGAGAAGGAGGAGTAGAAGGAGGAGGAAGAGAAGAAGGAGAAGGAGGAGGAGAAGAGAAGGAGGAGGAGAAGGAGGAGGAGGAGGAGGAGGAGGAGAAGGAGGAGGAGGAGGAGGAGATGATGATGATGATGATCCGGTACAAAGCAAAAAGACATGAATCTGAAAACCAGAAGATCTTCAGGGCCTTTTTGATGGTCTTGTCTACTTAAAAGGACATTAGTAGTAATACTAATACCCTGTTAGGCACTAATGCCCTGGGTTTGTCTTTTCAAAAGTGTTTTTCACGGTGTTGATAACTATTTCACCAGGAAAAGAAAATCTCAGTCAAATGCATTTGGAAAATGCTGTTTTTACCTCTTCTTCTCTGAGAAACTCTTACAAACTCAAGTAGGGATATTCTTTTTGCTAGGAAGGCCTTTTACCATCTTGCAGGACACGATTATTGTACCGAACGCTTGGTGGAGCATTGTCATAAGCAGTACAGAAGACTGTTGCAGTAACCACTCCAATTGGTCAGGCTTCTCCTGACTGACCCACACTCTTGTACATTCTTCTTCTACTTCATTTCTAGATGGACTAAGTGATTTGCTTTGGACAGTAGATACCAGCAAAGACAGCAAGTGGGTATTTGTTAAAGCCTACCCACCAGGGCTTTTGACCTCTTGGATCTCTCTATATGAATCCCCATACTATGAAGAAGTCTGGGGTGAAAGACCAAGTAGAGAGAAACAGCCCAGCCATCCCAGCCGTGCAAGTGAGCTCAGCTTCCAGCCACCAGCCTGGTAAATGTTAGTTGTTTGAGTGAGCCTAAGGTAACACAGAATTGTGACAAACAATAAATCATTGTTGTTTGACACCATTACTTTTGGAATAGTTTGCTATGCAGCTACAGGTAACCGATACAGACAGTTAAATGTCCAGGGATGGCAGCGGTCCAAGAACAAGGACATTTGAGCTCTATTCTGAACTCTGTTCTTTGCCTCAGTTTCCTTATATGCAGAAATAAGCAGTAAGAATAGATAACATCTAACAAGCCTTTCAGCTCCAACCTTGTGTTTAATGTAAAAGGAATGTATTCCATGAAAATGTTCTATTATTTTGGCATCGGTTTGACCCCAAACTGCAGAGCTTGAGTTTAACATATATCTTGCAGGTGAAGAAAGAGAGCCACACTTGAGAATTGGCAAATCAGGCTCCCTGTCCCTTAGGCTGACTTAGCCCAGATGTTACAATCGAAGTATCCAAGTCTGGAGTGTGATTCGAGTGTGCTTCTTTGCAAAATCTGAGGTGAGGTGATGGGCCGCAGGTCACGGGCTCTTTGCCACCCCACTTTTCCAGGCTCAGTGACTCTGTCAGCAGCAGCACGACCCTGGTGCTCTGAGTAGTATTTGTGTTTACAGTGCACAGGACAGAAGAGCAACAAAAACCACCCCAATTCCCAGCCAAGCTTTCTGGCTGTCCGGAAGGAATAGGAGTGTGGGATCACACTCTGTTTATTTGTGGTTCTTTTAAGTGATGTCCAGAGACCTACATTTCATGCTTGTTTGAAAGTGTATACGTAACTAGGGAAGCTGTTAAGCAGCAGTTGGCCTTCGCTCCAGTTATTTACTTATTTAGTTATATGTCAGCATGCAGTTTATTGAGTCATAATTCTTTTTAGTGCCCTAAGGTGACTAGCATTTGAGGGTATCAGAAGAAAGTCTGCATCTCATATTTATAAATATTTACCAGGACATCATATTTGGCTGCTTCTATTTCAATTATCTCAGGATTTTCGTTTGTTTGTTCAAAAGAGCTTTCTTTGGTAATATGAATTACAAAAAAGGAGGGATCAAAGAAAAATACATTTGTTTCAGAGGGAGGAAAAAAAAGTTATCCAAAATAAGCTGAAGCATATGCCTTAAAAGTGCTTAAAACTATTTTAAGAGGTGCAGATTGCAAAAAGTGGGAAAAAACAATAATTCATAATTATTGCTCTTTACCACAAATCACTAACCTAATGTAGAAAAGTTTAGTTTAATTGAGGAAGAAAAATCAAAATTTTGCTATTTTACATTGTGTGCACTGGCAGCATAAAAAAAATTGTTCTTCAGGAAAAATAAAATTCTAAATCAAGAGAGAAGAATCCTGAAAGCTAAATGAAAGTAGGACCTCAAAGATGCTATAGCTGTCACTTTTCTAAGAACACTGATGACTGCAATCTACAAGCAACATTTTCTAACTTGCGCAGTGTTCTAGAAATGTACAGGCAGGATAAGTCCCTCTAACTCCATTTGCAATACCTATAAGAATTTCACTCAAAGATGAGGCATTTTCCTTTGGCTGCTTGAAGTTTTTCTGTGCAATATAAGAAGGCAAGGCAGGATGATCTGGCACACTGAATGCAGAAAGAAATGAATGGGTTAAGTTCTGTGCTACAAGAGAAGTTGGACGATGGAGAACACTCCTCTTTTCTGTCTATAAGAAAGCTGAGTTACACCTAGGAACCAGAACTACCACCTCTTGACTTTCAGGAAAATACCCACTGAAGGCAGAGCTAAGAAAGAATCTGGAAAGGTGTGGTCACTTCCTTGGCTACATTCTCACACTCATTCTTATAACCATCACTAGCAATCAGTCTTAAGAGATAAAAGTTTATTTGGAAATTCAGTCAGCATGTTAACTGTGGTTGAAAGCAAATGACTCCCTCTTCTCTCATTTTGGCCAGAGATTTACACCCTTTCCAAGCCAGCCCCTAGTCTTATTTATGTAACTGCACGAGAGAGTGGCTTCGGTTGCCTTTTAAAATAACAAATCTATTTGTGCCTTGTGGGGCTGGGCCCAGGCAGTTGAAGCAACTCAGAGAAAAGTAACTCAGGTAACTAGAAAGTAGGAACAGGCAGCTTCAAGAGGCTTTTGCCAAGATGTCTCTCCTTTAAACAAGACAGTCTGGTCTTTAGTCAGATTGCTTAGACCTCAGAGATCTGTAGAATTCTAAGTGACCACCACATGGTCTGGGTTCTCAATTGTTTCAGACCTCAAAGGCCTTGAAATGTGGGCACCATCTTAATACAAAGGATCTATTGTTAGTGATACAACAAACAGAAATGGTTTTTCTGCTCATCCTGATAGACACAGGCATTGTAGGTACACGTTGGCATCAGTGTTTGCTCAAAAATAACCCTCCCTAACTCATAGTCATATATATATGTATTAACACATTTTAGTTATGTCAAGAGTTATCAACTATTCTTTTTTCTTATCTACATTGTTACCTTTCATAAACCCTCATGAAATTTAGAAGTCAGTGTTGTGCATAATTTGCAAAGGAGATTAGATGAGGTATCCTTGGCTTTTTTTCCCTCAATGCCAATGTCAAATATTAAGCAAATTGACATTTCAGAGAAAAGCATAAAATATACTTCAATTTCAGCTAGGATAATAATACCATCCTTCGACATAAAAGAAGTTACAAAACTTCCTTTCTCCACAAGCTGTTAAATGGTGCCCCCTTCCTGTCAGTGGTGAATCTGGTCAAGGAGAAATATATATACACACACATATACATTTAAACTAGATATATAATAAGCTAGAAACAAATTATAAACAACAAATATATGTGTGTATATATATATAGAGAGAGAATGAGAGAATATTCTAGATTTCAAACTGTTGAGTTTGAAATGGATACTGGAGAGAGAATCTCAAGTAGACCCTTCTTCAGACATATAAAGTAGACTAAGATTCAAAATGGGGAAGTTCTTATCAACTTATTAAATTACTCAAAAAATTTTCTGAGCAGAAACTGTGTTAATCACTGGAGATAAAGAATAGTCCTGACACTGAGGGAGCTCCAAATCTCATAGGGGAGGCTATGGACTAAACATAAACCAATAATTACTGCCACACAGGCAAAAAAAGTGCTACAGTAGAGATGTTTCCAAAGTGCTGTAACAGAAATAATGTTTTCCAGAGCATCCTGATGAGAGTTATCTAACAAATAAGTTAGACAAATCACTCACTTTTACCTAGGTGGTTAAATGTTGACCAGGCATAAAAGGTAGAAAGAGAACTCTGGATAACTAAAATGAAATTTCAAATTCTTAAAGGTTTGGAAAACATGTTAGAATGAGATCAAGTACTTCTGGTGGCAGCTATGTAAGATCTATATGAGCGAATAACAGAAGGAGCCCAGCCTTTCATGCAAGGCTGCAGAGTCTGGACTTCAGAGTCAGTGATCACAGTCCAGTATGCATTGCTATAGTTCAATGCTGTCCTCCTGTTCCATTGAATAATCGGGTCAATTAAACATCTATCCAACAATGGTTAGGAGAGGCCAATTCTATGTTAAGCCTTGGAGTGCAAACAATAAAAAAGCTTCAGAGGCATCTTTTCTCTACATAACCACAATATGAAGGTGTTAAAAACCCACAGCAATAAGAAGGCAGAGGGCAGGGTCCAATGTATTATTATATTGAGTCTTCATAAAGAAATAGCGAAAAGACTATATATGTCATATTTTATGTAAGAAGGAAAGGGAATATGAAAATACACATAAATCTAATATTATAACATAAATAAACATGAGAAGAGCTAAACTAAACAAAAACAAAACTGGTCACCTAGCTAGAAGAGAAGCAGAAATGAAGGGGTGACACTCCTCTGAGTGTATAATTTTGTAGTTTGGACTTTGGGAAGCATGGTAGTATTTCATACAGTCGAAAATAAAATTAACAAAGATAGGGAAAACCTCAAACGAAATGAAAAGTAAACTAATCCAGTTGTATTTGAAATGAAGAAAATAATGTTCTCACTCATAAGTGGAAGTTGAACAATGAGAACACATGGACACAGGGAGGGGAACAACACACACTGAGGCCAGTCAGTTGGGAGAGGGTGAGGGGGAAGGGAGAGCATTAGGACAGAAAGCTAATGCATGTGGGGCTTAAATCTTAGATGATGGGTTGACAGGTGCAACGACCCACCAGGCACATGTATACCTATGTAACAAACCTACACTTGTATCCCGGAACTTAAAGTAAAATCAATAAAAAAGAAAAACAAAGAAAATGATATTTAAAAAAATAAAATGAATGCAAGCAACTGTAGAATACAGTATTACTAATATAGTACTTCAGTCTAGGAAATTGAACTAAAACAAATCTTGAACTCCCAAGTATGTTTTTAATATACAGCCATTTGGGTTTAGCAATTCTAAAACTAATTTTTCTATTGTAGAATTGAGTAAATGCGTTGATGTCATTGGGAACCAATGACTTCTTCCACAGTGAAAGATGGCATCCTTCACTGTGGAAGAAGGATGACAGAAATATAGTAATGGAGGGAAAAGGGTATTAAGGGTATGATTGGTGCAACTGACAAAATGGAAGGTGCAATGCAAATGCAATAAATACGTATTATTATTACATTTCTTAAATGTGGTAACTGTATAGTAGTAACATAAGACAGTAGTCATTTTTTCTTAGAAAATACATATGAAGGTCTAAAAGGTAAAGGAGTATGATATATGTAAACTATTCTCAAATTGTTCAGAGAAATTCCAAAATACGCACATGCATGAGCATGCCCACATGTCCACACACATATATTAAAAGATTGTAATGACACAAATACGGTGAAATGTCAAAAACTGATGAATCTTGGTAAATTATATATAGAAGTTTTCAGTATTATTCTTGTAAATTTTCTGCTAGGTTGAAGTTAATTCAAAATAAAATAAAAAAAACAGATCCATAGAAGATGTATGACCACGTTTCATCTAATGATGTGAGCAACATGTGTCCATTTATGTTAATTAGTCAGGTAGCAAAAGGCCGGCAAGTGCAAATCATCCTTCAGCACTCAATGTGTGTGCACATTTAGAGCCACTTTTAAGAAGCACATAACAAAAAATCCACATACCTCAATTCAACCCCGTAAGGGTCCTTCAGGTTAGAGAACTGGCCTTGATAACTTTAATACCACACTCCAAGTATGGCCTTGGTGACATCATGAGCAAGTCTAACATCTTGAAGAAAAGAGTTCCGATAATGCCCCCCTCCCCAAAATGCCTTAACCCAGGCAATCCCTAGACAATGTGGTTTTTGATGAGTTATGACCTGGAGACTGAGTTCTCTTCCTTCGTGGTCATCATACTCTAACTTAATGAATGAATTGTCAGACAGTAAAGAATGAGGAAAAACAAGGGCGTGGTACTATAGCTTTGCAGGATCTATTCACAGGAGAAATTATTTCAAAAGTTCCACTCCCCCCTCTTTTCTTCTTTTTTTTGAGACAGGATTTTGCTATGTTGTCCAGGATGGTTTCAAACTCCTAGGCTTAAGCCATCCTTCCAGTCAGCCTCCCAAGTAGCTGGGACTATAAGCACATACCACCATGTTCAGCTATCCCTTGAAAGATTCTAAAGAGGTAATACTATAAACCAAATATAGTTCTGGAAATGGAGTTCAAGTAAATTTAGAAGTGTCACTAATAGTGTATATATTGACTCCTAATATGCCTGATGGTTTCTCTTTCTGACAAAGTCTCACTCTGTCACCCAGGCTGAAATGCAGCAGTGTGATCCTGGCACACTGCAACCTCTGCCTCCCAAGTTCAAGTGATTCTCCTGCTTCAGCTTCCTGAGTAGCTGGGATTACCTGCATGCGCCACCACACCTTGCTAATTTTTGTATTTTTAGTAGATATAGGGTTTCACCATGTTGGCGAAGCTGGTCTCGAACTCCTGACCTCAGGTGGTCCACCTACCTCGACCTCCCAAAGTGCTAGGATTACAGGTGTAAGCCACTGCACTCAGCTGGTTTGCTTTTCTATAGTACTTTTCAATTTGCAGAATGCTCTCAGGCATACCATCTCTATAGCAATAATACTGTCAATAATAACAATAGCAGTTATTTATGAAGCATTTATCCCACAGGGATTACTCTTTTAAGTGCTTATCACATATTTCATTTAATTGTTAAGATAATCCACTAAATAGTTACTATTTTCATTTTATATGAAGCACAGACACATTAAATAACTTGCCTGACATAACAGCAGCAAGTGGCAGACCTAGAGGTCAAACACAAGACTGGCATTAAAATCTAAGTCTGGATCACAATGTTCCCCATAATGGCCTAATGAGTATCCTTCCCATTATTCAAATAAAGAAATTGAGGCCATGAAAAGTTAAAGTATTTACATAAGGTTAGCCAGTCCAGGTCATTTGACTGAAAAGCCTAGTCCAGGTCATTTGACTGAATCTGGCATCATTCCCATCCTGATGCTACAAGAATCACATAAAACAATGCAAAGAAGGTGCTCGGTAAATCGTGAAATTTGTGAGTATATGAGGATTAGATATCATTACCTTTTAAAACTTCCTCAGTGCATCATGAGAGCAAGTAGCAGGTGGAATTTAAAAAAAAATCTGTATCACTGTGGAATTCACTTTGGCAATTTCTTATAAAGCTAAACATACACTTGCCATTTGACCTAGCAATCCCATTCCTAGGTATTTACCCAAGACAAATCAAAATATATGCTCACACAAAAATTTGGATAAAAAAGTTTGTTTCAGCCTTATTCATAATTGCCACAAACTGGAAACAACCCAAATGTCTTTCATCTGGTGAACGGATAAATACTGGAACATCCTTTCAATGGAATAGAATTCAGCAATAAAATGAAGTGAATAACTGATATATGTGACAATACGGATGAACCAGAAATGCATTATTCTAAATGAAAGAAGCCACATTCAAAAATCTACAAACTGTATGATTCCATTTATATGATATTGTAGAAGTGGCAAAATATAAGGACATAGAACAGTGGTTGCTAGGGCTGGCTATATAAAAAGTAAATTAACTGCAAAGAAGCATGAGGAAACTTTTATAAGTGATAGAAATGTTCACTATCTTCAATGCTCTGGTGGTCACATGATTGCATGTATTTTATTAAAAACCATAGGACTTTACTCATAAAAGGGTAATTACATTATATAATGTAAATTACATTCCAATAACTCTGACTCAAAATTTTTTTTAAAATGAAAACAGATTCTCTAAGAGTTGGCCAAATAGGTTGATGGGCACACTTGGTATCCTTATGGCTTATTGGAAACACCTTTCAAGAAGGTATCAATAGGCCAGGCATGGTGAGTAATGCCTGTAATCCTAGCACTTTGAGAAGCTGAGGTGGGAGGATTCTTTGAGGCCAGGCCAGGTGTTTGAAGCTGCAGTGAGTGCAGTGATCACATGTCACTGCATTCCAGCCTAGGTGCCAAAAACCCCATCTCAGAAAAAAAAGGAAGCCATCAATACCCTAAAGATGGTGCATCAGAGTTTTCCCAGGCAGTCCACGTTCACTGAAGTCTTGAATGGATATATCTCCACATAGGATTTTTGCTATCTCCTGGCCTATTTTCATTTCTTGATATTTTTTAATTTTTAAAATTATACTTCAAGTTCTGGGATACATGTGCAGAACGTGCAAGTTTGTTACACAGGTCAGGTATACATGTGCCATGGTGGTTTCCATGCATACATCAACCCATCATCAACATTAGGTATTTCTCCTAATGCTATCCCTTCCCTATCATCCCCATTTCTTGATTTCCTTTGCATAATTTAGCACTAGTAAAAATGCAGTCCATGCTCAGCCATTAATCCGAGTGGACCTGATGATCACTCACCTGCTTTGTTCTTTTCTCTGAAACCAACTTCTGTGCCTTGTCCTATCTGGAGCTCCCGTTTCTCTTTTCAACCGCTCTTCATGTTTCAAGGTTCAGCTTAGCTTTGCCTTCCTGACCATCTCAGCCCAAGTGAATTCATAAATTGTTCCAGTTCCAACTGTGTGTTCTTCTTTTGGTTCTTACTCTGCTACTGTTTGTGGTTATCTACAGCCTCTCCCTATGACACTCACATAGATACAGTGGGGTAGACCTTACTAGAGGTCACAAATCTCAATTTGTCTTCTTATTTCCGGATAGAAGATAGACTTCACTTCCAAGATATCTTTACAATTAAGTGGAATTATGTGACAATGGCCAAGGAGCTGTGAGAATTGACATACGTTGCTTCCAGAACAAAGCTCAGGAGAGAAAACATGAAATATCAATGGACTTGTTTTCCCTGTTTCTGCAAGTGTGGAAGTCTCCTATTAAGAATGCAGATGGGAATAGTCTGAATCATGAAGTGCCACATGGAAGACAGTTTCTGTAAATTCATCTGGATCTTTTATGAACTGTGTGGAGTCAGCACAGACTTTCTTCTGATAAGCTGTCAAGATTTGGGCATTGTTACTGCAGTATAACCTGGGCTATCCTAATACAGGTAAATAGCACGGAAACATAGATGGTGGGTTAAAATTCAATCACATAGAAACCAACCAGAGAAAGAGATAGATTTTTATTCCTGCAACTCCAGAGTGTAACATGCTGCCTGAAACATACAGAAGAAGTCCATTGAACTGAAGCTGTAACTCAGTATTTTAAGCACTTTTTTGGTTTAGGAATCTCAGGGTGGTTTATGATTCATTAGCAATCTTTGAGCCCATCTCTTGATTTTGAAGGTGAGAAAACTGAATCTTTGAGACATATGAATATTTGGCCAGTTTGTTTTGGCCACAAAGCTAGTTAGAGTTGAACAAAAAAATATATCTTAATCCAGTAGTCATTTCACAGCACGCAGCTCTCAAGAACAGATTACAAATATTTGAGACCATTCTTACTTTAGCTTGTTATTCTCCTTCTCCTAAAATAATGAAAGCATATCTTGAAGAAATATTGCTTAGAAATCAGATGGTCTTTGTGCTTTTATTTTCTTTCAAGTAGATTACTTTCAAATCTATTTAGTATCTCTTTACTCAAGAGGGATGCTACAAGTCCTCCTCATTGTATATGGCTTGGGTGAAACCAAGTAATGTTAAATGTGCCCTAAAAAAAGAAAAATAAACATGTGCACACATGCACCCACACACAATATTTCTGTCTAAAATAAACATTTATTATGTTTTATTTCAGAAACACCTGGGGTTTAGGCATCTCAGTAAATAAAAATAAATATGAGCTCAAATCAAAAGAACTCAAGGTTCAAAGTCAGAAAAAGCAGGTCAGCTGGGCGCAGTGGCTCACACCTGTAATCCCAGCACTTTGGGGGCAGGTGGATCACAAGGTCAACAGATCGAGACCATTCTGGCCAACATGGCGAAACCCCGTCTCTATTAAAAATACAAAAAAATTAGCTGGGCATGGTCGCGCACGCGTGTAATCCCAGCTACTCGGGAGGCTGAGGCAGGAGAATTGCCTGAACCCAGGAGGCGGAGGTTGCACTGAGCTGAGATCGCGCCATTGCACTCCAGCCTGGATAACAAGAGCGAAACTCTGTCTCAAAAAAAAAAAAAAGAAAGAAAGAGAGAGAGAGAGATAGAGAGAGAGAGAGAAGAAAGAAAAAGAAAGAAAGAAAGAAAGAAAGAAAGAGAAAGAAGAAAAAGAAAGAAAGAAAGAAAGAAAGAAAGAAAGAAAGAAAGAAAGAAAGAAAGAAAGAAAGAAAGAAAGAAAGAAAGAGAAAGAAGAAAGAAAGAGCAGGTCAGAATCCAGTTCTGCTAATCTGATGTGTATGGGTTTGAACATTAAAATTCACTCCTTTGAAATATAAACATGATATAATCTTATGTGCTTACTCCAAAGAATTGTGAGACACAACTGAAATATTATTATAATCAATATCATTTAAAATTAACACATCCAACAGGAGAAAACAGGTTTAATTATCTCTCTTAGCGAAGGCAAATATTCCACTTAAGCAAACAGATAAATTTTCTTCACAGTACAATTTTACATTTTCTCAAGACCGCTGTGTGCTAATTGTTCATGTCAGAGGAAAAAACATTTGTAATGTGTCTCTCCATCAATGTACTTACATCCCAACTAATGCTAGTTTGTGCTATCTTCAACCCTTCACCCCAGTCACAGGTGTGGAGTTCTCGCTTCTCATCAGGTACTGTCTACACTCCCCACCCTGCACCTTCTCTCCTGTTTGTCCATATGGGTTTTCATCAACTTTGTGCAGGAAATCAGATGGGATTTCCCTTGCGGTCGACAGAAAACTATGGGCATTGGAGGGCCTCGTGCAGGTTAGGGGAGATTGAAGGAAATACAGGAGTGTTGGGAGAATGGACGTTGATAGCACTGTAGGTGGGAAAGCTGGTCTGGATAATGTCCACAATATCTCCCTGCTCCTGACATTGCTGGACGTATTCCTGTGTCACTTGGTGGGAAACTATTTTGTACGCTTACCCTTCATTCAGCAAAACGTTTTTGCAGCCCTTTGAACTGCAGTTGCTGGCTCCAGGATTCTGCCAGCACTGCGGACCTCAGTAGCTGCTTTTCCACCATCGCGGAGCTCCCAATTAAGTCGCAGTCCAGGCTCTCATGGCATAAATTAGGAACAGAAAAATCATGTTTTAACTCATGGCTCTGAAAAGCAATCAGTAGAGCCATGAGGCCTGCTTTGGCAAAGGCTCTCTCTCAGTGAGGGAAATAGGACAGCCCAGCCAATCACTCAGCCGCACGTTTTCCAGCCCATGGAAGCAGAGCCACCGGAACCACTGGTGGGCACTAGGCTGCCTGTTTTCAGTGGCTCTGCTCCCAAGCCTATGGCAGCATCCTTACTGTGATTTTGGCAAGCTCAGAAGAGTAGCGGGAGATGGCCACTGTGAACATTCTCTCATTGGGAAGCTAACTGCTTGCCTTCCACATTTACTGTTCCCAAGGTCTGAAGGACACATGGCTTAGGTCCTGGAGAGTCATGGATTACTTTGTTACTGTTTGGAAACTTTTTATTATGTTCTGATGTAAGGGGTATGCGGTAGTCACTCCTTGGGATAACTTATCCTCTACATTTCAAAGGAGATACTGAACTTTCCCATTCTCTCCTATGTACGCACTGCCCATCAGTCATAAAAATGTGACACCAACATCAGCAGGAGGATGAGGCAGTGGCCATACTGCCACAGTCTCCTCTTCCTCCTGCTCTTGAGCCGTGCTCTGAGCTGCACACAAATCCACAGCTCCGTTTTCCTTTCTTGGCCCTGGGCCCCTTCTTTCCGGCACTCTGTTTCAAAACATCACAAGCCACGCAGGTGGTTTTTGTTGCACCACAGCTCGTATTCTTGACAGATCCTACATCTGCACATTAATACTTCTTGATGCCTCCAGCCTGAAACTTTCCCAGACACACTGGCCTAAGAGCCTCAGAAGCAATACATGAGGGGGACTAATGACATAGGAATTCCTTACTAGGTCTGAGGGGTGGGGGGGTTGTGGTGTTTCAAACAAGAGAAGCTTCATGGTCATTTGGCTCAGAACTTCAAGGCATTTGACTACATTACTAGAAAATCATCCTGTAATCCCAGCACTTTGGGAGGCCGAGGCGGGTGGATCACGAGGTCAAGAGATTGAGACCATCCTGGTCAACATGGTGAAACCTCGTCTCTACTAAAAATACAAAAAATTATCTGGGCACAGTGGCATGTGCCTGTAATCCCAGCTACTCAGGAGGCTGAGGCAGGAGAATTGCCTGAATCCAGGAGGCAGAGGTTGCGGTGAGCCCAGATTGCGCCATTGCACTCTAGCCTGGGTAACAAGAGCGAAACTCTGTCTCAAAAAAGAAAGAAAATCACCCTCCCTTCAGAGCAATGAGTGCTTCAGGCAGGGTCCTGCGGCACTTCCAAGTTACTGTAATCATGAGGTATCACCATTGCCACAGTTTCAATCACACAGTTAATGTGTTTGAGTGAATATATGAATAAACAATAATAATAATAGTTAATATTTATTGGGTCCTTTCTATTTGTAAGATACTGGTCTAAATTCAATAAGATCTCTAATCCTCAAAACCTCCATATAAGGTAGGTACTAATTTACACAATTTATAGATAAGAAAACTGACCAAATAAATAATCTGACCTAAACCACACAATTGGTTTAATGACAGAGGAAGGAACAGAATCTAGATTATGGGCTCCCAAGCCCAGGCTAGCTAACTCCATTTAATTATGCTGAATTCTTAAAATAAAGTGGGGGAAAGGGGGATGGGAAGGGTGGTGTAACGAACAGACCCAGGGTCTTGAAAATAAACTGCCCAGAAATTGATTTCCATATTGAGGTCTGTCTTCTAAGCCCTTGGAACATTTCACTGGGTAGAAAAAACACTTTTCCCATTTTACTAGCACACAGCAACAAAGAATGGGAAGAAAAGAATGTGGGTTGGAATGAGTGAAAAAAAGCTTCCCAGATTTAACAAGAAATAAAAAGTAGGGGAAAATAATCATCTCCCAGGAAGGCTGGAAAGAAAAGAACAGCACCATCCCTAAGGATATGAAATAGATGAGTAGAGGGACTCTCAGTAAATCAGAGATTTTGGAGATGACAGTCAATAAAAAGAAACAGTGTGGAAGCAGCCCCTGAGTGTCCATTTCCTCCCTTTATTCTGAAATAACATGAATTTTAAGTATCACCAGAGATAAATCTACAATGATTCCAAAATATTTTTTCTTTACATCTAGAATTTTTATTTTGGCGCTCACTCTGAGAAATTTGGTGGTGGTAAAATGTTGTCAGGATAGAGGAAGGGGGAGAAGTTCAGGAAATATGGTGGGCCAACACAGGGTTCAAGCCATCCATCGGGACCTGACATCAAGCTGCAGAAGAATGAGCAGTGCAGGAGGGGCCTGGTGGACTGCCTGCTGGAGAAAAGTGACAGAGGGCCCGGCCAGCGGGCTTCTTGAGACAGCTGGAGGGCGGCCTGGGTCCAAAGCACATGCCTAACCCATGACTTATGGAGGACCTGACTGGCCTGACCTCGGCATAATAAAGAATTGTGCTGGAACTGACCACAACCCTCTTTCTGGGCTTCAATTTCTGCCCTGAGGAGGGCCTCCACCACCCTCCCAGCATGATGAGGGTATGAACGATATCTGTGGGTCTCAACCACAGGGAATGCTCTGGGAACATTCTCAGAACACACATCTTCAATCTCTTCCACTTGATTATCTAGTTTTGATTCCATCTCTGGTGCGGGTGGATGGCTGAGATTAGAAAATCAGATGGAAGTTTAATTATGAGGAGTATAACATTCTGAAACATAGTTGTGAAACTGAATTTTATTTCTCTGCAGGGAGTTTGTAGGTCCCCAAATACAGAACTGATCAAGCTAGCACTAACCAGTTGTTAGATAAATTCTAGATTTCTGTTTATTTATTTCCACATTTTAACAGACAGATGAGTCATAATGTTAGTGTAAATGTTAATCATTTTAAATGTCCTTTTGGACATGTAATAAGAAGCTACTATGTGGAAAGAACAAGTTATGAACTGTGTAGGGAGGTGCTGGCAAAACATATTACATTTAAGACATTGCCCCTATTTTCCTGAGAATTGTAATCTAGTTGAGAAGAGACTGAAATGAATTTCATCACCTTATATTGTTCCCATGAAAATCTTAGACCAGAAATGTAAAGCAGTGAGAGGCGACATGGAATGGGTAGAAGGTGTCTCAGTGTTCTCACCATACACCCCCTTGGCTCTGCACAGCATCTTAGTCTGTTCAAACTTTATAACAAAATACCATATACTGGGTGACATGTAAACAACAGAAATGTATTTCTCACAATTCTGGAGGATGGAAGCCTGAGATCAAGGCATCTTGTCAACTTGGTGTCTGGTGAAGCCATTCTTCCTAGATGTCCATTTTTGCACTACAATCTCACATGGAAGAAGGAGTATGGGATCTCGCTGGGGCTTCTTTCCAAGAGCAATAACCCCATTCATTAGGATTCCACCCTTATGACCTAATCATGCCCCAAAGTCTCCACCTCCTTGTACCATACCATCAGTTTGTGGGTTGAGATTTCAATATACTAATTTGGAGGAAATACAAACCTTCAGACCACAGCAACTAGGCACCTGAAGGAAAGGAAGGAAGACAAACGTGTTCCAAGGTCCAGGACCCAAAGAGTTTTGCATCACAAAACCTGCATACTCCAGGCACGGTGGCTCATGCCTGCAATCCTGGCACTTTGGGAGGCTGAGGCAGGCAGATCACGAGGTCATGAGTTTGAGACTAGCCTGGCGAACAAGGTAAAACCCTGTCTCTACTAAAAATACCAAAGTTAGCCGGGTGTGGTAGCTTGCGCCTGTAGTCCTAGCTACTCAGGAGACTGAGGCAGGAGAATCACTTGAACCAGGGAAGCGGAGGTTGCAGAGCCGAGAACTCACCACTGCACTCCAGCCTGGGCAACAAAGCCAGACTCTGTCTCAACAACAACAGCAGCAAAAACTGCATAGCATTCAGGGAACAGGAAAAAATGACTAGGCTTGCCCTAGGTGGGGAGTATAATAGGAGACCCATACATCAAGCTGGAATCCCACTAGGCTATACTCTTTGTAGAAGGTTCAATGAGAAATAAACTCACTGCCAAAAACAGAAGAGCAGGGAAACTTTACAATCTGCATTGGCACTAGTGGAGGGGAAAAAAATCCATCCTGAGATTTTATAACCACCACAGACTCTTCACAGGTTTGCCATCCAAATTTATGCCACCTGTGAGGTCTGAAAAATCTCAAATGGACAATTTAATTTAAAGTGGTCCTAGGCCAGCAGTGTCCCCCCAGGAAACTGGCAGAAGCAAACACAAATCATTTCTAGAGGAATACTAATTCAACCCAGGTTTCAAAGAATTCCCATAGATAAAGTTCCAAGGAAAATGAAAAATAAAAGCACACAGAAACAACGCACCTTGAATGAAATGCAGGAGTTAGGTTACTGGATAGATCAGATATTGTCATGACCAGAGAATATAAAATTTTATATAAAGAAATAAACATAAAAATATAAACAAAAAATAAATGTAATTTTTAAATTGTAGTAATATTTTACAGAAGCAGATAAAATATTAGAAATGAAGAGGTATAATTATTAAAAGCATACTGGATAGGTTAAATAGAAGATTAAAGTAGATAACATTAAGCAGCCTAGAAAATAGATTTAAAAGATAATATGGAAACTGTGACCCAGAAAGACAAAGAGATAGAAATATAAAACAGAAATTAAGAGGCAGAGCAGAGAGCGGGGAAGGGCAACACTTACTTTTAGAAGGAGATAATAAAATGAAAATGAGCCAGTATTTAATGACATTATGTTTGACAATTATCCAGACCCACGAAGGACACCAGTTCTCAGATCCAAGAAGCCCAGTTAATTCTAAAAAGAATAAATATAAAATAAAACACAGGAAGACATACGAAAGTAAAGCCATGAGCATCAAAGAAAAATAGTCCTTAAAGCCAGTGAAGAGTAGACAGCAAGAAAAGATCACATAAATATCAACTAAACAGATGACTCATTTCACATTCGTATACATGGACGTGTGAAGACAATGCAATGCCCTGAATGTTACGCCCAATGCAAACTTTTTTCAAGAATGAGGATAAAATTAAAACATTTTTCCGCATGATAAAAAAAATGAATATACCATCAATATGTCTACACTAAAAGAAATTCAAAAAGAAAGAAAAGAAGATGCAAGAAAGAATAATGAGCAAAGGAATTGTTAGTGAGTTAATATCAACAAATGCTGGCTGTGTCAAAGTCATCATGTTTAATTTGTGGTGAAATACAGCTAAAATATGGGACAACAGCTACATATGATTTGGAAGATAGGATAAGACAATTTAAGTAACTTATGCCTTACTACTCAAAGCATGTACATCGCTTTGACATCTCTCAGGAGCTTATTAGAAATCCAGATTCTCAGACCCCATCCCACATCTGCTGAATCAGAATCTGCATTATAACGAGATCTGCAGATGATTTTAATGTACGTTAAAGTTTGAGAATTTAAAGTATGAAACTTTGCTAAAACTTTGTTAAACTTATGCAAGTTAACAAACTAGAGTAATCACTGAAAGCGTAGACATAGAGCATAACTTATACACAGTAGGAAAAAAAATGGTCCAATGAAGGGGGAAAAGGCCTGCACCAACGTTTGTAGGTCAGTACAGGCTGGTTACTCACTTCAAAAAATCCTCTTAAATCACAGACTTAAAACAACAAAGTTTATTTTCTCACTCATGCTGCATGCCATCTTCTGTGAGTTGAAAAGGGAACGTCAGAGTCCAGATTGAAGCTTTCTTATATATGTGGGTTTAAATCAATAATCTGACCTTTTATATTCTAATTATTTATTTTAGCATGGATCTGTAAATAAAATTTTTTTATTTTATGAAATGTCCTTATTTTGTCTTCATTTTTGAAGTTTATTTATCTGAATATAGAATTCTAGGTTTTCATTTATTTTCTTTAGTGCTTTAACTAAAATTTCCATTCATTGTTTTCAAGTTCGTATCATTCTATTTGATAAGTTAGTAGTTTGTCTTATTGTTGCTCATTAGAAGGTACATACTTTTTTTTGGCCTTTTTTTAAGATTTTCTTCTGTCTTCTGTTTTCAGTAGTTTTACTCTTCTGTGCCTGCATTTCTAAGTGTTTGTTAGCTTACCTGTTTAGGGTTTACAATTATTCTTGAATTATACATCTTGATGGCTTTCATGAATTTGGGATAATTCTGAATCATTATCTCTTCAAATGTTGTTTCTTCCATAATTTCTTTGCCTCTCCTAGGACTTTGATGTACAATATGTCAGATCTTTTCACTATGACCCAAGTGGCTTTTATGCAGTTTTATGTAGCTTATGTCTTTTTCCTCTGTGTGCAGAGTGTGGATATTTGACAGTAACTTATCTTTCTTACTCATCCTCTTTTCTGATCTCGTTAATTTGTTAGCAAACTTGTATATTAAATCCGTAGTTTTCCATTTTCATTAGGTGATTGTATATATCCTAGTTCCCCCAGTAAAGTTCTTACTCTGGACATGTATTGTTTTGATTATAGTAATCACAGTCCTTTTAAAGTAGATGTCAAATAATAAATGGATCACTTAATTGGATTCTTTGGTCTGTATTTTGTCTTGGTTTGGGTCATTTGGTCCAGTTTTGTGACATACTTCATGATTTTTTAAAATTTAACATTAGATATTATTAATGAAAAACATATAAAGATCATTCAAAATTTGATTTATCTTCCTCAAATGAGAAGGTAGTTTTGCTTGCTGGCAGGCATTTAGAGTAGGTACAGATTATTATAATCCAGCCTGGGGTTGAACTGATTCAAAGCTCAATACCAGTTTTTATGAGGGCTGATCTATTTTGAATTTGCCTTTGCTTCTCTTATGAATGCCTGGAGGGGTTCTAACTGGAAGAAGGGGGCTTTACCAGACTTTCATGTCTTTGGTAGAGCATGAAACTTTTATCTGCTCTGGTCCCATGAGATTCCCAAATGCTCCGCTCAATTAGCTGCCACTTTCTGCTCAACTTTTTAGGCTCTTCACCAATGTCAAGAACAACAAATACCGCTGTTTGGTATAAATTTAAGAGGTAAAAGTTTGATTACATGACTATATTGTATAGTATGAAGTCTGGCCTTTTACTGTATCTATCACCTGAATAATATACATTGAATCCATTAAGTAATTTCTCACCACTCACCCTCTCCCATCCCTCAATCCAGTATATCATTCCATACTTTATGGTCATGTATATACATTATTTAGCTCTGACTTATTAATGAGAACATACAATATTTGTTTTTCTGTGTCTGAGTTGTTTTACTTAAGATAATGGCTTCCAGTTCTACCTACGTTGCTGCAAAAGGAATGATTTTTTTTTTTATGGCCAAATGCTATCCTATTTTGTGTGTGTGTGTGTGTGTGTGTGTGTGTGTGTGTGTATGTGTGTATGTATGTGCATGTGTGTGTGTATGTATGTATGTGTGTATGTATGTGCATGTGTGTGTATGTGTGTGTGCATGAATGTGCTATCTCACATTTTCTTTACCCAGTCATCTACTGATGGACACTGAGGTTGATTCCTCATCTTTTCAATTGTGAATAGTGCAACAATAAACATAAAAATGCAGATATCTTTTTATATGATAATTTATTTTTTTAGGTAGATACCTAGTAGTGGGATTGCTGAATTGAATGGTTGTTTTATTTTTAATTATTTAAGAAATCTCCATACCGTCTTTCATAGAGGTTATACTAATTTACATTCCCACCAACAATGTATAAGCATTCCTTTTTCTCTGCATTTTTGCCAACATCTGTTGTTGTTTTTTTTTTTTTTTTTGTCTTTTTAAGAATAGCCATTCTGACTGATGTAGGATAATATCTCATTGTGGTTTTAATTTGCATTTCTCTAATGATTACTAATGTTGAGCAATTTTCATGCTTATTGGCCATCTGTATGGCTTCTTTTGAAAAATGTCTATTTATATGCTTTGTCCACTTTTTAATAAAGTTACACTGGGGAAAGGACATCCTTTTAAATAAATGGTGCTTGGAATGTTGGATTGCCATTAGTATGTAAAAGTATAAAACTGAACCCCGAACTCTCACCATATACAAAAATCAAGGAAAGATGGATTAAAGACTTAAATGTAAGACCCAAAACTATAAAAAATGCTAGAAGAAAAACTAAGGGAGACTCTTCTGGACATTGGTTTAGGCAAATAATTCATGACCAAGGCTTCAGAAGCTCAAAGAACAACAACACAAATAGACAAATGGGACTTAATTAAACAAAAAAAGCTTTGGCACAGCGAAAGAAAAGACCATTTACGGAATGGGAAAAAATATCTGCAAACTATTCATTGGACAATGGAATAATATCTAGAATTTACAAGGAAGCCAAATTCTCCACAAAAAAGAACAAATATTTTGAGTAAAAAACAAAATGCAAAGTTTGGGATTCATCTCAGTGTACTTATTTATCTTCTTTCTAGGTTCTGGGACCTTCTTGTCCTGGCTGCCTAAGTAACCTCCAGTACCTACATGGATATTTTTCTAATTTCTTTAGATGTTCCTGGCTGGAGTGTTTGTATGCAACAAGCCACTCTATCATTATTGGAAAACAGAACCCCAGATTTCATCTTTGAATTCAGAATCTTATAAGCACTCAGTTATGATAGGAAAAGAGAAACATAATTATTTACTTTGGACATATAAACACAGAAAATTTAGTGCGCTGACATTCTGTGAGAAAAAATAAATGAATCTACTCTAGCAAAATTTAAAAGGAAAAACAAAAAAAGAAAGCAAAATAATATGGTCTTAGACAATTTTCTATGTGCTATGTGTGTATGATTTTATTTCTTACTCATAATAATACTGTGAGGGAGATACTATTGTTACCCTTAAAGAATGATGAGAAAAGTGAGGCACAGAGAGTCCAAGTGACTTGCAAAATGTCACACACACACACAGTCTGTAAGCTGAACAGCAATACTGTATTGCTTCTCAATCCAAGAGATACAAGAAATGAGTATGGCCAAAAAAAAAATAACAAAACCTAGAGGAAAATAAGGGAATGTATTCAACACTAACACTGACACTTGGGAGAGTGTTTTTTTAGAACAGTGGTCCTCAACCTTTTTGGACCCAGGGACCGATATCATGAAAGACAATTTTTCCACAGATGTCGGGGGATATGGATTTGGGATGAAATTGTTCTATCTCAGATCATCGAGCATTGGATTCTCATAAGGAGTGTGCAAACTAGATCCCTCAAGTGTGCAGTTCACAATAGGGTCATGCTCCTATGAGAACTGAATGCCTCTGCTGATCTGACAGAAGGCGGGGCTCAGGTGATAATTTTCCTTAACCTCACAGGCCATCATGGACCAGAATCAGTCCTTAGACCAGGGGTTGAGGACCAAGGGGTTGAGAGCCAAAATTTCAGTGTCAAAAAATTACATTTTTCTCTTTCTCTTTCTTTCTTCCTTTCTCTTTCTCTTTTTTCTCTTCTCTTTCTCCCTTCCTTCCTTCCTCTTTCCCTCTTTCCTTCCTTCCTTTCCTTCCCCTCTTTTTCTCTTTCTCTTCTTTCTTTCCTTTCTTTCTTTCTCTCTTTTTCTTTATTTCCTTCTTTCTTTCTGAGACAGGATCTTGCTGTATCTCCCAGGTTGGAATGCAGTGGCATGAGCACATCTTGCTGCACCTTCCACCTCCTGGGCTCGGGAGATCCTTTCGCCTCAGCCTCCCAAGCAGCTGAGGCTACAGGCACAGGCCACCACACTAGGCTGATTTTTATATTTTTTTGTAGGGATGGGGTCTCATCATGTTGTCCAGACTGGTCCCAAACTCTTGGCCTCAGTGATCCTCCCACCTTGGCCTCCCAAAATGATGAGATTACAGGCAGAAGCCACAGCACCTGGCCTACATTTCCTTCTTTTCTTTTCCATTCTTCTTTTTTTCTTTTTTTTTTCTCTCTCTTTCTTTTTTGACAAAGTCTCACTTTGTCACCTAGACTGGATTGCAGTGGCATGATCTCAGCTCACTGCAAACTCCACCTACCAAGTTCAAGCAGTTCTCATGTCCTAGACTCCCAATTAGCTGGGATTATAGATATGCAGCACCACGTCCAGCTAATTTTTGTATTTTTAGTAGAGACAGTGTTTCACCATCTTAGCCAGGCTGGTCTTGAGCTCTTGACCTCAAGTGATCTGCCCGCCTCAGCCTCACAAGGTGCCAGGCCACCATGCCTGGCCTGGAGCCTACTTTTAAGTAGCTTCCCTCTCACCGAAGAAATAAAAACTATATACTCAATAAACATTAGAAGATAGGAGGAAAGACAAGGCAGGAGTTAGTTAAGTGCTAAGCTCCTCATCTTTTTTTTTGAGATGGAGTTTCGTCTTGTTGCCCAGGCTGGAGTGCAAAGGCCCAATCTTGACTCACTGCAACCTCTACCTCCTGGGTTCAAGAGATTCTCCTGCCTTAGCCTCCAGAGTAGCTGGGATTATGGGCCCATGCCACCATACCTAGCTAATTTTCGTATTTTTAGTAGAGATGGAGTTTCACCATGTTGGTCAGGCTGGTCTTGATCTCCTGACTACAGGTGATCTGCCTACCCCAGCCTCCCAATGTGCTGAGATTACAGGCATGAGCCACCGAGCCCATCATCTTTTATGAAAGAGAACCAATAAATAAATATTGTTTAAAGTTGGTAATTTTACAAGTGGAAACAGAAGTCTGCCATTTAAAATTATAATGATAACAACCAAAAAAAAGTAAAAATAGGAGTCATTTAGAAGTGGTTGCCTCTGGAATGTGCAATGAAAAGAGAGTGGGGGAAATGGGGGAAAGACTTTGCCTTATTTTTCTTTCTCATCTGTCCTGATACTTCATATGCATTACAAATAGAAACTTAGCTACATATAAAAAGATAAATTATACTATATATTGTTGAGGGAGATTTACATTCCAAGGAGAGCATATGTTCTTGATTGTTCTTGGCCACATAGCAAACAATAATAACCACCCTCTGAGGAAAGTCTGTGATATTGGCTGGTGCCACCTGATGAGGGGGCTTCATAAGTTTTCCTAATTTTAGTCTAGTGTTAAAAAGTCTGCATGTCCTGAGAAATAAGCCACATTGAACTATACCTGCTTTATCCATTATAAAGGTTATATTCTGGCCTTGACATTTTTACTTTTTTTGTTCTTATTTTTGATTGGTTCAGAACTTGGTGGAAAAGAGGTGTGCTTTTCATATGGGCCCCAGGCACATTCTAACATATTTAACAAGAAATATAATTGAGCATAAATTTGAAAGAGAGAAACAAGCACTGAATGACTTTATAACTCCTTGGCATTGTAAAAATAGTGTAGGACATTCTTGAACACCTACATTTGACACCTTTCTTGAATTGAAACACAACATTTTTAGGTGGAGCGGAAGCAAATTTGGAACTTAAAAAAGTGGCCAAGCTTGTATTTCAATCTCTTTTAGTTATGTCATATCTCATGACTTGAATATGATTGGATAAAATAAAGATTTTTTTTTTAATCCAGTGTTGTACAAAGTTTAACCTTCCCAGGTGAGGTCACAGAATTACTGAACCAAATCCTGTTCTGGGAATGCAGTCTTTCCCTTAAGAAGCTTACTGGGTTTAGAGCTTCATGCTTTCTCTTGTCACAGAGGCAATTCTTCTTCATTTGCATAGCAACTTCCCAGGGGAAAACCAGAAATAAGGACCTTTACATCCCTTAGGTCCCAAAGCAAAGAGAACTTGGAGCTTCTGCTGTTTTTCTTGAACATGTGCTCCACTTTCCACGTTTTCCACTTGTTTTCCAACGTGCTGAGAAATGGTAAAGCTGGGATGGGCTGACTCAGAGCAATCTGGCTTGACAGTCCACAACCTACGCTAGGATGTGCATTTTACTCAACAGCTGTTTCTGTTTCACTCTAATTTGTTCAGGATTTGGTTGGGACCCTGGAGTTCACCTTTTGCAAAATATTTGTTAATTTTTGTGTTTAGCTGAGAAAATACCTTTTTCCCCTCCCAAGATGAGAACAATTTGCTCTGGGATGGAAGATGGATTTGCATTATAGTTGCAGTGGAGATTTGTTCAATTGCTGCATAGCCATATACCCAATAGTCACTAATTCCTTTTAACAAGAAAATGGTAAACAGGTGGACCTGAAATCATAGATAAATAAAGAGTGCTCTCCAATCCATTCAGCTGGGCCTTTGTAAAAGGAATTCTACCCAGCTGGTGGTGCACACTCTCAAACACATGGAGTATTTTTTTAAGCCAGCATTGGAAATGGTAGACAGGATAACAGGCTCATGAAAGTCACTCATAAGACAGGACTCCAAAACTATCAGCATCATTCTGCTAACTGCCAAAACTCCTTTCTAGATATTATCATCTTCATTTAGAAACTAATTCTTTTAAATTGAGGTATGTTGACAAATAAGTACTATATATTTTAAGGTATACACTATGATTTTATATATATATATATATATATATATATATATATATGTTGTGAAAGCTCATTAAGATATCATCTCTAACAGTTGCCATTTTAGTGTGTGTACTGACAATATTTGAGAACTGCTCTCAGCAAAGTCTCTTAGCAAATTCAAGTATACAACACATTATTAACTCTAGTTACCATCAGGTCTCTAGAACTTACTCATAACTGACATTTTGTACTCTTTGACCCGTATCTGTTTTACCCCCACTCTGCTACCCCTGGTAACCACCATTCCACTCTAGGTACTATGAATTCAACTTTTTGTTTTGTTTTTTAGATTCCACATGTAAGTGAGATCATATCCTATTTATCTTTCTCTGTCTGGCTTATTTCACATCCCATAACCATTTCCTAGGTTCATGCATATTGTCACAAATGGCAGAATTTCTGTCCCTTCTTTGGTAAAGCTGAATAATATTCCACTGATTTGTGCACGCATATGTGCACAGGCACACACACACACACACACACACACACACACACACACCTTTGCTATCCATTCACTTGTTGCATAACATTTTTTTCCTATATCTTGGCTATTGTGAATAACGCTGCAGTGAACATAGACATGCAAATATCTCTTCTAGATAGTGATTTTATTTTCTCAGAATATATACCCAGAACTGGGATTCCTGGATCACATAGTTTAATTTTTTGAGGAACTTTCATACTGTTTTCTATAATGGCTGTGCTAAAATACATTCCCACCAGCAGTGTATAAGGGTTCCCTTTTCTCCACATCCTTGCTAACGCTTGTTATCTTTTGACTTTTTGATTTCTTAGACCACCTCACTATGATCTTATAATAAAATCCCTAAAATTTTTGGTAGCAACTCTCTTCTATATTTTAAGTTGTTTTTGTTTTGCTTTTTTTCTCTGAGAAAAGAAATGATCTTTGTCATACTTGCAATCACAGTCATGGATCTGAAATCGACTTCTCTGAAATGTAGAAATTTTTTCCTAAAAGTATGTATTTTTAATGTTCTGGAGAAAATATAACAAGACTATTGGTTAAGAAAATGCTCAAGAATATTCAATGAAACCCATATAGCCATAGACCAAATCACAAGTCCATATAACCTGCCTTATCATTGCATTCAGTGTCAGGTTGCTACTTGTAAAGGACAATCTAATTCTTCTTTTAGATGAGTAATCTTTCATGTGCAGACAAAAACACATGCATTCATTCACATAAATGCACAGGCATTATAGCTTCTTTCTTCCATGTCTAGTATGTATCCATAGCAGTGTTATGTTTTATTATTTTTGTTCATTTGTTTGAACTCTGTTCATATGTATGTATGTATGTATGTATGTATGTATGTATGTATTCTTAGACTAAACGTTTGGGCAACATTGAAACAAGTTTAATCAAAGCTTTATTATTAAAGAACATGCTATTATTATATTGTTCATTGTCCATACAAGGAGTTAACATATTCAATTGCCTTCTTAATTTGCTTCCTCTGCTTCCTGCAGATGCCTATAGCACTGCTCCCAAACTGGTCACTGGGACTCACAGTAAGAAATATACTCTATACTACGACCCTGCCCTCAAAACTGAGACCACAGTTTTATGATGTTATACTTCTCTTTACTCTCGGTAATATCATGCTAATATTTCTTACTCAATTCCATGCCATTCTGGCCTACTTCATGTTTGTAACAAATGCTGTTAACAACCTGCAGCTTGGAAACTCCTTCCCTGTAGGATCTTTTGTCTTTTCTTCTACAGGTCTTAGATTGAATATTTAAGTAGCCCAAGCTACACCAATCTAATATCTCATCCAGACCCTGAAGGATTCACTACCCAAGCCACTAGGCTGAGAGGTGAGATTTTTTTGAGTTCCCTCTATCTCCTTGACATCAAATTCTAACCTGATGACCTAAGGCTGGCTTGATCTTCAGTCCATCCAGCATGTTCAAGCCACTTCCCATACTACCTCACACTAACCATGCAACGTCTCTCCCCTGCTGAACTATTATTTCCATTGACTCAGGAACTCCGATCGATTTGGCTTTCATTTTTCCTCTCTTGCCCTTTCACTTCTCTTTTAACAGTCTTAGTCACCCGGTAGGTATTATGTTGGTTAAAGTTTAAAAAAAAAAAAAAACTCAAGTAACCTTTGAAAATAGCACAAATGTATCATGAATATATCATGTACTGCTAAGTTATATACTCAATGGAATATTATTTAGTTCAATCTGTTCCCACAAATCCAATTTGACAAACAATTTGTGAGATTTCATTTCCAGATCTACTGAATCTCCAACAAAATAAACCTGCTTTCACTTTGAACTAAATGCTTCCAAACCTCCAGCTTTGCCTCTTCCTAGACTGACAGATATATGACTAGGACACTCTCAGTCTTACATCAAATCTTCAGTAGAAAAACTTGCTGGCCCAAACACTGACACAGCTAAAGAGAGGTTCTTGAGCTACTTATTCCACAACACTTTGTTTCCTGTTTCCTTAATACCCCAAACTTGCCCTAAGCTCATTCCATGTCTTTTCCTCCAAGTTTCCTCTCTTGCCCTGTATTAGTCAGGGTTCTCTAGAGGGACAGAACTAATAGGATATATGTATATATGAAAGGGAGTTTATTAAGGAGAATTGAGCCACATGATTACAATGTAAAGCCCCACTATAGGCCATCTGCAAGTTGAGGAACAAGGAAGCCAGTGGCAGATCAGTCTGAGTTCCAAAACCTCAGAAGTAGGGAAGGTGACAGTGCAGCCTTCAGTGTGTGGCCAAAGGCCCAACAGCCCCTGGCAAACCACTGGTGTAAGTCCAAGAGTTCAAAAGCTGAAGAACTTGGAGTCTGATGTATGAGGGCAGGAAGGGAGAAAGATGAAGGCCAAAAGGCTCAGATGGTCTGCTCTTTCATTTTTTCATGCTTTTTTTATTCTAGCCACACTGGCAGGAAATTAGATGATGCCCCCCCCCCCCCGCCCATTGAGGGTGTGTCTTCCTCTCCCAGTCTCAGATTCAAATGTTAATCTTCTTTGGCAACACCCTCACAAACACACCTAGGAACAATACTTTGCATCCTTCAATCCAGTCAGGTTGACACTCAATATTAACTATCACATCCTCCTATGTTGACACCCCTGTCCATCCCCCACATCCATCTGCAGAAGCTCTGGCCACTTCCTTCATGAGACCATCCCTGACCTGCAGTCCCCACTTGCTCACATGTGCCTCTCTCTTACTTAACTTCTTTTAGTATATTTTGTAGATTTTATGCCCAATTCACTTTTTCTCTGCATTATAATTTATGAAAAAACCTACTTTCCCCTAGCCTCCCTTGATCTAACTACAAGCACATCCCTAAGAGGTCACTAAGGTAAGATATTTTTATGACACTTATTTTGTTTTTTCAAAGTCTATTTTGTAAAATGGTGTAAAATATGCATATCATAAAATTTACTATCGTAACCATTTTTGCATATACAGTTTATCAGTATTACGTACATTCATATTATGCAACCATAACTGCACTCCTTCTCCAGAATTATTTTGATCTTGCAAAACTGAAACTCTTATAACCATTAAACAACAATTCCTCTCCCTCTTCCCCTTCCCTGTCTTCCGCCATTCTATTTTACATCTCTACATATTTGACTATTCTAAATGTCTCATATAAGTGAAATATAAAGTATTTGTGTTTTGTGACCAGTTTGTTTCATTAAAAATGTCCTCAAGATTTATTCATGTTATAGCACATGTCAGAATCTTCTTCCTTTTTCAGGCTGGATAATATTTCATTTCATATATCACATTTTGTTTATCCATTCATTTGTTTTCTTAAAAAATTATTTTGAGTTTTTATGGGTATATCCATTCATTTTCCAGTGGTCTCTTGGGTTGCATCCATCTTTTAGCTATTACAAATAATGCTGTTTGGAACATGAATGTACAATATCTGTTCGAGTCCCTGTTTTCAATTCTTTTGGGTATAAATCAATAAGTGGAACTGCTGGATCATATGGTAATACTATTTTTACTTTTTTGAGGAACTGCCATGCTGTTTTCCAAAGTGGCTACACTATTTTATGTACTTCCAGATCCTATTGAATGGTGGCTAGCACTGACTGAGGCTTAGTCAATTTAATTTAATTTTATCAAATCAAACCCATGAGTCACTCAAATCAAGATTGGAATGTACTATTAAGTTGTTTTGAGCTAAGGCTGAAAAGTTAAAAAACTGCATTAGTGTTTGCGACTTGTTTCCCTTTAATAATCCATTGGTCTGAGTGTTATTTATATCATTTCAAAATTTTAAGTTGGAAGAAACAAAATAGGAATATTCATATTTCCCTGTATATCTCTTACTATATCTGTACTCAGTGAGGCATCTAACTTAATCAAATGACTAGTTAACAGAGATTAAATCTAGAAAACTACCTCCCCCCAGGAGAACAGAAGCCTGGCTTGGGCAGTTCCAAATATGACCTAATACTGTATTCTCCACGCCTAGAGAAACTCTTCACCTGCTATGTATCCATTACTGTCAAACGGTGGAAGAAAGTCTAAATAAATTACAGTGTATTTGCAAAATACAAAGGTTTGTGATTTTTTTTGAAATAGCATTTGCAATGCATGTTATTTAATATGAGAAAATTCTTATATTAATCATGCTAGGTAAAAAGTCAAAATATATTATTGTTCATGCAATATAATCTAATAGCACAAAATAAAAAGCCCTAAGCATAAAAAATAACCAGAACAAACTTTAACTAAATATTAATGAATAATTTTATTCTGCCTACTTATACCTTATACATAACCTCAATTTTCTTCATAGTCATATAAAATACATATTTTAGAAAAATGCTATATGCAGGATTCATTGGAGTTGGGACAGAAGGCTGAATTCAAGGAAAAATACTCATCTTGACCTTCATTGTTGAATCAAAAAGAGAGTAGCCTGAGATTCCAAAGGAGTTGTCTCCCAGTAGTTGAAGAGTAGCCTGAACAACCTGGGTCTACAGGGACAGCCAGTGGGAGAGAGCCAGGAGGGGTTGCTTGATGGCTGACTGAGGTTTAGAAGGGGAAAAAGGGGAAAAAGTCTTATTTGCATCCAACCTGCCCCACCATTGCATCCACTTACTGGCACCTCCCTTGGTAGCACAATCTCTCTTGCCTTTCCATCCCAGATCCAAGGAGCCATCATTTTATCAGTAATCAATGTCTCAATCTAGACTCATGAATATCAGAGGATGGAATACCAGGTGTTAGTATTTATTTACCCAAATATTTAAAGTCCACTAGTTGTCATTCATATCAGAGATGAAAAAATTCATTAAACTTCCTTTATGAACTCATACTCTGTAAACACTAACGAAAACCCTGTTACAGGGGCTGGAGATACAACAGGGAACAAGACGAACAAAGTCCCTGCCCTTGTGGAGCTTGTAAACGTGGACCTTAGCCTTGTGTGAGCTATGTTCATTGGTATGTGCACCTTATTTTATGTTCTGATCAAGGAAACACCGAATTTTTTGACTATAATTTAATTGTGTTTAAACAGTGATCATGGTTAAATGAGATTAGCTGATTTGATAGAGGAAGAAAACCACAATTTTTATAGAATGATTAGAAAACTTCTTAAACTAGCCTAATACTTCTTTGGTCATGACTGAAGAAGCCAAAGTTCAGGACTGAGAAGCATCTGAAATGTTTTTCTAGGCAGACAATCTGTTTAAGAGACTTCGCACATTCATTAAAGCAAACATCAGACTCTCCGCACCACACCCTCAAAACTGGCAAAGAACTCTGAGCCAGACCCAGTAGGGCCTGACCCCTGAAAATGATGCTGTTCAGGCCCTCTGATATCAAAAATGCTTGTCAGGCCAGACTCATTTGCCAAATCATTCAACATGGACATACTTAACCTATGGTCCTACTCATGTAAACGATTTCATCCAAAAAGCAAAATTAAATGGAAACAGGCATGTTCTGTCTGTATGTGGCGGGGGGGGGGGGGTGGGTGTGTGCACACGCTTGCACAGTCAGGACCTAACTCAGACTTATCTATAGTTCCATGTGTATCTGCGACAAGCATATGGGTACAGCTATAAATAATGGAGAAATTCTAATTCCATGAGACACAATTAGAAAAAATAACTTCTCAATGGGCCAAGAAAAATAGCTAGAAGAAAAGAGGACAAAGGAAATTTAGGAGCACTTAGTGGTGCAGAAGTAGGCAGCGGGGAAAGAAGACAAGGGTGAATCCTAAGATGACGTCAGTCTACTTTCCTTGTAGTAGGCATTTTTCCTAAACAGAACATCTTGGCCAGTATCGTCAGAAGCCACAGAAAGAGGGTAAATAGCCAAGAATGTGTGACTCCATGTTGCTAAGAAAGGGTCTAGGGTGCCTGGGATTTCCTGCTCTCTTGACTTCTGAAACTTCTTCAAGATCTCTCTTGAATGTTGGTGTTCTTGCTGAGATTAAGCATGGAGAAGGCAGGGCCCAGATATTATTACTGATTTTAGCTATTGTATAATGGTTCTGAAAGAGTAACATATGCCAGGCCTTCTTCTAAGAACATATTACCTCACATTTTGGGTATCATGATTGTGCCAACTTCTACAGATGAGCAAATAAAACCAAGAGTTTGAGAAACTTGCTCAAAAATAAAAGGCATGTAGTTTAAAAGCTGGAATTCAATGCCCAGGTCTGATCTTCTACACCCCTTTGGATATAAAAATGTACACAGTAAATGATTAATAAACAAATAATTAGATGCTGGCTAGAAGTATGAAATGGATATCATTACAGCCAATAGGTACAGGATCCATCTTTTTCACACTCTAAATTGCATGACCTGAGGGTAAACTGGTACCCATTGGGATCACAGCAGAACAGAAAGTCCATATGTGACTCATGGCAAAAAAAAAAAAAAAAAAAAAAAAAATTTCACTGGGACCAGGAGGCCTGGACCCAGAAATAAACCACTCCTGGCTCTCTGTATGGCTTAGCAAACACCAGTTTATCTACCAGGGTCTCTGTTTTCTTTTCCAGCAAATGAATGAAGTTCTACTTCACTCTATAAATTTATTCAGAGGACCAAAGGAGATAAATATAAGAGAAAGTGCTTCTCATACCCCACATGGGACACAGCACCACTAAAGAATGTCCTGACATTTGGGAGGTAGTTTTATGTTCTTCTAGTCTAACTGTTCTAATTGTTGTTCATTACTTTATGCTGCTGAGGAGCTCAAACATATTACTTTTATTTTAAGCAAAACACAAGAATTCATAGGGTATTAGCAAAAAAGAAGTTGGGAAATATTGGCAGATTACATGGAAAGTAGATCTCTGACTCACCATCTCTTCCAGAAAGATATCCAAATTCTCTCTTCTGGTATCCAAGGACTTTCCCAATGCTCTTCCATGAAATTCATGCTCTAGTAATAACACATGACATGTAGTTCCTTCAACAGAGCAAGCTCTCTCAGACCTCTGATCTCTTTCCTTTGTGGCCAGAACACTGATGCCCCATTCTCTTTACTGTTTTGAAATTCAGTTCATGCACCATTACTGTTAGGGACATTCTCTGCTCCCTCTTCAGTGCTCACTCATCACTTGTACCATTGCACAATTCCTGAGCATCCTCATCTCCATTGCGACTAAGTTCTTCAAGGGCAGGAACTGTGTTTCTTTGATCTTGTCATGCCCAATGTCTGGCATAGGACCTAGAATTCTGGAGGCATATGGTAAATTTCTAGTCAAATAAACTAAATTAGTATGTGTCCACAGTACCTTGTATGGTCAGGAGACTGAAAAGGCTGTTTTGTTTGATGCTAAACAAATATTCTTGAGTGCAAAGTTTCATTATTTGCAAAGTGATTTCTTAGCATCTATGATATTTTCCATTTATTTCATATTTAACCCAAAGTTCTCAACAATTTTATTAGCCGAGGTTTCTGTAGCTACACTGTGAATTTACTGAAGATGGGAACCACATTTTATTAACTCATTAAATCACAGAATCTCAATAATGTTCATTGACTGAATGAATGAGTGAATTTACTATATTTCTACATCGCCTTATAAAACCTAGCATGATGCTGAAGACAAGATGATGCTAAACAATGACATCTGAATTAATGAGTAAACAAATGATTATCTTTTTAATTTATTTTTTTAACTTTAGTGAGTAAAATAAGATGCAGCACATTGCTCTTTAAAGGCCTTTGTTTAAGGCATAAGAAAATTGAAATTCAAGAACTGTCAAGTGAAAAGCTGGCTACTTTTTTTGGGTTAAGACCCTTTTACAATACAAAGTGAAGTATAAAAATGTCTGCCAAATGTTCACATTTCTAAGTATAAAGATGCTAGAAAAACATCATTAAAAGTAGCATCGAGTGGTTGTTTAATCTCAAGATTGCCATGGTTATATATGGAGTGACATATTATTTGGCTATGATCATAGTAGAGTTCCTAAGCTGATGCATTTAATGAAGAGCCTATTCAGATGTAGAATAGTTATTATATAAATGACAGAAATATTGCATTATGTTCAATGTCCAACCATTATGCCAAAAATCCTAAAAGCATTCCTTCCAACCAATCTCACTCTCCCCAAGAGCCTAATTGGAGCCCATTAGAGTTCAGGACACAGAATCTTCTTTGTGATGTTTCACATATAAAAAGATTAGGCCATAAGAACCAAGAATAGTCGATGAGTTTACCTTACCATGGCATTTTCCTGACCAATCAGTCAAATTAGCTCTCTCTTCCAGAAAACTCATGATTGGATTTTGTTTAGGGAAAGCAGACTCTTTGAGCTCTCTGAGCCTACTTGGCTGAACGGTACCTCACTCTCCCACTGGGGATAATGAGCTAAATGAAGAGTAAATCAGGTCTTCGAGGAACCTGGGTTCAAAGGTGAAGCCAAGGCAGGGCTTTGTGCATGGACACAGTTAGTCCCAGAAATGTTGAACCTCATCATTTCTCAAAATAAAATTATTCAAGTCCTAAAACCAAAGGCACATGACCCAGCTTCTCAGAGTTCTTGTTTAGCAGAGAAAATAAACACAGATAAAAATTCATCACCCCATAAACTTATACAAAACTCCAATAAAAACTAATTGAAATAGACAAAATACAAAAAATGAGGAAAGCACTCTCTATTCATAATAATTTGATCCCCAAGCCTGATTTATTCCAATCTTAAACATAAGTTATATAAGACATATGCAGAACTCACAAGCAATGAGAAACTAACAAATTAATGACATGGCTTATTACCCTTATAAATGTTAGTAATTTAAAAAGAAGAGTAGGCAATGTAACCAAATGCAAAGAAAGGGGCCATATCTCTTATTGCTGGTACATGCAGTAAAAATGCACAAATAGGACAAAAGTTAAGTAACAGATAATAGAAGAAGGAAGAAATGGCCCTAGATTCATCATCAGAAAACAATAATAATCTAAACAATAGGCACTTAATAATGGCTATAAATTAATTAATCTCCCTCCCATTTTCCCCTTTCTGTTCTTGTCTTGTCTTCCCCTCCTAGGTCTTATCCATCCTAATCATCATCTTCATCATGATCATTATCAAAAAAGAGCAGAACAAATCCTCTGGGTCTCTTCATAGGGAAACCACCATTCATGAGAAATCTATATATGGTTTCTATGGGATAAATAGACTTTTGGAAACTGTGTGGCACTTCACTGCTATGCTGTGTGCTGACACTAAATGTTTACTCATGTTTCTCTTAACATTTAAAAAAATTTAACCTATCTCACAGATCATTTTAATCGCCTCCTCACCTCATTTCACTCACATTCTCAAATAATCCATTCCCATTTATTAAAATTTATTTAATTTCACTAGAAAGTTGATAATTTTACAGAGGTGAGATGCATATTATTTAAAATAGTATTGATGACTGTTTTAAAATCTGATATTTTAGAAATGCCCCTTAAATGACCCTACTAGTTAACTCATCCTAATTATCTTCAGGAAACGAGTAAAATGGAGGAGTAAGGGAGGCAGGAGAAAGAGAAACAAAACTACTGTGTAAGATGTATAAGTACCTAGGGCAGGCTAAGAATTCTACGTACATGATCTTGGTTAGTCCTCATGTCAAGTGGAGTAGATAAGGGAGGCTCAGGAAGATTAGGTGGCCAGCTAGAAAGCAGCAAAGGCAGAGATTGAATTGTTATATTTCTGATAACAAAACCTATTTCTTCTTTGCAACTTTGTCTTGTAGGGAAGTTTAAGTGTTTTTCCTGGAAGTTTAGATAATTTGAGCCTATAAAACAAGCTGAGCCAGATATATATGAAGGTGCACACCTGTGGTCCCAGCTACTCAGGAGTCTGAAGTGGGAGGATTCTTTGAGCCCAGGAGTTGGAGGCTGCAGTGAGCCATAATGGTGCCACTGCACTCCAGCCTGGGTGACAGAGCAAGACCTCATGTCTCTCTCTCTAGAAATGAAAATAAAATAAACCCTAATAGACAGATTATGGACAGATAACGGGGGGGAAAGGCATAAAAATTTACTGGGTGGGGGGGTATAGTAGTAAATTATTTTCAGGAGAAATGAATGAACCCAAAGAACAAGGGTTCTGAAACCCAGTTTATCTGGGCTCTGGCAAGTGAAGAGAACAGTCTAAACCAAGTCTTGTCATGCAGATGAAACCTCACAGGTAGCAGTGCTCAGAAAAAGTGTCTGTCGGACCCCTAAAGTGTGCCAATCATTCCTAGATCCAAACTCAAGGTAGTGGGGGAGGTTGGAGTGGGAGGTAGAGCAAGCCAGGGTGTTCATTTTACCAATGCAGATTTCCTTTACAGATGCGAATCTCCTCCACAAAGGGAAGTTTTTTTTTTTAGCTATTCCTGTGTTACCACTCCCTTCTAAGAGCCATCTTGAAAAATGTCAAAGAAGGATATTTTGAGGTGAAATATTTTTTGCTTTCTTTAGTTTCTTATAGTTATCCTCTTCCAGACACTTCCAGGACTATTTTAAAGCAAACCATAAAAATAATTGTATATATTAAGGTATGCATTACATGAATATTACAACAGAAAAAATACCTGGCATGGAGAAAACAACTTAAATGTCTAACAATAAGAAAATGATGGTATCCCAAAATAAACCACCACCAAAAGTAAGAATTCTGAAGAATATATAATAACAGAAAAAAATACTTGTGTTAAAGTAATTGAAACATAAAAATTGCATGGTCATGGTTACCTAGAAAAGTAAAGACATACCTCATTAGAAAAACAAGATTGGAATGCAATTCACCAAATGTTCATTACATTTGGCTTTAGATAATGATTACAGAGGCTTGTTTTCCTTCTTTCTATATTTTCTTTATTGGCTAATTATAGTTAGCATGTTTTATTATTTATAACAAAATACTTTTAATATATTATTTCTTTAGAAGAAACTTTAGTGGTTGAGATAAATTATTTTTAAGTAAATTATCATTTAGTGTTCAGGAATAATATAGCATAGACTCTCTTTTTCCTGCTCATCTCCTTTATATGCGATGCCATACTTTGGAAATAACTCAGCAGGCAATTACAAAAATACTCTGAGAGGTAGTAAGATGATAATTGGTGGGATAAGGGAGTCACCATGAAAGGGGAGGGTGAAGAACAAATTAAAATTTAAAGAGTATATGTGAGCCAATGTGAGGACAGATGCCTGGAAGACTAAGACCCAAGTGACCTTAGATTTGAGCTCTAATAAGCCTTTGTTAGAAGGAGGTTTTTAAAGGGGGGGGGGGAAGACTGATACAAAGTTGTCAGGTATTCTCATTGGTTTACATAAATGACATTTCTTAGTGATTGGCTATACACTGTTAAGCTGTGTCTGATACGGCACTGTTAGATTCAACCTACTTGTGGCAGTAACAAGCAATTTGAAGAGACAAATATGTAGCTTAAAGGGGTGGGTAGGAAGTGTTTCTCAGCTAATTTTAATGTTTCTCTGGGGCTGACTGTTTCAAAAAGCTCTTCAGATAAAAATTCTATTCCTTCCTCAAGGATCTCAGGGATTAATAAATACCAACATGGTAACTTTCCTCCCATTCATTCTGTTATCCCAGAATGAGTACTAAGGAGGCCTGTAACCCATAACAGCTAACTAAAACGAAACAATTAAACAAACAATTAAAAAAAAAAACAACAACAAAAGAAACAAACGACAACAGCAATTAAAAAAAAAAAAAAACAGAAAAAAAAGAGAAGGAATCCTTCTCTCTCTGACCAAAAGATCAGGGAAGGAAAGCCCGGTAGGGACTTGAGATCCTTGCAGCAATGATGCCTAATATACCTGCAGCAGCCATGCCACAAGATCTTGGGTAGCTAACCCATCCCTTGCCTACACCTGTCAGGGACAGCAATACTCCCTTTAGCAACAAAGCCTGGAAGGGCTGACACAACAGAGCTTGGAGGGGCTGAGACAACCAATACCTGCCAGCATCAGTGGACACAATAACAGGTAACAGCAATGTCCACTGAGGATCTTATGCAGGCCAACTAATATAGTTTGGCTGTGTCTCCACCCAAATCTCATCTTGAATTGTAGCTCCCATAATTCCCATGTGTCACAGGAGGGACCCAGTGGAAGGTAATTGAATCGTGGAGGTGGGTCTTCCCCATGCTGTTCTCGTGACAGTGAGTAAGTCTCATGAGACCTGATGGTTTTTATAAAGGGGAGTTCCCCTACAAGCTCTCTTTGCCTGCTGCCATGTAAGACATGACTTTGCTCCTCCTTTGCCTTCTGCCATGATTGTGAGGCATCCAAAGCCATGTGGAACTATGAATCAATTAAACCTCTTTCCTTCATAAATTACCCAGTCTCAGGTATGTTTTTATTAGCAGTGTGAGAATGGACTAACACAGAGACCCATGCCCCAACCCAGAGCAAGAGATATGTCCCCCTGGTGCTCCAACCAGCTGCAGAGAGCCAACCAGGCTCAGTAGCACCTGGCTGTCTACTCAATTGTAGTACAAGACCAACACAATCTAGCCCTCCACCCAAATGACAGAAAGTCCTCCAGACATTGTAGCTATTGATCCTCTACCCAGTGCCAGAAGTCCACCTGGTAAGTCCTTTTTTCTCCAGTGGCACCAGCAGAAATAATGTAACAAATTCACCAATATCAGATGGCCACAAAACAAGCCAGGGGGAATTTACTCTGTCCTACACATGTAGTACCTACTTCCCATTATGTAACTTTGCTGGGTGGCTGAGATGCGCACCCTTAGCCCCTCAGAGAGCTCTAATTTGGATCCAGAGAGAACATGAGCAGATCCAAAAGAATGAAGCATGAAATAATAGCATTTCAAAGACTCAGAAAACCAAATTATCATTGGAACCACATCCCACAAAAGAATGTCAGAATTTACATGTTAAAACTAAAAGAAATGACAACCTGCTAAAATAAAAGATAAAAAATAGGATCGAGAACCTCTTAACATAATATCCAAAATGTCCAAGATACAATAAAATATAATTTCTGATACCAAGAACCAGGAAAATTGCAAGTTGAATGAGGAAAAAAAAATGGACTCATATAAATATCAAGTTATGGGAAATTTCTGACAAGATTATATAGCAGCAGCCACAATAAAACTGTTTGAACAAATAATTATGAATTCCATTGAACCAAAAAAGAAACCTTAGCAAAGAAATAGAAACTATAAAACAGGAGCAAACTAAAATTATTGAACTAAAAAAAAATCCAACAACTGAAATAAAAATCTGATGAGTGTTCTCAATAGTACAGAGCAAATAACAGAGGATAGAATCACTTAACTTGAAAGCAGAACAACAGAATTTACTCAGTCTGCCCAATGGAGAGAAAATAGATGAAAAAAATGAATAGAATATCAGGGACCTGTGTGACTGTAACAAAAAATCTAACTGTTGTATTATTGCAGTCCCAAAACAAGAGGAGAAAGAATGTAGAGCTAAATGTATACTGAAACTAGTAATAACTGAGAGCTTTCTGAATTTGGTGAAAGACATAAAGCTACATATTCAAAAAACTGAGCAACTATAAATGATTAGAGAAATCATGGTAATAGATATCTTAAGTAAATAGCTTAAAATTGAAGCCAAAAAAAATCTTAAGAGCAACCAGAGCAATGATGCATTATCTATAACAGAATACCAATTCTAATGAAAGCAGATTTCTCATTTGAAACCATAGACTTCAGCAGAAAGTAGCACAGGAGTTCTCAAGTGTTAAAAAAAAAAAAAGTAACCATCAAGTATTTCTATATCTGGCTAAAGAACTCTTTAGAAATGAATGAAAAATAAAGACATTCTCAAATCAAGTTAAAGAAATTTGTTTCTAGAAAAACTACCCTTAAAGAATGGCTAAATAAAGCTCTCAAAATTTAAAAGAAATTATCAAAAGAAGGCATAGAACTTCAGAAAGGATATTTTTAAAAACAGAATTAAAAATAAGAGAAAATATAATGACTATTATTTTCCACGAGTTTTTTAAATTGTATTTGATGGTTGAAGCAAAACGTAATAATATTAGTTGTGCTGCTAAATAAATATAGATAATATACTGATAAAATTACATTTTAAAAGTATGGAAGATAAAGGGAGATAAATTGAAGTAACTTTTCAATATTTCATTCAAAGAGTCACCATGACTATATTAGAAGTCTGTAATGAATTATATACAAAAGGTCTTTGAAAACTTTGTGTAAAACATGTATTATGAAAAACCTATTCATGGATATCAAAATATTTTTGCATAAAAATAAAGTCATACTAACTTGCTATACCATGTCTGAATGGAGGCATTAAGAAAGGTTAGTCATCAGCTTGAAAGGAGCCTCTATCAGGGCAACATAAATTCTGATAAAATTGATACAAAACCAAATATCAAATTTGTCATGAACCTTGGATGGAAGAATTGGGAAATCACTGAAACATTACAAGAACAATGTCCCAAAGAAATAGGCAATTTATAATATCAGTTTATATTATAGAAGAGAAGAGATGATATTGAAGATGAAGCCCACAGCAGCATACTATTCCTATCAACTAGAGAGAAAAAATTAATCTTGTTGTGCCCTAACTGAAGAAGACTGATTATTAACAGTAGAAAGAATAGCCAACACCATAGATATCTCAACTGGTTTAGCTTACACAATTCTGACTAAAAAATTAAAGTTGGGCAAACTTCCTACACAATGGATGCCAAAACGATTGCACCCAGATCAGCTGCAGACAAAGGCAAAACTTTCAATAGAATTTTAAATAAGCGAGATCAAGATTCTGATAAATTTATTTGAAGAAATGTAGCAAGAGATGAAACATGGCTTTACTGGCACAATACTGAAGTCAAAGCACAATCTAAGCAATGGTACTAAAAGGTGAAAGTGGTCTGGTTCAAGGAAACGTGGACTAGTCAAAAGAAAAAGTCATGGCAACAGCTTTTTGGCATGCTCAAGGCATTTTGCTTGTTGACTTTCTGAAGGGCCAAAGAATGATAACATCTGCTTAATATGAGAGTGCTTTAAGAAAATTAGCAAAGCTTTAGCAGAAAAATGCCCAAGAAATCTTCACCAGAGAGTCCTTCTCCACCAGGTCAATGGCTCTCCTCATTCCTCTCCTCAAACAAGGGCAATTTTAAAAGAGTTTCAGTGGGAAATCATGAGGCATCTACTTTACAGTCCTAATTTGGTTTCTTATTTGTTTTTTGTCTACTAATATTTTCAAAAGTTACCCATATTTTCTCCATTAATAAATTAAAAGAAAAACAAAAAACAAAAACGAAATTGTACTGGCAAGGTTAAATTCCCAGACTCAGCTTCAGTTCTTTAGGGATGGACTAAATGACTGGTATCATTGCTTACAGAGGTGTCTTGAACTGGGTGAAATAATGTTTATATTTTTTACTTATATTTTTTAATGTCATTTTTCCATGAAGTTTTTGAAGTGCTCTCATATGTATAATACTTACAGTAACCATCAAGAAAGCTATAAACCAAAAGTTAGCATAATATAAATAAAACAAAATAGGATAACCTAAAAAATGTTTAACCCAGAGAAAGGCAAGAAAAAAGCAGAAATGACTAAAGAAACAAACAAATGAAAAATAATACAAAGGTAGACTTAAGTCCTAATATATTAATAACTATTTTAAATAAAATGTTCTCAATATATCAATAGAGAACAAAGATTGGCAGATAGAATATATATACAAGCAATATTTTTCATAAGAAAATGTCTTCACACAAAGACATAGCTAGGTCAAAGATAGAAGATAAAAAAGGTAGAAAAATATCATGCTAATTTTTTTTAAAAAAGCAAGATTGGCTATATTAATACCAGATAAAGTAGATTTTGGAGTGCAAAAAAAGTTACTTGGTGAATAAAGGGGACATTTCAATGATCAATCTGCCCAAAACATAATGTTCTTAAATGTATGAATAAAACAACAGAGGTTTAAAATAAAATGTGGTACCAAGAATCAAAAACATGTACATTGTAATCCCTTGTACGTTATGTTACATGACAAACAAGAATTAAGGTTGCAGATGAAATTAAGATATGAATTATTTGACCTTAAAATAATTAATATAACAAATAAAGTATTACTTAAGTCAATTAAATCACTTTATCACTTAAGATATTAATTATTTGACCTTAAAATAGAGAGATAAATTATCCTGGATTATCTAACTGGCTCCTTTGTGATATAATCACATAGGCCCTTAAAATTTTAATGAAGCCAGAAGAGTGGTTCAGATGTTTGCAGCAACAGAAGAAGAAGAAATTCAGAGCATGAGAGGAACTTGACCTGCCATCACTGGCTTTAAAGAGGAAAAAGAAAACCATGAGCCAAGGAATGCAGGCAGCCTGCAGAAGCTAGGGCTGGCAGTCACTTGACAGCAAGTAAATGAAGACCTCAAAATTACAGCCAAAAGGAATTGAATTCTGACAGCAACCTAAATTAACAAGGAAACAGATTCTTAGAGACCCCAGGCAGGAATACAGCCTTGCTGACACTTTGATTATAGCTCAATGAGAACTGTCTTAGATTTTCTACCTGCAGAGCTGTGACAATAGATTTGTGCTGTATTAAGCCTCTAAATTTGTGGTAATTTATTAGTGCAACATAAGAAACTAACACATACATGAAAGAAACATTCATAGAGCTGGAAATATAAAAAGACAAATCTACAGTTATAGTTGAGACTTCAACATCCTACTCTCAGACAGAAAATGTGCAAAGATACAGAATAATTGAACAAGACCATCAATTAACAGGATCTAAATGACATTTATTGAATACTCCACCCAACAACAGCAAAGTACACATTGTTCTCAAGTACTTATGCAACATTCATTAAGATAGACTATATCCTCACTCACAAAGTAAACATTTACAAACTTAGAGGCATTAAAATCCTATAAAACATCCTTCCAACCATAATTGAATCAAAAGCAATAACAGAAAGATGACAGGAAAAGCCTCAAACACTTGGAAATTTACAAACACACTTCTAAACACCCATGGGCCATAGAGAAAGTCTAAAATAAAATTTTAAATTCAAGCAACTGAATACAATGACAATAAAACATAACAAAATTTGTGGGATGCAGCTGTAGTAGGGCTGACACAGAAATTTATAGCCCCAAATGCTTACATTAGAAAATGAGTAGAGTTCAGACTAATAACAAAGTATCTATCTTAAGAAACTAGAAAAGCATACAATAAAAGAAAGCGAACAAGAAGGAAACAATAAAAATAAGAAGATAAATCAATTAAATGTAAAACAGGAAAACAATAGAAAAAAATCATCGAAAGCAAAACCTGGTACTCTGAAAAAAATCAGTAAAATTGATAAGCCTCTTGCAAAATTGGCATAAAATATTTGCAAGCCATGTACTGCATAAAGTGTTAGTTCTGTGCATTTCAAAGCACAGCATTAAAGTAACAAAAAGTCCAAATACAAAATGAGCAAAAAACATGAACAGACATTTTACTGAAGGAAACAAAGAGTTGGCAAATGAAAAAGCCTTTACCAAAACTCATGCTACTATAAATAATATTCTTAGGATATAATGACTGAGCAACTTCAGTACATATTTTCACATACATTTTATGTTCCTTACACAGCAAACCATGAAAACAGCAATGGAGGTAGTTTCTGGCCTTCCTGTATTTAATTTCAATAAACAGATCAAATTATAATTCCCAAACAGTTATCTCCAAACTTTAATTGTTGAACTCAGCGAGGTTCCCAAGCTGAAAAATTATTGATACATATTTTTAATTATGTAAAAAGAACTCCAATTTGATCCTGACCTATAGTAAGGATTCGGCCTAAATATTTTAAGTTGAAGTCATTGAGGCCCTCTGATTGACCCCTCAAAGACACTGAAATGTAATAGCAGTTGACCAAGCAAACACTGAAATCTAATAGGAGTTGACCAGGGAAAGAGTCTTTTCCAATGGAAAGATGGACAATGGCTAAGGCAATCTTAATAGAGCAGCCCAGAGCTCTCAAAAACTTGTTCTTCCTGTGGGGTCCTTGGAATGCTTTCCATCCCTCCCTGGTTATTCCTTTTGGATGATTTTATTGGAAAACATTCACATTGATCTTTGGTTTTTCCATTGCTTCTCTAAGGAGCCAAAGTTAAAAATTGACCTTAAGCTCAAGTAACTTCTAATGTGACACATCTGGAGGCAGGGAGATAAAGCTCTGTCTGTGGTTGAGAGAAGAAAAAATCCTGCCAAAGCATTGTTCTCAATTGTACTGATGAAAATGAAAACAATAACTCCATATGTTAATAAAGTGCTTTGCATTTACCAAGTGCTTTCACACACATTATAGCATTGAGTTCTCAGAAAAATGCTCAGAGATAGATGAACAAATGTTATTTTTTAAAATGGTTCTCAAATAGAAAAAGTAAGGCTCTAAAATATATGTACTTTGTCTTAACTGACCAGCAAGTATTGCAGACAACACTTAAACTTCAAATGTCTTTTGGGACATTAAAATAATTAAGATAAAAAACATCATTTTACAGGCCAGCACCCTAAAGTCATTGACCTAAATTTACAAATTTTGGCAATTGTGTCCATATGCATTTGAATTTTATATAACAATCACAACTACAGAATTGTCTTATGTAATTTAGTATTTATTATATAATAAAAATCTTATCAAGTTATGGCATGCTTCTTATAATTAGATTGCCACTCTATAGGGTAAGGAATTACAATTTATCTCACCTTTATCTTACTATGCATAATTGTTTTTACTTGATTATTTACTAGGGAGAAATTCTCAGATCTCTGAAACTTTGTCATAGAGTTTGAAGATTCCACATGTTTAGTGCTGTTAATTATCTCATTCTTTCTCAAATAGACATAAAATATTGCATTGAAACTGGCAATGTCTACATATACAACACAAATTTAACATAATTCCAAGAACATTTAGAGTTACCATTTTTAAGTTGGTTACATATAAAGGTAGCCCTTTTTGTTTACTTAACAGCAAATTTCATCTTTTTAACGATTAGCCCATTCTAGTTTCTGTCATATAATATTTTAAAGACTCATCTACTGAGGTATTAATAGTTCTCATAATTTGAATGAGCTATTTTATAATAAAACTTAGAGTTTCATAGCTGATAGTGTTTCAGATTTTTCTTTAGTTTTTGCTTTAGACAGATGTTTTTCTCTTCATTTTCTTCTGTAGCTTCAAGCAGCAGAATCCCTTCACTCCTATTTTCTGCTTCACTCTGATTGAACTTTATTCTAATGTTATAGCTCTGTTTCTAATATATATGAATATTTTTATAAAGAGTGTAGATCTAACTTTTTAAAATTTATGTTTTTTCTTTTATTGTATACAGACATAGAATTTAAACAGCAAAATAAATCTATGTGCTCATTAAAAAAATATAAGGCCCCTGCTGATACCCTTTCAATATTTTTATTCTTCAGTATTATACACTCTTGACACTTGTAGCTATTTTTTTCTTGGTATTAATCTCTCTATGTATGAGAAGTATTTATATAGCAGTTCTTGATTTATCAGTTTTAGGCATCATCTATTGTCTTCCCAAGATGGCACATACAGACTTAACTCTCTTTCTTCATCCCACATTACTAATATACATGCATGCTCCAGACTTCTAATCCCCCAATAAAGTTATAATTTTATGTTATTTAGACCAGTCTATTAAGGTTATGTAAATGTTATTTACAATTGAGACATGCAGCAAGGTATAATTAGTTTTCCTATCTTGCATAAATTTTGTTCTCCCTAGATTCAGTGGATGTGTTGTTTACTTTTATTTTCCTTGTTGCCTGTGTTATGACTAATTCACCCCCAAACTTTTCCCCAGTGTTCAAAAACATCCAGCTTTCTATCTGCTTCATCTTCTTGGAAACTTTTCTTCCAGAGTATCTGACTTGCTCCAATCTGGACTCGTTACTTTCTAGGCCTATTACATGGTTTTTATCCTAGTATTTCCTTTCACCATTCCTAGTAGTTAGGTTAGGCTGGAATGATAAACAGAATCCCAGAATAGAAAATTATTTCCACTCATGAAACAATCCAAGATGGTGGTTCTTGGTTAGTGGGGGCCTCTTCTCCATATGATCATTTATAAATCCAGGTTTTTTTTTTTAATCTTGTGAATTTACCATCTACTGGGGCCTAGTCATCACCTGCATCCAGCTCTCTTAAGAGGAGCCAGAAGAGGCACATTCACTGGTTGAAACAGTAGCAAGGAAGTAGCACAATCCATTGGATTCAAAAGACTTATTCCAGAGGCCACACTTTAATGCATGGGAACTTTGTGTAGAAGCTAAAATAACTCTATCTTGGATGCTATTCTGCCATGTTGACTTCTGATTCACCTCTGTTCTGGGAAAGCCTTTAAGATTTCCAGACTATCTATCATTCCTTGTGTAAGGACACATACACAAGGAACACATACAGTAAGTAAACCCTTCCCTCAGGCCAAAACAATCTTGATGTGATCATACTTCAAGTGTCCCACACATCCCTTCCAAATCATATATACCCTTTCCCTATGGTATATAAGCCCTTAGATCTGGGGTGAATGACATGGCGACTCATTATCTCATCTTGCTGCCACTGGGGACAGGATGGCTTCTGTTCCTAAGGCCGTATTAAATATTTCTTGCTAAAAAATTGATTTGTCAGCCTCTTTCTTTGGCTTGTCATTATCGTCTAACTTTAGGGGTCAGTTTGCAGAAACCTGCCCCCTGCAGAACATCTGGGGACAAAGGAGTTTGGAGATAGGAAAAGGAAAGTGGTATTTACAAAACACTACAAATCTGTGCTCATCATCATCAAGGGTATTCTTTTTAGCACTCACTACAGTGAAATCCTCTGTTTCCCAGATCTTTTTTAACTTTCTAAGTTGTTAGAAAAAAAATCTTAAAGTAGTTTTCAAAGAAAAGGTAAGTTGGAGGCACATTTTTATTAATACCGGCTGTCAAAAATGTCTTTATTCTACTCTCACATTTACTGGACAGTTTGAGTGCACAATTCTAGGTTGGAAAATATTTTTCCTAAAAATGCTGAAAGTCTTTACCTGAAAGTTTTGAAGACATTGGTCTGTTTCTGCAGAGTACAAAAGTATTCTATTCATAATCTTTAGTATATCTAATTACTTTTCCTCTCCAGAAGCATCAGGATTTTATCTTGGGTCCTGACAGTCTGAAATGAGAGGATATGCTCATATTTTAATCTATTTTGCTGGGCACTTGTTATAACTTAATTCTATAATTCATCCTCTACAATTCGGGGAGCTAAAGTATTATTTCCTATTCATTTTTTTGTATTTTGTCTGATTAAAACTATAATTTCAAATATTAGCACTCCTGAGATAATCCTCTACCATTTTTTTCTTTACTCTCTTATTTCCTATCGCTGTTTTACTTTCTGAGAGGATATCTTAACATTAGTTTCTAAAACTTCCAACTATGTTATATTTCATGTTTTTAATTTTCAGGACTTTTTTTCTTGAGTCATATTATCTCTTTTGAAGCACACTATTCTTGTTTCATTGATGCAATATTGTCTCACAGCTGTTTGGGAAGTAATGGTGTTCATAATTTTTTTACCTCTCTGTATAATCTGACCTACCTACATTGTTGCTTTCTGTTTATTTGTTTGGTCTCTAACTTTTAGATTAGAGGTTTTGTTAAAATATCTAGTGATCTCTAAAGGCTGGTTGGAACTTCTGAGCACTGTGTGTGCTTGTCAACTTCGGGCTTCACTTAAAGAGAGATCTGACTGGGCTCTGACATTGAAGAAAGCACTGACTTTAGTGTTTTCTTATTGACCATTTACATTCTGCTGGAATAATCTTCAAGTTATTTTAAGAAAAGCATAAGCCAGGCTCCCACCATTCTGAAAGCTAAGTGGGAGAAGAGTGGAATGAGAGCACGTAACATTCAGTAGGCAAGATTTAATGAAATCTCTTAATGTACAATAAGACTTTCCTTCCTTCAGAATGTATCTGATATTCCCAATCCAGAGACACTTAGCTTTACTTCTCTAGAGAATAAACTTCCAGTCTTCTGCCGGGGTGAAGGACAACAACTCTTCCAGCTGCACAGAGGATCAGGAATCTGGTAATTTAACTGAGTCTAAAAAAAATAACTGAATCCAACTTCCTGTTTTCAACAACCTCTTCATATACTCCATTCTGTCCTCTCCAGAGACACTTGGTGCTGACAGTTTCTGAATCTCTCATGAGATCTGTGGTACACATTGAGTAGCTGCTCAACTTTCTCCATTGCTGATTTAGGATTCAGTATTTTCAGGTCAGTTAAGTGTCTTAGCACTTATCTTCTAATTTCTATCTTCTAAAAATTTGCTGCTAATACCATTTCTCTCTCTTTTTTTTTTTTTTGCATTTTTATGCTTAGAAAATCTTTTAGTGCCTTACTAAAGCGTGGAGGTAATGGTATCAATCCTTGATCAACAACACAGGAATCTTTAACATAACTTTTCAATTTCAAAACTGCTATCTATCTAGATCACCATTTAATGAATGATCCTTAAGTTCTCTTGTTTGGAGTGTTCTTTGACACACATTAAATTAACTCTTTTTCTGGAACTCATACTCTCACCAACTGATCCATTTTATATTAGTATCAAAATGTGTAATTTTTTTGCTATTTTAGAATATATTATTATATCCAATAGTTTCTCAGTACAAGCTAGTGCTCTCTCTTTATTACTTCATTTATTCAGGTGACCCATGTGGAAAGAAGTCCATTAACACTCATCATGCAAGCAACTTGACAATAATACCACATGTAGATTATTTTTCTGTTTTAAAAGATAGACATGTTCTCAAAATTAGTTCCAATTCCATTAATCATCCCTCTTCCAGGAATATGTCAGCCAGGAGTGTGTCTATTCCAGGCTTAAAGATTAGAAATCCCATGGGCTGACAGTTTACATGGAGTAAGACCCATGCACTAAAGCCTAATCTTTTCCAATCAGAAACAAATATATAACTGCACACAAGCTCCCTAAGTCACATGTATCTTACTTAGATTGCTGCCTCTTTGAAGCTTAGTAAGATTTACTGATTCCAAATACAAGATAGTTTGTCAGACATGAAATTTAGCAATCTCAGTAACATCTTTTTGCCATATTAAAGATTAAAAAGTGAAACATCTTTGCAAATTCCCAGGAAAATAAGGACCCTAGCTCCATTTCTGATCTCCCAGGATTCTCCTTTATGGACATATTTGTTTCGTTTTCACTTTAACAGACCTTCCTTGTAATGGAGATGAATTATAAAATTGTCTTGTATACTGTTCTTCTTTTTTTTTTTTTTTTTTTTTGAGATGGAGTTTCGCTCTTGTTACCCAGGCTGGAGTGCAGTGGCACAATCTCGGATCACTGCAACCTCCGCCTCCTGGGTTCAGGCAATTCTCCTGCCTCAGCCTCCCGAGTAGCTGGGATTACAGGCACACACCACCATGCCCAGCTATTTTTTTGTATTTTTAGTAGAGACGGGGTTTCACCATGTTGACCAGGATGGTCTCGATATCTTGACCTCGTGATCCACCCACCTCGGCTTCCCAAAGTGCTGGGATTACAGGCTTGAGCCACCGCGCCCCGCCATACTGTTCTTCTTAAGTGCAATTATCAGTTAACAAGAACAAGTAACACTTAGACATACAGAACTAATTTTTAATCCCATATAGATGCATTCAGGAAAAAATATTTTATTTGCCATTACTATGATCCTCATCCCATCCTATTTGGCAAATAAGTATTAATCACATAATCATCTCTGAGCTATAGCTCACATAACTATGCTCACTCACTGAACCAAGTAACTCCTACACCTTTCCAACAGCTTCATAGTGCCAAAACTCATTATCTGTAGCTATGATAGTGACTAAAATGTACAGACCAGAACAAGGACCAATGGTTGCACGAAGGAAAAACCCATGTTTCATAGTTGAGGTTGCAGCAAGGAAGATCAATAACTATGAAAACAATTATGAGAAACAATGATTCCATACTTATGAGAAATATTACCACACATATTTCACTCCTGGGGATGAGAATTAAACTGTTTCTAAAAGAAGTTTGTCTTAGTTTTAAACTTTTCTTTTTCACTCTAGGTCATATTCATCTTAGAGGTTGTGTGATTCTTAGCTTATTTGTAGGATCACTCAGAGACATTAAAACAATGGTGTGAACTTGTTGGAACATTTCCCTCCTAATCTCACTGGAAAAGTATAAAGTTTTTAATGGCCTATTTATGGTTCTCAAAAACTTGATTTAGGGTGGGAAATATTGGACTAAGCTACTTTTTTTGCAGTCAAAAGCACATACCAAAGAGAAGATAGTCTCTGAAAATTAGGAGCTTAGGGTCCAAAAATAAAATGGAATCCAAATGTTTGCTAAGAGACTAAGCAGAGACAATATTCTCAGCCCAACCCACCCACTCCCACTTCCACCAAAAGAAGATTCTCAAAGAGATAGTTGCAAATGTTGATAGGACTAAGAATCATTAAAATAGGTGATCCTTGCAAGAACAAGTTAAAAGAAAGCAGCTAAAGTAAAAATCAAGGGGGCCAGTCACGAATGACCTGGTCTTTTCCCCACCACAAATAAGAGTCCTCTCAAGTCCAGCTGTTTGATTTTGTTGACTTTGAAGATAGTCATGAGAGGATGAGTAACACCAACCCTTTCAGTTGAAGGTTTCTGAATTCCTTCCTTTTGGTGTTCACTTCCAAAGCATCCAAGAACAATACACATCCCAATCACCCTCTGGGCCATAGAGCCAAATCTACACAGTATTCCATTTCAGGAAATGAGTTTTTTTTCCCCTCTGCCTTTTGCTCCTGCTTAGACATACTTACCCAATCGGAAGATGACCAAAACATTTACATAAGTTTGTCCAGTGTTTTTTACAAAAAGAAAAATTAATATTCTTGATTAAATAACAAAGCAGCAAATTTAATGAGACTAAGATTTCCCTATCACGGTCATTTTCCCAGCTTCTGCAACAGAGCCTGCACAGGTATTCCTGACATTGTCTAGGTCCATTAACATAGCCATTCAGTAAACTGAATCATAAGAATCAGGGCCAGCTAATTTTGCACAGAGTCAATCTCACTGTTGTGCTAAATTCCCCATTACAAAACCATTGCCAAAAAATAATGTGATTTATCTTTGAGGAAAGACTGGGGGTGGCAGGGAAGTGTAATGAGAAAAGAGAGAAGGGTTTATATGAGTCAATTTTTGGAAAAGTATGAATAAATAATAATCAAGCTAATGGCAACTAGCAGGAAACACCCTAATAGTTCTGGACAAGTAATGCCTTAGAACAAACATAAGTAGATTGAGTTTTAAGGTTTTCATGTTTGAAGACTGATCTTCAAATTAAATACACATATACATACACACACACACACATCCAATTTTTTAAATTAGTCATAGAATAATAAGAATCAACACATCCATAAGAAATAAAGGTGAATTAAAGAAAAAGGGAGAGCCTCAACTTGGTTGAAATAAATGTAGATGCTTATCCCAGATCTCTAGGCACCTGTCTAATGTTAAAAAAGTTATAAACTCTTTATACTACAGATTTTCTCATTTAGCAATTTGGTTTAGGAGAAATTACAGTCTTCAAAGTTAGTCTCTGCCATGCTACTTAGTAGCAGAAACTTTGGGCAAATTATTTAATTTCCTAATGTCGTAGATTCCTTCTATGTAAGTGGGAATGATATTAAACTTTATTGATTGCCATGGAGGAATAAATGAGATAATACTTGAAAGGGCATTCTATGAACTTAAAAGCATGCTATGAATATTCATTATATATGAGGGTGTTAACATACTACATATTCATATATCATCAGTAGAAATATAGTATACTTGTAGCAGAAACCTTTTAAATGGCAATTTGAATAAAGAGTAATAAAATCTTTCATACCAATTGATTTATAAATTTATATACGGGAATCTATTCTAAGAAAATAATCCAGTTTGGACAAAACTTTATTCAAAATGTGCATTACTTACAGTAGCCAAACAATTGGGCTAAGCCCTAATCTACAATAATAGGAGATCAGTATATCTGTATGTTAGTGACTACACAATCTTTAAAGGCTCATGTTTTTAATAAATGTTAATTGACATAAAAATGGGAAATTTCTAAGTTAAAAATCAGATAGTAAAACTGTAAACACGGGCCGGGCATAGTGGCTCACGCCTGTAATCCCAGCACTGTGGGAGGCCGAGGTGGGTGGATCACGAGGTCAAGAGATCGAGACCATCTTGGTCAACATGGTGAAACCCTGTCTCTACTAAAAATACAAAAAATTAGATGGGCATGGTGGCACGTGCCTGTAATCCCAGCTACTTAGGAGGCTGAGGCAGGAGAATTGCCTGTTCCCAGGAGTCAGAGGTTGCGGTGAGCCAAGATTGTGCCATTGCACTCCAGCCTGGGTAACAAGAGCAAAACTCCATCTCAAAAAAAAAAAAAACTGTAAACACCTTAGGATCCAATTTACAGCTCATGGATGTTTTGTTTGTGCGTGAACACCTGTGCACACTCCAACATTGGAAGAAAGTATCTCAAATTATTAACAATTTGGTTTTCTTTATGTGATATGTATTCTGGGTGACTTTTATTCATAGTAATCCATTACTTTTTGGAACAGTTGTATTACTTATTCACGGGAGAAATGTTATATAAAACATTGTAAATTTTCAATTTTATAATCTGTTAGGAAGCGAGGGGTCCGCTTTCCTAAAAGTAAGCCAAGGGGTCCTTGGGCTTACTTTTAAGGCCCAAGTAAGCAAATAAATGAGAAAGAGCTTTGAGTAGGTAACAGGGAGCTACTGTTTCCTCCATTTATGTTTTCTTCAATTTTATTTCAGTCAGTGGTGTGGAGATTGCACGATCTGGAAAATGGTCTCTTTGTCATTCATTGCTTGTAAGCTATGGGCTGCAAATACAAATATCCATCAATCACTGTGAGTTGACTGAATAAATTAATGTATTTTACATGTATGGGAAACTAATTTTTTCAAATACAGCCACATGTAATTGGGCTTAATAAACTACAAGTCCATTGAAATGATTATCAAATTCATGGCAGAATGTTTAAAAATTAGAATGTAGTCTAATAATATGACCAGGTGGAGTGTGTTTCCCCACCTATCAATTGCAGAAGTCCCCTGTGTAACTGCTGGGGATACATTTCATGACCCTCAGCATATGCCTGAAACCATGGATAGTACCAAATTCCATATATACTAAGCTCAAATTTCTCTTTCTCCTTCAAAATTTCACATGAAGACTCATTCTTACTATAGATCATAGCAATCTCACCATACATTTTTTCCCCCTATGTCAAGAACTTTTACCTTTTTACCCAAGGAAAGCACTTTATGGATTCTCTTTGGCATATCCAAATTGCCAGCATCACTACCTTTGCATTTGGGGGTTATCATGAAGTAAAATAAGGGTTCATTGAAACAAGCACTGCAATACTGCATCGGTCAGTTTGATAACAGAGAAGGCTACTAAGTGACTCATGCAGAGGAGCATCACAGTATGCTAGAAAAAGGGAGGACTCACATCCAGGATGGAATGGAATGGGACAGTGAGATTTTGTCATGTTTCCCATAATTTAAAACCTATGAATTATTTCTGAAGTTTTCTATTTAATATTGTTAGGTTGCTGTTAACTCTTGGTAACTAAAACTACAGAAAGTAAAATCATGAATAAGGCAGGACTATTGTATCTAACTGGAGGTCCTATAATTCAATTCAATTCTGATACTAACTGAGGTCAGTGGTTTAAGGGCTTGGCCCTGTACAACTGTCTCCCACTTCAGAAGAAAACCACAAGAAGTAGATTGCCAGGTTACTCACAGCTTTTGCTGACTTGGCTACAAATTAGAGGTTCCTATGACCCTCTTCTCAGGTTTGATTTGCTAGAGTGGCTCACAGAACCCAAGAAAACAATTTTACTTACCATTGCTGATTTATTACAAAAGATTATATTTTTTGAATATAGTATCACTAAGTTTTAATTTTTTACTTTTATTTTTATCATATATAAGGTATACATCATGATGTTTTAAAAATATATATATGGAATAAAATGATAGCTATAGTCAAGCTAATTGACATATTCATCACCTCACCTTTTCTCTTGCTGTTGGTAAGACAACCCAAAATCCATTTTCTCTGCACACTTTCTTTATAAAATAGAGTATTGTTAACTACCATCCTCATGCTGCTTCACGTTCGATGTCTACATCTATTCCCCTACATAACTTCAAGTGAGTAGAGTACCCCTTGACCTACTCCTCCCTATTTCGTCCTCTGCTCCACCACTTGCTCCTGGTAATCACAATTCTATTCTCTGTTTTAATGCAGTTGGATTTTTTTTTTTAAGATTATACATGGAAGAGATCATGCAGTATTTTTTCTTCTATGTGTGGCTTATTTCACTTAATGCAACTGCCTCCAGTTTTACCTATATTGTTACAAATAGTAGTATCTCTTTCTCTTTTAAGATGAATGTATGGATAGATAGACAGACAGATAGATAGATAGCATTTTGTATCTATTCATCTATTGATTAACATATTGTTTCCTTATCTTAGCTATTGTGAGTAATGCTGCAATGAACATCAGAGTGTAGATATATCTACAAGGTGTTTATTTCATTAACTTTGTGCATATATTCAGTAAAGGAACTGGTAGGTCACATGGTAATTCTAATTTTAATTTTTACTCTCACCAACACTTGCTATCTCTTGTTTTTTTTTTTTTTTTTTTTTGCACTCTTGTTACCCAGGCTGGAATGCAATGGCACAATCTCGGCTCACCGCAGCCTCTGCCTCCTGGGTTCAAGCAATTCTCCCGCCTCAGCCTCCTGAGTAGCTGGGCGCCACCATGCCCAGCTATTTTTTTTTTTTTTTTTTTTTGTATTTTTAGCAGAGATGGGGTTTCACCATGTTGACCAGGATGGTCTCAATCTCTTGACCTCGTGATCCACCCGCCTCCGCCTCCCAAAGTGCTGGGATTACAGGATCTCTTGTCTTTTTGATAATAGCCATACTAACAGATGTGAGACCATATCTCATTGTGGTTTTGATTTATATTTATCTGATGATTACTGATGGTGAGCACCTTTTCAGATATCTGTTGGACATTTTTCTGAAAACATAAAAATGCTCAGTTTTTAATCTTTTTTTTTTTTTGCTATTGAATTGTGCCACTTCCTTATACATTTTGGGAGCTAATCTCTTATCAGATATATAGTTGCAAATATTTTCTCCCAATCCATGAGCTGTCTTTTTCTTTCTTTTTGAGACAGAGTCTTGCCCTGTTTCCCAGGCTGGAGTGCAGTGGGTCAATCTTAACTTACTGCAACCTCCATCTCCCGGGTTCAAGTGTCTCCTGCCTCAAGTAGCTGGGATTATAGGCACCCACTATCACAACTGGCTAATTTTTAGTATCTTTATTTTGTTGGTTATTTTATTTGCAGAATCTTTTTAGTTTGATATAGTCGCACTCATTAATTTTTGTTTTTATTGACTGAGCTTTTGCTGTGAAATCCAAAAAATAATTACCAAGGGCAATGTTAAGGAGTTTTCCTCTATATATTTTCTTCTAGGAGTTTTTAAAGTTTTGGATCTTATATGTAGGTTATTAATATATTTTTATTTGATTTTTTTTTTTTTTGAGACGGAGTCTTGCTCTGTCACCAGGCTGGAGTGCAGTGGTGCAATCTCAGCTCACTGCAACCTCCGCCTCCTAGGTTCAAGTGATTCTTCCGCCTCAGCCTCCCAAGTAGCTGGGACCACAGATGTGTGCCACCACGCCCAGCTAATTTTTTTGTATTTTTAGTAGAGATGGGGTCTCACCATATTGGCCAGGATGGTCTCGATCTCTTGACCTGGTGATCTGCCCGCCTCAGCCTCTTTTTGTGTAGGATACCATATAAGAATCCAGTGTCATTCTCTTCCATGTGGATATCCAATTTTTCCAATACCACTTGTTGAATCCTTTCACCATTTTTATCTTATTGGTGGTCTTGTTAAAACTTAGTTGATTGTGTATGCTTGGGTTTATTACTGAGTTCTCTATTCTATTCCATTGGTCTTTGTGTCTGTTTTGTTTGTTTTACAAAGAATATTTTAAAGGATACCAATCATCAGCCAGATTAAGGCATATATAGGCCACGGTTTGGAAATGTCCTGATCTGAACCTTGAAGTTCATTAATTTTTAAGGTGGCTTCATCATATAGGCATAATTCATTATTAATTTAATCTCTAGCCCCTCTTCTCCTTCCTGAAGGATGGGAAGTAGGGCTGAAAGTTCCAAGCTTCCAATCATGCTTGGTCTTTGTGTTGATAAAAGTTACTTCATTAGAAAAAAAAAAAAGATGCTATATCACCCAGAACATTCTAAGGAACTACGTGATCCGTCTCAGGAACTGGGGACAAAGACCAAAGTATATATTTCTTATTATAAATCATGACATCATATCAGGCTTCTATAAAAGGTAGCAAAAGCTGCTCTTTTGCAGTGTTTTTGCAAATCAAGGGAAAAGAGCCAAGTATTTCCCAAGTGTTTTTCAAAAGAGTTTGAAAATTTACACATTTATGTGATATCTCCCCATTTTTATAATCAAATAAATCAAATATAAAACACTCTGGGTAAGCCAAACTAAACACCCTGAGGCCAGGTCCAGCTAGAAAGCTGCCAGTTTGCTACCTCTGGCTGAGAATGCAGAGTGAGGACTTGTGCATATCTGCTGTGGCACCCCCTTGCTGCCACCCTGGCTGCTTTCAATACACAGGTGAGTGCTGACAGCTTGTATGCTAATTCCAAAGCTGGAGAAGGGGCCTAAGTAGGGCCACTTTCCTGAGAAGCCCTTTGACTAGGCAGCCCTTCTCCTCAAATTGTATTCTTATTAAATGTGTTCTGTGCCAGCTCTGACAGGGGCAGGAAAGAATCGGCTGGGTGGGGAAGGATAGGATTTTCCAGGCAGAAATAGAGTCAGGCCAATCTCTGTCCCAAGTGATAGAAGTTTGAGCACTTCCTCAAACTTTCTGAACCTCCCAGCTTAGGTTTCTGTCCTATATAGGAAGAGAAATTTGCCTTCCTTCTGATATGAAAAGGGAGCATGCTTACAGTTCAGAGATGCTGCAATACTGTCACGAACAAAAGCACGTGCAAGAGGTGAACAAGCCAAGGTTCTTTTACCACCATTAAGACTAAGGCTTTATAGGAACCATTGTCATCTCCTAAAGAACTCCAAAACTGAAATGACACAGCTGGGACCCTTCATCACTGTACCCTTTCAAAGAGAATTTGAAATTATAGTTTGAAATGGGCACAAAACTCCTACTATAAAATAAGAGTATTATTTTTTAAAAATCCCAAACTGTTATAATTTGACTTTCAATTCAAAAAAGGAGAAAAAAAATGTAAGATCCCATGGCAAAATTTCCTGTCAGATACAAGATTTCCAGATGCCTCACAATGAAAATATATGTATGTACACACACACACACACACACACACACACACACACACACACACACACATTTTGGATTTGGATAGAAGCAGCCTAGCTGATCTTGGCTTTCTAGAAAGTCCATTAGAATACATTTTTCACAATTCATATTAATATACTAAATGGAACTTTGTTAGACAGAAAATTCCACAAGCCCACCTGGTCCCATAGGTGTCAATGTGATTAAATTTCCCCAGAACATTCTGTGGGCTTCTTCACAGGTACCAGCCAGAACACCTGGGCATTTCTGGGCATTCCTAACCCAACTGAAATCCTAGCTGCATTCTGTGGGACTCTATAGGTAAGTAAAGCTTGATGAAAAATGAGAGTTTCTTTCTGTGGCTATATTCTGTGTGGGGTTTACAAGTGTATATTCATCTTAACACTTTATGTTACCTCAAGGTGCATGTACCTGAGCATACACTTTGTATGAGATGCTACATATTTGTTAGGGCTACAATAAAGACTAAGCCCCTGTCTTTAAAGAGCTCACAATCTTAAGAGTACATGTCTTTAAAGAGCTCCTTTCTGATCCCAAGTTTCCCCTTCAGTAAATGTGGGAGCTGAATTAATATATCTGAACCCCCTTTCTGGAATTCTACAATGTAGTTTTGAAGGATTTTTAGCCAGCTTCTCAATGGCACCTGCCTCCCTTTTTTTCAGGTGAAATACAGGGCACAGAACACACGTTGCAGCCTTGCAGGACACTCAGAAAAAGGTAGCACAGTTCCTGTCTCAGGGTTTTGGGTTGGATTCCTGCAGTGAGGATGGAAATGTTCAAACCTGTTGGATTTATCTGTGATCCATCCACCCCACTATCCTGGTATGTGACTTATGGCTTGGCTGTGTCCCTACCCAAATCTCATCTTAAATTGTAGCTCCCATAATCCCCATATGTAGTGGGAGGGATCCAGTGGAAGGTAATTGAGTCATGGGGGTGGATTTTTTCCATACTATTCTTGTGATGGTGAATAAGTCTCACAAGATATGATGATTTTATAAAGTACAGCTCCTGGGCACACACTATCTTGTCTATCACCATGTACGACATGATTTTGCTCTTCCTTAGGCTTCCACCATGATTGGGAGGTCTCCCCAACCATGTGGAACCAATTTTGAATCCATTAAACCTATTTTTCTTTATAAATTATCCAGTTTTGGGTATTTCTTTATAGCACTATGAAAATGGTCTAATACAATACATTGGTACTGGGTGGTGGGGTACTGCTGCAAAGATACCCAAAAATGTAGAAGTTACTTTGGAACTGGGTAACAGACAGAGGTTAGAACTGTTTGGAGGAATCAGAAGAAGACAGGAAAATGTGGGAAAGTTTGGAACTTCCTAGAGACTTGCAGGTCTCAGAAGATGTGAGAAAATTTGGACCTTCTTAGAGACTTGTTGAATGACTTTGATCAAAACACTGATAATGATATGGAAGATGAAGTCCGGGCTGAGGTGGTCTCAGATAAAGATAAGAAACTTCTTGGGAACTGGAATAAAGGTCATCCTTGCTATGCAAAGGGACATGCAGTATTTTGGCCCTGCCTTATAGATCTGTGGAACTCTGAACTTAAGAAAGATGATTTAGGACAACTGGTGGAAGAAATTATCTAAGTGGCAAAACATTCAAGAGAAAGCAGAGCATAAAAGTTTGAAAAATTTGCAGCCTGATGATGCAATAGAAAAGAAAAACCATTTTCTGGGGAGAAATTCAAGCCCACTGCAGAAATTTACATAAGCAACAAGGAGCAAAATGTTAACCATCAAGACAATGGGGAAAATGTCTCCACAGCAAGTCAGAGACCTTCACAACAGCCCTTCCCAACACAAGTGTGGAGGCCTAGGAGGGAAAAATGGTTTAGTGGGCTGGGTCCAGGGCCCCTCCTGCTGTGTGTGGCCTCAGGACTTGGTGATCTGAGTCCCAGCTGCTCCAGCCATGGCTAAAAGGGGCCAAGGTACAGTTCAGACCATGGCATCAGAGGGTACAGCCCCAAACCTTGGCACCTTCCATGTGGTATTGATCCTGAGGGTGCAAAAAAGTCAAGAACTAAGATTTGGGAGCTGGCTGTCCAGGCAGAAGTTTGCTGTAGGGGCAGAGCCCTCGTGGAGAACCTCTGTTAAGGCAGTGAGGAAGGGAAATGTGGGGTCAGAGCCCCTATACAGAGTCCCCACTGAGGCACTGCCTAATGGAGGATGAGAAGAGGGTACTCTGGACCCCAGAGTAATAAACCCATTGATAGCTTGCACTGCATACCTGGAAAAGCCACAGACACTCAATGACAGCTCATGAGCAACCAGGAAGGGAGCTGTATCCTGCAAAGCCATGGGTTGAGCTACCCAAGAACATGGGAACCAAACTCTTGCAACAGCATGACCTAGATGTGGGACACTGAGTCAATGGAGATCATTTTGGAGCTTTAAGATTTGACTGTCCTGCTGGATTTCAGACTTGCATGGGGCCTATAGCCCCTTTATTTTGTCCAATTTCTCCCAATTAGAACAGGTGTATTGACCCAATGCCAGTACCCCCATTGTATCTAGGAAGTACCTCATTTGCTGTTGTTTTTACAGGCTCATAGGCAGAAGGGACTTGCCTTGTCTCAGATAGGACTTTGAACTCTTGACTTTTAAGTTAAAGCAGAAATGAGTTAAGACTTTGCGGGACTGTTGGAAAGGCATGATTGTGTTTTGAAATGTGAGGACATGAGATTTGGGAGGGGCTAGGGACAGAATGAAATGGTTTGGCTGCCCAAATCTCATGTTGAATTGTAGCTCCCATAATCCCCAGATTTGGTGGGAGGGACTCAGTGGGAGGTAACTGAATCATGGGGGTTGGTTTTTCCTGTGTTTTTCTCATGATTAAGTAAGTCTCATGAGATCTGATGATTTTATAAAGGGCAGTTCTGCCGCACATGCTATTTTGCCTGCCACCATATAAGATGTGCCATTGCTTCTCCTTTGCCTTCAACCATAATTTGAAGCCTCCCCTGTGGAACTGTGAGTCCATTAAATCTCTTTTTATTAATTACCCAGGCTCAGCCAGGTACAGTGGCTCATGCCTGAAATCCCAGCACTTTGGGAGGCTGAGACATGCAGATCACTTGAGACTAGGAGCTCAAGACCAGCCTGGCCAACATGGAGATGAGGCATGAGAATCACTTGGACCTGAGATGCAGAGGTTAAAATGAACTGAGATTGCATGTCTGTAATCCCAGCTACTTAGGAGGCTGAAGTTTGAGAGTCAATTGAACCCAGGAGGCAGTGGTTACACTGAGCTAAGATTGTGTCACTGTAATCCAGCCTGGGTGATAGGGCAAGACACTGACTCAAAAAACAAAAACACACAAAAAGCAAAAACAAAAACCTGTAAAGCATTGATACATTGATGAAGAAAACTGAATTAAAGAGAATACCATAAAATAGAAAACTATTCCATGTTCATGGACTAGAAGGAATCAAATTTGTTAAAAATTTCCATACTACCCAAAGCAATCTACATAGTCAATGCAATCTTATCAAAATACCAATGACAGTCTTCATAGACATAGAAAAAAGCAATACTAAAATTTATATGGAACCACAAAATGACCCCAAATAGCCAAAGCTATATAAAAAGAACAAAACTGGAGCAATCCCTGTATACTGTTGATGAGAATGTAAATTAGTTATAACCACTGTGGATAACAGCTTGGAGGTACCTCAATAAATTAAAAATTGAGCTACCATATGATCCAGAATATGTTATATACTAGGGTATATACCCCAAAGAAAGGAAATCAGTATATTAAAGAGATATCTACATTTCTGTGTTTGTGCAGCACTGTTTACAATGGTTGATTTGGAAGCAACCTAAGTGTCTATCAACAAATAAATGAATAAAGAAAATGTGGTACATATAAACAATGGGGTACTATTCAGCCATAAAAAAGAATGAGATCCAGTGATTTGCAATAACATATTTAAAAATATTAAACAAATGTCCAAATTCAACAACATTGGGCAGTTTCTAGAATATTTCATACCATTTTTGTAAAACTATTGTATTACTATTCCTCTGAATTTGAAAATATGCCATTTAAATTTTTGTTACTGTTAAAAAAATTTTTAAAGTATGCAAAAAAAACCTTTCTGAGATCTTTGCTAGGAATGTTTCTTGTAGCTAGTATATCAATATACTATCAGTTTAGATGATAATTTCAAAATTATCTCAACATTATCTATTTTTAAAAGACACTCTATATGCATTTCTCAAAAAGAAATCAATAAACCACCTTGCTTGTGAGTTAGTCTTTCCTTAATACACATTAGCTTAAACTTCATTGGTCCTACTTGGAAAATTCATATTCGACAGGTTTGTGGAAAAACAACTGATCAAAGAGGAATGACAAAAGGAAACGGGTGTAATTCTAAGAACACAGCACAGACCAAATGCTTTCCCATGGATGGTGCTTAGTGTTTAAAAGAATAATTCTAATAATAAAATATACAGAAGCACATGTCATTTATGAGATGACAGGCATTGTGCTGTGAGTTTAACATATATCATCTCATTTAATTGTTAAGCAAATATTTATCGACTGATATATAATTCATATGCCAGAAAATTCACCCTTTAAAGTATACAATTCTATGTTTTTAATGTATATTCTCAAAGTTGTACAACTATCACTATCTAATTCCAGAACACTATCATCACCCCAAATTGAAACTCCATACCCATTGGTAGTCACTCTGCACTTTCCTGTCCTGCCAACCCCTGGCAACTACTAATTTCCTTTTGATGCCATCAGTTTCTCTAATCTGGATATTTCATGAAAAGGAAATCAGACAATATGTGGTCTTTTGTGTCTGGCATCTTTCACGGAGCATGTTTTTAGGTTTCACTCATGTTGTATGTAGCCTGTATAAGTATTTCATTCTTTTTTGTGTGCCTGAATACGTTCTATTAGATGGATATGCCATATTGTATTTATCTGTTCATCTCTTAAGGGACATTTAGGTTATTTCCACTTTGTGTCTATTAGGAATAATTCTACTATAAACAGTCTGCTATGTACAAGTTTTTGTTTGGACATAGATTTTGAATTCTTTGGGGTATATACCTAAAAGTTGAGTTGCTGAGTGCTATAGAAATTCCATGATTAATATTTAAAGGCACTACCAAAGTGCTTTCCAAAGTGGCTGCACCATTTTACAAACCTACCAGCAATGTATGAGGATTCCAGTTTCTCTACATTCTTGTTAACACTTGTATCTCATTTAATTTGTTTAGTTTTCACACAATCCTGCAAGATAGGTACAACTTCTATTATTAGAGACTTTACTAGGAGGCTGACTACTTTGTCACCTGCCCAAATTTCACGATGCACTTAGGTATGTTAGAGTCAAGATTCAAAATGGAAGTAAAGCCTGATTTCTGGCACTTGGATTATAGCTCTCTCATACAAAGACTTTAATTTCGAAGCTGGGTTTCACCTGAGTGGCCCCGGTGAGGTCTTTGTTTACCCTAAGGTTTTCGGCTTAAGACTCTGGAATGGAAGAGACCAAGAGCCTCGTGGTGTCTTCTGAGTCGTCTTTACAACTGCATTATCTCCCTAGCAGTGATTTTGGTTATTAATAAACTTCCTCACTTTGTTAACCACATTTTACGTAGTGTAAAGGCACATTTGAAACATGACTTCTGTGAAGAATGAACACCAAATGGTACTGACGGCCAACCTGTGATGAATGCATACTATGCACTCCATATTATGCTAAGTATTTAATTGTTTTCTCCTTCATCTTCTCAGCTGCCTCATGAGGCAGGTCCTAATATTATTTCATTTACATGTGAGTGATCTGAAATGAAAAATTGTTCATAAATGTTTCCAAGCTCATAAATAATAAAGCCAGGATTTGATATCTGGACATCTGTTTCCAGATATCACTCTTACTACTGCTCTCCAAATTTTTGCCAAAATTTCTGCTTATAATGGTAACTGTATAAGTGTGTCAGAATATGGACAAAGATAAATTAGCCCAGAAATATTATTGGCCAATGAGATCGTGGGTGCTTTCCTTTTTCTTTTATTATTTTATTTATTTATTTATTTTTATTTTTGAGATGGAGTTTTACCCTTGTTGCCAAGGCTGGAGTGCAATGGTGCAATCTTGGCTCACCACAACTTCCTCCTTCTGGGTTCAAGTGATTCTTTTGCCTCAGCCTCCTAAGTAGCTGGGATTACAGGCATGTGCCACCACACCTGCCTAATTTTGTATTTTTAGTAGAGATGGGGTTTCTTCATGTTGGTCAGTCTGGTCTCAAACTCCCGACCTCAGGTGATCCACCTGCCTCAGCTTCCCAAAATGCTGGGATTACAGGCTGGGTCATTATGCCAGCCTATTATTTTTTAAATTACCCTTAATGGTGCTATTAAATTCACACACATACACACACACACTCACATACACATTTGTGATTCTTTAGCCACATAGTTAAAAGTGGTCTCTTTCTTACTGCCTTTTCCTGACCCAAAATTTGCTATCATAGTGTCATAGACAGAACATAGAGTTTGGCTAAGCATAAAAAAATATGTTTTTTGTTTTGGGGGATTTTTTTGCCCATTGCCTGTAATCCCAACACTTTGGAATGCAAAGGTGGGCAGATCATGAGGTCAGAAGATCGAGACCATCCTGGCCAACATGGTGAAACCCCATCTATACTAAAATACAAAAAAATAGCCACACATGGTGGAGTGCACCTGTAGTCACAACTAATTGGGAGGCTTAGGCAGGTGAATTGCTTGAGCCTGGGAGGCAGAGTTGCAGTGAGCCAAGATTGTGTCACTGCACTCCAGCCTGGTGACAGAGTAAGACTCTGTCTCAAAAAAAAAAAGACCTCAATAATGACTTTTTACACTCATTATTTCCCCTTCCTTATCTTCTTTAGCTTCAGAGGTGTGTAAGACAAACTCCATTACAGATACAAATGTGACTTGTCGTCTTTGGACTCACTACCTTTGAATACAGAATCATTAGTTTGTGATTGTTTAGTAAAGGTTATTATGAAACGAGTTCACTGTGGACTGGTTACCAACTTATCTAAATCCACAGAAACAGAGCACACCCATATGCAACAAGTGACATGAAGCAGGTTTATTACTTACAATAGGCAGCAAGGAACAATGGAAGCCTAGGAGTCACTAGGAGCAGGCCCTCCAAATCTCAAAAAGCTGCCTAGGGTGGATGAAGTCTCCAGTCTCGTGACAGAGATGAAGTCTCAAGTGTGTGTGTCCCACTTGCATCATGGATAAGGAACTCTGAAAGATAGCCTGTTTAAGATTATACATACCCAGGGATTATATGACAACTGAGCTCAAACTCAGTTTGAATATATGAAACCTTAAGTGAGCTGTCTTTCAGAGTTCTGGGGTGAGAAGAAGGGGCTGGATCAAAGCCCAGGCTATTGGGCTCTCCTTTTATCTCATAATGTTGCTTTCTTACCACAGTCTATAGTTTTTCTTGAGAACTCCATATGAAAAAGAGGGAGCATAGGTGGAGGAATTGGATAAGTCTAAGGCCACCCAAAGAACTGTCTTACAGTTATATATGTACATAGTATTTTGAAACTGGGAGGTAATGCTGTTTCTTTTCAAAGGAAACCAAGCTGGCACTGTATGTACCATGGTACCTATGAAGGGGAGAATGAACCAGGGAATAGAAAGCACAGAACAAACTTGGGTTTCAGAACCATCTGTGAGATAGGAATAAGACCTCAGAGGATTATTGTAAATCAAACGAAATATACAAACTGTTAAGCATTGTGTGGCAGATGGCTCTTAGAAAATGTTATTTTTTACTAGGACTACAACTACCAGTAAGTCACTCTGTGTAATATCTAGCACTTTAAACATGCTTAACTTCCTTTCTATGCCTTCCTAATGATGACATCTCCCTCCTCACAGCCAAAGGTGCCTGGATACCTTCTATCTCATTAGTAAGTATTTTACTCTAAATAGTTCCATCATCCACAACCTGTTTTGCCCTCCTGCTAGCCTTAAAATTTATCTTAATAGGTCTATACGAGGAACCCAAGTATCCACCTAACAAGACAGTGGCCCTACTTTTCAGCAGAGAAAACGTCCTCTCCAATCGGCCCTTGCCTAGGACCCCAGCCCATTCTTGCCAATATTTGTTTCCAAGCATTTAGTTGATTCACAACATGCATTAAAGAACCAAAGTATTTCTAGGGTACAAAGATAGCCATTGTCCCTGGCATGCTTCTCCCTGTGTCCAGCTGCTCTTTAGGCTCCACAAGTTCCAGAATGCCAAAACATTGCTCCTGACATATAACACCTGTTTCAAGCACATGCCTCACCCTACACCAGCCTCGCTATAGCCACAGGCCATGCTTCATGATTCTACACTGCCCAGATGAACTTGTGTTGCTTGACTGGCTTTTATGGTTGTAGCAAAGTCCATTTGGTCTTGTTTTAATAACATCCCAATAAAAGAGCTGGGAAATTAGATGCTAGGAATGACATTTAAATCCTCCACTTCCCTTTGCTGCAATAATGGCTTTCTTGATAATAAAGAAGATAAATTTTATTAAATTATATGATGTTTTTCCATTTGAAAGCAATTAAAAAATGCTTTCAGTTCAGAATTACAAAACTATTTGCTTCAGATTCAAGGTTGACGTTTTTATTGGCAATTTGAGTTATAACATGCTCAGTTCTGTGCCCATTCATTGGTCCCTGATACTTCTGCCAACTCTTTATGGCTTTATGTGAAAGTACAGTGCTTAAGCCTCTTCTAAATTCATGAGCTGCCCCTGTTTCTGAAAAATGCTCTCTCAGTGTCTCAACAACGCACAACCAGGCTGATGTTTATTTAAAAACATCTGTTCCATCCTTTGTGGTATAACATACCAAAGTAGCCTGACATTTTAAATACTTTTTCTTTACACTTTGTGTCAAATAGCGAGAGAACCTAACTACTTTTCTGATGAAAAACTGTTCAGGGCAATTACAAGATGATACAATAAGTGGTCTAAATGGTACCAAAAGTAATCAAAGGAAAACACTGGGATTAGCTTGAATGATGCAAAAGCCCACTTTTATGGAGATTTCTAGCTCCCCAAATATCTTCATGATTATGCTTAGTGCTTCCTAATTGATAATGAGAATAGTCCTTTGTTATTTAATTATTTTAAGATAAGAAAGTGAATTATTGTTTTTAAAGTTTTTGACAAATAAGGACCAGCAAAATAACACAATCTCTACATCCCTGATTGCTAGGTCCACCTGGCAGTCAGGGGTGGCCAGGAATTCTTTTAGTGCTACTGACCACTGATTCATTGAAACCACTTTTCATCACTCTCCTTACTTGCCAGTGTTATGTTCAATGTAGAAGTGGATCAATGACATACAGAAATGCAGCATTTTTTTAACCTAAGTGCATACAAATCACTTAACTATCAGAATATTGCCCAGACCCTGCTCAACCTACTTTAATGATAAGATGGCTGTTTCTAGAAAAACAGGTGCTTCTAATATATGAAATGACAGTTTCTATAAATAAGTCAAACACATCTTCAACAAGATACACATACACACATGTAAAAAACTATTTTCTGTTTTAGATTGGGCAAAAGTAAACTTTAGCCTCTATTGATAAAACCATAGGACTGAAGGTACTTGAACATTCTCTTAGACAAGATATCTGAAGCAAAGGAGACATTTGAAGGAGTTGAAAGTCAAAAAGGGCTAAATTTTCTGAGGGGAAATTTGACAGCTACAATACAACCGACATAGGAGAAAGCACAGGTCTGTTTCCTAAGTAAGAGGAAAAACGGTTTCTCTCTGTTATTGAAAGTCTTGTTTCTGCAGTCACTAAACTACAGGATGTCAGTGCCAGAGGGAAGCCTTAGAACAGCAGAGCAGAAAGAGGCATTGTCCCGCCCTGGCCAGTCTTGAGCTCTACCCTTTTCTTTCTTTTTTTATTTTTTTATTTTTTATTTTTTATTGCATTTTAGGTTTTGGGGTACATGAGCAGAGCATGCAAGACAGTTGCATAGGTACAAAAACACATGGCAGTGTGTTTTGCTTCCTTTCTCCCCTTCACCCACATTTGGCATTTCTCCCCAGGTTATCCCTCCCCACCTCCCCCTCCCACTGGCCCTCCCCTTTTCCCCCCAATAGACCCCAGTGTTTAGTACTCCCCTCCCTGTGTCCATGTGTTCTCATTTTTCATCACCCGCCTATGAGTGAGAGCAAGAAGAGCAACCCCAAGGCACATAATCATCAGAGCTCTACCCTTTTCCAGAGGGTTCAATTATAGGTCCCGCCCTGCCCCCCACCCCGCCCCCCACAATTCATTCCACACACCTAGGAGATTCTGCTATCCCAGGAGTTATTGATCATTAGTTAACAAAAGCTCACAACCATACTCAAATGAATTCTCTAAAAGCAGTTAAAATACAGGGTCTTAGGGTATGCAGAAAGTAGATGCAACAGGGAAATGTTATTTGTGACCGTTTAATATTGTGGTTCACTTTAGCCCATAAATCTCCTTTTCTGATTGTACCAGCCTACCTTGTGAGCACATGGGCCTTTGATTGCCCTCTTTATTAGCTTAGTAAATGGAGTGGTGTGTGAGTTTCTGTCACAGTGCTGACTCTGTTACAAAGTGCAAAGGGAACTCCCACCCACCATGGACCAGGAGGCGCCCTAATGCCAAAATCCATCTGTTTTATGGACAGTCAACAGAAATGTTTTGTCAAAAGGCACACATATAAATCTCTACTGCTGTCACTTTCTATTGGACCCTTCCACATTATATAACATGTCAAATCATTTGCCGTCTTAAAATCAAAAACAAAAGAGAGAACCCAGACTCCTCCCTTGACCCACATCCCCTCTAGCCACCACCAGATTTCTATCCTTCTCTTTATAACACCATTAGAAAGAAATAGTCATAATTCTGATCCCCAACTTCTCTCCTCCCATTTTTTTCTTGATCCATTCCAATCAGCCTGTTTTTTCCACAATCAACCAAAATAGACCCTTTCAATTGTCACCAACAAACACCTTGTTGATGCTTGCTTACTGGCTGCTCTTATTCTCCAGTCTCTTTGTATCCCTCCAGTCACCTTCCAACTTTTAAATGCTAAAGCATGAGTAAGTTCAGTCTCAAGACCTCATCCCTTTTCTTTCTACTCTGTCTTGCTTGGTGCTGCTATCCAGATCCATAGACTTAGACACCATCTACATGCTGTTGACTGCCAACGTATACCTCCAGTCCAGATGTCATAAAACACTAGTCCCCAATGTTTTCTTAACATTCTCGTCTGAATTCTAATAGAAGCCCCAAACTTAACCTCTCCATTTCCTAAAACCAGTTTCTTCTAAAGTGTTCCCCATCTTAGAAAATAAAACTTCCATTCTTCAAGTTGTGGCAGCTCACTCTTACCCCTAAAAAATTAGAGTCAGCCTTGACTCTTTCTTTCATACCTCATGTCCAATCTTTCAGTAAATTACTTTGAATCTACCACTGAAGTATTTCTAGAATAAAAGCACTTTTTGCCACCCTAGCCTAGTATAAGCAACTATCATCATACATCCAGGTTTTTTCCAATGCCTCCTAACTGAATGTGTTTCCACACTTGATCCCAAATGTATATTTTTTACCAAGTGATCAAAGAGATCCTGTAAAATATATATTTAAATTATATCTTTGAAAAATTATACAGTGAAATTGACTCCTTTTTTGCAGTTCAGTGTCAAGATCTTGATACTCCTATGATCAAAATCCTCCAATGGCTTTCTGACGTCTCCACCCTGGCCCTCAAAGCCCTATGTCAGCTGAACTCCAATTACATCTCTCCATTTCCCAACTTCCTCACCTACCTCTTTTGCTCTGCTCTGGAACACTGTGGGCTTGCTGTTTCTTACACCCAAAATCACTCTCTCACTTTTGCCTCTCCTCTGCCTGCAGTGCTTACCTCGTGAACATGTGCCTCATTTAACATTTCACTCCCTCCAGGTTTTCTACTCAAATGATATCTTATCAGAAAAGTCTTATCTGACCATCCTATCTTAAAAAAGGACCCCAACTCTATGCCTTGCACTGTACTGTACTTTCTTTCACAACATTTATCACACCTCCTGGCTCACTCTTCTATTACCTGTTTATTCATTTGTATAATTATTATCCATCTCTCTTTACCAGTATGCAAATTTAATGAGGGAGAATGTTTGTATTTCAGTGTTATATCCCATTGTCTACAACAGTATGATTCATGTAGTAGTACTCAAATACATATTAAATCATTGAGTCAATAAATCTGTGAATGTTAGTTAAGCTTAGACAGGACCACAGAGAACATCACATTAAACATCACATGAGTTTATCACACGTCTCTTACCCAGTAGAATTTGTCAGATATTATTCTAGGCACTAGGGAAGCAATAACATACAGATTATTTACAGTACACTTAACTTTGCAAAGTTAAAAATTAGGCGTGCTTTTTGATGTCTAAATTTTAGAAGACATTTAAGTAAGGATGATGGAAAATTTCCACATGTTAGAGGAAATCTTAACTAATTACAACTTCCTATGTCCATGTACACATATGTATATACACACACAGGATTCTCTCATAGGAGAAACAGAAGGTATCTGAATGGACAAGTTGCAATCACATATGACAAAAATAAGGAGTAAGGAGGGGTTCCAGGGAATTTTCTATATGTTTAGTTGGTTAAGTCATAGGTGAAAAAGGAAATTTGCAGCAAAGTAAACAAAAGTTTCTGTTTTAGTCCTTTCTCAGGCTGCTATGAAGAAATACCTGAGACTGAGTAATTTATAAAGAAAAGAGGTTTTAATTGACTTACCATTCCACAAAGCTGGGGAGGCCTCAGGAAACTTGCAATCCTGGTGGAAGGGGAAGCAAGCACCTCCTTCTACATATGGCATCAGCAAGGAGAAGTGGGGAGCAAAAGGGGGGAAATCCCCTTATAAAACATCAGATCTCATGAGAACCCACTCACTCTCATGAGAACAGCAGGAGGGTAACCACCTCCATGATTAAATTACCTCCCACTGGGTCCCTCCCATGGTACGTGGGGATTATAGGAAAGACAATTCAAGATGAGATTTGGGTGAGGACACAGCCAAACTATATCAGTTACTATGCATGGTAAACAATCATTTTATAGTGTAAGGAAATCTGTGATAAATATTTATTTTAAAGAACCCATTTTCTTTTAAACAAGGTGGGTGATTCAATTATCCTCTGAATGATACTAGATATCACTCCCATTCACAACCCTATAAAAGACTACATTCGTGTCAGTGTAAGCTTTAGGAAAACAGGACCAAATGGGACAATGAACATCTTTTTGAGGGCATTAAATCTTATATTACCTCATGTATGAACCCATAAACACACCTAATTTTTACTACCTTTCTCTGCATTTTCACAGGGAGGGTGGTGCTTGTTCCTGCTACTGGGAGACTAGAAGACAGGTCACATCACAGGGTCCCTTGCAGACATTACCTAGCACCAGCCTAGAGTATGACAGCCCCAGCGGGTAGACTCGGAGAAGCAACAGGATTCACAGTACTCTGGTCTACTGTGAAAAAAGGGAAACTGTACCAAATTAAGGAAGCACCACATGGAACAGAAGAAACCAGACCACAGGTCTTCAGTCTTGTGGGAGGTTTCTTTCAGCTGAAGCAATGGTGCAGTGCTGGACTCAATGGGGAAAGTCAGCAGCTCTACCCCACAGTCAGGAAGCCCCAGTGCTCAAGAAGAGTCTTAGAGAAGAAACTTCTTCTTCCCCTCACCCGCCACTGCAGACAGAGTTAGGGCTTCTCCCATGGGAGTTCAGCATGGGTACATCTGGAGACAGTCTTTCTGGAACACTTCAGAGTAACTACATTTGTTCCCAGATTTATAAAGCAATTACCACCAGACCCTAGGAAAAGAAATAGATGGCAACACAATAATAGTGGGAGACATCAACATTCTACTGGCAGCACCAGACAGATCATTGAGGCATAAAGTCAACAAAGAAGCACTGGACTTATATTGTACTCTAAAACAAACGGACCTAACATATTACATAACACACTATCAAAGAACTGCAGAATATACATTCTTCTCATCAGTACATGGAACATTCTCTAAGATAGACCATATGGCAGACCAAAAAAAGTCTCAATAAATTTTTTAAAAATCAAAATCATATCACATATCTTTTCAGAACACAATGGAACAAAACTAGAAATAAATTTGAAAAGGAACCTTTGAAACTATTCAAATATATGGAAACTGAATGATACGCTCCTAAATGATTTCTGGGTTAACAATGAAATTAATAATATGAGTGTTTGCAGTGACAAAGTTATTAAAGCCTCTGGGATGCAGCAAAAGCACTGCTAAAAGGAAAGTTTATAGCACTAAATGCCTACATTAAAAAAGTCTGAAAAATTACAAATTGATAACCTAGCATCACACCGCAGGGAATTAGAGGACCAAGAACAAATCAAACCCAAAGGTAGCATAAGAAAAGAAATAACAAAAATTAGAGCAGAACCAAATGAAACTGAAATCAAAAACAACAAAAAAGATCAATGAAACAAAAAGGTGGTTATCTGAAAAGATAAACAACATTATCTATGTTAACTAGAAAATGAAGACAATATTCAAATAGGCTTCATTAAAAATTAAAAATTAAAATGGAGACATTACAACTGACACCACAGAAATGCAAAAGAGAATTTGAGACTACTATAAATACCATACCTCTCTGCACATTAACTAGAAAATCTAGAGGAAGTGGGCTAACTCTTGAACACATATATCCCCCTTAATTTGAATCAGAAATAAATAGAAATACTTAACGAACCAATAACAAGCAGTGAGATTGACTCAGGAATTTAAAATAAAAATATAAAAATCTGACAAAAGAAAAGCCCAGGGTCAGATGGATTCATAGTCAAATTCTTCCAGATAGTCAAAGAAGGATTGGTAATAATTCTACTAAAACTATTCCAAAAGATTGAGGAGAAAAATCGTTCCTAGCTCATTCTATGAGGCCAATATCACCATGATACAAAAGCCAGTAAAGAACATAATGAAAAAAGAAAATTACAGACCAGTATATCTTAAGAATATATATGCAAAATTTCTCAAGAAAATAATAGAAAACTGAATTCAACAGCACATCAAAAAATTGACCATTATCAAGTGGATTTTATTCCTGGGATGCTTCAACATATGCAGGTCAATAAATGTGATTCATCACATAAACAGGGTTTAAAACAAAAAACATGATCATCTCAATAGATGAAGAGAAAGTCTGATGAAATCTGGCATTCATCTATGATAAAAACCCTCAACAAACTGGGCATAGAAGAAACTCACATCAAAATAGTAAAAGCCATATGTGACAAACCCACAGCCAACATCATTCTGAATGGAGAAAGGTTGAAAGCATCCTCCTTGAGAACTGGAAGAAGACAAGGATGCCCACTTTCACCACTTCTAGTCAACATCGTACTAGAAGTCCTAGCCAGAGCAATCAGGCAAGAAAAAGAAATAAGTGGCACCCAAGTTAGAAAAGAAGTCATCAAACTATTGCTATCTGCCAATTATATAATCTTATATCTAAAAAAGCCCTAAAGAACACTTCAAAAGAGTTCTAGGGGCCAGGTGCGGTGGCTCACGCCTTTAATCCCAGCACTTTGGGAGACTGAGGTGGGTGGATCACGAGGTCAAGAGATCGAGACCATCCTGGTCAACATGGTGAAACCCCATCTGTACTAAAAATACAAAAAATTAGCTGAGCATGGTGGCACATGCCTATAATCCCAGCTACTCAGGAGGCTGAGGCAGGAGAATTGCCTGAACCCAGGAGGCAGAGGTTGTGGTGAGCCAAGATCACACCATTGCACTCCAGCCTGGGTAACAAGAGCAAAATTCCATCTCAAAAAAATAAAAAAAAAAAGAGTCCTAGAGCTGATTAATGAATTCAACAAAGCCTCAGATAGCAAAACCGATGTACACAAATCAGTAGCACTGCTATACACCAACAATGCCCAAGCTAAGCATCAAATTAAAAACTAAATTCCTTTTATAATAGCTAAAAGAATACCTAGGAATATACTTATCCAAAGAAGTCAAAGCCCTCTACAAAAAGAACTACAAAACACTGATGAAAGAAGTCATAAATGATATAAACAAATGAAAATACATTCCATGTTTACTGATTGGAAGAATCAATTTCATAAAAATGACTACATCACCCAAAGAAATCTACAGATTCAATGCAATTCCTGTGAAAATACCAATGTCATTTTTTATGGACTTTAGAAATAAAAATCCCAAAGTTTATAAGGAACCAACAGAGAGCCCAAATAGCCAAAGCAATACTAAACAAAAGGAGCAAATCTGGAGGCATCACAATACCAACTTCAAATTATACTACAAGGCTATAATAATCCAAACAGCATGGTATTGGTATGAAAGTAGACACAGATCAATGGGACAGAATAGAGAATTCAGAAATAAATTCCAATACTTACAACCAATTGATCTTTGACAAAGCTCACAAAAACATCGATTAGGGAAAGGATATCCTATTTAATTAACGGTTCCAGGAAGTTTGAATAGCCACATGTAGAAGAATAAAACTAGATCTCTGTCTCTCACCATATACAAAAGTTAACTCAAAATGGATTCAATACTTGAATCTAAGACCTGAAACCATATAAATTGTGGAATGAAACCTAGGAAAAACTTCGGGCCATTTGCCTAAGCAGAGAATTTATGACTAAGATCCCAAAAGCAAATGCTCACAAAAACAAAAATAAATAAGTGGGACCTGATTAAGCTAAAAAGCAGCACAGCAGAAGAAATAATCTTTGAAATTGACAACCTGCAGGATGGGAGAAAATACTTGGAAATTATGCATCTGATCAAGGACTAATATCCAGAATTGCAAGGAACTCAAACAAGTCAGCAAGAAAACAGCAAATAATCCCATTAAAAAGTGAGCAAAAGACATGAATAGATATACAATGGCCAAGAAATATTTTTTAAAATGCTCTAAATCACTAATCATCAGGGAAATGCAAATTAAAATGACAATAGCATATCACCTTACCCAAGCCAGAATGACCATTACTAAAAAGTCAAAAACAATAGATGTTGGTGTGGATGTGGTGAAAAAGGAATGCTTGTATACTGTTAGTGAGAATATAAGTTAGCACAACTCCTATGAAAAACAGTATGGAAGTTTCCCAAAAAATGAAAATCAAACCTACCATTTGATCCAGCAATCCCACTACTCGGTATTTACCCCATAGAAAAGAATTCACTAAATAAAAAAGATCGCTACATTCATATGTTGATCACAGCATAACTCACAATTGCAAAGATATAGAATCAACTGAAATGCTCATTAACCAATGAGTAGATAAAGAAAACATAGTATTTCATACCATAGAATACTACTACCATAAAAGAGAATGAAATACTGTCTCCTGTAGCAACTTGAATGGAACTGGAGACCATTATTCTAAGTAAAGTAACTCAAGAATGAAAAACCAAATACTGCATGTTCTCACAAATGGGCACTAAGCTATGAGTACAGAAAGGCATACAGACCAGTATAACGTACATTGGAGATTCAGAAGGGAGGAGGTTGGATGGGGAGTAAGGGATGAAAAACTACCTGTTTGGTATAATTATAATGTACACTACTCAGATGATGTGTGTACTAAAACCTTAGACTTTGCCACTATAAAATGCATCCAAGTAAGAAAAAACCACTTGTAGAGCTATTGAAATAAAAACGTTTTTTAAAAAACCACTTCTGGCCAGGCGCAGTGGCTCAAGTCTGTAATCCCAGAACTTTGGGAGGCCGAAGCAGGTGGATCACGAGGTCAAGAGATCGAGACCATCCTGGTCAACATGGTGAAACCCTGTCTCTACTAAAAAAAAAAATACAAAAAATTAGCTGGGCATGGTGGCGTGTGCCTGCAATCCCAGCTTCTCAGGAGACTGAGGCAGGAGAATTGCCTGAACCCAAAGGCGGAGGTTGCGGTGAGCCAAGATGATGCCATTGCACTCCAGCTTGGGTAACGAGCGAAACTCCGTCTCAAAAAAAAAAAAAAAAAAAAAAACCCACTTCCGAGGTTTCAAAGCATTTTCACAAGATAATTTCTTTTCAGATAACCACCTTTTTGTTTCACAACAACTTTTTGAAGTGTCTTAGAAGGAAGACAACATGCAATGTGTAAAAATGTGATCAGAATAAAACAGTTGTTCTTTATAACAGTTGTATCTGAAAATGACGAAAGAGTTAAGTGAAAACCAGTAAAACCAAATCACTGATCCAGGTACAAGAGGCATTTCAACCACACTTTTAGATTAGGTTAGCAATATTTTTCCCTTATGTTTAAATTAATAGGTATATAAGCTCCCAGTCTATTAAAGATATAAATTGGATTCATAAGGTTGTCCAAGGGAATCTGACCTCAGCACACTGAGAAAGAAAATTAGCTCAAATGGACACCATATTTGGATTTTACCCTCAAACAGGCATGTGTTACACTCAGTGGGAATCGTGTGGGTGTTAGTGAGGGGAGAATTGTCCTAGAATAGTTATAAATACTTTTGCAAATGAACCATCTATTTCATTAATGTTTTAGTTCTACCAACAACTACGTTAGCCAGAAAATTCTTCACTACACTTTATTTTTATTTTGTTGAATGGATAGGTGTCAAATGGAATATCTTTTATGATTTAATGAAAGTGTTTTTATTTTCTTAGTAAGTTGATTCAACTAGCAGTACATATTATTTAAAAAATAAGCAGTAAATAAGTAAGACATTGATAATTTACAAGAAAAAAATACCTTTCCTATATTTTATTTTTGCACATAAAGATTTGACTATTAACTAGATACTTAAGTGATTTATTTACTTTGGTAAAAAGCCAGGCAGAAATATTTAAATTCTACTCTTGGAATAAGAATTATCTAATCATTCACAAGCTCTTATAATAAAACATTTATCATGATACATTAATCCTTTATGACTTATGACTTATTTTCCATCCCATCCTTTCACTAGCACCTTGCTTTGAACATAGTCAAGTTTGGCTGCAATTTTTCCTTTTATCATATATCATAGTTACAGAATGAGATGCACCAAAGCTGGATTCCAAAAACCCTGCACTTTGCTTGAACTTTGCACATAGAAAATCATCTAGTGATTCTAGGGCTGAGACTCATCCAGGCTCAAGGCCTGAGAGTACCAAAAGTTTCGGGTTAGAAGATGACAGGAAAAAAATATCTAGTTGCAACATTACCTCACAGAAGTTCAAAAGTAGGTTTTAAATTCACAGGGTACTTGTATTAGTCAGTTCTCACGTGGCCAATAAAGACATACCTCAGACCTGGTAATATAGAAAAAAGAGAAGAGAGAGAGACTTAATGGACTCAAGGTTCCACATGGCTGGGGAGATCTCACAACCATAGCAGAAGGCAAAGGAGGAAAAAGGCACCTCTTACATGGTGGCAGGCAAGAGAGATCATGCAGGGGAACTCCCATTTATAAACTACCAGATTTCATGAGATTTTTTTACTACCACAAGAACAGTATAGGTGAAACTGCCCCCATGATTTAATTATCTCTACCTGGCCCCACCCTTGACATGGGGGAATTATTACAATTCAAGAGGAGATCTGGGTGGGGACATAACCAAACCATAACAGTAATATTCTGGTAGTCTTATGTACAGGGCTAAATGAGGTGACTCTGAATACACTTCTCTTATCCACAACCCCCACCCCAGCCTGTCTACCTCTACTTTGAACTGTAAGCCTAGTAACCCTTTCTTGAAATACCTAACTCACTGCAAGTGAAATTCCTTGAATGTTTCTTGGGCCTAAATAAGACCAACATCTATCTTCAGTTTCCTGTTTGATGGCAAACTACCTTTATTCAAAAATTATTTAGACTAAAATAATACACTATAAATAGAGATCTGCATCAAATATGGCTTTTAATTGCTCCAAATAACAGTCAATTTTGCACTGAAAGAGGTAAGGAGGAAGTAACATGATTGCACTAAAAATAAGGGGCTGTGTTTTTAAATCAAATCTGCTGTCATTTAATAAAATTATTACTACTTTTTCTCACAGTAATGTTGTAAAATTAAGCTAGGGTTAAAAAAAATTTTGTAAACTACAAAACAGCAGGCCTATATGCCATTATTTTATGGCAATAATCTTATTGGGTACCAATAAACTTACTGAGTGCCATACCCAGATCTCTGCTAGCAAATGGAGAAATAATCTAATCATAGAGCATATCAGCCAAATATAATCCCAAAAATGCATACTATAGCAATTTTACAGATGAGAAAACAGGTTCACAAGAGATCAGTGATTTGACCAAAGCTACACAACCACCAAATGGCAAGAGATGAAATTTAAGCTGCAATCTGCTTTCAAAAGAATAATTCATCCTTGGGTCTACAGTAAAGTGATACACTTCTTCTAAAGTTCAAATTCTCAAAGAGGCTAATGGGCCCATCTCCATGGATATGCTAGCCAAGTATTGTAACAGAAAAGAAATCAAGTAGAGTGAGCTATTGCAGAAACACAGAAGAAAACAAACAAATATACATATACACAGTTGACCCTTGAACAAAATGGATTTCAACCATTCAGGTCTACTCTATGTGGATTTTTTCCAATAAAAGTTACAGGGAGTGTACCTGCCTCTCCTGACTCCCCTTCCATCTCCTCTACCTCTTCTTTTGCCATCCTTGAGACAAAAAGACCAGCCCCTCCTCTTCCTTCTCCTCAGTTATTTCAACATGACAGCAAGGATGAAAACCTTCATGATAATGATCCACCTCCACTTAATGAATAGTAAGTATATTTGCTCTTCCTTATAATGTTCTTAATAAGATTTTTCTTTCCTCTAGCACACTTTAGTATAAGAATATAGTATATATGTAACAAACAACATACATGTTAATCAACTGTTTATGTTATCAGTAAAGCTTCCAGTCAAAAGTAGGGTATTGCTAGTTAAGATTTTAAGGAGTTAAAAGTTACAGGTGGATTTTTGACTACTTGGTAGAGAGAGGTCAGTGCTTCTAACCCTGGAGTTACTCAAGGGTCAAGTGTATACCCACATGCATTTTCCTTATAGAGGATAAACATTTGAGGAAATGTCACACATGAGAGTTAGAATAAGCTAGGACATGCCATCAATAACACTATATTTCTGTTTTTTCAACATAAAACATACAGTTTAATCTTTTTGCTTTCTTTTTAAAAATTATTTTGTGATTGACAAATTATAATTGCATATATTTATAGGGTACAATGTAATGTTATGATATACGTATGTATAGCATTGTGTGCTTCAAAAATGTTGTTTTTAAAACTGAACACAGCTTACAATTCATTGTCAAAAGCAACTTGTCAGTAGCTGGAGTGATGATTATGAGAGAATTTTCATTGCTTGCTCATCTGTGAATATAGCTCAACTACAAGGTAGTTGATCAATAATTATCTCGAAGTAGTCATTTTCATTGATGCCACCACATACAATCAGATTTAAGCTTCCATTTATAACACCAACTGTTGCTTAAAATATTTCAAGATTATATTATAGAGCAACATTAAAAGTATTTTTGTTTGCTTAAAATGTAAGCATATTGCTTGTCACATGTCAAATAATTCAATAAATGTCAGCAAAATTCTGTATTTTTCAAAATTAGCAAAGAGCAGTAGTTTGGGCCCAAGCCAGGATGACAGATAGGTAAACAAACTGACTCCCAAGCTCTTCTACGCCCTCCCAGACACACAGTACTGTCTTTCAAGCAACAGAAATTTGTCAGAAAAGTTCTGGCTTCTCTCAAAAGAGACTACTGGACTTCCTGTGGGAGGTAATTCAATTAGTCCAAAACAAAAAGAAAGAGGTAACTTGGTCTCCTATGACAAAACTCAAATTTCATTGTCAGTAGTAAAGGTGCTGTGTCAAGATAACAAGCAGGAGGTAAGAAAGGAGAAGTCAATTGGTATTCTCTGTAATCCCTAGCGGGCAAATTGATTCAGAAAATGTTTAGACTAAATATTTGCATGATTCGTCTCAAATATTCATGTCAAACCTAAAGAGGAAATTAATAGGTATTATATGGATTAGAGTATGCTAGTGGTTAAAGATACAATAAAACTAACATACTTAAGCCATACCCCCCCCCATGTTATCATTAAATCTGGTAGTCAAGTTATCATTGTTGATGTCTTAGATGTGATGATGTATGATTAAAACCATTAAAGTGAATCATTATTGAAGACTTACTGGGCACTGTATTAAACTTTTAAATTTTTATTATCTTCTTTAAATCTCTCAACACTATATGACAGGTATATTATTGTCATTTTGTGGGCAACAGAACTGAGATTCAGACACAGATAAAATCCATTTTTGCCACTCTGCTGATAAAAGATTAAGCCAGCATGTTAGCCCAGGCCTCTCTGATGACTGGGTCCTTTCTTCAATGATCACACTGCATGAATGAAACTGTTACTGCAGGAGCATATTTGTCATCTGTCTAAAGAAGTTCCAAAGGTAAGAAAACGCCTCCCCTTCTAGAGGTTATAAAGAATCCTTTAAACATTAGAAAGACTGAACTTTGGTTCTTTCATTTCTAAGTATTACTGTTTGCTGCACCTTTGATTAAACCCTCTCTACAGACTGTGTGTTAAAAATATATATGAGGCCTTCCTGTATATTTTTCAGACACTCTAAGAGAGGATCTTGCTAAATGTAATGTGATAGACCCAAAGAAGCATCTCATGCCTTTTGACAGGGGCTTCTTAGGCACATGGGTTATGTCACTTTTGTTATCCATAACTCTTCTGTCCCAGAAGTTCTGACAATATAAAGTAGACAATAAAACAATTAAAATGGAACTATTTTTCAACTACTTCTCATCAGCAGCAGGTCATCCAGTTCTAACCTGGCTAGACAATACCATCTCACACTTCAATCTCAGCTTATCTGTAAAGTAGGGAGAGCCACGCTTTCCTCCCATCACTTACTTTAATTCATTGGTCATTTAATGATATCAAAACCAGACATGTTCAAATGTCTGCATTCCCCGACACATTACAGATGTTTGTACTTCTGTTTCTCAGGGAAAGTGGCAATACAAAAAGCACTGGATTCCAATTTCTCTCTACCCAAAGTAAGCTGCCTCTGCACACTACACATGTGTCATTAACTTCTACACTCACAGCACATACACATACACACAAATGCACACCGCATCCTCTGTGTGTATGATCCCATGCCACCCTTCCCCTATCTAATGGAGAAATTATATTGGTTGGAGTGGCAGCCCTTGTCTTTGCTCTCTCAGGTTTTCTTGCCTGATTTCTTCAACAGGGAGCAAACTTTTCAAATAATGCATTGTATGATTTAATCTGCAATACCTAATTCCCAGGTCACGTAGCTAAAGATCTTACATGTCAGCAGACTTTGTAGACATTCCATTCATTTGGCAAATATTTTTGAGGCATTCCTGGGTCCCAAGCCAAGATTAACTATCAACAACAAAAAGGATGCAAAGAAAGAAAAAAAGCAACATGCTATTTCCACTCAACACAATGGGAGTCTGCTTACTCCTGACAGCTTCACTTATCCTAACCCACAGAGACAGAAGAGAAAAGCCAGAGGGAAGGCTGAGTGCAGCCATTTTAATTTTTTTAAGCTTATTATTTCCCAAACCAATACTTACTTTTATGAGCACTCTTCTTTTATATAAACACATAAAAAGCATAGCTGTTAAATTGCAAGTTCTAGTCAACACTCTAAATGCCAGTGCAAACAACTAACTGTGGATTTATTATCATTCTGAAATCTTTCATATATTTTGGGAGGGCCCAATACATAGCTTACAGATCCAAACTTTAAAACCAAGAGTGTGTATTATACTTATCAATTACTGATATGTAAGACACAGTAATACGTTTTTATGAGTTTGCATTATTCTCATTGTTGTGTGTATGTTAAGTCAATTCACCCAGTACTTTAAAATCCATCTGACTTTAGATGGTTGGGAAGAGGGATTAATAAGGAAATATCACTCATATTTTGGTTTTAGTAATTAAATGGTTATAGTCAGAGGAAATCAGGGTTTGGCTTTTTCAGTGCTGAGGTGACCCCAGGTTTAACGAGAATCCATACCTGCATGTGTACTGGCAGCACACAGGGGACAGGTAATGACACAGGGTCTTGTCTTCCTATCTCCCAGGTTGAGAATCTGGGAGTTGGCAGCATGGACTTCTCTCTTCCACAGGGAGATGTTTAAGAGCCCTGTAGGATCATCCAAAGACACCTCTAAATCTATGTGTCCAAACTCCTTAGAGCCCCATGGAGAAAGCCCAGTTTCCATTCACCCTCTCAGAGGCATCTGGGCAAGAGAATGGTACATTTCAGTCTCTGTTCTATAGAGTATATCACAGTACCAAAACGGAAAAAAAGAAAGGAAAGGAGGTAGGAAGGGAGGGAGGAAGGAAGGAACCTCTAACATGAAGTCAGAAGTCAAGCAAAACCTGAAGCCTGAAGCCTTGGAAACATATCCACGTGCCTGAGCTGACAGGGCTCTGAAAACATGCAGAAAAGTTACTTACAGCACATGTCTACTGTGCTCTTGGACCTTAGAATCTAGTGGAATATACACACATGAAACATGGCAAGTACAATAAGTGTTGCCAAGGGGAAATATAAAATGAAGGTCCTGGAGTGGTCAAGAAACTGCCTCAATCCATCGAGTGTTTTGGTGGCCAAACCAGGAGCAGATTCCAGTCTCTGGCCCTGCAGCCTATTGCTCCATCCATCATGCCTACCCCACCTTTGTGTTGCTTTGTTATTGTTTCATTGTGTAAAAGCCAAAAACAACATGAATCCCATACTTTAGGATCCACATTTATTATTGGTTGCTGACTTAACCCAAAGCCTTGATTTCTTCCTAGAATTTCACCCTAAGATTCTGTTTTCACCACCTGACAGATCATAGGACTTTGAAAGTCCTGGATGTACATTAGTGACAGAATAATTTCTCTTTCAAAAGCAACTTATATCCATATCTTTAAATATCCTGTATGTCACTTTTTTATTTAAAAAAAAGATTCATAAGCTCTGAATTTTACTTTTTTACTTGTGAATGGTCACTGCAGCATCCAAACCCTGCCAGGATTGATGAATCAGAGCCCTTCTGTGGATGTGCCATCCTTCACTGGGACAAGCTCAGTGATCTACTCATTCCAACCTGCTTCCTGCTTTCCCCGACTCTCATGTCCTTTCAAGAGTCCTTGCATTACTCAGGTTGCCCTTTTTGCCTAGATTTTATTACCTGAGGAATATCTCCTCAATTTTCAAGACTTAGCATATATGTCACCTGTAAATTTCCCCTGTCACCCTTTTATAGCCTCATTCTTCCAAATACAGACTTCTAAGAAAGCAATGACAAAAACTATCTTTTACTTGTTTGTGTACACATTTGTTTTTCATGTAGACTATGAGCCCCTTGATGGCAAGATATATATCCAATTTACTCCTCTAAACTCAGAATTGAGTATAATAAATTTTGCTTGCTCAATAAATAATAAATAAATGCTGCTAGGTAAGTAAATGATTGACCTAGGACATTTCTATTTTTACAGTAGTATTACTGTATTTCAGACAGCCAAGCCTAACCTAAAAATCTCTTGTTGGCTATAAAAAGAAAGAAATTGAGAGATAGTAAGAAAGAAACTGAAACAAAACTTTAGCATGTCCAAACTCAATTCCATCTAGCCAGCAGGATTAGACCTCTGTAAGTGATCTCAAAGATTACTTAAAGCAGCAACCCAGAAGGAAACTTTAAAAGATGAACAAGAATCTCCTCCAAGATCGGGAGAACAGAGCAAGTGTATACATATCATCTTCCAGGAGTAACAGCTATTTCTGAACAGACAGGTTTAGAAAGAAGAGGAAGAGGAAAAAAGAGTGACAAGTGGTAACATGGTACAAACATAGATATCTCAAGTCACAGGACCTGTGTTCCCACTATGATGACATATTCATTGGAAGTTATAGGATGATTAATATTTTCATTTATCATTGCTCTCTTAGGCTTCTCTACCTTTGAAGAAGCAATACAATATGTGTTTATATCATTTCATCATTTTTCCCTTTTCTTAAAAATTAAAATATCTGCATATTTGAATCTCTATAAACAGAGAAACTATAAAGCCCTTTCTTAGGGTTGAGTTAATCTTGCCCCCGGATAAGATGTTAAAAGAAAGGTGATAATAGGCTGAGCTGCTGACTTTGTTTATAGCTTTGCTGTTCCTAGAAAAAGACCACCTGCATTCTTCTTATATCAACACAGAGATGGAGTCTAGTAAGGAGAGGCTCATGACCCATAGTTGCAAATCTTTATCCTGTTACCAGCATTTTTTTCAGTCTAGGCAGTGGGCTGAAGTCTCTAATTGACTTACTCAAAAATCCTAGAATGAGAGTTATGATGAACCTTTCAAAAAACACGTTTTTGCATAGCATATAAAGCCTTTAATAATCCTTCCTTTCCTCTGAAATTACAAGTATGTAAATCCCTGAGCATAGTGGTAGACCTGTCCAGGAAGTGGAAGGCATCCTCCATCCAGCTATAGAGGTCCTCAATTGAGAGGCTGAGGCTGGTCCCATTGTTTGACATGAGGGTTAGTTTTCAGATAGTGAAATTTCAGTTGCCAGGTGCCAGAGGCAATTTATCAGACACTCATAAAATAAAGATCAAAAAGCCCATCCGTCTCCCAGTGCATCTGGGATCTAGGAAGGAACACTCACAACCCTCAGTCCTTTAAACAGCTCTCACTTAAAGAGCTTGATGTTTATAATAACAAGAAAAGGAGAAAGGGGTCAGGTCAAATTCTGCTGAATAGCAGGTGTTGTTATAAGATTTTGTTCTCTTTTTTTTTTCTTAAAACGTAATCTAAAAGAATACTGAGCTGTTGCAGTGGATACCCTCCATATGTACTTTTGTAACATCTGTGAATTGAAAATTTTACCTGAAAACCAGAAAATAAAAGCCCTTGAACATTTTTTTAAAAGACCTTAAAGTTTTTTCACGAAATACTCAATATATTGAATTAATAGAATTGCGTATTTTAACAATGTTACAGTGGACTGCAAAATGGTGTTATCTGAGACTTAAAATATATTTGAAACATAACAATCTGGGATGACAATAATTAATAGCTAATGATAACATGTGTATGTATATAAGATTGTTTTTTTCTTCTTTATTCCCTTGGGAAACAAAGAGACAGGGAGGCTTGCCTGAGGTCACAGAACATGTGAGTGATAAAAACATGTAAACCCAGGTCTTGGAACTCTAGATTCTGTATTCTTACTACTGAGCCTTCCTGCAGAAGAGCTTGGAGATGTAGCTTTGCACTGAGTGACTACTGCCTTAGTGAAGTGGACAGCTTCACTTCAAATTGAATTGAAATGATTACATCCAGACTTTAGGTCAGTTAAAAGCCAGTTCAGGAGCTGATATTTATCTAAGAAATCTTTATTTTACTATAATTTCAAACTGTAATATTTTTCCATTTTGTTAAGTAAATGGCATGATTCTATGTTTAGGGACAATGTATATTTTGCAGCTAGTCATATTTCCCTTTCAGTGTTCACTGGACAAACATTCAGTGCTAAATATATTGCCCACTAATGTTAGGCCTTGTAGTTTTAGGTATTTTCTTCCTTCCTGCTCCCATCTTTTCATTTTACCACTTTATGCTTCTTTTTCCTTTCCCTTATGTCTTTTTCTTTCTTTCTTTCTCCCTACTTCTCTCCTCTATTCCCTCTCCTCCTTCTCCTTGTCCTTCTCCTCCTTCTCCTTCTTGTATCTTTCTTCTTCTACTTCTTTTATTATACACTTTTCATTCTTTGTGAATCATCAAAGAGGTAGAAGAAGAAGGAAGGAGATAAGAAGGGAAGGATGGAGGACAGGCAGGAAGGAGAGAGAAATGAAAACAGAAAGGCAAAAAGAGAAGAAATCTGAAAAAAAGTACCATGATGGAGAAAATAATTAAATATCAAGAAGATTAAAATTTAATATGGTATCCAAGAGTTCACTGAATTCAAAAGTTCAGGGATAATGAAAACAAAAGAAAACTGGGAAAACTGAAGTTTTCTTCAACAGAAGAAAACGATGTTATTATTTCTGGAAATAAATCCACCACCATATATACTTCCAGTATTTCAAATTCATCTATTAAAACTTTAAGTTCATTAAAATATTTTATATATTCAGAGAAATAACATACTATTACAGATAGATGATAGATAAATAGGTCAATGGATAGATGATAGATAAAAATAAAGCTTTAAGATCCTAGAAAGGGCTGAATAAATCCTAGGATTTTATAAAATAATAGAGGGGAATGGCCAGAATTATATCAGTCCTTAATGGAAACAAGGAAGCTTCTGCGCCATGCCCTGACCTTGGAACTATGCTGATCCTGAAAGTCAGATCTGCAGACAACATTTCAGATATGTTTATGAGAGAAGAAGACAGTAAAACAGTAGATAATTGCCAATCTTAGACATTCATTGGTAGAATTGAGGTTCCAATTTAGCAAAGAACAAAATACCATTTTCCAAGCTGTATTGGACACAAGAGAAAATTAATCAAAGATAGCTTGTCAGCTATCATCATCTCCTGGCCCTGCAACTCACACATGGGATCATTAATTCATGTGTTTGGGGAGGGAGATACTTGGAGGTTCCTAGGAAAGATGTTTTTCTTAGCTTAGAGTCCTTCCTAAATGTCATATTAATTTGGCATCCTTGTGAAGACTGTATGTCTTGAGGGCTTTGAGAACTATGCCCCCCAAATTCACACTTGCTAAGGAAATGGCAATTGAAGGCATCATGCTGATTGGTTTAAAATCAAGGGACTCCTGCACAGTGGTTTGGAAGTAAATGAGTTTGGTGCTGTGATTTGTCATGCAGCATTACAGCCTAGCTCTTCTACTGGGGCCAACGTGCAGGTGAAGCAGTTCTGAGGTATCAGGAGGAGCCACACAAGAGGCAGGCCATTGAATAAAAATAAATCATCTGACTCAGGGCCTAACAGTCAAACAATTAGTAGTTATTTTGAAAATGGGTTATTTTTTAGTTCCAGGATAATTTAATTGTCTTCAGCAGTCACCATTTCCAAAGATAGCCAAGACACAAATTTTGGGGGAAATCAAAACTCATTTAGGATAACAGACAATTCCCCAAAATTGGAAAACTCAGATGACTTTGGTAATCCATGACACTGAGTGTAAACAAAATCCTCCCAGACTTGATTTCTAGAAGCAATTGACATGTGGCGAGACTGAGGTAACCCTGTTAAGTAACTTGTTTGTATTCTGATTTTGCATAACCCATGATCATCACTATCATAAATCATAACTTCACTGCTTTATATTTGTACAGTTCTCCATAGACTGTTTTGTGTAGAACTGTGTTCCCCAAAAAGATATATTGAAGCGTTAGACCCTGCTAACTTAGAATTTTGAACTTATTTGGAAATAGTTGTCTTTGACAATGTATTCAAGTTAAGATGGGGTGAGGCTAGATTAGGGTGGGCCCTCAATTAATGACTATTGTGCTTATAAGAAGATACTAGGAAGATATCAAAACTCTGATACACACACAGAGGGAAGACAGTCATGGAAGACAGAAGCAGAATTTGAGGGATGTAACTGCAAGATGAGAAATGCCAAGGATTTCCAGCAGCCACTAGAAGCTACGAGAAAGGCATAGCCCAGAGTCTACTCAAGAACCTTCAGAAGGAGCCAGCCCTGCCAACACCTAGATTTAAGACTTCTATCCTCTAAAATAGTGAGAATAAATTACTGATAGCTTCAGTTACCCAGTTTATGGTACTTCATAATAGTAGCCCTGGGAAACTAATACATACAGTATACAGCACACTGACACTGAACATCTGATGGGACTTTTTATAAAAAACTGGGGTAAACAGAATCATTGATGGCATCATCATCATTACCATGTCTTCCTTTCTTATAGAATGACTTTGTTCTAGGCATTGAGCCCTGTGTCTTTCCACGAAAAAAAAATTACAAAGTATTATTAACTCCATTTTAAAGAAATAGAAACTTGGGTTCATACAAGTTCAGTGACTTGGTCAGAGTCACACGGCTAGTAAGTTGCAGAGCAAGAATTTGAACACACTTTCCCTGTAAATCAGAACCACCCGCCCTTAAATGTTGTTATAGAATACTCCATGATAACAACTCAAAAGCCGGAAAGAATTTTAACAGATTATTTTATCCCAGCCTCCTCATTTTATAAATAAGAAACTGAAGCCTCTGTGCCAAAGATAAATTTTACTTAGAAACACACCATCTACTCCACGATGAAATCACAGGTCTTGTCTCTGCATTCCATTATACCATCTTAAGGACACTTTTCTTCCAGTATCATTCACCCCTTTCGGTGCATCCTTTATGCTATATTATGTATGCTACATTTATTGGGAGATTCAGACAAATGTGAAAAAGCACTGAGTAAGTGAATCTTTTGGCCCATCCTCCTCAGACAGAGCCAGACATAGGTCACAGGGGGATTAATTCTGGAAGGTCTATACTGGTCACCTAGCTTCCTTGGGCCAATCATTATTTCCTTGCTTTCTGACTTGAGACACATTGATATTTGTGTTTTAAAGTTGTGTCCTTGGCTAGCATAAAGCAGCAGCCCTCACTGTTTCTCAGAAAAGGCACAAACACGCCAGGGGCCATCAATACATGGACCAAGCTGACATCCTGGCTTCAATGCCAGGAGAGTGAGATGTTCTTGGATCACTAGGTGCTCTTGGTGTCACTTAACAGAGAACACCATTTTCTCTGATCTACTTTCTGTCAAGAAGGTGTGTTAGAACAACATGGAGGCCAGAATGATCTATAGTACTGAGTTGCCACATTGTTCTTCCAGTTCAGCACATGTACAGAACTCTCCTTGGGACCACATAGGAAGGCACATATGTCAAGTGCTAAGGAAGCTACCCCATGCAAAGCTTTGACACCTGCAGCAAAACATCATGGTCCCTTTCCCGTAGGACATTCAGTTTTTCAAGAATCTTAGATCTTTATCACATTCATTAGTAAAACTAATAGTTTTATTATTCTTAATTTTGACTTATTTATTCTACTACCAGAAAATAAGTAAATATAGCATAATGCATAATGATACAGGCTTTGGGCTCAAATAGTTTTGGATTTGCTTACTGACCATGTGGGCTTGGATGAATTGTTAATTTTTCTGAATACTAAGTTACTTGTAAAAAGAAAGTAGTAATCAGTTTAGAGGTTACTATGAGGATTGATTAATGTAGCACAGGTGAAATACTTAGCAATATAATTAAAGCATAAAATATAAATGTAAATGTTTATTATTATTATACAAAGAAAATTTGACAAAGAAAACCAAGCTTAATATGAGAAAAAAAAAAAACCTGTTGCAACGTTATATAAGGCAAAATGGGAGACAGAGGAAACAATTTAATGACCCAAAGTATGGGAGAGTTTAAAGTATTTTCTGTCAAGATCCATGTATTTTTTTCCTTGGAACACAAGATTAAAGCATTGCTCTTAACTTTGAAGATCTCAGGGTCTGATTGGAAAGACAAACATGCAGTTCAATATTTTGTCCTAATAAATAGAATAAAATTTGGGGATGGACATATAAACAGGATGCTATGGCCCAGAAGAATGATATCTAAGCCCTTAACATGATGTTTGGATAGGGAGATGGTTTAAGAAGAGAACAGATTATGCACCTGTTAAAGGCAGTCAGGCCCAGCCCATTTCCTGTAGTATTCAATACATAACTGTTGTGAAAAGAAATGTTTAAGTATACTGGATGACCCAGGATAAATTCATTTTTTTTCCTGAATCAGGGACATATCCAGCTTTAAAATTTACAAAGCAACTTCTTCCACCTTTAAGTAATGATTACAAATGTACCTGAAGCTTAAGAATTCTAATCTCAGGAGAGAGATCCAAGATGGCTGATTACTAGCAGCTCAGGATTGTAGCTCCCAGTGAAAGTGCAGAGAACGAGAGGATGCCACACTTTCAAATTTTTCTTGCTCACGGACCAGGTGATTTCCAGTGAAGGAGCCCTACGGGTTGCCAGGGCGACTCTTGTGGCCAGTGCAGTGGTTCTTGGTACAGAGTAAATGGGACTGGGTCCCCTTTTGGTCAAAGTTCAGAGCTCCAGGAAGGCAGAGTCACTTATTCAGCTTATTGAAAAAGGGACTCAAGAAGGAAGCCAGACTGGAGAATCCCAGGCAGAAAAGCACTGAATCTTGAGGCTGTTGTTTTAGCTGGTGCAGTGGGTTGCTCAGATTTCAGCACTGGGAATAAACAAGCTGGATGTCCACTCAGAGACCTAATTTGATAGTTGGTAATTACAAAGATGACAGGTGGATAAATTTACAATGATGGGAAGAAACCAGTGTAAAAAGGCTGAGAATACCCAAAACCAGAAAGTCTCTCCCTCTACAGGGGATCACAGTTCCTCATCAACAAGGGAACAAGGCCTGATGGAGAATGAGTGTGTTCCATTAACAGATTTAGGCTTCAGAAGGTGGATAATAAGAAACTTCTGTCAGTTAAAAGAACATGTTCTAGCCCAATGTAAAGAAACTAAGAACAGTCGAATTGATCAAGCAGAAGAAAGGATATCAGAGGTCGAAGACCAACTTAATGAAATAAAACAAGAAGACAAGAATAGAGAAGAAAGAGTAAAAAGGAATGAGCAAAGTATCCAAGAAATATGGTACTATGTGAAAAGACCTAATTTATGTTTGATAGGTGTACCTGAATATCATGAAGAGAATGAATCCAAGCTGGAAAATATTCTTCAGGATACTATTTAGGAAAACTTTCCTAACCTAGTAAGGCAGGACAATACTCAACTCCAGGTAATACAGAGAACATCATAAAGATATTCCTCAAGTAGAGCAACCCCAAGACACATAATTGTTAGATTCACCAGGGTTGAAATAAAGGAGAAAATTCTAAGGGCAGCTAGAGAGAAAGGTCAGGTTACCCATAAAGGGAAGCCTATCAGACTCACAGCAGATCTCTCAGCAGAAACCCCACAAACTAGAAGAGAGTGGGGGTCAATATTCAATATCCTCAAAGAAAAGAATTTTCAACCCAGAATCTCATATCCAGCCAAACTAAGCTTCATAAATGAAGGAAAAATAAATTTTTTCATGTACAAGCAAGCACTCAGAGATTTTATCACCACCAGGCCTGCTTTACAAGAGCTTCTGAAAGAAGTACTATACACAGAAAGGAACAACCAGTATCAGTCATCCCAAAAACTTACCAAAAGGTAAAGAGTATCTCCATAATGAAGAATCTTTATCAACTAATGGGCAAAATAGCCAGCTAGCATTAAATGAGAATATTAAACTCATAAATATCAATACTAATCCTAAATTTAAATGGATTAAATGCCCCAATCAAAGACACAGACAGGCAGATTGAATAAAAAGTCAAAACCCACTGGCACGCTGTATCCAGATCCATCTCATAAGCAAGGACACACAAAGACTCAAAACAAAAGGTTGGTGGAAGGCTTATCAATCAAATGGAGAGCAAAAAAAAAAAAAACAAAAAAACAAAATAGGAGTTGTAACTTTCATCTCTGACAAAATAGACTTTAATAGTAACAAAGACTAAAAGAAACAAAGAAGGACATTACATAATGGTAAAAGGATCAATGCAACACCAGGAGTCAATGATCATACATATATATGCACCCAATATAGGAGCACCCAGATACATAAGACAAGTTCTTAATGACTTATAAAGAGACTTGGACTCCCGCACAATAATAGTGAGAGACTCTTGACACCACATTGTTAATATTCGATGGATCGACGAGATAGAAAATTAACAGGGATATCTATGATTTGAACTCAGACCTGGAACAAGTAAACTCAGTGAATATTTACAGAATTCTTCACCCCAAGTCCACAGAACATAGATTTTTCTCAGTATCACATTACACCTATTTTGAAAGTGACCACATAATTGGAAGTAAATCACTCTTCTGCATTTGCATAGCATTTCACAGACTTAAATGAAATATTGGTTGGCTGTTTGTTTGTTATTTTCTCCCCTTATTCCTTCCTGTCTCTGCTGTTAAACACAATTATCGGCATAAAGGATGTTTGTTAACACCCATTTTTAGATTGCATTCCAGCCTGGGCAATAGAGCAAGATTCCTATTACTTCTCCCCCTTTCTCTTTCTCTTTCTTTAAAAAAAAAAAAGAATTCTAATCTCAAAAGTAAATATTTAATAAAAGTTATTTCCACATAATCTCTACTACCAAGAAACATATTTAGATGGCACCTAATGAACATCAAAATTAGAGACATTTCCTTAGCTTTAACCTCTAAAATGACCAGGGGAGAAAAAACAACCATAACAACACATTCCAATGAATGAATTTCATTTTTCCAATTTTCTGTCATGTTTTATGTTTATGGTATCAAAATATAAAAAGGACACCACATTAAAAGCCAGTTCTAAGATTAAGAGCATTTATATAATGCAATAATGAAGTGGATTTATTATAAATTTTACTACAATTCTGTTTGGGTTTAATGCCAGGAAAAATCCTTTCTCCTACTCAATGTACATAGTTTAACTTCAGTGAATGTACTAAAACTGATAGCATCCACTCTTAAGATATAAGCTAGCACTATGTCTGTAGAATTGATAAGGAAATTAATTTCTCTAAAACAAAGTCCAAAGAAAAAGATAAAAAAGGAAATGGCACACTTTATTCTTTATGCTTTTAGATGACAATTAAAGCCTTGGGATTAATTGTCTACCATTTGAACGACCTGATTTTTTACAAAATAAAGTTATCTTAGGAATTTCCTACTTCAAAACTGAGATGATGTTCTCAATTTAAAGTGTAAAATCTGCATTTAAACCACACACCAATTTTTAAGACACCAGTTATAAACCAGAAACATACTTAAAAACGGATATAGAAAATTGATTGCTAATTATCTCACCAATCTCTGTGTCTTTGCTTTGATGTTGTAAATCAATATCAGAAAGCATAGAATAAAATGGCTTTCCTTTAATTTTCTTTTACTTTATATATTTCCAAGTCTTAATATGTAGTATTAAGTCAGCCAAATAGAAAAGCCAAATAGACACATGTGCGCGCGTGTGCACGTGCACACACACACACACACACACACACACTCTCTCAAATGTATTCCGATCTTTGAACCCACCCTGTATCCCAGAATGCCAAATATAATGATTTCCAGGGCTCTAGTATTCTCTCCCTGTACTACATCAAGTCGCTTTTCCCTAGGATAGATCGGAAGAAAACTAGTATGAAAACATCAACTTAAGAACAGTCGATAAAAGGGTAGTAAAAAGTTGTATTTGTATAATGGCCAAATTGAAGCATCTAAAGGTCCCAAGAGACAACTACATCCTGTATACTGCTCCCCAAAGAATGACACTTGCGATAATTTGTATTTAATTTCTAGGTTCAGCTTCCATCTTTGTTGAAATGTAAAAACCCCAATTTTACAAGATTTCTTCCCAGTACAAAAAATAAGGGTCCAATAAACATGGATGCATTTTAAACAGAACATTAAGGAAAGCTAACAAGCACCAAGGAATCCTTTATTTCACAAGCTAGTAATTCCTACTATTTATCCTGAAAATGTTACCTCATTCTTCTTCTCATTCATGTATTGCTTTTGTTATTTTACTCTGCTCTAAAGATTTTTTTCTATTGAATTATTTTTTCTATTTTATTCTACAAATAATCACTGGTGACCCATTATGTTCCATACATATACTAGTTACACAGATAGAAATACGCATTGATATAAGCCAAGGTCCCTTTCTTCAAGCAACTCAGTTTAGTGAGGAAGGCAGATAAGTAAACAGGCATTTATAACTCATACTTTATGCATTAGCTTCCAATATCATTGCCAAAAGCAAAGGACCAGAATTAGAAATTCTCCCACTCTTGGCTTCTGCCTTACTGATTCAATTAGCTTAAAAATTTGCTGAAACACTTAGCTTGTTTTTCATATTTTCCTAAGCATAATGGAACAATCTAGGCCTCACTCTATAAAAGGCTGAACAAGGTCTGCCTTACCCCTGAGAAAAGTCAGGCCTAAAAGGCAGTAACATCTAGCCACCCAGCAGGAATGCTTTCAGGGTTGGATCATGTTTTTATTCTTGCAATCCACCATTTAAGAGCTACTGTGGTTTTCTGAAGTTCCATTTGTGGGGCATTAAACGTGTAGGCATTCCTCTTTATACTGCATTATGCTACATTACACAACCATATTCCAAAGTTTTTACCTTTTCCTCTCTAAAATAAAAGGCATCTAAGCTTCAGGGCAAAATGTTCATGGTACTGTATTTTAATACCCTGCTACTTTCAAGATGAAGCAAAATAACCTCAGAACTGTACAAAAACCAGCCAACATTCCACAGCAAAATTCACTGTAAATATCTGATTTTGGTAAGGAATTTCTAAGATAGCTGTTTGATTGAATCACTGCAAGACACTACTTCCTCTGCAAAGGCTTTCAAAATTTAAATAAACTTACCATGCCCATCAGCTGTTTGTTTACAAAAGTAGTCGACTTGTTTTCCTCCTTGGCAGGATGAATGACTTACACTAGAATTATATTGCAAGGAAAGAATGATTTGACATGTTTGCCATCATATCAAATTTGAAGTATATCAGCTAAAAGTAAATTTAATGCAAAAGTCAATATGAAACATGAAACTTCAGCCACTCTTGGATTCTTCATGTTTTAAAAACCATACAATCCAAATTTCATTGTAGAACAACAATAAAAACTAGAGCTGGAAGAAAACGTGGAGATCAAGTGGAAGCAAATAATTTTACAAAAGACACAACTGGAGGTCAAATAGGTTAAGTAACTGGCCCAAGGTAATAAGTCTCAGTCTTAGTCAAACCATGACAAAAGCCAAAGCCAATGATTCCCAGTCCAATTATTTTAATGGCTACCAGGTTATAATGATTGATTTACACACATAGCACAGCATCCTTCTAGGCCATAGCCAGTAAGCAGAACTCACACAGAACCAGAATCTTTGTCCACAGCTTCATAGTACTTCTCAGGATCAAGCACAAATCCTTAAAGTCCATGATTAAGGACACCTTATGTCTAAAAACTAGATGAAAAGGATCTGGAGCATGCAGGCAGGGAGAAGATAGGCATAGTCCAAGGATGGTCACATTGGAACAGAAATTAAGTAAAAAGCCAGGCACCCTCTTTGGCTCAGCATGTTGCCTGGTCTTTTCACCAGCAGGGGATCCTTCTCTTTGAAAGGCCTTTTCAGTTTCCCTAAAATCTATTGCAGCATATAGAGAAACTCATGCCAGAATGAACCACAGGATGGCAGCTTGGAGATGTGGAACAAAGTGGGAGATGGGATTCAAACCAGTGCTCACCTACATCAGGCTTTAGCATATGACCTATTCTAAATCTGCACTAGAGTAAATCTCACTCAAGTGCTACTAATGAGAACAGATTCTAGTGATGACCCAGATTTCCTTGCCACCATCCCAGAGAGCATCCTTTATCCTCTGTATTCAGACTTCTTCATACTCTTGCAAGTAAAATATACTCCCATCTCCACAAATTGTGCATGCCATATTTTGCTTTTTTCCATATCCATTCACCAAAATTCACACTTTCTGTAAACTCCTTTTCATGTCTCTCTTTCTCCATGTGGCTTTCCCAATCTCTAAATCTAGCATAAACTCTAGGTTTTGTTCATATAGTATTTTTCTTTGTGCTTCTCTGTCACATTTAATGTCTTTTTTTTCTTGGAAATAATTCCCACAGGAGAGTCTCCCAATGGGATCACAAAGGGCTGAGTCTGATTCATCTTTCTAATCTTTCAGTGTCTAGCACAATGCTTGGCACATAGTCTCCATAAACATTTGCTGAGTTGACTCTAGTTAACACACACTCTAGAATTACAGAAGCCCTGGGATTATTCATTGCCGATGCTAATCTTAGTATTTCTGGCACAGTAGCAATTTCACTTTATTCTTCTGTTCCTTTTATCCTATCTTTTTTTATCTTATTATTTTTATTTTTATTCTGATCTTGATCAAGATCTCAGAAAAGTACTGTCTATAAAATGTGTCAACATATATAGACAGACTTGGCTGCTGTGTGAGGTGTACAAGTCTTGGCTCCATTTGGTACTTCATGAGATAGCATCTCCTGTCTTAAATCAACCAAGATTCTGAGTAGCAGAGAAAATCTCTGACCATGCATCTTTCTGCCGTGGAAAATATAAATTATGCCTGACCATTAAGACATAAAGTAACCTTAGAAATGCAGGAAGCTATAAATTTCCCTGGAAATGTTTTAATCTCTCACTATCAGTTCTTCCTTGGAACATAATCAAAGTGTATCCTATTTTAAAAAGCCCTTATGGGTTTCTTCTTAGCAGAATGCTTTGTTTCACATGAATGTCTAGGATGGAGCAAAAGCCATTTGTGTTTTAGTGTAACATCTCAGAAGGATGTATTTCATTTTCTCAATTAAATTGTGACCCGCTACAAATTCATGTTCTGTTTCTGAGTAAAAGAACTTTGAGAAACAATGGCCATTTCACATACAAAACTTTATCGCAAAATACTATTGTGTAAAATTGTCCAAACAACTCTACTAATACAGCTGTTCAAACATCTGGATTACTCCATCACAAAAATCTCTCTCCCTATGAGCCTTCTCCCAGGAGCACATCCTACACCCAGGTCTTTGTGATAAGTGATGACAGTAGACACACCAGTTCTCCAGCTTAGAATTACTAGTTCCCTATCATTGCAATGAATAGAATCCTGTTGAAGAAGTTCTCATGTACTAGGATAAACAAAACGTATTTATTTATCTACAAAGAGAGCACAATACTCAAACAAAATTTATTACTTACCATGTTTACCCTAAAATATATCTATATGTGTGCATTTACATAAATTTACGCATGTAGATATATTTATTTATATATATTCACCTCCCAACATCCAGGCTGTCAAAAGTCTCTTAATTCCTCATAACCTGGTTGTGAACTTTACTGTAAAATGAACGATCACATTTATATTTGGTTTCAAAAACTGTTCATAAAATACTTTTAGTGTCTTACAAAGTATGTGGTTTATATTATTATAAAAGGAAGAAGCATAAGTGAGACATTTTATAAAAATCATTTTATGAGAGAAATTTTATAAAAATCCAGCCTTGCATATGCAAACATTTCTATAAACTCAACAGAAGTGAGTCCCAAGTATTCTGAGTATAGCTCAGTGTGCAAGTTCATTGAAAGCAGGAACTAGGTCTATTTGGGTGTGTATTCCTAGTACTGAGTCCAAAAATAATTGTGTAACTAAGTCTCTGGTGTCTGTTGGTTTTGATTTTTCATGTTGGTAGGTGGAGGCATAGATCCCTCTGACCACATTGTAGCCACTCAATCAGAAAACAACTCCTGAACAGAGAGTAGGTAAAGCAACTTTGGAAATCAAATAAGAATGTTTCTGAAAGTATACTGGAAATATTAAAAAGCACGCCAAATAGAAGAATAACATGCTTTAATATCTGGGCCAGAGGAATTAGAAGAGTCATTGAACACATTTTCCTGATTCTGAAGCCTTGTATGATATTCAGGTTTCATCTGCAGCATGTTACAAAGTGTGTAGGACAATAAAGTAGTGGTGATGAGAAGCCTAAATAATATAAAATACTATTTTCTGCAGTTCTGGGAAGGAAAGAGAAAAAGAAATTCAAGAACTTGAAGATCGTGCCAAAAATTCCATTGTGGAAGGAGGACACTGTCTCCAAAGCAGCGAGTGCCTCCCACTTCTCTATTCTGATATACAACCCGTCACCAACTTTGTTAAAACTATTTCTCATCCGATGCAACAACCTAAGGATCTAATCTCAACTAATTCTGGGGAATTGCCACATATCTTAGGGCAATTGAGAAAAGGTCATTTCATTTTTAAGGCAGCATGAGCAAAAATGTCATCTGAAGGAGTCTAGAAGAAAAAGTTAAAGAAATTAGGCGTCACAAATGAACAGTCCTTCTTCTTCAGTGTCTTAGAGGGAGAATGAAAGAGTCTGGGGCCAGATAAGGAGCCCAAGCCAGAGATACTGTAGCATTTTATATCTTGAGGTTACCAGGAGGGTGGAAAGAGAGGCCAGCATGGAGGAGTGAAGCAAGCCCTAGGCCAAGTAGCATGGGAGAAATGTGTGAGGTTCGTCCTCAGAGGCTGTGGGATGAGAATAGAGAAAGAAAAGGGGGGCAAGCCAGTGAAAGTGTCTAGGGCTACTTGAGAATATCAGATTTCTTCCTGAGAACAATGGGTCCCCATTCACAATGACAGACTCTAAATCAAGAAGAAACTAGAAATAGTCAGATAGACCACAGGGAGATTGCTACCAAGAGCCCTTTCTCTCCAAGCAAGATATGCTAGTTATTTCAAATTGTTTCAGTGTTGGAATGAAATACATTTGCAACCTTGGGAGATATAAAGCAAAAAGTAGAGGAAGTCTAAATTTGGGAGTTAATTGAAGAGTAGAAAATATAATTTTCAAGACTTGAATGTGGAGGTGGGGGAGAATGGAAGAAGAGGTTGTAAAATTACACCTGGGATGTGCCATTTGTTCAGGTCCCAGAGGGAGAGGTGTGCTGGAATTGGCTGTGATGAGCCAAGGCTGTATCCACCAATCTCTGTAAGTGCAAGAGAAATTCAGAACATTCCAGGAGAAAGCATAATGAGGCTACAAACAGGGACCAGGGGACTCTCCCAGTTTCACATCTCTCAGTAAACATTCAGGACATTGGAAAGTATGTGAGCCTGTTTTTCTCATCTAGTTGAGAAAGGTGAATTGTAGCATGACAGTTCTCCTGCTATTAGGTTGCAAAGAATAAATATTTCCTCCTCTTTCCAGCTCTCAAAATTTAAGAAGTCTCTTCAGAACTTTGAGCAAGAAATTCAAGGATATATTTGTTCTTTATGCTCTAAGTTTCCAGCTCTTAAAAGATGCTTGCTCTCTCTCAAGGAATCCAAACAGAATCTGTGTCTCTTTCTCACTGTGTGTGCCCCCATCACAAATGTCTATGGCACAAGCATGAACATAAATAAAGGGCTGGAGCTGCTACTCTATATTTTCATGTAATTGACAAGGCCTATTTCAGAATTGTAGAGTTGGCTGGTTTGCTGAGGACAACAGTGATAATTGTAATAAAAAGACTGATAAACGTAGCACTTATTGAATGCAAGATGTCATTCTAAGATATCAAGATATCCACATTTCATCCTTACAATCCTATGTGGGAGGCATATACACTTATTATCCATGTTTATTTTGGGTTTGCTGATTCCTTTATTTATGTAGGAGGTAGGGGGAAGGATGCAGAAGAAAATTACCTATAGGAAAAGGGTTGAGAAGGATCTGCAGGGACTGAACCAGAAAGCAGTGACACTGTTTTCACGGTTGGAAAGAAACAGGGTACATTTGTAAGTACCTAGTGTGAGTTTTGTAATAAAAACTACCTTATGAATAAGCATGATGGAATACTTAGTACTGCTTAGTACATTCATACATGTCTCTACCATCTTGAGATTTTTGTATACACCATATATGATCTGTTTTTATAAATGTATAGCATGTAAAAAAAGTTTCTTCTTGTAATAAGTACAGCATTTAAACACAAAACCAGCATGGCCCAGTCACATTCCAACTGAAAACCCAGAGAAAGAAAGGCCAGCAGCATAAGCCCCAGCCCCTGCCCTGCTTGGTGGACCTGATGGTCCTGGCAGTGTATTGCTCCTGTTTTACAAATGAGGAATCTGTGGCACTGAGAGAGTAAATTTTGCCCAAGATCACATACTAAGATTTGTACTCAAGAAGATTGGTGTGAGAACTAATAATATCAAACACTAGGTAATAACTTGTTAATTTCCATCTAAGTGCAAAAGAGGCTCTTGGGGACTATGGAATAGAATGTCTTCTGTAAACTAAAGAGAAAAAAGCTTTCTTCATTTCCTAGGCATTTTCCTCTGAGTTCCCACAATAGCAAACATTCACTTACATTAACCCATGGGACATTGCCCCAAATATCTGTTTAAATATCAGCTTCTCTGCTATCTGTGAGCCACTTAAGAGCAGTCACTATGTTTTTGGTTTCAGCATTCTTAAAGTCTAGCATAGGGCTTTGCACATCATAGGTACTCTCTACATCTTGTTAAAGAAATTAGTACATTCAAGTCACATTATTTTTAAGAATTTACTGCATTCCTATGATTAGCCTGTAAATATGCTAAGCACTGTAGATAACAAACTGAGTTGGTTATAGCTCCTGCTTTCAAGATACTTGTAATATAATTGGAAGATTAGATGAGTAAATTGAAAAATTCACTAGAGAATCAAAATATCCTTTGACAGAGTAAACTATGCAGTGTTAGGGGAACATAAAGAAATAGCATAAACCTAGCCTGAGGCTGTCAATGAAAACTTCCTAAAAGAGGTTGTAAAAGACCCTCTGGGAATTATACCAACATCAGGGCTAGCATAGATATAGACCAGAAAAAAACATGGGGGCATTTGTGCACTTTAGAATGATTGGATGCTGGGGTTGCACAGGTCATGAGGCAGTCCACTGGAAAAGAATACTAAAAATGCAACCAGAAGTCAAAATTAATGGGCAGTGAATGTTCAAAAATTAAATGTCCTTCCCAAAGATTATGGGGACTCACTGGTGTGTGGCAAGCAGGCAGTACAATGGCGCTAAAAGAGATTATCCCTCTTATGATGAGTCATCAACAGGAAAGATGGCATGTTTTCTTGTTGAGAACATGCTGAGAGAAGAGAAAGGGAAAGGGCCTTTTAGGCATGAGGAGGGGGTTACAGCAAGAGCAAAGGAGCCAAGAGTCAAATTGGAGGACAGGAAAGGGCAGAGAAATGGAAGGTATCACAGAGTGGAAGGTATCACTTTTGGCATTAGACAGAACTTACACAAATCTCAGCTCTTTCACAGAGTGTTTGTATGACTTTGAGCAACTTGTCTAAATACTCCATGCCTCAATTTTTCTTTCTGTGTTCTAGAAATAATATCACTCTATGAAATTGATATGAGGATTAACTAATATATGAGATGTTCAACTAGAAAAGAAGGTAAGGATTTCCCTATATTATGATGACCGGACTGCAAAAGAACAGATACATAATACAGAGAAGCCCTTATCTTTCCTTCCAGCTGAGCATATTATATTTTCTCATTTAATATTCATATCAATCTTATATGGTTGGTGATAGTCTTGTCATAGAACTCAGGATACAATGATGAGCGGCACTCTCCTTCATTACCAGCACCTGCCCCATCCCATTCAAAGTGCTTTTTGCTTTGTGTTGAACCCCTGGATCCTGGTACTGCATCACCTAAGGTACACTGAGGACCTCAGCTGGTTACTAAGCCCACGATGCCTCAACAGCATTACATTCCAAGACACTCAGCACCACTAGGCAAAAATTTGCTCACTACCTATACCTCATTTGGGATTCTCACTTCGAGTAGTCTGTTACCCATCATCTGGATGGACCAGACAGCTATCAACCATACTAGCTTGAAAATGTCAGAAGTTTCAGTTACTCATTTTCAACCCACACCCACTCTTCACATTCCCAAGCACATCGTTTTATTTTTTTTAATGTTTTTTTGAAATTAGTCAGCCATAGTGGCACCTATTTGTAGTCCTAGCTATCGGGGGTGCAGGGGCTGAGGCAAGAGGATTACTTGAGCCCCAGGAGTTCAAAGCTGCAGGCAGCTATGACTATGCCACTGAACTCCAGCCTGGGTGACAGAATGAGACCCTATGTCTTACATAATAAATAAATAGCTTTTTGTTTCAATCACTATAAAAGTAACCAGGAAATTAAATAGACTTCTGGTTTTCCCAGCTCAGCCACCTCACCTTAGGTGATGGGTTAATCTGTCTCTGGTCCCACAATTACCTGTCTACTCCTGGGTACATGGTATGCTAATAGGGCAAGCAGGTACACAGTGGCTTCTCTGATTTGGAGGAGAGGCTCTACGCGCAAATCCATCCAGGAGGCTAATCTTGACTTTCCATGGATGATGGCTGGGAAGAGAAAAGAAATAGAGCAGAGAGAGATGCTTAGACCCCAGTCTGTGGCTGTCTTTCATCAAAACTTAATTGGGTATTTCCTTTATCTGTGCTTTCAACAAGCAAACTTTAAGTACCAAGTATGCTGTCTCAGTACACAATAACTTTTAATGATCTGTACATATTAGGAGAAACCCCAGCCCTCATAGCATATGTAAACAGTTTTATAAAATAGAGTCCTAAATGCTAAAAGGTACTGAATAAAAGGTCAAAATAGGAAAACACAAAAAGACAGCAAGTATTATCACAGTGAACAACTGCCTTGAATAATAAATTGTTATACTGAGTGCTTTAGTGTGTTAGCTCACTTAATTATCCTAACAATATTATTACAAATATACTATTATTATCTCCATTTTACATATGAAGAAGGTGAGGCTCAGACCTTAAGACTCTTTATAGCCTTGCACTTAAGGGAAGACAAGCGTATAGACTGTTGAGTCTATGCAGTCTATGGATGGACCTGAGAAAGGATACAGCAACACCTCACTTCACACAATCATCTAAATCTCCTGTAAACAAAAAGGGGCCAGAACAAATCTAGCAGATTCTGAGATTAGTTTTCAGCTTCTGCTCTTCCATTACAGGTTCTCATATGACACAGATTGACTGTAGTCTGAGGAGTACCAGACTTTAGAGAGAGCCACTTGAGAATAAACTCCTCCTTCCTTTTTTTCCCTCTTGATGTCCACTGCCTTAGTCCAGGATATCTTTACCTTTTGCCTGAATTATTGCAACAGCTTCCTCACAGTCCTGAGTGGCTCCATTCCATTGTTCTGTTTTAATTTGTTAAACTTTTATTGAGGTATAATTTACATATAACAAAAATATAAAACATTCAGAATTTAAGTGTTCAGTTTGATGAGTTTTGACACCTGTATAATATATATCCATGTAACTAAAATCCAACACAAGACAAGATATAAAATATTTCTATCAGCCCAGAAACCTTCCTTATTCTTTCTCTAGTCAACTCCTTCTGTTTCTCAGAGGCATACTTTTTTCTTTTTTTTTTTTTTTGAGATGGGGTTTCACTCTTGTTACCCAGGCTGGAGTGCAATGACACAATCTCGGCTCACAGCAACCTCCGCCTCTTGGATTCAAGAGATTCTCCTGCGTCAGCCTCCTGAGTACCTTTGATTATAGGTGCTGCCACCATGCCCAGTTAACTTTTAGTATTTTTAATAGAGACGGAGTTTCACCACGTTGGCCAGGCTAGTCTTGAACTCCTGGCCTCAGGTGATCTGCCCTCCTCGGTCTCCCAAAATGCTTGGATTACAGGCATGAGCCACTGTGCACAGCCCAGAGGCACAATTTTTATCACCATAGATTCATTTTGCTTGTTTGGGGACTTCATGCAAATGTATCCTACAGTTGTGTATCATTTTGCGTCTAACTTATTTCATACAACATAGTATTCTTTGTGATTAGTACAGGGCTGTTGTATGTAACAGTAATTTGCTCCCTTTTATGGGGTGGGTATTATTCCACTATATTAACACACCAGTTTGTTGATCCATTCATCAATCAATGGGTATTTGGAATGCTTCCAATTTAAGCTTTTATGATTAAGGCTGCTTAAAGATTTTTGTACAAGTCTTTTGTGGACATATATTTTTATTTATATTTGTTAAATATCAAAAAAAAAAGAAGGCAAAACAGAATGCTGCCTCATACAGTAAATGTGTATTTAGGATTATGAGAAACTGCCTGCTTAAGTGGTGGAATCACTTTATCTTCCCATCAACAATCAATGAGAGCTCCAAGGATGCCACATTCTTATCAATATTGAATATGGTTTTTTTTGATGCTAGTTATTCTAGTAGATGAAAATTACTCCTTGTGGTTTTCATTTTCATTGGTACATATTTATATACTCATTGGCCATATGTGGGTCTTCTATTTCTAAATGTCTGTTCCTTTTTATTGGGTTGCTGGTCCTTTAATTCTTTGCAGAAGTTTTTTCTATAATTTGGATACAAGTTCTGGGTCAAATATATTTATTGTAAATACTTTCTCCCCGTTTAGTAGCTTGCTAATTTATTTTCTTTTTTGTATCTTCTGAAGAACAGAAAATTTTTATTTTGATGAAGTACAATTTATTTTTTCTTTGATATTATATGCTTTTTGCAATCTAAAAAATTGTTTTCTACCCATGAAATCCTAAGGTTGCCCAATTATCCTCCTGTGTCTTAATTAGAAAGTTGAACAGTTTTAAATTTTCCTATAAAATTGTAATTTATCTTGAGTTATTTTTTATTATACTACAGTATGAGGCAAGGATTGAAATTCGGGGGTTTTTATGTGACTAGACAGTTTTTCTAGGACCATTTATAAAAATACGTTAATTTCCTCCTTTAAATTAACTTGAAACCTTTGTTAAAAAAATCAGTTCATTATGGATGTGTAGGTATATTTCTGTTTTATTTGACATAGTTTTGGTACTTATGCTGATATCATCCATTCTTTTGATTCTTCTGTAGCTTCACAGTATAATTGGAATACGTCTTTTTTTCCCTTTTCTCTCCTTTCCCTCTTACCTTCCTTCCTGACTTTCCTTTTTTGTTTCCTTCTTTTTCAGTTTTTTGGGACTTTTCTGATATCTCATAGTTATTGATTCTAATCTACTACTCTTGTGGCCAGAAACATATTCTGTGTGATTTCAGGTCCTTGAAATGCATTGTGATTTGTTTTATGACCTTGCATATGATGAATGCTTTATATAAACTTTAGAACGGAATACAGATTTTAAATGCTGAATGTGGTGTTTTATAATTGTCAGTTGTAGTCACATTGTTGATAATATTGTTCATTTGCATGTTATATCTTTTCCATTCTAATTCTTTCAGTCTGTGTCTTTAAAGTTCATTTAAATAAATGGCTTATTCTTTTTTGTCCCACACAAAGATCAGTTTTTAATAGTTTTTTTTGAAAAGCTTTGCCTCTGTATTCCTTCTAGCAGATTCAGGTGTTTATGAAGTATTTCATTCCAGCGTGAAGAACTCTTCAGTTTCTTATACCACAGGTGTGCAGGAAACCAATTAGCATTTGTCTATCTGAAAAGGCCATTATGTTGCTTCGTTTTGAAGGCTAACTTGCTTATATTTCATATTTCATAATATTATATGATTCTGGATAAACTTTTTTTTCCTGTCAGCATTTTAGAGATACTCCATTGTGTTCTGGCCTGCATTGCTTCTGAAGAGACGCCAACTGTTATTCCTGCTTTTGGTCTCAAACACACAGTATGTCCCTCCACAGTGTGTTTGCTTGTGTAACAGAAGGCAGGCATGAGGCTAAACCAATCTGAACTGTAGTTGATCTGCCTGGGTTTTATTGCAGATCTGGTTAGATGGTTTTGACTGGCTTCAAGTGATTTGACCACAGGATTAGGGCTCTTAGATCAATATGGCTTAGAATCTGAGCATGGTCAGACTCTGAAAGACCTTTAAGCTTTATAGCCCAGCCTGCAGATTTCTAAACCAGGGTGGTCTCTTCCTATTTTATAGCCTACTAGCCAACCCTCTAAGTCACTGAGTTCTCTTTGCATTCTGGGCTCCTGATCTGGGGTTTGGGGCTTCAGTATATCCCTTCTCTGCTCATTCCCTTCCCCCAGCCTTCCGTGGACATCTGAAGCACTTTCTACAAAGGTCTGACGAACTGCAGAAGGCTGCCTCTCAGGACTTCTGCCCCATCCAGTTTTCTGCAAGCTTCTACTTTGCACTTAGCAAAGCTCTGTGTGCCCTGGATGAATCTCACTGCTCTCCTACTTGAACCCCAGACTTCTATAAGCTGCTTTTATACACATGGGGAATGAAGGTTGTGCCTCAGAGTAATCTTCTTTAGCTCTTGTGACATTCCCCTAGCCTTCAGCCTTCTATGTCTCAGCTCTCCATGAATACCCATAGGTAAAGGTTAATGGATAGGTAGAGACATTCTGTGACTGGGGGTCCTCAGTATTCTGATCCTTATGCCAGGACACATGTAGCCATTAAGAATGCATTAAGTCTCCTCCATTAGTATTCCTTATATCCCCAGAAGTTATCTTTTAACTTGTTCTATCTATTAACAGTCTATTTCAATATATTCTATCAATATCTGAGAAGTCTTAAAAGTCTCCAACTATATGTCAGTTGTCGTTCCATGTATTAACCACTTATTCATAAAGGGAAAATTTTAAATTTTCTAAATTTTCGTTCCATGTCTTTTTCATCAACATGAAAAGATAAAAATAAAATTGTGCAATGATCAGACCATGGAATACTACACCACTGAAACTTCAAAATTAGAGCTGCAGCTGTTTTTAACTGGCTATCTTGGCCCATGAAGCAGGGCCAAATAGCCAATTAGAAACAGCTGCAGTCTGTGGTGCTCATGGAGACGAATGAACCGGGAGAGTTAATCCAGCACCTTCAACTGAAATATCTACGTACTCACATTGGGACTGATGAGAGAAACAACTTGAATCACAGAAAATGAAGAAAAGCAGGGTGGGGTGGGCCAGGAGCAACAGGGAGCCAAGGGAACCCCCACTCCCAGCCAAGGGAAGAGGTGAGTGAATGTTTGACCCCTGGGAAACCACAGATCCCCTTGTGAGCCTACACTACCAGAGCCTGGGTCTGACACACAGAGCTGTGGCTTGGAGTCTCGGCAGAGCAGCTGCTCAGGCACACACAGAGACCCAGGAGCTGTACACACTTCTATCTCAGGATTCCCAACAAAGGTGTCTGCAACGCAGGCAAGGTGTGAGATACATACCCCTAGGAAGCTGGCTGAATTCAGATGGCCGAGCAGCATCAGTCTGCAGGTTCTACTTTGATAGCACCTCACAAGATAAGACCCAATGGCTTGGAATTCCAGACAGCCACCAGCAACATTGTGGAGCCTGCCTGAAACAGGATGGAGCCCCTGGAAGGAGGGGTGAGCTGCCATCTCTGCTGTTTGGTCGACTTAGCCATTCCAGCCTGCAGGCTTTAGAGAGTCCAAGTAGTTCACATGAAGAAGGGTCCCTCCAACACAGCACAGCTGCTTTGCCAGAACGTGGCCAGACTGCTTCTTTAAGCTGAACCCATCTGATCCATTCCTCCTCACTGGGCGGGACATCCCAGCTGGTGCCTCCAGTCATCCTACACACATGTATTCTATGAACAGAGTTCTGATCTCTCCCTAAGATGGAGTGCTCAGGGGCAGGTCAGGCTGCCACCTTGGTTGTTTGGATGATTTAGCTGATCCAGCCTGCAGGCTTTGCAGAGTCCAAGGTGACAGAGGCAGAGGTGGTTCCCCAGCATGATGTGGCTGTTTTGTCTAGGTGTGACCAGGCTGCTTCGTTAAGTGGGACCCTGATTCTCTCCTCCTCATTGGGTGGGTCCTCCCACCCAGGGCCTCTTCCCCCGCCCCCACCCCCGCCCCACCCCCACCCCCCTCGCCCCACTGCAATGTTCTACAGCTGACAGAGTTCTAATCTCTCCCTGGAACAGAGTGCCTAGGGGTCAGGGCAGGCCACGACCTTGGCTGATTGTTTGGGCATCTCAGCTGGTCCAGCCTGTGGGCCTTGGTGAGCCCAAACAAATTGAAGGCTTAATTGGTATCTCCAACACAACACAGCTGCTCTACCAAAAAGTAGCCAGACTGCTTCTTTAAGCAGGTCTCTGATCCTATTCCTCCTGCCTGGGTGAGACCTTGAAACTGAGGTTTCCAGCCACCTTATAGAGGTGCATTCAAGCTGGTAGCAGGTCAGTAATCCCTTGGGATGGAGATTCCGGAGGAAAGGGCAGGCTGCCATCTTTGTTATTTTGCAGGCTTCACTGGTGATACCTACAAGTATAGGAAAAACCAAGATGACTAGGGTCTGGAGTGGACCTGCAGCAAACTACAGCTGCCCTATGGAAGAGTGGCCAGACTGTTGAATGAGAAACAATGAAAACACACCAAAAAACAACATAAGGTCAATGACCTCAAAGATCAAAGATAGATAAGCTCAAAAAGATGAGAAAGGATCTGCACAAAAACACTAAAAATTCAAAAAGCCAGAGTGCCCCTTTCCTCCAAATGATTTCAACACCTCTACAGCAAGAGTACAGAACTGGGGTCAGGCTGAGATGGCTGAAATGACAGAAGCAGGCTTCAGAATGTGGGTAAAAATGAACTTCACTGTATTATTCAGGGTTCTAGTCTTTCCATGTTCTTCTGCCTGCTTTTTATTCTGGTCTTGCTGGTAGCTGATTAGATGGTGCCTACCAGACAGAGGGTGGGTCTGCCTTTACCAGTCCACTGACTCAACACAACTTGTTTGGCCACTCAACTTGTTTGGCAACACCCTCACACACACACCCAGGAACAATACCTTGTATCCTTCAATCAAATCAAGTTGACACTCAATATTAACCATTACACTCACTGAGCTAAACAAGCACGTTGTAACCCAATGCATGGAAGCTAAAAATCATGATGAAACAATGCAGGAGCTGACAGCCAAATTAGCCAGTATAGAAAGGAACATAACTGATCTGATAGAGCTGAAAAACACACTACGAGATCTTCACAATGCAATCACAAGTATTAATAGTAGAATAGACCAAATGGTAGAAAGAATCTCAGAGCTTGAAGACTATCTTTTTGAAATAAGACAGTCAGACAAGAATACAGAAAAAAAGAATAAAAAGGAATGAACAAAACCCCCAAGAAAGATGGGATTATGTAGAGACTGAATCTACAACTGATTGGAGTACCTGAAAGAGACAGGGAGAATGGCATCAGTGTGGAAAACATACTTCAGGCTATCACCCAGGAAAACTTTTCCAACTTAGTAAGACAGGCCAACATTCAAATTCAGCAAATGCAGAACCCAGTAAAAGGCTCTATGATCATCCCCAATGTACATAATCATCAGATTCTATAAGGTTGAAATAAAAAATGTTAAGGGTAGCCAGAGAGAAAGGCCAGGTCACCTACAAAGGGAAGCCCATCAGACTAACAGCAGACCTCTCAGCAGAAATTCTACAAGCTAGAAGAGACTCGATGCCAATATTCTATATTCTTAAAGAAAAAAATTTCCAACACAGAATTTCATATCCAGAAAAACTATGCTTCTTAAGCAAAGGAGAAATAAGATCCTCTTCAGACAAGCAAATGCTGAGAGAATTTTTTGCCATCAAACCTGCTTTACAAGAGCTCCTGAAGGAAGCACTAAAGGTGGAAAGGAATAGCCATTACCAGCAACTATAAAAACACACTGAAGTACACAGAGCAGAGATACTATGAAGGAATGACATAAACAAGTCTGCAAAATAACTGGTTAGCATCATAATGACAGAATCAAATCCATACATAACAATACTAACCTTAAATGTAAATAAACTAAAAGACACATAATGTCAAGCTGGAAAAAGAACTAAGACCCATAGATATGCAGTCTTAAGAAACCCATCTCATATGCAAAGACACACATAGGCCCAAAATACAGAAATAAAGAAAAATTTACCAAGCAAATGGAAAACAGAAAAAAATATGGGTTGCAACCTTAGATCAAAAAAGAGAAAAAAGACAAAAAAAGGCATTTTGTAATGGTAAAGGGTTCAATTAAAAAGAAAAAGAGCTAACTATCATAAATATATATGTACCCAATACAGCAGCACCCAGATTCATAAAGTAAATTCTTAGAGACTTTCAAAGAGACTTAGACAACCACACATTAATAGTGGGAGATTTTAACATCCCACTGACAATATTAGACAGATTATCAAGACAGAAGATTAACAAGTGGGCCTGATAGATTATCTACAGAACTCTCCACCACTTCCCACCAACCAAAAAACTCAGAATATACATTTTTCTGATCACCACATGGCACTTACTCTAAAATTGATCACATAATCTGAAGTAACACACTCCTCAGCAAATGCAAAAGAACCGAATTCATGACAAACAGTCTCTCAAACCACATTAGAATCAAATTAGAATTCAGGATTAAGAAAATTACTCTGAACCATGCAACTACATGGAAATTGAACAATCTGCTCCTGAAAGACTTTTGGGTAAATAATGAAATATAGGCAGAAATCAAGAGGTTCATTAAAAGTGATGAGAACAAAGATATAATGTACCAGAATCTCCAGGATGCAGTTAAAATAATGTCGAGAAGGGAATGTATAGCACTAAATGCCCATTATCAAAAAGCTAGAAAGATATCAAGTTAACAACCTAACACCACAACTAAAAGAACTAGACAACCAAGAGCAAAGCACAAAGCTACCATGAGACAAGAAATAACCAGGATCAGAGCTGAACTGAAGGAGATAGAGACACAAAAAACATCCATTCAAAAGTCAAGACAGGAACTGGTTTCTTAAAAAAATTATTTAGATAGACTGCTAGATACACAAATAAAAAAGAAAATATTCAAATAAACACAATCAGAAATGATAAGGAGGATATTACCACTGATCCCACAGAAATACAAACAACCATCAGAGAATACTATGAATACCTCTATGCACATGGCTAAAAAAACAAAAATAGAAGAAATAGAAAAATTTCTGAACACATACACCCTCCCAATATTGAACCAGGAAGAAATTAAATCCCTGAATAGACTAATAACAAGTTCTGAAGTTGAGGCCTACCAACCAAAAACAAACAAACAAACAAAAAAGCCAAGGACCATACAGATTCACAGCTGAATTCTACCAGAGGTACAAAGAAAAGCTGGTACCATTTTTACTGAAACCATTCCAAAAAAAAAATAAAAAGGAGGGACTCTTCCCTAACTCATTCTATGAGGCCAGCATCATGCTGATAACAAAACTGGGCAGAGATACAGCAACAACAACAAAAATAAAACTTCAAGCCAACATCCTTGATGAACATTGATGCAAAAATCCTCAATAAAATACTGGCAAACCAAATCCAGCAGCATATCAAAAAGGCTATGACCACAATGGAATAGGCTTCATCCCTGGGTTGCAAGACTGGTTCAACATAAACAAATCAATAAATGTAATTCATCACATAACAGAACTAGAGACAAAAACCATATGATTATCTCAATAGATGCAGAGAAGGCCTTTGATAAAATTCAACATCCCTTTATGTTAAAAATTCTCAATAAACTAGATATTATACACATACCTCCAAATAATAAAAGCCATCTATAACAAACCCACAGCCAATATCATACTGAATGGGCAAAAGTTGGAAGCATTCCCCTTGAAAGCCAGCATAAGATAAGGTTGCCCTTTCTCACCACTCCTCTTCCACATAGTATTGGAAGTTCTGCCCAGGAAATTCAGACAAGAGAAAGAAATAAAGGTATTCAAATCAGAAGAGAGAGAGTCAAACTATCTTGGTTCACATATGACATGATTTTATATACAGAAAACCCTATTATTTCAGCCCCAAAGCTTCTTAAACTGATAAGCAACTTCAGCTAAGTCTCAGGATACAATATCAATGTGTAAAAATCACTAACATTTCTATACACCAACAATAGCCAAGGTAAGCGCCAAATCACAAATGAATTCTCATTCAGAATTACCACAAAGAGAATAAAATACTTAGGAATACAGCTAACAAGGGAAGAGAAGCACCTCTTCTCAAAGAACTGCAAACCACTGCTCAAAGAAATCAGAGATGACACAAATAAATGGAAAAACATTCTGTGATCATGGATAGGAAGAATCAATTATTAAAATGGCCATACTGCCCAAAGCAATTTTTATATTTAAAGCTATTCCCATGAACTATCATTGACATTCTTCACAGAGAATTAGAAAAAACTATTTTAAAATTCATATGGAAACACAAAAGAGCTTGAATAGCCAAGTCGATCTGAAGCAAAAAGAACAAAGGTGGAGGCATCCTGCTACCCAACTTCAAACTCTATACTATGGGGCAACAGTAACTAAAACAGCATGGTACTAGTACAAGAACAGACACATAGTCAAATGGAAAAGAATAGAGAATTCAGAAATAAGACCATACACCTAAAATCATCTGATTTTTAATAAACTTGACCAAAACAAGCAATGGGGAAAAGATTCTCTATTTAACAAATGGTGCTGGGAGAACTGGCTAGCCATAATCAGAAAATTGAAACTGGACTCCTTCCTTACACCATATGCAAAAATCAACTCAAGATGGATTAAAGACTTAAGTATAAAACCAAAATCTACAAAAAGCCTAGACAAAAACCTAGGCAATACCATTCAGGACATAGGCACAGGCAAAGATTTCTTAACAAAGATGCCCAAAGCAATTGCAACAAAAGCAAACATTGACAAGTGGGATCTAAAGAGCTTCTGCACAGCAAAAGAAACTATCAACCAAGTAAACAGACAACCTACAGAAGGGTAGAAAATTTCCACAAACTATACATCTGACAAAGGTCTAATATCCAGCATCTATAAGGAACTTAAACAAATTTACAAAAAAAAAAAAATTAAAAAGTGGGCAAAGGACATGAACATACACTTCTCAAAAGAAGACATACATGTGGCCAATAAACATATTTTTAAAAAGCTCAACATCACTGATGATTGGAGAAATGAAAATCAAAACCACAATGAGATACCATCTCAGTCCAGTCAAAACGGCTATTTTAAAAAAATCAAAAAACAACAGATATGGCAAGGTTGTGGAGAAAAAGGAACACTTTTATACTGTTGGTGAAAGTGTAAATTAGTTCAACCATTGTGGAAGACAATGCAGCAATTCCTCAAAGACCTAAAAACGGAATTAGAATTTGACCCAACAATTCCATTACTGGATATATACCCAAAGAAATATAAATCATTCTATTATAAAGATACATGCATATTGTATGTTCACTGCAGCGCTGCTTACTCACAATAGCAAAAACATGAAATCCACCTAAATGCTCATCAATGATAGAATGGATAAAGAAAATGTGATGCATGTACACCATGGAATACTATGCAGCCATAAAAAGAAATGAGATCATGTCCTTTGCAGTGACATGGTTCCAGCTACACGCCACCATTCTTAGCAAACCAACACAGGAAAAGAAAACCAAGTACCACATGTTCCCTGGACCTGGCCCAGGGAACCATTTTTTCCTCCTAGGCCTCTGGGCCTGTGATGGGAGGAGCTGCCTGAAGATCTCTTAAATATCCTGGAGATATTTTCCCCATTGTCTTGGTGATTAACATTTATCTCCTCATTACTTATGTAAATTTCTGCAGCCAACTTGAATTTTTCCTCCCAAAATGGGTTTTTCTTTACTATTGCATTGTCAGGCTGCGAATTTTCCAAACTTTTATGTTCTGCTTCCTCTTGAATGCTTTGCCACTTAGAAATTTCTTTTGACAGATAGCCTAAATCATCTCTCTCAAGTTCAAAGTTCCACAGATCTCTATAGCAAGGTAAAATGCCTCCAGTCTCTTTGCTAAAGCATAACAAGAGTCACCTTTGCTCCAGTTTCCAACGAGTTCCTCCATCTGAGACCGCCTGAGCCTGGACTTCATTATTCATATCATTATCAACATTTTGGTCAAAGTCATTCAACAAGTCTCTAGGAAGTTCCAAACTTTTCCACATTTTCCTGTCTTCTGAGCTCTCCAAATCCCTAGGAAGTTCCAACATTCTCACATTTTTCTATCTTCTTCTGAGCCCCCCAAACTGTTCCAACCTCTGCCTGTTACCCAGTTCCAATGTTACTTCCACATTTTTTAATATCTCTACAGCAGCACCCCACTACCTGGTACCAATATACTGTATTAGTCTATTCCTATGCTGCTAATACAGACATACCCAAGACTGGGTAATTTATAATGAAAAGAGGTTTAATTAGCTCACAGTTCAGCACAGCAGAGTAGGCCGCAGGAAACTTACAATCATGGCAGAAGGAGAAAACACATCCTTCTTCACATGGTAACAAGCAAGAGAGTAGGTGTGTGCAGGGGAGCTGCCCTTTATAAAACCATTAAATCTTGTGAGATTTATTCACTATCATGAGAAAGCATGGGAAAAACCCACCCCATTATTCAATTACCTCCCACTAGATCCCTCCCATGACACATGGGGATTATGGAAGCTACAATTCAAGATGAGATTTGGGTGGAGACCACAGCCAAACCATATCAGTTCCCTTGAAAGTTCCTTGGAAAACCCACCTAGAGGCCAGATATATGCAATTCCAGAATTTTTTTTTATAAGCTTAATTTTTCCTTGCAACATTAACCACTATTTCTCCATGGTGCTTCACCATTAAGCACTTGTCTCTTCCTTCTTTTACCTGGAGTACTTTATTTTCTAAGAAGAATAATCTACTTCAGTTTTAATTGTGCCAAGATCTCTCAGCTCTTGGATGATTTACATGCTGCTTTCTCTCTCTGGAAAGATTTCCACCACCTCCGCTTAAGTAATCTTTAGTTTCCTTCAAAACTTTGTCATTCTATTGGAAAGCCTATTCTCTCACACTACCCCCTGTAGGCTGGGTTGGGTACACCTCCCACAGGCTCCACGACTTCCTGTTTCTACAGAGTGCTAATCATCTAGGATTGTGACTTTCTCTTCACTTGCTTCTTTCAATAGAACTTAGACAATTCCTTGGAAGCAGGGACCGCAAGACATTCATCTCTGTCCCTTAAGCATTTGAAGCACAGTAAGTTCTCCCTAAATGTTTGGTAAATCAATGAGTAAATGAGTGTGGATTCCAAAGCAGCCTAATGATGGAAATGAAGTGTCTATGATGGCACCAGGTCTTTTAAAGGCTCATTTCCCTTCAGCAATGAGGGAAACAAACAACCCAAAGGTCTCCACTAAGACAAACAACCCAAAGGTCTCCACTCAGAAGAACGATGCCAAGCTCTTTGGCACAGTATGTTCAGCAAAGAGTGTGACTTCAGGAGATTGGTGAAGACAGCTGTGGCCGCCCAGTGGTTACTCTTCCAGTTCTCAACAGAGCCTCAACAAGCCTAAAAGGAAATATTATGCATTTTCATTGCTCTCCTTTCATCATTGACTCCTTCATTCAACATATATTTATTTGATCCCTGGGCACTTTTCTAGTATGGAGATTCAACATCAGAGAATAACAAAAAGAATGCCACTGTTCTCATTAAGCTTGCTCTCTAGTTGCAGAAATAGACAACAAACAAATAAGCACAGATAAATGTCAGATGGTAACAGGGCTATGAAGCACCAAAAAGCACTATGAGGGACGTGGAGTGTGGTGTCAGTCCAATGGAAGGTGGTCAGGGAAGGCTGCTCTTAATTGGGTGACACTTGAGCATAGAGCTGAAGGAAGTGTTGGGGATGAATCATGTGGACATGTGGGGGCAGAGACCACAGAGCAGAGGGAATAATGGCCAAAGCTCAGGCAGGAGAATAAGAGCAAGGGGTTTGTGCAGTTGGAGAGTAGGGAGGAGGACCGAGGAGACTGGTTGAAAAGAGGTCAAAATCTAGTCAGAGTGAGATCAGGAGCCCTCAAAGGTTATGGTAGGACTTTACATTTTTCTCACTTCATTCAATTCTGTAACTCTACTTCTTTCTAGAAAAAAAAAAAAAAAAACATAGTAATCATGTAAATTTGGACCATCCTATGTTCAGACATTGTTTACTTACATTCCCATCCTTAAATTTTTCACAATTTTTTTTTATCTCAAAAGATATCAGCCAAGTAAAGGAAAACACACAATTTTCTCTGGCACTCTTCTGGAGAAACTCTCAGCCAAGAAATCTTCTGGAGAAACTCTCAGCCAAGAATTCACAAGTGAATTCTTCAAATACCTCTAAATTGCATCCATGATGTGACTAATTACCACACAGATTTAGATGCAGGTGGCTAAATCATAGCTTTCAAAACTTATCTCCATGAACTATAAGTCAGGTATTAGCTGGGCTCTTCTAGCTGTTTATGAATTATAGGGGTCTCCTAGAAAAATCTTGCTGCCCATTTTACAGCTGTACATTGCCATTGCCCAAAATAAACTAACATTCAGATTTTGCATTTATATTTCAGCAATTCTGTATTTAAATATCAGTCCTGCTAAGGTCCAGTCATTGTTTCACTATATTGTCATGAGACCCGAAGGAGAAAAACAGCTTTTCAAATTATACTATGCAGCCATAAAAAGGAATTAATTAACAGCATTTGCAGTGACCTGTATGAGATTGGAGACTATTATTCTAAGTGAAGTAACTCAGGAATGCAAAACCAAACATCATATGTTCTTACTGATATGTGAGAGCTAAGCTATGAGGACCTAAAGGCATGAGACTGACACAATGGATTTTTGGGACTTGGGGGGAAGAGTAGGAGAGGGACAAGGGATAAAAGACTACAGATACACGGTGCAGTGTATACTGCTTGGGTAATGGGTACATCAGAATTTCACAAATTACCATTAAAGAACCTACTCATGTAGCCAGATATCACCTGTACCCCAAAAACTTATGGGAAAATAAAAAATATATAAAATAAAATAAATGAAGAATAAATAGTGGATACATGTTAAAAAAAAATATGTAAAGTGAGTCTCCTCTAGAAACAGAATACCCAGCTGCAGCTCTAGAATACCCAGCTTCAAACCCAGCTCCACATATTTAGTATTTTCTGTTCTCATGGAAGTTTTATAATCTTTCTTCTTCAGTTACATCATCTGTAAAAAGGGAATACTAATAGCACACACAACAAAGGGCGATTGAGAGGGTTAAATGTGCCCAGGCATATTTATATATATGTAGGTTTATATATGATTGTGTTTGAATCCTAAAATTTTGTTGTTTATAAAAATTAAAAGCAATCTAGTCATTTATTTTCATATTGAAGTTAATTGCATTTTAAACATTTAATAACTTCCAATTTTCAAACCCCAAAGCCAGTGTAATCATCTACCTCCCTAGGAGACTGTTAATCTATATAAGAATAGTTTTGGAATGAATGATATCTAAGTATTTTTTATGAAACAACTGTATAATTTTAGTGATCCATCAAAGCAGGTCTTTATCCACTTTCTATGATTTCAGTGGGGTGGGAGAGAATTGAGGCTGGTTCTATGTATCCCCATGCCCCGTATACCTCTGAGTGAGAGGAGGAGGAGCAAAAGGGAAAGGCTGAATTGTGCAGTCATGTGAGATCCAGTACAGTTGGAAAATGTGGCAGTTAAAAAATTTGAGATTCCATGGTTACCTCATTCCTGTAGCTTTTCAAACCCATGGAAAGCTCAAAAGCATACCCTGCTACAAACACACAGTTTAAAAAATAATTTTAATCCACTTGATAGTTCTTCCCTATATAGTGACCTCAGTAAAAGTTTGGAAAGATGGACAATCCTCTGTGCCTTTCTCCTAAGACTTTTTTAACGTTTGCAGGCAACATCATGGGTACTTCTCAAAGGCTCAGTACTGCCAGCCTTATCTTGTTTACAGAACCCCAGAATTGATGCAGTCTCAGAGTTCACTTTCAAATCTACCAACATCAACTGCTTCCTTCAATAGTTCAGAAAATAATAATGGCCCCCAAGATATGAGCATTTAGCAGTATGTCTGGCCTTGGAATCTTGCTGAGGCACACAACTTCCAAATGAGAATTTACAAATTCACCCAAAGTCTTTTGTTGATAACCAACTATGTATTCAATCACCGCTAAATTTTGAAGAAAACATATTGAAGAAAACATAGTTGCAGAGACTACAGAATAAGTAAGAAGTATCTCTTCATATCTCAACTAAGTAAGCATTCGCCGGGCTCCTACCCTATGTCATGTACCAGAAGGTAGAACAGTCATTTTTATAGTTTGTTAGAGAAAGGGTATCTACAATTACCTTACTTTTTTGTTTACCTGTGTTTTGCTATCCTGTCCACTAAAATAAAACCACCATGAAATTAAGGTCCATGTTTAGTATTTATAACAGACATGGTGGACAAACTGTAGCTCACAGGCCAAATCTGGCCTACCACCGGGTTTTGTAAACAAAGTTATATCAGGAATAGCAAACTTATTTGTTTATAAATTTTCTATAGTTGTTTTCACACTATACAGCAGAGTTGAGTATTTGCAACAGAAAGCATATCGACCATAAAGCCTAAAATATTTACTATGTGTCCCTTTGCAGAAAGTATTCTCTGAGATCATTTCTAAAAAAATTACCTTATATACAGTAGGTACTTAATGACTTAGTTGAATGAGTGTGTGGCGGATGATGGGTGTATGGATGAATTGCTTTATTTAATCTTCACAACAACTCAATTTCATATAACTATTAAGTGGTAGAGCTAAGATTTGAACTGAGTTCAGTCAAACCCATGACCATTCTACTATGTCATATTTTCTTCCTAAAATAACTCTGATATGTTTAATGTTCTATTACTTAGAAAGCATTATTCTATTCTTATTTGACCTTAGTAACAACCTTCTCAGAGAGGTATCATCATTGCCATCCCATTTTTAGATGAGGAAGCAGACTCAGAAGGGCAGAGTATGTCATCCACCATCACTCAGCTAGTAGAAAGTCTGAACTGCACCCATGATTAGAGGCCTGTTTATTTTCACTTATCATCTGTGCTCCTGAGAGGTGTGAATTTATCGTATTTATCTTTATATCCTCAATGCCTAACATCATTTTTGACTCATGGTGAACACCCCATAAATAGTACCTGAATGAATGTAATTCATTTTCCCACTTCACAGAAGCTAACCAAGTCATGACAAATTCGCTTGTATAAGAATGACTTAAGGTCAACTGGAAAATGAGTCTCATTGGTCAGGCTCAGAGCCTGGCTGTGTTCTAGACCATTGTCTTAGTCCATTTTGCTGTTTCTATAGGAGAAGACCACAGAGTGGGTGATTATAAATAATGTATTTGGTTCATGGTTCTGGAGACTAGAATTCCAAGATTTAGGGGCCATATCTTATGAGGGCCTTCTTCCTGTGTCATCCCATGGTGGTGGTGCGTAAGAGCATATGAACAAAAGAGGAAGGGGTCAAAGTCATCCTTTTATCAGGCACCCACTCCCATGACAACAGCATCCATCTATTCATTAAGGCAGATTCCTGATGACCTAATCACCTCTTAAAGGTCCCACCTTTCAACACTATTTTAAGTTTCCAGGACATGAAATGTAGGGGACACACTAAAACCATAGACTGACAGATTCCAGCATGCAGGACACAGTCTCTTATCCCTAACTCCAAACTTATTATATAAGAGAAAATGCATAACTAGAGATTATTTTCTAATTCAAAAAATACTCAAATCTTAAATAGATCTCTCACTAACCAAGTGATTCTCTTTCATGTTGCACATGCAACATTTACTTCTTTTGTAAAAATCTAGTAGATCGACATTGTTTTTAACATATGCCATGCCTTCCTCCTCCAAGAAGCATGAGACAATCTTCAAACATTAAGCTAACAGTAAAGGATAAAATGTTTTATATAATGTATCTTTTTTGAAAACTACTATAGAGTTTGCAGGAAACATGATTAATTGCATAAAAATTGCTTCTATCTTTGGCTAACTAGCATCCGGTAATGAATCAACTCATCATAACTGAAGATAACATGTACTCTCAGTGTTCAAATTTCTTAAAGATGACATGATTGCAAGTGGAAATATTCCAAATTCTGAATATTTCCACAGCAATGAAAACAGTTAAGACACAATAGGCGAGTAGGGACAGCATTGTTCTGAACAGAAAGACAGACATGGGAAATGTGTGCTGACAGATGAGCAGATATATGGGCCCTTCTTAAAGGGCCTGGGACATCTCCCAGGATGGCATGCCTTCTTCAGAGTTAATTATTCAAATCCCTTCCTATTTCTGAGATGTAGCAGCCAAATGCTCTTTGTTCTCAGTTTGACATTATAGGATAAAAGCTAAAGTGAGAAGTAGCTGCTCTGGACATTGGCCAAGTGTCACTTAGTGCATTTCTCTTTCTCTTTTCACCTCCCCTCCCAATCCTCCTCATCCTCCTTCTTCCTTTCCTTCTTTTTAGAATTTTCCTAAGCTTGTATTTGTTTTTTGCTCAGAGATGGAAAATTATATTATTAGCATATGATATTTAAGAACTCTTTCAAAATATTGTTAGAAATAGGAAGAACAAATGGTGAAATAAATGCCAGCTTCTACATATCCATTATTATATTTCAACAATGGATTGTTAGTGTCTAATCAACTTAGATTCTGGGAACTCTTTCCAAAATTCCATATTGAATTAATTTACAAAATTTACAGTGACCCCACTTTCCTTTCAGCGTATCCTCCCTTCCTTCTAGATTCCATTATCACTAGACTAAAAGAATCAAACCATTGTTTTGTAATAATAATCCCAATTCTCACCAACACAGCTAATATAAGTAAACAAAAAGAAAGCATTTGCAAACAGATGTTAGGAGGCTGTTATTTGCCTGAGGTCTAGCTCAGAAGATAACCGGATTTTTTGGTATATGAGGAACTATAAAATTTGTAACCTATTAAGAAAATTTTCACATTGAAATAGCAAAACTTACATTTCTAAGATGCCAGATATAATAGTATTCAACAGAAATGGATTATTTTAAATATTTCTTTCAGTGTTCCGATCCTAGAAAGTCTTAATAAGAAAAAACTGCGCTACTATATTAAATTATTCAAGTAAAATAAAGAAAAAAAAAGATAATTTTTCTCCCAGTTATATCATTTGGCTCATTTAGACATGGGCTTTCTTAAAAATGACAGTGGACACCCTTGCATTTCTCTAGTCTTGATAGCATAAGAGCCTTTTATTTTATTTATTTATTTTTGAAATAGGGTCTCACTCTGTCTCCAGGTGGGAGTTCAGTGCCACTGTTAGGGCCCCTTGCATACTGTACCTTCCCAGGCTCAGGTAATTTTCCCACCTCAGCCTCCCGGGTAGCTAGAACTACAGGTGCATGCCACCACATCCAGCTAATTTTTGTATTTTTTGTAGAGATGGGGTTTCATCATGTTGCCCAGGCTGGTCTAGAACTTGTGAACTCAAGTGATCCGCTCATCTCAACCTCCTGAAATGCTGAGATTACAGGCACGAACCATTGCAGCCGGCCAATAGCCCTTTAGGTAGGAGAACTGACAGGCAGGAATTGTCTCTAGTTTTAAATTTATCCAGTCATTTAGAATATTGCTATTACTTGACTTTTTTTTTTCTTTGAAGCTTTCACAGCACATAGACTAACCTCATAGTGTATCTACTCATATTTTATTCAATAAAGATCTTTCTGGTGGAAAACTGCACCTCTTCTCTGGTCATATTCAATAAAATCCCATGCACTATAACTTCAAGGACTGGTTCACTACTGAGTACCCTCTGAGTGCTTGAGGAGAGCTCCCTAAATCAGTCAGTGGTATGGGAAGGTTGTAGTCAATGAACATCTCGCCTAACACAGTATGTCTGGTCCTAAAATTTATTAACTTTCACTAAAAAACAAGCATTTTTGGTTCTACTTGGATGAATTCACCCTTTATCAGTATAACTGTGTTAATGGCTGAAATTGTTTACATTGAGTTTATTTTATGATTATAAGTTAACACTTACGATATGACAACCATGCACTAGACACTCCACTAAGTGCTTTATGTATAATATCTCCTTTAATCCTCCTAACAACTAGAAAGCTATAATCATTATCCCCATTTTACTGATAAGGAAGTGGAAACTTACAGAGTTTCCATTTCAAGGTCATACAGCTGATAAATGTCTTAAATCCAGCTTTGCTGAGTGGTATAACCAGTTTTTGTTGTTGTTTTTGTTTTGTTTTTTTGGTTTAATTCTCACTGCCAATAATATTTAATTTATAAGCAAGTATTTAGGTGAAAACAAAAATAAAGTGCACATCAAATGTCTCTTTTATAATGTAGTTTAAATAGCCTTTCCTCTAACTTTAACCCTCATCTTGAGTTTATTAGAACTCTGCAACAAAAACACTGGGCTTGGGATTAAGAGAAAAAAAGTTAAGCCTTGACTTTACCACCAATTTGCTGTGTAATCTTGGGAAATCCATTTAACCTCTTTGTGCTGAAAAATAATGGGACTGGATTGTGTCATCTCTTAGATTACTCAACATTCTGAAATTCTATGAGCTGTCCATTGACTGAAAAAGATTTGTCTTCTTGAAAATATATACCATATCTCAGCTGCATGGTCATGATTTTTCAAATTAGTAAAATTTTAAGAAATGAGCATCATATTGAAAAATTAAGCCATGGATGAGAAAAACAGCCAACTGAACAGACTGAATCTCAAGATGGGAAGCACAAGACCCAGGGTATGAAGCAAACATTGTACTCCAGGATTTTCACTAATGCTTTATCAATTCTGAGATACATCCCTTTATTTTCCTTTTATGCACAAGAAAATTAGGCTCTGAGAGGTAAGATTTCTTGTCTGAGGTTGTGCAGCTAATAATGGGAACAGCAGGGAACTGGACACAGATCTTCTGATATTGTCCGTCAGGTGGGAGCTAATGTATTAGTTCCTATAGGATCAGAGTGTAGCTCTTGCTTTGTGAATACAGTGAGTCCCTCTGAGACCCTAAATAAGACAACCTATACCCTTCAGGCTAACAGTTGCCTCATTCTTTTGGCAGTCTTTGGTTAGAATACTTTTCTAAAGAGTAAGATCCCTCTGAAATCACAGACTGTCACAGTGGAAGGAGTTCTGGAGGCTATATAGCTTAATGTTCTGTCCAAAATTAAGTTAATGGTGAGTGTTCTTTCTTGTGAAGTAATCTGGTATCCTTTTAACAGGATGTACATTTGAAAGGTACACTAAACACACTAAATAAGTCTCCTAGGACTTGAATGGAAAGAGTGGGGAAAAACATCAAATTTATTTTAAAATAATAATAATAAAAGTGAACTCCATTAAAATGAAGGAAGATCCAAACTTAACACAGTGATTAGGAGCTCAAGCCTTGATGACAGACTGAACTATTACTGACAGTTAACAGTTGTGACAATGCTAGGCATTTAATTTACACTCAATAAGCCTCAATCTCCACATCTGTGAAATGGGAATACAGTATCTGCTTCTTTTATTACTGTGAAGATTAAATGTGTTAATCCATGTAAAAAACAGCTTTGAAGAATGTCCATAACACACATAAAAGTGGGCTATTATGCTTACTTCCCAATGAACCAAGGGAGAGAAAATGAAACTGCAGTCATTACTTAGCTCTGAACTCCAAAGCCACAGCCTTTCTCTCATATCCCCAACTGTCATCGTTAAAAAAGAAAAAGAAAAAAAAAACACATTTCACTGAGGACAAATAGACGCTGACCCACACGCTTTACCTAGTTATTCAGGTCCGAGTAGCAGTTGCATTAATAGCAAAACCTTTCAGAAAAAGACGAGGAAATATATCATTACCAACCTCCCAATGTAAAGCATCAGTACTCAACAAGAATCACAGCTAAATAAAAGGCACCATCAGAGACCAGGTAGAAACCTATGCAACCTTTAATCAAAACATATTTGGCAAGAACCGAAAATGTCAGAAAATGAGGAGAAAAGAAAATAGCATAAGGTAAGAAATATGCTTGAGCTTCAAATAGAAATGAGATGAATGCTTAGAGATAGGGCTGTGCCAGAAATTGGTAGAATGGATGATTTGTCTTGGATGAGCTTGTCTAAAACAATAATTCTTGTTTATGTGCAGTTTTTACAGTACTTTCTTTGGAAAACATGAAGGTTCTTAGCACAGTACCTCAAGTTCTTCCAAGGAACAATTATAATAAATAGTTTTAGAACTACAACAAGGTTGGCAAGGTTGAGCGTAATCAGGGAACTACAAGGACAGTGGGCAGCGAAGGGAAAAATGGCACGGGAACAATAAACTCAGATGGGAACACAAACAGAGAGGGAAATTACTCCCATAGTGCTGGCTCTTCCACCCATTCCCGAAAGGAATCAGTTATTTCTTGATTCTCCCCTCCAGCCTCTTTTCTATTACCTCTTTCTTTCACCCTCACATTAGGAGCATATAGAGGGCAGGGATCATATCTTTCTTGTCTGCCTGGCCATAGAAACTCAGTAGATGCTTCTCGAATGAATAATTAAAATCTAAGTAACTTCCATCATGTGGATGTACCTAAACCTACAAGGCTACATATTCCAAATTCTAAACTCCATAATTTTCATGTCCCACAAGTTAATATGGCCAAGCCTCATATTTTTTTTTCTAGGAGCATAAACAACTTAATGTGGTCATGAATCTTCTTCATGTGTTCAGGATGGGTACCTACAGAAATAAGTTCTGTGCTGGTAATGGTCTAATCCAAGTAGCCCCGGAGTAATTATTTAATCCTTCTTAATATCTGCTGATCCTCATAAAACAATCGTACTACAAATTAGCTTGTTTAAAGTTTGAGAGGGAATACATGATCTTATGTCCTTTTCCATCTAACAAGACTGCTAAGCCCTTGGGAATATTAAGTTGACTATTTTTAAAAGAATGATATTTGTATAAAACTATATATAAAATTTTTCTTTCGGCATAAGAAAGAAGTGTAGCCTAGAATCTAAAAGAAAGCAAATGCTACAGGCAAGGTAGTGTAGTATATCAAAAAAAATCAGTGAACAGGGAATTAAGACATCAGAGTTCTGTGTATGTCTCAGCTTTAACGTGTCATGACATGTTGGACACACTTTCTGGACTTCTTTTTCCTTATTTGTAAGTTAAAGTGGCTAGAATAACTTCAAAAGCTCATTCACAGTCCTAAAACTGAAAAAGTGTGGTCATAATTTAATATGGGACCAAATTTATACTACACATATATATAATGTTTCTGAATAAGAAAGTATAGTATTTGTGCTATTTAAAACGAGCTACTACAGAAAAGATTTAACTAGCATATCTGGGAAAAGAGATATCTAATAAAATAATATACAAAGGAGGAAAATAAAAATTAATGTGGATCTGATGAAATAAAAGAGCAAGGGAAAGATTTTAACTCCAAAACTGAAGTTAAGCCAACTTGTTCAATGAAAGTTTAGCAATATTTATTTAAGATAAAAACTACAAGACTTGAACAAGTTGTCCTAATTTTAATACCAAATGGAAGCTTAAAATAGAAATTAACACAATTACTCTCACAAGATGAAGAAATTTTAAAAAATCATAATTTCAAGCAAATCAGTGCTACGTAAATTACAGACTTTTTTATGTTATTTATGACAAAGAAACTGGTAAGCCTAATGCATATATTATAATTATTTCCTATGAAACACATTGAAAAGATAAAATATGCTTGATTTCTCAAAAACTAAATATTTCTATAGTGTTCACAGAAAAATACTTATTAAATAGTACTCCTGAATTACTTTGAAAAATCTAACCAACCTTCACTTAGCACTGGATCCATGGGGAAAAGTTTTAGTTTCTCAATAAAACAGAATTATACATGGATTATCTGGTTAGGGCCCATTTTTAAGTTAAGCATTGTAAGTATCAGGGAATATTATCCTATAAATCTATAAAAGGCATCCACTTAGGACACAAAATCTTCCCTATCACAAAGCCCAGTCTCCCTTCTACCTGCAGGCACACCATGTCCAACGTAAAACAGGAGAGCTAGCACATCCTCGTTGTTCACTATATCAGTTCTAACCACTCTCATGGATCCCTTCCTTGAAGATGATTCTCTACTGCCTTCTGTCTGTCCACTAAACTCACCATCATTTCCCTATTTTTATCCTTACCTTTCTCCTGACTTATCCTGCCATTTAGCATTCAACCTTAGTTTCTCTCAACAACATTGTTCTTCTTATAATATGATTCCCCTCCCTATCCTGAATCAACATCCTTGAAGACTCCACTTGGCCCCAAGACTGCCTGCTTCAGGGTACTCTACAGTTTGGGCTCCTAGGAGCTGTCCTCAGCCCATCAGAAAAACAAAGTCAGTATTTGTATAATTTTCTGATAGGTCATAAGGTTTATAAACAGGTCTCAATCATATATGTTGAAAATGCCTCATTAATGCCTGATTATTTTAAATGTTGACTAAACACGTGAAGAGAATATTCATGAAACAGGGTCATCAATTGTTAATTTGGTCAATAAAGAATTATTAAGCAACCACTACATATCAAGCACTGGGCCAGGGCCTGAAATCCAGTGGTGAACAAGATACATGCTTTGACCACAGACACTTTAAATATAGTGGGAATACTCTTTTGACAAGTAATTATAAGTTAGGTAAGGGTCCTGAAGTAGAAGTGCATACACTACAGAAATGCCTTTTTTTTTTTTTTTTTTTGAGACAGAGTCTCACTCAGTCACCAGACACTGGGCTGGAGTGCAGTGGCGTGATCTCGGCTCACTGCAACCTCCGCCTCCTGGGTTCAAGCAATTCTCCTACCTCAGCCTCCCAAGTAGCTGGAACTACAGGCACATGCCACAACGCCCAGCTAATTTTTTTGTATTTTTAGTAGAGATGGAGAAATGCATTTAAAAAGAAACATATCTTAGGATGCCAAAAATTCTAGGTAGGTAAGTAAGTAAGTCAAAAAGGGATGTTATAAATTACTCCATCTTGACGCTTTGACTTAAAAACAAGGTCATTTTGAGCTGGAAAGAAAAAGTGACCAGCTTGCTTGATGAATTAATGGCTAACTAGATATACTAATCCCTCTGTCTTGCTGTTTACTTTACAAATGGAACCTTCCAAATAAAAAAAACGAGTTGGGGGTGGGGGACTCAAGATGGTGCTGTGAGAACAACCCAGGATTGAAGCTTTCGGTTAATCCGCGGAGAGGTGAGTCAGAGCTGCATTTTCAGACTGATCTTTGTTGCCCACAGAACGGGGACTTTCCCAAGTATAAAGGAGACGCGGGACACCAGGCAGAGGCTCTGCTTGGAGAAGCCGGCAGCCAGGGTGGCGGCGGCTGGCCCTACCCAGCGCTCCCCACAGGGCGCGCTTGTCCGGGAGCACTGTTGAACCAGCAACCTGACACGTGAGAGGGCTGAACTTGAGACTAAAGGGGACTTGGACAGTGGGCCAGCCCAGGGGATTGCAGGGACACAGCATTAGAGGTAGCGCAGTGGGACAGACAAAATGGCGATTCCAAACACTCATCGTGGATACGGTCCCTGAGACGCTACGTGGGGGAGGGGTGTCCACCATTACCAAGGCAACCTGCCCCGACTGAGATACATGCCCACTGCTGACGCAGCCTGCCGTTGCCAAGGCAACCTGCTACAACAGAGAGACTCCGCCGCAGGGCGTAGCCAGTGGCGGAGACTGCAACAGAAGAGCAAAAGCCTGCAGCAACAGGGTGAACTTCACAACAGCAGGGCGGAGCCCCGGCAGTCAAAAAGTGACTAGACTGCCTCCTAGCTGGGCAGGACACCTCAACGGACATCCAAAAACAAAGCCTCAACCCCCCGAGACAGAGCATTTGAGAAAAAAAGGGTTTTTTAATGACCTCTGTTGCAGCAGAATCAAACATAGCAGCCTAACAGCCCTGAATGAACAACAGAGCTCACAGCTCAGCAATTGAGCTCATATAAAGTACAGACTGTCTCCTCAAGCAGCTCCCTGATCCCTCTATATCCAAAAGACTGACATTTGGCAGGCATCATCCTGGGACAAAAATAGTAGAAAAAGAAACTGTTAGCATCCCTCACTGTTCCGCAGCTGCTATAGGTGCACCCCAGACAAGCAGGGCCTGGAGTGGACCTCTGCAGTCGTACAGCGAAGGGGCTAGAATGGTAGAAGGAAACCAAGTAACAGAAATACTTCATCATCAAAAATCTGGGTGTCCACTCAGAGACCCAAACAAAAAGTCAGCAACTATGCAGATGACAAGTGGATAACTCCACAAAGATGGGAAGAAACCAGCGCAAAAAGGAGGAAAACACCTGAAACCAGAACATCTCGCCTCCTAGAAAGGACCAAAACTCCTCACCAGCAAGGGAACAAAGCTGGACGGAGAATAACTGTGATGAAATGATGGAATTAGACTTCAGAAGGTGGATAATGAAAAACTTTTGTGAGCTAAAAGAACATGTATTAAATCAATGCAAAGAAACTAAGAACCTTGAAAAAAGATATAAAAAAAGATTTGAGGAAATGATAACAAGAATTGATAACTTAGAGAGGAATATGAATGAATTAAAGGAGCTGAAAAACACAATACGAGAACTTCGTGAAGCATGCACAAGTTTCAATAGCCGAATTGACCAAGCAGAAGAAATATCTGAAGTTGAAGATCAACTCAACGAAATAAAACGAGAAACCAAGATCAGAGAAAAAAGCACAAAAAGGAATGAACAAAGTCTCCAAGAAATGTGGGACTATGTGAAAAGACCTAACCTACATTTGATAGGTGTACCAGAAGGGGACAAAGAGAATGAATCCAAGCTGGAAAATACTCTTCAGGACATCATCCAGGAAAATTTCCCCCACCTAGCAGACAGGCCAACACTCAAATGCAGGAAATACAGAGAACACCACAAAGATATTCTGCAAGAAGAGCAACCCCAAGGCACATAATCGTCAGATTCAACAAGGTTGAAATGAAGTGGAAAATACTAAGGGCAGCCAGAGAGAAATGTCGGGTCACCCACAAGGGGAAGCCCTTCAGACTCACAGCAGATCTCTCGGCAGAAACACTACAAGCCAGAAGAGAGTGGGGGCCAATATTCAACATTCTTAAAGAAAAGAACTTTCAACCCAGAATTTCATATCCAGCCAAACTGAGCTTCAGAAGTGAAGGAAAAATAAAATCCTTTGCGAACAAGCAAGTACTCAGAGATTTTGTCACCACCAGGCCTGCTTTACAAGAGCTCCTGAAAGAGGCACTATACATAGAAAGGAACAACCAGTACCAGCCATTCCAAAATCACACTAAATGCTAAAGAGCTTCAACATAATGAAGAATCTACAACAACTAATGGGAAAAACGGCCATTTAGCATCAAAATGGCAGTATCAAATTCACACATAACAATATTAACCCTAAATGTAAATGGACTAAATGCACCAATCAAAAGACACAGACTGGAAAATTGGATAAAAATCCAAAACCCATCAGTGTGCTGTATCCAGAATACCCATCTCACATGCAAGGATACACAAAGGCTCAAAATAAAGGGATGGAGGAAGATTTACCAAGCAAATGGAGAGCAAAAAAAAGCAGGAGTTGCAATTCTCATCTCTGATAAAATAGACTTTAAAGCAACAAAGATCAAAAGAGATAAAGAAGGCCATTACATAATGGTAAAAGGATCGATACAACAAGAAGAGCTAACGATCCTAAACATATATGGACCAAATACAGGAGCACTCAGATACATAAGGCAAGTTCTTAATGACTTACAAAGAGACTTAGACTCCCACACAATTATAGTGGGAGACTTTAACACTCCACTGTCAATATTAGACAGATCAACCAGACAGAAAATCAACAAGCATATACAGAGCTTGAACTCAGACCTGGAGCAAGCAAACCTGATAGACATTTACAGAACTCTCCACCGCAAATCCACAGAATATACATTCTTCTCAGCACCACAACACACCTACTCTAAAATTGACCACATAATTGGAAGTAAAGCACTGCTCAGCAAATGCAAAATAACTGAAATCATAACAGCCTCTCAGACCATAGTGCAATCAAGATAGAACTCAGAATTCAGAAACCAACCCAGAACCTCACAGCTTCATGGAAACTGAACAACTGGCTCTTGAATGTTGACTGGGTAAACACTGAAATGAAGGCAAAAGTAAAGAAGTTCTTCGAAACCAATGAAAACGAAGACAAAACATGCCAGAATCTTTGGGACACATTTAAAGCAGGCTCTAGAGGAAAGTATATAGCAAGAAGTGCCCATATGAGGAGAATGAAGAGATCCAAAATTGACACCCTATCATCAAAATTGAAAGAGCTAGAGGAGCAAGATCAAAAAAAACTCAAAACCCAGCAGAAGACAAGAAATAACTAAGATCAGAGCTGAACTGAAGGAGATTGAGACACGAAAAACCCTTCAAAAAACCAATAAATCCAAGAGCTGGTTTTTTGAAAAGATCAACAAAATAGACAGACCACTAGCCAGATTGATTAAAAAGAAAAGAGAGAACAACCAAATAGATGCAATAAAAAATGATAAAGGGGAAATCACCACAGACTCCACAGAAATTCAAACCATCATCAGAGAATATTACAAACAACTCTATGCACATAAACTAGTAAACCTGGAAGAAATGGATAAATTCCTGGACTCCTGTGTCCTCCTAAGCCTAAACCAGGAGGAAGCTGAAACTATGAATAGACCAATAACAAGGTCAGAAGTCGAGGCAGCAATTAAGAGCCTACCTCACAAAAAAAGCCCAGGTCCAGATAGGTTCACAGCCGAATTCTACAAAACACAAAGAGGAGCTGGTACCATTCCTTCTAAAACTATTCCAAATAATCCAAAAAGAGGGACTCCTTCCCAAATCATTTTATGAGACCAACATCATCCTGATACCAAAACCCGGCAGAGACCCAACAAGAAAAGAAAACTTCCGGCCAATATCCATGATGAACATAGATGCAAAATCTTCAATAAAATATTGGCAAGCCAATTGCAACAGCAAATCAAAAAACTTATTCACCATGATCAAGTAGGATTCATCCCGGGGATGCAAGGCTGGTTCAACATACGCAAGTCTATCAACGTAATTCACCACATAAATAGAACCAAAAACAAAAACCACATGATTATCTCAATTGACGCAGAGAAGGCATTTGACAAAATTCAACAGCCCTTTATGCTAAAAACCCTCAATAAACTCGGGATCGATGGAATGTATCTCAAAGTAATAAAAGCTATTTATGACAACCCAACAGCCAATATCATACTGAATGGGCAAAAACTGGAAGCATTCCCTTTGAAATCCGGCACTAGACAAGGATGCCCTCTCTCACCACTCCTATTCAATATAGTACTGGAAGTTCTAGCCAGAGCAATCAGGCAAGAAAAAGAAATAAAGGGTATTCAAATAGGAAAGCTGGAAGCCAAATTGTCTCTATTTGCAGATGACATGATAGTATACCTAGAAGACCCCGTCGCCTCAGCCCAAAACCTCCTGAAACTGATAAGCAACTTCAGCAAAGTCTCAGGATATAAAATCAATGTGCAAAAATCACAGGCATTTGTCTACACCAATAACAGACTTAAAGAAAGCCAAATCAAGGACGAACTGCCATTCACAATTGCTACAAAAAGAATAAAATACCTTGGAACACAACTCACAAGGAACGTAAGGGACCTCTTCATGGAGAACTACAAACCACTGCTCAACGAAATCAGAGAGGACACAAACAGATGGAGAAACATTCCATGTTCATGGTTAGGAAGAATTAATATCGTGAAAATGGCTATACTGCCCAAAGTAATTTACAGAATCAACGCTATCCCCATCAAGCTACCATTGACTTTCTTCACAGAACTAGAAAAAGCCACCATGAACTTCATATGGAGCCAAAAGAGAGCCCGCATAGCCAAATCAATTCTAAGCAAAAAGAACACAGCGGGGGGCATCACACTACCGGATTTCAAACTATACTACAAGGCTACAGTAATCAAAACAGCATGGTACTGGTACCAAAACAGAGATATAGACCAATGGAACAAAACAGAGGCACCGGAGGCAACACAACATATCTACAACTATACAATCTTTGATATACCTGACAAAAACAAGCAATGGGGAAAGGATTCCCTATTTAACAAATGGTGTTGGGAAAACTGGCTAGCCATGTGCAGAAAGCAGAAACTGGACCTCTTCCTGACACCTTACACTAAAATTAACTCCAGATGGATTAAAGACTTAAACATAAGACCTGGCACCATAAAAACCCTAGAAGGAAATCTAGGCAAAACTATCCAGGACATAGGAGTAGGCAAGGACTTCATGAACAAAACACCAAAAGCATTGGCAACAAAAGCCAAAATAGACAAATGGGACCTAATCAAACTCCACAGCTTCTGCACAGCAAAAGAAACAGTCACTAGAGTGAATTGGCAACCAACAGAATTGGAAAAAATTTTTGCAGTTTACCCATCTGACAAAGGGCTGATATCCAGAATTTACAAAGAACTGAAACAGATTTACAGGAAAAAAACAAACAAGCCCATTCAAAAGTGGGCAAAGGATATGAACAGACACTTTACGAAAGAAGACATATATGAGGCCAACAGTCATATGAAAAAATGCTCATTGTCACTGGTCATCAGAGAGATGCAAATCAAAACCACATTGAGATACCATCTCACGCCAGTTAGAATGGAGATCATTAAAAAATCTGGAGACAACAGATGCTGGAGAGGATGTGGAGAAATAGGAACACTTTTACACTGTTGGTGGGAGTGTAAATTAGTCCAACCATTGTGGAAGACAGTGTGGTGATTCCTCAAGGCCTTAGAAATAGAAATTCCATTTGACCCAGCAATCCCATTACTGGGTATATACCCAAAGGACTATAAATCGTTCTACTATAAGGACACATGCACACGAATGTTCATTGCAGCACTTTTTACAATAGCAAAGACCTGGAATCAACCCAAATGCCCATTGATGATAGAATGGATTGGAAAAATGTGGCACATATACACCATGGAATATTATGCAGCAATCAGAAATGATGAATTCGTGTTGTTTGTAGGGACATGGATGAATCTGGAGAACATCATTCTCAGCAAACTGACACAAGAACAGAAAATGAAATACCGCATATTCTCACTCATAGGTGGGTGATGAAAAATGAGAACACATGGACACAGAGAGGGGAGTACTAAACACTGGGGTCTATTGGGGGGAAAAGGGGAGGGCCCGTGGGAGGGGGAGGTGGGGAGGGATAGCCTGGGGAGAAATGCCAAATGTGGGTGAAGGGCAGAAAGCAAACAAAACACACTGCCATGTGTGTACCTATGCAACTGTGTTGCATGCTCTGCACATGTACCCCAAAACCTAAAATGCAATTAAAAAAAAATAACGGGTTAAGAAGACTGCATTATAGAGACTGGTACATTGTAGGCAAATAATAAAAAATGTTATGGTAAATGAATATTTAGCAACATTTAATTCAACTGAATACAAATGTTATAATGTAAATAAAAGTGGACAGCATTAAGTAAATGTTATTATACACTGACAACACAGGAATTCCCTCTGATGGTTTAGATTCAGTTCATCGACATAGAACCAGCTAATAATTAACGTTCTTCAAGAAAATTTAGTCTGGTTACAGAGAGTTTCTCAGTACTTTTGTGCCCTATTTGTACCACTCCTCTGGCATTTGATATTGGTGTGCACCGGCATATTTTCATTTGTATACTGTTTTAAGCTTGAGTTCAGCAGGGACTTCATATCAATACTTTGTGCATAGCCTTTAGTGCTAAACTGTAATCAAGGAAATCATGTCTCTGATAGGCAAAAATCTAGAGTGGTCTCCAAGATTCTTACCAGTTCCCTGTTCTATACATGCTGGATAATGTCCTACCCTTGAGTTTGGTAAGACTTTTTGCATATGTAATTAAGGGCCTTAACCAGTTGACTTTGAATCAATCAAAAGGAATAGTATATAGGAAGCCCTGACCTAATCAAATTAGCTCTTTAAAAGAGACTAGGAGCTTCAGATATTCTCTTGTTGAGCTTGAAAGAGTCACCATACGTTCTGCAGGTGCAAAGAAATAAATTCTGCCAATAGTCATGTGAGCTTGGAAAAGAACTCTATACCTCAGATGTGACTGGAGTTCCTGTCAACACCTTGACTGCATCTTTGTGATATTATGGGCAAAGGACCTAGCTAAGCTGTGCCTGCTTTCTTGATCCATGAAACTATGAGATAATCAATGATCATTGCTTAAGCCACGAGGTTTGTGGCAAATTGCTATGTAGCAATAACAAACTAATATAGTATCTGTGGTGATTATGCAAACCTGTGCAGGATGGCCTGGAAAGAAGCGAGCTGTTTCTTTCAAGCACAGTGACAAATAGTGTATTAGTCAGCTACTGCTGCCATACCAAAATACCAGTATGGGTGACTTAAACCACAGAAATTTATCTTCTCAAATTTTGGAGACAAGAAGTCCATGATCAAGGTGCCAGCCAGGTGCCAGCTGGGTGAGTTTTTGGTGAGGCCTCATTCCTTGGCTAGCAGATGACCACCTTCTTGCTTTGTTCCCACATGATCTTTCCTCTGTGCAAAAGTGCAGACAGAAAGAGAGATGTCTTGTTTCTTCTTCCTTATAAGGACACAAGTTCTGTTGAAATAGGGACCTACCCTTGTAACCTCATCTAATCTTAATTGCCTTCCTAAAGGCTCTCTCTCCAAATACAATTGTGTTGGGGGTTAGAGGTTCAAAATATGAATTGGGGGGACACAATTTAGTTCACAAACAATAGGTTATGCAAGAGGATGGTAGAGGTATAAATGGGTAGCAGTGGAAAAGGAGGAAAAGGGACAGTGCCTGAACAATGTATGATGGAATAATTGTCAGGGTGCCTACTTGGATATTGCTGATTTAAATATTGAAATACTTATTTAAGTCTGAATGCTTACTTGGATATTGAAGATGAAGGAAGAATTCAAGCTGAAGCAAAGTTTTCAGTCTTGGGGAACCCCATCAGAAGAGATGTAACTGACCCAAAATAAATCACTATTCTGACAGGGCACGTTGGCTCACGCCTGTAATCCCAGCACTTTGGGAGGCCAAAGTGGGCTGATCACGAGCTTATGAGTTCGAGACCAGCCTGGCCAACAAGATGAAACCCTGTCTCTACTAACAATACAAAAAATTAGCCAGGTGTGGTGGTGAGTGCCTGCAATCCCAGCTATTTAGGTGGCTGTGGCAGGAGAATCACTTGAACCCAGGAGGCAGAGGTTGCAGTGAGCTGAGACTGCGCCATTGCACTCCAGGCTGGGCAACAGAACTAGACTCTGTCTCAAAAAAGAAAAAGAAATCATTATTCCTTAATGTGTGTTGTACTTTGTTTTGAAAGGAATTATCTAGGATAGAAGTAGGACAAGAAATTTTGCTGAAATTAAGGAATCAACAAGTTAGACAAGTAGTTGTGTCTACTAGACAACCAGAAATCTTAATTCAAATGAGTGAGAAACTTATGGATTTTCCCATTTCTTGCTTTTTGTGTTATTTATTTTTAAAACTAAATAAAAATTATATACATTTATCATATATAACATGTTTTGAAATATGTATACATTGTGGAATGTCTAAATTAACATATGGATTCCCTAAAATATTTATCATGTGTTGTGGTGAGAACACTGACAATCTTCTGTCTTCAATCCTGCTTATTCTCTTAGCAATTTTGAAGAATAAGGTACATTGTTATTAACTATAATCACTATGTTGTACAATAAATTTTTTTCAGTGTAACTTGGTTTTTGTTTTTTGTTTCTTTTGAGACAGAGTCTCACCCTGTTGCCCAGACTGGAACTGCAATGGTGCAATCTCGGCTCACGGCAACCTCCGCCTCCCAGATTCAAGTGATTCTTCTGCCTCAGCCTCCCAAGTAGCTGGGATTACAGGCACAAACCACCACATCCGACTATTTTTTTTTTTTTTTTGTATCTTTAGTAGAGACAAGTTTTCACTATGTTGGTCAGGCTGGTCTCAAACTCCTGACCTTGTGATCCACCTGCCCACCCTCCCAAAGTGCTGGGATTACAGGCTGAATCAGCCTGCCTGGCCTGTTTTTGGTTTTTTGTTGCCATTGTTGTTGGCTGGTTCCCAGTAAAGAACCTACCTATTTTATTGTTCTTAATACAGTTAAATGTGGAAAAGTTGTCAAATATAAGTTTATTGAATTTTGGAATATTTCTTATAGCAGTTCCAAAGCATGTTTCATAAAACATAAGCCTCACAAAACAATCCATGACTAAGGATTTTGTGTTTATTAAAAACTATAAGTCTCTACCAGAGATCCTCAATGCCCATTACTAATGAGATTCTAAAATCAATGAGAGTAGTCAAGAATACTGGTTGCACAACACACAATAGGGCCTGTAGGTTGCGGGGGTAGGGGAATGGGGGAAGTACAGCATCAGGAAGAATAGCTAATGGATGCTGGGCTTAATACCTAGGTGATGGGATGAGCTGTGCAGCAAACTACCATGGTGCACGTTTGCCTATGTTACAAACCTGCACATCCTGCTCATGTACTCTAGAACTTAAAATAAAAATTGAAAAAAAAAATAGGAGTTCCCAAATTTGGTTGCATAGCAATGGTATGGTTGCATACCACTTAGTGGTATTTATGAAAGCACAGATTAATAAGACCCACCCTAGGTTTCCTAAGTCAGATCTTATAGCTGGGTCTGAACACTTCTACATGTAAATTTTCCTCAGGTACATCTTCAGCAGGTTGGCAACACACTTCTCACACATATTTTGTGTTTTGACTTTCTATGGCCATGATTAATTAAGGTATTCCTACTGGAGGCTGTAATTCCACAAAGGAGAAAACTAAGATTTAAAAGAATTCATAAGTGACCCTGCCCCATTAAGTCATCCGAAATGATGAAGCACAATCCAGGACTGTCCAACTCCAAATCATGCTGTTTCCACGACACTAACTTCCAGTGTCTACAGAATGTCATATTTCATTCAAGAATCTCTGAATGTATTTAAAGAATATTTGCTTAGTAGCTACATCTTTAGCTGCATTACATAAAAAGATGAGAAAGCACAGTCCCTGCTTCTAAGTAGCTTAGAGATTAGTTCAGGGAAAAATAGTGAGTAGGGGAATAGAAAAGGAGGACTATGTATGAGTTAGAATTCTCCAGAAAAATAGAACCAACAGGACATTTATAGATATACAGAAAAAGATTTATATGAAGGATTGGCCCACTGGTGGCAGGGTTCCACTCCAAACTCAAATGCCTGAGAACCAGGGAAGCCAATAGTATAAATCCCAGTCCAAGTCCGAAGACCCAAGACGAGAAGCTCTTAGGTCTTTGGGTTTGAAGACCAAAGTCAAAGACCTTTGGGAGTTGAACCTCTCCACTCTCTTTTGAAGGGACTGCTTACACACAATTTGAACAATTCAGCATTTAACTGAGTAGCAGGTGATTAAGCATAAATTTATGGAGAGGGGATGTCCAAAGACAAGAGAAGATAAGCGTTACAGCTTAGGCAGAGAGAACTATTTCACCCTTCGTCCCCACTTTTTTTCTATTCAAGCCCTCAAGAAATGACCCCCAGTACACATCTTGGTGAGAGTGGATCTTCTTTACTCAGTCTAACCAGCTCAAATGCTAATTTCTTCCAGAAACACTCTTACAGACACACCCTGAAATAATATTTTACCATCTATCTGGGCATTATTTATCCCAGTCAAGTTGACACATAGGTTAATTATGTAAAGGGAAAATATAACTAATACAAATATGACTATGATAAAATTTGGTAAGTGGTTGTAGAGAGGTTCCAAGGAAATGCTTGGCCAGGAGAGTGGAAGCAGAGGCTGAGGCATGGAGGGAGCAGGCAGGAGGATCTTAGCATTACTTGAATGAGACTAGACGGTCAGGAATGGCTTCTTTGAGAAAATGAAGGTGGTGTTTGACCTGGTTCTGACAGGCAATCACTCCTCTAACAGTAATAGAAAGCGGAACAGCACAATTAAAAAAAGCTCCCTCCCTTCCCTTCCCATCACCACCTTCTAGGAATGTGCCCTCTGGCTGCATGGTCCATGCCCTCTGAAGGACTGATCTAGGAAGGCTCTCCAAGCAGGCGTCAGAAACACAATGGAACCATTTGGGTGAAAAATTCTGGAGCCCTAGGTACATTGAGTATGGTGTAAAGTGCAGAAAACAGTAGGGTGTATGCTCAGGAAGTACATATGCCTTTTGGTTTTAATGAATTTGTGCCTCCTGTGGGGAAGCATGGCTAAGAAATGTCAGAGTGAGTTTTCTAAGGCATGGAGAATGGATTGTACAGAAAATAGTACCTTTTAGTGTCACAGTCTGGATCTCTTAGTGTCACAGTTAGGCAGGATTTAACAGACAGTTCTGGGATGAGGAGGAGGAGGCAAGGAGAAAGGACAACATTCTTGACCCAGAGAACTAAACAAGTAAAATCTTGAGGTGGGTAGTAAAGGGAATGTTTAGAGAGAGTGATTCAGAAGCTTAGTTGAAGCAGAAAGTATACATAGTATTTGCTTCCTGGAGAGATTTCCTTCTTATTCTCCTCCTCTACTCCTTTCTTCCTGAAAGCCTACCTGTTATGGGTTGAATTGTGTCCCTCCCAAAATGCATATACTGAAGTTCTAACCCCCACTACCTCAGAATGTGACCTCATTTGGAAATAGGGTAATTGCAGATGTTATTAGTTAAGATGAGGTCATATTGGAGTTAGGTGAGCATCTAGTTCAATATGACTGACATCCTTATTAAAAGGGGAATTTAGACACAGAGACATGCACAAAGAGAGAACACCATGTGAAGACAAAAGCAGAGACTGAGACACAAGCCAAGAAATGTCAAAGGCTGCCCGCAAACCACCAAAGGCTAGGCAAGGGCATAGAACAGGTTCTCCCTCCCAGCCAGTAAAAGGAACTAACCTTCTGACACCTTTATCTCAGGTTTCCAGCCTCTGTAACAATGAGACAAGAAATTTCTGTTTTTTAAGATACTCAATTTGTGGCACTTTGTGATGACAGTCCTGGAAAACTAATGTATCTTATCTCCCATTCACTCATCCCAATTGTAAATTCTCTAGGAAGCCTTTCTCTTGCCACACTTTATAAACCTCATTTGAACCTTCTCACTTTTGGACTCTCAGGGCACAGTGCTTTGCTCCTACCCCTCTTAGAATGGAGACAGCACCCATTGTGTCACAGTCATGTGTGCACTTGTCTTCTCTTTCTGCTAGACTATAAGTTTCTGGGGGCAATCAATGATTGAGTCAGATTCATCAACTTATCTGTGAAAGCTGACACAGCATCTGGCACCCGGTATGTACTCAACACAAGTTTGTTGAATAGAAATGACCTAAAGGAAAAACGTACACGGGGCAAAGTCTATAACAATACACTCTTGGTCAATACTATATGAACGTCTTTTTTTTTTCCACATAAAGAGCTATGAGTTATCTTGAGGTCCAGTTTTTGGCACCTGCACTGTAAAAGGCACTGTGACTGTCCCCAGTGATGCAGAGATGAATTGGACACAGCCCACGAGTTAAAGAAACTGGCAATCTAGTAAAGGAAATTTTTGAATAAACATTCACAATATAGTGTGGTAAGTAGCAGGTTAGGATGAAACCCAGAATTAATTTATGGGAATCTCAAAGAGGAAATACTGAACCCACTGAAGAATAAAGGTAGAGGGTGTGGGGAAGCAATCGATGGCCAGGATGGCTACAGCAGAGCTAAGACCAGAAGCCTGGGCCTCCCTACTCTCTTTTGGAGGTGACTGCGAACACACAGGCCTAAATTGTTGATCTTAGCTTTCCCAGCAATGTTTATTTGAACAATTCAGCATTTCACTGAGTAGCAGGTGATTAAGCATGAATTTACGGAGAAGGAATCAGTAGGTGGCACAGTTAGAAAACAGTCACAGCCTGTAGTCAGTGGTTAACCCTACCAGGGCTGAGATCTGAAAAGTCAGCAGGAGGTATGGTTATGAATTTGCAGCTGACTGGAATGCAAGTCAGCGAAGTGCAAGACTGAGGACAAGGAGCTGCCACTGGGAGCTGCTCACATGGAACTGACCAAGTGCTTTAAAAGGGCTCCTCAGGACACAGGGGCCATGGGCTCCTGACACTCAGAATAAATTCTAGCTTCCTTTATTTTTGTGATCTTAGAAGCTGCTCAATTTGGGATGCAATCATATCATAAGGCAATGCAAGGACCCCTCTTTCTCCCTCTATCCAAGTATATTGATCTGCTAGGGCTGCCATAACAAAGTGCCACAGGCAGGGTGTCTTAAACAACAGAAATTTATTCTCTCACAATTCTAGAGGCTGGAAGCTAGAGGTCAAGGTATCAGTAGGGTTAGTTTCCTCTTAGACCTCTCCCTTTGGCTTATAGATGGGCTGCTTCTTGCTGTATATCCACATGGTCTTCCCTCTGTGTCTGCCTGTGTCCTAATTTCTTCCAAGGACAAAAGTCATATTAGAATAGGGTCCACCCCAATGACCACAATTAACATTAATTACCTTTTAATTTTTGTTTTTTTTTTGATACGGAGTTTCGCTCTTGTTACCCAGGCTGGAGTGCAATGGCGCAATCTCGGTTCACCACAACCTCCGCCTCCTGGGTTCAGGCAATTCTCCTGCCTCAGCCTCCTGAGTAGCTGGGATTACAGGCACACGCCACCATGCCCAGCTAACTTTTTGTATTTTTAGTAGAGACAGGGTTTCACCATGTTGACCAGGATGGTCTCGATCTCTTGACCTCGTGATCCATGCGCCTCAGCCTCCCAAAGTGCTGGGATTACAGGCGTGAGCCACCGCACCCGGCCCTTAATTACCTTTTTAAAGGCCCTGTCTCCAAATACAGTCTTGCTCTGGGGAACTGAGGGTTAGAGCTTCCACATATGAATTTTGAGAGGATACAACTCAGCCCATAATACCAGAATAAGTTCTGCAGAATGGGGGACCTTTGTTTTGTGTTAGACCAAGCTTCTGCTTTTGATGAGGAATCTCAGAATTTTCTGAGTGGGGAGAGTCACCTCCCTAAAGCGTGTTTCCATCCATTCAGAAGTGGGTGTTCTCTCAGATAACTAATGGGTCTTAGAAAGACAGGCTCCGAAGAAGGCAGAGGTATACTGATGGAGATCAAACTGAAGCACTGGAGCCTGACATCATGAGCTCTGGAGTCACAAAATGTTTTGAGAGGGAAGAAGATGCAAGACCCTGAAATTTGGAATATTTCCTATATCAGTCAGGAAGTATTTCAAGGTAAGTATTTCTGGTAAATTGGCAAGGAGGCTTCAGAAAAAGAGATCTGGATTTCCAAGCTTCTGGGAGTCTGTCGTGATTTTGTTTCTCCTTCTTAATATTCACTTTCATGCCTAATTTTGTGTTCATAATTTTCAATTGTTTTAGTTAAGCTTCAGAATCCTCCAAAAACTCAATGTGCTCTGTGAATGAAGTTGAAGCACATAAATTTCCTTCTCACAGCTCAGACGTTAGAACTGTCTACAAATCTAGGATGGAGCACCAGAGTTGGGAGTGCTAAAAATGATGTCTATTAAGAAGACGAAGAAAAGAGCTGGGCAATGAAAACCTCATGCAAACTGTGTTTTGTCTCTAGACTTCCACAGGATTGAGCTTCTGACACTCGTCTATCGGTGTTGTCTACTCCTCACAGGGCTAAGCTATCTTTGAAGTGTTCAGTCTTGGCCTGCTGTCCATACTAAAAAATTCCCCTGTAGAGAGGAGGAAAAAGGCTTTCATCAGAAAATACTCTGAAAGTCTATACAGGGATTTTAAAATGAACTTTAGGAGGAACTGAAAGACTCTTTTCCCAGGAACCTGGAATTTCATCTCACACAAACCACAGCTTTGTAAATAAGATCAAGGTAAGACACAGAGGACCACACAACTCATATTTACCAAAACTTGTATGACCCATGCTAATTAATAATCCCAGCTGTACAACTACAAGATGCACCATCCAAACTGCCAAGCTGAAAGGTCAAAGATTGCAAGATCTACACAACAAAAAGCTGTAATGCCTTAAGGCAATGCTGGCAGTAAGCCAAATCTCACTCTCCTCATGTTATTTTGGTCTCTAAATGCCAGTTTTTCTAACTATTCCTGGACAGTGAGCTTATATTGGGGGTTTTACCTTGAGACAATTAATTACATCTTTCCTCCCAATTTGAGTTTGGAACTAGTTAAGAATTAAACATGAATGTCAGAAAGGTAAAGACCAGATGTCAGATGTATTACTTAAAATCACTAGATATGAGAGTGTAAATTAAATGAATAGTCACAATGGGCTCTTTAATATTTTCTTAAATTTTCAACTTACCTATTAGGAGAATGAACAATTGCAGGCATGCCCAGCCAGTCAGAGTCTACACCAGTAATATAACCATATGGCAAAAGTGCCTTCTGTTGGATAGATAGATCTAACAGAAACAGAATCTAGAAGGAATTGACTCATAGTTCCTGCTTTCAATCTTATCCATTAAATAAGTTACATCTATCCCAAGGGGAAGAAGTGAGTAGAAGTAGGGAAGGCAAAAAAAGACCAGGAGGGTCCCTCTGGCCAAAACATGAAAACATAAAGCATAGAGTATGTAGGCTTCCACAGACTGGTAACAAGCAGCTCATGTCTTAAAGATACTTTGATCTTTAGATCAAGTAACTGCACTTCCAGAAATAAATCCAAAGAAAATACCCAGCAATTCAAACAATTATGTACCAATATCCTCATTTTAACATTAGAACAGAAAAAAACAAACAAAACAAAAAGGAAAAGGAGTATTATATCTTTATTAAAATGTTTCATATATGCTTTTAATGAAATAAAAAGCATACATGTTGTAATGATAAATTTCTAAAGGCAACAAAATTATATTATGACATAATCCCAACATATTTTTAAAAGTTTTTCCACAAAAAATATAAACTAGATAAAAAACATTATAGGCTTATTCTAAAAATATTATTATATATTTTCCAAATGTTCTATATAAAACATGTATCATTTATATAATCAGGATATAGTTTTATTTATTTATCAAATTCCCCAGTTTACTCAATCTACTATGTTTATTATGTATACTAGTTGAATAAAATAAAGAATTTCATATTTAGGCATCAGTATTCAATCATGCATTAAATAAAAACAAATATTCTAAACATGTATAGCAAATTACTATATAGATAACAGATATCTGTGTCTACATGAATATTCTCATTTTTCCACAATATAAAAGGTAAAATACACATTTTTATTTTATTGATGCAATTCTTCTAAGAAATGAGAACAAATGACTAATATATCTATTCATTTTAGTGAACCTAATTAGTAATCAAATAAGTTACTGCCTTTGAACAACACAGCAATATCAACTTTTAATTATTCATGATTAGGGTTGCCATAAAAAATATAGTATGTCCAATCACATTTGAATTTCAGATAAACAATATTTTTAAAATTATAAATGTGTCCTTTGCATTTTTGAGAGGATCTATGTAATATTTGGAACATATTTGTACTAAGAAATTATTCATTTTTTATCTGAAGTACCAAATTTAACTTGCTATCCTGTAGTTTTACTTACTCAATCTGGCAACCCTATCCATGATGTCATTTTTAAAAGCCACATTCTCTGCTCTGAATATCCATCACTCCAGTTCCAGCAGGGGCTAGAACAACTGAATTTACCAGAAACCAGTTCATCAAGCTAAAACTAGAGCTTTCTAATTCAGAGGAAAACACTCCCAGGGAGGACACTTATAGAGACTCCATGCTTGTAAAATTAGCTGTGTATGCTACATGTTAATTGCCTTTGCAGGCCTCTTCCTGTCCCCATCTTTGTTGCACAGTCCCAAATAAAACAACAGCAGCAGGGAATCCAAGTGCCCTCATTTCAAAAGCAATCTTAGTGAAATATGTGGGAGCCTAGTAATCCTCTCCCATTCTGAGAACAGCCGCAGCTATACGGCTACACCGTGAATAAAATGGAAAAGAGTTCAAGAGACTCTAGGAATATAACTTTCTAGCAAAAGGAAACCAGCAGAAATAAGATCTTTAGACATAGACATTATTTGCAGTGAGAAATGAGGAAAATAGGAGGTGAATGGCATGCAGGAGGTGGCCAGATTATGCAGAAGGTGGCAAGCCTTTTGTGTATTTTGTATATTTTCTTTTAGCCCCATCCTTTGCAATACCATACCTTCATCACTTAAGAGCCTGTGGAAAGCTTGTTTCTAGTCCTTTTCACCCAGCTCGGCTTCTCTGTTGAAATTTTCCTACCTGTCTATACTGATTGTCTCCAAACATACTGTAGTGGAAGTTTTCATTTAACTAATTCTATAATATAGCCTAAGAAGCAGAGACCTGAAATAAATAACTAAGAATAAGCTTCATTCTCTTCACTTGTGTTTTTCACTGGTACTGGCAAAGAAGGGCATTTTTTCCATAAAGAACAACAACCGGCTGGCTTGGAAAATCCTCAAGAAATTGAAAAGTTGTGTTTCCATGAGCAGAATTCTTGTAATAACAATTTGTAAATCAAACCTGTTCTGAGAAAGGCTAAAAGTCTGGGCTCTCCACTGACATAGATATCCACCTGCCTGTATGCTCCCCTAAGGTGGAAAATAATGTTTATCTTGGTGATCACTCTGTGCTCTAAGAGGGTAGCAACTAAACTGAGATGGTGCTATCAAGCTACTTTCCCTTCAGCTATATCAAAGGAACTGTGTTTAAGAGGAAAGCAGTCCTTTTAGGATGCTAAATGATATGCATCAAGCACAAGTACTGTGCTTAAGAGGCAAATAGTCCTTTTAAGATGTGCGTCCTTGGCTATGCGGGCAACAAACATGAAAAAATGCTCCTCATCACTGGTCATTAGAGAAATGCAAATCAAAACTACATTGAGATACCATCTCACGCCAATTAGAATGGCCTGGGGAGAAATGCCAAATGTGTGTTAAAGGGAGGAAGGCAGCAAAACACACTGCCATGTGTGTACCTATGCAACTATCCTGCATGTTCTGCACATGTACTCCCAAAACCTAAAATGCAATTAAAATAAAAAAAGAATGGTGATCATTAAAAAATCTGGAGACAACAGATGCTGGAGAGGATGTGGTGAAATAGGAACACTTTTACACTGCTGGTGGGAGTGTAAATTAGTTCAACCATTGTGGAAGACAGTGCGGCGATTCTTTAAGGACCTAGAAATAGAAATTCCATTTGACCCAGCAATCCCATTACTGGGTATATATCCGAAGGATTATAAATCGTTCTACAATAAGGACACATGCACACGAATGTTCATTGCAGCACTGTTTACAATAGCAAAGACCTGGAATCAAAGGGAAAATGTGGCATATATACACTATGGAATATTATGCAGCAATCAAAAATGATGAGTTCTTGTCCTTTGTAGGGACATGGATGAACCTGGAGAACATCATTCTCAGCAAACTGACACAAGAACAGAAAATGAAATACCACATGTTCTCATTCATAGGCAGGTGTTGAACAATGAGAACACATGGACACAGGGAGAGGAGCACTACACACTGGGGTCTGTTGGGGGGAATAGGGGAGAGACAGCAGGGGGTGGGGAGTTGGGGAGAGATAGGATGGGGAGAAATGCCAGATATAGGTGAAGGGGAGGAAGGCAGCAAATCACACTGCTACGTGTGTACCTATGCAACTATCTTGCATGTTCTTCACATGTACCCCAAAACCTCAAATTCAATAATAATAATAATAATTTAAAAATAAAAAATAAAAAAATGATGCACATCCTAAAAGGACTACTTGCCTCTTAAGCACAGTACTGGGGAAGGATGTGGTCAAGAGTCAGAAAGTCCAGTTGAGTCCCAGGGCTGCTACTTACTAGAATAATCAAATGAACCTTGGGCAAGGCTACTGTGAATGACAGCTTCCTTGTCTATAAAATTAAACCCTACCTACCTCTTAGGGGTATTGTAGGAGGATATAAATGAGATAATGTGAGCGATATATTGCACAAACCCTAATGACCTCAATAAAAGCGAGCTTTTACCATTGTGAGCTCTCTAGCAACAGAGAGTCTGTCTCAGGGGATCTTTCTCAAAACATGGGCAAAAAATTGTGATTTAAAAGTAATGTTTTTTCATATAAACATCTTTAGTGATATATATATTTGCACCGAACAGATATGTGACCCTGAAAAAAAATAGTGCACTGGTATATTCAGTTTGTTTATTTTATACTACTCCTAAGGAATAGCAGAGTTCCTCTCTCCATAAAAGCTCTTTTTTTCAATAATATGTTTAACCTCAACTTTAAAAAAGTATTTAAATTAGCATGTGATCCTCAAGTTCCTTCTTCCTGGAGAACATCTACAGAGTAACTTCCTAAATATTGCTTTCGTCTGGGCCAAATCAAACTGCAATGCCAGAAAGACATTGCTGCAAAGCTGCATATGTGACAGTGCCATCATAACAAAATGGTGAAAGCCAGAGCCATTTTTATTAATAACAGCAGAACCTAATTTCATTGGTCTTAATTTACCATTTTTATGTTTTACTATGACATTATCCAGATATAAATTGTTATGATGAGAACCCATTCACTAGGGAACTCCCCCAAAAAAAGTTAAAACTCTGCTTTTTAAAAAAAAGGCATTGCATATATCAGCGAAGGACACATAAGATTGGTCTGGAATATTTCTCTTTATGACGATTGACTTATCAGCAATAGTCACTGTAGCAGTTGGAAATTACATAATTGCCAGAAACTGTAGATATTTGACTTGGCAAGAACCCTAGGTTTATCTGATTTATTTTTGTAAGAATTGGGCCCCATGAATATTTAGAAATGTTTCATGAAAGAACAGTAAAATGTAAATGAAACAAGCAAAAATCCTCTTTTCAAAGGCTGCATTTAACTCCATCGTCACTGTTGTGATAACACAAATAAACCAAAGACAAACCTTTGGTGATGGTGTTGGGTGAAAGCACTACTCTAAATTAAAACATTATGAGCTACTAACATCTGGACATTTTCTCCCTCTTCATAGTCATTCTCATCCATTCTTGGTGTGCTGTTTATCACGGGGCAATGCAGAATGTGACACTGAACCTCAGCACAGTAATAAGGCCCACAAAACACGCAGGGCCATACTCGGGCTAGCATGGCATGACCTTTGTCTGCACTCTGGGAGGAGGCCATCTATTGTTTACTGAGAGACAAGTGCTTTGCTAACCCCAAACTTCGCGCTCCTGCCTTTTTGCTATTTAATTAAAGCAAGTGAAAAAGGTAGGCAGACTATGAAAAAAAATGAAATAACATAAAAGGAAGCAGTGAGGTACACTAATAAGAGACAGAATGCAAAGACCTGGTTTCTAGTCCTAGTTCCAACAGCAACTTGCTGCATTGATAACTCTTTTTTTTAGATAACCTTTTTTTTTTCTTTCTAGACTTTGGCTTCTTCATCTCATTTTATATTAGTTCTTTTTTTTTCTTTTTGAGACAGAATCTCACTCTGTCACCCAGGCTGGAGTGCAGTGGCGCAATCTCGGCTCACTGCAACCTCCACCTCCCGGGGTTCAAGCCATTCTCCTGCCTCAGCCTCCTGACTAGCTGGGATTACAGGCACTCGCCACCACACCTGGCTAATTTTTTTTTTAATTTTTAGTAGAGATGGGGTTTCACCACGTTGGTGAAGCTGGTCTTGAACTCCTGACCTCAGGTGATCTGCCCACCTCAGCTTCCCAAAGTGCTGGGATTACAGGCATGAACCACCGTGCCCAGCCAAGTTCATTTTTCTTGATAGTATCTGAAGTATTATCTACTCAATTAGCCCACAATTTTTTTTAAAGTCTGTTGTCCCCCAGAAATGTTACACTTTCCCATCAATATAATAAACTATGTTTATATTCATCATTGTATTTACTTGATAAGCCCAGTAATTTTTGTGATGTCCCTCTAGAGAACATCAGCTATTAGCTATCTTTTTGGCTCTGTTACCTCACAGCTCAGATGTCATCCAATTTCTGATGTGCACCATCACACAGCAAAAAGAATTTAAGTTTTAAAGTTAAACCAGCCAGAGTTTGGATTCTAGTTCCCTAATTTTCTCAGAAAGTTTTTTTTGCTTTTCTCAAACATGCATCTGAAAGTGAGATTACCATTTCCCTCATCACTGATTTGTTGTGAGGCTTAAATAAGATAAATACATAAAGTAGCCATCTAGCACCTAGCAGGTTCTCAATACATGTCATAGCTTATAATCTATCTGTTGCCACACAGATCCTATTGCAGAAATGCATGTATATTCCCCTTTGTTCTTATACCACAGCTTCCCAGCCTGAGATCAGACTTTCAAATGAATGAGTTAAACAGATCCTGGAGAGAGAGAAGATCATTTATTTCTTCAGTTAGTCACCCATCCTTCATTCCTTCAAAAACATTTATTGAGGCCTGTGATAATGTATCAGAGTAAAAAGTACAATCAGGGGGTTCATGATGTCACAGGAGAGGAAAACATATAAAATGACAACTAAAATGTGGTGGAATACATTTGAAAAAAATAGAGTAATACACACATGATGTTATCAGAGGAGCATCCAAACTTGCTAAGAGCTGTCATTAGCTTGGTAGTTTCAAAACTCTCTTGCCTGCATTAACGAAAGAGCTGGGGTAATACCCAGATCTCCCTCTTGAGGCTATCTTTTAAAGCATGATAAAAAAATTTAATAAAGCATTGACTTCCTTCCTTGAAATATAAGTAATGGGATTTTAGTTGAATAATTGTTTCAGACACTTATATATAAAAGAACTACAAAAAAAGTTCTTTTAATGAAAATATGTAGAACTTGTAGGCTTTCATTACCATAAAAATGTTCCTGAACACAAATATTTCAAATGGCTGCAAGATCTTTATACTATATTCAAAGTAAACATGAACACAGTAAAGTTGGGTTGAAATTGAAGGTATCCATATAAACCCATAGTTTTTAATACTATAGACATGTAGGTAGTAGATAAAGAGATGATAGAAATAAATGTGTGTGTGTGTGCATGTGTGTGTGTGCATGTGTGTGTGTGTATAAAGCAGATTTCCATCCACTGACAGGGCCTAGAAGCAAAAAGAACACTTAATGCCCATACATTGACTTCTAAATACTACTGGCCACCAAAAAATTAGAGCTCTGAAGAAATGGCTAATTCAAGGATATGAAAGAAAAAGTGCAAGATAAGTTTGGAGAATTTTGTGATTCTAGAAAGTAAGAAAGTGCTGAAGGCTAGGTGCAGTGGCTCACACCTGTAATCCCAACAGTTTGTGAGGGTGAGGCTGACAGATCACAAAGTCAGGAGATTGAGATCATCCTGGCCAACATGGTGAAACCCTGTCTCTACTAAAAATACAAAACAATTAGCTAGGCATGGTAGCGCATGTCTATAGTCCAAGCTACTCAGGAGGCTGAGGCAGGAGAATCACTGGAACCCAGGAGGCAGAGGCTGCAGTGAGCTGAGATCACACCACTGCACTCCAGCCTGGGTGACACAGCAAAACTCTGTCTCAAAAAAAAGTAAGTGCTTCAAGAAGTATGGGGATATTTCAAAAGCACAGCAATCCCACTTGACAGGGCTTCCAATGGCCAAATCTGGGACAATTTGAGCATCTACATAAATCATGAACTATGCCTATTGAATAAAATAAGAATCTTTGAGTCCATACTTACAGAAATGAGTAAATGTGAGTGAATATGAAGTACTTTATTAAAATAGAATGCCATCTAATTAATAAAATGAACAATGGAGCTAGAAAATCATCAATGGAAGCTAAAACTACTCATGAAAGTTTGGTCAGGATTCCATACTTACACAGTTCATTAAAATTTCATATTACTTGCATGGGGATAATAACTGAGAAACTTGCAGGACACAAATTCAACCAAGTCACTCAATAATATTGGGACAACCTGACATTACCATTCTCTTAATAAGATATCCTGAGAAGGACACAACATCACTTCAGTGGCATTCTTGCTCCAAATCTATAACCTGAATCCAATGATAAGAAAGTGACAGAAAACCCCAAAGGAGAGACATACTACATAATATTTGGCTTATAATTTTCAAAATGTCAAGATCAGCTGGACACAGTGGCTCATGCTTATAATCTCAGCACTTTGGGAAGCAAAAGGGTTGATCACTTGAGCCCAGGACTTCAAGAAAACATGGTGAAATACCTGTCTCTACAAAAAATGCAAAAATTAGCTAGGCATGGTGACAGATACCTATAGTCCCAGAAAGCTGAGGTGGGAGTATCACCTGTGCCTGAAAGGTCAAGGCTGCAGTAAGCCATGATTGTGCCACTGTACTTCAGCATGGGTGACAAAGCAGGAGAATCATTTAAACCTGGGAGGCAGAGGTTGTGGTGAGCCGAGCTCACACCATTGCACTCCTGCCTGGGCAAGAAGAGCTAAATTCCATCTCAAAAAAAAAAAATTATCTGCCAACCTCTAAAGGGGACTAATCAATTACTGAATGTGTTTTGACTGAAAGTTGGAAAAATTCAAATAGGCATAGTCTCATTAGAACCCAGGGTTGATGGAGATAGGATTGGGAGTCTCATTTTATGGTCCTAGAGGGTGCCTCCTCAACCTTTGTCTACCCTGTGACACAGAAAGTCTTTCTAATTGGTAACACATGATTTTTTACTCATTCTTTTATTCATTCAGGAAACATTTTGTTCAAACACTATATTAAGCACCAGGGTTGCAGAGATGAATAATGCATAGGCTCTGTCCTTGAAATGGGGTTAAACACTAGTGGAAAATAAAAACATAAGAACAAGTAATTATAACCTGGCAAGCCTGGGGCTTAAGACAGAGATTGCACAGGGTACCACGGGAGGGCCCACAGTAAGACACTGGACATGGGATGCGGCTATGTTGCTGATTTTGACTAGTATTAAGGAAGTCAAGCCAAAAGATGCTAGTGAGTAACAGGATGTGACAGGGAGGAAAATGCAGCAATCTGTGATTAATTTGGGATCTTTCCTGAGCTGTTGATTGGGAGGATGGTAGTGCTGGCCACAGGAGCAGAAACACAGGAGCAAAAGCAAGCTTTTTAAAATTTTACTGAACAGGAAGAAGTGGGAAGCCAAAAGAACTTAGTGGAAAAGAAAATGAAGGTCATCGATGTCAAAGCCAAATGTTAAAAAACTAAAAAATGTTACTAGAGTGAATTCTATCCGTTTCCATCACAAAAAAAATACAGAATCTAAGCTGGTCCAGACTTGGGACTCTGCTCTGAGCTTTGCTGCACTGAGAACATTGCTGACCTACATTCTCCAACAATATCTGGGGTTGGGGGACCTCTAGGAACAAACTGCTCACTCCTCAAATATAATAGCAAACACACATATTTTCTCACCACTGATGGGACTTTTGCCAGGAAATCACACAGACCCAAAATAAAAAACAGGCCAAAGGAAAACAAACAGGCAAGACACACAGTCTGTCATCCATGGTGCACTGGGGTTCAGGGCAGGGCCCTCCCTAGGTGGTCAGGGGGTCCAGATAAAACACTACCCAGAGTGCCTGAAATATGTTTATGCAGGTGAATTGGGAGGCAGGGAATCTGGAAAGACGATGGTTACTGAGTGCCTGTCCTATGCCAGGCATTGTACTCCATCCTTCACATTCCTCATTCCTTTCTCTCTATGAAGTCACTATTATTATCATTTCTGTTTTACAAATGAGGAAATGGGCTGTGAGGCTAAGCAACTCTCTGAGACTGATAGGAAGTGGCATATTAATATGAAAAGCTACATCTGCAGAGTATGAAGATGTTTCTTTCCTTGGCAACATATTGCCTGTCTCAAGGAGGTGAGCACACCAGCTGGGAGCTCCTGGTTCCTGAAAGCTCCTTCCTCAAGGACCACCCCCACACAGGAAATCCCTTGGTATCAATGCAGGCGTGGTGTAATGAACTGTGTGTATGTGCAGATGCCTTGATTGTTTGATTACTGTCTATTTGTTTGATTATTTTCCTTTCTTGAAAGCTACCTAATAGAGAAAGTCTCCTCATACAGTCCCTTTTGGATCTTAGGTTCTCCTAGCAAGTTGATAAACTCCAGAAGAACCTAAGCCAGAAGTTATTTTCCCGTGTTGCTCTACTCAAGGTTTGGCTCTGGACACCAGAAGCATTGGGACATCATACAGAACAGCTCAACATAAAGACAGCTTCTGTGAGATACAGGACACAATCTCCTAAACACACCATGATTCCAGGTGCAGCAGCTTAAGTGCCTATGAAAGTCCTACTTAGCACCTGTTCATCTGGCTGGCGTGGAAGAGGAAACTGGATTATTTTCCCTCCTTTGGATGAGGCATAGCAAGCTGATTAATGATGTGAGGGAGAGTGAACCAAAGACAGGAGTTCTGTACAGAAATATCTTTCAGGAAAGCTATCATAGGCATGGGGAAAGAAAGGTGAGCATTGTAAGGAACAGGTGGCAGACAGCATTTGGCTGATTAGGGTTTGGTTAATGCTGGTGAGTGTCGAACATTCCAGTTCATGAGCTGTTACTAATGGGAGAAATGGGGTTATTTGTTGATTTTACTTACTAAAGTGAGTTGAAGTATGGATGGAGGGGAAAAGGTGAACATGCACCATTTCAGCTAAACCTAACAAAACATGGAAAAAATACTTCATGATTTTCTTAAAAAGAGCAAGAAATGAATTTTGCACTGGCACCAAGCTCCCTTACCTTATGAGGAAGTGATCATTGACTTCCACTTAGCCTGCCCAGTTTCCAAGTCCTTTGGTCATCTTTTGTGTTCAACATGCAGATTTTTGATGGGATATGTTATAAAAACTTCCTCTGAACTTCTTATGTGCTTTTCATTGTATGACCACATTCAAGTTTCACAAGAAAATTGTAAGATGTGCATAAGCATTTAATTTCTATTTCACAAATGAAAAGATTAAACTTCAGAGCCCTAATCTACACAAGAAAGTGGCAATTTTATTTTTCAAGGACTTATATTTTACAGAGCATCTTTACATTTGAGAATGCCTTCCCCAGGATATTTTTAAAAATTCTTTTCTTAAAGTACAACTGTTTTTTACTTAAAAAAAAATGTTTCCCAATCCATCAAAGACATTCAATCCCAGTGTCCATGAACAGAGGTCTCTGGTGCTCTGACTCCATAGTAACCCCTGAATCATGTGGATGGTCAAGATGGACTGAGTCAAGAACTGTGAACTGCAAATAAAACTTTTTTCTTCACTGGTGATTTCTTAGAGACATGCTTGCCTCTCTGGATAACCTTCCCAGAACTTGTACTTTTCGGCTTTGACCTATATGAGTGGAATGTTAATGTAATTGCCATCTGGGAAGAGGCTGGTATATACACACTGAGCTCTAGTAGATATTTTTGACAAGGAATTTTCACTTACCAGAATTTGGCAAGAGTATTCTGCATATGCACCATGAGCAGGACCAAGCTTATGAGAAGCTGCTCCTTTATCATGATCTGAGACCTATAGACTTAGAGTGATAGGGTCTGACTGTGTCCCCACCCAAATCTCATCTTGAACTGTAGCTCTCATAATTCCCACATGTTGTGGGAGGGAGCTAGTGGGAGATAATTGAATAATGGGAGTGGTTTTCCCATACTGTTCTCATGGTAATGAATAAGTCTCACAAGATTTGATGGTTTTATAAAAGGTTTCCCCTTTCACTTGGCCTTCATTCTCTCTTGCCCGTTACCAGGTAAGAAGTGCCTTTTGCCTTCTGCCATGATTGTGAGGTCTCCCCAGGCTCATGGAACTGAGTCCATTAACCCTCTTTTTCTTTATAAATCACCCAGTCTTGAAAATATCTTTATCAAAAGCAGCATGAAAACAGTCTAAGACACGGAGATATGCCCTCATTGGATGAAACTCATACTTAGAAACTATAAAGACTTCCAATTTTTTGACTATCCAATTAATTACATAGGATTCTAGATTAGCCTATTGTTAAGATAGGTATAAAAGACAGGGCCACTGTAGAAGAGTATGATTAAACAACTGTTACTTTGCAACTTCAGGCAAGTTGTTTCACACTACAATGCTTGGTGATTAAAAAGTACTAAATAATATAAAATGCAATGTGTCTAGCATATGCTCAAAAATATTATTTCTTATTGTTCTTATTTTCTTAACATGAAGATTTCAAGCCACCCCATGGAAACAGCATTCCAAGAAGACAGTCACTGCAAGCCTTAGGAGCCCTGGGCTCAAGGACTCACACATTATTATTATCATTTTTGCTGCATTGTATTAGTTAAAGCACATCATAAGGCAGAGCCAGATTCAAAGGATGGGAAATAGAATCCAGCTCCTGATGGGAACAGCTTCAAACTATTGTTCTTGACTCAACCCACCATAGACCCTAACCACGAACCAGTACTTTGGGCCAAGCACATTATTTGTGCTACCCATGTATTTCTTCCTAAAAACCCTCCAGCCAGTTATAACACTCATTTCATAGACATAAAAAAATCAAAAAAATCAATGTTAAGTAACTTGCTTGATGTTAAACAAGTGGTTAGTAACAGGGTTGGTTTTTTTTTGTTTTGTTTTCTGTTTTTCCTTTCTTTCTTTTTCTTTATTTCTTTACTTTTTTGAACAGCACAGCAGAGAATGGGGTTGGTCTTAAAACTCAGATTTATTTGACTCCAAAGCCAATACTGTTTAGTATATTTAGAGACCAACCATGAAATACACTTCCATTTCTATAGAAAGGAACTAAGAAGGATATACTACTTTATCCTTATACTTAATTTTAGGACTATCCCAATGAAGACATCTTGAGTTTGTAAACTCTCTCTGAGGTGTCAATGTGCTCCTAGATCTGTTCTATGCCCACAACAACAATCACGGACCTCAGAAAGGTGCAGGAGAAAGTACACAACTCCTCCAAAAATATCTACGCACGTGAATCCAAAGGACGTAGTGACAGTCTCTAACAAGTCCATACATGTTACATTTCCTAGTCCATACTTTTCAAAACAAAATATATCTTCAAATCAAGTGCCCATACTAGCCCCAGATAGTCCATATTCAATGAAATAGATAATGGTGGTCGCCAATTTGCAAGCCTGCATTTTATTTATTTAGTTCCCTATTTTGAGGACTCACTTAGGCAAAGTCAATTAAATGAGTGTGGAGGACAAAATTCTAAGATAATCTCTCCAAAGACCCTCACCCTTGTATAATTCCCTGTCCTGGGAATACAATGGGGCATCGATACCATGATTATGTCATTATACATGGCAAGACAGATTTTGTAGATATAATATCATTAGTTGATTTTGAGTTAATAAAACAGAGATTATCCCAGTGGGCATAACCTAATTAACTGAGCCCTTTGAAAGAAGAGAGTTTTTTCCGACTGATAAGATTCAGCACAAGGAAGGTTCTCCATTAATGAGATGGAGGGGGCCATGGAGCGAGGCCCTGAGAGTGGCCTCTAGGAGTTGAGGATGATTCCCTGGTTGACATCCAGCAACTTGGACCTCTGTCCTGTAACCAAAAGAAACTGAATTCTGCCAACAACCCATTTGAGACCCCAGAGCCTCCAGGAACAGCTCAGCATGGTTGACACCTTAATTTTACCTTTAACAGAGTCTGAGCAAAGAACCCAGGTGAGCTTCCCCAGACTTTTAACCTAACAGAACTGTGTGATAATAAATGCACGTTATTTTAAGCCACTAAGTTAGTAGTAATTTGTTACATGGCCATGCAAAACTAATATGGCAAGATGATCTAAGTGACAGGTGGAAATGATAAGAAAACAAGACCCTTCTCCACAGTCTTTTTGTGAGCCTCAGGAATTATGCACCTCTGCTGACTAAACTTAGGCCTGATACTTCCCAACCTATCCACCCTGTGACCTGGATTGAGTCCAACATTTAATATGATTAATATTAAATTTTCTAAAACCATCTTGATTTGAACAGTCACATAAGCCCACATATTCTTATTAAAATCTGAAAGTGTAATTATTGCTACAATGGGATATCTAGTTACTGGTTATAGGATCACAGCAATGCTTTTTTCAAAATTTTATATTCATAATTCACTAAAACATAATGATAATTAACGTGTATTTATTATTGCTGGGTACCTTATTATATTGTCAATAATCCTCACAGCCTAAGAAGTAGATGTAACTTTTCCAGTTTTGATGGCAACAGAACTGAAGTTTGGATGGAGTAAGTGATCCAAATATATAGACTAGCCAAGGTAAAATTTAAACCTAAGTCAGTATTGCTCCAAAGTTCAGAACTCTACTGGGCAGTGATGCATTGATCTGTAAAATGGGTTATGAAGAAAGTAAATTAATGATTACTTAGGATTGGGCAGGGGGTGAGAAGACAGGGGTTATATCTAGAAGATACTGAATTTATTTTGGGGATGTTGAAGATATGCTACAATTTGGCTGTGGTTATAGTTTGACTAGAAATGTTTTAAAAACCATTGAATTGTACACTTTAAATGGGTATGGTGTGTGAATTATATCTCAATAAACAAGAACTTTTTTAAGGGAGTGAGAAGTGTTTTGTTGGGGAAATCCAGATGTATGGGGCTAGGAAAGGAGGCAAGGAATGGGAGAAAGACTCGGTCATAGAGAGTCTTGGATATCATACTAATTTGTTTCTTGAGGGAAAAAAAGATTCTCCACAAAGGGTTTTAAATAAGGGAGTGAAATAATCTATTAGTGTTTTAGAAAGATCTCTCTAGTGGCTATATAAGGATAGATTTGAGGACACAATAGTGCAGACGAGGAGGTTGGTGAGGAGACTCTTTTTTTTTTTTTTTTTGAGACGGAGTTTCGCTGTCGTTACCCGGACTGGAGTGCAATGGCACGATCTCGGCTCACCGCAAACTCCGCCTTCTGGGTTCAAGCAATTCTCCGGCCTCAGCCTCACGAGTAGCTGGGACTATAGGCACACACCACCATGCCCAGCTAATTTTTGTATTTTTAGTAGAGACAGGGTTTCACCTTGTTGACCAGGATGGTCTCGATCTCTTGACCTCGTGATCCACCCGCCTCGGCCTCCCAAAGTGCTGGGATTATAGGCCTGAGCCACCGCGCCCGGCCTAGGAGACTCTTGCATAACTCATTGGAAAAGATAAGGACTTAACCGAAAGCAAATGTAATGGAAGAGTGCCTGGTGTTGGAGAGACATGGATGAGATAAAAGACATGCAACTCATAAGAACCTGAGATAAGGGAGAGGGAGGAGTGTAAGAAGACTGTGGTTTCTAGTTTGGGGGTTCAGCTTCTTGAGCAGGGGCTGCCTCCCCTTTGTGGAGACTGGGGAACTAGACCCAGGGTAGAGGGAGGAAGGAAAGTAGGTACCTTAGAAATTCTACTGAAAGCCTAGGCCTCAGCCCTCCAGCCAAACACAAATGATACTGATGCCTGGGTCTTACATTCAGAGATTCTAATTAAACTTGTCTGTGATTGTGATCTGGAAAAATCCCGGGAACTGGGATTTTTTAAAGCTCTCGGTTAATTTTAATGTGCAGCCAAGGATGTGAACCTACAACTCAACTCGGACAGTTCCTTTCCAACTGAGGCAGTCAGTAAAGGACATAGCTGTTGCTAGTGAACTGCTTACAGTCCAGCCAATCAGACAGGGCCCTACTGAAAAAAGGTGAGGCTTTGTCTTGAGCATTGGGGTCTGACAGGCCCATCTAGAGACTGTTTTCACTAATGATAGTCCTTGCTACAAGAGATGATATTTAAGATAGGAGAGGATTATTTGACGTTGTTCACATGGAGTCAATGGACCAGCTGGAGCTTACCTGAGAGTATGAAGAATTCCTAATTATTCTGGCTTAGTGATTAACAAAGTCCAGCAGAATCAGCTTCATCTGGGAACATGTTATACATTCAGGTTTTACACCCTATCCAGGCCTACTGAATCAGAAACTCTGGGGAAAAAGGCCCCAAAACTTGTGTGTATATGTTTAAAAAAATTAAATTTAAATGTTTTAAATTTTTTAAAATAATTGTAGATTCGTAGGCAGTTGCAAAAAAAAAAAAAAAAAACAAATAATCCCATTACCCTTTGCCCAATTTGGACATATTGCAAAACTATAGTACAATATCAGAGCCTAGATGTTGACACTGATACAACCAGATAAAAAATACATACTATTTCCATCACCAAGAGATTTCTCGTTTTCCCCTTTTCTAGCTACAACCACTTGACTTCACCCACCTCTTCATCCTGGCAACCACTGACCTGTTCTCCATTCTATAATTGTTCTCATTTCAAGAATGTTATACAAGTGAAATCATATAGTATATAACTCTTGGGGACTGGCCTTTTTTTTTTAAACTCAGCATAATTCTCTGTGGAGTCATTCAGGTTATGGTGTGTATCAATAATTTGTTCCTCTGCATTGCTAAGTAGTGTTCCACAGTATGACTGTGCCACAGTTTAACCATTCTTCTGTTGCAAAGTCACTCTTACAACCTCTCAAAGTAATTCTGATACACTCTTAGGCTTGAGAACCCCAATCTCTAGGAAAAAAACTTTAAAGGACAGGGAAGAAATACAGCAGTTTTCTGGGTTTTCTCCCCATGCACTAATTCGTGGTCCTCCTCAAAGGCATAAGAAAACGACTTTTTAAAATTTCCACCATGGCTGGCACGGTGGCTCAGGCCACTGTGTAATCCCAGCAGTTTGGGAGGTTGAGGCAGGTGGATCGACTGAGGTCAGGAGTTCAAGACCAGCCTGACCAACATAGTGAAAACCTGTTCTCTATCAAAAACACAAAAATTAGCTGGGTGTGGTAGTATATACCTGATATCCCAGCTACTTGGGAGGCTGAGGCAGGAGAATTGCTTAAACCTGGAAGGTGGAGGGTGCAGTGAGCCGAGATCATGCCATTGCAGTCTAGCCTGAGAGATAGAACAAGACTCTGTCTCAAAAAAAAAAAAAGATTAAAAAAACTCTACCACTACTGTTAACATAATTTTATGTATCCTGCTTATCGCTGTTAAGTAAATGCATTTCTTAAGTGATTCATGTATTTATTCAACAAATATTTATGGAAGTATGTCTTAGTAACTATTCTAGGCAAGAAGAAAGCAGCAGTGGAAAGATAATGCTTCTCACAAGTAGCTTTCACTCTAACAGGACCAGAAAAGACAATAAGCAAATAAAGTCTTGTGAAACAAAGTCAGGTTGAAATAAATGTTATGAATAAAAATAAAGTGATAGAAGGCTTAAAAGATGAAGGAAATGAGGTACCATTTGAGATGGGAGTCAGAGAGGTCCTCTGTGAGGAGATGATTTGAGAGCCAAGTTAATTGAAATAAGGAATTAAGCAATGTGAACATATAAGTCACTGCAACAGATAGAGCAACAAATGTAAAAGACTTGAGACAAGAACATGCTTAACCATTATATGCTTTGGATATTTGTCCCATCCAAATCTCATGTTAAAAGGTGATTACCAATGTTGGAGGTCTGGCCTAGTGCGAGGTGTCTGGGTCATGCAGGTGGGTCCCTAATGGATGGTTTGGTGCCCTCCCATGGTAAGGAGTTACCAGGATATCTGAGTGACCTCCTCCCTTCTCTTTCTTGCTCCTGCTGTTGTCATGTTACACACTTGCTCCTTCTTTGCCTTCTGACCATGATTGGAAGCTTCCTGAGGCCTCACCAGAAACAGATGCCAGCACTCTGCTTCCTGTATAGTCTGCAGAACTATGAGTCAGATAAACCTCTGACTCAGGTCCATTCATACTTTTGCATAGGCTTCCAGACTGTGGAGGAAGTGACTCTAGCCCATAGCCTAGATTTGGGATGTCAGACTTCCCTAAAGGAAGTCTTGGTCATGAAACCTGTAACAGACGCCTTTGCTCCCTCCCTCAAAGGAGTGCTAACAATCCATAATGAGTTTATAATCCTGATTAGTGGAAATAAAACACCTTATTACAATGAGATGAAATTCACATATTAGTTGTTCTAGCCCCAAACAGCATATTAAGAGACTAAAGATGCTCTTGGTACTTAGGGGTGTGATTTTAATAGAGAAGGTAAGGTCCTCTGAAGTAGCACTTACCACTTTGATCTTCCACATAACTTAAACAAATATGATATAATATCATAACCAGGCAAAAAACAAATGCCCCCTGTACAAATTTTAGGTAGAATGGTGGGGGTTGGGGGTACAGTGGAGAGTAGGGGAGAGATGAAAGAATTTAAATCTAGGCATTCTTACCTACAGCCTGCACATTTTACTAACAAAAAGACTCCCTGGAGAATTTAAATTAAAACCATCAACAACTTCCGATATTCAACCTTACCTATCAACTCCCATGAAAACAGGTCGGAAACCTGCCTCAGTCCTTGATGGTTTCACCAGTTCAGGTTGGCATGGCACATGTCTCCTATGTGAAGCTTGGGTGAAGATAAAAGGAGAAAACTAAAATGGAGAACATGGTTTGATTCTGTAAACCAGAGTTAGGGGCTACTTTTTGCAAATATCAATCCTATTTGTAGCTGTATGTTTCCTGTTACTTGCCAAAATGAATCACAAACTCATTTATGGACCCAATCATGTACCCATGTTCATTCTCCCAGACTTTCCTCAGATCTGGAAACTATTTTTGACAGCTGAGATGTTGTTCTAGACATGGAGTTTAGACTTGAGTTTGAGTTTAGCTATAGTGTTTAAAGGGTTAAGTATGGGACAGTACAGGGTAAAGGATTAAGGATGGGGCAGCAGAGGTAAAATTCTACACTAAGTCTAGCCGTGGGGAAAGGGCTTTGACAGTGTCTTCCTCAACAAGTTTTGCCACTGAAAGAAACATGAAACACTAAAGCTAAACTGAAACTCAAGTCTAAACTCCATGTCTAGAACAATATCTCAGCTATCAAAAACAATCTCTAGATCTCAGGAAAGCCCTCCAAAGTCTGTCTGGCAGAATGAACCTGGATAAATGACTGGATCCACAAAAGACTTGGCCATTCATTTTGGCAGTACCAGGAAACATACAGCCACAAATGGGATTTATGTAATGAATGGCAGAGAAATGCCTAAAAAGATATAAAAAGAAGGAAGTGGTAATATTGATATTGCTACATATTGAACATTTGAACAATGTTTAGACATCAATTTCTGAAAACAAAGACAACGGTTATGAGCAGATATATTCAAAATAAAGAAACTTTTTCCTTTAAGGTTAATAACATGTTTACAGAGTCAGTTTGTTACTGTGGAATCACATATGATGTCATAAATTTGACATTCTAAATGCAAAGCTAGATGGAGCAAGGGAAGTGACAGGAAATGGAGCTGGGGAGACGAATATCTGCATAACAACAAAAGAATTTCAACAGTTAAAAAAATGAGTCAAACATCCCTCAAACAGAAAAAGAAGGTGAGTGAATTGAGTGTCTTAGAATCTTGCCTTGGGGCTGAGGAAATGTGGATATCAGTCCATTATTTGCCTCTGCAAAGGCTCTGCAACAATCAAGTAATTTCAGATAATGGCTTCATGTAGAGAAAAGAGAAAGAAGAGAATAAAGGCAATGGAGAAAGCAGAGAAAAGGGAAGAAGGAGAAATTTTAAAAAATGAAGACAGCAAAAAAAAAGATTAAAGCATGTAGTACATAAGGAATTCCAATAAGTCAGTATTCATTGAGCATGTGCTCATATGTCAGTAGCAAAAGGTAAAAACACTGGTTGTCTTTGAAGAATGCATGACCTAGTAGGAAAGAGAATAGAAAAAAGACAACTCATTGCTCAGTAAAAGTATGTACAAAAGACACAAGCAACACAGAACAATATTTAACTCTGGGAGTTTTCCCAAGGTCACACTGAGCTTTGAAGAACATGAAAGAGAAGAGGAGGCCACACGGAAATAAAGGTGGTGTGTGCAGGCAAATACAAGTTATTCGATATCAGTAGAATTTAGAGCTAAAGTGTAGAGTGAAGGGCGTGCAAGTAGGAGGTACACAGGAATACATCATGAGGCTCCTGGTTAAACCAAGTGAAGAAAGTGTTTATCCAGGAATGAAGCATTATTGTATTTACATCTTATAAATATTACTCTAAATAAATATGGTGGACAGATCTAGACGTGGAGAGAAGATTTAAGGCCATGAAACCTGTTCAGAAGGCTGTAGTCACAGGATGGTCAGAGGCCTGGAACAAGGCAATGATAATAGAGATAGGAAAAGGGAACGGGATTTAAAATATCATTTGGAATTAGAAGTGAGAGGATATTATGGTGACTACTACATATGTGTATAAGGGGGGTGAGGGTTGATGAAAAGATTTGAAATTAGTTCAGGAGCCATACAGCTATGCCATTCTCTGCAGTTAAATTCTCATGCAACTAATACTGATGAGATTTTTCCTAGGCGCAAGACACAGAGCATAAATGGATCAGTATAGACTGCTTTGTGGGATCTTGGTCTAACGTAGAGGTTGTGCTCATTAAACAGATAAATAACACTAATCTTGATCACACTGCAGCTACTTAGCATGAAACAGTCAAAATAATGTTCTAATAAGCACCTCTTCTAAATGAGAATGAAAATATAAATATTCGAGATTTCCATAAAGTGAGTTAGCTTCTTGCGCTCTTTTACATAGTTTTCCCTATCTGCTGTTAGTTTGGTGGTAAGAAATCTCTTTCCACTCTAGATATATGAGTAATTAGATGATAGGAACAGAAGGCCTGACTTTCAATAAATTTGTATGAGATTAAGGTCCCTATATTTAGAAATCACACTAATATCGGTGCGGCTAGCCTCACAGAAAATTTGAGTTACAATGATGAAGAAATCAAGAAAATATTCAATTATAAATGGCAAGGAAAAATAAGGTCCATAAGTACCAATCTTCAGAATAATAGAGAAAAACGAAAAAACAGATTTATTCTATGTAAACAACTTCACATTTAAATCCAAGTCCTACTGAACCCTGAAAAATTCTCTCACAATATTTCCCACATTATCAATCTTTATACAATAAATGCTTTATATCTCAAATCTATGAACCAACAAATTTCTATTTAAAAATTGCTTGGCCAGACACAGTGTCTCACGCCTGTAATCCTAGCACTTTGGGAGGCCAGCCAAGGCAGGTGGACTGCCTGAGCACAGGAACTCTCAACCAACTTGGACAACATGGTGCAACCCCATCTCTACTAAAATACACTAAAATTAGCCAGGTGTGGTGGCGTGTGTCGATAGTCCCAGCTACTCAGGAGGGAGGCTAAGGCAGGAGAATTGCTTGAACCTGGGACACAGAAGTTGCAGTGAGCCGATATCACACTCCAGCCTGAACAACAGAATGAGACTGTCTCAAAAAAACATCGTTTATACAATACTTTTTAATAAAATATAGGTCATTTTTTACTCATGCTTGTTAGAAGAGGGGAAGCTAATGTCTAGAATTTATATGTTTTTATATTGGCAAAGAAATAAATTGTTTTATTTTTTTATTTCTAAAGCCAAGATTCTGAATGTTCTGAGATTAAAAATTAATAAATATTATTTGTTTCCATGTCAAGAATGAGCCTGGAATGAGGTCCTCAAAAGAAAGTCTAGAAGCAGGAAAAAGAAAGGAATCTGACAAAACGGGAGTTCGTCTTGGCAGTCAGGTGAGCTGATCTCTGTAGCGGAGGTGAGGAAATTAGAAGCAGAAAGCATAATGGAAAATGTTAGGGGGCAGGGAGCTCTGGGAGAGAAGACCAAGCTGTTGAGTATTGTATTAAGGTGTCCCTAATGTCCTCATGAGAAGGTTAAGGAACAACTAGAAGAGGTTGGGCCCTGCCTTCCCCTCCATCCATACCCACGTGTTCACTTAGAATGTGTGGAACCACAGCAGGCTCCTCTGCTCAGCCTATGCTGGGAGGAGACTGGTCTTTGTTCAAACCAGGGAGGGGAGGGCTGCCTGGCCATCACATTGACCATTTTCTGCACAATCTTTCAGATGAAGCGTGCAGTCAATCCGAATCACTCGCTGAGATGTTGCCCTTTCCGGGGTCACTCGTCGTGTAGACGCTGCCTTTGTGCAGCTGAGGGAACAGCCCTTGGCCCCTGCCGCACAATATGTATTTATATTCACATGTGCCTGTTGTGGGAGCAGGGCCAGCAGATCACCATGATGAGGGTGAGCAGAGATCACACTACTGATTCTGGAGGGGAACCTCAGGAAATCTGGGTGAGGGGAAGGATATGGCAAATAGAAACTCTTTTACTTGCTTTCCCCTGGTCTCCTTCATTCTTGTCTCTCCTGAAAGGAAAGCTTGAGGGCTCCATTCCCTTGAATCAGTTTCCTTAGAGTCCCCCCTGCAACCAGGGGGCACCAGCTGCCCTCACCTTTACAATCTGGTAAAAATGGTGGATATATTGTTTCAGCATTTGTTAGCAGGCTTATCCTCAAGGGAAGAAGTGAAGAAAAGGGAGGAACAATGATGACCATATTAAGTTCCATATAAGAGGAGTCAAAAGAAAAAATATATTACCCAGTTTGCATCTTGGTTTTGGATGCTCTTTCAAGAGGACCCCATGTAGATGCTCCAAACAGGAGGACTAGACCAGAATTAGAATAGTACACAAGAGCTCAGGTTAAGAGTCATTCGGCCGGGCGCAGTGGCTCACGCCTGTACTCCCAGCACTTTGGGAGGCCGAGGCGGGTGGATCACAAGGTCAAGAGAGCGAGATCATCTAGGTCAACATGGTGAAACCCCTTCTCAACTAAAAATGTAAAAAATTAGCTGGGCATGGTGGCGTGTGTCTGTAATCCCAGCTACTCGGGAGGCTGAGGCAGAAGAATTGCCTGAACCCAGGAGGTGGAGGTTGCGGTGAGCCAACATCGCGCCAGGCTGCACTCCAGCCTGGGTAATGAGGGAAACTCTGTCTCAAAAAAAAAAAAAAAAAAAAAAAGTCATTAAGGCCAGAGAGCTTCTCACTGGGTGCTGCTATTTTCAGCCTGACATGACTATTTTGCAGGCACATTCATGGAAGGAGTGGGTGGTGGGGTTTTACACCCGTAGGTTTCTTCTTTCCATCACAGGAATCACAAGAATTGTCACTGCCGAAGACAGACTCTCGAGGGTACGTTGTACGCAGTCAATGGTCTCAAAGATCCAGGAGCCCATCCACCAGGGCTCCATCAGTAGATGAGCCTAGAAGCAGGAACACCAGTGCTAAGGTAGAGATAAAGATGAACAGGAGGAGAAGATGATAGAATAATAGTAATGTGCCAGTCCCTGTTTGTGTGCTTTACATGTGTTAGCTAATTTAGCCCTCATGAGAACTCCCTTCCCCCAAAAAATCCCATTTTACCACAGAAAACTGAAGTACAGAGTAAACTTGTTTAAGGTTTCACATTAAAAAGTGGTAGAGACAGCATTAAAATCCAGGGGCTCTAGACCTAGAGGTGGTACACTTCTTCCATCCTTCCTTCCTTCAACAGTTATTGAATAACAATCAACAAATAGTTATTGATTCTCAGAAAAGGGAAGGAAATTGTCACCACAAGAGAAAAGTTAAAGAGTGTCAGATTGTGTGGAGGTTTGGGTCTTTAATTCGGCCTTATGATATAAGCAATTAAAAAGAAAAAGGTAGTTTTGAGATTAAGATGTTGGAAGCAGAGAGAATGAACCAGACACAGCCACTGGGAGAACATGCATTCCTACCCAATCCATCATCTCTATCAGATTTAACTCAATGATCTAAACAAAAACATCCTTTTTGTGTCGTATGTGAAACAATCTGAAATAACATATGGATGCCTAATAACTTCTTGCTCACCTTAGTAAAGGTTTTTTTTTTTCTCTAGAATGGTCCTTTCCTGTTTAGGAAGATGATTCTATGTAACTGTGCTCCACTGGCATGAGGAGCTCTGAAGGCCCTGGGGAGAGCTCCAGTCTCCAGCCAAGGGACCTTCCCAGCTCTCAGTGCATCATTCACATGGGGATTCGGGAGCGACACGCCCCGAGGTGCTATGTAGAGTGTTCTGGTAGGAATGTCTGGCCCACTTTGCTCATGGAGTTAACTGGAGGTTGCACACCAAGGCACTGGCCAAGCAAGATCCATTCGCAAGCCCTCTGTCCTACCTGCAGGCCTCTGACTGAGCAGGTACATTGCAAGCAGGGGACAGGACTTTGCAAACCATGTGTCAGCTGCCTGAGGGGGAGGAGAAGGACTGGGTCCTATCTACTCAAAACAAATAACAATGTATGAAGTGCTGATGGGGAAGCTAGGGGAGAATGAAAGCAGACAGTCTCTGTGTCTGTTTAACAGAAATATGAAACAGCTGAGGCCTAGAAATGCCCGGGTCACTTAAGCCCTACTTAAGGAGCTGAAATGAACCAGCATCCATCCGAGGTCTAGGAACGGAATAGGCAGAAGGGACAGATCCTTGATGGGAGCTGGGCAGAGCTGGCGAGAGGGACCCCGGGCAGGCCTCAATTTCAGACGCCCATTGTCTTGCTGCAGCTCCCCAGCAGCTCTGCGAGCTCCCGGACTCCATCCACCTCCCCAAGCCTGCAAGACTCCTCGCCGCCGCCGACCGGGCAGCCCTCATTCCAGCCACCCGCCTCGCCCCAGCCGCCTGCGTCGCCCCAGCCACCCCGGTCACTGGACTCGCGGCCTCCCACGTCCCAAGAGCCGGATCCTGGCTCCCGGTGCAACACCAGAATGCAAGAGAATCCGGAGGCCTGGGCGCAAGGCATGCGAGAAATCCGCCAGACCCGGGACTCGCAGCCGCGGGAATACCAGCGCCCGTCCAGCCAGCGCAGGGTGCCCTACCCCGCCTCTGACCAGCTGGACCGCGACTGTCTGTCTGAGCAGAAGCAGTGGGAGGATGAGGACGACTACGAGGCTGCCTACTGGGCATCCGTGAGGTCGTTCTATGAGAAGAAGCTGAGTTGCTCGAGCCCCCTGAGCCCCCGGCCGGTGAGCAGGCCTACAGCCTCTGGCACCTGGGGCGCCCTTCTTCGTAGCCCGCAAAAGAGCCTCTTCCAGCCGCCCTCCTCTCCACTGCGCAGGGAGGTCCTTTCCGGTCTCCCGCTTCTCCTCCCCAAACGTCTGGGAGTCCCAGCCTCGGCTATCTCCAGCATCCCACTTCTCCAAGAGGGGGCCCGCTGACCTATCCCCACCCTACTCTGGACGAGCCCCAGCCTGTCCCCTTCCTGTCTACATGACTGTGTCCTCCCGTTGGTGTCCTTCTCTGCAGCCCAAACCCAAGAACGCCATCACCATTGCCGTCTCATCCTGCGCGCTCTTCAACATGGTGGACGGCAGGAAAGTCTACGAGGAAGAGGGTCTGGAAAAGTACATAGAGTATCAGCTCACCAATGAGAATATCATCCTGACCCCGGGCCCTGCGTTCCGCTTTGTCAAGGTACTCTGAAAGCTGTCTTTGGCGCGCCAGACCCTCAATGGCAAGGGGAGGACCCAGGCCAACCCTTGGAAGTGCATCCAGTTTCCCCCTCATTCCTAGCCCTCCCTTGTCATTCTTGTCTCCTTCCAGCTGACCCAGGTCAGTTTATGATTTCTCATAGGCTTCCAGACTGTGGAGGAAGGGACTCCAGCCCACAGCCCTAGATTTGGGATGTTAGCCTTCTCTAAGTGAAGTCCTAATCATGAGACCAGTAACAGAAGCCTTTGCTCTCTCCCTCGAAGGAGTGCTAAGAAGCCATGAGTTTATAACCCTGAATAGGAGAAATAAAATGCCATATTACAGTGAGATGAAATTCACTTTGGTTGTTCTAGCCCCAAACGTAGCATATTAAGAAAATAAAGATGCTCTTGGCACTTAGGGGTGTGATTTTAATAGAGAAGGTAAGGTTCTCTAAACTTACACTGAAATATATAGCACTTACAACTTTGATCTTCTTAATACAAATATTACACAATATCATAACCATGCAAAAACAAATGACACCTCTACAAGTTGTTGGTAGGATTACTTAAGAGACATAGTAGAAGCATGGGCAGGAACCACAAACCTAGTCTAAAGATCCATGTTAATACACAAAGTGCTCTCTTTGACAGTATATATACTAAAACTGGAACAAAACAAAGACGATTTGCATGACCTCTGGGCAAGGAAGACATGCAAATTCCCGAAGCAGTCCATATTTTTCAAAATTAAAAAATAATCATTAGATGATTAGTAAAAGCAGATTTTAAAAATCAAACATAAAGCACAAAAGGGTTAGCTTGACCCTGCTCTCTACTTGTCCCCTAGAGATAATTCAAGTGAATCCAAGTTGTAAAAATTTTCAACAAACATTATTCATGTATGTGAACATTAGCTGAGTTCCTATGTATGAGAGGCTGATAATACAGAAATACATAGAATAACTCTGTCCTAAAAGAGGCAGAATCTCTCAATGAAGATTCTTCAGAGCCTGAATTTGACCCTGATGAGATGCTTCCTCTCTGGCCTCCCCAAACCCACCTTGCCTGCCCCTCTTTACACACATTCATGTTTGTAACCTGCAGGCACTACAGTATGTCAATGCTAGACTCCGTGATCTATATCCCGATGAACAGGACTTATTTGATATTGTACTGATGACTAATAACCATGCCCAAGTGGGAGTGCGGCTTATAAACAGCGTCAATCACTATGGTAAGTAAAATAAATACCATGTGGAAGACCAGCCCTCTGCTCTGAAAGAGAGAAGCCATGTTATTTTGCTAACTGTGGCTTAACCAAATGCAGTGTATTTGATACTGACACCCCCTTCTGCGGCAGGAATGTTTATTTGCCTATGTCAGAACAAGAGAGGCCATGTTCATTTTTAACTTCAGCACAGAGTTGGGCTCAAAGCTCTGGACTTAACTTGTCAAGTGTGAATTTCAAAGTCTTAATCCTAGGTCCTGCAATATATTTCTCTGTTTTATGTTTTTCACTTCTGAACTTGACTTCAAGGAGCCGTCAACCCAAAGGCTTTTACTGTGTGATCAAACTTCTTGCTCACCACAGATTCGTGTTAAAGGTTTAAAGGTTTTCACCTCTCCTTTCCACTCTTAAAATCTGATTGTCCCCGGCTGCTCTCTTTCCCCACACATAAAATCATTTACATGGAAAATCTGATTGACTCTAGTCTTTCCAGTGTTTCTATCAGTGTGCTGGGACTTTAAAAGAAAGTGCCAGCTTTTCCTATTATGGAACTACCTGAATTATTTGGGGCACAATTAGCCTATTTTCTAAATGGGTATGGGAAGTTAAAATAAAGTTTAAATGGGGCATATTTGCAAATAATCAAGATATAAGTTATGAGTTTTACTTTATGTTATTCTAACTATAAGGCTGAAATCATTGAAACACATTTTAAAAATGTTTGCCTTTTAAAAGTGCAGTCTTCATAGGGTTATGAGTTAAAAAGAGAACATAAATAAAAATTTAACATAGATGACTGGAATATAGGAATCACCTAGTAAACAACAGCTAGTATTTAGCAACACATAGTCTTAATTGATTTAGTAGGTGACTGAGGTCTGTCTATCCCTCACCATGCTGACCTATCAAGGCTGGAAGCATAAGAAATCATAGTTATTTACCTGTTAATTCTGTTGATGAACTGATTGTTTACAACCTCCTCGTGGAGCCTTGTTCATGGAATAAAAATCTTTTGGCTCAGAAGAGTTAGTTATTTCCTTCTCTGGGTACAGAAAGCAATTCATATCTCTGTCTCCTGGGGTCTTTATTATAAAAAATGTTTTACATGCCTGGCTCTTCAGTGAACTGTGATCTCCTTAAGAAAAGGGATGATGCTTTAATCATTTCTGGAGTCTTGGTGTCACCAAATAATTTCTGGATCATGAGATGCATATGACTTAAGGATTTGTAGAGTAGACTTTTGGGCCACATATGCCCAATGTTGGCATAAGTGAAAAAGTGAGAGCATTTTCTAATAACAAAGCATTTTTCCACCAAGACAGTTAATGGACCTGACCTACTCTCTTGGTCCATACAGATGATAAACAACTAACAAGACACAGTATTCCACTTTACATCATGTACAGCTACCCAGTTTATCATATATCTTAAAAAAAAAACCTTTGAATTGGTACATATTTTATTATATGCATAATCCTATAATTTATATAACTACTGTCACATTGTTGAACATGTTTTGCTTTTACAAATAACCCTAAACTGAGACCTTTCTATAGAAATCTTTATCAGAATTTCAGAATATTCCTTTTAAAAAAAAATAAGGAATCTTAGGTCAAAGGTACAGACCTGTTAAAAAGCTCTTGATACATATTGCATGTCATCAAATCATTTTCTAGACAGCTTGTCCCAATGTATACTTTCACATTGGTGAAAGATGAGGGTGCCTATTTTACAACCCTCTCACAAACACCCAGTGTGTTTTTGTAATTGTTACTGATTTGTAAAAGCATTTGTTATACTAATGTTTAATGATAATAATTCATTGTTTTATGGCTAAATTGTATGTCACGGGGATTTGATGTGCAGATTTCTTCATCACTGAGGTAATAACCATATTACCAATAGGTAGTTTTTCAGTCCTCATCCTCCTCCCACCATCCACCCTCAAGTAGGCCCTGATATCTATTGCTCCCTTCTTTGTGTCCATGTGTATTCAGTGTTTAGCTCCCATTTATAAATGAGAACATGTGGTTTTCTGTTCCTGCATTAATTCACATAAGATAATGGCCTCCAGCTCCATCAATGTTGCTGCAAAAAAATATCCCATTCTTTTTATGGTTGTATAGTGTCCCATAGTATATATGTACTACATTTTGTTTATCCAGTCCATCATCAATGGGCATTTAGGTTGATTACATGTCTTTGCCATTGTGAATTGTCCTGCAATGAACATATGTGTGCATATATTCTTATGGTAGAACAATTTGTATTCCTTTGGGTATACAATCCCATTGGAACTACCAATTCCAATGAGATTGGTAGTTCTGCTGAAAATTCTTTGAGAAATCTGCAAACTGCTTTCCACAGCAGCTGAACTATTTTACACCCTCAACAGCAGCATATCAGTATTCCTTTTTAACCATAACCTCACCAGCATCTGTTATTTTTTTACTTTTTAGTAATAGCCATTATGACAGGTATGGGATGATAATCTCTTTATGGTTTTGATTTGATTTTCTCTAATGATTAGTTATGTTGACCATTTTTTCATATGCTTGTTAGCTGCATGTGTGTCTTCTTTTGAGAAGTGTCTATTCATGTCCTTTGCCCATTTTTTAATGACGTTGTTTGTTTCTGCTTGTTAATCTGGTTAAATACCTCACAAATTCTGGATATTACACCTTTGTTAAATGCATAGTTTGCAAATATCTTCTTCCATTCTATAGGCTGTCTATTTACTCGGTTGATAGTTTCTTTTGCTATGCAGAAGCTCTATAGTTTTAATTAGGTCCCATGTGTCAATTTTTTCTTGTTGTTGCAATTGCTTTTGGTGTTTTCATCATGAAATCTTCCCCAGAGCCTGTCCAGAATGGTGTTTCCTAGGTTTTCCTCTAGGGCTTGGGTTTTGGGTTTCACATTTAAGTCTTTAATCCATCTTGAGTTAATTTTTGTAACTCGTAAAAGGAAGGGGGTCCCATTTCAATATTCTGCATATAGTTAGCCAGTTATCCCAGCCCCATTTATTGACTACAAAGTCCTTTCCCCATTGCATGTTTTTCTTGACTTTGTTGAAGATCAGATGGTTGTAGGTGTGTGGTTTTATTTATGGCTTTTCTAACCTGTTCCATTGGTCTATGTGTCTGTTTTTGTAATGGTACCATGCTGTTTTAGTATCTTTATAGTATAGTTTCAGGTTGGGTAATGTAATGCCTCCTGCTTTGTTCTTTTTGCTAAGGTTTGCTTTGGCTATTTGAGCTCCTTTTTGATTCCATGTGAATTTCCATGGAGTTTTTTCTAATTCTGTGAAAAATGTCATTGGTAGTTGGATAGGAATAGCATTGAATCTGTAAATTGCTTTGGGCAGTATGGCCATTTTAACAATATTGTTTCTTCCTATTCATGATCATGGGATGTTTCTCCATTTGTATGTATTGTCTTTGATTTCTTTCAGCAGTGTTTTTAATCCTTGTAAAGACTTTTCAAATCCATGAATAGCTGTATTTCTAAGTATTTGATTTTTGAGTGTGGTGATTGCTAACAAGATTGTATTCATGATTTGATGTTTAGCTTCAACAATGTTGGTATACAGAAATGCTACAGATTTTGTACATTAATTTTGTACCCTGAAACTTCTCAAGTTATTTATGGGATCTAGGAACTTTGCGGGATAAAGCATGGCATTTTATAGGTGAAAAATCATATCATCTGCCAAAAGAGACAGTTTTATTTTCTCTCTATTTGAATGCCTTTTTTCATTCTCTTGCCTGATTGCTCTGACTAGGACTTAAAGTAGTATGTTAAATACAAATGGTCAGAGTGGGCATCCTTGTCTCATTCCAGTTCTTCTAGTTTTTGCCCATTCAGTATGATGTTGGCTCTGGGTTTGTCATAGATAGTTCATATTTTGAAGCATGTTCCTTCAATGCTGAGTTTTTTGGGGGTTGGGGTTTAACATAAAAGGATGATGAATTTTATCAACAGCCTTTTTTGCATCTATTGAGATTATTATGTAGTTTTTATTTTTAGTTCTGTTTATTTGATGAATCATATTTATTGATTTCTGTATGCTGAAGCAACTATGCATCCTAGGAATAAAGCCTACTTTATCATGGTAGATTAGGTTTTTGATGTGCTGCTGGATAGTATTTTGTTGAGGATTCTTGCATCTGTGTTCATTAGGGATATTGGTCTGCAGTTTTCTTTTTACTTTGTGTCTGCCAGGTTTTGGTATCAGAGTTATGTTGACCTCATAAAATGACTTAGGGAGAAGTTGCTCCTCCATAATTTTTTATACTAATTTCAGGAGGATTCAAACCAGTTATTCTAATACATCTGGTAGAATTTGGCTAAGGACCCATCTGGTCCAGGGCTGTTGATAGGCTTTTTATTACTGATTCAATTTAGAAATGTGTTATTGGTCAGTTTAGAGTTTCAGTTTCTTCCTGGTTCAATCTTGGGAGATTGTATGTTTCCAGGGATTTATCTGTTTCTTCTAGGTTTTCTAGTTCTATGCATAGAGGTTTTTTTAACAATCTGTGAGGGGTTTTTGTTTTGTTTTACTATTTCTGTGGGGTTGATAGTAATATCCCTGGTATCATTTCTGATTGTGTTTATTTGGATATTCTCTTTTTTTCTTTATTAGTCTAACTAGCAGTCTATCAATCTTACTAATTCTTTCAAATAACAAACTTTTGGTTTTCTTGATCTTTTGTATATTTTTTCGCATCTCAATTTCATTCAGTTCAGCTCTGATTGTGGTTACTTTTTTTCTTCTGTTAGGTCTAGGGTTAGTTTTTTCCTTTTTTTTTTTTTCCTAGTTCCTCTAGGTGTCATGTTATGTTGTTAATCTATGATCCTTCTATCTTTTGATGAGGGTGTTTAGTGCTATAAACTTTCCTCTTAACAGTGCTTTAGCTATGTCTCAGAGATTCTGTTATGTTTTATCTTTAATCTCATTAGCTTCAAATAATTTCTTGATTTCTGCCTTAATTTCATTGTTTACCCAAAAGTCATTCAGGAGCAGGTTGTTTACTTTCCATGTAATTGTATGGTTTTGAGATAGATCCATATCTTAATAGGCCTTTTCAGTAAGTGAGGAGGCTGTAGTTCAAGAAGAAGCACCCTGTTCTAGTCTAGACAATAGTCAGACACTTGGGCTCAAGTCTGCTCTATGCATCTAAATCAGTGTGTTAGATAAGTCTTTATATCTAACTTCTGTTTCCTGTAATGAAAACAATAATATCTTCAGTATGTTTGTGAGAATAAAATGGCATGATCTATGTGAATATATTATGCTTATAAACTATAATGTACCTAACGCAACCACTATTATATAAAATTGTTGGCCAGGTGCGATGGCTCACGCCCGTAATCCCAGCACGCTGGGAGGCTGAGGTGGGTGGATCACAAGGTCAGAAGCTGGAGACCAGCCTGGCCAATATGGTGAAACCCCATCTCTACTAAATATTAGCCAGGCATGTTGGCAAGCACCAGTAGTCCCAGCTACTCAGGAGGCTGAGGCAGAAGAATCACTTGAACCCAGGAGGCAGAGGTTGCAGTGAGTTGAGGTTATGCCACTGTACTCCAGCCTGGGCGACAGAGTGAGATTCTGTCTCAAAAAACAAACAAACAAACAAATAACAACAAAAATAAATAAATAAAATGAAATTGTTAAGGAATTGCAAATATTGGTGCTATAAAAAAATTTTAAAAGTTTATTTCTAAGGTAACTTTCCTTTAGGTTCAAAAATAAAGCCAGTTGAATTTACAAATAAACTCAATTATTTCTAAGGTAACTTTTACTTCGATTTATAGCATTTTGTCTTTAATCTCTGTCATAACAAAGTCTTTCTTGCCTGATAATAGGCTTACTGATTGACCGCTTCTGTCTGACCGGTGGAAAAAACCCCATTGGCTATTTGAAGGCATATCTTACCAACTTGTATGTTTCTACAGATTCTGAAAAAGTGCAAGAGGCAATACAAGAAGGTAGTAGTCTGATTTGATTCCTCTAGTTAATAAAGAGGTTTACACTAATGATTACTTACATTAAATTTCACATGATTATGAGGCTTATGTTCTTGTTGGATATTCTGCTGAAGTTTTTCCACATGGCAACACTTAAGTCTTTTAGAGCTTTGACTTTGCTGGAAATGGACATCCTTAGTAATTGTCCTACAATCCATTTTACATGCTCCCATCCCTATAGAAACAGAGACAGTGTACAGACAACTGTTTTGAGATCTGTGGTTTGAAGAGGAGTTGAGCCATCAGGTAATAGCTAGAGAGAAAACATAAGGTCTGGGAGAATTTTTTTTAATGGTAGAAACTATAACTCATGGACCTGAGAAGAGTATTAATCAGTCTCCATGATCTATCAGGTATTGCCTCTGCAACAATGTTTGATGGAGCCAAAGACATGGCTTACTGTGACACCCAGCTCCGTGTGGCCTTCGATGGGGATGCTGTCCTCTTCTCTGATGAGTCTGAACATTTTACCAAAGAGCATGGGATGGACAAATTCTTCCAGTATGATACATTATGTGAAAGTAAGCCTCTTGCTCAGGTAGGTTCAGTGAGTGCTAATTAATTTTTATGTCCTTATTTATTTTCTAGTATATAAATAACAATATTGGTCCATTCTGATGAATGTTTAAGTTATTTTAGGCAGGTCATTCCTTCTCACTGTCTTATCTTTGGAGCTTTCTCTCTTTCATGAATTGCTCAATTTAAAGCATTCACTGCTGACACTTTACTTTTAATTTTAACATTAATTTTTTTTTTTTTTGAGACAGAGTTTAGCTCTTGTTACCCAGGCTGGAGTGCAATGGCGCGATCTTGGCTCACCGCAACCTCCGCCTCCTGGGTTCAGGCAATTCTCCTGCCTCAGCCTCCTGAGTAGCTGGGATTACAGGCACGCACCACCATGCCCAGCTAATTTTTTGTATCTTTAGTAGAGATGGGGTTTCACCATGTTGACCAGGATGGTCTCGATATCTTGACCTCATGATCCACCCGCCTCGGCCTCCCAAAGTGCTGGGATTATAGGCTTGAGCCACCGAGCCCGGCCATAACATTATTTTATCTATCTTATTGGAAATGTTTGTATGATCTTCCCATCATACTAAGTCTACCCCCTCCAAATTGGGAGTAACAGGAAATACTGCTTATCAATAAGCCATTTCTACGTAATAAATTCTCAGAATAGTAGGGTCATTTCCAATAGGTTAGAGTAAGCATTTATTGAATCTCTGTACTTGACTTTAAACTCAAGAAAGCCATCACTTAATTGAGAAAATATGCACAACTAAGAACCTGAATTAAATAATGATCCTCAAACAAGTGCAAATTATGAAGGTGTAATCAAACTTAAACTAAATATTTAGATTTTTTTGGATTAGTGCTGTTGAGTACCTTTCAATTCATCCATGAACTGAAGTGTTAAAATCAAGGTCGAAAATAAACAGAACTTACACCTTTTGAACAAAAGCAAATCTGAAACATCAAAATATTATTTAATCTGAATCTAAACTGATAGGTCTTTCAATTTTATTCTATCAATTTTCCTAAGAAATTTAATTGTCCTTTTTTTTTTCAGTTCTTCCTGAACTTAAGTTAAACCTAAATATTGTTATTTTTTAAAAATTTATAAAAGTATGAATCAACTAATTGAAAGTTGAAAAGTTTTTCTACTTTGTCACCTCTCATTAAAGCAAGCAATATTTAAACTGTGTGTGTATGTGTGTGTGTGTGTGTGTGTATGTGTAACTTCATATTCTTTCTAAATAGCTCCTTTGGAAATGTTGACCTAGTGTTATAAATTAGTTCAGTATTAACAAAGCTTACTATTGAGAGGAAAATTGTTATATTTTGTATCAATCTACTCTGCTGAAATTCAGAGCCATTAACCATTATTGAAATGTAGAAATCCCTAATAAAAAGAACAATTAAACAAAAAATACTTCAAAGAAAACATTACTTCCAGACAAATGTTAAAGTAGTATTTTCTCATCTGAAGTAAATAATCTAATTTCTTTTAGATTTAACATTTTTCAGTTCTTTTTTCATGTTGTACCTTGTTCTTTTTTTCAGCTTGAGTTATACTTAATTTTAAAAGTTGCACATATTTAATGTATACATTTTGATGAATTTGGACACATATGTATATACACTCATATTGTCACTACAAATAAGATAATAAACATATCCACCAGTCCCAAAACTTACTTTTCCCCTTATTTTGTGTTAAGAATACTTAGCATGAGATCCACCCACTTAACAAGTTTTTAAATGTACAATACCATATTGTTAACTATAGCACTGCATTGTACAGCATATCTCTATAATTGAATTCATCTTAGCAAATCTTCCAGGTCTCATCCATTTTGTTACAAATGGTAGTATTTCCTTCTTTTTAAAGGCTAATTAATAATATGTTCTATCTTATACCACATTTTCTTTATTCATTCCTCTTCTGACATTTGGGTTATTTCCAAATCTTGGCCACTGTGAATAATGCTACAGTAAACATTGGCATTTACATAGCTCTTTGAGATCCTGCTTTCACTTCTTTTGGATATATACTGAACAGTGAAATTACTGAATCAATTGGTTCTATTTTTAGTTTTTTGAAAAACTTCCATTCTGTTTTCCATAGAGGCTACACCATTTTACATTTCTGTCCACAGTGTATAAGGGTTCCAAATTCTCTACATTCTCCCCAACATTTGGTATCTTTGTTTTGTTTTGTCTTCTATAATAACCATCCTGACTGGCAAAGCTGATATTTGATTTTGATTTTGATTTGGATTTCTCTGATGATTAATGTGTTGAGAGCCTTTTCATATTCTCATTGACATTTGTATGTGTTCTTTAGAAAATCGTCTATTCAAGTCCTTTGCCCATTTTTAATCAGTTTAATTGGTTTTTATTTTGCTGTTGAGTTATAAGAATTCCTTATATATTTTGGAAATTAACCCTTTAACAGATGTAGAGTTTGCAAGTATCTTCTCCCATTCCATAGGTTGCCTTTTCACTCTGTTGTTTCCTTTGCTTTGCAGGAACTTTCTAGTTTATGTAGTCTCACTTATTTTTGCTCCTTAAATTGCCTTTTTCTCCCATTAAACAATTAAAATTGTGAATCCCAATCCTAGTTATTGCAGGAATACCCAACAAATTTCTTTTATCATGCAGTCCTTCTGCCAGTTTAAAAAACATGACATTTTTCATGTAAAAAGTGATTTTTCCATAAAGGCCAGAAGGACTTGCCAGGTGGATTCCATTGATGAGAAAGAATCTAAGAGGTACAACTCCTACTGAGGATATTCAAGTATGTTTCTAGTGGGGTGGTGGTTTGGTCATGACAATATCTTAGTTTTGTCAAATGTAAGAGGTCTGAAAGTCACCAGCAAATGGGACAGCTGGAGAGGATTAATTTAACAACTCTGAATGTAGTTTATGAGCCTCCAATCTCCAGTGTAGTACAGTGACAAGTAACTGGTATCTCCTGATTTGATCCCTATTTCTTGTCTCATCATTCTGGAATAATGGTCTCAGTGCGTGTGTGTGTGTGTGTGTAATACATGTGGGTATCTGAATCAGAATTTTTGAGGTATATCTATATATAGTAAATGTATCATTTTTAGTGTATACTTTTAAGTTTTCACAAATATATATAATTGTTAAATAACCACTAACATTAAAATACATACTCAACAATTTCAGTAAATCACTAAATTCCACCAGGCGCAGTGGCTCATGCCTAATCCTTTCACTTTGGGAGGCCAAGGCATCTGAGGTCAGGAGTTTGAGACTAGCCTGACCAATGTGGAGAAATCCCATTTCTACTAAAAATACAAAAAATTAGCTGGGTGTGGTAGTACATGCCTATAATCCCAGCTACTAGGGAGGCTGAGGTAGAAGAATTGCTTGAACCCATGAGGTAGAAGTTGCTGTGAGCAAAACTCACTCTCAAAAAAAAAATCACTAAATTTCCTCATGCCCCTTTGTAGCCATCTTAGTAACCTATCTCCAGAACCCCTCAACCACTACTAATCTTCTTTCTTTCTCCATAGCTTTGTCTTTTTCAGGTGTCACATAAATGGAATCATGTACAGGATGGAATGTGACTTCTTTTATTTATTGTAGCATAATGCATGTAATTGCACGTATCAGTAGTTCGCTCCTTTTTATTGCTGAGTAGTATCCTCTTCTGTGGATGTACCATGTTTTCTTTATTCATTTACCTTTTCAAGGGATAGGTCATTTCTAGTCTTTGACATTTATAAATAAAGCTACTTTTAAACATTTGAATACAAATTTCTGTGTAAATGTAAGATTTCATTTCATTTTTAAATACCTAGAAGTGGGATTTGCTAGGTCATGTGATAAGCAGTATATGTTTTATGAGATACAGTCAAATTGTTTTCCCAAATGACTATAACATTTTGCATTCCTAAAAGCAATGTATGATTTTGTTGCTTTGCATTGTTGCTGGCATTTGGTAACATTGAGTAGTTTTATTTTTTATTTAACCAATTTTAGTGTTTATTAAAACAAATTATCTCATTGTAGTTTTAGCTTGCATTTCTTTAATGACAAACGATACCGAGCATCTTATCAGGTGCTTCTTCCGTCAAATATCTTCTCTGTTGAAGTACCAGTTCAAATCTTTTGCTGGTTTTTATTGGGTTCTTGGTTTGTTATCATCAACTTTTGAGAGTTCTTCATATGTATTGGATACTCATCCTTTATCAGATATGCATTTTACAAATATTTTCTCTCAGCCTGTGCTTGTCTTTTCATTCTTCTAACATCTTTCAGTGCCTTTCAGTGAGCAGAAACATAATTTTGATGGAGTCAGATTTATCAACTTTTTCTTAGAAATTGTGTTTTTAATGTCATATATAAGAAATCTTCTCCTAACCCAAGGCCACAAAGATTACCTCCTAAATTTTTATACATAAATTTATGGTTTTAGGTTTTTTACTAAGGGTTATGATCTATTTTGACAATATCATATTTGTGCAAAGTATCAGTTGGGGTTCACTTTTCCTGCTTATCCTAATTTCCTGGATGTCCTAATTGTTCCAGCACTATTTGTTGAAAAGGGTGACTTTCTGTCTTGTTCCTTTAATATAGATATTCATCCTTTTATTAATATTATACCATCTTGATTGTTCTGGTTTTATATTATTTCTTAAGACCAAACTTCAACTTTATTAAAATTAGTGTGTGTGTGTGTGTGTGTGTGTATGTACACACACACACACATAGACACACATATAAAGAAGTTTGTCTATTTCTGGGGGAAAAATTGCTAGAATTTTTATTTTTATTTTATTTAGCTAGATCTTGGGATAATAGATATCTTAACAATATTGAGTCTTTCTCTCCATGGACATGGTATTTCTCCTCTCCTCATTTATTTAGATCATTTGAATATTTTTCAGCACACAGATATTGTATTTTTATTTATACCTATGCATTTTATAATACTTTGGTGCTATCGTAAATGGTATTTTTTAAATCCTTACTGTACAATTATTTGTTTCTTGCTAATATGTGGAAACACAATTGGTTTTTGTTTTCAGCAACCTAATGAGTAACAATTTTATAGATTGAGATTTTCTAAGTGGATAATAATGTTGACTGTTACTAAAGGCAGTTTTATTTCTGTGTTTCCATGCTGGATGTATGTTATTTATCTTTCTTGTCTTGTCACCTTGCTAGTACATCCAGTACGATGTTCAGAACAGTGGACACCCTTGCCATGTTCCCTGATCTTAGGGAGACATCAGTCTTTCACTCTTAACTTATCTATAGGTCTTTTCTAGATGCCTTTCGTCAGGTTGCAGGAGTTACCTTCTTTCTAGTTTTTTGAGAGATTTTATAATAAATGAAGGCTGAATTTTGACTAATGCTTGATTTGCATCTATTGAGAAAAATCGTGGTTTCTCCTTTAGTCTGTTGATGTGTATATTACATTCGTGGATTTGTAAAAGCTGAGACAGTTTTGCATTGCTGGCATTAATTCAAGTTGGTCATGTGCTATTATCCTTTTCATATATCGCTGGATCCAATTTGTCAATATTTTGTATTATTTATTCATTTATGTCTTCATGCTCATGCTCTATAGTTTTCTTTTCTTGTAGATCTTAATCTAACTTTAGTAACAGGATAGTACTAACCTCATAAAATGTGATACAAATTATTTAAAATGTTTGGTAGAATTCTTCAGAGAAAGCATTTGGGCCTGTACTGTTTTCCGTGTTGGAAGGGTTTTAACTACTAATTCAATTATTTTGATAGCTATAAAACTACTATTTAAATTTTCTTTTTCTTCCTTTTCTCATTCTTTTCTTCTATTTATGAGCTTATGTTTTTTAAGGAATTTGTTCATCTAAATCACTAAATTTATTGACACAAATTTTTAGAGTGTTTTATTATTATGTTTTTATTTTTGTAGGATCCTTAGTGATGTGTCCCCACTTTTATTTCTGATACTAGTAATTTGTGTCTTTTCTTTTTTGTTGTTGTTTTTCTTGGTCAGTTTGGCCAGAGGCTAATCAATTTTCCTAAGCCAGCTGTTCCTAAGTTTTTAAATATGGAAGCTGAGATTGTTAATCTGAAACCCCTCTTCTTTTCTAATATGAGCACTTAATGCTATAAATTTTCCTCTAAACACTGCTGTAGTTGCAGCCTACAAATTTGGATAGGTGATGTTATTTTTTTTTAATTTAATTCAAAACATCTTTTTAAAATTTTTCTGTGATTTCCTCTTTGACCCATGGGTCATTTGGAAGTAGGTTATTTAATTGTCATCTACTTGGAGTTTATTCAGATATCTTTCTATTGTTGAAACAAAGCTTAACCTACTTCTAAACGAGGAAATCTTTTACCCATGGGTCATTATGGTTAGAAAACATATTTCGTATCTCAATTATTTAAATTTTTTATGGTATGTTTTATGCCCAGAATATGGTCTATCTTGATGAATAGGTCATGTATATTTGAATAGAATATTCTGCTGTCATTAGTTGAGTATTTCATAAATGTCAATTAGGTTATAAAATGAATTCAGGTAATTTTGCTTGGGTTTTTAATATTATCAGTGATTTTCTGTCTACTTTTTAAAATTTACTATTGAGAAAGCAGTGTTAAAGTCTCCAAATATATTTGAGAATTTATTTATCCTTTCAACTTTATCAGTTTTGTATCACGTAGTTTGAATCTGTTTTTAGGAGCCCACATATTAGGATTATTATATCATATTAATCTTAATTCAGTAATACCTTTTCATTATGTAATATTCATCTGTCTGATACTCATATAATCACTCCAGCTTTTCTGTGGACTAATGTTTGTATGATATGATTTTTCTATACTTTTAACCTATCTATGTCTTTATATTTAAATTGCATTTATATTTTTCTTATAAGAGTTGGTGCTGCTATTTTATACAATCTGGTAATCTCTGTGTTTTAATTGCTATTTTTAGGACATTTAAATTTAATGTGATCATTGCTTTGGTTGGATTAAAATCTATTATCTCCTATGTTTTTCCTATGTGTTCCAACTGTTCTTTGTTCCCTTTTTCTCTTTTTTCCCCTACTTACTTATAGATTTATTGTGTCTTTTTAAATTCCATATTATCTCCTCTATTGGCTTATGACTTTTAAAATTTATTAGTTACTCTACTATTTACAATATACAACTTTAAGTAATCACAATCTATTGTCAAACAATGTTATACATTACCACATCATATATACAGTAAGAACCTTGCAACAATGAGCTACCATGCTCTACCTCTCATGTTTTGTGCTACTGTTGTCATACCTTTTTATTTTATTTATGCAATAAACTCCCTATGCTTTGCTACTGTGAGCCCCAAATCTGAGACAGGTCTCAGTTAATTTAGAAATTTTACTTTGCCAAGGTTGAAGATGCACACCCATGACATAGCTTCAGGAAGATCTGATGACATGTGCCCAAGGTGGTCAGAGCACAGTTTGGTTTTATCTTAGGGATACATGAGACATCAATCCACATACGTAATATAAACATTGGTTTGGTCTGGAAAGGCAGTACAGCTTGAAGCAAAGGTGGGAAGACTCCAAGTGGGTTTGAGTTTCTGATTAGCCTCTCCAAAGGAGGCAAACAGATATGCATTTGTCTCAGTGAGCACAGGGGTGACTTTGAATAGAATGGGAGGCAGGATGGCTGTAAGCTGTTCCAGGCTTGACTCTTCCCTTTAGCTTAGTGACTTGGGGGCTGCAAGATTTATTTTCCTTTCCCACTACTATTTCTGTTTTTCGTAATTAAACACCTCCTAGTAAATAAGGATGAGGCAAAAACACGTATTTTGTATTCATCTTCGTGTAATCATTTTCAGAGATCTTCCTTTCTTGGTGTAGATCAGGTTTCTCTCTGTTATATTCCTTCTGTCAGGAGACCTTTTGTTTTATTTAACATTTCATGTAGTACAAATCTACTGGTACTGAATACTCTGATTTTCTTTGCCTAAAAAGTCTTCATCTTATTTATTTTTAAAAACAATATTTTATTTTTACTGAATGTACTATTCTAAGGTTACTATGTTTTTCTTCTAGCACTTTAAAGATGTTCTTCCATTGTCTTCTCACTTGTATAGATTTTGATGACAAATGTCATGAATTTTATATCTTTGGTCCTTAGTATCTATTTTTCTCTGGCTGCCTTCATAATTGTCTATATTTCCTTTGGTTTGACTAGGACGGGTGTGTGTGTGTGTGTGTGTGTGTGTGTGTCCCACAGCATTTCAATGCTCTGCTCTTTTTTCCCCCACACCTTTTTTCTCTTTCTGTCTTTTCAGGTTGGGCAATTTCTACAGACCTGTCTTCAAGTTCACTCATTCTTTCTTCAGCTGTGTTGAGTCTACTGATATATCCATTAGGCATTCTTTATCTCTATATAGTAATTTTTATTACCATTTCCATTCAACTCTCTTATCATTTTAATCTCTTTGCCAAAATTACTAGTCTATTCATATATGGTATCCACTTTTAAAGTAGACATTTAAAGATATTACTCACAGTTATTTTCAATTCCCCCCGTTACATTTATGACACCTGGGTCATTACTAAGTCATTCTTTTAATTTCTCCTGAAAGTAGATTGTTCTTTTTATTTTGTTGTTTTATTGTGGGATTAGCAATTATTGTGATAGATTGAATGGACTGAACCAATCAAATCAGAAGTTAAACTTGTTTTAGGTTGTGTGGTTGCTATGATTATCTTCATGGCCCCACAGAATCCAAATTCCTCTGGTATCAACTCTATTCTTAGGGTGCAAAGTGGCTTGCCAGAAGGTTTTCCTCAAGATTTCTAGTCTACTTTCAGCCTTAGGCCTTCCCTGTGTGTCTGCTACAAAGAAGGTCTCCCCATTCTTACCAGCTATTTCTTCTATCTCCCTCAGGCTTAAGGATGAACATTCTCCTGGCTCTTGCCATGGCCCAGTGATAGGCAACATCTAATGGTTCCAGTCCTTGATAGTTTCTTATCCTCCCAAAGGTAGAATATTTTTTTCTGTCCCCTTTTCCTAGTAACAGTGGATCTTTACTCATAACCTGGAGGTTAACAGTGTTTGAAGCCCTTCTAGCAGTCTAGGGTCTTTGTTCCTAAGGTTATAAGCAACTAGGGGGAGTTTTAGTCTTTGCTCCCAGTGGCAACTGTTCCCCTCCTCTGTGCCTGTACCACCAAGGATGGCTTTCTTCTCTCACTCCACTGCCTGCAGTCTTTCTCATCAGCATCTAGTGAAGTCCATGAAGAAAAGCCTAAAAGAGTGTACCTCTGTGGCTGTGCAGGGCTTCTTTGTTCTCTCATTGGTCCACCCTAGTTCTTTGTCAATCTCTTTTTGAAATTACTTGAATTACTTGTGCTTGCTTGTATGATATCTGGTGTAACTTTCTACAACACTCTACCAAAGGTATCCAGTTCTTGCACTCCATGTCTTCTTGAAGATGCCTGTTTTCCCCTAGTTTTCATGCTAGTTGGTTACCCTGCAATTGCAGGTCTTTGATGGGCTCAGAAAAAGTTCTTTTTTTAGGTTGTCTGGAGTTTTCTTGTTATTGGGGTGGAAGTAACAGTCTTTCCCTAGTATTTGTTGTTTGTAACTTTCCCTAATATTTTTATATTTTTATTGATATATTATATGCTGTACCACCGTGCAAATATATAAATTATAAAACATACCCCAAAAAAGAAGTAAAAAAGAATGAGATGGATATCTGGTTTGAATGTGGTGACATCAACTCAGCATTCTCTATTTATTCCATTTGGAAATCATCTAAAAATAGCAAGGGAAACTGTGCCCCTCTGTGTTTCAAAGACACTGCAATGAGGGTGGCTCCTGTCAACGGTCACTACCAGTTTGCTGCTGTTGTCAAAAAAAAAGTGCCAATTTTTTCACCTATATGTATGGATTCTTACTGTGAGAAAGTAAATTTACTTTTTCTTAAAATAAGCCTTAATGAAAATTTAAGCAAATGATTACTCAATAAGTCATGTTTACAAAAACAATTTGTTTCCATGACAGCAAAAAAGGGAGTCTTTGAATCATGAAAACAAGTCAGTCTTTAAATACTACCCTTGACTTTCCCCTAGAAACCCACCAATTGTCCCAAGAAAAACCAATCTACTTCAGTATAAGTAATAAAAAGAGAACTGGCATTGACAATATTCAAAGATACCATGAGAAAAAGGCAGATAAAAAATGAACAAAATCTATTAACAGTGAAGAGCTCTTTCAAGAAAGAGTTGACACAATCAGATAATTATGACTGAACGTTTGTCATGACTTTTAAAAACTTAAAGGAAGATCATAAAGTAAAAATGCAATAATCAAGGAGAAGAGATAATAAAATGGAAATTATAGAATCCTGTAAATAAGAATAATTAAAAATGTAATTTCATATAGAAAAATGACAGAAATAGATAACAGGTAAAGAAGACCCAGCATATGCCTAAGTAGAATCCCCAAAGAAAAACTTTAAAATCTTGTTGGGGAGGGGGAGTTATGTTAAACATAAATATGCAAATTAATATAAAAACATAAATTAAAAAACTACTAAATCATCAAAGTATTTTAATGTATACATTAAATGATTAAAATGTTAGAGATTACTAGTTCATATTATGTGATAGAGGTGTAGAATATGATCATAACTGAGACATGGCCTAGTGAAATTACTGGACTTTCAAATGAAGAAATAATTATTTGGGCTGCCTACTCATATAAGTGGTGGAAGAGGTGGAATGGGACTCAAAATGCCCTCAAACTTCTCAAGAGCAGCCCTAAAAAGCAAAAGACAGTGAAGCAACAGTGAAGATCTTACTTATAAGATCTTGTTGGAGAGATCTTACATATAAATCATGGGTTCTATATCCAGCCAAAAGTTTATTCAAGGACAGAGGAAACAGATATACAGTTGAGAATATGCTATATTCTCAGGGATTATTACCATAAGATATTTTTGAGAAAATATGTACTACAGGACAAATTTTGGCCAACATGCAGAGGACTAGAAGCACAAAGGCACAAACGGTCATAAAATATATTTAACCATAGGATTAAAATTAAAACTGTGCAAATGAACAAATTTGTATGATGTACAAATTATATAAGTAACAAAAAATGAAAAAATATGGGGAAAGAAGGTCTATGGAAGAAGTATGCTGGAATCATCAGTTACAATAGCCAATCAAAGGATGAAATGTCATCTTGATAAATACAAATCAAACAAAATTTAATAATTCAAAAGTAAATAAACAAAAAGAAGAGTAAATAGATGACTAAAATTAGATGGTGGAGAAGAAATAGATGACTAGAGAGACATTGAAGGAACACCCTGCTTTCATTATTTCTCATTATAAAAAATAATAGATCCATTCTGTTCCATGGTCTATATCTGTTTTGGTATCAGTACCATACTGTTTTGATTACTGTAGTCTTGTAGTATAGTTTGAAGTTAGGTAGCATGATGCCTACAGCTTTGGGTTTTTTGTTTGTTTGTTTGTTTGTTTGTTTGTTTGCTTAGAATTGTCTTGGCTATGTGGGCTCCTTTTAGGTTCTAAATGAAGTTTAAGGTGGTTTTTTTTTCCAATTCTGTGAAGTAAGTCAGTGGTAGCTTGATGGGGATAGCACCAAATCTATAAATTACTTTTGGAGTATAGAATACTTGTGATTCTTGCACGTTGATTTTATATCCTGAGACTCTGCTGAAGTTCCTTATCAGAAGGCTGAAACTGGCTCCTTCCTTACACCTTATACAAAAATTAACTCCAGATGGATTAAAGATTTAAACATAAGACCTAACACCATAAAAACTCTAGAAGAAAACCTAGACATACCATTCAGGACATAGGCATAGGCAAGGACTTCATGACTAAAACACCAAAAGCAATGGTAACAAAAGCCAAAATAGACAAATGAAAACTAATTAAACTTAAGAGCTTCTGCACAGCAAAGAAACTATCATTAGAGTGAACCAGAAATCAACAGAATGTGAAGAATTTTTTGCAATCTACCCATCTGACAAAGGGCTAATATCCAGAATCTACAAAGAACTTAAAAAAATTTACAAGAAAAAAACAACCCCATCAAAAAAGTGGGCAAAGTCTATAAACAGATACTTTTCAAAAGAAGACATTTATGTAGCCCACAAATACATGAACAAAACTCATCATCATCACCAGTCATTAGAGAAATGCAAATCAAAACTACACTGAGATGCCATCTAATGACAGTTAGAATGGCAATCATTAAAAAATCGGGAGACAACAGATGCTGGAGAGGATGTGGAGAAATAGAAACGCTATTACATTGTTAGTGGGAGTGTAAATTACTTCAACAATTGTGGAAGACAATGTGGTGATTCCTCAAGGATCTAGAAACAGAAGTACCATTTGACCTAGCAATCCCATTACTGGGTATATACCCAAAGGATTATATATTATTCTATTATAAAGAAATGTGCACATGTATTTTTATTGTGGCACTGTTTACAATAGCAGAGACTTGGAACCAACCCAAATGCCCATCAGTGATAGACTGGATAAAGAATATGTGGCACATATACACCATGGAATACTATGCAATCATAAAAACGGATGAGTTCATGTCCTTTGCAGGGACATGAATGAATCTAGAAACCATCATTCTCAGCAAACTGACACAAGAACAGAAAACCAAACACCGCATGTTCTCACTCATAAGTGGGTGTTGAACAGTGAGAACACATGGAACACAGGGAGTGGAACATCACATACCAGGGCCTGTTGTGGGGGCAGGGGCCTAGAGAAGGGATAGCAGGGGGTAGGGGAATTGGGGAAGGATAACGTCAGGAGAAATACCTAATGTAGATGATGGGGGGATGGATGCATTAAACCACCATGGCATGTGTATACCTATGTAACAAAACTGCACATTCTGAACTTAAAGTATAATAATAATAGGAAAAGTTATACCAAAACTTAAAAAAAAAGAGTAGATCTGGGATTTTTTTTTAATAGAGGACTGAGGGTACTATAAAAGGTTATAGTTGTAATTGATAGAAGGAAGTAATGCAAACCTTAAATGTCAGAAGAACCACGGATACACAACTACAAAGAAGAAAGGCACAAATTGTTGAACAATCCTTTAAAATCTTTAAAACATGGAAAATGCAATAAAAACCCCAAGACAGAAACAATCTCAAGTATATGTAATATGAATAAATGTCAGTGAACTAAAACATATCTATGGTTTTTAAAAATAAGATTTTCAGATTGTATCATATAGCAAAATCCATTTATAGGCTCTATACAAGCGATATTAAAACTAAGTGTTTGAAAAGGTTAAAAATGAAAGACACGGATTCAAGCCAGACAGCATCAAACTAGACAAGAGTATACTTTATGAAGTTAAAATACACAATTCACAAAAAGCAAATTAAAATAGTAGTGCTTTGGTAACTAATTAGATTTTATTTAGAGTGACCCTGTATTCTAGCTTACCATGGATAATTCATGTCTGTTGTCCTGGTTTATTTATTTATAGAATATTCTTTCATATTTAAAGTATACAGGTTTAGATGTTAAATCATATGGTCATTTTAGGCTCATTCCAGGAATACAAGGATGATTCCATGTCAGAAAACATATTCACATCAATATATATCAAGTTTTAGCATTTTGCCATCAGCTTCATAAGCATGTCATGCTGTATCATATCCTTTGTATTGTATCTTATAAGTCTCTGCTTTTCAGCACTCACTTTCTTTGGCTCATTTTATCACAGCTGTGATATATGTTCCTTTTACAGGGTCCCCTAAAAGGCTTTCTGGAAGATTTAGGCAGACTGCAAAAGAAGTTCCATGCCAAAAATGAACGGTTACTTTGTCCTATCAGGACCTACCTGGTTACAGCTAGGAGTGCAGCCAGTTCAGGTGCCCGTGTGCTGAAGACCCTTCGACGCTGGGGTCTAGAGATAGACGAAGCTCTTTTCCTTGCTGGAGCCCCCAAAAGTCCCATCTTGGTGAAGATCCGGCCCCACATCTTCTTTGATGACCACATGTTCCACATTGAAGGGGCACCGAAGTTAGGTCCCATCGCAGCTTATGGCTTTAATAAAAAGTTCAGTACTTAGGGACAGGGAAGAGAAATACAGTGGTGACAGTCTGGTATTACAGAAACTGCTTCTTTTGGCTCTCTAGGATAATTATATAGGTATTTCAGAAGATTGGCCCTTAAAACTTAGCTTCTTTGGAAAGGTTTTCTTTTGATTTTTTGGAAAACCTTGTGAACCCTTAAGTTACCATCAAACTACTCTTTGAACTACCAATACTGCTGAATGCCATTGCACCTATCTCTATGTAAGTCATAATGATGGCTCTTTAGGCTAAGTTTAGACTTGAATATTTGCATGCTTAAGGGACTGTTTTAGAAGCTTACTTGGTTTTATAAAGCAATGCTCATTTTTGGATTTTTGTAGATAGCAGCGACTTGTTACCCATCAGCATTGTAGTGTCTTCAAAGGTAGAATGAGTATGGTTAAGCACACTCTTGAAAACTGGAACTTTGTATTCTGTGACCACCATGTCCAGCTTTTTAACCAATGTAAAATGAGGATTTCACTCTAACTGCATGAGTATAACAATTTTGATACTGCTCATTTAGAAATAAATCAGGTGGTTGTTCCCCCAGGATACTTTGTAAGACAAGCCTTAAACAGAACCTCCTGAGAAGGGTTCTCTGTAAATTACTTGGTGGATTAAATGCCTCTGGTTCACAGAGTTTCATATATTTGAAGTCTCTGGCTTTGGGCCTGGCAAGGTGGCCCATCCATATTTGTACGGATTAAAAAAAAAAAAAAAAAAAAAAAGACCCTATGCTACCACTCTAAAATGTGACTGAAGTGTATCCTGGCCCTTCATTGTCATTCTCTTTTGATTTTAGTTTTGTTTTTCAACAACTGCTTGATCATTAAATATATCATATATTAGGCATAGTGACCTGGTTATTTCCACGTTACTTATTTTCTTATCAAATTAAATGTTTGTGACATAGTATCATTATTACCTTCCTTTTTATCAATGAGGATGGTAAGATTCAAAAAGATTAGATAGCTTGTCTAAGGATATGAAACTAATGAGTGTAAAGACTAATTAGATTCAAATTCAAATCTTCAAAAGTTATAATGATGTCTCTTTCCTTCCTTCTAAATAGAGTTATTACCCATCTGGTACAGATTAATCATTTCATTAAGTTCCATGAGCAAACTACACAGCATTTACACTACAGGTCTAAGGATTCCTCCTCCCTCTTTTCCTCATACTCTCTCCTACTCTCTCCACCTCCACCTTCATCTCTATTCCACCCCTGACTCTAGTTGAGAAGACCACAGCTGAAACACATCTTCTAATGCTCCCTAATTTGATGTAAACCAGTCCAAAAGATATCAGTTGTGACTACAACATTTACTGAGCACCTACCATTTTCTAGGTGTCCTCCCATGTGAAGACCACAAGAGATACACAGACATAACCCTGTCTTCTAGGAAACTTAAAACCTTAACAATCTGGTCAAGGAAGTCAAATGTACAAACTCAAACAGCCAACACCAGAAGGCTGTTTGTCCTCAGTGCCAATGAGGGTCACACATGAGGTGAAGGGAGCAGAGATCGTTGTAGGCCCAAAGAGGTCAGGAAAGGACTTGAGGTGGCCTTTGACTTTAATGGATGGGTAGAAAGGAAGAGAAAGAAGAAACACATACGCTGGGGGGTCACTGAGTTTGAGTAGCAACTTCAAATTGGGGATAAGGTGGAGTAGGACCATCTCTCATGATTCCTGTTCCTGGTGCCTTGTCTAATCCCCAGTAAGAGTGCTCTTTCCCACCTCTGAGCTCCATTCTCATTACTCATAAGAAACCTCCTGGAATCCATCCCTCTCTCTTGTTTTATGACTACTAGTTGCCTGTTACATCCTTTCCAAAGGTAAGGGAGCGGAAGATTGATTATCACAATTATGTAGGGAGTCTGTTTCAAACTACATAAGCTGTGGCTTTTTTTTCCTTATCTGAAGAACCTGCAATGGGTGGAGGATGGGAAGTGGGAGATCACAGTTCCAGAAAGTAAGCACCCTGAGAGCAAAGATGGTGTCCCATTTTTCTGTAGCTCTAACAGGGAACAGCCAGGGCCAGGCACATGCTGGATAGGGAGGCAGATGAACGAATGAGCCTTTAAAGTAGCTTGGTCTACAGCTAGGAAGTTTGCAGCTTGAAGATGGGTCCCTATGGCACTAACCCTGATATTAATGAGGCATTTTACAGTGAACCAAGCACTGTGCTTTCTACCGTTATGTGCAAACGTTCCATGGAGAGGGCAGGGAAGCATTTGTAAATGGGCCTGCTCAGAAGCCTATATTTACAGGAAGTCCAAGCTTCTCCCACTGTCAAGATCAGTTGAGGATGACTTCCTTTTTTTTCTTAAAGAGACCAATGTCATAACGTCTTCTTCAGTGATCTCAAAGTGTGGTTCCCAGATCTGCAGAAGCAGCAGCTCCTGGGAACTTGTTAGAAGTAACAATTCTCAGGCCCCATCCTGGACCTATTGAATTATAAGTGCTAATACTGAGGCCCAGGTTTTTTGGTTTTCGTTTTCATTCCCCCACCTCGAACCCTCACGCCAAGTCCTCCAGGAGATTCTGATGTGCGTTAAAGTTTGAGAACTACTCGCCCATTCTATTTCCAACTGATTCATGTTGCTAAATTCTTTGTCTTATCTATAAAAAACAGTCCTACCTCAGACTTCCTCTGGGCAGGGACCATTCTCCAGAAGGTGAGTTGAACTGAATTTACAAGTCCCAGGAGCCCTTAACGGAAAACACGAAATGCCCTGAAGAGTGGCATTTGTAATAGGGCCTGTACAGGCATCTATAATTCAAAGTACTCATCAGGCATTACCATGGGGAAGGCCGCCCCTACTCTGGGGTTTCAGTATGTATGAACCACAGTAGCCTGAACACGGTACTGGGTACCCAGTCTCCACCATTAGGCTGGGAAGAGGTTCCCCAGAGGGCGCAGGACTCCAGGCGCTGAACTCCCCCAACCAATCAGGAGCCCTCAGAGGGAAACTACAAGTCCCAGTATGCCCACGCGCACCGTCAGGGGCCGACTCGTCGTGCCCCAGAGTTCTCCGCGTATAGCTGGCCGCCTGGATTCCGGGAAGGCGGTGGCGCCGGAATTCCTGTGGAGGGGCAGGTGGGCCGTCGGGCCGGGCGGTGATGGCAGTGTCCACCGCGGTGGCTGTACTGGCTGCCCTGGGCGGGGCGCTGTGGCTGGCGGCCCGGCGGTTTGTAGGGTCCGGGGTCCAGAGGCTGCGCAGAGGGGGAGATCCCGCCCTCATGCACGGGAAGACAGTGCTGATCACTGGGGCGAACAGCGGCCTGGGCCGTGCCACGGCCGCCGAGCTACTACGGCTGGGGGCGCGGGTGATCATGGGCTGCCGGGACCGCGCGCGCGCTGAGGAGGCGGCGGGTCAGCTCCGCCGCGAGCTCCGCCAGGCCGTGGAGTGCGGTCCAGAGCCCGGCGTCAGCGGGGCGGGCGAGCTCGTAGTGCGGGAGCTGGACCTCGCCTCCCTGCGCTCAGTGCGCGCCTTCTGCCAGGAGATGCTCCAGGTGTGGGCCTCGGGTGGTGGGGGGCCAGGCTGGGAGGAGGGCCTGGGAGCGGGGTGGGAGGGGCTTGCGGACCGCGTCTGAGCCGGGAGGGACCGCCCTGGGGTTCGGGGCGTGACCTTGGGGACCGCTGAGGCTGAGAGGAGTCCAAAAGCCACTTTGAGGCGGCTGGGAAGCTGCAGAGTTCAGAAGGAAAGAGGAGCTAACTGGGAGGGCTGCCTTCTGTCATCTAAGGATGTCGAGAAAGAAATGGGCCCAAGAGAAAAATAAATATAAGCCAGTTTCTGAACATTTCATTTCGTTATGTGAGGACCGCCCCGGAGATAGATCCATGGCCTCTGGATTGTTTTTCTGTGTCAGAAGTGAATCTGCACCGAGTTGTGTCTCTAGAACCCCAGAGCACTGGGAGAAGTTGCTAGCCAAGGACCTCAGATCAGTCCTTTGGAAAATATTTCTCCCTCCCCTAGCCTCTGCCTCTTTTCTGCTGGAAAGGGAACTCCTGCTTCCAGTAAACTCAGCACCATCCTTAATGGGACTCTGGTCTGATTTCCAGGTAGAATAGAGCTTGGAACGCAGTGATCATGCTCCAGACAGAGACAGGAATTAAAAATAATTTAATACCCAGCATTTATTGATGATCTGTATGCCAGGAGCTTTGCCAAGCATTTCAGATCTTCCTTTTTGTTTTAAATGAAAATACAGTGTCCTTGCCAATACTGTCATTGAAGCTATACAGTAACCTTGGGTAGTAGGCATTATTATCTCCATTTTACAACTCGAGGAAACTGAGGCATAGGAAGACTAAGCAAGTTGCTTGTGGTCTGTCTCCAGAACACTTGCTCTTAACCCCATTCTTTCTTCCTGCTGCCTGGTAAGGAGGTATGAGGATTTATTTGTGCAAATGGTAAGTGATTCCACGTAAGTGGATGTTCTCTGTTGAGATTGAGGTAGAAGGGTTTCTTGCAAGGGTAACTGGCATTCAGAGGTCATTTGTTCAGAAGAGTGAAATTTAAAATTAGCTGGGACAAGAAAGGGGCCTATATGACATGGAGTCTCTTGAATCTAGAGAACAGGTTCCCAAGTTTTCTCAGTAATTTTTTCATGATGCCCTTAGGCCAGAAGTATTTCCCAGTTCCTTTATTAAGTAGTTAAGTCCAAACAACTGTAAAACAGAAAAGCTTCTGATATAGGTCTCAATCGAATTACAAAGTTTATTTTGCCAAGGTTAAGGATGCACCCGTGACAGAACTTCAGGAGGTCCTGAGGACGTGTGCCCAAGGTGGTCACGGCACAGCTTGGCTTTATACGTTTTAGGAAGACATCAAATTTGTAAGATGCACATTGGTTCTCCTGGAAAAGTGGGACAACTCAAAAGTGGGGGCTTCCAGGTCATAGGTAGATGAGAGATAAAAAGTTACATTCTTTGGGGTCTTTGATCAGCCTTTTACTGAATGCACAATTTATATGTGCAGGGGGGTTAGAGCAATAATCACTTACGTCTTAGACTGGCTCAGTGAGTTTGCATTTTCACAAAAACAGAAGAGACAGCAATCAGATTTGTCTCAGGTGAGCAAAGGGATGACTTTTGAGTTATTTTATTTGACACTTGTGAAGATGAGCTATCAGTTTATTAATAGATTGCCAGGGTGAAATTCAGCAGAACTGTTTTAGGGTAAGGATCTTGAGGAGGCCCATATGGGCAAATTGTGAGGGTGGTATATAGCTTCTTTTATTTTGTAGCTATCTTAGGAATAAAATGGGAAGCAGGTTTGTCTGAATCAGTTCCCAGCTTGACTTTAACCTTCGCCTTAGTGATTTTGGGCTTTGAGATTTCTTTTCCTTTCACACAACCTAATAAGTAGTTATATCCTAACAACTTAGTAGCTGTTTGAGAAAATAACATACACTTAAAAGAAAAAATAATTATTTTATTATTAAACAGCCATAATTACTAACAGGAAATGTATGCCTGTGGGTCACTGCACCACTGTCTGGAACCTAGGAATCAGATTGGAAACTGCCACTCTCATTTCCTATTCTAGGTAGATTTTTAGCATTGTTCTTGTTTTTTATTACAGCAACTGCATACAGCTGCTTAAAAGTCAGCTCTACGAAGAAATAATATCATCGAAAGGAATATAGCACAATATAATGCTGAAGCTGTGAACCACCTGTAGCTAGTAGTTTTTGAGGTATTGAGCAAAGTATCAGTGTTTTTCTCAAAAATTAAAATATTCCACAACACCTGAGAGTTTGGGAGCTGTTGCAGAACTACAGACTTGGCTTTTGGTTTTTTATTGCTAGTATTTCATTATTGTGTAACACAGGTTAAATAATACTCATCTATGAGATTTTGAAGTATTAAAAATGGGTCTTTCTGTTCTTCATTAAAATACAGATGGGGCTGGGTGTGCTTCTTTGGCACTTGAGGCAGAACTAATTAAAAAGTGAGGACACAAAGAGATAACCAAGTTGTCCTTGCTTCTAAGTATTTCTGTTCCTGCCTGGCTCTGAAGTTAAGTGGCTATAATTAGAAAGAAAAAAAAAATGGAAATGTAGATTTCCCACAGGTTGGTATTCTTGGTATTTATGTCATTTATCTCCTACAATTAAAAAAAATAGTAAATGATGAAATTTTAAAATAACACAAGCCCAGAAGAGAAATGATAGCTAAAGAATGATTAATTCAGGAAACTCTTCAAACGATTAGTGAAAAACAACACTCCTTTCTTTTTCCCATGAGTGAACTCTTGCCTTCTTTTTGAAGTCGACTGTTGGAAAACCCAAAGATGCTTAAACAGGCCAGAATGAGAAATAGTTAATCCTCTGACAGGTGGGCTTTGATAACAGTTTTGAAATGTAACACATTTTTCTTTTTACTTATGCTTGGCAGAAGGGCCAGTGAAATTTGAAATTTGACCTCAAATTAATCGTGGGTCATCACAGTGTCTTTACACTTGGAACATTGTTTTGTCCATCAAAAGAAACAGAACAACCGAGAAAACGCTAGAGAAGACCATCTTATATGATTTAGTGAATAAAAAGACTTCCCTATGGGAGCAGTCTAAATGTTAAGACTTTAATCTGGAACGATACAGAAGCATATGGTCAAAGTATAAAATATTGACTGTACAGATTTCCTAAATTAGAGTCGTCCTACGTAGGATATTTATTACCTGTTTAATTTTTTCTTAATCTTTAATCTTTATAAATATCGATTTATTCATGATGTTCTCTCCAGTGTTAAGTTTGCATTTCTGACCTTTTCTATTGCCTTTTCAGTTTTAAGGACATGACTTGAAGTTGTTCCATCCCCATGGTGCCATTTATCCCAAGAGAACTACAGAATAATGCAACCATAAGTTTGCCCTTGGTGTTGATAACTAGTAGCTCTGGGAATAAACTATGCTTACCTGTCTTCTGGTGTATATGGTCTGTCTAGCTTACCATGCCTCTCTAGCTGTTTTGAAAAATCCCAATTAGAAAGGCATGCTAGCTTACTAATTAAGAAAATAGGCCGTGATGTCAAAGACTTCATCTTCGGATCTGATCTTATTTTGCTACTTAGGAGTGCTGATACTGGGCGAGTCACCTAGCCTCTGAGCTACTTATAGAGTTGTTGGAATTAGATGTGGTAACATGTGAAAAGCACAGGCCCTATCAAGCTTGTGCATCTTTTTTTTTCTTTTTTCTCTCAATTATTGTAAGCTCGTAGAAGCATTTTACAGAATTATAGTAGTCTGCAATTATTTTTAAACATTTTATCATAGATACATTTATTATAATTTTGATATGATCTCAGTATTATCCTGATAACTCCCAAATTGATATTTTCCTAGTTCATCTGAAATTAAGGGGAGAAATACGGGATATAGGAGTGCCTTGTCCTCAGATTTACTGTATTTCTGTTTTAAGAAAGATCTTAGTACTGATCGATCACTTAGTCAACTTTTTAGTGCAACGGTAAAATTTATGTTTGTAAATATTATTGTTATAAAAGCATATAACCAGAAATTAGGTCTTAGGTCTAGTTTCTACATCCTTTATTGGAAGATTACTATGGATAAATACCTTTCGTTATATCATTTTAGTAAATGAGAAAAAAGAGCTATTCAATGAAAAATCATGAATATCAGTATTTATCTGAGGAACATCTTGCAGAGGAATCCCTTCCCCCCATTAATGAAAAACAAAATTGCCAGTGTTTCAAGTAGTTCTCTGATCGATAGACCAACAACTGAAATTAAATGCTTTTAGTCTCAAGTTCCCATTTTTATTAAAATCTAATTACCATGAAGAGAAAAAGCAATACAAGGTGGTGTTCTTAATTCTGCTATTCTCTTTTTGACATTTAAAGGAAGAGCCTCGGCTGGATGTCTTGATCAATAATGCAGGGATCTTCCAGTGCCCTTACATGAAGACTGAAGATGGGTTTGAGATGCAGTTCGGAGTGAACCATCTGGGGCACTTTCTACTCACCAATCTTCTCCTTGGACTCCTCAAAAGTTCAGCTCCCAGCAGGATTGTTGTAGTTTCTTCCAAACTTTATAAATATGGAGATATCAACTTTGATGACTTAAATAGTGAACAAAGCTATAATAAAAGCTTTTGTTATAGCCGGAGCAAACTGGCTAACATTCTTTTTACCAGGGAACTAGCCCGCCGCTTAGAAGGCACAAATGTCACCGTCAATGTGTTGCATCCTGGTATTGTACGGACGAATCTGGGGAGGCACATACATATTCCACTGTTGGTCAAACCACTCTTCAATTTGGTGTCATGGGCTTTTTTCAAAACTCCAGTAGAAGGTGCCCAGACTTCCATTTATTTGGCCTCTTCACCTGAGGTAGAAGGAGTGTCAGGAAGATACTTTGGTGATTGTAAAGAGGAAGAACTATTGCCCAAAGCTATGGATGAATCTGTTGCAAGAAAACTCTGGGATATCAGTGAAGTGATGGTTGGCATACTAAAATAAGAACAAGCAGTAAAAGAGCTATTTATAAAACTACCTATCAGTTATATCTGTGATCAGGAATGGTGTGGCTTGAGTACTTGTTACTTGAAGTAAAAGAATTTTGGTATTGCAATAGCACTGCTAAGAGGTACATGTGAATGTTTTGGAGTTATTGAAAAATTTTGGGGATAACAAAATTTGAGCAAAGATGTTTTAAATATATAGTAAATATAATGAATAATAAGTATAATGAAAAATATATTGTAAAATTATAACTGGGTAAGCATGAATGGCAAATATTAATATTTATCAGAATTAAGTGACTCAAAGTGCTATTCAAGAGGTTTTTCAAGTATCTTTGAGTTTCATGGCCAAAGCATTAACTATTTTTACGACGATGCTTATTTTTGTGTAGAAATAATCTCCCTGGTGTGTGCACACAAGTCTTACTTGGAATAAATTTACTGATACAGGTTATTTACTGTGTATTTCTTTGGAGACTTCACTGAATACGGTCTTTTAGCCTGTCACCGTTAGCCTTGGCAGATCTTAGTCCGCCAAGTCTCTTCTTGCCACATATCTTGCACACTGCTCTGAGAGATATATCTAAAACTCAAATCTGTCACATCCCTGCTTAAAAAACAGTGGGTTTTGAGCTTTTTAAACAAACATGCAGAATTATTTCTTCAAAAGAATTGTTTCACTGAAATGTAGAAGCTGGAGGGGTAAAGCAGGTTATAGCAGTGCTGCCAAGGTGGAGTCCCCCAAGTCTCCTCCTAAAGGGATTTCATAGAATGTAGTTGTTTGTTTATAAACCACTTTTATTTAGATTAAAGATTAAACTGTTTAAGAGAGTTGAGGCTCCATGAGGCAGCACCATGCTTACCCTATACTCTCACACTCAGCACTGTTGAATAGAACTACAGTGAGGGATGGAATGTTCTCTTCGTTGTCAGATGTGGTGGACTCTAGGTAAATTGGGGTTATTAAGTACTTCAAATTCAACTAAGAACTGAATTTCTAATTACAGGTAATGTTAATTTAAATAGACACATGTCTAGCAACTGGTGTCTTGGACAGTTCATCCCATCAGATAATCCAGTCCTGATTGTAGAACAGTCACCTACTCACTTGCTCTGGGCCTTTCTTTATATTGTTCTTTCAGTCTGGAATACCCTCTCCTTCTTCCTTGGAAATATGACTTACCCTTAAGGTTCCTTTCAGATGTGTTCCTTTTTCCAACCCCTGTAAGGAGAGGTAATTCTCTCTTCCTACTTTTTTTTCCCTTGATCTTGGTACTTTCACTAGGAGTTTAGTGCACTAATTATTCATTCACAGGTTCAGTTAGATAATTAGAATAGAAATTCTCTAAGGAAAGGGGATTTATTTAATTATTAACTTTCTTCCCTCAAGTATCAAGTATAGTACCTAGTACACAGTAAAAATGCAATAAATACTGATGTGCATAAGAATAACTGAGCCCAAATAGGACTATTGTAGGCATCCATGTTACAGTGGCAAAAGTATCTACTTAATTATTTCAATTATTTGTCTCACCGTCTCCTTATATTGAAAAAAGGAATTATAACACTGAAGTATAGACAGCTAAACTGAATTTAATGACTATTTAGTCCAGGGATAATTCTTGATTGGTTAGTATTTTAAAGACCATTTATAATAGCAGGTTACCAGTATCAGTTATTTTCAAGAATGGCAGGATCTTGGCATATCATGCAGAAGGTCTGTTTTCTGTTAGAGCATTGCCTTGTGAATTGGAGAAACAGTGTTCGTATCATCACAGGTGTGTCTCTGCAGGTGTAGTGGATATAGCTGCATCATGTTCTTTGAAACACTGTATTTTTAAAAAGTAATCCTACAATGAGACCTGCTGAACTTAGAAATATGGGCAGGAATACACCAGAATGCAACTTGGAAAAATGGAAGCTAATAAATCTGTCCTACACCTCGACTTCATTAAAAGGGAGCCCCTTTTTTATTTAATACCATCTTTTCTGGCTGCATTTTGATACTTGATGCTTTTCAGGGGATTTGGACCTTTTGTAAGAGTTGAGCCTTTCAGAGTTCTTGCTTGTGGCACCATAATAAAATAGGATATATTAACTTATCCTGATGGAAAACTAGAAACTTATCTGGAAACACCAACTATTAAGGTAAAATGAGTGCCGTTTGGAAGATGTCCTTCTCACCACTGTGTTTGACGGAATCGAGGACTAAGAGCTCCAAAATGGTGCGTTAGATTTTGAAGACTGAGTCCTTAACTTCTCTCCTTCTTTCTCCCTTTTGCTGACTCACTTTAAACAATTTTACTGGGCAAAGAAATAAGTAAAAGGCAGTCCTGTTATTTTGATACTTGTTCTCACCCTCAGCAGTATATTAGAGGGAAACCTGTAATGTGCCAGATAATGGAAGAAGTGTGTTGAAAACCCATTTTCCATGTTGGTTCTTGGTTTCATTTTTTTTTTTTTTTTTGAAAACTTGACTCTTGTTTCAAGCAGCTTATTCTGAGCAGGGTTGAGGTTGCTGGCCTTCTGTTTCAACTTCACTTAGAGCAACCATTTTATATAGTAGGGTTCTAAGTAGCATTTAATTGGAGAAGGGGCTTCACAGCTTAAACACACCACCACATTCAGTTTAACTAACAGCTCTACTGCGTAACACTTCCTGTAACCCTGGCAAGTTACTTAAACTTTCTGAGCTCTTGGTTTTTTTGGCCCTATGTTGAAATAGAAGTGTCTACTTTAAAGGATTACTCAGTGAATGAAAGTGACAGAGTAAGTAAAGCCTTTAGCAAAGTGCCTGGCACATGTGGGCACACATCCATTTCTTCTTCCACAATGCAACTAATCATTACTATCTATTAGTAATAGTTATTAGCGATGCTAATGTAGGCAAGTACATATGATGGAAACAAATCTCTAAGCCAAAGGTCACCAGACTTCATCTAAAGGGCCAGTTTTTTTTAAATTATGTTTTAAAAGTGTAAAAACCATTTGTAGCCAGCACAGACCATACTATTGTACTTAGATAACTTGTACAGCCTTCCAGGGCCAATGTACTCCCTTGTTTGCTTTTGAGACGCCTTGTTTGGGAGTAGTTGTCATATATGCTGTAGCTCCTGTTACTCTAGAAGGCTGCTGTTGTTTTTCCATATTATTTCTAATCATGGATGACCATTTGCTTGCAGATCCAGGAAGCCTAGAGAGTGTATTTTAAAAGTCTGTCTCCAGCTATAGACTCTGGTGTGAGGAAGAGCAGTTATCTGCCTTCAACCCCCTCCCCTGGCAAACCTGCTGGGCCTGGCCAGAGATCTGAGGGAATCTGTATTTGAATATTTAATTGATTCCAAATGTCCTATGGAACACTGAAGAGAGAACATGTTACTAATCACACTTCAGGAGCTTGGCCCCCACAGACAGCTTCAGATGTTTCACAAACCTTCTCTGGGCAATGGGGAGTTAAATTAGTTACAGGTTAACATGGGGAAAGGTAGTTTATTCCTAGAGGAAACTAAGATAGAGTGCTCAGTTTTATGCAGACAGTAAGGAAAAGTTTTTCTAAGCCAGATGTGTAATCAAAGTGCAGTGGAAGCACTTTTAAGCAACTACCATCTAACAGATTTGTTATAATAACTGATTCTCCATTCTTTTTTTCAAAAAAATAAAAAAAAAACTAATGCACATAGCATGTGAAACTTCTAGGCTGATAGGCTTTCCTCTAGCACAGAACAGCCTTTCTGCCCTCTCTTGTTCTATTATATATTTAAGGGTGAGTTGCATACCATTCATTATTCACTTAGCAAATATTTATTGAGTACCTATTATGTAACCAGGCATTATTCTACTTCTGGAGATGCAGGAGGCAACAAAGAAAACCCAACCCAATTTGTGCATGCATGTGTCAACTGTGCTGGTTAATCATATTACAAATTATTAATCATACTGCAAATCAATGAAATATGAGTACAAATGTAATTTATATGAAAAGTAGAAAAGTTGCTTTATAAAAACTAAATGAAGGCAAGTTACTAAAAATTTACTGTTGACTAACTACCAAATACTAAAAATAAATACAAAAAATAAAAGGAATCTGTAGTTAGTGCTTTGCAAGTTACTTTAAATTTGAGTCTATTTTAAGGACAAAAAAGCTAGAAATCTGACTCTGCTATTTAAGCAAGTACAGGAATACCTCAGAGATGCTTCTGGTTTTGTTCCAGATCACCACTACAAAGCAAATATGACAATAAAGTGAGTTACACAAAGTCTTTTGTTTCTCCATGCATATAAAAGTTATGTTTCTACTATACATAATATACTATATACTATACCTATTATACATAATATACTATACATAATATACTATAATATGCCTATTGTCTATTAGGTGTGTAAGACCATTATGTCTAAAAACAATGTACATAACTTAATTTAAAAATACATTTTTCTAAAAAACCTCTAACAATTATCTGAGCTTTCAATGAGTCATTATCTTTTTGCTCTTGGAGGGTCTCACCTTGATGTTGAAAACTGCTGACCGATCAGAGTGGTGGCTGCTGAATGCTGAGTTGGCTGGAGCAATGTCTGAAAAACAACAACAATGCAGGTTGCCAAATTGATAGACTCTTCCTTCCAGGAAGGATTTATCTGTAGCATATGGTGCTATTTACCCACAGTTGAACTTCTTTCAAAATTGAAGTCAGGTCTATCAAACCCTGTTGCTGCCTTATCAACTAAGTTTATGTAGTATTCCAAATCCTTTGTTGTCATTTCAGAAATGCTCATAGCCTCTACAACAGGAGTAGATTCCATCTACAGAAACCACTTTCATTGCTCATCCATAAGAAACAATTCCTTGTCTCTTCAAGTTTTATCATGAGATTGCAGCAGTTCACTCACATCTTTAGGCTCTACCTCTAATTCTCTGGCTATTTTTACCTCATCTGTGTTTACTTCCTCCAGAGAAGTTTTGATCCCTCAAAGTCATCCATGAGGGTTGCACTCAAATTTTTTCAAACTTCTATAAATGTTGATATTTTGACCTCCTCCTGTGAATTACAAACGTTCATGATGGCATCTAGAATGGTTAATACTTTTCCAGAAGCTGTTCAATTTATTTTGCCCAGATCCATCAGAGGAATAATTCTGTGGCAATTTTAGCCTTATGAAATGTTATTTCTTAAATAATAAGATTTTTTTTCTTTTTTTTTTTTTGAGACGGAGTTTCGTTCTTGTTACCCAGGCTGGAGTGCAATGGTGCAATCTCGGCTCACCGCAACCTCCGCCCCCTGGGTTCAGGCAATTCTCCTGCCTCAGCCTCCTGAGTAGCTGGGATTACAGGCACGCGCCACCGTGCCCAGCTAATTTTTTGTAATTTTTAGTAGAGACGGGGTTTCACCATGTTGACCAGGATGGTCTCGATCTGTTGACCTTGTGATTCACCCGCCTCGGTCTCCCAAAGTGCTGAGATTACAGGCTTGAGCCACCGCGCCCAGCCCGATAATAAGATTTTACAGTCAAAATTACTCCTTCATCCATGGGCTGCAGACTAGATGTATGAGCAGACATGAAAACAACATTAATCTCTTTATACATCTCCAGCAAAGTTCTTGGGTGACTATGTGCATTGTCAAGGAGCAGTAGTATTTTGAAAGGCATCTTTTCTGAGCAGTAGGTTTTAACAGTGGACTTAAAATTTCAGTAAACCATGCTGTACACAGATGTGCTGTCATCCAGACTTTGTTGTTTCATTTATAGCACATACGCAGAGTAGATTAAACATAATTCTTACAGGCCCTAGAATTTTTGGTATGGTAAATGTGCATTGGCTTCAACTTAAAGTCACCAGCTACATTAGCCCCAAAAAAGAGAATCAGACTGTCCTTTGAAGCTTGGATGCCAGGCATTGACTTTTCTCTAGCTATAAAATCCTCAGATGGCATCTTCTTCCAATGGAAAGCTATTTTGTCTACATTGAAAACCTGTTGCTTAGTGTATTTGTCCATTTTCATGCTGTTGATAAAGACATACCCAACACTGGGCAATTTATAAAGAAAAAGATGTTTAATGTACTCACAGTTCCATGTGGCTTGGGAGGCTTCACAATCATGGCAGAAGGTGAAAGGCACATTTTGCATGGTGGCATGGAAGAGAGAAAATGAGAGACAAGCAAAAGGGATTTCCCCTTATAAAACCATTATATCTCATGAGACTTATTCACTACCATGAGAACAGCACAGGAAAGAGCTGTCCCCATGATTTAATTACCTCCTGCGGGTCCCTCCCACGACATGTGGGAATTGTGGAAGCTACAATTCAAGATAAGATTTGGGTGGGGGCACAGCCAAACCATATCACTTAGTGTGGCCACCTTCATCAATGTTCTTAGCTAGCTATTCTGGATAACTTGCTGTAGTTTCTGCATTAGCACTTGCTGCTTCACCTTGCACTTTAATGTAGAGATAGCTTCTTTCCCTAAACCTCATGAACCAACCTCTGCTGGGTTCAACCTTTTCTTCTGCAGCTTTCTTACCTCTCTCAACCCAGATAGAGATGAATTAGGGCTTTGCCCTGAATTAGGGTTTGGATTTAGGGAATGTTGTGGCTGGTTTGATCTTAGAAGATCACTTTAGGCAGCCCACTAAAACTTTCGCCATATCAGCAATATAAGGCTGTTTTACTTGCTTATCATTTATGTGTTTACTGGAATCACACATTTAATTTCTTTCAAGAACTTTTCCTTTGACTTCACAACTTGGCCAACTGTTAGGCACTAGAGGCCTTGCTTTTGGCCTTTCTTGGCTTCCAACATGTCTTCCTCACTAAGCTTAATAGTTTCTACTTTTTGATTTGAGAAATGTAAGACTCTTTCTTTCACTTGAACATTTAGTAGCCATTGTAGGATTATTAATTGACTTAATTTCAATATTGTTGTGTCTCAGGGAATAGGGAGGTCCAAGGAGAGGGAAAGATGTGGGAATGACTGGAGCAGTCAGAGCACACACAACATTTATCAATTACGTTTGCCGTCTTATATGGGCAGGATTCCTAGTGCCCCAAAACAATTACTATGATAACATCAAAGATTACTGATTACAAATCACCATTACAGATAAAATAATAATAAAGTTTGAAATATTGCTGACCATTACCAAAATATGACACAGAGACATGAAGTGAGCACAAACCATTGGAAAAATCTCACCAATGGACTTGCCCCATGCAAGGTTGCCACAAACCTTAAGTTTGTTAAAAGAAAAATGCAATATCTGCAAAGCACAGTCAAGTGAAGCATGATAAAACAAGACAGTCTTGAGCAATGTAAGAAAATGAAATTCCAAGTGAGTCCACGCTCAAAAAGGAAAACAACAAAGATGCCAGTTGAACTCTTAGTTTTATATTAGAAGATAGGCAAAGAAATGAAAATGTTATATATTTTAAACTAAAAAATTTTGTGGTACATAAGATTCATCCTTTTTATTTTCTGCTTTAATAACTTTTAAAATGTAACCAACCAATTCAAAATAAGAATGCTTCCATTGTACAACAGAGGTACCACTGCAAATCAGTAGAGTTTTCATTGGGAGGGATTAGACAACAAATGTATTCTGTGTAGTGAAGCATATTTTTCCAAGGACTTCTAAATTAGGGGATAGTTTTATTTTTAAAAGTATACCAATAAATTGAATGATAATTAGATATATTTGATCCTAAAGTGTTTTGTAGCTGGTCCTTAAGATTTAGTTTCATCATCAGCTTTGTTTCTCTTTCTTTCATTTAAAAAGCTCTCACTAATTGTGATAAATAAGTTCCTGAATGTTTAATAAAGTTATTTTTCAGTATGTCATTTTATATTTAGAAGTTGCCATGTTACATATGAACTATTACAGCCTGGTCTGTCCTAAGTTGGGGATTTTACAGTCTATTAAAAACAAAAAAAGTTTCTACCTTCCTTTGTAATGTTGAACTTAAGAAAAGCACTTGTGCCTTTCTCTTTTTTCTTTTTGGTATAACCCACAGATGTACATAGTTCTCCAGCTTTGGACAGAATGAAATTCATTCTAAATCTTTTTAATAGCCCCCTTTTTTGCTACTATGAGAGTAGTAAGGTGAATAATAAGTAGAATTTTGAGTTGTAAGCGTATTCAAAGCATTTATCTGTGCCGACATACATATATGTTGGCACTTCAGTTACATCTTAAAGTTATCCACATGGTTTGAGGAAATGTTGAGCACAGAGAAATATATAATCATTATTAGTTTGTGAAAAAGCAAAGTGAGTTTCTGCCACCAACCCATGAAAGCACAGGAAATGGCTTCGTGTAGTAGGTGTTTGAGTCTAGGCATTCTGTTGACAGAAGTGGGTTCTACCCAGGGGTCTTGTGTTAATGTAATCAAACACTTCAGAGCTACAGCCTAGCAAGATCAAGTCCACCCACCTCAGAGTTTATCTTTAGCTCATCTGGAAGAGTTTATTTTAAACACTGAACATTGTTTGCTGCTGTTGAAATGAAAGTGAGAGAGTTACAAGCTTTCTTCCACTGCCATCTGGCAGGTTTACTGATGGATCGGGTTCTTTAATCCTTGTAACCCTGTGTGTGGGAGCTATTGTCTTTGTGATGATCATGCAGCTGGCTTGGCTGAACTTTAAAAAGCTTACACAAAGCTATCAAAAGCCATCCTATAGATAAATGAAGTTGAGGATGTTGCAAAAGTCACTGAGGCCTTTTTGGAGAAGGCTTGGATATATGTTTTTTTCATTCTTCACTGAACAGACACTTTGCATGTTCTCTTTAAGAACTGGAAAAGAGGAAGAGAACTGTATTTGGATATTTTGAAAGAAATAACTGAAGCTACCAAAAAAAAGTGACTAATCTCTATGTAGCATAGTACAAAGGAAAGAAACAGCAGATTAGGGGATTCATATTTCATTAAACAAAATGTGGGATGTAAAAAGTCATGTAAGTGTGCTCTTTTTTCAGTGGAGGTTTGTCTGACTTTTTCTGCACTCTATATATGGCATAGGATGTTCAATGATACACTTATTACATACTGAATCATTAGTTATAGCATCTTCAGGTATAGTACTACACAGAATCTCATGCAGTATGTTACTAAGAATAATAATTTACTAGCAACTCCAGAGCACAATTTCAACCATATCCTCAAACGCATATATACATTTGCATTAAGAGATTGCATGCAAAGAGTAGGTCATGCGCAAGATAGGGTATCTTGCATAAATTTTTATATTACGTTTATAGGAACATAAGAAGACAAATGAAACATGAAATCTTTTAGATATGGTCAATTGCTATTCAGTTTTCTTTCCTACCTACATCTAGAGTATCCTTTTTATCTTACATGAGTTGGAAGGTTTAAAAACAAAAACAAAAAAAACTACATTGCCTACATCATGGATGAAAACCAGTTTCCACCAAACAGATACCCATGAAATTAGATGTTGTGGGGACAATCGAGAAGGTCTTTTTACCTACTGTTCTGGGCTATTTTCTGCTGTCAAGAAAGGCCGTAGAAACAGAGTCATTTTCTTTTTGTTCAGTTTTGTTTTCTTTGTTTTGAATTGTTTTAATAACAAGAGAAAATTGTAGAGCAGACTCTACAATGATTCCATGTCCACTCAACTCCTGATGGCTGCTGAGAGGAGGCTGCAGTGGCAGTGGTATCCTGATCCCAGTTCCCTGATATTTAGATCTCAGGATGACACATGATTCCATGTGTTTTAACTTGTACTTCCATTGGCAGCCTTTAGATCTTACACCTTCCCAAAGGTGCAGATTCGGGCAGAAGTTACCTTCCCCTAGCAGGTCAATTCTTGTGTATTCTTGGAGTCATTCCTATCTCTGGAACCTATACCATTCTTCCAGCCCTTCCCATTATTCTATACATACTTACTTTGCTGTTAGAAAATTCTGTTCCTCTCTCCTTAAGATATCTGGGATGGATTGTTTCGTATAACAAATATAGTCTACCAGGATTACTGACCAGAAAGGAAAAACATAAATTAGTAAACAAAATCACTTTGCAATGACCTGGGGGTAGGTTCAGGGAAGAAAAGCAATCAATATGGCATTTCTTTAATCACAATTGTACAATGTTTAAGCCTTAACTTAGCAGCCTCAGATATCTGAATTTGTCAAAATATCTGTCAATAATGAGAAAACAACAAAAGGACAGGAAACTTCTCTTTTGGTAGCAAAATGTATCCTAATAAAGAAAATCCATTTGGGGAGCCAATTTAGAATCTTAAATAGTTCTTCTAGAATCAGAACACAGGATGTGACTTCTGAGATAGAATTAGTGGCATTAGCAGTAATATCTGCATTAGGACTAAGGAAGGTGATTTATGCCCTGGATACAGCTCTTTAAGTGGGCCTTGTAATTATGTGTTCTATTATGGCTGACTTTACTGCCTCTGAGTGACTTTTTTTTTGAATATGTGCATTTAAATGTTTGTAGTCTGCTGTATGACAGAGGAGTAGAAAAGGCCAAGTGAACCAGCCATATTCTAAGACACAGGTAAGGTAGAGGAAGCTATTATTCACAGTTGGAGACACTGGTGGTTGAGAAAACTCTGTATCAGGATATAGATATTCCTATATGAGAAATATGAGACTATGTTTCCTAATATGAGATTTCTGCTGAACAGATTAATTTATCACAGCTGTTTTCCATTTAGGAAAAATGTAATAAATACAAGGCTTCCTTCAGCAGTCGATGTGATTAGGACTATAGAATGACTCGTGATGGATAATCCTGCGTAAGTGTCTTGGGTAGTGTGAATGGATTAGAAATTCATTCATGACTGAATCCTTGGTTACCTTATATTTATTTCTATTTCTACACTGCAAATCAAGTCAGAGAAGTAGATGGGAAAGGATTCAAAGGTTAGGTCTGAGTGGTCAAGAGCTAAACGGTGAATACACTGAGAGCAGGAATCTGTTTGACTCTTTTCTGTATACTGGTAACATCTGGCATGGGGCTCTTATATATCAATCACTCACAAAATATTAGATTGACAAATTAATTAGTTAATTAATCACCTGAAAGCTCAGCTGTCTACCACATTACTGATGGCGAGGATAGATGGAGCTGATTTGGCTGTCCTGGTAGATGTCTCTTACTATACCCTAGGAAATGAGTTCCATCTTCACTGAAGAAAAGAGAGTCCTTCTGGCTTGTGAAGCCAATGCCGGATTATTCAACACTCATATGTAATAGTCAAAATGGTAAGCATGAAAGAGCCATTAAGTAAGTATGTTACTATTTTTGACAATGATAATCAATGGTAATTGGGAATTAGTATAAAGAAAGCTAGAACATCTACAAAGAAAGCATATCATCATCATCATCATCATCATCATCATCTTGCCACAAATTCCCCTGGAAGCTTCTGTATAGTTCAGTCAAACTATTCACTACTGTCTTCTGGTTCTTTCTGCAGATGCCTGTGTATTCTAGTAAGCAGCCTGTCTTCAGTTGACAGACGTGACTTGCTAAAGCCAACACACTTAATGTTGCCATCTTTAGTACTGATTTACTCCATCTCTTAATTAATTTCCAAATAAGTATGTATGTAGGAAAAAACTAAAGAAGACTTATTTTCTTTTCAAAATAATGCCACATTCTTTCAAATCCCTAAGACAATGGCTCATCAGTTAATAGAACAAAATAGGACACATGATTAAACTCATTAGGGAAAATTCTTTCTAGAATAAAAACTATTTATTTGAGATAGTTTACATATATCATCTCTAATTCTTGTAACAACATTATAAGCTATTCTTATGCCTAATTGATAGATAAGAAAATGAGAATTCAGAAAACTTAAGTGACTCGTCTGAAGCCTGATGAACTCATGATTTGGACTGAAATCTTTAGGGTTTAGAACCTTTGGCTTTTTCACTATACCAGCAGATACTTCTTTCAGTGAATTAAAACAATGTACATAGAAAAAGTTAAAATTTCCTCAGAAATAAAAGCAATTGTAGATGTTGAACTCTCATGTGTAGTTATTATTCAAAATCTTTCTCTTTAATATATTCATTTTCTAGAGTAGATGTTATTTCAAATAAGAGTATTTCTGCCTGATAGGTCAAGAATGTGTTAAAAAAATTTTCACCGACTACTATATTTAGTTTCTCTGTCAACACAAGTTAATTGAAAAGGTTTCTGCATAGTATCCCCAAGTGTAAATTATTTATCAGTGTGGTTAAATAACCCAGTGCCACTCTAGAGTGTTGGTTTCCTGCCAGAGGGATATATATCATCTTTCAGGGGTTTGGAGAAACTGCACAAACAATGAACATGTCTGAGTTAAATCACAATATGATGATCAAAAGAACCATATTAGAGTACTATATAGTAAATGCAACCATTTCTTTTGAAATGCAACAGTTTTAACTCTCCAACATCTGCTGAGAATTCAGAGATTAGATATAACTCTGAAAACCCACTAAAGACTTCAAATGTTTAGCATAGCTTTCCCATTATACAACTGATAACACACTAAATATGGCAATATTATTTCATAAAAATTTCTGAATAAAATTAGAGGTCACAGAGAAAATAATGTATTTTCCTTTTCAAAAATATTATTTAAGGGAATGTCAGCTTCTAGACATAATGAGATAAACTACTTTGACCAATTTTTATTTCAGAACAACTAGAAATTCTGGATAAAATTTAAATAGATAGATAAGTATATGTCTTTTTTTTCCTTCTTAAAAACATCAAAATGCTACAAGCTGGTGAAAAATGTTTAAGTCAAAATAAGCCAAAGTGAAGGTGAGAATCCTAAAAGCTAAGAGAGAATGCAAAATCACTTTTACCCAGGAGGCATTTGTCTTCCTAGCAGAAACAACAAGGAATGTGAATGTTTGCTTTGACTGCCTAGCACCTCAAGAACATGAGAAGTGAAAGTCTGCAAAAAATCTGGGGTTTGACAGATACCCACATAGATTCATACTAAGCTAGATTCTGAAAGACCGCATGTTCAAGTTAAGGTATGCATGAATTAGCACTATTATACTCCTAACTCTCCCATGGAACAGGAGAGTTGCCTCAACACTGAGCAGAAAAAGTATGTATAAAAGGAAAAAAAGGAAAATCTTTACCCCAAAGATTACAGAAATACAAATGGTTTTACCAGGGCAATCCAAGAAAGCTCAAACCATCAATTTGGTCCAAAATTGTTAGGGACTGATAGTATACTAAATGTCTGGAAGCAAAAAAAAAAAAAAAAAACCCACATCTTCTTTGAGGAAGATAACTTCGTAAAAAAGCTTGGGCAGCCCCTGTAAATAATATTTTTAGGAGTGAGTAGCACTAAGGATACAGGTACAGAGACCATGAGTCAGAATCAGCAGCACTGATCCAGATATTTCAGATATGGGAATTGTCAGACATAGAAAGAAAGAGAGAATAGGAACAGAAGAAATATTTGAAGAGATAATGAGAGTTTTCTAGAATTGATGAAAAACAACAATTCATAAAAGAAGCCTAGTTTTAAATAGCAACATTGAAAAGGCATTTACTAAAAATTTGTGCGTACACATGGGTGGACATAAGATCTACAGATGTTCAGAGAATCTTTATTAATAATTGCCAGAACTTGGAAGCAACCTGCCCTTCAGTAGGTGAACAATAATAAATTGTGATACTTTCAATCAATACAACAGTATTGCTTCTAACAAGAAAAATGTGCTATCAAGCTGTAAAAATACAGAAAGAAACCTTAAATGAATGTTGCTAAGTAAAAGAAGCCAAACTCAAAATGTTTCATACTGTATGATTTGAACTATATGACATTCAAAGGCAAAACTGTGGAGACAGTAAAAAGACTAATGCTTGCCAGAGGTTGCGGGGAGGAAAGAATGAAAAGGTAAAGTATACAGGATGTTTAGGTCATCGAAACTATTCTTTGTGGTATGACAATGGTAGATTCATATGAAAACCCGAAGAAAGTACTATACCAAAAGTGAATCCTATTTAGAAAAAAAAAGCATTCATACCAAGATACATCATAAAGAAACTATAGACAACAGAAGCCAAAGAGAAGATCTTAAAAAGCACAGAGAGAAAAAGAAAGATCATCATTAAGAGAGACAACTGATGAGCAACTACCTTTTCACCTGCAATTATGTAAGCCAGGACAGAGGAATTAATCTAATGAATAAAAATAACTGCCAACTTAGAATTCTATACCCAATCAAAATATATATCAAGAATGGATATGAAACAAAAAATGTTAACAAAGTTACCCAAACTGAGAGAACTGGCCACAGCTGAACCATAACAAAGGACATTCTAACTGATTCACCTCAGTTTTAAAGAAAATAATTCCAGATGGAGGTTCTGAGACTCATGAAATAGTCAAAACCAAAGAAAATATTAAGTAAAAATAAAACTGATAATTATATTAGGAAATAACAATATAAAATAGTAAGGAAAATGGTGACTTACATCTAACCATATTTAGGTATAAATCAGGAAGGGGTGAATTGAGTTAAAGTATTCTAAATATTTTCAATTGTCTAGAAATAATATGAAAGTAAACACTGATACTAAAATTTAAGTCAAGGATATATGATGCAATAGAGAGTAGCCACTGAAATAATAAGAAGTATAATCTTCAAATGAAGAAGGAAGAAAATAGCCAGAAAGATAAAAATAATCTTTCTGAAAAATATAGTGTGAGGCACAAAATAATATGAGAGATTTAACTAAAACTGTATAGTTACAATAAATGTAACTGATTAAATTCTTCTGTTAAAAAAAGAGATTTTAGACTTTTTTTAAAATCGAATTTCATGCTGTTTCAAGAGACGCATCTTAAATGTAAGTACGAAGATAGGTAGAAAATAATTGGTTTATCTGTATTAAGACAAACTAGAACTTAAGCCAAAAAGCATTACAATAGAAAGAGAAGGTCACTGATGATAAGAAAAGTTTTAATTCACCAGGGAAATATATGTTTTTTTTTAAATTGCAAGAATTTAACTGCATGAAAATTTAAAATTGTAGAGTCTCAAATGCACAAAACAAAAAGCAAAACTACATATCTGCAAGGGAAATAGTCATATCTACTGTAATAGCGAATTTTTAAAATGCAACTCTCTCAATAATTGAGAAAGGGGACCAAGTATCAGTGAGCCTACAGATGATTTGAACAACAATCTGATTAATAAAGTTGATGGAATGTATAGATATGGAACACGGCACTCAACAACTCCAAGATACACCAACTTTCAAGCACAGACAGAATCTCAAAATATGACTTTCTATTGGAGTATAAAGCAAGGTTTAACATTTATTATGGATTTGAGATTGCATGGAATGTATTCCCTAATCACAATTCAGCTAAAATAAACATTAGGAACTAAATGATAATTTGAGACTCTCATAAGTTTGAAAAGATGGAAATATATTTCTAAATTATCCATGGATCATATAAGAAATCAAAATGGAAGCTGTTGTTGTTGGTATGTTTGTTTTTTTGAGATGGAGTTATGCTCTTGTTGCCCAGGATGGAGTGCAATGGCGTGATCTCAGCTCAATCTCAGCTCGGCAGGATCTCAGCTCACTGCAACCACCGCCTCCTGGGTACAAGTGATTCTCCTGTCTCAATCTCCTGAGTAGCTGGGATTACAGGTATACCCCACCATGGCTGGCTAATTTTTATACTTTTAATAGAGACAGGGTTTCTCCATGTTCATCAGGCTCGTCTCAAACTCCCGACCTCAGGTGGAAGTTTTAAAATATTTTGAAAAAAAAAAGATAATGAAATTATAGCCTTGAATAAATATATAAAAATAGAGCATAACTAGAAATCAATTAATTATGTGGTCATCTCTAGAAGTTAAAGAAAGTACAGCAAAAACTAAAGAAAGTTTAAAAAAATTAAAAGCAAATGAAATAGTTCTTCTATTGCTATCACTTATGACAACAAATGTGTGGGGTACCAGTCTTTCAATTCTCTGCAATCATCAGCTGGGTGTCCAATTATTCAATTCTATTCTGAAATAATCTATGAATAATCAATGTCAGACTCCAAGAGTTAAAGGCTCAGTCCCACAAGACCACTCTGCCCTACAATTTGCATTGATTGAAAGTAGTGGGTCCACAGATTACCTACATTTTGTCCAACTTGGCCACAAATGAGAAGTTGTCACCAACCTATCCTCCGGTTCAATAGTTTGCTCACAGATGGTGGGTCATCCTTCCAGCACATGGCTGCATTCAGCAACCCAGAAGCTCTCTGAACCCTATTGTTAGGGTTTTTTATGGAGGTCCCATTATATAGGCATGATTGATTAAATCATTGTCTTTTGGTGATTGAACTTAATCACCAGTTCCTCTACCCTCCCCAGAGGCTGGGGAGTAAAACTATATATTCCAACCCTCTAATCCTGTGGTGTACCTTTCATTATGAAAAGTTAATCCAATCAAATATTCAGAGGCTTAACAAAAGTTGCAAGAAGTAGGTTGGTTAAGATGCCTTGTTCCTTAGAGAGCACTCTGGCGTGCTGAGCCTCTTCCATCACAACTACCAGCAAGCTGTCTCTTTCCACTTTCCATTGACCAGGTCAGAAGCAGTCATGCTTATTGGCTTATGGATGGTGCTCCATCTCTGACTGAGAAAACTGGCAGATGCCTTGTGAGTGGCTTACTTCCTGAGGAGCGTGTTGTTATTTTCTCTGGCTCATTCTGGCATGTGCATCCTCTCATCAGCCTACTTCATTTGACAATATTATAAGATCTGTCAGAAATGCTGTTCTCATCTGCCTATTTTAACACTGTCTGCTAATACAGACGAAAATTGTATATTTTGAGCAGTTTTTATATATCAGGTGTAAACCTAGACAGTTATCTGTAACATAGATCAGTAACCATTTTAATGAGAAAATTGTTATACAAAACTGAAGTTATTTGCCCACTACCATGCTGTTTGTAACTGAAGAAGCATAAGTGCAAGCCCATGTCTGCAAGCCACCCCAGGAATTCTAATTTAATCAATTTTGGGTGGGCCCCAGGCATTGACTTATTTTTATTGGAATTATACATGTCTTGAATAAGCAGCCAGGATTGAGAACCCCTGCATTAAGAAGCTAACCTGACACAGAAAGGGGAGTACTAAACACTGGGGTCTATTGGGGGGAAAAGGGGAGGGCCAGTAGGAGGGGGAGGTGGGGAGGGATAGCCTGGGGAGAAATGCCAAATGTGGGTGAAGGGGACAAGGAAAGCAAAGCACACTGCCATGTGTGTACCTACGCAACTGTCTTGCATGCTCTGCTCATGTACCCCAAAACCTAAAATCCAATAAAAAATTAAAAAAAAAAAAAAGCTAACCTGAACAATGAAGAAAAAAATGAGCTACCATGGAGAAAGCAGACCATTTTTGATGCAGACCTGGATCTATGCCAGCTCACAGGAAACACATGATGTCTTTGAACAGGACTTCCCCTTTGTCTGCCTCCTTTCTTGCTTTCTTCTCTCACTCTGATATCACCCTCTGATATTCCATTAGATTTGGATGATGTCTTAACCAAAACATTTTAGATACATTACTAATGGTTTTCACCTTTTCTGCTATCTATATGTTACATTGACAACCCTGAAACTTATGTGTATGTTGAATTTAGACTTTCATGATCACTAATTTTAAAAAAACTGTTTGAATGATCCCTAGGACATTATTGGGAGCCAAAACTTCTGTTCGACAGTGGCATGTATATTCTGTAGTGTTCAAGAACTATTTGAATCTTGACTGAATTTTATCTTTTTTTTAAAGAAAGGTTAAAATTTTTTAAAAAGAAATCAATAAATCAATGTAAGTTTCATAATTCTAAAATGTTTGAGACTAAATTGCCAAGTAATTGATACTCATTTTGTTATTCCAGTTGAACGAGTGAATAAACGAAATGAAATGCATGTACTGAAGGGAAACAATTGATGATCTTAGTGAGTCTCAATATTCACTGGGCTTACACTCATTAATGTTGTGGTCAATTATAAAATAAAATTTAAAACAATTATTAAAGAACAGAAATAAAATGCTAAAAGTATTTCTAAGAATAAAGATTATACAGAAATAGTAAGCTATAATTAGAAATTTTATAATTTATATTTATCTGGGACTAGCTCTTTCTTATTAGATCTATATTACTTGTTCACTTAAATATATTTGAATTTTATACATATCTAAGATATATATCATGTCTAGGAATGGGTGTCTGACTTTGTACTTTGATCTTTATAACACTTTAGGAGGTAGGCATTATTAGCCCCTTCTACAGATGAGAAAACTGAGGCTTAGAAGGGAAAGGTGGCAACTGCCAATGCCTGGGGCCGGTGGCCAGTCTTAGGCTTCTACTCATTTGCTTGTCATCCTGCAACCCCACAAGATTTTAGCCCTTTTCCTCTTTCAACTATCATGAATCTCAATGAATGTGATCCAATAAATCCTAAAGTGAGACCCACCTTTTTCCCAGATATTATTTTCACTTTCACTTTAAAGGCTGTTAAATATCCAATGGGATGATTATCTACTGGTAGACTTTTAAGAGCTATAAATTAAACTAGAAAAGTGGGTGGCTACCCCTAAATCTCACCTTCCTATATATTAATCCCAGTTATCAGGAAAAAAAGAATCTTCTTTGGGAGAACAAGGCTCCAGTTTCATCTGAGTAGGGGGAAACCTTTTTCAACTGATCAGCATCATCTAAAAAGGCTTCAACAGAACTGCATAGTACCCTAGAATTAAATAAATTACACATGTGGTTATAAGAAAGTTAAGCACTTATTTATCCACATCATTAGTCATCGAAATTCTCGTAGGGAGGAACAGCCCAGCCCCACAGGTCAGCCACTTCATGTTTCCTTAACACTTCCACTGTTTTTTAAACACCCGCTTCTTGATTTATGACTGTACTGTGGCCTCAGGCTGGGCCTAATAACGCAGCACGTACCACCCCCGATCAGAGTGACACACATATTTCCTCGCACCAATTTAAGTCATCCCATATGTGGTCTCTTGTCTTTTATGCTGCTATCTGGAAGTTCATGAAAACAGGTGACCTGTGTTGCAAGTCAGGGACCTTTACTTCAACATGAAGACTTTCAGCAAACGATTCTTATTTCTCAGCTAACTGCAGCCACTCAGTACTCCTGAAGCCTTTTAGCCTTTTTTTCTACCTGCTCCTTATTTTCCTCCAATTGGGTCATTTACTTCCACTGGGAATGCTTTCAATTATCCTTACCCTGTGTGAACAAGAATTATTTTTCACTTTCCTTACAAAATTGTTACCCAGGTGATGAGCTCCAGGTCACACGCCACCACCACAGGAAGACGTTTGCATTTCCACTTCTGTTCGATCCCTTAGCACACTACTGCAAGTCATGGCCATGTTGTATCTATTTCTGGGTCAGATCCATGTGTGTCTTGATGCCTGGGGCATTTAGGCAACCAGAAAAAAGTCAACTATTTTGCAATTATCTATGAGTATGAGTATCTTTTATATTCCAGATATGTACTGGGTGCTAATGATACATTGATTAATAAGACGGATTTTTTCCCATCAAAGTACTCACAGTCTAGCAGATGTAGATAAATGCATGAGTACAAAAAAGCTATAATACCGAATGATAGAGTCTATGGTGAAGAGCTCAAAGTATAACCGAACTTGGTTCTTGGGAAGCTTTGGATAAGCATGTAATGTTGAGTTAGCCTGTGAAGCCTGGGATTCTTGTGGAGAAGGGGGAGAAATGTTTTGCATGCTGTTGAAAAGCACATGATGAGGCACAGAGACATGGCCTTGGTGTGGCAGGAGAGTGAAGATGACAGGGGACCCTGGAGAGGTGGAGGAAATGAACATCACAAGAGGTCTGAAGGGGATGTGGAGGAATGCAAAGGGGACCTAGACTTTTAGACAGTAGGGCAGATCAGAGTTTTCTTAGCACAGAAATGGCACAGTTAGCACTGATTTCAGATAGATTATATTCACAAAGAGAGGGCATATTGAAGTGGGGTGGGTGGTGAGAGACCAGCTAGTTAGGAGGTTGGTACTCTGATCTGAGAAAGAGGTAGTCAAGGTTACTGCCAGCCTCACAAGTCATGAGAAAAGTGATAGCTACTTTAGAAGATTGACAGCTCAGGAAATTTGCAGGATGTGGGAACTCAGTAAGAAGGTAGAGGCTAGAGGCTGGGAGCGGTGGCTCAAGCCTGTAATCCCAGCACTTTGGGAGGCCGAGGTGGGTGGATCACAAGGTTAAGAGATCGAGACCATCCTGGTCAACATGGTGAAACCCCGTCTTTACTAAAAATACAAAAAGTTGGCTGGGCATGGTGGCGTGTGCCTGTAATCCCAGCTGCTCAGGAGGCTGAGGCAGGAGAATTGCCTGAACCCAGGAGGCGGAGATGGCGGTGAGCCGAGATTGCGCCATTGCACTCCAGCCTGGGTAACAAGAGCGAAACTCCATCTCAAAAAAAAAAAAAAAAGTAGAGGCTAGAAAGACTTTAAATGGGATTGAAATAACAAAACCGATTCTTGGCCTTTGCAACATAGGCATCCCCTTGGCACCTGGCCCACCCTGAAACAGGGCAGAAGAAACTACAATAATCTAAGCCTTCCATGGAAGACTTAATCTTCCCAGACAAGTCTGAGGAGAGACTCGAAAGTGATCGCTGGGGCCAAAGGCAGGATCTGTCTAATCCTGGGACAGCACAATGATTTCTGTTCATTCACTCATTTTTTAAATCCTTTCTTAATCAAACATGTACTAAGCAGCTTCCATCTGACCTCAAGGAACTTGTGGAGGAAGTAGGAAAGTAGATTTTATGGGATGAACTTTGTCCCTCTAAATTCATATGTTGAATCCCTACCCCTTACCTTAGAATGTGACCGTATTTGGAAATAGAGCATTTAAAGAGGTAAATAAGTTAAAATGAAGCCATTAGGGTGGGCTCTCATATAATCTGACTCATGTCTTTCTAATAAAAGGATATTTAGACACATGAAGAGATGCCGGGGATGGACACAAAGAAGAAAGACCAAGTGAAGACAGAGTGAAGCCAAGAAGAGAAGCTTCAGAAGGAACCATTGCTGCTGACACTTTGATCTGGGACTTCCGGCCTCTGGAACCTTGAGAAAATAAATTTCTATTGTTTAAGTCCCCAGACTGTCCTATTTTCTTGTGGCATTCCTAGAAAATGGACACAATGGATGACTACAATTTATAGTGATGAGTTTGATACAATTGAAACCTGGTACCATGGGGTACAAGGGGAATCATGATAAATTTAGCCCATGAGATCTAAGGGAGCAAGAATTCCTCAAATGAGGTTCTGAAGGATGAGCAGGAATTTGCCAAGCAAAAATTGAAGGATAGCATCCTTGACAAAGGAATTTAGCCTTTCTGGCTCCTCAGTTTGTTTCTCCATATTAGTCCTGCCCATTCCCAGGGTCTGTTTGCCTCAGCTCTCTCCCAGCTAGACCCTATTTTCAAAAACAGCACAAGATCTGTTCTTTCTCTAGGCAACTACTCTGCTTTGCCTGACTCTGCCTGGCTTCATCCCAAGCAAGCTGCCTTCAAGAGTCTGTAAGATCACTGCTGACAGCCACAGCCCACATGGCCCTGCCAGCACAAGCTCCTCCAAATGTCCCGAGAGCATTGGCCGAGTCTCGTGGATTGGCTGTGCTTGAAATGCATGCCTTTTTGTGCACCACCACCAGGAAAAGGGTGTTGTCCCCTGATTGGCCAGGGAAGCTGGGGTGACAGTCGCAACCCTGCGATTGGTGGTATCAGAACCACATGAAATGGGTTTAGGAAGGACGACTTCCCTTATCAAATGTAGAAGGAATACCAGGTAGACAAAACAGTAGCTGCTCATTGCCGTATTACTTTTAATCCCTTTCAGAGAAGAGAAAACTGAGGCTCAGAGAAGTGGCTTATGAGCATTAAAAAATCATTCATGGGGGAGGACTCAAGATGGCACTGTGAGAACAACCCAGGATTGAAGCTCTCGCTGGACGCACGGAGAAGGTGAGTCGGGGAAGCATTTCCAGACGGATCTTAGTTGCCCACAGAACGGGGAAATTCCCAGGTATAAAAGAGACGCGGGACGCCAGGCAGAGGTCTCCGCTGGCGTAGCCAGCAGCCGGTGCGGCTCCAGCCCGCGCAGGAGAGCAGAGGCGCTCCACAGCGCTCCATACAAAAGCGCACTGTTACGGGTGCCCTGTTGGACCGGCAAACTAAGACCCGAGAGGGCTGAACTTGAGACTGAACGGGTCTTGAACTGTGACCCAGCCCAGGAAATGCTAGGGACTCAGCGTTTGGGGGAGCGCAGTGCGACAAACAAAACGGCGATTCCAAACACTCCCGGTGAATAAGTTTTTTCTTTAAAGTGCAGCTCCGCGGGGGAGGGGCGTCAGCCATTACTGAGGCAATCAGCCCCTACTGAGGTACACGCCCATTGCTGACGCAGCCTACCGCTGCCGAGGCAACCCGGTACAACAGAGAGACTCCACCGCAGGGCGTAGCCCATGGCAACAGGGCGGAGACCACAGCAGAAGGGCGGAGCCTGCAGGAAAAGGGCGAACCTCACACCAGCAGGGCGGAGCCTCGGCAGGCAAAAAGTGACTAGACTGCCTCCTAGCTGGGCAGGACAGTGAGGCGGACACTCACAAGGAAAGCCCCAACCCCCCCCCGACAGAGCATCTGAGGAAAAAAAAGGGGTTTTCTTACGAGTTAGGTTGCAGCAGAACTAAACATAGCAGCCTAGCAGCCCTGAATGAACAACAGAGCTCACAGCTCAGCACTTGAGCTCCTACAGACTGTCTCCTCAAGCAACTCCGTGACCCCTCTATATCCATAAGACTGACAATCGGCAGACATCATCCTGGGACAAACATAGCAGAAAAAGAAACTGGTAGCATCCCTCGCTGTTCCACAGCCGCTACAGGTACACCCCAGACAAGCAGGGCCTGGAGTGGACCTCAGCAGTCGTATAGCGAAGGGGCTAGACTGGTAGAAGGAAAACCAAGTAACAGAAATACTCCATCATCAACAATCTGGGTGTCCACTCAGAGATCCAATCAAAAAGTCAGCAACTACACAGACGACAGGTGGATAAATCCACAAAGATGGGAAGAAACCAGCGCAAAAAGGAGGAAAACACCCGAAACCAGAACACCTCGCCTCCTAGAAAGGACCAAAACTCCTCACCAGCAAGGGAACAAAGCTGGACGGAGAATGACTGTGACGAAATGACGGAATTGGACTTCAGAAGGTGGATAATGAGAAACTTTTGTGAGCTAAAAGAACTAAGAACCTTGAAAAAAGATTTGAGGAAATGATAACAAGAATGGATACCTTAGAGAGGAATATGAATGAATTAAAGGAGCTGAAAAATACAATACGAGAACTTCGCGAAGCATGCACAAGTTTCAATAGCCGAATTGATCAAGCAGAAGAAAGAATATCTGAAGTCGAGGATCAACTCAGTGAAATAAAATGAGAAGCCAAGATCAGAGAAAAAAGCGCAAAAAGGAATGAACAAAGTCTCCAAGAAATGTGGGACTATGTGAAGAGACCTTACCTACGTTTGATAGGCGTACCAGAATGTGATGAAGAGAATGAATCCAAGCTGGAAAATACTCTGCAGGACATTATCCAGGAAAATTTCCCCCACCTAGCAAGACAGGCCAACACTCAAATGCAGGAAATACAGAGAACACCACAGAGATATTCCGCAAGAAGAGCAACCCCAAGGCACATAATCGTCAGATTCAACAAGGTTGAAATATAGGAGAAAATACTAAGGGCAGCCAGAGAGAAAGGTCAGGTCACCCACAAAGGGAAGCCCATCAGACTCACAGCAGATCTCTCAACAGAAACTCTACAAGCCAGAAGACAGTGGGGGCCAATATTCAACATCCTTAAAGAAAAGAACTTTCAACCCAGAATTTCATATCCAGCCAAACTGAGCTTCAGAAGTGAAGGAAAAATAAAATCCTTTGCGAACAAGCAAGCACTCAGAGATTTTGTCACCACCAGCCCTGCTTTACAAGAGCTCCTGAAAGAGGCACTACACATAGAAAGGAACAAGCAGTACCAGCCATTCCAAAATCACACTAAATGCTAAAGAGCATCAACATAATGAAGAATCTACAACAACTAACGGGCAAAACAGCCAGCTAGCATCAAAATGGCAGTGTCAAATTCACACATAACCATATTAACCCTAAATGTAAATGGACTAAATGCACCAATCAAAAGACACAGACTGGAAAATTGGATAAAAAGCCAAAACCCAGCAGTGTGCTGTATCCAGGAAACCCATCTCACATGCAAGGATACACAAAGGCTCAAAATAAAGGGATGGAGGAAGATTTACCAAGCAAATGGAGAGCAAAAGAAAGCAGGAGTTGCAATCCTCATCTCTGATAAAATAGACTTTAAAGCAACAAAGATCAAAAGAGACAAAGAAGGCCATTACATAATGGTAAATGGATCGATACAACAAGAAGAGCTAACAATCCTAAACATATATGGACCCAATACAGGAGCACCCAGATACATAAGGCAAGTTCTTAACAACTTACAAAGAGACTTAGACTCCCACACAATAATAGCGGGAGACTTTAACACTCCACTGTCAATATTAGACAGATCAACCAGACAGAAAATCAACAAGGATATCCAGGGCTTGAACTCAGACCTGGAGCAAGCAAACCTGATAGACATTTACAGAACTCTCCACCCCAAATCCACAGAATATACATTCTTCTCAGCACCACATCATACCTACTCTAAAATTGACCACATAATTGGAAGTAAAGCACTGCTCAGCAAATGCAAAACAACTGAAATCATAACAAACAGCCTCTCAGACCATAGTGCAATCAAGTTAGAACTCAGAATTCAGAAACCAACCCAGAACCGCACAGCTTCATGGAAACTGAACAACTGGCTCCTGAATGTTGACTGGATAAACAACGAAATGAAGGCAGAAATAAAGAAGTTCTTCGAAACCAATGAGAATGAAGACACAACATGCCAGAATCTCTGGGACACATTTAAAGCAGTCTCTAGAGGAAAGTATATAGCAATAAGTGCCCATATGAGAAGAATGGAGAGATCCAAAATTGACACCCTATCGTGAAAATTGAAAGAGCTAGAGGAGCAAGATCAAAACAACTCAAAACCCAGCAGAAGACAAGAAATAACTAAGATAAGATCTGAACTGAAGGAGATTGAGACATGAAAAACCCTCCAAAAAATCAATAAATCCAAGAGCTGGTTTTTTGAAAAGATCAACAAAATAGACCACTAGCCAGACTGATTAAAAAGAAAAGAGAGAACAACCAAATAGATGCAATAAAAAATGATAAAGGGGAAATCACAACAGATTCCACAGAAATTCAAACCATCATCAGAGAATATTACAAACAACTCTATGCGCATAAACTAGTAAACCTGGAAGAAATGGATAAATTCCTGGACTCCTGTGTCCTCCCAAGCCTAAACCAGGAGGAAGCTGAAACTATGAATAGACCAATAACAAGGTCAGAAGTCGAGGCAGCAATTAATAGCCTACTACACAAAAAAAGCCCAGGTCCAGACGGGTTCACAGCCGAATTCTACCAGACACATAAAGAGGAGCTGGTACCATTTCTTCTGAAACTATTCCAAATAATCCAAAAAGAAGGAATCCTACCCAAATTATTCTACGAGACCAATATCATCCTGATACCAAAACCCGGCAGAGACCCAACAAGAAAAGAAAACTTCAGGCCAATATCCATGATGAACATAGATGCAAAAATCTTCAATAAAATATTGGCAAGCCAATTGCAACAGCAAATCAAAAAACTTATTCATCATGATCAAGTAGGATTCATCCCGGGGATGTAAGGCTGGTTCAACATATGCAAGTCTATAAACGTAATTCACCACATAAACAGAACCGAAAACAAAAACCACATGATTATCTCAATTGACGCAGAGAAGGCATTTGACAAAATTCAACAGCCCTTTATGCTAAAAACCCTCAATAAACTCGGTATCGATGGAACATATCTCAAAGTAATAAAAGCTATTTATGACAACCCAACAGCCAATATCATACTGAATGGGCAAAAACTGGAAGCATTCCCTTTGAAATCCGGCACTAGACAAGGATGCCCTCTATCACCACTCCTATTCAATATAGTACTGGAAGTTCTAGCCAGAGCAATCAGTCAAGAAAAAGAAATAAAGGGTATTCAAATAGGAAAGGTGGAAGCCAAATTGTCTCTATTTGCAGACGACATGATAATATACCTAGAAGACCCCATCACCTCAGCCCAAAAACTCCTGAAACTGATAAGCAACTTCAGCAAAGTCTCAGGATATAAAATCAATTTGCAAAAATCACAAGCCTTCCTCTACACCAATAACAGACTAAAAGAGAGCCAAATCAAGAACGAACTGCCATTCACAATTGCTACAAAAAGAATAAAATACCTTGGAATACAACTCACAAGGAACGTAAGGGACCTCTTCAGGGAAAACTACAAACCACTGCTCAACGAAATCAGAGAGGACACAAACAGATGGAGAAACATTCCATGTTCATGGTTAGGAAGAATTAATATCGTGAAAATGGCTATACTGCCCAAAGTAATTTACAGAATCAACGCTATCCCCATCAAGCTACCATTGACTTTCTTCACAGAACTGGAAAAAACCACCTTGAACTTCATATGGAACCAAAAGAGAGCCCGCATAGCCAAGTCAATTCTAAGCAAAAAGAACACAGCAGGAGTCATCACACTACCGGATTTCAAACTATACTATAAGGCTACAGTAATCAAAACAGCATGGTACTGGTACCAAAACAGAGATATAGATCAATGGAACAGAACAGAGGCATCAGAGGCAACACAACATAGTTATAACCATACAATCTTTGATAAACCTGACAAAAACAAGCAATGGGGAAAGGATTCCCTGTTCAACAAATGGTGTTGGGAAAACTGGCTAGCCATGTGTAGAAAGCAGAAACTGAACCCCTTCCTGACACCTTACACCAAAATTAACTCCAGATGGATTAAAGACTTAAACATAAGACCCGGCACCATAAAAACCCTAGAAGGAAATCTAGGCAAAACCATCCAGGACATAGGAGTAGGCAAGGACTTCATGAACAAAACACCAAAAGCATTGGCAACAAAAGCCAAAATAGACAAATGGGACCTAATGAAACTCCACAGCTTCTGCACAGCAAAAGAAACAGTCTCTAGTGTGAATCGGCAACCAACAGAATGGGAAAAAATTTTTGCAGTTTACCCATCTGACAAAGGGCTGATATCCAGAATTTACAAAGAACTCAAACAGATTTACAGGAAAAAAACAAACAAGCCCATTCAAAAGTGGTCAAAGGATATGAACAGACACTTTACGAAAGAAGACATATATGAGGCCAACAATCATATGAAAAAATGCTCATCATCACTGGTCATCAGAGAGATGCAAATCAAAACCACATTGAGATACCATCTCACGCCAGTTAGAATGGCGATCATTAAAAAATCTGGAGACAACAGATTCTGGAGAGGATGTGGAGAAAAAGGAACACTTTTACACTGTTGGTGGGAGTGTAAATTAGTCCAACCATTGTGGAAGACGGTGTGGCGATTCCTCAAGGCCTTAGAAATAGAAATTCCATTTGACCCAGCAATCCCATTACTGGGTATATATCCAAGGGACTATAAATCGTTCTATACAAGGACACATGTACACGAATGTTCATTGCAGCACTGTTTACAATAGCAAAGACCTGGAATCAACCCAAATGCCCATCGATGATAGACTGGATTGGGAAAATGTGGCACATATACACCATGGAATATTATGCAGCAATCAGAAATGATGAGTTCGTGTCATTTATAGGGACATGGATGAATCTGGAGAACATCATTCTCAGCAAACTGACAGAAGAACAGAAAATGAAACACCGTATATTCTCACTCATAGGCGGGTGATGAAAAATGAGAACACATGGACACAGAGAGGGGAGTACTAAACTCTGGGGTCTATAGGGGGGAAAGGGGAGGGCTAGTGGGAGGGGGAGGTGGAGAGGGATTGCCAGGGGAGAAATACCAAATGTGGGTGAAGGGGAGAAACCAAACAAAACACACTGCCATGTGTGTACCTGTTCAACTGTATTGCATGCTCTGCACATGTACCCCAAAACCTAAAATGCAATTAAAAAAAAAGGGAAAAAAAAGAAAGAAAATAAATAAATAAATAAATAAAAATAGTTGGTAATTGTTCTAGACCATTGTGGCATCTAACTTACTATGTATGTGTGTGTGTATGTGTGTGTGTGTTGTGTACATTTGTGTGTATGGTATAGTTTTGTCTCATGATCTCATCAAATATTCTCCTTTGAGTTCTACTGAATTTTTGTTGAAATCTCGATATATTTCAAGGATGTATCAACTATAAGCAGATTATATGGCAACTCTGAAGAGAATTAAATATGGGTTATACACAGAAAAAAAAATCATTCATTCAGCCATAATTAATTAAGCACCTATATATATTAAGCACCATGCTAGGTGCTTGGAACCTATTAATGACTGAAACAAACAAACGCCTCTACTCTTATATAGATTGAACTAGAGGGGGAAGTGACATGGAAAAAGTGTGAAATTTATAAATCAATTGTATACTAAGAAGGTGATCAGGGAAAAAATTGGGGAAGGTAAAGGGGTGCAGGCAGATATAGTAATAGTTTCACAGAGTGAGACTCATTAAGAAGTTTATATTCAGGCAGAGACATGAAGGAGGTGAATCTATTGGTTAGGCCAAGGAAGCATCGGTACAAGGGCCATCAAGTGGGGGCTGCGTCTGGCATTGCTGGAGGACAAGTAGCCAGGAGGACAGTGTGGCTAGAGAAAAGTGAAGAAGGTTAGCATATGAGCCTGCGTGATTGGAGCTTAACTGGTGTCACCTTAGGTGGCTTGGGTTTCTACTAAGAACTTAAAAGGACCTCAGGCCAATTCTTCCTGTAAAGATGTAGGCTGCCATTACAGGAAGTAGGGAGCCATTGTAGGATTTTGATCAGATCAGTACTTTGATCTGACTCAGAAGGATCATTCTGACTGCAGGGGTGAGAATAGACTTCGCTCTATTTTCGGGAGGAGAAGAAAGCACACTGTTTAAATCCAGTCCTGGCTTTCTCTGACCCCAGAATCAAATCACTTATCCTATGATGTACATGGAGAGCCTGGAGCCCTTGAGTGTGGAAACTTTTAGACAGAGAGACCCGCAGGACTTAGCAAGGCCCATGTCCTGATAACCCCCATCTTCCTCCCTCCAACCACGTAGAGGGTATTTCCTAACCAGCATTTCACACCTAGAGATTCTTTCAGAAAGTCTCTTTGCAGACCCCAATCTCTGTGCCAACGCATAGATTTTGTGGACTTGTCTAGGAGCCCCATTTGCTTTTCATACAGATTTTTTCCTTAGTCTCTTTTATATCCAATTGATATTTTTAAATTGATTTCATTGAAAAGGGTATCATTATGAAGCTTGCTTATATAAATTGCACATGCGAAGATTCTCCAATCTTCTTCAAAGTAGAGCTCTTTTATGGGAAAATGAAGCCTCCTTCTGGATTATATTTCTATGTCCAGGTTGGCATAATTATTATTGCTAAAAATATATCCCCTTTCTTCAGGCCTAGCTCTCTATCCTCAGCAGGCAGGATACTCCCAGAGTCAGGCCAGCCCTCTGCAGAGGCCTGGATCTGAGGGAGGAAAGGTGGACCAGGCAGAAGTAAGCAGGGAGAAGAAGGACATCGCAGCTCTCTGAGGACTGACTGACCATTAGCGTCAACTTGGCTTAGTGAGGCTGAGCAGGATGTCTTCCTCTCTTCTGACACCTCATTACCAACACCCTGTAAGGGAAGCTCAGGACCTTTGGAGTTGGGAGCTGCTTGGTGGGTGCGTAAAAGCAAAGGCTCTAGAACCAGAGACCTGGGTTCCAATCTCAGTTCTTCCTTCACTAGCTGTGGGTCCCCAGGCCAGGTGACTTAATCTCTCTAAACTTAACTCATCAGCATGCCATATGACTATATATAGCATAACATATACAAACACTCAATGTGGGGCCTAGCACAGAGCAAGAACTCTGAATATTCACCACATCAATATCCATTTAGATGCAAAGGACCTGAACTCAAGCCCACCCCTGTCCTTATAAAGTTCACCCCTCTCCTTTATAAACTTGGGCAAGTTCCTCCCTTTTCTAAGTCATTTGTGAAATGAAGTCGATGATTCCTGACTATCTTCCAGCATTATTTTGGAGTCTGTATGACATCATAAATGTGGAAGAACCTTGCATATTCTTGTTGTTACAAAGCAAATAATCTCAGGGGTTTTGGACTTTCAGAAGCTTCTGATCTGGATAAACCTTGGCACAGTTATTTATAGCTTGGATCCCATAAGCTATGAAGGTTTTCCTACGGGGGAGCATGCAACAGGACCCATCATTTTGGTTTTACTAATGAAATGGGCTTCATTCATTACCTGAGACCTATAAGCATCACCTGAAACATCCTTGCCATCTACTGCCATGGCACTGCCAACAATTTGGGATATGCTTACTCATTGCATTGGAGTACAGGGGCAAGTAGGGGAAGAGTTGAATTGCAAATGGGCAGGAGGCAATAGAGTGAAAGTGAACATCTGTACCAAAGAGACCTCCAGGGGAGTCAACGTCAGGCAAGCACTTGTAAAATCCCCTTCAGGTAGCTAGTGTTGCACAAGGGTGGAAGGAAATACAAAACCATAGCAATAATAAAAATAGCTGAGGTTTTCAGAGGAAGAAGAGCTCCCTGGGGTCTGCATGAAAAGCCTTCTTGGAGAAAATCAGAACCGAGAGTAGGTGGAGTATTAGGAAAATAGAAGAGAACAGCCGGAAGTTACTAAAATCAAGAAGCCACTCTGGAGATTTATAACTGCAAGGATGCTTTGGTCAGACCTATGATCCAATGGGCTTCAGGGAGGATGTGTAGGAAGCAGGACTTGTTATCAGCCTAGATTTTGGTAAATATACCCATTGCCCAACTTTTTGGCAATGAGTAGGAGGACACCCCCAACATTTATGAGCCCTTACCACGTGCCACACAACTGCCCTTAACACTTGTGTTAAATACAGGTGGTCCTTCACTTACAATGGGGTTATCTTTGGATAAAACCATCCTAAATTGAAGATATCCTAAGTCAAATATGCTTATTTTCCAGCAAATATTTTCACTGTAAAACAGTCTTGTCAGGACATAACTCTATCAATGTCTATCACTTTCACACCATAGTAAACTAAAAAAAAAAAATAAGTGGAATCCTTGCTAGGTTGGGAATCATTGTAATTTCAGCTTTACAGGAACTACATAATAAGGTCCTATTATTGTCTTAATTATCTCCCGCTATATAATGAATAACCACAAATTTTAGTGACTTAAAATAACACACACTTAATAGCTCACAGTTTCTGTGGGTCAGGAATCCAGGCTTGACTTACAGCTCTTGGCAGGTCTTAGTTCCTTGCTGGCTGTTAGGTAGAGGGTGTCCTTGTTCCTTGCCATATGGAGCTCTCAATACGGCAGCTCACTTCCTCAAAAAGAGAAAGAAAGGGAGGGTGAAGAAGATGGCAAGTTGGAAGATAGAGTCTTTTGAAACCTTATATCAGAGGCAACACATCCTATCACTTTTGTGATATTCTCATTAATTATAAGGAAGTTACTAGGTCCACTCCATGAAGGGAATTGCACAAGGGTATGAATACCAAGAGGCTGGGATCTCTGGGGGACATCGTAGAGGCATTTCTACTATAAATATTATCTCCATTTTACACAAGACGAAATGGAAGCTCAGAGATTTTAGAGAACTTGCTCTAGGGTCCCATAGCTAATAAATTGGAAGGGGGATATGAATGAGTAATCTGAATCCAGAGTGCCAATGCCTTTCATCAGGATGCCCTGAAAACAGCATGAGCCGTGCTGTGTGGAAGACAGGCTTTCTTCTTCAGCTATTACCACTGCTGGGGGGCCTGAGTTAAACCCAGTTTATTGTGCCAGAGAATGATCTGTACATCTTGCCGGCCACAACCCAGATTCAGATAGCAATGATTGTGGTCCTGCTGGAGCACAGAGTAAAGCACTCATTAGAGAAAGTGTTGGCCTCTGGAGGATGGAGACAGAGGAAAAAAAAACACTGAATGCCTAGCTGACACCACCTCAGGGTCTTGGACTTTCATCCATGTGGGGAAGCCCTGTTGCCTCATTTTCTTGGGGCTCTCTCTTCTCATCCAAGCTTCTACTTGAGGCTTTCTATAACCTCTCCAACCTAAAACATCTGACACAACCATCCTTCTCTATTCTACAGTTTTGTTTTATTTTTACAGCATTTCTCCTGATTTGATATTATTTTATTAATTTTGTGTTAAATTGATGATGTGTCTTCCTGCACTGGAACATAAGCCTCATGGAAATCAGACCTAGTCTGTCTTATTTATACCTATGTTTTTAGCACTACATGTAGAAGGTTCTCAACAGATACTTTTGGATTGATTAATTGGTATTAAGATTGTATAAAGGGTTAATTGGTATTTAGATTGTATAAAGAATACATTCATAAGGAAGAGACAAAAATCCAATGGAAAATCAACCAGAGAAGTGAACAGACATTTCCAGAAAAGGAATCCTGAAATGCAATGAGCTGGAGAGCCCCATTAATACTCAGCATAGGAAGATACACATTTCTTTCCAATTGACTAGCAAAAATTAAATGGTTTCACAATCAAATATTATGAAAGCTAGTGATAAACACAGACACTCACATACTACTGGGAAAAACATAGAGTGGTTCACATACTTTAGAAAGCAATTTGGCAATATATAATTACATTAAAATTGGTAGCCTCTATGGTCTACAATTCCACCTCCAGATGTATATTTCAGAGGAATTCTCAAAGATGTGTACAGGAAGACATGTGCAAGAATATTCATTGCAGCACTATTTTTAACAGTGAAAAGTTGGAAAACATTCAAATGTCCACCTATAAATAGATGCGTTTTATATGTATATGTATATATATATACATATATATACATATAAATTATATATATTTATTTATATATAATTTATTATATATTTTAATATATATTATATATAATTTAAATATATTATATATATTTAATATTAATTAATTAAATAAATATATATTAATATTATTATATTATAAATATATATTAATATATTTATATTATATATATCATAAATATATAATAATTTAAATATATTATATATATTTTATATGCATATATATACATATAAATTATATATATATATAATTACATTCAGCTGCTAAAAAAAGTGACCCAAATCTCTAATACAAATCTCAAAAGCATGTTGACATCCACTGTTAGTTCTGATTCAGTAGCTGTAGCAAACCACTGTTTTAGCTGAGAACAATAAGAAAAACATTTTAAAAAATCAATTATCTTGAAGGCAGCAGAGGGCTGCTAAGGCAGCCAGGACCTGTGAGGCTAAGCTGCATGCCTAATTTTCTGAACTCCACTTCGCTGTCTGCATTGGCTAATTCTCAGTGCAGGGGCCTGGGAAGCCTGGCAGAGGACAGTTGCTGAGAAATCTTAAGGTACTGAGCAGAGAAACAATGGAGTCTGCAATTGCAAAGGCAGCTAGGACTCCAGGGGCCACAAAGACAGGGTGAGGGAAATGATGCAATACTCGATGGACACCCAGTTACAGAGATATCTTCAGCATGGTACTGTTAGGAGAACTAAATAAAATGAATGTGCCCAACGCAATGTCATCTTGGCAGTGACTTTCCCTGCAGGAGGCAACGTGGCATGCCGAATGAGCCAAGGATGTCAGGATGGTGCATCTTTAAGAGACACATTGCTGGGTAAATCCTCTGTAAAATCATCCAGAAGCAAAAGGTGTGAGATTAAATCCCAACTCCAATCTTTCTTTTTTGTTCCATTTCCTTCTCGGACCTTCTACGTACATGACTTTGTATATTGTACCGTATGGTAGAAAGAGGAATTTAAAAAGAATCTGCAAAGTGCTCAAAATTAAATTTTCAAAATGCATAAAAATTAACGAGAATTGCATAATAATCAATAGTGCCAAATCTGTTTTAAGCTTTGTTTTCACTACCGCCCCATGACAACAGTCTCTTTGTAAGCACGCACAGATCTGTCACCAGCCCATTGTGTTGTTTACCCAAAGGATTGGCAGGGGGTCATTTTTTTCACTACTCAGTGTTCTTATAATTACGTTTTTTTCTATATCTTATATCAATGTCACCCAAGGGTGTATTAAGTAGTGGAAATAGTGCTTTGGCTGAAAAACATTTTAGAGAATAAAAACATTAGAAAACAGGATTAGATGTGATAAAATACTATGATGAGGACCAAATATCTGCCAGGATAACTCAAGCAGTTGATTTAGGAAAACGCTAATCTCTTGAAAATGAAAAGCACTATTAAACAGACATCTCTAAATTTTCTAAAACTCCTTATTGATATATCCTATATTTACTGTTATAAAAGCAAGTTCAAAAGCAAAAACGAACAAAAAAGTTACACTTTCTTATGGTACTTACAGATTTACAAGTCTCAAAAGTGAAATCTGTGCTTCTTTACATTTGTGCCTATAAAAAAATTAGCTTCAAATGATCAAATGTGTAATTATGTGAAGTTTCTACCAATGAATCACTTGTGTAGAAAGGGACTGCCTTGCACTGACCTCCACGGAGGCTCTCGTAGGCCACAGTTCTCTGTGGATGGCCTGTCTTCCTACCTAAGCACATCCTGAGAGCAGCATCCAACTGTCCCTGCCTGTGCCCTCCCAGCGCAGGGACAAGGGAGGTTTCCCACAACCCCTCTCTGCTAGGGCGGTTATTGGGGTTCTATGGGGCCAGGATTGCTCCCATACCTCCCAGAAACTTCATCCTGGGCCTAGGGGATAGGCCTAAAATTACAGGGCTGCTGATGAGGCTTATACAATGGGCTGGCGAAACTCTGAATAGTTAAAGTCTAGGAATTCGATAAGGCGGTGAAAGCTCAGTGCAAATGACTGCCGCCTTCCAAGTCTTGATAATTTCAATATGTTTCTCAAACTTTGCAGAGAAGTCCAGTCTCTGGCCAGGCTCTCACGATAACCTTGAGGTAAGGCAGCATCACTAGTGGATGTGCCTTTGCCTGGAGTCTCAGCCCCCAGGGCATGTGAAGCAGGTTGATGGGTGGCAGGCGGCATGGTCTACATGCAACTAGGATCAGGGACTTCAGCATTCCTGTCACAGTCTGTTTAACGAGTTCTCATTTTGGGCCTCAATTTCCTTATGTCCAAACTGAAGCTTGCATTAGATTGTTTCTGAAATTTCATCTTTTTTAATGGGCATATGAAAATTAAAAGAAATTGACTATCCATCATCTCCCCCCAGAAAATTTGAACATAAATTTTACAACACACCACATCCACAATAACCTTGCCTTCCCTTAGTGCTGATCCCTGCTACCTTGAGTTTAACAATGCTCAGAGACCTTCCCTGTGCTTTCTGTTTTATGATTTGAATATGACAGAGTCCAGAGAAAAAAGAAAATGTCTCCCTCTTTTCAGGACTATCCATGTCTCCACCTCTCCAGCTGTGAAATGAGAATAACAATCATTACCATAAGGAAATACTTATCTCTAAGGGATTTGGGGAAAGTTCATGAGATAATGATGCCTGTAGCTGCCAGAAGAGGAAGAAGGGGAGCAGGAGTCCCTGACACCCACCCCAAGGTGTGGGAGCTCTTTGAGGGTCAGAGGGAATCGCTCCAGGAGCCCAGGTCAGAGCAAGATGGGAGTGTCAGGAGTGTGGGTCTGTAGCTTGGTCTTATCATTATTGTTGTTATTATTTTTAACTTCCCGGGTTTCGGTTCCTTGCCTTTCCTCCTCCTGCTGGAAGAGTCTAGAATCGGAGACCCCAGGACCTCCTCCTTTACATTCCCTTTTTCAGTACTTCTATTCCTGACATATCTTTGGGAACACTGTCGATATCCTGGCAAACCATTTGACATTTTTTTCCCCCAGCAAAGCTGTTTCTGAGTCTGTATTCAAACAGCAGACTTTCTTAAAATTAGAATTTGGTCCTGCTGCCCTTCGGTAATTTCAGGTACCCAATCCAGTATCAAGAGAGACCAGTTTTCTTTTTAGGTGCAGATAGTGCCTTGTTGTTCCCCTCAGAGAATCTGAATCTTTTTGGCCTGTGGCCACACACTTGTCCTCAAGGCCTCGCCATGACTGGGCTGCATCAGCTCACACCTGAATCATTGCCTTAGCTTTCACCCAGGACCCTCCAGTCTCTCAGTGCTTCATCCATCCCTCTGGGTGCCCTTCCGGCCCCAATATTTTTATCAGCAGCCTTCAGCACCTCCACACTCAAAGAATCAACTCACAGCTACCTATGCCACATTTGTCTGGGATTTTCAAATACACTATTTTGCTTTTTCATTACAATAAGTTTTTGAAGGTGGTAGGCAGTCTTATTATTGTTTCAATCTTAAAAATTAGAAAAGTGGGGTGCAAAGAGTAGTTCACCCCAACTGAGTGTTAGAGATGGAAAGCCAGAGAGGAACCCCAGGACTGCTGGATCGAAATATAGGGCTCTGTAGGCTTTATGGGCTTCCTGCCTCTCTCAGTGATTTTCAGCCTTCACTGAGCATTTGAATCACACATATAGAGGATTGAAAGATAACGATTGTTCCAACTCATCCCCCCCCAATCCTACCTGTTCAGCAGGTCTGGGGACTGGTATATGCATTATCAAAATAGGGAGGCTGTGGTTCTTCCTAAACTGAAAACCACTATCCATCAAGTAAAGACCTAATTGTCCTTTCTAGGCTCTAGGCTTACCTCCTATGTTATTCAAATATCAATCTTGGGTCAGACCAGGCTGGTAAATTCATTTGTGTCCTGAATTTCTCTTGTTCTATCTAGCCTCTGCTCCTTTGTGTCTATGAGATCCTCTGCCTAGGATGTTCTTCCCAGACCTTTATCCCTTCTCAAGAATTCTCCTTTCAGGTTCGATTCAATCCTGCCTCTTCCATGAAGGCTTCCATGAATCTACAGTCATGGGGATTCATCCTCCATGGAATCCTTAGTTTATGCACAGTCAGGAGGAATTATTTTGGCAGTTATCCTTTATTGCCTTATGTTGCTACAGATCTGTTTCAGGGTTACCCTTATCTCTGCAGAGGGACTGCAAGAGTCACAGAGAGTGTGAGAGAAGGCAGAAAGAATGAATAGAGGATTCAAAGTCAAGAGTCTTGGGTTTGATCCCTGGCCCAACCATTGGTGACATAACCCTGAACTGATCATTTCTTTACTGTTATTTTTGCTATCATTTGTTTATTTAGTCTTAGAGCTGCATGTTCTTCACTTCAAAAAGAAAATAATGTAGTAAACAAATGACTTCAAGATTGAGTATCAAAAAGGACCTGGCACCATTACTGTAATCTCAGAAGCTCTCAGTATCTTGCAGGTCTCAATCTGAGACCTAAATCCAAGCCTTCTGTTCAATTTTGTTCTCATTATACCATGTTAATATGAAGACTTGGATTTTCTAAAACAAATCACGACTTAAAAAATGTGATTTCTCATCACATCCTAAATGCAAGGAAATCCCAGGTATTTACCTGTAAATGTGTGTTGAACTAAAGAATGAGCTAAATCAAGCACAACTGAAATTCTACAGGAGGCATGCAAAGAGGAAAAAGAGAAGGAATGATCACATCTGGCCAGGGGAATCAAAGAAGACTTCTTTGAAGACGTGATATTTAGCTGTTGAGGTTTTAGGACATAAATAATTTCTCTCTTCCGCTGAGGTTTCAGAATCAATCCAGTATGGGCACTAGCGTCAGATGGAAGAAGCTCAAACCATCAGCTGGTAACTCTGGATGGGAGAACTTGCCTCTTCCCCCTGCCTTTGCAGTATAAACCCTTGTCAGGGCAGGGCCAGTCCCAGGTAGATGTTCTCACCCTGACTACTGCAGAGGGCATTACTCCTTTATGCCAGTCCTGCCCCAATGGAAGGACTTGCCTGAGAGTGGGGCCTCATGACTGCCTCTAGAAGGCAACCACAGGGAGAAAGTAAGTGGTAGTAAGGCAAGAAGTACTTGATCTGCAGGCAGGAGACGCCCTGCAGAGGGAGGGATTGGGAGGCTGAGTCCAATATGCTCAGGTCCTGGTCCCAGTTACTCGTCTTCCCGAAGGAAGAGCGAGTCAAAGATGGAGCCAGGGGCTGGGAATGTTCCTCCATCTTCTCTCTTCCTGAAGAGGGTTGTGAAACACTCTACTCTGCCTCTCCTTTCTGTGGAAATAGAAGGAATGGGTAAGTATTTCTCCCTGAAAATGGTCATGATTATAGGAGGCAGGCATTTTAAGACATTAAGGAATCAGAAGAAATTGTATGTATAAATTGTGCATATGCATGCTTGACGTGTGAAAATGCAGAACATGTACATGAAGGGGGTGCGCCCTGATGCCTGAAGCCTGTAGTGCACAGAAGAAACTAGAGGAGGAGAAGGCAGAAATGATATTGCCAGAGTTGGAGAGCCTCAAATTCCAGGCTTAGGAGCTTGACTTTGATCATCAGGCAGTGAAAATCTATGCCTCTTATTGGAAACATAACTCTAAAGCATCTGCCTGCATCAACACAGCAAAAATTTCTTGTCATGGCAGAAAAACTGGCCTTAGCCACCCTCTCCACTTGACCTATTTGTGAACAATCCTACGTGGAGTCTCCTGGACTCCAGGATAAGATCATGCTGCACATTCACCTGAAATATATTGTAGGAATTCTGCAGCCAAATACCCCTGACATGAATACAGAAACGACAGAAATACACCCAGCAGATGACTGAGAATGCGACCCACTGGTGGGAATTTGGGGGTGGCAGAGTGCAGCCTGTGGAGTGTTTGGCCCTGAAGGTCACTTCATTCTGAGGACCGGGCAGAGCTGCAGCTGAGCACTTAGTGAGAGTCAGAGGTAACATGCAAACATGAGCTTTGGACTCATTAACTCAAGTAAGAAGCAGCACTGGGGGAAATAAAGCTGACCCACTAACAGAGGAATTATATTCAACTCTGGAGAGAACCGTGCCAACAGTCCAAGCAATTTAAGAGATGTAATTAACTAGTATGAGGATGAGTCCTCTAATTTCTCTCTCCAAATTGGATAGCACGAGTCTTTATATTTATTCAGCGCACTGCAATGTGCAAAGCCCTTTCACACGGCATTCCTCGTGAGCTGTCACAAACACCTCTGTGAAGCAAGGAGAGCTAGGGGAGTACAATCCCCATTTTAGGAAACTGAAGCCACGAGTTCCATAAGGAGGTCTCCGCTCAGGCCAGCTCTCCCTTTGGCTCCATTGTAACCTTGCAGTTTTATTGATGTGGTCTTTCCTTGAGGAAGAGGATGCAGGAGTGGATCACTGGCTCATCAGTCTGACCCCCTGCAGAGGTAGAGGCCTGCACTAGAGAGTATTGTTAGGGTGCTTCATCCTGTATGGTACCATCACATGCTCTATTTCCAAAGTGACTGGATTTGCTTGATCCAAAGTGGTTACATAGAATGACAAACAGAGATGGGGCATGAAAATTAGGGTGAACTGGGAAGACTGGGAACTTCCTTGAGTGCCAGATTTATTTTTCTCTTTTTCTGGTCTTTTAAATGGGCCTGAAATGTATAAAAGTGGATACAGAGATACAAACTGGTAGCTCTAGGGCCAGAAGATGTTTAAACTAGTGTTTTAAAAGGCAATAGTCTGAACATCAAATTCAGGGCATGCACCTCCCAGTTTGACAAGGTTCCCACCATTCCCTATTGTCTTATATCACACCCATTTTTATTCATTCAGTCAGTCAACAACAACTATTTACTGTATGTCTGTTTTGAGCTGGGCTTGCCCCCATACTTACATTTTCCTTACCTGACCGGCCCCACAGATATTTGAATAACTGGTCTCCACCCTAGAGCACAATCGAGGGGGACTCGTGTTTGATGAACACTCCTTCATTCCTCAGAGTGGAACCTCCATACCCTTAGGTTTGCATTAGCTTGAAGCTAGGATGTTGTCACTAATGTTCACCCCAGGGCTTCAGAAATTGGCTTTTCCAAAGACTCTGCTGCTTTTTCTTTTAAAATCCCAGAGCCAGTGGCAAAAGGCAGGCATTCCTCTCCCCAGAGCCCAACCAGGTGGCTGAAGCCCCGAAACTTTCAGGGACTTGCGCAAGGCCCCAAAGGTAGCAGGAAGGCCTCCTGAGAGGACTGGTCCTCTTGATTCCAAGCCCAGAGGTAGATCTCCTGTCCTTGAGAGGCTTTGGTTTCAGACCCTGCCTGAGAGAACAAAAGAGATTTCAGTTGTCACATCGACACAGCCCCGAGCTGCTCTATTTTCTAACTTGGCTGGCTTTCCCCTGTGCTGTTTCACATCAAATACCTCCTCCCCCCACTTTCTTTCAGATGATTGGTTGAAATTAAATATCCTGAAATTACATTGAAAAGGAGGGGGGGGCACTAATACAAAATTTTAATCAAAATACAAGCTTAACAGTTCCCAGCCTTTGAAATGCGAAGCAGACACTGGGTCCGCAGGGATGCCCCGACATGTTCTCAGGTGTGAAGTTAGCCAAGGAAGGGGCCCACTCTCCGAACATGAGAATTACAAGTAAACCAGCACATTGCAAACTCAAGATTTCCAAATGAAGCAAGGCCTTCTCTCCCTTTCCACAGCGTGCATGGAAAGGGGGACGCTGGAGGAGAAGGGGTCCATAATGAAAGGGTCTGGGGTTTCTCCCCTGTCCCACCTGGCTTTGATACGCAGGCATGCCATCCAGGGCATGAAACTTAGGAAGGAAAGGACTGGATAAAGCAGTTTGCAGAGGGGGCAAAACCCCTGATACAGCAAGAGACACTCGGATAGATGAGGCAGACATCGGGCGCCCTCTGGTGGCTTATGCCCCACCAAACAACACGGAGGCTTTCTCCTTGGATTAACTCTATAAATAGACCGATGATTTATTAAACAGATTTGAAGCTCATTTAAGGCACTGGGCCATGATTGCTTCGGGGCTCAAATAAGGAGGTGCTTAGGACCCTGCCTCTTATGCAAGCACCTGGACTCACTTAGCAAGTCACTAGCATGATCTACATTACAAGTGCATCGGACACTGTTGGCTCTGCCATTCCCAGCCAGGAGATGCCAAATTCCTCATATATAAAAGGAGCTTTAGTAACTCAAGCAAAATAAGCACACTTTTCCCCCCATCGCCTTCCCAGAGACCCAGGCTGCAGGGTTTCTGGGAGGATACACAATACCTTGTTACAAACCATGTAATGTTTTAAAAAGTATCTATCTGACAGCCTTGGCTAAAGCCAGATCTTCTATCTCGATTACTTCAATATGTCACATCCATATCGCACCACAGCATCCAGGCTTTCAGAGCCAAGGCCTCTCTGTCTTGTCCAACCTTCCCATCTGGAAGCAATGAGCTTAATATTCTGGCTCTCCCCCATAAAAGCTATGTCACAAAAAAGTAGCAGCCTGTGAACTGCTTTAGCCCCCCCAAGACACACCGGAGCTCCTCATTCTCTGCAGGCTCTGTTCAGTTACATTTCAAGACCCTCCCCTGCTCCTCCCCTCCCTTGCTGTCCCTGTCTTCCAAACAGCCTGAGACACTCAGCGCAGTACCAGGAGGACAGGAGTAAACTGACAATCATTTAAACTTTAATCCTCCCTTATGACATTTTGAGGGATGCAGCTTAAAATATCATGGAGGCTGGCAGACTCCCTCTGGACAAATGTGTCTGCTAGAGAAGAAGCATTGCCTTACAAGGACCCTCCTGTTTCTGGTGACCCATCAGAGACCCAGCTTTGAAGCCTGTCTTGTACTGCCTCTCCCACTCACCTCACCTTCTCAAACATAGCCAGAAAGTTTCAGTTCATGGTGACAGTGAATTCCCTACTGCACGTGCCTTAGTCATTCATTGATTCACTTCCTCATCCAATTTTGATTGACTACCTGGCATGTACCTTTCCATGTTATCTGTTACATTACAACGTCAAATGGATCCCTGTCTCCCAGGAGCCTGAGTCTTGAAGGAGATCAACCCCAACTCCAGAACCGTTAGATGAGTGTTCCTCAAAGCATGGTCCACGGGTCACTGCTGCATGGGAATCTTTTGGGTGCCTTTGAAGCATGCCTACGTCCTGGCTCCTATCCGGCCTCCCAAATGAGAATCATCTGATGCAAGATGTAAGAATGTACATGTTTAATAAAATTCTTCAATAAGTAACTTCTACACACATTAAAATCAAGAAACTCACTGAGTTAGGTCAGATGAAGCAGCAAATAACCAAGTGCAAAATGCAGAAAGAGACCACTTGAACTCAAGAGAGAACTTAGGGCTTTGCCTATAAATGATATAATGCCACTGCTCGGTCCCAAGTCCCAGGTTTGGGAAGATTAGTGTGAGTGGAAATCATCCTCCAGCTGAGCACCCAAGACTTTGGCTCCTTGACTGTTCTCCTTCAGCTGCAATCTTCTGGGGGCAGAGGACAGCTTTCCTGTGTTGAGTTCTTGGGAAGGGCCTCTGTGTGCTGGAAGGGACTTGAAAGAGCAGCTCATCTAAGCTCTTCATTTTATAGGAAATACACCTACCTGACCAAGGGGAAGTAGGCCGTTCAAGGTCACACAGTCACTCAAAACCAACTGATTTAGGCTAATTCTTTGGTTTGGAGACATCAGCACTTGGGTAGAAGCCAAGCTCATGTTTCTTAAGGCCCATATGCTCCAATGTCCTGAAGCATTGCCCATTCATGGAAAAGGAATACACTGAAGAGTTTTAAAACATGCTCATCCGAGAGCCATTTCACAGAAAGGACTTCAAGCGGCCCAGCTTCCACAGGCGATGTGCACAAAACCTGTTTCCCGAAATGCCGTTTGGTTGCACTGGAGTTAACCTCTTTTTGGCAAATTAGTTTATGACCTGGGAACAGTTAAATGAAACTGTAGGCACATCAAGAGGAGGTTATTTGTGTTCTGTCTTTTTTTAGCCTAAGTCTCTGATGTGTTTATTTGGAAGCTTGGCTCACGCTTACTATCCCACTACTTACAGTTAATCCTCTGTTTTCTTTGAGCTACCTTTAAATCCATGTCGAATGAAAAATACTGCCTGATTTTGAAGAGCGTGGTATTATGAAAAGAATCCCAAGGTTTATGATCTCAAATGTATTGTCAAATGTATTTACTTCTCTTTTTTCTTTCCTTTTTTTTTTTTCCAGATAGACTTCAGCCTAGAAGTTTTTCTTATGAGTCATGAAGGAGCAAGGATGGAAGATGTTACATAGTGTTTCCTGGTGATCTCTGTTCTACCAAAGAGCTGCCCATAGAGAGTCTTCCTCTGTTCCAGCCTCTTGAAAAGCAAGTTAGTTTCAAAGGGCGGGACCACATCTGATTCACCCCTCTGTCATTAGTACCTAACACGGCGCTAGGCACCCAGGGGCATTCAGTATGTGTTGGCTGGATTAATGGCAACTGAAATGAACATGAAGCAGGGCCTCCTTTTTGTTTTTATTAAAATGAATTTTTAAAAAGCTGAAATAGTTTTGTTATTTTTTTATATGTCCATGATACAGAAATACTTACTGTCAGAAAATAAAATGTCCTTTTAAAAGTGGTTCTAGGCCGGGCGTGGTGGCTCACGCCTGTAATCCCAGCACTTTGGGAGGCCGAGGCGGGTGGTTCACGAGGTCAAGAGATCAAGACCATCCTGGTCAACATGGTGAAACCCTGTCTCTACTAAAAATGCAAAAAATTAGCTGGTCATGGTGGCGCGTGCCTGTAAACCCAGCTACTCAGGAGGCTGAGGCAGGAGAATTGCCTGAACCCAGGAGGCAGAGGTTGCGGTGAGCTGAGATTCGCGCCATCGCACTCCAGCCTGGGTAACAAGAACACAACTCCGTCTCAAAAATAAATAAATAAAAGCGGTTCTATATTCAGTTAAATATGCTGAAAATGACTAAAATTGTATAAATATACACAGGTATCTGATGTTTGCTTTCTACCAGTTATAAAGCAACATTCAAAAAAAGAAGATGGCTTTTTATAACAGTTTTTTTAAACTTAAAATAAATCTTTTCAGATATGGAATCAATCCAGGTGCCCGTCAATGGTGGATTCAATTAAGAAAATGTGGTCCATATACACCGTGAAATACTACACAGCCATAAAAATGAAGGAAATCATGTCCTTTGCAGCAACACAGACACAGCTGGGAGCCATTATTCTAAGCAAACTAATGCAGAAACAGAAAACCAAATGGCACATATGCTTACTTATAAATGAAAGCTAAACATTGGGCACGCATGGACATAAAGATGGGAACGATAGACACTGGGGAATACAAGAGTGGGGAGGAAGGGAGAGAAGGGAAGGGTTGAAAAACTAACTGTTGGGTACTCTGCTCAGTACTGAGTGACAGGATCGATTATACCCCAAACTTCAACATTACAATGTATCTTTGTAACAAACCTGCACATGTACCCCTGATTCTAAAAAAGAAAAAGAAAATACCCCAAAACTTTTTCATCAGACTGTTCTTTTTTTACCTGTTTTAGGAATCAGGATTGGTTGATATTTTGACTCTGGAGTTCTCTCATGAGTAGGACTGAGATGGAGTAGCTGCCATATCCTCACCAAGGCACTAGGAAAGCAGCTTCTTGACGTTTAAGGATGAATCAGGTGGCAGATATCACAGTGGCACTCCCAGGCTGTCCCTCCTTCCTCAGTTCTGTGGCTTCTGTCATCTGCAAAGGACTGTGGATAGGACGTGGGGCAAGGATGAAAGGTGAAAGAAGAGACAGAGTGGAAGAGAGAAGGGAATCCATCCACTTTCACTCGCCTTTCCCGGCCACCCTGGGTACCAACACACAGATGCTCAAGATGGCCTGTGAAGAGACACCAAATGTTTTGCAGGTTATATGATGGCTTCCACTATGTTCTCAACTAGAGCCATTTATGGCTCATATTTTGAAGCTGCCAACATACCCTGTGACAGGGGAGAAGGAACATTGATAAATCTTAGCGGTCCCTTCAGTGTCTGGCTGTCTTGTCCCATGACCTTGGGCTTAATTGCTCTATTTCATTCTGTATTTGTTTCCTGGAGTCTATCTCACCTCCCAATCAGACTACACACAAGCTGCAGAACCAAAATATATGTTTCTCCCATTCTCTTCCTAGCTCAGTGATGGGCACAGTATGGCTGTTTGCTAAATGCTCAATAAATCCAAGAGATGGCTCCATAGCCCAGCCACGCCCATCACCTTCTGTAAGAATTCTCTCCAGATTTCTCCAGGCAGGAGACAACCCGGATACCTCTGGGAGATTTAAACAGACTTTAGGAACCTGCAGAGCCATGTTTCTAATTGACCTCTGAGCTAACTATAAATTTCGAGATAATGGTTAAAACCCACAAAGCTTCCTAGAAATGCCGCTAGACTACATTAGGCAGATTAAGAATCGCAAGATAAATATTTTGCACAATTTCCTTCTATTTATCAAGACTCTGCCTTCGGGGGCTGTGGTATTTCAGATGACTCGACTCCTGCAGGGTTAAATCGACTCCATTTGGGTTCACTCTAAACAAGCTCACATTCCAGCCTTGCAGTCACATTCCTGACTTGCACACGCAGGGACCTCAGCAGGCCTTAACGCACCTTTCACATCCGAACCGTCCATCAGACATTAATGTGACGGAGCCATCACCAGACAAGTTCATTTTGCCATTAATATCCCGGAACAAGAACATCGAATATACACATCCTGAGATTAATCTGTAAACAGAGCCCCAAACGTCTGGGAGAAGGAGGTATGTTTATACTTCATTACTGCTACTTCCACCAAGTTGGTGGGGCTATCTCTGGCACTAAGCAGAGATGCTTTCTCAATGGTTGGAGGGTAAAGTCTGAGATGACATTCTGACCTGCAATGTCTGCACCCTGATGGCTGATCCTGGGAATGGAGTTCCAAGGGTCTCCCAGTTGCCAAGAAACTTCATTTTGAGAGGCCCCAAATGCCAGAGTTTCTCTCTGGCCACTTCTGCAGGAGACTCATGGGGATGACTCTCCCCTTCTTCCAGGAAGTGACAAGGGTACAGAGGCAAAGGCATCCTCTCAGTCCCGGGATTCTCAGCTCTGCTATCAGCAGCCATCAACTTCAGGGTATAAGATCCAAAGGCAAATTTGAAAAGAGTTTAGTGATCATTTCTGACATATCAAAGTATGTGAGAGACTAACAGCTAGAGTCACTCAGAATAAATAATTTCCAGCTTCATCTTTTCCTTTCTATGCCAAAAATTAGCCTGTCCCTCTTGCCATAAGAGCAACAGAATCTGTTTCTTCTACCCAATCAGTTACTGATTCAGGATTCGGAGCCATTAAAAGAAAGGAAAACTTATTTTCTCAGAAGTAAAAGAAAGAAAAAAGGAAGCAAAAACAACTGTTTGAAATAAGGGTAAAGCATTGCCTTAGAAACTGATTCTGAACAGATTTCCTTTCCTTAAGAGGAGAAGACTCAAACTGGCAGCTCACAGAGCAGATCCAGCTCGGACGTATTTTGTTTGGCCCCGTCAGGGTTGGCCTGGGGAGTCCCTTTGAAACAGAGGCATGCGTTTGGCTCTGAGAAACTTATTATTTCTACAAATTTGCCCTCTAACACGCAGAGGGAGACACACTGAAGCCTGGGAAGGATATTAACTCTTGGTGGCACTGCAGTGGCACTGTCTAGACAGAGGCAGCCCTGGGAAGGATCCAGTGCAGACAGTCACCTCTAATTGAGGGCAGGGGGTTATTTATCACTGCTGCCTCTGCTCCCGCCCCCACATGTACCTCGATTGCCCCACTGCCAACCACTCCCAACATGCATCACACTCATGCACACACCACACATGCATGCTCACACTTTCTCACTATCCGATATGGCAACAAGGAGTTGTAGCTGAGTGTGAGCAGTCTCCTTTGGTATAATACATGCTTTCAGTGTGCCATACTCACACACATTGACCTGGCTGGCCTGTGGGCACTGGATTTTGCAAGCACCCTGACATCTGCTTTATTTTATAGCCTCAAGAACTGTCTGTTCTTTCTTTACCTCTGGGAAGACCGGGACTCAATGGTACAGCCACCAGATAGGAAATCTGGTGCTAGCCCAAGGCTGGGGCAGCAGGGAAACCACACCCCGTCTCTTCCAATCTGTTCTCTCTGACCCACACTTCTTGTCCCCTCCAAGAGCTGTTGCAAAGAAACCCTCTTACTGGTGGACACGCCATGGTTAATATTCTTTTCTTTTCTTCTGTGATCAAAAGAAATTCTGTTTCCTCATAGATGCTGGAAGTTCCCTATGGAGAAAAAAAATATTATTTCTCTCTCATCTTTTTGCACTCATGGGCTAAGAGCTTCTCAAACCCCAAGGGCTCTGCTCACAATCACCAAACTAAGGGGAAAGCAGCTGGAAATGCAACCGGGAGATTGTGTTCCCAGGAGTTAAGACTCTGGCTCCCGTAGATTGCACCTCACACATGCAATGTCCTGTCTGTTTGAATTTAGAGCACGTTCTCAAGATCGAGTCTGATTCATACAACAACCCCAAGTAACCACAAGGACAAGTGTGATGAGTTTCCCACAGTTCGAAGAACAGGAGAGGATGACTTGTCCAGAATCATCCCACAGGTTAGCAGTGGGGTTGGTACCAAGAATCATTTTTTCTGGTTTCCTCTATTATTCTTTGTTTTCTGCAATACAATATTTTACATATTAAGAATCCCACTTGGGTGCAGTGGCTCACGTCTATAATCCCAGCACTTTGGGAGGCCAAGGTGGGTGGATCACTTGCGGTCAGGAATTCAAAACCAGCCTGTCCAACATGGCAAAACCCTGTCTTTACTTAAAATACAAAATTAGCTAGGCATGGTGGTGCATGCCTGTAATCCCAGCTACTTAGGTGGCTGAGGCAAGAGAATCGCTTGAACCCAGGAGGCGGAGGTTGTAGTGAACCAAGATCGTGCCACTGCACTCCAGCCTGGGCAACAAGAGCAAAACTCCATCTCAAAAAAAAAAAAAAAAAAAAAAAGAATCCTTAATAAGTCAAGTAATGCTAGTTAATTTCAAGCTAAAACTAAGGAAGAAAAAATTTCCAAATTAATTCTTTAGAAATTTGTACTAATAGTGTAAATGATTAGAGAGGATGAGAATGGCCACTGGTGGTTGTGGGAAAGAGTGGGGCAGGAAAAGTGGGTGATTTAGACACTGAAATCTCATCACTTTGAACTTTTGGGATTGCAATTGCATAGCCACGTTCACAGAAATTGTAGTAATTGCAATGCTATGGGGACACAGTTTTTGGTACCTAGCAAGAGCAAGACTCTCAGATTCGATCTGGGTAATCACATTTAATTTTTATAGCCTCACACCTGTGTGTGAGGGAGGTATTTATTATTCCCATATAACAAATAATTGCCATTTAGTTGTGGAATCTATGTTAATGGGCCAGAATGTATCAAAAGCACTCTGAATATCTAAAACAAAACAATAATCAGACACAGAATGACAAATACCACATGACTTCACTTACATGTGGAATCCAAACAAAAAATCAAATTCTCACAAGTAGAGCGTAGAAAGGTGGTTAGCAGAGTGTAGGGAGGGGTGGGTTGGGAAAATGGAGATATTAGTCAAAGGGCACAAGTGTCAGTTAGGAAGAGTAAGTTTTACAGATCTATTGTACAGAATGGTGACTATAGTTAATAAAATGTATTATTGGTCAACTGAGGGTCATGGTCAATTGATGTTGCATAATGTGTGTATATCAGGAGAAAATAGATGCAGGGTACATAGTTAATATCGCCTAATATCATAAATATATTTGTGTATATATGTATGTATATATATATACACATATACACACACATGTGTGTATGTGTATTTATATAACCCACATGCATATTCACACATGTGTCTATAAAATAACAAAACAACACCAGTAAAACAGTGATTGGGTATTTAATAATATTCTCATTTATTTAATTTTATAAATTCACAAATAAATTTATAGTTTTTATTATCATAAAAAATTATAGAATTTACCTCACAAATGAATGACATAAGCTTCTTTCTGATACTGAAGTTAGAAACTCTGAAATCTATGTAAAACAGCAACCCTTTCCTCCAAGACCCCACATGTCACTGGAGCAACAATACTGAGCTTACCCCAAAATATCTAAAATGTCAAGAAAGAAGACAATTTCAGCTTAATTAATGTGGTTGCTTAGGTTATTTAAATAAATTCTCCTTTTGAAAATATCTGAAATACTATCCAAAATGTATTTTCATATTATAAACACAGAAGAGCTGATAATATAGTAAGAAATTATCTGGTCAATATCTATGTAAAGGCAGGAAACCAGAGATGTAAAGTGAAACTCATGGCAGCATTTTCCTGAGACCATTGGGCAAATCAGATTAAAATACACAGAGTGTGGAGGCCACACACCAAAGGCCACACTTTCCCAGGAGGAGAATCCACTAAACAACACTTGCTTATAAAGCTCAGATCCCGCCAAAAATAAATCTGCTTTGCCAAATCCCCACAATAAACCCATGTCTTTCCTTTCCTGAAGGGGGCCACATAGAAATCTGCCTTGGTACTGAGAAAATAAAGTCTTTGAGAAGTTGTCACCACAGATTATCCCTAGCACATACTGAGAGTCCAAATTCACAATAACTGTTAAAAATAATCTTCAAACTGTGTGGTTAAAATTGCAGAGGCAAATATCAGTACTCTCTGGAGGAATGTACTATCATTCTTTCCTTGAAGAAGGCCCAGAAATAATTTTACAAATAAATACAGCAGCTCACAGTCCAAAAAGAACAAGGAGACAATAAACCATAAGTAAGAAGCAGCAGCAAACAAACAAAGGCAATAGATAAAGTTTTGCAAAGACTTAAGGTATTAGAATTGTCAGACACAGTTTAATAAACAATTAACTATATTGTGTTGAAATACATTAAAAAGAAATCTTTAAAAATTTGTGGAATGGAAATCCAAAAAAAATGGCAAAAAAATAGAAATTTTTCAAATAAAGAGACAATGATTAAAATTAAAAACTCAACGATCAGTTTTAACCACAGATTAGAGACAGCTAAAAAATAATTGATAAACTGTAAAACAGATTCAGAAGAAATTATCCAGATTATAGCATAAACAAAGAGATCTACAATGTGACAGGGAAGTTATGAGACATAAAACATTATGTGAACACAGTCTCAGTGTATTTTCAGACCCCCAGAAGGAGGGCACAGATAAAATGTTTAAAAACAAATATCTGAAGACATAACAGCTTAGAAATTTCGAGAAATGACAGAAGACATTGATTTAGAGGAATACAACGAATCAGAAACAGAAAAAATTAAACAAAAGCCAAGTTAAACACATAGGAAAACTGGTGAACATCCCAGAGACAAAAAGCTGAAGCGTGCTGGTGCTGGTGGTGGTGATGGAGGGGCACTGAAGGGAAGCATTATCTTTAAGGAAATGACAGACTAACAGCTGACTTCTGAACAGCAGCAGTTGAATCCAAAGAAGTGGAAGGATATCTTTATTTTGCGGTTTGTGTGTGATGAGAGCAGTGAGGAGTAGCACAGTCCTCAAATTCTCTATCCAGAAAACACATCTCTCAGGAATGGGGGTAAAACTAAAACATTTCAAGTAAATTAAACGATAGATTTCTTACCAACTGACTCTCACTAAAAGAAATTTTGGAAAAAAAATTTCAGGCAGAAGAAAACTGATGCTGGATTGAAGGTCTAAGCCATAGGCTGGAATAAAAACAGAGAAAGTTGAAATATGTGAAGATCTAACATCTTACTCTATTCAGACTGCTGTCACAAATTACCATAAAGTGGGTGGCTTATAAACAATAGAAATTCATTTCTCATAGATCTAGAGGGTGGGAAGTACAAAGTCAAGGCAGCACTAAATTTGGCGTCTGGCAAGGGCTCACTCTGTACTTCATATATGGTGCCTTTCTGCTGTATTCCTGCATAGCAGAAGGAGCTAACTAGCTCTCCGGGGTCTCTTTTTATAAGGGCAGTAATCCTATTCAGAGAGGCAGAGGTTTCGTGAGCTAATCATCTCCCAATAACTTCTAATATCTCCTTCTAACACTATCACATTGGGGATTAGATTTCAACATGTCAATTTTGGGAGGCACACAGACATTTAGCGTGTAGCAAGTACTGCCTGTATAAACATTATAATAATGTCTATGGGCATACAAGACAAAACCAGACATAAGATACAAAGCAGGTAACTAGAATCAACGTGATCTAAAGTTTTTACATTGTGCAGAAAGGGTAAAAATGTTGATTAATTTCAGACTTTTATGAGTTTAGCACTTATGCCTTAATTTCTATGGTAATTGCTAAAATAACAGAAACAGAGTATGTATTGAATAGAAGTTAAAAATATAGAATGATATAAAAATTTCCCATGAAATTAAGACAGAAAAAGAGAACAATACAGGAGAACAAATAGAAAGGACAAAATTAGTTAAAAGATAAATCCATACATAACATGCAATATAAATGGAATAAATGTTCTAATTAAAAAATAAATATTATTAGACAGTATAAAAATATTGACATGTAAGCTTTTTATAAGAGAAATACATAAACTATAAAGATACAATTCAAAGTAAAAAGATTTAAAAAAATACTGATCACCCACAGGAACTGCGATAGCTATACTAATATTGAACAAAATAAACTATAAGGCAATATGTATAAAACATAAATAGCATCACTTTGTAATAATACGTACTTTTCATAATCAGAGGAAGAAATTTTAACATGTTTCTTTCAATAGCTAATAAAAGTTCAATCTCCTCTCTCTCAAAAAAAAACCCTAAAAAAATCAAAAAATAAATATTGAATATAATTTTAAAAAGAACAGTTTATTATTTAAAAGATCTTAGCAACAAAAGTTGAAAGAAAAATATCATTAAAAGAGGTTTTATATTAATTAAAAATCCTGCTACAAATATAATTAATGGTTGAAAGTTTTCCTTTTGAGTTTTATACTGAGACAAGAGAGCCATTGCCCCCAACTTTTTAAAAAGATTATACTGAATATCAAAAACAGTGGGATAAAGCAACAGAAAGACATAAAATGTTAAGAATTAGATGGACACAAACAAAATTGTCATTATTTGCTGATGAAACAATTGCATATGTGAAAATGCAAAAGAATCTATAGACAAAGTATAAGAAAGGAAAGTTTCTGGAATCATATAAACATATATTTAGCTGGTCAACAAATATATGATTTTTACAAGACATATATTGCATATGCACATTATATATTACCATATTTATATATTATGTATGTATATATACTCGCAGTAAATCACTAGAAAATGAAATTTTAAATTATGCAATTTATAATAACATCAGGAAATAGAAAGTATCTAAACATAAATCTTGCAAAAGTTATGCAAAACTTTTATGGAAAATATTATGAAACTTAGATAAGAGTTATTGCAGAAGACTTAAGTAATTGGAAGAATATACTGTGTTTATGATATCTGGAAGACTTAATATTTTAAAGATGTTGATTCTTCCCAAATTGGCTTATAGATTCAGTGCAATGTGAATCAAAATTCTAAAAGAGGGATGTGTGTGTGTGGACCTTGAAAAGTTGTTTATAAATTTTTTTCTTCAGAGACAGTATCTCACTCTGTCTCCCAGGCTGGAGTGCAGTGGTACAGTCATAGCTTGCTGTGGCCTCAAACTCCTGACCTCAAATGATCCTTCCACCTCAGCCTCCCAATGTATTGGGATTACAGAGGTGAACCACAGTGCCGAGTCTGACAAGTTGTTTTTAAATGTATATGGAAAAACAAAGGGAGAAGAGTGACAAAGACATTCTAGAAAAGTAAGAAATGATGAGTATTTGCTTTAAAGGAAACAAATACTTTCTGTAAAGCTGTAATAATTAAGACTGTGGTACTGGTTCAAGACAAGGCAGTAGCAAACAGTACAACTAAAATAAAATTATGTATGTATGAACCCTTGAACTATGATAGAAGTTGCATATTTCATTAAATGAAACATATTATTTTCAATAAATGATGCATAAGTACATTGACTAACATAAAAAAATGAAATCAGACTGTTACTTTATGTGTAAAAATTATTGCATGTCATTTAAATACCTAAATAAGAGAGATAAAACTATACAAATAAAATAAAATTATATAAATGTTTTATATGATAATATAAGAGTATTTTCATGGTCTTGGAATAAAAAAAGCAAAGAAATTCATATTAGTCATAAGAGAAACAACTAGTAATTTAACGTTATTAAAAATAAGAACTTCCATGTATGAAAGATATCATAGTTAAAAAGATAACACTACAAGAGTAAAACTACAAGCCACTGAACTGAAAAGTATCTGCAGCACACACAACTGACAAGTATCAGCCATCAGAATATTTCAAGAGCTACATACATCCCGAAGAAAAAGAGAAACAAACCAATACAAAAAAATAATGAAAAGATATGAACTGGTCTTTCTAAATTGTCCATAAGCTTATGAAAAGTTGTTTAACTTCAGTGTCAGAGAAATGAATATTGAAATCACAATGCGAAGTCGAATGTCAAAAAATTTTAAAGTTGCATAATGTTAACTTTGGTAAGATGTTTCATTCATTGCTGGTTGGAGGGTAAATTGGTACAATCACTGGAGGAAACAGTCGGCATGATCTCCTGAAGTTGGAGATGTACTTTATGACCAGTCTTTCTAGACTTGCTGTATATACTATCGAAGCTTTTGTATAGGTGCACCAGAGGATACCTATGAGCATATCCACAAAAACCCAAACTGGATGCAACTTAGCTGTTCACCAGGCTACCTGCATGATAGTTTCTTATACCAGGGTATTCAATACAGAAAATAAGATAAAGAAACAGCAGCTATATACAACAACACACACACAAAAAACTCCAAACATAATGTTCGATAATGAACAAATCATGGGACTATACATATATATAATAATATATATTCATGTGTGTATATATATATCACATCTGTGCGTGTGTGTGTGTGTGTGTGTGTATACAGTGATTCCTTTTGTAAGAAGTTGAAACGTAGCTTAAACTAATACTTTTAAGGAAAAGTTATAAAAGCTGTAGCTCAAGCAAACAAACAAGTGGTTGTGTGTAGTTAGCACAGTGGTTACCCCTATTGGATAAGAAGAGCGTTACAATTCATAGAGGCAGACACGGGACTTCTGGGGTTCTGTAGGGGCCCCGCTTCTTGACCTGGGTGCTGTTTTCACAAGGATTGTTCTTTATAATCACTCATAAAGCTATACATATCTGAAAATGTTTTGAATAAAAAAGAAAGGGAGGGAAAAAGAGGGGAAAATAGGAAGGGAAGAAGGAAGGAAGAGAGTTGAGCAGACTTAACTGACGCAAATGCCAGATCCATCCTTCCCTAGAGTTGGTATCCAAGCCCTTGGGCTTTGCTTATTGTTTGGATGATTGCATCTGCCACACCCAGTCTGGATACCTTCCTCTGGAACCTGCCGGAGTCACCACTCTAAGTTGCCAGTGCAATGAAATTATCACATGTCCGATTTCATACTGACTTGAATCTTTCACCTGTGATCCTGATAAACTTCAAGCTGACAATGCTTTGGATTTCAAAAACTTATGCCTGCACTTTGCTTCTGTGAGGAACTGCCAATGTTTTGCCCTCAGGCAAAGAGGAAACCTGATTTCTTTCCCCTGACCATGTCTCAGAATGTCCAGTTCTAGCCGTTAAGATCTCTCCCCTGCTGTAATCTGCTAATTAAGAACATATTCCATCACCTCTCTCCCTCTCCCTTTCATCTTCCTCTCCCTCTTTTTCCCTCTCTCCACCTCCTTTCTTATTTTTCCCTCCCACTCTTCCTCCCTTTCATAGCATTTCATCATTTCTGATTGTCCTCTTTGTGAAACGGTTCAAGGAGGTTTGACTGAGAGTAACCGTCAGTTTCTCTATGCCTTCAATCACTTCTTTATTATCAAGATAGGGAGAGAAATGCCATTATCTTTCACAACTTCACTTTGTGGTACGGATGTATTTTTAGTAGGCTCCAGAGGACTGAAATAATTCTATGCATTAACATAACTTCAAAATCAACCACTTTCTCACTGATATAATTTGGAAATAAACTGAAGAGGGTATAATTTCTTGCTCTTTTGGAGCTTCCAGCATTAGGGGACAATTAGTGAACCAACCACTCATCCACAACTCTCAACTGGCCATATGAACAGAGAGAGTACGTGAGTGTTCATGTTTCTAACACACAGAAAATATAAAAATAATTTAAGAATATTACAGTCTATTCATAGATCTATTTCATTCTTAGGATCTGCTCTAGTTAAAATAAAAATGATAATATACCTACTAATTATTAAGCCACTGTTATGTATAAGGCACTATCCTAGTTGCTTGCTATACACTATTTAGTTTAATCCTCAGTAGTTTTACATGTATGTATTGTTTCTTTGCAGACTGGAGTAAACTGAGCTTATAGTGCATGTGGGAAAAGTTTCTGTGTAGTTCAATCTGCATCTAATTTATGTATGGATGCTTAGCAACTGTCAGAAGGGCATTTTGAATGCTCCTCCATGGGATGAACATTAAAAGATTCTTTTCCTTCAAACAGGAAATTTTACAATTGTGTCTTAGAGTTTTAACCAAATCTGAAACATTAAACAAAAGTGAAAATGTAAAATAGAGGTAGGATTGCATAAGTCATGGGGGCACTGAAGAAGATGGGGCGGTGGGAGTAGAAACTCCTGCAATCATTGCATGTTATCCTCAGAAACCACTAACAGTAACTTCCAGCCTCAGCAACTCACTTTGCTTATCAACTTACAACATGGAAATGGGTACATCATCCAAAGTCTATGTAGCAAATATTCGCGTCAATGGTGCTTAAAAATTCTGTCATTTCCCCCGACCCCAAATCCCTACAGAGAATCTCCCACACCAAATTTAAGCTCCAGGAAAGTGCTGCTTCTCACAATTTAGCAGTTTTGAGTTTTTCGTGCATGGGCGCCACTCCACCCCATCCCACTCCATCCTAAATTGAGTTTGAGGCTTTTTTGTTTTCACTCTTGCATAACATGAAAACGAATGAAACAATTTTACTCAAAATTTCCATCTGCAAATCCCCTAAGTGGTGTGAAAAATCCTGGAAAATCTCAGAGCAAAAGAGGACGCTAGGAAAAATCAGGACAAGTGGAAACAGCAGTGAGGGATGTAACCTAATGTCTGTGTCAACACAACCAGTGTTGTTCAAAGACGTCCACTCTGCAGTGAGGCTGGGCTGCTAGGTCAAAGCCATGGCTCATTTCTGCTTCACAGTGATGATCAGGAAGCACCTGTACCCATCAACAACCCAACGTGCCTCTGCATTGTCCAGTAGGCAAGCCAGGCCCAGTGCCCACAGCCTATCATATGGGCAAGATCCTATGAAAATGATGCCCAAAAAGAAGCACTGGCTCTAAAGTAAAAAGGAAAATTGGAAAACTGACATCAAAATGGTCAAACGGGTATGAAACAGAACATTATTTTAACTAGCAAATCAGAACTCACTTCATATATATATATATATACACACACACACACACACACACACACACACACACACACGTATTTACATACATATATGAGAAATCCACAAACAAATATGCATCTGTGCACAATATTTAATTGAGATGTGAATACATTTTAGTATGTTTGATACAGTGTGGTGTGGGCCTCTTAAAATACGGTTTTTGAAAAGCCCTGCACAGCTTGCAAACATTGCAATTCATTATTCCTTCATTCGAATGGATAAACTTGCTAAGTATGTGTCACTTAAAGAAAGCCAAATAAAACTGCTATTATGCAAGGTTCTTGAAAGTATATACCTTCCTTCAAAGAACACAAAACTATAGTCGAGGAAGCCAGTCATTTTAAAACATGAGAAATTGTGATATAATTTTTAAAAATAATTAGCAAATGACAATATAAACAGGAGAGAGAGAAAAAGATGATTCTGGAACCGCTATAGGAAAGATTAATAAAGGTGGGTCTTGAGTTAGGTTTCAAAGTAGGGCTGAAGGTGTGGGTAAAGGGGTAGAAAGATTTGCTAGAATTGAGGGAATGATGGGGCAGGCAGAGGGAGGGTGTTGAGATAGGGGCCGCAGCCTCAATATCAGTGAACTTGGCTGTACACATTTTTAGAGGATGATGGAAAGGATCTTTTACTGGTAAGATTCGTAATATTTAATTATGTGAGTATTAGTTATTTAACATTTAATAGGTAAAATTTTCTCCATCCACCTATCGAGTCAAGAGAACTAGTGGATTCTTGAGAGAGCAGCCAGAAATAGGCCAGCATCAAGGAAGCTGATGAGGGATTTTTTGTACCCCCACAGCTAAAGCAAGAAGACATTGAATGAAGGTCCAAACTAACTTCTTCTTTATTCTATTCAAGGAGGTCTTCAGAAATCCTTTCTTCATGATGTGCAATGGGTGCTATCATTTCAGTCACCATGTCAAAGTGGGAATAGATATTTGAGGGAAGGGAACTATCCCAACCATGACCATCTACTGGTAAGACTATCCTCTTTTCTGTTGGTGGTTCTTTTATCTTTCAAAGTAGGAGTGAAAAAAATCAGTCTGCATTCTAAGCTCCCACCGCATTTTGCTTCTATTATTCTGTAATGAATACCTCCTTCCTCATGTTAGTGTTCAGTGCACACGTGAATACCCCACGTTGTGCGCATGTGAGCAAAGCAGTGGTGTTAGCGATGTCTCATCTAACTCCACGTCCCCCATACCTAGCACAGGGTCTAGCCAATGAGAGGTGCTCAGTGAGAGGAATAAATGGGAACAATCATATGAATAAATAAAGGAAACAAAAATGCACACAATGATGTCATATCTGAATACATATATGCATCATTAAGAGAGAGAGAATAAACATGTTTAATTTCTAGAAATAAGAGATAGGCTTTTTAAAAAATTTTTACAAAAAAACAGTAATGCTGGTTTCTTCACATTGCCGAAATTGTTACTGTAAACCACTGTTTCCAAATACCCACCTGAGTATAAAAAATGAATCTTTGGTCCTAATAGCAGCAGTGGGTTTGTGTTCTTGTTCTCAGATTACAGAAATGAGGTTAGTGTTGTGTGGAAGGAGAAGCTTCAAAGAACACAACAAGGTCCAAATCCAGCACCACCAAAGACTGGTTTAATGTTAAAGTCACTATTCTCTTGGGGGATGAATTTCTCCTCTGTAAAGCTAGAACATAATGATATCACTATTTACAGCAGTTGCTATGAGGATAATACACATGACAATACTTTGTTAATTTTTAAGTATTATAAAAATATAAGAGTAAAATATTGTGTTTGCCTCAAATGTAGAATTCCTTGCTATTTAACACTCTGCAAAGCATTGAATGGAAAGAAAAAGGAATATCCTACAGATTGAAAACCACACAAAAGAGTCCATGCCTTCATGGTTACCTCTCCTCTTCAGATGGTTTCATCCAGAGCATTCCTCTGTACACTGGCTGCAAACTCAGTGGATTTCCTAAACAAAAGAGGTTACTTAGCCTAACCTCTGACCCCTCTCTGATGAGGAAACAAAGCCTCAGTGAACAAAAGTGGCTTTTCCAAGTTTAGAGAACGGGATCCCTCATCTGGGAATCTAAACATGCCCTGAATCCTAACTCACTTCTTCCTCTTGGGCCATACTATCCTCATGAGAAAATACGTCATGTTTCTGCATTTGAGGTTGTCCATGTTTTCCTTTATTCAGCTTCCTATGTGAACAAAAAGTATGGCTGAGGATTTTGTGGGGAGGAAGTTGAGGCCAAACAATGTTCTTGCTTGTTTTTACAGCATGCACCATGAAATTGGGGTAATAGAGATTGAGATGTTGTAGAATCTAACAGAAAGATGATAGGTTTTGGAACTGAGCCTGGGTTTGAATTCTGATTTTTACTTCGGTCCCATGCCCAACCCCCTAAGCACATACAACATACTCTGAAATCATGGGAAAGTTATTTAAATTTTCTAAGTTTTAGTTTCTTTTGTAAATGGAGGAAATTGATACTAATCAAGAGTTGTGCTGTGGATAGTTAATTGAGCTGACATTTGCAAAGCATGTAACACAGTGCTTGGTGCATGGATAGTCAGTGGAGATGGCTATTTTCTTGTAATAGTATGAATAAAGGGTTTTATGCTATAGTCCATGGTTATCTGCTTTATCTAATAATGGGATAGTAAAACATTTCATAGAATAGGGAGAAAAACAAAAGGAAAGTATTTTATTTATATAAACAATTTCATCTAATTTTGGCTAGTTCCTAAAATGAGTTTTTCTTTTTTGAGGCTGACCACTAAATGCTTTCATGATTCTACAAAAGCATGGAAAGAGCACTTTGGATTAATAAACGCTTGTTAACAAATTAGAAATATGAAACAAGATTTTTAGATGATAATACTACTCTAATAATGTATTAATTTGTGTCTATTAATATTCTGGTGCTGTATGCATGTGGAATATTAATATATGAATTAATATTCCACATGCATACAGCACCAGAATTTTAATAGACACAAATTTATGATGATCAGTTCTGGACAAACTACCCAAACATGAAGGGGAAGGATTACTTAATTTGTTCCCAGAAAGCATGATGAACCACAATTTATCTGGGAGTTCACAATGTCACAGTGAAGCATTGCTACACTCTCACCGGGATGCGTTCCAAGTGGCATGTCATGTATAGCCCATGAGGGAGAACATTTCATTTGCCTTGTGCATTCGTTAGATACAAGCAGCAGATTCAGGTATGGCCTGGCACTTACATGTAGAACAGCTATTACTCAGATATGAGAAACAAATATGAACAGAAAGATGAAAAATAGTTGCCATACGAGCCATGTGAAGTCAGACGTAAGCTTTGGTTTGTAGCATCTGCTTTGAAGAAGCAAAGTATTTCTTTCTATGCTCTTTGACACTGCATATAACAATACTTTTCTTAGTGGATTGTTTAAAAATATGTTTGGCTGCACTTAACGACAAAGTTTCAGAAGCTCTAAGGATATATGTATTTTGTTTACCTATTACACAGAAAAAATACTTAGTTTGGGGTGGGTATGACACTCTGAGGTTATCAGAAATTTAGCCTTTTTAAAAAAAAATTTCCACCTTTTTCACATATAGCTTCTTCCATCCTGAAATTTACTCCATGACATAAGATATGAGCTGGAGCCTGACCACCCGCTACACATTTCAGATAGCAGAAAGGAAGAAGGAGCTCAGCTAAGTCAGTTTTAGAGCTTTAGGGAAAGCTCTGCCCACACCTCTACTGCCTTGACTTGCATTTTATAGATCATTGACTGCTATGAGCTACAAAGGAGGCTGATAAATTTCCTGTTGTATCTCTGCCCTTTGCTGCACTGAATAAAGTCAGTGGGGTGTTACTAAAACAGAAAGGGAGAATGGGTATTACGTAGGCAACTAAGTCTCTTCTACAGTTGTGCTTCCCAGCTAACATTCAAACTGGAACTTAATGGGTTGATGTTCCTCAAGTCAGAGAGAAAATCTCTTTAACTTTTACAAAAAAAGTTGTATTTCTGACAAACATTTAATACTGATTTACAGTTTGCAAAGAATCTTCATACATATCAGCTATTCGATTCTCAAAGCAAGCATAGACTGGATAAAGAAAATGTGGTATATATACACCACAGAATATTATGCAGCCATAAATAAGAATGAGATCATTTCTTCTGCAGCGACTTGTACAAATTTGGAGGCCATTATCCTTAGCAAACTAACACAGGAACGGAAAACCAAATACCACATGTTCTCACTTATAAGTGGGAGGTAAATGATGAGAACACATGGACACATAGAGGAGAACACCACAAAATGGGGCCTATCAGAGGGTGGAGTGTCAGAAGAGGGAGAGGATCAGCAAAAATAACTAATGAGTACTAGGCTTAACACCTGGGTGTCGAAATTACCTGTATAGAAAACCCACATGACACAAGTTTACCTATGTAACAAACCTGAACTTAAAATAAAAGTTAAAAAAAGGACATATTCTGTGGACATTATCAAAGAATAAAATAAGCTTAGAAAAGCTTAAAAGATTGCCAAAGGCTAACCAGTTAGTAAGTGGATGAAACAAGATTTAAACCAGATCTGACAGACTCCAAAACCCACATTCTTTTGTCTGAAAATTTATTAACAAGCTGTCAAGTCTCCCTAATTATTTTTTTAACAGGAAGTTATGATTTTCCACTTATCCTGTCTTTTATTTGTAGCCAACTATTTCTTTAAAAAAAGAGGTTAACAAAATCAAAATTATTTAACCTAGGGTGGAGAAAGGAAGGAAAGGAAAGCAAAGAAGGAAAGGAAGCTAGCTCACATGTATTATTTACTAACTTCTATTTAAACGCATGACCTTATTCTACCCTTCCAGCAGCTGTGTTGAGTAGGTAATATTATTCCACTGATGAGGAAACTGAGATCAGAGAGGTGATGAAACTCTCGTAAGCTCATCCTGTCATTAAGTGACAGATGAGGATTTTAACACCACTCTTTTTAATTCCCTACCTGAACTTTGATTTATTAATATCTCAAAGTATTTGAAAGGTTGTTTCCTGATTATTTATCCACATGGAGGTGTGCAATTATAAAGAAACAAAATAAAGTAGAAGCTATGTTAGTTGAACAGTAGAACTTCTGAATAATGAGAAGAAAATCAAAGAATAAGAGCCTGTGAAAGATTTGAAGTATTTATTACTGCCTCTTTAGGAAGATCTCAAATGACCCTTTGTCCTAGGTGGTTGAAACATACATTTGTTTTAAAGAGGAGCTGCCTATGGTTTTCTCAACAGACGTTTTTTACTTTTAAGTTCATGGTAATAATAGCTAATATTGGACACTGATAATATATGATTAAGTTTGCTAAATATTGCATGAGATATAATTATATATATATACATACATACATATATATGTTATTTATCTTAAATTCAAATTTAATGGAGTTCCTATATTTTCATTTATTAAATCTTGCAATTCTGTATGTTCCTATATGCATATAGTTTCATTTAATCCTTGCAACAACTTTTTTTTTTTTAATTGTACTTTAGGCTCCGGGATACATGTGCAGATCATGCAGGATTGTTGCAAAGGTACATACCTGTCAAGGTGGTTTGCTGCCTCCATCTCCCTGTCACCTATATCTGGCATTTCTCCCCATGTTATCCCTCCCCAACTTCCCCACCCCCTGCTGTCCCACCCTTAGCCCCTCCACAACAGACCCCAATGTATGATGCTCCCCTCCCTGTATTCTCATTGTTCAACACCCACCTATGAGTGAGAACATGTGGTGTTTGATTTTCCATTCTTGTGTCACTTTGCTGAGAATGATGGTTTCTAGATTCATCCATGTCCCTACAAAGGACACAAACCCATCATTTTTTATGGCTACATGGTATTCCATGGTGTATATGTGCCACATTTTCCTTGTCCAGTCTATCATCAATGGGCATTTGGGTTGGTTCCAGGTCTTTTCTATTGTAAACAGTGCCACAATGTTGCAACAACTCTTGATAGGGTTAGAGAAGGTTATGGTTATCTAGGGAGGTTAATTTCAAGATCACACAATCATAACACGAGGATTCACATTCATATATGTCTGCTTCATAGTCTATGGTCATAACATATTTTCTCAAGAGTTGCAAATGTAAACAACCTTGACATTCTCTAACAATTGCATAATTTAACTATTGATTGATTATTCTAAGAGAGGGGAGGGAGTCCATAAAAGCTGTAAGGAATACAAAATCTGCCTCCTGAAAAATAGCTAAAGTATGTGATATTTTTAATCTCACGTCTTTTCTTGAGAATCATTAAAGCAGCAGTTCTCAAGAGAAGAAGATTTTGCATGCAGGGGAACATTTGGTGATGTCAGGATACATTTTTGGTTGTCACAATTGGAGGTACTACTGGAATCTAGTGGGTAGAAGCCAGGAACATCAAACATCCCACAATGCGCAGGTCAGCCTCCACAACAAAGAATGATCCAGTCTCCAAATGTCAGTAGTGCTGAGTTTCAGAAACCCAAATTAAAATAATCTGTTGAGGTTTCAACAGTTTTGTTTTTATGTTAAGTTGCAGAACTGCATGTAGAGAGCTGGAAGGTGGAGGTTTGGGGGCTTCCGTGAAGGGTGTCTATATTCCAAATACGGGAAAAAACCCTGTCTTCATGGGTTCTATTGAATATGCAGGAGAAGCTGGCTACAGCCCTTTGGAAACTAGCACCTAAGAGTGTGCCCCCAGCATCTTTAGAGTCAAGGTTTGTCTTTGCAGTGCTGTCCTTTCTGTGCTTACTGATGGTTCAATTTTCTTCTTTGCGGTGATACTTGCAGTGGTTGTTGATATGGTTTGAAATCTCATATTGAATGGTAATCCTCACATGTTGAAGGAGGGACCCGGTGAGAGGTGAATGGATCATGGGGGCAGTTTCCCCCTTGCTGTTCTCATGACCATGAGTTCTCACAAGATCTGATGCTTTAAAAGTGTTCGGCAGTTCCTCTCATGCTCCTGCTCTCTCTCCTGTTGTCACGAAAGACATGCCTGCTTCCCCATCACCTTCCACCATGATTGTAAGTTTCCTGAGGCCTCCCAGCCATGTAGAGCTATGAGTCAACTAAACCTCTTTTCTTCATAAATTACCCAGTCTCAAGTAGTTCTTTATAGCAGTGTGAAAGTGGACTAATACAGTTATATACAGACTATGCTTTGCGCTGAAATTCTAATCGAAGTGTATCTTATTTTTGGACAACTCTGTTCCAAGGGCCACATGTGAATGAGCATGGAGGAAATTTGAGACCCCAAGTGTCTCCCATCTGCATTTGCCTCTTCTATCCTTATACTTATACTGCCTCTCCGGATGCTCCTGTCTGTCTAAATGTCAGGGAAAGAGGGCGTGTAGCTAAAGGACTGGATTAGTCTAAAATGCACGGAGTTAAACTAACTTAAAGTCAATCTCATTCAATTGATTTTTTTGGTATGTAACCTTAGTCAGTTTTTAAACACCTCTGAACACCATAGTTATTACCAGTAAAATACAAATAATTATATTCACCTCACTGGTTGCAGTAAGGATTATGAAAGATAAAATATCCTACAGAAATTATTTTATCATTTACAAGGCATCATTCAAACAGGTAAAAAGTCCTTATAGACTATTTGCAAAGAGGGGTTTCAAAGCCTATGTGTTAGGCTAAAGCAGCTATCCATGTTTGTAGTTTATTTATTCTATTGGCAAACTCAATTTTATGTACATCATGGAGAGAGCCTGCCCTTTCTCAGCCAAAGAAACAGGACTATTTTGCTAAATGTGTTTGTTTAAACACTTTCTCCTTTTATGCTGGGTAGGTGGCTAGAGACAGCAAAGTAACTTTTTCTTCAAAGAAATAAATGCAAGAAATACCCCATTCTGGTTGACAGAACTTGGTAAACAATGGCTAGCTTTTAAATGTTGATGGCCTTGGGGTACAATTGAGTTTGAGTGGTGCCTTCAGCATCTCTTGACAGATGAGAATTTTTAAAGTGAGAAACACCAGACTGACCTTGGCCCTGTGTTACCAAACTCAGACAGACATGATTCTGAGTGGGAGAGTCATCTTTTTCCAAAGAGCTGAGCAAGGATTCTAGGGCAAAACATCTCAGGGGCTGGATTCTGTAAAGTTGTTTTTTTTTTTTTTAGAGTGGAGGTTTCCATAAGGGCCGTATTCATTTCAGGATTCTCATTTTTTCTGGTCCATGTCAGAGTTACAGAACACACAGAGCCAGAGGGAGGCTAATGTTGGAAATTAAGAGATATAAGTCAATAATCTAGAAAGACTTGCCTGAAGCTGGATTTAGATATATTTTCTCTTTCCTTCCTGCCCACCTGTTCCTTGCAACTTATCACACTATATTATTATCTATCTACTTGCATGTCCTCTTCCCCATGAGACTGTGAACCCCTTGGAGACAGGAAGTAAGTCTTATTTATTCTTAACCATAGCACTTTGCATGGATTGCCTATTTATATAGTTTGAGCTCAATAAAGAAGGCAAAAGGAAGGAAGGAAGAAAGGAAGGAAGGAAGGAAGGAAGGAAGGAAGGAAGGAAGGAAGGAAGGAAGGAAGGAAGGAAGGAAGGGAGGAAGGAAGGGAGGAAGGAAGGGAGGGAGGAAAGAAGAAAAACAAAGAAGGGAGGGAGGGAGGGGGAGGGAAGGAAGAAAGGAGAAAAGAGAGGAAGGAAAAGGGGAGAGGGAGAGAAAGAGAAAGGAAGGAAGGAGATAAAAAGGAAAAATGAAAGGAATAAAAGAGGGAGGTAGGAAGAAAGAGAGGAAGGTAGGAAGGAAAGAAGGAAAAAGAGGAAAGGAGGGAAGGAGAGAAAGAGGAAGGGAAAAGAAGAAAGGGAGAGGTCACTTGACCAAATTTGGACTAACATCAATAAAGTGAAATTCTTCAATCCAAGGAAGTTTGTCAGAGAAATGGCTACTAACTCAAAAAAAAAAATGTTGTTTCTCTATGAGAAATCATAAAACATACTCTAGTTCTGCAGCAATTTCTCAGGACCTGGCTTTGCACCCTTGGGAGCCTCATCCTTCTTGACCTTACCTTCCCACCCAGCTCTCTTGGTCTCCTCAGGAGCTCCCCTCAATTCCTTGCTTATTTGCCCATGTATATTGACACTTATATTTCATTGTCCCCATTTGAATGTGGTGATCCAGTTCTGGACACTGTGTCTGTAATCTGGCAGGAAACCCACAGGACAGTGCTCCCAACACCATTCCAGGTGCCTCTCTCATCTCCCTGGTCATAAGAGGCATACACTGGTGCTGTGCCCAGGTTCCTAGACACCAGAACCATGAACTCTGCCCCTCAGAAATGGAATCAGAGAATAATGTTTCAAATAAGGCCCCTCACCAGGCATGACCTACAAAATGCTCGCAGTATATGCCTGTATGTAGCCACGCCTGAAGCCAGCACAGACCCTGGATTCAGTCTAATTTGCAGAAGTCAGTGAATTCTCCTTCTGCTTATGCCGAGGTTAATCAAGATGGCTTTTACTAACTGACTGAAAGCAAGAGTGAGTTAATACCTTAGACTTGAAGCAACATTTGTTTGGTTTTAAAACCTAGGTTCCTTCTGTATGACAAGGCTGTTCCTACAAAGTTCCATCCCCAGGTCTCTGTGGGGGTGTTTTGGTGGGTTGTCAGGGACTCTTGCCCTAGAAAGGCTGCAGAATTCCTTTCAATGCTTTAGCAAAAACTGATCCATGATGAATGATTTGGAAATTGGGCTTTCACTTAAGAACTTCCTCTAGAGTATTCCTTTGAAGTTCAATAACTAGCCATTGAAAAGCCACTGCCATATGCCATACTGATGGCTCAGTTGAAGCAAATTAGTAAACTCCCCTAATTTTCAGCTTATTCAATCACGAATGGAAATTATGGGTTACTGTGAATTGAACACTAGATGTGCTATCTGTGTGGCCGGTATTTTACTTGTTTCTTGATGGGCACAAACTGTCAAGCCCAGGGTCTCCCTTTACCAATTATCAGAGCCTGCCACTAGATAGCTAGTATTAGCTTTAGTGTATCTGAAAGGCTTTCAGATGAAATAATAATAATAAAAACATTTATCTGACGGAAGCTCTAAAGCATATATAAATCTTTTTATGTAGACTAGGCTAAGGTAATAAAAAGTTTATATATGTATCATTCAATATGATAGGAATGTATTTCTAAATAAGTTAATGGCCAGGATGGTTCCAGGTATTTGAATGGTAAGTAAAGTAACTCTGCTCCATGGGGTCATTCAAACACTTTAGGATAATAGCAGCTGTTAATGTGGGGCTTACAAACTTACCATGGTGGTGTGGGTGTCATGACTCCAGTTAGCTTTAAAGATTAGAAAGTGTGGAGGAACAAAAATGAGAGATTTTAATGGGCCACAGCTGGAAGTGGCACTCATAACTGTATTGGCTGGGACTTAGTCACATGGTCACATCTAACACAAGGGGACATGAGAGATGTAATTGAACTAGTTCCTTGCTCAGGAAAAATGGAAGAGTCGATTTTATTGCACAGATAGTTGTCTTTATCACAATAAGCACATTTCTGTTAAAGGCAAAAGAGAATTGGTGGATTTGCAGCTAAGCATTGGTTTCCCCAGGAAAATAAGAATAGGAACATGTTGTCTAAAGGTTAGGATGGGTGTAGTAGGCAGACAGGAGTGGGGGATCAAAAGAGAAAGTGAGATGGTTGGAAAGTCTATCTCTGCCACCTTGTTCAAATGTCTGATCACCAGCTGGGAAGTAAGTATACACTCTAGGGTTCTTATTGCCACAAAGTGAAGCTAACTCTTCCTCTATAAGGTCTATATAATTTGGTATCTCTCTCGCAATGAGAAATTGAAGTTGTAACTACCATCTAGGCAACCTTGCCATGCCTGGAGCCCATGAGAGAGGTACAGTTGCAGATGCAGGATATTTCCAAGGGCAGTGTGTTTTGTGATTTAGCAGTGAGAGGCTGGTGCTCTACAACTGCTTTCTGAAAAGATAACTTGTTAAAAATATGTTGCTATTTTGCAACCCATTTGTGAGGGTCAAGGAGGTCAAACCCAAATTCAAAAAGAAAAGTTTGACTCAGTAATTGAGAAACAGTCAAATGAATAACGGCAATGACTACACCAACCCTCAATATGTTCAAAAGCTTTAAAAAATCTGCATGCACTTGCATTTTTTCATCTTTCTCTACTGTTTTCATTCTAAAACCAAGACGTAGGTGGAAAATTTTATTAGCATCTGGGTAAGGCCCCGTGCCAGTCTTGAAATCCTTCATTAATCATTGAGATTCTCACCCTCCTTTTTTTTTTTTTTTTTTCAACAATGACTCATCCATAGCTGCATAGCAGTCAGGATAGAGGTAACTGAATTTTGCATTTTTAAGCTTTTTCTTCTTAAAAAAAAATCTTCACTTCTGAAATATAAGACTGCTTTAAGTGAATATGCCTGTGTTTATGAGAGAGAAGTGGGGAAAGGCAAATTAACTGCAATTAAGAGGTGATATTCATGTTAAAGATTTTCTTTCCTTTCCAGTTTTTGGGATTAGTCTTACCCACCTTTTCCCCTTGGGGAGAAGGAGTCCAGGGAGCTGCTGGTGGCCCATCTCATTGCTTGTACTTCTCCACTTCATTGGAAGTACACTGGGTCACATACTCTTCCATAACATTCATCCAGAATGTTCTGGGAAAAAACACAGAAGAAAAGAGGCAGGGAATCAAGAAAGAGGAGATGCGACCACCTCTCCATTACAGGAGGCTCTCTGTAACTGAACTCCTTGTCTGTCACAGCACATGTCCAGAAAATTTCATTTTAATTCGCTTCAGCTAGGACTAAAGTTACGGTTTGAAAGAAAGAACAATCAGCAAAGTACCTAGGAAAGAAGACATCTTGCAACACTCATCAATTTCTTCTTAAATGCTTGAGGGAAACGTGAAATATATTGATAAACAGGAAAACAAAATTGGCAATAAAATTCATAAACAGCTTGAATTTTCTACCTTTCAAATTTACTGAAGTTTTAATTAAGAGTTATATCTCCCTCTACATGCCATTGGCTCTCCCTGAAAAGTTTACAGATTGATTGGCTTATTAGCAAATGGGCTAACATCGCCACACTCATATCCAGACATGTAGAATTGTGCTGTATAATAGCCACACATGTGGGAAGACACTTTGTCTTTTTCATCCGGTGGACCCGCTCGGAAGAAGGCACCCTTGGCCTCTGTCTATTTTGGCTCAGGTGACTGGGGAGTTATTCTATTTAGTTTCTAGGACTTACGGGATGCTTCCTCTCCTGCAAGGCAGTGCACAGTCTGGCTTGCTCACTCAGGTCAGCAGCTGCAGGAAGAAGAAATGGAAACTCTCTTCATTGTCATCAAGTCTCTTTCTCTGCCAAAGAACAATTGATCCCTGTAACTTGTAGCAGAGAGAAGAGGCTTTCCAAGGACAGCAGAAGGAAAAGACAAACTAACCCAAATGATCAGCCTCCCTCGGGACAGGGAGTTGTCCAGAAGTGAGTAGTAACAGGAGTGAGAGAGAGGAGGGCAGTGGAGATGCAGGAGGAGCAGAATGTCCTGGGCTAGCCTTTTGGGGGCAGAGACTCAGGGGAGGCCTGAGAACCTCATGGAGATACTTTGATGCTGATTGGGGCTCTTTCTGTAATATAATGTGATTTTATTCCTTTTTAAATATATTGCCTGTTATTGAAATCAAAGGAGATCTAATTCTAACAAAGCAATAAATTCTTAAGATGAAACTTAAAGAACTAGCCACAAGGATAGTTAGTTATCCGTGGTCTTCAGTGAACACTATTTCAACTTTGGGGCTCATGAAAGAGGACTTGGAAATGTGTCCAGGCTGTGCTGGGACCAGGTGTGTGAGCTGACCTCACGCACATGAAAGTGAAGGGAATTAAATGGTTAAACAGAAACCCCTGAAATAAAGACCAAGTTTACTACTAACAGATTCTTTCGGAAAGGAATACTAAATCATGTACTTAAAGCAAGAAGAAAAATAAACCCAGAAAGAATGAGATCCAACAAGAAGTAATATGAGAAACGATGATGGTAAAATATGGTGGTATGTCAAAACCATATTGACCACAAATATAAAAACTATTTGGGGAAGTTAACATCACAGTGTGATTTAATTACAAGGCAAGCAAAACAGGAGGATGAGTGGAGGAAACTGAGAGGGAAATTAAAGCTTTCTAAGGTTCTTATCTTATTTGAGAAGAGAATGAGAATTAATTTTAGAGTTGGTTAGAAAGGTACAAATTTAAGTTTCCATGCAATGTACTATTTTTCTTTTATTAAAAGAACTCAAAAACAATTATAGCATTAACACTGATAAATTCTGATTCCTGAATACTTGGATGATTGACATTTTCTGTATATTAAAACTGTTCACCAAATTTAAAAAAGAAAGAGTAAGGAATAAAAGAGAGAGAGGGAAAAAAGCCCCAAGTTATGGGGCAAACTGCTGAGATTTGAGAGGAAGTTGCAGAACTGCAGAACTATGTAAATAAAAATAAGCCATTCTGAGGATAAATGGAAAAAGAGAACAGTGACTTTGTATAGACCTGTTTGAAGGAAGCACATCTCTGCATATCAATAAAGACAGTTCTTGGCTGGGGGGAAGGTAATTCCATGGGTAAAAATTTAAGATTTTCTGCATATAATAATAAGAAAATAATAAAGCAAGATAACAGAGAACAGAACCTGAGATAAGCAAGGGAAATCCAAAACAGACATGTTCTAGTTCCTCCAACTCTAGCAGGGACTCCCTCAAGAATTAAAATAAGCAGGATTTCAAACTTTGTATTAAAATTCCTGGAGTTTTACTTGAAATAGAGTGCACATATAATGACCATTCAAATGTCTGAGTTATGTCCAGTCTCATATAGGATGAGGGCTCACTTCTCAGTGCTGTTGTCATCTTTATCGAGTCCCAATTTCAAAGTCTCTGCTGGTTCTCCTCTAGATGGATAATAGGCCAAGGGAAGCTATTAACCATTCAGTTAGGTTCTGGTAGCAAGGGTAGGAAGCCCACAGGCCAATCAATTTGGCCATACACTCCTATCTAACAGTGGATTTTTGAGTGCATCATTGTGTATGGGGTCGTTACAGGCTAAGATGGGAGTGAGCACAGGAAGTGTGTGGCGCAGCCTTCCTGGGTGTACTCCACATACTGCACGGAGAACACCTGAAAAATGATTCTGTGGTTGAGAATGACTTTCAAGCCTAAATATACTTTGTCTAATTAATCATTTAAAATGCAGTCTATATGAAAAATAAAATAACAAATGACATTTTAAGGGAAGTTTACAGAGTGCAGTTGTGAACGTAGTCTCTCTTGAATCTCTTAAAGACTGTCAGACAGGTACATTCCGAGTCTTGCTCAGCAACTAGAATGCAGGGAAGGACCTTTTATAGGTCCTGCCAGCCACCCCTAGACCTGAACATCTTGGTCATCTATTAAATGTTTTCATTTTTGGTTTACTTGTCCCCCCAGTTTCTTGCTCTGGTTACAGTTTATTTGGCCTAAGTAGCCATCTGTTGTTGCATCTTGGAATGCACTTGAAACAGTCCCTGCCCTCCATCAGCCCATAGATTATCAACAGTGGGCTCTTGGTTGTCTTGTCCAGAGTGTGGCTTACAGCATAACCTAGTCCAGGACACAGCACACAGATTTCTGTGAAGACTCCTTGGTTTCCTATGCTGATAGATTATTATTTTGACTCTTGAAGGAACAGAAGGAGCAAAACTGGATATTCTATTAGTATGGTGAGTTCAATCTCTATAGAAAAAAATACTTCATTTCTCTCCTTGATTCTTAAGTCTTCTTCTGCCTCTAGGGCTGCATAGATAGATTTTTTTTTCTATTGAATATCCTTTTAAAAACAGATTAAATGGAGTAGGAAGTTTATTTTTTCTATTTTTAGAAGAAGCACAGGATATTCTGTTTTGTGAATTTTTGGAAGATTGATATTTAAGGTCCTTTTTTTCCTTTTCTGGTAGATTTATAAAATTCAAATTCAATATAACTTTGAACACATTTAACCACTGAATTTATTCAGTTTATCTATGTGTTATATTCATAAAAACAACTATACTTATGTCTATTTATTTGTAATTTTCAAAGTACTTTTTTTGTGCAGTAACTCTTTCTGTTCCACTGATACCCACATGGTGAACAGGAAGAAAAAGTAATTTGTCTTTCCTGCTCATCCTGTGGGTATCATTGGAACAGAATGATAGAGAAGCTTAGAATCATTAAGTCACTCACTCAGGGACACATAGCTCCTAAGGGACTGGAATGAATCTTTAGGCTCCTAAAACAGTAGGCTTTCTCCTAAACTGCATTGCCTTGTGAAAATATTTATGGAGATGTTAAAGGCCATTATATGGCAAAGGACGCTGAAAGTGAGCAACATTTTGGCCATTTTCATACAGGGAAGCATTTGGCCTTAGCTTCCTAAGCACTTCCATTGTCCACAAAATAAACACTAATCTCTAAATCTCTGCTTACCCCTGACATCCAGCAGGTAAGGCCTCACTTGGCCCAGGATGCTTCTTCCACCTATTTGGGGTTACCTCAAAGGGGACCCAACTAAACAATCTTGTTCTTCTAAATGAAGCCTTGGGGTGAAAGTGTCTAGGCATATATCTAAGTAAGGCAGAGTGGTGAAAAGGTAGGCACTAGCATCCCCAAAAATTTGGCTAAACACATTGAAGGAAAGGCCCCACAAACATGGTCAATACTATACTGGTCTGACAACCCCTTGAATAAAACAAATGTTGAGTGTGTGTCTGTGTATGTGTGGGTCTGTGTCTGTGTGTGTACTGGGCATATGCTTGGTGTTCTTTCATTTATCATTGTATTAATTCCTCTGGGAAGTAGGCATTGCCAACCCAGTTTAGAGAGAAGGAAACTGACACCCAGAAGACTTTTGCTGAAAGACACACACCTTGTGAATGGTAGAGTGGTTCAACTAGAAACCAGGTCTGTCTAAATGCGAAGCTTATATTCAGCCAGTTCATTTGCAGCTGAGTGGAAGGCCACAGAGAATCATGGTTAAGGTCATGGTGAGGGAATACCTAAATGCTTTTCTGTTGAGAGAACGGCTTTTGATTGAACATTTTTTTTTTCAGGCTTGGGGGTGCTGTGTGGAGTTGGAAGGATTGGAAGAATTAAATTTCAGGGTAAAGGTATCCAAAGCAAATGGTTTTAATGGCTTATTTTATAGTCATGTCAAATGTAATTGTGTACCAGGATCTGTTTCACTGCTTAACAGCACACTTTCAAGCAGACTGTTGAACATTATCCTATCAAAGCCAAATGGTCACTTTGTAGGAATGAAGTTTTGTACATATTCTTGTTCCCATAAGTTATTAGGAAGTTTAAAAATTATCCATTACTCCGTGCAAATCGCCAGAAAGAAAGGCATAGAGCAATTTTTCATTTTTCATTTGGAAATCAGCTTGGAACTAAAATGAATAAACAATGAAATGCATGTGCTTTAGTCACTTTGGATGTTAGGGCTGGAACACAGGTGGGAAGTCACTGGCCCTACCCCTGCCCCTGGAAGAAGCTCTGGCTAAATAGATACAGGTCTGCTGTACTGCAGCCATTCTCAAACGGGCATTTTTTACCCTACCTCCCACCACCTAGGGAATATTATTCTGCACAAGGCTAAATTATTCTGCCTCACTGAGATAAAAAATAGGGAGCATCCTTGGAGTGGATTAGTAAAATGCAGACACTTGATGTGTTCCTAATTCTCATGTCTATCACCTTCCAGGTATAATAGAACAAAGTTAGCAGAGAAGGCGACCATGCTAATACTGGACCTAGAATGCCTCATATATTTTACTGTGTGTACCTCAACCTGACCGCTGGTCAATGTCCATGTGTTTCTGCAACACAAGAAAATCAAGCTCTCTACTAAATCACTCCTCTTCAACATGGCCTGCCACAAAGCCCTGCCATTTATAACCCACTTGAAATTCTAGGCAATAGGTTTGTGCAGAATGAACATCTTAAAAAATAATGATATTCTGGCCAGCGAGTTCCCGATCACAGCTTACTGCAGGAAATTAATAACTTATCTGAGCAGCTGTTCTAACCACTGACTTCAAGAAATGATAGTGTAAGATTAAACTGCAGATTACTACCTTTGGGGGGAAACAATCTCTTTAAAATTGTCCATTCTCTGGTTTTAATGAGAAAACTGGATATTGGAATATTGATGTCAGAAGAGCCAATTACTTCTCATAGTTTCCATTTCAGGTTACAAGGGTGTTTCCGGATTTACAACATATCTAATACAATTCTGTACCCTGACTCAGAGATTTGGGGATATCGAGGCACAGTGACCCCTGAGCAGCAGAACAAAGGGTTAATGTGAAGGGTAGAAAGATGAACCCTTCTCAGCTATACCCTTTGACAGCCTCTATACTGCTTTGTCTGCTGCTTCAAGAAATATTCTGAGAGAGAGCTGGGAGGCTGTGCTCTAGTTCTAGCTAGGCCTAGCATTACTTCTATCCAGAGACCTAAAGAGCATTTGAGGCATTCCACAGAGCTTTTAACAACAATTTGAGTCAACCCAAACTGAATATTCTATCAGTTCTGGTGAACAAGATCACAGACTAGCAACAGAAACCAATCTCATTCCCAAAGTTGACCCCACCATCGGGCACATGGAGATGATCAGAGCAACAAGGGAAGGGGACCGTCTTGCACTGGCCAGTGGTACCTCTTCCCGGTTCTGCTGCTGACCTGGCTGCCTCTTCTGTCTGCTCCAGGGAGTTGTCATGGTTCTATGAGCAGGCTTTTAAGGTGACACTGAGCTGCCTCAGCCTTCATGCTCAGCCAGTCCATGAGGCAGCAAGGGGACAATAGGACTGCAGCCTTGGGCTGTCTCTCACTCTGTCTCAGGGAAACCTAGGGACGGAGGGCTCACTGCTGAGGCTGCCTGCATAGCTCTGACAACCCCTTGTAAAAGGCAGATGTTAAGCTGGTTCTGTGCAGTGATTTACAAATGAGAGATGGAAGGGAATGGGAGCAGAGCTATGACAGAGGAGAAAGTAGCCCATGAACAAAGGCAAAGTTTGCTCAGGGATGGCAAGCAGTTCAGCCAGGTGTGGCAGGTTGTATGTGGAGGAAAGAACACATGACTGGGTTAAAAAAGTGGGTTGAAAAATCTGGGAAGCCACATTGTAGAAACTGTTGACTGCCCAGTGAAGGAGTTTGGGTTTCCCATTGTCTTCACTGGGCAGTCAAGGTATTTATATGACTTCACATTTACATGTTGACGCCTCTGTCTCTTCAGCTAGAGAGTAGGATCTTTGAAGTCAGAGGCTTATCCTTTCCTTCCCTCTCCAGGCCTCAGACAAGGCTGAAGTGGCCATGGAGTGGATAATCCACTCTTCTGCTTTAGATAGGGCTGCTGTAGGACAGCCCAACCCCGGGCCTGTGCTGCAGTGTAAGCTGAGCTCCATGGTTTCATTAGGGAGCGAGGACTTGTACCGAGATGGGTACTCCAGCCAAGAAGCAGGGGAAATGACCATGGGGCATCCCTGCCTTCACTTGCTTCTGTAGCTCTGAAGCTATTTTTCTTTCCTCATCTAAAAATCCGCTGCAAATGTGAGCCCAGGTATAGACATTATCAGGCTGGCTCACACCCGGATTAGGCCGACACCTTTTTTCTGAAGTCTATTTCTAGAGCAGTATCAGTGCTCAATGTTATCAGGAGCTAGAGAGACTTGAGCTCCAATGCCCTTCCCAGGATGGAATCACAGGGCAGTTGTGTTAAGCGACAAGGAGAGAGCAGGGTGGACAAGGAAGGAGGACCTTGAGGCATCAGGACAGTGAGGAGAAGTGAAACCACTGGAATATGTTTCCCTTTCTGTGTAATCAAAAGCACATAAATCTACTCTGAGTCACCAGTTCCTCAACTTTAAATAGGGGTTACAAACCTACTTTGCAAGAATATTGTAAGAACTAAACAGGATCACATATACAAACAACCTGGCATGGGGCCTGCTATCATGGACCCTACCTCCATGCCATGATGATATGCAAAAGGCATCTGTGGGCCTTCCTCAATCCATTAAGTTCAACGCTTAATAACCAAATAGAATGTCCAGCCAGATCTGACACTGGGTCCTCTAAATTCTCACTGATTTTATAGTCAGTTGACAGCAAGGGTGTCTCCCTTATTAGTGAAGCACGGGAGCCCTTAACAGCCTTGTGTGTCCCTGAGTCCCTGGCTTCTAGCACAGTGCCTGTAGGCAGGACATTACACAATTATAATCCAAATCCAGATTTTTTTAATTGAATCATTTCTATTTACAAAACAGGACTTCTTTTTCTGGGTTTTCAATTGACCACCCCACCCTGATTTTAAAATCTAAGGAGGAAATGACCCATGACTCTGTGATTACCCGTCGCACTGGAGCTGTGGTAGGTTTGCAGAGTCCCTGCCAGCTCCTAACATCTGGCACCTGACCTCACTCTTCCAGGATTCAGTTTCCTCATCTGTGATAGTCCCTTTCTGGTCTTGCAAAATGTGTTTCTGTGCCTTTTACAAGAACATGTTGGACTAAAGTTTCCAGAGACATAAACTGTCAGACCTGGACGGGGTGGCGGACCTCATGATCATCTATCTGGCTCAACTTTCCTAAATTCCCTTGAATCTCAGATCTCTTAGAGAATTTGATGAAAGCGGTGACTGCTGAACCTAGAAAAAGGCACCGGCAGGCACAATTGTGCATGCAATCTTAGGGGTTTTGTGACTCTCCTGAAGCCCTCTGAGGACCCCAGGCTAGGAACCCTTGGTCTAGGTTCAGAAACCAAGGCCCAGAGAGGAGAAGGCTTCTTCAAGGTCATCCAATAAGTCTGTGAATAAAACTTCAGCTCTTGTTGCACATTTTGCAGTGAATGTCTCTCATACATGCATACATGTCAGCATTACTGTCTCAAAGCATTTTTCATATCTATTTTCTTGCAGCAACTCCATAAACTAGGTTGAATTGGTATTATTACAAGTGTCTGAAATACATGGAGACTATATGGACTCTGTAATTTCCCTAAAATTCAACAGTTGAGAGAGGGTACAGCTTGAACTTTAAATCTGGCAGTCCTGCTTCAAACGCATTTTCTCTCTGCCACATCACAGTTCTGCAAGCAACCTAGTGTAGTCTTAGGGAGAGTGAAATAGATGCAGAAACTGGCCTGACAAAGAACCACAGGAACAATGCAGGTGGTGGCTGATTGATCCAGACAGGGAGCATCTAGAAAGGCTTCATGGGCCTTGGATGGGATGGTAGAAAAGGCAAGGGAAGTTTTGTCTGCCTGGAGGAATAGTCTGGGCAACATTATTCCAGGTACAGTAGGAACAGACAGAGATATAACTTCATCATGGGCATAAGGAGGTATGTGGCGAATAGTCTTCCCAGTCAGTGAAGCTGTCAAAATAAACAAATGGAATCATTACAAATCTAACACCTTAGAAAGCACCACCATCAACATCCTAGTGGCTATTCTTCTGCATATATATATGTATGTATCTATATGAGGTTAACTAGTTTCCCACCTAGAATCCGAATGCACTTTACATAGTTATTTTTAGGGAGCTAAAATTTGCTTTAACACTTCTTAGCAGGAGATGACTTGTTTCCTTTTTCTGAAATCCTTCCATACAGTAAGTACTTTATGAGGAGCTAGCAATTTATTACAAGGGGTAATGAGCTTTTGTGTATTGAGTCATTCCAAGTGTAGCCACCTGCTGGCAAAGATGACATTACATCTAGTTGCTCTTCATAAGCTGTAAGAATGCTTCAAATACTTCTGGGGTGATGGATGCAGCAAACCACCATGGCACGCATATACCTATGTAACAAACCTCCACGTTCTACTCATGTACAGCAGAATTTAAAGTATAATAAATAAATAAATAAATAAATAAATTAGGTTCAGCTGCCAAATTGCTTAAAATTGTTTAATAAAGAATTCTTCCAAGATTAAAAACAACAACAACAAAAAAGAATGCTTTAAATATAAGTGTTTACAGCTGCATGATTATGATGATTCTAGAGGTCAGTTTACCACAAAAAGATATTTGCCCCTGAGATCCTAGTGCCTGGAAAAGGCAGTTCAAGAATTAAGTGTAGTAAATTTTATATTGGTTGATCTTTTAGATGTCACAACACAATTTACTCAATTCCTCTAGAAGGAAGGGTGGATTTTACCACCCAGGAAAAAGCCCCATCTCTAGACATATGATTCTTTCTCACCTCAGACTGCCTTTCAGGATGGGGACATCCATTTCTGTCCTAAATGCTCTAGAAACTTGTTAGTTTTTAAGAGCACTCTATACAAATTCACTTGTCTGGTTATTTGGCAATTCATTTATTCATTTGCTTATTTAACAGGCACTTTCTGAACATGGTCACATGCCACCTTGGAGACACCTTGATGAGCAAGGTAGGCATGCTCCCCGCCTCCTAGGGCTTCCTGTGTCCCAGAAGCAGCTGGACTCTCCTGTGGATCTGAGGGTGATAAGGATCCTCTTGCTTCCTGTCTCCATTTTCATAATTTCTGGCCCTATTCTGATCTCCAAAGCAGTGCTGGGCTCTAAGTTGGGCAAAGAGGGCCATCTGTCTCTGGAAGGTGTGGTTAAGGACAGAAAATCAGGGGCAGCCTTACAAATGTATGAAACATCCTGCTCTCTTCTCCTTCTCAAGGTGACAATGTATCTAGTCACCAGGACCCAAGGAAAGCCAGTACAGTTAATATTAGAAGAGGAATCCCTTCTTTCAGTGCTGGAATTGACAACATCATTAGCCATGTGGCAAGATAAGCTTCTCCCATCATCTAAAATGTCACCTTAGTCTTTCTGGTGCTCTAACCCCTCTCTGTTCTAAGAGCCCAGCTGTGTTTCTCACTCCACCAAGCCCCCTTTTCTAACACCCAGCTTGCTCCCAGCTCTCTCCTTTTACAAACTTCTACAGCCGAGATATGCTGCTTGTTTCTTCAGTAGATTGACAGATGCTTGTCTGAGGGGTGTAATCCCTTGTGCATGTGGAGAAAAAAGCATGTAAAATATTCTTTTTGACTTAAGTGTGAAGCCACTAGACTGTGGTTTCTTTGGAGGAGGCAGACTAGCACAATGCTTAAAAGGGTGATCTCTTGAGTTGGACTACCTGGGTTCACCTCCTGCAACCATATGACTTTTAGTAAGCCATTTTGCCTTTCTGTGCCTCAGTTTTCTCATCTGTGAAAGGGGAATGACAATAGTACTGACTCCTAGCATATTTGCAATAATTAAATTATTCAGCCTAATATAGAACAGTGCCTGAAGCTTCAGTGAGCGTCAATAAAGTTATCATTACAGTCTCATGCTTAAGGATAAGACATCTCTCAATAACACAGTGTAGAATTCTAGACAAATAGATGTAAAAGGGAATTTAGAATATGGTACAATCTCCGAACTGATTTTTAGAATTGATTGGTAAATGACTAAGGAAGTAAACCTAAGCCTATAAAAATAATCTTAAGGGCCTTTGTGGATCTTTAAATGCAGCATATTAAAAGGAGCACAATAATTGGACTCACGAGAATATTCACTCTTGAAACCTGTAGTCACCATGTCAGCAGTTAGACTTTCCAGAGGCTGCCATTCTCTGAGAAGGCCCAAATTAGTCCTGGTGAGGAGACCATATGGAAAGGCCCTGAAACTGTATGAAAAGAGATAAACAGGGCCCAACAAACCTCAACTGATGTTCCTAACAGCCCCTTCTTTCCCAGATCCTGAACACAACTGCATGGGAGACCCTATGCCAGAACTATCTGGTCCATTTTTTCTCAAATTCCTCAGAACTGTGAGGTATGACTCAGAAATGGTGAGATATAACAAAATGAGTGTTAGTATTTTATGTCACTAGGTTTTGCGACGATCTGTTAAACATCAGCAGATAACCAGAACAGATATTTATTTCTCAATTGAAATATTTCTTTCTTTCTTTCTTTTTTTTTTTTTTTTTTGTCTCTATCCAGGAGTGAATTCAGGAGAAGTTTTAGGCTGGTTAAAATGGCCACCTCTTCCTAGGTCCTTCGCAGTCTATTGGGAGGGAAAAAGGTCATTTTATCTTAAAAGAAATCAGAGTGGGCTTTTCCTCCACCAGAAAACAAGGAGAATACATACACAAAATTCTGCTTGCTTTAAATTGAATGTCACTGCATCATAGTTGAGCATGGGGGAACAGTTATGGCATGTGACCCTGTGAAACATAAAGCTTGCATGCCAAACCTGGGGAGCAGTGACTCTTCTCATCTCAGCCAGGCATCGGATTGGGCTTGCAGCTCCTGGTGCCCACTCTTCCACAAGCTTTGGGCAGGGATCCCAATGGAGGCTCTGATGGTGATTGCGTGCTGCATTCCTCCTTGGACCCCTTTCCAGTATGATGAGCTCTAAGAAGCAGCACATAAAGCAGCACAGGAAATGCAAGACATCTGTACTGGAGCCTGGGAACACGTTCCCCAGTCCCCTTGCTGGTGTGGTCCTGGCATGGAGCTGGGCCTCTGGAGAAATGAATTAAAGAAACAAGTCCAGTGGAGAACATGGGATTCCACTTCCATTCATCTTCCTTATTTTGCAAACACCGCATTCTGCAAATCCCATGCCAGTAAAGCTCTTGGATCAGCCCTCAAATTCTTCTGGATCCTTTAGGGAGGAGATGTCAGGGCTGGCCAAGAATCTAAGTGAAAACTGATGACAGAAGCTGACATTAATCAGCTACACAGTATGTTCTTCCCAGCAGGTTTCTTCCAATAAATCAAAGGCCAGCAAATCCAAGGAGTGTTTAGCCATGAGAGAGCAACTGTTTGCTGTTCTCTTTCCTTGCTAAAGATGATAAATTTAATGTTTAATCGACTCCAACACCGTGGAGCTGTGGGAGTATTTGCCGTAGGTGTTGGGTGCACATACCATGTACAGTCACTTTTCTTACAGGCCAGGGGCTTTATCCAAGCATCCCCCTGCTACTCATGGTTCACGGTCTATATTGATGTTTCCTGGCCAAACAGAGTCACCACCCTATCTATGATCTGAAACAGACTCACCCTTTCAAATTGGAATACTCCAATTTGGAGTATTCCAGGCTGTTTTGGTGACCAATTGATTTTTCCTTCTGTAAGATTTAATTAAGATAGTTAAGGATATGAATGTAATAATATCTGTTTAAAATCCATCTCTTTCAATGTCAGTATGTGTAGCAGCAGGAGTGCTGGATTCACAGGACAGGATAGCCTTGAGTCTGAGGCTTTGCACTACACATCCTAGCCATGCCACTTACCTCACTTTGCCTTTCTGAGCCTCTTTTTTAAATCTCTAAAATAAGTATTGAAATCTACATCGATTTGTGATAAAGATTAATGAAGAAAATGGCTTGTGGAGCCTGTTCTTATGCTGAAAAATCATTATGAACATAAAGAATACAATTATTATGATTTGTATCATTAATAATACAGTATTTTCTAAGGAGCATGAAAATTTGCAGTGGTTCATACAGCAGCAAGTTCTGCAGGAGAAAAGCTTGAGAAAAGTAAACCCTAGGGTCTCAACAAATCCAATACAAAACTCTCTTTTAGAACAATATCTTGATGGAGATAAGATATTTATCTACAAGGCAAGACCCATAACATATCTATACTGGGCCCATAAATATGAAAATTGTGAACCAAATAACGACTCCAGGATCAATTACTTGGATAATTAAGGCAACAGTGTTACTTGTGTGTGAATGATAGCTTAATTACAAAGTTACTTTGCACAGTTTTGGAAGGTGGACTTAGCTATGCTGATATTCCAACTTTTTCCGTTTCTACTGCAAAACGTCTTGGTCTCAGTAAGAAAAGAAATATGAAGTCTGGCATTTTGTTTTAATCACAGGAACAATATCTTTAATACAGTTTTTTTTCTTCAACTTTTAAGCTCAGGGGTACATGTGCAGGATATGCAGGTTTGTTACATAGGTAAACATGTGCCATGGTGCTTTGCTGCACAGATTATCCCGTCACCTAGGTATTAAGCCTAGCATCCATTAGCTATTCTTCCCAATGCTCTCCTTCCCCCACGCCTTCTGCTGAAAAGTTTCAATTTGTGTTGTTCCCCCACCACCTGTCCATGTGTTCGCATCATTAGGCTCCCACTTATAAGTGAGAACATGTGGTGTTTGATTTTCTGTTCCTGCAGTTTGCTAAGGATAATGGCTTTCAGCTCCATCTATGTCCCTGCAAAGGACATGATCTCATTCCCTTTTATGGCTGCATAGTATTCCATCATACATATGATCATCAGAATAATTAATATAGTCCAAATTACTTATACTTATATATTTTAAACATTATTACATTTTTAAAGACATTAGAGTCTTATAATTGCCCTAGATAAGAAGGATAGTTATTATACCCATCTACAGATACAGAAACTGAAGTACAGATAGAAAGCAATTTACCTGAGGTCTCATAGATACCTGATGGTGGAAGGTCAGAATTTTCTGGGACAGAATTTTCTGACTCTTCTTCAAATTATATATGCCTTATGCTTTTAGTGATCACCTTGTTTGAAAACATAAAAAGTTAGAATATCTAAATTGCTTAGGAAAATTTTGTGACAGGCATCAGTACTGCCAAGAGTATCAGCCTAGACATCTCATAAAAATGTATCAAAGTACTCAGTGTAAAGATCAGTACCACTACCTCCAGAAATACATTTATTAAAAATGATGATATGCATAAATACGTTTTCTATTCACTCTCTCCTACAAGAATAAGTGTGACATGATGTTTACACACAAAATTTTGGCGTTGAACCAATTCAGGCCACTTACTAGTTCTGTTACTTTAAGGCCTTGATCTCTTCACATTTAAAATAGAGCTAATTTATTCCTAATAGGGCTGTTGTGAGGTTGAAATAAGCTCATCTAGCCTTGTGTCTGTCTAGTAATTTGGGCCTCAGCTCCAAGTTTACCCTATCAAGGGAGGCTTTTTCCAAACTTCAGTAGCTGAATCTCCCCGCTGTCAGCATCCATTACTCTTGATGCCACCATACTATTTTCTGTTTTGAAGAGGTGTTTCCTATCTAAATTTATGTGACTTGTTTGTTAATGAGTTTATTATTCATCTTTTTTCCTCAAAACTGCAGGTCTCAAGTGAGTAAGAATTTGACTCTCAAGGACACTACAATATAGTTTATAGCACCCCTGATATTGTGCAATGCTCAATCTTTCCAGCCATATAAGTGGCACCCCTGCTGTTTCACGATGGATGCTTAATTGGTCTTTATGTGCATAGAGTGCAGAGCAACATTAAGCATATATTGCTGGCCAGGTTTTGTGATAAGGGCAAGAAGTATAGAGAAGAATAAAACACAGCCTTAACTCTCCATAGGCTCGTAGTCTGTCACCGAAATGCCAGATTATGAGCATTATGGTTCTGAGATTCAAACACAGCGAGATAGCTAGCTTCATATAATTTTGTAAATATAGAACCCATTTGCAAAAACACCTTACTGTTTTTTTATCATTTGTATCATGATGATCATCACCATCATGATCAAACCAGCATATGATTTCCTGACTGCTTCCTGCCAAGCTTTGTGCCAGTTGTCATGGGGGCACAGAAATGACTAAAGCATAGTCCTATATTTACCATATTCTAAATGTGGTTAATATTTTAAATTTTCACATTCATAGAGGATGAAAAAAATCCATAGCTTCATGATACCTAAAAGCTATAAGATAGTGTATTGGCTTATGTGTAGAATGCAAATAGACCCAATAACCGAAGCTGTGGCATTTACTCCATTCCTTAATTAATGACCTGGTATAGAAAGGTCAGTGTTTGCTCAGGGCAGGCCCAATGTAAGTATTCAGAGTCTTATGTTGAAGTTCTGCAACCCAAATCTTTTAATGAAGGCAGGTTGGTATTAGACAGGGAGTGCAGTTTTTTCTCACACCCAGATGTACACTTGCTCATGCTGCAGAATCCACATCCTGCCATTTACCAGTAATTATCTATCCTCCTCAGAGAGGCTAACTCCTCAAAAGCCATGGAAGCCAAATTCAGTGGAATTGCCACTGTGACCAGCAACAGAGGCTGCTGTCAGTGTATGTGATGATCCACAGTAGTGGTGCTATAGCCGCTTACACTGCACAATTCACATTAAAGAACAATGGACACAACCAAACCAGACTGTACTTGTCACAAGTTCCAAGGACATATTCAAGGGCATTGAGAAACTGAGGGACAGTTATCTTGAGAAATATTTTAATGCCTTGCTCAAAATTCTAACTCCTCTTCCCTGTTCTCTGATGCTTCCTTCCTAAGCCATCCACAACTCTAAAACATGTCTGTTAGAGCTTGATTTCTCCTTAGCCTTCCCTCACATTAGTTCAGTTACTGTGGTACATTCTCTATTAAAGTTTCACAGGTTTACACAAAGGACCTCAGAGACCACCATGACTAACCAGAGTTGGCTCAAAGAAATGGCACAGTCTTCTAGACAGCAGGCTTGTTTCTACCAGGAATGTGAGAAACCTCTACTTTCTGAAAAGATAAATGAAGTAGCAGGAAGAGGATCTTGAAGAAAAATCCAGAGCTCGTACAGATATCAAAAAGACAGCAACTTACAGAGTTACTTATGAGTCATGGAAATTTACATAGTAGTGAGTGAGTATTCCAAGTGAATGAATAGGTCCACATGTACTCCTGGGCTAAAGGTAGAGTATTAAAAGGACAAAACTCCCCTCCTCTCCTCACTTCGCCTTGCCTTGCTTCACCTCACCTCTCCTCCATTCTCCTCTCCTCTCCCCTCCCCTTCCTTCCCCCTTCCCTCCCCTCCCCTCTCTTTCTCCCCCCCACCACCATCACCACTACCATCACCACCACCATTATCATCATCATACAAGATATTAGAAGAGGAGTTAAGATACTGGTAGAGACAAATCGGAAATATAATGATTTAAGCAGAGAGGGCTAAGAGAGAACGTTCGGGAATGATGTCAGGATTAGGGAAATAGAAAGATAGTGGAGTTGTCAGAGGGAATCAAAGCTATTTCTCAAAACAAGGCCTGGTGCGCCAAAGAGAAATTAAATGAAATGCTGATGTTTAGTTTCCCGGCTTTACATAGGAAATTGAAGATGGTTTTGTGAAAGACAAGTGGGGGAAAGGTGAGTTTATAAACCATTATCCACTCAAAGTCTTGATTTAAAACACTTGCTTTTAAGCATACTGAGGATTCAACATGTATTTGTTAAAACTTGCAAAGTGAATTTTTTCACAATTTTTTGAACAAAATACGTTGAGGATGGAAACATGCCAAGCAGAAAAAAAAAAAAAAAGATAGCCACATAAAGGATACTTCTGAAATATTTTGGGCTATACACCAGAAACTTCCCAATCAAAGAGTTCTCTCCCCATCTCCCACTCTTTTTAGGCTGAGATGGCAGGGGACTGGGCATCTGGGGCTGCAGAAAACAGATGCCTTGGGGCTTGGCTGCAGAATAGCACAGGTGTATATTTCCAGTACTAGGTTACCTTTTTATTGGTAGAAAGGTGAGGAAAGGAAAGTTGTAGACAAAGATTCATCCTGACTTGAAATGTCCTTAAAAGGCAATTGCTGATGACTTTCCCAAGCGCGTGGCCTATCTGAGTAACAGAGAAACATGTTTCTTTGTGGAGTACTTGGATATTCTTGAGATCTGGATCCAGGCTGGGAAAGAGAAAGCACATAATTGAGGCTCATGCTTGGTTCACAGTGGATTTGTTCCCCTCCTGCTTCCTACCCTATTATCTGATGATCTAGGATCTCCTGATGTGCTGTGGGGTCACAGAGTCTGCCATTTGGAAAAGGCTGCAAAATCGACTCTGTCCTAGGAGGCATGACTGTGTGAAGCACAGGGTGGAGTATGCAGACATGTCCTCAATTCCTAAGGAGTGCAAGTCAGGAGACCCCTCTTTGAGCCACCAAAGGAAAGGGAGAAAAAAGGATGGGAGAATTATCTAGGAAAAAATATAGAACGATCAAATTCCTGTAGCTAGAAGAGTGCTGAGGTCAGTAGTTCATTCCACTGCCTCTTGTTTGTTTCCATTCATGGAGGAGTGACTTTGATCCCTGGGGTAATTGCAGTGTGTAGGGGAAAAGAGGAGGAGAAATGGGGGTGAGAAGCAGCACCAAGTCTCTGGATCTCACTGGCCACTGCAGGCCAGCCTGGCTTACACAAGAGAACTGGAGAGGACAGTATACCCAGTTCAGAGATCCTCAAAGAACACCTGGATGAAGGCTAGAAATGAAAAGGAATTGACAAATAGGCAGAAGAATAAAGGCAGAAAAGGCAGAAGAGCTCGCACTAGTGTCTAGAGTGATGATAGAAAAGGCTTCTGTGTGCCTCACAGCCCTCTGCCTCTTCTCTTCTGTACCTGTAAATATCGATGATACCTTAATTACCTTCTCCTTGTGATGCAGTTTTTAAGAGCTTTCAATGTACTTTCTCATGTTCTCCACAATGAGCAGGCTATAAAGGCAACCTTTGCAATCTCATCTTATAAATTAGTATGTTGAGGCTCAGAAATGTTTAGGAGTCCCTGGAGTCACATAGCTAATAAGAGGAAAGAAGGCTATTGCACCTCAGTTGTCACAGTGAAAGGAGGGGAGGCAACAGTCATTTGTCTAGAGATTCACCACAGTCTTTCATGGCTTAGGACTTTCAGGGAGCAGCCAGGAAAAAAGAGACACATGGCAAGAGGTCCGCAGCAAGAAATTTGGAGAAAAAGGCCAAAGGACAAGAGGTTAAGGGGAGAGAGGTGTGAAGGAAAGAAAACACTCCATCTGTAGCCGCAGCCTCTGCACCATCATGTTTCACTTAAACTGCGGCCTGGACTGGGGAATGGATGAAAAGATAAACAACACCCATGCAGACTGACTAAGGCCTCTGAGACGGCAGCAGCATGGAGGGGAGCCACAAACAGATTCTCACCCAGGCCTTTCAGGGGTAGGAGAGGAGGAAAGTGCCTATTAGACCATCAGTCGGGGCCAGAGAGGGTAGGAGACAGGCTGGAATGTTCCAGTCTCTGGGCAGAAGTGACATAAGAACAAGGAAAATGTAAGCAGTGTGGCAGGTGTTTTTTCCTCACCAATCCTTCATCCTCAGACCCCTGCCCGGCCACTTCTGAGCCTCACATTCCTGAATGACTCAGTGTCATTATTGATTCCTGCTGTGAGTTCATGGGACTGGAGCGGAGGGAAGATGACGAGCATAGCAGTCCTCCGAAAGCATGAATTTGGCACAGTTAGCACCCAAAATGCTCTTCTTTTTGCAGCTTTCTGTACCCACAGGATTTTATTAGTGAGAACACCACCTATGCCATTGCATCCTTAATGTTTTCATAAGAAAATGTTCATTATTTCAGCCAGTTATTCACTGATGCAATAAACATATTTCCATATTCCTTCACATATTCAATAAACATTATTGTGTAGCAGGCAGCTTGCTAGATATGAGAAGTGTCTAGCCTTGAAGGTCCCAGCCTTTTTGAAGAGCACAGCCTGGTAAGAAACCCAGGCAAGTCAGCTGACAATTTCATTGTAGGTGTTAGGGAAGATGTGATGGAGGCAAGTGCTGGTGGAGCTATACTGAACCAAGCTGGAAGATGGGTGGTGGGTGGAAGGAGAGCCTGGGCAATCTAGCAGGGAGCCTAGAGGTGCCACAATCCTGTAGGAACCAGACTTCATCCCAAAGGTCACCCTTTAGTACTTGAGAAAGTGGCTTTTGTCCTCATGGCTATAGATGGCTAATAGTACCCCCACCATTAGCTCTCCACACCATAACATAAGCATAAAAAACAAACTCAGTGGATTGCGTACTACTTGATAGTCCTAGCAATTAAGAAGTGTGTTCTTTCATGCTTAGTTTTGTTTTAACCATCATTCATTTACAACTAGTAGTACGTGGAAATCCAGCCTTCCCATGGGCTGGTGGGGTACGAAGTTACTTCTAAGGAGGTGGAGGGACTGGGGTGGGGCCACCTGGCACCTTCCAGGCACCAGCCACCTCTGTTGACAACACACCTGACTGCAGTCATGGTCTTTGATGACCAGGTTCCACTTGAGCATTTATATCCTTTCTCATTTTCCTGCCACTGTGTCTTTCTACTTAGAAAGAACAAGCAGCCCACTGCCTGGAAGGTGGTATTCTGAAAGCACCGAATGTGGCTCCAGGCATCCAGTG